>NC_133811.1:12448578-13906069 GCF_043250625.1 Sebastes fasciatus | reverse complement strand
GCTATTGTCTGGGCCAGAGCAGGCCGAGCCCGGGCCCATTGTTGACATGCAGCCCGGAACAGTGGGTGCCTGGATGGGGAAATGTTTCAGATTTTTGTCATTGCTGTTCAGCGACGCAGCAGCAGCAAAGCTCATGGACTCTCCATTGTGGAGCTGAGTTGTGTTATTCTGAAAGGAGCAGGTATCTCTCTCCAGCAGAGCTCCACTCCTCTCATACAGAGGGCCTTCTTCCTCGTCCTCCTCCTCCTCTTCGTCGGTGTGGATGCCGTCCTCTGTGCACGTCCCTTTCCCATCCCCGTTGTGGTTGTGGTTCTCCTTGCTCTGCGTCTGCCTCTTGTGCTTCATGCGCCGGTTCTGGAACCACACTTTGACCTGCCTCTCGGTGAGCTCCAGCAGGGCCGCTATTTCCACTCTCCTCGGCCGGCACAGATACTTGTTGAAGTGGAACTCCTTCTCCAGCTCCAGCAGCTGGGTGTTGGTGTACGCAGTCCGCAGCCGACGAGAGCCTCCTCCTCCTCCACCTCCACCACCGCTGCTATCCACAATCTCAGGCGAGCCTGGGAAATAAGCATGGGGATTAAAAAACGCAGGGCACTATACAGTTACATAACCCGGCTGCTCGTGCATCTCCAAAATTATGGCTCTCACAATCCACTAGAGAGTGGTTTGCACAACATGCTGCAGCAAAATGGCCGCTGGAGCTTATTGCCTGTGTGCAACCCCTGTATCCAAAAGCCATTACAGCATTAAAGATACTGTTTTACACATAAAATAACAGTCCAGCATGAGCGTGTGCACTAAAAAGCAGCAGCGAGGTCCAGGCTGTGCGTGCATGGGGATATACTATAATGAATGCTCCAGCTGCCCTCCTCGGCAACGGCACTCCATCACTCTTCATTACTGTCACACATCAAAACTCTGCTATACGGCTAGGGGGAATAAATCATCTTACATCACAAAAACTTTTTACCCAAACTTTTTTTTTTCTTTCTCTTGCTTCATACACAATCGTAGCAAAAGCAATAACCATAAATCAATCAGAATTTGTTTTTTTTAATGAAAGGCCTATACTGCATGAGCTCCAATTTAGCAACAGATAGTAAACACTTTTTTGCAAGTGTTTTTGAAAATCACCCACCTTTTGGAGAAAAACACTCGTGTCCATTTGAGATGGTGGAAGTAGAGGTCGGCAGGTGGCTCCTCTTGGAGGCTTTCTTCTCCCGCATCCAGGGGTACTCCGGCGGTAAGGAGGCGGTGGGCAGCGGGCTGCATCCGTTGGGGCTGTGTCTGGGCCGGCCGTGCCGCGGATGGCTGCTCGGATTCAGGCTAGGAATGGTCTGCTCAAAGGGAGGAGGAATCAGTGTCGGGCGTGAAAGCGTCGAGCTCTTGATTGATGAACTTTGAAATGAATCAGCGACAGGGGGGAAAGATGTCAGGCACTCAGCAAGCGACGGCTGACTATTGATAAAACCGCTCTCTCGCTCGAATTCGTAATTCATCTCCGCTCCCTCTGAGAGCACGAGGAAAAGTTTTTTTTATATAAATGTTGCGGCTCAGTGAGGACGAGAAATAAAAAAATCATTAAAAAAAATCTCCTGGTGGTGTTTTTTTTTTTTTTTCTATATCACTGATTCAACCGTATGGGGACCGAGCTACTATTAAACTATTGAATTCATGGAGACAAGGTTGAAATTGGACCGAATTTGCCTGTCACATGATTACCTCTGCCCAATGACAATTTGGGGTTTAATCAAAAGGAGCCACTGTTGTGCCTGATTGATCCAAAAACTCTGGTGAAGAAACGCCTCGCTCAGCTGTGAGGACGACTGTTTTTATTTACATCTTTGTCCGCTCAGTTTATCCTCTTCTCGCCCTCTCCAGTCCAGTCCACTAAGCTACAAAATGTGTTTTTTAAGAATGGCTGACGCTCACTATTACAGGGAAGGAGCCCAGCCTAGGGTGCGCGGATTCGTGCACTCCTCTTTCTCGTATTGTTTGAGGATGTCAGTCGAGAACGCCCCCACCACTCACACACACATACACACACACGCACACACAAGCACATACACACACACACATTTCATGCCAGTAGCTATTCATACTTGCAAGAGTCAGGCTTCAGAGGTGAAAAAAAAACATATCCCAAAAAACTGATATTGAGACTTCTCGACAAACCCCAACAATCCAGTCTGCTCAGTGAGTTTTAGGCTCCAGAATAAATATAATTATCCAAAGATGCATAATAATGAAATATGAAGTGCATCCATTGACATGTGTTGCAATAAAAAGCCCATCCATTAAGTTAATACTGACGGATATGACAGTCCCATAACAGCTGTTTAACATTTTACACATTGGGTCCAGAAACTGTGTACAAAGATACACACGCATATATATGCATGCGCAGTAGTATAAGCATTGTTATTATATGCTATTTATGTGGCCTCTTTAGATATAATTTCAAAGCACGTATAGGTTTTCGTTTATATCACAAAAGGTCGATTTTATAACGAGGTCATGCGCGCCCATGTGCGTGCACAAGCCCACAAACACTAAGATAAACACACAGGAGCTCTTTCATTTGGGGGTTTGGTAATAGTCACATTTTTCGATAACCAAAAAGTACCATAATTGTTACCTTATTTTAAATATTATCCTAATATTTAGAATGGTGTTGAAAGTAGAAAACCACAAGCCTATAGAGCAGGGTTTACTTGGAGGACAGCAGCTATACATTGATGTGAAAGGCATCTCACTGTATATTTCCAGTATCAATTCTACCTGAAATTGCAACGAAGCAAACACCATCACGTTCACAATCGACCATTTACAATGAATCCATTTGCAGGGTTATTATGTAAATGGAATCGTTATTGAATGGCGCTTCCCTGCAGTGTTTGGTTTTATAGCCCTTCCACAATAATCTGTGAAAGCCACATTTGGGATGTTTTTCGTCAAGCAGTACATGTATTTTCATTCTCCCTCCCAAAAAAAAATTATGGCTTGGTGAGTATAAGAGAAGGGAAGAAGAGAAGTGGTAGGCCTCTCTCAGTTTGTTGCTTATATACCAAACAAAGAGTCCTGGAAGCCTGTGCGCGATCAATCTTACTCGCCAAAAGGTCTGACAGCTCGGTGCCCTCACAACACATTTAAGGCTTCTAACTCTCCCCCGGATCAAATGCAGCCAGGAAGCGGCGAGAAACACTGGCCACTCAGATTAGAACCAGTTTTCTGTTCGCAGTTGTAGACGGGCTGTCGCTGGAGGGATCTTTTATAAGATAAATAAGAATCCATCTACCCGAGATGCGACCATTTCCTTTTTTGAAGGAGGTGGTATTAGTGCGCCAACGGTGAGTATAGGGCGAAGCAGCTTCTCCACCTGGCTTTTATCTTTGAATTGTGACTGCATTTACACAAAAGACACTATTTGTCGTTTTGGTTTTAGACATGCAGTATGTTTGTGAGAGGACCAGACCGTGTGGTGGTGAAGGACAGAGTTGCTAGGGAGAAGAGATGGATGGCTTTTTTTTGGAATTACGCACAGGCTTTGTGTGCGAGGAAAAGGAGTGGGTGGCGGCATTTAGTGGACCCCAGCCTGTCCTACACACTTGTCTTTACAGCAGGATTGATTTAGGAGCACTTTCCCACGGATGGAACACGCAACGAAAAGAAAATACAAATCTTCTGTTTCACTTAAAACGTTATTTATGTGCTACCTGTGTGTATGGGCGCATATGGGTCAAATCAGCGTCTTGCTGTGCATGCGTGTGCGTGTGCGCGCGTGTGTCTGTGTTGGATGCAGGAATACTCAGCTTTTTTTTTTTTTTAACTGTGACACACCATGGTTCAATTGTTCTAGATTTCCCTGCTAACCATATGTCAGGGTTACTAATGTTCATGCCCTTTTATATCAATCAGATTGAAAATTATTTCTGGAGAAGAAATTATACTGCAGTTAAACACAAAGGCAAAAGCACAAAGAGTAAACATGGTACAAAAATGTTTTTTGGTAATTTGATGAGAGAAGTAGAGAGGTCTTTGAGCTATGCTAAAACAATTCTTATATTCTTTTGTAAATCTCTATTTTTTTCAGAGAAAAAAAACAGATTTACAAAACAATATTAGCTCCATTTGAGCGTGTATTTTGTTTTTTTCAGCAATGCCAGGAATTACTGCAAGCAATTGAAATGAATTATTATTATTATTTTTTTAAATGTAGAATAATTTCTATGAAGGCCCTTCATTTGAACAAAATACACACAAAGGAATTCACTGCCGTTTTTCAGCTTTCCACTGATAATTTGCTTTGCTGTAACCATCCTCACAACCGAGGCTTTCCGTGTTGAACTGGCTTCACGCTCTCATCTGCAAATCTGTAATATAATGAGGAATAAGCCCCCGTTAGGTTTCTACTTCAGCCTGTATCCTGTGACTGACTGCACATATCAGAGAATTATTTTTCAAACGATTTCTCATTTAGCTTGTTGTCTTCTTGCAGAATCTCCACAAGGGCCCGGCTGACATTTTTATTATTATGGATGTGCCCACGCAGATGAGAGGCCACCCGAGTTTTCTTCACATCGAATCAAGAAGAGAGGAAAAAAAAAAACACAAGTAGCTTTCATTCAATATTTGACTTTATCTGCGGTCATTTCCCTTTCTGTTATTGAATTTTAAATATGGCCACTGGTTTCACAATATTTTGTATGCATAAATATTATATAAATATATAAATTTACCAGTTATTATTCAGGGTTTATTATTTAACTATTATTTTCTTATATTGCCAATTGTCTAAAAAATATTTTTTGTTATCACCTCTACTATTCTTATACCGTGATGAATTGTATAACAACAATAACAATATGTAATAATTGGAAAAAACTAGAAATATCTTTTGACATTTTTTTATTTAGGAAACTGTCTTGTATTTAATTTTGTGATCATGTGAAATGCTTCTGATGTGTGTCTAAATTAAAACTGCAAGGTTTGCTGCAATTATATTTCAATTCTTTTATTTATTTCTTCGAACTGGAGCAGCGTGGAATGTAATGACATCGAAAAAAAGAAAATTGAAGATGTCTGTTTCTTTTTTTTTTTCTTCAAGAAAAAGAAACTGCTAATGTGTGTGTCCTTCTTTCCACCCTTATTGCATGACTGATTGATTTTACATTCGCTGAGAAAATAAAAACACCTCCTCGAAGAAGAAGAAGAAGAAGAAGAAGAAGAAGAAATGGAAATGTAGCCTGTAATAGCAACATGGTGTGCTGCTGACTCTGGACTACATGTATGGGCTGGAAAAGGGCCGAGACGCTAATTCAAATAATACCAAAGGACTCTTTTTATCTTAACACCGAACAAAATAAATAACATTAAAAAAAAGTCCAATAGAACAACACAAGCAAGGGGAGGTTGCGTGTAAGATCATGACCCTTGTTTTTGAAAATGTATGTCCCATATAATCCCAACTCGAAGGATCCTTTCACAAGTGCAACAAAATGCAAAACACAATTCTTCAACTGCGGATAAATAAAAGACGGACAAATTCACATTAAAAAAATGAATAACATATGTTCATAATACCCTGTTTGAGTTTCGATTTTAAAACAAGTTTAAAAAAAAAAAGATTAAATAGGCCTATGCATATACTGTTTCCCCCCTCCCTCCCACTCTACAGCCAAGATAAAGGTATTTGTGAGACAATGACAACGAGCAAATAGAGAAAAAATTCAAGCAAGTCGTGATTATTTATCCTATACGCTACTTCACACATCAAAACTATAGAGAACATAAACAAAAGCAGAGAGAGAAGGTGGAAGGAGGCGCGGAAACAAAGCGGTAATGTGTCTGGAGGAGGATGAGAGACAATGGGGCGGAGTGATCCAGAGCGTGCGCCACACAGCTGCTACAGATGCGTCAGTTTGGGCGCTTCCTGGATTCTTCCCTGAGAGTAGTGCGACGTTAGGTCTGTGTACGTCGGTGTCGGATCACACACTCCTCCGTGATGCTGCTGACTGTTGCTGCCCATTGTGATTGCTCCATTGTAGTCCATGTTTGTGGACGGCGGCGGCGGGTGCGGGAGGTGGGTCAGACCGAAAACAGAGGTCCCAGAGCTGGGCAATGAGTCGATGTAACCTCCGCCGACATAAATATTGGGGCTGCCCGTTTGCATGTGAGTCCCGTAGTTGGTGCCATTGCCTTGGAGAGGATGCGCGTCATACTCGGGCGTGGCCGAGTCGGTCCCGGGATACCTCTTCTGGGAGGGCGGGCAGTTGTTCAAAGGAGGTGGGTAAATGCCGTATGCATTTTGATGAGGTTTATTGTAAGACGTCGGTGACTGGGATTCATAAGGAACACTGTTTACAAGAGAATGCATAGAGTTGAGGTATCCAACACCACCACCAGAGGCAGGTCCCACTGGACTCCGAGGAGACTGTCCTCCAGGTGAAGGCATCATCCCCACACCTTTCTGATCCTTCTTGTATTTCATCCTGCGGTTCTGGAACCAGATTTTGATCTGTCTCTCGGTGAGGTTGAGCAGGTTGGCCATCTCCACCCTCCGGGGTCTGCAGAGGTACCGGTTGAAGTGGAACTCCTTCTCCAGCTCCACTAGCTGGGCGCTGGTGTAAGCTGTCCGGGCCCTCTTCGATGCTGCTGACCCAGGAGGACTCTTGTCTCCGGGGCAACTCTCCACTGTCAAGGGAGGGAGGAGAGGAGGAGGGTGTCAGTAATCAGTAATCCATTACAGAAAGAGAGGGAGGGGTATAAAGAGGCAGAGACAGGAGAGGGAGAGTGAAAGTAAAACCGTCTGACAAGATGCTGATAACAGATAAGTTCAGTTCAGAGGGGGTGGTTTACTAGATAAATATGCCCTGCTCCATATTACTTAAAGGTCCCATATTATGAAAAAGTGAGATTTTCCCATTTTTTTAATTATAAAGCAGGCTGAAGTCCTATATAAATACTGTGAAAGTATGGAAACACTCAATCTACAGGGAAATACACACAGCCCCGTATTCAGAAACTCTGCATTTGAAACAAGCTGTCAGGATTTCTGCCCATTTGTGATGTCACGAATCTACAATATTTAGACCCCTTGACACAATTTTAAACGTAAACATTCAAAATGTGTCCCAGTTTATTTCCTGGTTGCAGTGTGTATGTGAATGACATCAGCTGACAGGAAGTACACATAGACCCAAGCTGTTGCCTAGCAACGCAATTCTGTTGCAATTCCGTAACATTTTTTAGCTAAAACGGAGCGTTTCAGACAGAGGGTGAATACAGGTATATTCAGACTGACAGTATGAGGAAAATAAAGTTGTTTTTTTAACATTACAGCATGTAAACATGTTCTAGTAGAAACACAAAATACAAGTATGAACCTGAAAATTAGCATGATATGGGACCTTTAAATAGGGGTTTCATTCTCCTCCTCCTCCTCCTCCCTCTTTACATGCGTGTGCGTGTACGTTTATGTGTTGCAAACACCTCAACACTTTGATAAATCCACTGCCTACTACCAAAGCACAAAGGTTATCATGAGAGTTCCATAAGACAATTAACAATCAGTGTATGGGCCCTGTGTATGTGTGCACGCTACACTAACTACAAGCAAAGAAATATAGCTGAAGAATAGTGGGTCAATATTTGATATGAACCAGGTAACCTCAGATTTCCTACTAAAACATTTTGACCCTCATCTCCCCCTGTAGTCAAAGAGTAGCACACGCGTAATGCAAACACAAGCATTATGTATTCCTCAGGGTGCATGAAGCAGCTCCCTGCCCTCCCTGATAAGCCTCCCCTTCTAAGAGGCTGGAGCTTGGCTGCAGAATAGCAAGGTGTTGGTCTACTAGCAGCTGTGGCAGGCGGCCAACACTTAATAAATTTCACTACCTGTCGCCCAAACGTGGAGCGAAAGGAATGCAGCATGACATAACCTGACCCATTAGGTTAGAAACAGAGATGAAAGAGCAGTTAACACGAGGAATACCCATGTATGTAGGTCACTTGCGATAACGACTTATTATGGTATGCTCACTTACCAATTCATTTTTTTAAAGGCTAGTTAACTTGATTTATAAACGACTGATTGGTCACGCAGGATTATTGTTATCTGTCTGTGCGTAAAACGTGCGTAAAAGGCTTTTCACAAACAGTAGCACCTCAACGTGTTGTTAAAAGTGATGAAAACCCCCTCCCAGACATAAATCACAATGAAAAGCGACATACTGCTTTGTATTTTAAACTCTCACTGCAGAAGAGTACATATAACTTAATTAGAAAATTACCTATATATTACAAAATTTAGACTTGGGGTGTTTATTTGCATGGAAAACATAAACCCCCACCCTGGCCCAGCAAGTTTTTCTCTAATCAAAACATCAGAATCTGGCTTACGTATGTGCGTAAAGCGTGCGTAAAAGAATTTTCATAAATGCTAGCACTTTTACCAGTTGGTAAAACATTTATGAAAACATCTTCCCAATTTAAATCACAATGAAGAGCACCACACGGTTTTGTATTTTAGCTCTTACTGGAGACGACTACCCTAAAACGTTATTAGAAAATTAAGCACTTCATTTATAAAATAGAAAGGTCATAAGGTGATGAGCATCTCTGAAATTGTTAAGTTACGTCTACGCAAGTAAACACCCCAAACACAAGTTCCCCACTCTGTCCAACCAAGTTTTTCCTCCAATTAAACAGCAGGATCTAGGCCTGCGTAGGTGCGTAAAATGTGCTTAAAAGGATTTCCAAACATGATTGCATTTCAACGTGTTAACAACGAATGAAAAACATAACATTAAAAATAAATTATAATGAGATTAAAGGCACCACCTTGCTTTGCATTTCAAACTTTTACTGTAGGAAACTTACCCATTTAATTTAAGACAAAGAAGTCATTGGAAGATAAGCATCTCTTAATTTTTAAGTTGATTTTCTGTAAATAAAAACCCCAAACTCCCACACCAGACCCACCAAGACTTCCTGTCATCAAAACTGCAAGGATCTGGCTTAAAACGTGCCAAGAATATTAGCACATAAATACAAAATTAAGCCACACAACTTATTTTTTTATTCTCAAGTACTATCTTTACCTAATTGAAATATTACCAACAAAATTTACAAAATAAGAAGTTCATGGGAAGATGAGATTCTCAGATTTTTTAAAGTTGGCTCTATGTAAATAAATCCCCCCAAAAACAAACCCCCCACTCTGACACACCAAGTCTCCCTCTAATCAAAACAGCAGGACAAACTGAAACAACTGTTGTGCATGTTTGTTTGTTGTCTCTCCAGGAACATTATGTGATCAGTGGAGAAGCGTGTTTACAGTAGAGGCAGGACAGGTCAGCTGCAGGGCACAGGGACAACAAATGGTGGAATCTTTACTTCCAATGTTGAGGCACATGTTTCTTCTACAGTCTATAAACCTTATAGTCTATTTATAGTATATCATGTTTGGGGGATTTTGGAGAATTTCCAAGAAGATACTGACTAAGTCAGTAAAAGATGTGGATGCAATAAAAGAAATACTCTGACTGTGTCACAAAGTTGTTGATTAAACTCTGTGGTCATTTTCTTGGCTGGGGTTCCTGAATGACTTTAGGATCCCCCAGAGGGAACAAAATATACATATAATGCAATATAATACCACAAACCACTGACTTGAAAATGATAAAAAATGAACACCTATTTGACACCGGCACAGAACACATACTGTAAACAATTGCTGTTAATTTACAGCAGGATTTCAACAGTATTAACCTGTTATTGCTAAAAACAGTGTTTACTGTTAATACAAAAGAAAACCTGTTAAATTACTTTAACTGAACTATAATGCATTCTTAAAAAACAGCACTTTACTGCTGATCAACTGTCTAAAGTATCATCAGTAACAGTTTCATGCAGTATGTTTTTAATTCTGGGACCTGATCTGCACATGTGAGGCTTGTACATTGTACATGATTGTAAAATCAGTGAATTAGCTCTGTTCTTCACTCACATGTTGTTATGGTTTGCATTCTGTGCTTGTAGCCAGCTGTAGACAAACATTTTGGGAAAAGTGTCAACAAGTCTATTATAGCCTTTTTCCTTACAAGTGCCTTTAATTGTATTTAGTGTGACTATTCCTATGTCTGTAACCTGCTAAGTCTATTCATCTAGGCAAAAAATAATGTTGTATGTAAAAAATACAACCTAAATAGTGCATTAAAACAAATCAGTAAGATAATGTAAAAGAAAGGTGAAAAACAGCTATATAATGTATCTTTAAACAGTAAAAAAATTCTCCCTCTCTGAAATTAATAAAAAAAAACAGTATTACAGTATATAATAATGTTAATTTTACAGTAACATAAAGGCAACCCTGCTGCCAGTTCTTTACTGTTATTTTACTGGGAAATTCCTAACAGTGCACTGAACATTTTGGGGTCATTGTTCTGTTGTGGTTTGCCCCCTATAACTCCTATCCCCTTAACCTCACCACCCACCCACACTCCCTGTGTATTGTGTCCTTTTTCAACCAAACTTATGAATACTTAAGTGTTTTTATTACGCAAAAAAATTGTGGACAGTATTCACTGCGTTCACAGGACTTTCTTTGGGCTCTCTGTCCTAAAAGCTCGGACACAAATTGGGGAAAGGGCTTTTGCATATTCTGCACCCTCAGCCTGGAATTTGCTCCAAAATGACCTACAAATCAAGGAGCTGGTATCATTAAACAGTTTTAAATCTAAAACGAAGGCTTTAGAAGCAGACTCTATGGCATGCCAATGTTTTTAGCTTCCCTTCTTGTACAGCTGACTCCCAGAAAAGTTCCTTTTTGTCCCCCCCATTTGTCTTTAGATAGTTCTCTTTTAATGCAAATTTTAGTGCTTTTAAGTGTTTGTGAATTGTATTTTATCTCTATTTGTGTCTGCAACTTTTTGTTCTTGCTGCTGACCGTCTTGGCCAGGTCTCCCTTGAAAAAGAGTTTTAAAGTTCTAAATCTCAATGGGACTAACCTGGTTAAATAAAGGTTCAATAAAAAATAAAAAAAATTTAACTTTCTGGTCAGGGGCTATCAAGTGATGTCTGGGTGTTTGAGTGTTTGGGTGTAAAGTACCTGAACTGGAGCTACTGGTGGGTTTCTGCTTGGTGTTCTGACGGGATTCCTTCATCCAGGGGAAGATGTGTTTGCGAGCAGTAGAGGAGGTCGGTGAGCCGCTCTTGGCACTGGGTTGGCTGGACCCGTTGCTTGTGTTTTGGCTGATAGCACCGGGGGATTGTGAGGGAGGTGGTGGGCCTGACACCGGCACCTGCGGTTGATTGCTTTCGGGATGAACCTTGGACTGCGCCGCCTGAATGGCTGTGGTCCTGTCGCAGCTCTCCGCCATCTCCCCCGGCTTCTGCAGAGCCACGGAGCCGTCAGGAGACTGCAGGGAGCAGGCAGGTCGATGGTACTCACTTTCCACATGAGAGGCCCGGGGATATTGGACCTGATTGGCATCATAACTGAAGCCATTTGCGCTTTGATATGGGTAGCCACTGTAAATTGCGGAGCTGTCGTAGTAGGTTGCCTTTTGCATCTCGCCGTTTCCCAATATTTATTTCAGAAACTGACAGGGTCTTGACACCCTTGTAGAATAACATTGGCACCCCGTGGTCACGTGACGCCTCTCCGCCAATGGCCTCCTCGGGTGAACCTAGGGTTACAAGAAGCACTGTGAGGAGAAGAAATGGTGGCGATCCATCTTACTTTTCAATACATGGCCTGACACGGGAGACTATGGAAAGCAAGATAGGGCCAACACTTCTGTAGACTATTACCGTTTACCTTATGGCTTTACACAGGGCACAAAAGGCACGCACTAACCTTGTATTACCATCTGTGCCAAACCACATCAAAACAAAAATCTTCAAAAAGCATTTCAGATTTGCCAAATCAATTTTAGGAGCTAACAAGAAACTGCATGACATTTTAAACGTCTGGGCGTATTAACAATGAAATATAGAGTTACAGAACACCTTTTAAAGAGAAAATGCTGTAGGTAAAAAAAGAAAAGGTGCTTATTAGCGGGTTACCACACAGGGAAATAAGATTGTGTTATATTGTTATTGTACCAACAGGGCTGTCAACAGTATTTTCTATTTAGCAGGTGAGTGCATTCCATGTGGCCCACAAACTTTTAACCCATTTTCACTATGAGTAAAACAAAAAAAAATCTTCTTCCAGTAACAGGATATATCTCAACGCGCTGTGCTTCCTCGGCCACCTGACGCAAAGCATAAACAACCGCATTCTCTTCCTTTTCTTTTCTTTTCTTTTCTTTTTTTTTTTTTCTTCTTTGCATGCATGCTGCAAGATAAATGGAAGGGCCACGAGGAAAACCTGAAAAACCGGGCGAGCATCCGTGCATCTCCATGACCACGGTGTGAACTTTTCCCTTGCAGGCCCATAATAATGGCTGGCTGTCGGTGCTGTCTGCACGGCGGCCCGTCGCGGTGATATATGGAGGTCAGTGGAGCTCAGAGTGAGCGGACCGGTGAGCAACCGAGCCCGGTATACTCAGGCGGACAGAAACCCGGCATGGCACAGCTAGAGCCTGCTGCTAAACCGCCATAATTCACGCAGGTAACCATGGGAATCAGCCTCGAAAAGATTATTAGGGGAACTATAAAACCATAATAGATACAGATCCACGGGTCATCATCATGGGGAAAATATTTTATGATGTGACATTACTAATGAAATAGTGGAATATTTAATGTGTACTCCCCGTGTTTTAATCATTGCCATTAAAAAAAATAGCAATGCACAATGCATAATAATAATAATAAAAATAATAATAATAATAATGATTATTATAATAATAATAATAATAATAATAATAATAATAATAATAATAATAATAATACGCTGCAATACTTTTAAATAAAGTCAATCTTTTTCAATGGGCCTACAAATACAATCTTAAGCCTCCTTATTCATTTACTAGTTGGTTGTGAAATCATGCAGTTATTTATGTCTGCACACAGATTTAACTATTGCAAGTCGATCCAATCAAGAGACTAAATAACATGAATAAAAACTCAATAAAAATGAATAATAAAAACTCAATAAAAAAATAATAAAAATATTTGATTGCAACCCTAACTTCACTTCCAAATAGGCCCTGGTGTTATGTGTCTTGATAGTAAATGTGACCCTATAACATTAACAATGTTAATACTGTAGACTGCAATAATAATAATAATTTAAAAAAAATACTTCCTGATTTCACAATTCATAGGTGCAGCCTATAGTATAGTTCCGGAGCAGACTACATACCTACAATGCATTTTTTATTTTCATAAAATGAACCCAAAGATATGAAATTAAATCTTAAATGTCGACCAACTCTTGGTTTGTGCAGCCGTGCAAAGCAAATCAGTGTAAAAATGAGCCCTGAGCTGCTCCTCAACGCAGTTAAACCGCAGACTGAAAGAAGGTGTCTTCGCTCTATATCTGCACTCACGATGACCTGGAAAAGATATCAGAAAGCTTTGTGGTGTGTATATCTCCAGGCGAGCCGTTTGCGATAGTCATAAAAGACAAAGAAAGAGAGACAAATGACAGACTTTTCTGCGCAGCCCTCTCTGCTGCTCCACGTTAGAAGAGAGAGAAATCTGGCTGCCTGACTCTCTGTGTGTGTGTGAACTCTTCCTGAACCGAGATCTAAGTCATACGGTGATAAATCACCGCGCGACACACAAACTCCACCATTTACAACCGAGGGGAGCCTATTTCTGGCCTGCTTACCTTCTCCTCTGACGACGAATGCAGAGCACCAGGCGAGATTTTCCTCATTCAGCGGGCGAAATCGATCAAAGCAGTAATCCAGAGGAAAAGTTTAAAGGCAGGGCTGGCTGAGGCAGCAGCAGCAGCAGCAGCAGCAGAGTGCCTCCTGCCATGCACCAGGCATTAGCAGCCACAACAAAAAAGGGAAGAGCCAAAGAGAACCCCCTTTCCTTCTTTCCTTTTCTTTTTTCCCCCCTTACTCGACGTGGATGGGTAAACTGAGATTACGAAAGCAGGCGTGAGCAGTCAGGTCAGCGAGATAAGAGTTATCTGGCCTCAAGATTGAATTCATGCTATATAGAGCAATTGACCAGGGCTTTCATAGCAATATTAAACTCCAACCAAGGCTATACTAGGACTATGTGATCCTTCACCAGTACCAATGCAGACACCAGTGAACTGCCCCGAACCAGAGCGTCACCATAGACAAAAAAAAAATTATGCAAATAAGTAAGCGCCTTGTGAAAGCCAGTTCACATCACCTCTCCTCCTCCTCCCCCAACCAAATGAGGTAGTGCATGCGTCTAGAAAAAAACATAATGTTACAAATAGCATGGAAAGTCCATCCCTAACGTGTTTTTTAAATCTTTTTTTTTGTTATTATTTACTCCACTAAGTGGGATTATGAGCCCACTAGTGGACGAGATGCTGGAGAGAGAAGTGGAGAATACAAAGGAATAATCAGCCGCTGCTGACCATGCTGCATTTCCATTTCCACGGGACATAAAGGGCTTTCTATCCAGCGGCTCAATCATTAACCCGCATTTTTTTGCATAATAGTCCTTCAATCTTTTGGCACAAGGGATTCGTTTTCATTCCAGGTTGCCAGGTATTGCCACTGCCACGCTTGGCTTATTCCTGGTATGAACAATGCAATATTATTTTAAGATTAGAAAGGACAACAACTTCAGATCAAAGCCTGAAGTATATCAAGGGGAAAACCCCACCAGGGTGTGAAAAATGGGAAGAAGGTTCATCACCAAAAGGCAGAGAGGAGGACATGCAGCGAGGAGCAGAGGAGAGGAGAGGAGGGAATCCCTCTGCATGGTAATGTTTCTTATTTGCAGCCAAAAGGAAAGAATGGAGGAAAAAAAATAGATTTATGTCCTCTCAGCTTCCTCAGGCTGTAAACACATCCAGAGCTGCAGCTTCTCTGCTGGTTTCAGGCTCTGGGACAAAAATCCAATGACACAATTAAAAAGGGAGACCACTCGGACGGCGTGGGAGGCTGTGTGGGACAAAAATTCACGCGTGAGGATTTTTTTTTTTAGCCAACTCGGCTTTTTCTTTTGGAAACCAGGCGAGTCACATTGTATAATTATTTACCTCTTTGTGTTTTGCTAAAATGCTGATCTCTTTAATTTGAGGCCCTGAGCTGAGGCTGAAATGTCATGAGGTGGTGGTCGTGCGTAATAAGGCGTAAAACAATGTGGCAGAAAAAAAAATCTGAAATGTTGATGAAAGAAAATCCATTTTTTTAAAACTTAAGCGCAAGTAAACTAGCTACAAGCAGATGGCTTTCAGTGAAAGTAGTTTTTGAAAGGAGTAAGGCACCGCTCCAAGAGCCGCGATTCCTCTCGTCACTTTTATAGTGACAAATTACACCACAAAGACAAGTGGAAGAGAAGGAATTATTGCTCTCGGGCTGGTCATATTGCTGCTGCTACACGGAAATGTACAAGCCATATAGGTTGCTGCTTCCATGTCTCTGTGAAAGGCTTCGGTGGGCGTGTGTGATACTTATTAGAACTTGAATAAGGATATCACCATCAAGCATTCATAACGCAAATCAATAAAGATATATTGACTTACCGAAGGCAGTTCAAGGTGTCTCGGAGACCGTGCGGTGGCCTGAATTCACTCGGCTGGATTTCTGCAATGAGGAATAATAAACATGCTCAATTTCTCAAGAATATAATACAACCTTTTAACGTGTTCTGGAAAATATATCAGTGTGGATATTATTTTTGAATAGGAGTTGTATAGAAAAGGTATAGAAGTATAGCAAAGGTGATTATAAATAACAAGTCTGTTGTTATAATGCGTAATTATTTAGGCCTTATTTTTTAAAAGGTGGAAAATTAAACAAAAACAGGATAACCCAAATCTAGTAAAATTCGATGCAATCATTCTCAGGATAATTATTTGGGTCAAATATTATATTTAGCAGCAGGCTCCAAGTCTTTGTGTTAAAATATGAATAGGAACAATTACAATCTAGATTACTTTGTTGCAACAAAATATCAACCGAAATATGTAGAAAAACACAAAACCATAAAGAAATAATAATACACAACCTGCATGAATAAAAAACAGAATGCAAAGATCCTCCTCAGACAAAAATAGCATTACAACCACAAATATTGCTGCCTATATCAGCGTAATATCACTAATAACATCAAAATGGGCCAATGCAAATAACGTGTTTTGTTGTTTCCCTACTGGCCGGTAAGCATTTTCTCCAACAAACGGATCGAATAGTCATTAGCTCTCGCGCACCATCTTCCCCAAGTCCCCGCGCCCATAAATCAAGCTCGAGCGCCGCGTGACCTCAGCGCGGCCGCGCGGTCCTGGATGGCACTCCGTCTTCCATTATATCCTCGTTTTCCCTGGCGGAGCGACACAACCCCACCGCTTTCCACATGCTTTTTTATGGAAGCTCGTCTTGATGTATCATTTACGCACATAAAAAAAAAAACACGTAAAGAGGCACGAGATGTTTGGTTTTTATAGGAACCGGTTGCACCTCGGTAGCAGCCGAGCGCTCTGTTTGGGTTTTTTTCTTGGAATATTTAAATGGCTGCTTTATTTACAAACGGTTTGCACAGGCCTATTTATTCAAATGGTTGCTTGTGCTATTAAAAGATGTGAATAAAACAGCATTCTTTCCTATACTCTTTTCTAAGTTTACAAGGAAACCAATAATGGCTTTTGATATAGTGTTTAGCTTTTGGAAGCATAAAATGAAACCTATATTTTAATAGCCCGGACAAATCCTCTAAATTGTAACCTTTGTTGTGTGTAAATATTCGGAAGGCCTATTTATGTTTATTAGCTCTGATGAGATATTAACAGATAGGTAAATATCACTTCTTGGTCTATATTTGCTCCTGCAGAAACCCTGGAGCCCTTATTTTACTGACCTCTGCCTCGCGCAGCAATAACTCACGACAGTAATGAACAATCGGCGGAAATACCTCAAAATAAAATCCATCCTCCCAAAGCTCGGGCTCTGACTCTGTCCGCGTGGAAAAAACATATCCGTCCGTGACAGCAAGTGTAATACATCCACAAACTCGGGATCGTCTCTCTCTTTCAGGCTTGCCTCTCTTTTTCTTTTTCTCCACCTCGACAAAACAAAACTACAAAGCCCGGACTCCCATCACGGAAAGTGGGGGTAACCCGCATATAATGAGCATCATATGGCACAGACCGGGGCTCCGGTTTTCTTCCCCGTGCCATAACATCGCGCAGTATTATGCGCCCCCTTCTCACGTGACGCAACGTCAACTTAAATCCCTTTTATTTGAGCCCGTGAATCATTAATGGAGGCAGTCATTGCCCCTGAGGAGAAAACGGATCAGTTTGGAGGGAGAAAAAAGAGGCACTATGTGACACATTGCAATGTATCTGGCAAAGAGGAGCGAGTCTCTTGCAGAGAAGCAGCTTTTCCACGTGTCGCCCCATTCAGAGTGGAAAGACTGTTCTGTCAGTTTTAAAGTGCCATATATTTTGGTGCCTGTTAGCGGCTGAAAGGGCTGCTAATCCTGCCTGCATTATGCTGAGTTGTTCAAGTGCAGCCAAGCTCTGCTCTGCTCTGCTCTGAGCCAGCCAGGACTAAAAAACCCAGAATGTTTTGCACTGCAGCGTGATAATTCGCACTATGTGAGAATATGGAGAGGGGCTTTCCATACAAAATACCATTTATGAGTGGCATAATGATTACTCATCACTCCATCTTCTCCTTTTCTCTTTTACAACACAGCCAGGGCTATATACAAGGAGATCTTTACTCAATATCGCCCCCCACGTCCACAGTCGCACAATTTTTAGTTGTAGCACCACTTAATCAGAATTTGGTTCTCCATCAGCAAACGCCTGCATGCCTTATGGCCAAAAATGTCACACATTTACCTGTCCTACATACATAAGGAGGGTGTGCGTCCTGGTGGGTCGTGTGTCAGTCAGCATGTGAGTGGAAAGTGGAGGAGAGGTAACCAAAGAGTGGCTGCTCGACCCTCGCTGATCAGTACATGGACCCATGCGACCTAATGTTTCCTATGACCAGCTGAGTGATGTTAGAAATTACAGGTTTGTGCAAAGGAAGAGTTTTGGAGGGTTTGGGTACGATGGCGACTAATACATAATTCTGCTGTTTGCATTGCATTGTCAAAATCCATACAAACAATAATTGAGCTTTGTTCCACCTTTGAAGGCATACATGTTTTTGACTAAGCTTTGCAAGAATAAATGTAGACCGATGATTCTTCTTCTTCTTCTTCAACTTTAAGAAAAGTTTCAGCTATACACCTATACAGTATTTTTTTTACCAATATAGCAACGTGTACATGTGTGTTACCACTTATTTTTAAACAAATTTGCAAAATGATCTAGTCTCATAAAACATTTGAAGGTTAAATTCTATCATCCGAAATTGTCGTGGTTTGAAGATTTAAGAAGTTATGGAAAATTAGACCTGCTCTCTTCTATCATATTTATTGAGAAATCCAAGGTTCAAATAACGTTTAAGCACAAAACACATGAACATATTATGTAATTAATGTAGTTTTTAAGTTAGTTTTGCCAAAACCACCATAATATAAACAAATTCCTATCTAAAGAGCATTTCATGGTAGATATCTAACTTCTATACCTCCACTTTATTGCCAAAAGTCCTATAGCCCCGGAAGAGCTTCTCTCCTCTCGGCACCGTTTGGCGCTTGTTTTCCGTCATCACCGAGCAGCGGGCGGGGAAAAAATACCACCACAACTATTAATCATTTTTGGGCGGACATGGACAGCATCCCACTCCCACACCACCACCAACCAGCCTTTGTCTTCTCAAACTACAACTTGAGCGGTAAACTTTTTAAAGAGAGGAGCGGAAGCAGACCAGCTCTTATTAATTCACCTTCAACACTTCTAAAAACTGAAAAGAAAAGAGAAGGAACATCAATGATCAGGACTAAAAAAAACAAAAACTTTTACGCACAGGTTTTTAGACGCATGATTATGTAAAGTTATGTTTTGTTAAACTGAATGTGTTATCTTGTTCTCTCTTTGTTCTTTTCAATTACAGATGTGGAGCTGTCACTGCGGGATTATATGGTTGGACATGACCGTGCACGGAAACTTCTAAAACTGAAGAAAAAGACGAGGAACATCAATTATCAGGACTTTTACGCACAGGTTTTTAGACGCATGATTATGTAAAGAAGACTGTTTGTTAAACTGAATGTGTTATCTTGTTCTCTCTTTGTTCTTTCAATTACAGATGTGGAGCTGTCACTGCAGGATTATATGCTTGGACATGACCGTGCACTGGAAGATAATCCCACATTGCCTTTCGCCACCGCACCTGAACTTTTCCCTGACCCGGGCAAAGGCATAGAGAGTCGAGTGGGGAAGTTATTTTGGGTTCAAAAACAAGAAGATTGGAAACCAAAAAGGCCATCAGCTGGTTACTTTTTTCAATTTTTGTTGCACTTTTTTCAGACTTTCCTTTTTACTCAAAAGTAGAAGTTGATTGATTATGTTTTAAATCTCAACTGTTTTCACATAAAACAAATATTTCAGAGTTATTTACACAAATCAAGGCTCCTTATCACTGTCAGCAAAGAGGAGTTAGAGGCGCAGACCTCTGGATGTTGGCCAGACGGCGGTCCATATCTCCCCACAATGTTGACACTCGGAGCTCTTAACAGCCAGGCTTGGGTTACCGATACACTCAGGCGAAGATAACTCTTTCTGCAAGGTTTACATCGGCCAACATCAAGGCTAATGCGAAATTCAACGCCTTAAACCGACTTGGAGACATCTCTCATGCAGACGAGCTATAGGACAACCTAATTGTTTGCGTAAAGGTGATTGTAATAAAGCAGTTTTCATGTTGAATTTACTGGCTCTTTTTTTATGACTGAAAATGTTCCCAGATCATATATATAACAGGCTTTTGTTCAATAGCTGTCCGTTAAATTCTGGAGGTAAGTGCAAAGTAGCCCATTAATAATAATAAAAATCATTATTATTATACACATTGTCACATACAAGGACTTTGTTAATGTTTAACCTGTGTCTAAATTGACTATTGTGTTCACTCTCATTGAAAGGCTCTTTCAAGCAACATATAAGCCCTTTACATTGTTACTATTGTTAAATACACTGATTCTCATTTTTATATTCAACAGTGAGATAAATATATTAATTACAATTATTAGAATTAATAACACATAGTAAACGTTGCATTGTGAAAATCCATACAAACAATATTTGAGCTTTGTTCCATCTTTGAAGGCATAAATGTTTTTGGGCTAAACTTTGCAAGCATAAATGTAGACTGATGCTTCTTCTTTTTCTTCAACTTTAAGAAAAGTTTCAGCTATACAGTATTTTTTACCTATACAGCAACATGTGTGTTACCACTTCATTTTAAACTAATTTGCAAAATTATTTAGTCTCATAAAACATTTGAAGGTTACATTTTATCATCCGAATTTGTTGTGGTTTGAAGATTTAAGAAGTTATGGAAAATTAGACCTGCTCTCTTCTATCATATTTATTGAGAAATCCAAGGTTCAAGTATGTTTTAACGTTTAAAGCACAAAACACATGAACATATTATGTAATTAATGTAGTTTTTAAGTCCATTAAAATGTATTTCAATCAAATTCAGAAATAATATGATTTGAGTTTAATAAGCAAATTGGGATATTTGCAAGCTCAGAAACTCTGCAGCAATGCATAGCTGGAAATAAACAAACCCTATTATAATATACACGAATATGCGCCAGAAGATCATGAAACAAACTCCACATCCGGGATATTTTATACCAATTTTTCCAACACCTCTACAAAATGTAAAAAATAAAAAACAGCCAAATCTACTCACAAGTCATGACGGTCTGAGTCCAGCGGACAGAGTTTCTATCTGTCAGAGCAGAAGAGATCTGACTCGCACCCTGCAGAGAATCACTTCAAATGAAAATAAGGCAGATTTTCACATCTATTTCTGACCCCGGGGCATTCATTATTCAACAAGTCACGTGAACGAGCGAATTAAAATTTCAGTACATTGGAAGTGACCTCTATTCGCGAATCAAATGACTTGAAATCTTGTAATTTAACTAGTTGGACTTCTTGGAGTCTGCGCAAAAATCGGTGCCAATCAGCCTCAACGCCATCTTCTGCACGGCTTCCATGTCTGCAGCGAGTGCTGCTGCACAGAGGGCTGGATAGTATGTGCGAAGAGGGTTTTAACATTTCTGCGGGATAATTTCTCTCATGCATACATAAAAGTTGCGTGAAATATGCAACAAAAACGACACCAACAAGGATAAAAATGTGTCTTTCACTCAGTGGCTTTTACTTTGGTGAATTTGGGTGAATGTCAGTTTTATGTAATTTATTATTAAATGCATTTGCAAACACATTCATTATGTTATTATTGACATATATATTGAGCAGAAACAATCAGTGGCAAAACACATTGCAAATCATACTAAATTACATGCACAATGCCAGCATGTTTCAGCTCATATCTTGCCCTCTCTACACGACCTGACAGGGGTGTTTCTGTGATATATTGCAGACGAGCTGTCTCTAAGAATAATTTTGGGAAAATTCATGGCTCAGATTCACACCTAAACACCCGTTTTTGTTTCCGCGCTGTCTCTGGGTAAATCTTAAATGAGAAGAAGAAGAAAAAGCTCGCGAAGGTCTCAAGCGCTGATGTATGATCTGAACATTGTGTGTGTCGAAAGGTCAGAGGTCAGAAGAAGTGCTCGGAGCCGGTGATTGGCCAGAGCCGACCGTGTCCTCTGGTTGAACTCTCTATTGTTTGGATGTAGCAGGTAGTGACCAACACTCACACTCTGGTGCACTAAGGTTGGCTGAGATCTCCTTATTATGGCGAGATAGAACAATATGTGAGGCCGGATACATTTAACAATTTGGGATTTTGTTTGATTCCCATGTGAAAGCTCTTGCAGCTCCTAAGCAGCTGATACTGCCTCTTGAATTCCAACCACATCTCATCTTTATCCCCAAAAAATGCGCATGATTTTCATGCACATTTTACGGATTAGGATTCCAGTCAGTTGAGCATTAATAGAAATAATGCAATCAGACACATCAACACTTTCTACGCAATGTGTTGCGTTTGGGGATACGTTTTTGTAAGACATTCCCAATAGGCTTCACATATTAAACACCTTAAAATGTTTTTTCCTTCTCTGTAAATATTACTTTAAGAGAAACTGCACAACTTTACGCACGGATTAACACGCTATTCTTCTCTGCAAAATAACATAACATATAACAAATTGATATTGATTCTATTCAGATGAAATAAAAAAAAAATACATATAAAGTATTATCAAAGTGTGGCGCAGTGAATTATCCAATGCTCGGACACACTATCATCATTTTACGCACGCATCTCCAAACATTAGAGAACTGATTCAAATGCTTTAAATACAAGTTTTAAAAATTAAATCCACATCCACTTACTGTAGTGAAATTAAACAGCATGACAATGAAATATTTAAGTTTAAAAAATGCAATCCCCAAATTAGGAATCTATTTTTTTTTTTTAAAGGAGACACCTACATGCATTTGGCACGTTAATACGCACGGCTTCAAAAATACATGTTGCGCTCAAATCAAACCAGCATTCGCAATGACAAAATATCCAAAAACAAAGTCAATCTTATAAGTGAAGTACATATATTTATTTCACAAGGACATATTGAGCCTACACTAGCCTACATCACAACGACCATTACTGAGACAACACATACAAATATTCACAGTTTAGAACACAGCACAACATGGGACGGACTAGCACAAATAAACCTATAGACCTTTACAACACCGACAAACATAATTTCTACTTGACGAAATGCTTTTCCTTATTGTGCCTTCATTATGATTTGCCTATGTACATTAAAATGTGAAAGTCTCCGTGGACTACATTCAACAGTAAACCAACCCACTCAAACACACAAACACTGTTACTCTGACTGATGCCTCTAAAAACAGCCGTCTGGTTCCCTATAACAGGCATCTATAGAGTCTCGCTAAATATCTTTCAAGTATATTAGAGCTTTCCATGAGCAATAATAATAAAAAAAACATAAAAAAATGAGTTCAAACTTACTTTTGCCTCACTCACTTTTAACTGTATAACGATACATTGTTTTGATCCAAGTCCTACTTTTTGAAATGTGCGTTATCCTTCTTTCATAATAATAATAACAAATATATAAACACTTCAGTTGCCAACCGTGGCAATTAAAAGGTGGATTTCAAGCTTATATGAAGAGGGCGAAGGAAAGGGTACAAAGGACGTGACAGAGGGGCCCAATGGCAGAGGCAAGGTGAAAGAAGATAACACCATGTGTGTGTAAAATACTGAGAATCGGTCCATCAAATTCCACTTGTGATATTTGCCATCTCAGTCTGGATTGGGGTGTTTTTTTTTGTTGTGGGATGGGGTTCATATTCAGTGCACTATAGACCTGCGGTGCACGGCGTGGGGACAAGCTGCTGGCCTGTTTTGATCTGCTGCTGCTGGGCCCCCGAGGACACCGAGGACGAGGAGGCCGAGCTGGACGAGCGGATCTTGGTGTTGGGCAGCTTGTGCTCTTTCTTCCACTTCATCCTCCGGTTCTGAAACCAGATCTTCACCTGGCGCTCGGACAGACACATGGTGTGCGCGATCTCCACCCGCCTGCGCCTGGTCAGGTACCGGTTGAAGTGGAACTCCTTCTCCAGCTCCAGAGCCTGCTGGCGGGTGTAGGCAGTGCGGGACCTCTTGGGCACTCCTCCAGTGTAATTGGGGTTGACTGGAAAGGGGGGGGGGGAGAAAAAGCCATACACAGGCAAAGCAAGCAGGTGTTACATGCAAGCGTTTATTCCAAAAACCCATATAGTCCCTCCAAATGGGCACATTGCAAGGTAGCATTCCAGACTTGCAAGGTGCTGCTTGTATGTTTGAATGCAATAAAAGCATCTGTCGAACAATGCACAAAATACAATATAGGACAATAATCACCCAATTGACCATTGGGAGTAAAAGGAAGCAAGCTTGGGGCGAGTAAACAAATTTGTTTTTTACATCTGTTATTATGAGTGTTCTACAGTATTGTTATACTACATGGTATACAAGAGTTTGTCGCATACTTTAAGTCAAAACTGCTCAACCAAATGAAAATCTACTCAAAGATTGCAGGTCAACCCCTTGAGAAATTCTATGAATCAGCCAGTTATCATAATAACATCTTAAGGCTGGCTAAAACACCATCGTCTCTGAACCCCAACCATGTTTTGAACAGTGAATATGAATTGTTACAATCAAATCGGAGATACAGGGTTTAATAAGGTTAGACTGAAGCACTCTTTTGTGCACCAGTCAATCCTAAAATTAAATATGGAGCCTAATAATCCCAGATCAAATGTACGTTGAAGGGCCCTGAATATCGTCTTCTTGTGATTGTAATGTTTAAATGTTATGTATCCTTGTTTCTTGTCTTTGTCCTTTCTGTGATGTTGCAAATAGAGCTGCTGTGATGCAAAACAAACGTCAGACCTGTCTGACAATAAAGTATTATCGTATTATCGTATTACACTATTTAAGTAATTTTCAAAAAAAACCGATATCACATTTCTGGGTTTTTGGTGGGAAAATCACAGCCGCTCTGTTTTGTTTTTCTCGCCGCCTCTGTTTCACTAGTTTACGCACATGACCTTAATGTGGAAGATGCCGAGTAGTACAAGCACTCGCATCCAGGGACATATCAAGCTTAGAAAATGATTAACAAAAAACAGCAGGGTGTTGGATATTACAGGTTTGGCTCGGCTCCAGTAGTGGTGTGGAGGTAGGTAGTTTGGGTTTAAAAAAAAAAAGCAACAAAGAGCACATGGCCCCAGACAGACGAAACACAGGCAATAAAATTTACGAGGGTCCTTAATTACCGACCCTGCTGCTCGATAGTCGTAAATTGCTGGTGTAAAAGGGCTGCTACTAGTGCTGCCTCAATAGGCTTGCAGTGTGTTCCAGTTGTTGTTTCTCAGTGGTTCTGCTATTTGCTGCTATTTAAACCGTAACGATAACTCACTGTTGCTAACGTGGACCTTTTTCATCCAAGGATAGACCACCGGCTCCTTGCCCTTCGCCACGCCGGGATATGCATCACTTGCGAGGCTGCAGTCTTTGCTGGCATTCGCCCCTGCGCCACCACCACCACCACCACCACCACCGTCTGGGGCCGCGTTGAGGCGAGGTCCGGTGAGGCTCTGTGGAACCGGCTGCTGTGCGTGATGCGCATCGCCAAAATCATCCAGTCCGGTGCTGGCGACATTGCCGTAGTCGTAGCCGGATTCTGTGTAGTTTGACCTCGGATAGGATGGCTCGTCGTGATGGGGGAAGCCCGTATCTTTTGGCCGCTCGTAGTAGTCACCAGGGTTGGGGATGTATCCGCTCTGCTGGTGCTGGTATTCGTCGCATGGAGGAAAGGAAGGCTCGATATAGTTGGAGTTTATCAAGTAGGAACTCATGGTCATTAATTTGTGAAGTGCAACAATACTAATTTTTATCGCGCTGTCGTTTTTCTGATCTCCACATAAACCCTCCTACTCCCCCTGTCAAATGTACAAAGTTGCCTGGTCACGTGCGAGGCGCGCACCAATCACTGCGCGCACTGTGGGCATCATGTAAACAGGAACCAATGGAAAAGCATGGCATTGGTACCACCAACACTGCTCGGGACTGGCTTATACGTTGATGTTTTCCTTTATTAAATCACAGTATATAAAGCAAAAACCAATCAACTAACTTGTTTACTGCATGGAGCCAAAACTTATGTGGGTGAGGCTTTTCCTGCATATGATAAAATCTACCTCCTGTGGAAAAGAAAGTGGATGTGAAATTCAAACCCCTGACAAAATAAAGGTTACAAACAAAGGACTATTTCTAATAGTGGCGTGTATAGAGGTTGTTGGAGTTTAAAACATGTTCTCCATGAGTCCAAACATGAGTCCTAATAAAGAGACACAGGGAAACCAAACAACACTCCAACACAAGAGTACAAATTGTAAATGTTGCATATCAGCCTATATGCAAATGATCGAAAAAGACAACAAGCTTCCTCAGCCGCTGCTCTGCGGACAAATAAGCCTTGCATGTGAAGCACTTGTGCATCAGTAAAACCTGGTAAATATCCGCTTATGACACACACATAAACAACAGAAAACACCCATCTCTCACGTTGCACACCTGCGTACATGCACAAGGCCCCCTTTTTCATCACTTCATGTGGACAAAAACAGTTGTTTTCTGCAATTTGCCAGGACATAGCAATAATTTAATGCTATTTTTTTGCTCTGTGTTTATTCCACATGGAAGTTATCTGGCTCTGATCGCACGGCCATCACGTATTATCAGTCCTCTTGTGGTAACCGCCACTGAAAAGCACATCCAAAACACTTGCAGGACACGGAGCTTTCATTATAGCCCCATGCCAAATCAAAGCGAGGGATTTTAAAACCAGCATAGACCACCTATACAGTAAGACATGCCACAACTGCTCTGTACAGCACACATAATCTCGTATCCTAACACATTTTTCCAAATCTGATTAAATTTGGAAAAATATAAAAAAAACTTTTTCCCACAAACAATTTTACAACATTTCAATACAAATATGTAACATCTGAACATGTCTCTCCTGTGCGTCCTGCAGCACCACTGCACAGTAAACAACCAGGGCTAAGATAATAACATTGCCATGTGTGTGAGAAAATATGTTTAGAAGAGAGAGGGTTACTAAAAGTTTCAAATGGAAAAATATTCCAAGGTAGAAAAATAAATACTAAATCATAAAAACAATAATTATACAATTTAATTAAATTATTTTAGGGAAGACTCCCATATATTTAAATATAATAAAAAACATTCTAAAAAATGCACATTTCTAAAGGAAGAAAATATAAAAGTGTCCTACCGTGCTCCTCGTCCCCAGCCATCACGTCCAGGTCCGGTTTCCTCCACATGTCCGAGGTGCCACACTGTATATGTGTCCCAGCAGCTCTTCCACAAAGCTGTTCCACACTGTCCACGTCAACAAGGCCTCTGCATGGAGAAACAAGAGGCCAAAACTTAGGAAATATTGAAAGCTTTCTTTTCTCTCCTTTTCTTTTTTCTTCTTCTGGTCCCCCCCTATTCTATTCTCTTCGCTCCTCTAAACAGAGATAACTTCTGCCTGACCCCAAAGTGACACCGTTTCCATTTTGTTTCTGATTAATCTTGCCCATTGACAGTCTTTGTTAAACAACAAGGCGTGCCCTTTTTTTCCAAAGAGGCGACATTTTCATATCTGTTAGACGCAGTGACCTGGGGTTCACCCCGGACTTGGACTTCAGTTTTTTTGCAGGGTCTGTTCAGCTTCTGGGGAGCACTTAGTGTGGGTCAGCACCCGGGAAGGTCCCAAAAGGATTTTAAAAATGTGCAAAAGACTTTAAACTATATATAGAAAATCACACGTCGTATGTGTTAGAATTTGTGGAATAGGGGATCCTGCAACTCTGGAGATCTGCTGCAGATGGGCTACACATTTTATATTATTTAGGCTACATTATATATATATTTTTTTTCAGATCTCCATCAATGACCTTCTAGTTTTTGGATGCAGACGACTTAAAACAGGTGAAATATCAAACGTCGAGGTATGTGTTAGAATTAGTGGAATAGGGGATCCTGCAACTCTGGAGATCTGCTGCAGATGGGCAACATATTTAATATTATTTAGGCTACATTATATATATTTTTTTTCCAGATCTCCATCTCCATCAATGAACTTCTAGTTTTTTTGGATGCAGACGACTTAAAACAGGTGAAATATCTCTTTTTTCCCACAGCAACCAGAGGCAGGCCTCATTTTTTCCTCTTCAAAAAATACAATTTTTTTTAGCACACTGTTGCTGTAAGGCAAAGCTGCTACCACCTTGTGTCTCTTACAGGCTTTCTCGCACCTAACTCATTGTAAATGGCAGCTGATGTTCCTCTCGCCATATATCCACTGTATCCGTATGGCCAAGAGACCACCTGAGAGGCAATATGTCAACATAATGTCAGCGGTAAGACGACTTCACATCATATCTAAATTTACAGTCTGCTGCCAGTCTATTATATACAGGTCCTGTATAAATATGGGCCAGATCAGCTCGGCTATTATCCACTTACTCTGTTTTTTTACAGGTCATTCTACTTGTTGCTATATGGACTACCTTTTTTTTCTTTAATGTTTCACCTGTGAATAACTTTATTAAAACATATTATCATGATTCAAGAATCCGGCTACAAAAGAAGCATTTTTAGATAAGCGTTATCTAGTCCAGACCTGCAAGGTGCTGCTGTATGTTTGAATGCAATAAAGCATCTGTCGAACAATGCACAAAATACAATAGGACAATAATCACCCAATTGACCACTGGAGTAAAAGGAAGCAAGCTTACACTATCTAAGTAATTTTCAACTAAATTTAAAAACCCATTTTGCTCTCAATGTGAATAAAACCAGTTTGTGTTATAGAGATTTTATTATTTTAGTTTATAATAATCTAACAGCCGGATCACGGTGTTCCCTTTCAGAGCATATACTGTGAGGTGAAGGCCTATTTAACCAATATACATCATGCTGACAGTTTACTGTAAATTTAGATTATCAGAGAAGTGCTGTGACGATGGTGACAGATTGCAGATGGCTCTCACAAGGTCTCTTGTCTATACGGAGCTCTGACGTGCGGGATAAAAAATCCTCTCTGCATTCAAGATGTGCCAAAGGATTCGGGCCAGAAAACACCTTTATGGAAATATTTAAACACTGGTAATAAAATATTTTTCTTTTGTACAGTGTGTCACGTGTGATTGTCCTTTTCCATCGCTTTTACAGCAAGAAACGAGCTTTCACAATAAAGCTGAGGATGGTCAGCTTTAATCTACAGCTGCACACTTTGATTAGACCTATAATATAGTGACCTTTAAGCCTTCAGCGGTGGTTAAAAAGAGGCTAACAAAAGCAGCCACATCCTTTAGAAAGTGAATGGACAACTTCCTTATTTCTTTAAGTAAAGAGCTCTTATAATTGTAAAATACTGAGCCAGAATATTTCAGAGAAGGACACAAATAACGTTTCCAAAAAGCAAAAGATAACGCGTCTGACTGCAGTATATAGTAAAGATATTACAAGGTTAAATAAGTTGCACTTTAAGGTGAGTTAACAATCAGACTGCAAGCGTTCGAATTACAATATATGTAATTTTGCTTTCTGATGAAAAGAAAATTATAGGATAAACGTGAATGAAGTATAACAACATTTATCACTTTGACTTTGGATGAACGCACTTGCAGCCTATCGGGTCGATTCTTTTCTTTAATTGACGAGATTTTACTTTTAAATTCAATAAACAAAGTTGTGAATGAACATATGACTCGCTTTCAATGAATTTGTTTATACATTTCAACATTTTGCAAAGTGCAAAACACCTATTGTCTCGTGCATTGCGTGTTATGCGTCTATTACATCTATAAATGCGTTATATTATTACAAATAAAAGAAGATTTACAAAGTTTAAAAAATAAAGTGTTTATTTTCTATTAATAAGGTAATCGAAAGTACCAAAAGTCAGATTTTATTGGTCCATTTTTATCAAAGGGATCCCAGATGTTAAGTTTTTTTTTAATATTCTGGTTAAAATTGGAAAACTGCCTATTTTTTTTAACAAAAAGTTGTTATGATTTTATCTGTTGCAGATGCAATTCAGCCGAGACACTGTTTTAGACTTTTTAAGCATAAAATCAATAAATAATTTTTATTTTGGGGTTTGTTATCAACCATTTTTTTTTTTCACTTTTATGTTTCATTAGGCCCTTAAACCTTAAACCAAAGGTTCAATAATTTACTTTAAGAAATAAATATATATAAAATGTAAAATATATATTGCTACATAAAAAAATGATTTTTTAAAACTTTCTTTTCTACGAGTCACACAAAAAACATCTGTGCCATTTCTGTTTTCTTAAAAGGCTTCTATTCAGCGGATCAGGAAGAAGAGGGGCTAAATGTTTTTTAAGGGGTCCATTTGGGGGCTCAATCTGGGGGCTTGTGGGCCTTCCCATTACCCTGTGACCGGGTCGAGAGTATCAATCCTCAAAATGCTAATTCTGCCCCTCGTCCCCAAACATATCAAATGCAATTTATTCAAAGGAAATTCACCAATCAACCGCCCTAATAAAACGCCAGCCACTCCATCTTGTTGCTGGATGACGGCTGGGGGGGGTCCCCTCCTCCTCCTCGGTCCCAAACGAGAGGTCACCGAGCATCCAGGGTTCACCTGGAGTGCACCGTGCAACATATGTAATTCAAAGCTATTCTGTCTTTTGTGTGGAGAGTCAAGATCGCTATTATAAGGCTGGCATCAGAGTGAACAGATGACGGAGACTTGTTCAGCGGGGTAAACTTTTGACCCCAATTTTTCCTCCTCTTCTTCTTCTTCTGCAGCTTATCATCTCCCTCATCTGTCCCAGCACCAGTGAGATATCTAACCCCTCTCCAAAACGAAAAAAATTGACTCGAACAATGTGTCTATCTCTTGCCATCACGATGATCATTTTCACAAATTTCATAATTAGAGAAAGATGCCAACACACAAGACCTCAAAAATGCAATTGTAGCTTTATGATGTTTCCAACGAGGGAGTGAGAAGATAAATCCAATAGGCTCCCACTCAAGACTAATAGGGGCTGTAAAATATGCAAATCATTCATTAGTGCTATAGAGCAAACCACAGCAGCCAAAAGTCTTTGTTGGAGGCAACACTTAAAGTTAGACTCACACCTCTCTCTCTCTCTCTCCTCTCATAGTCTTCTGCTCCTCACAGAGCATAGGATGTTATACCACAGGCTCTGTGTCCCTCGGTAAATTCATTTATACGCATTATGCTTATAGGCAACGCCAAGCAAACGTGTCATTAACGTGAAGGCGCGTGTGTGTGTGTGAGCTTGGTACCGTGGATGTGTGAGTGGTTTCTCGCTCTCTCCATACAGCAGGGTGACAGTGAACTTGGCCTAAAGCGAGCTCTGCTGGTGGCTCTGAGAGGATGCAGATTTATCTTGGTGCTGTGGCTGACCTCCAGATGAACCTATACAGCGCGTCTCTCTCTCTCTCTCTGCCTGGCAGTTTGCCTCTCTGCACATGGGGCCCTGTCGAAATTTATCCTTTTGAAATATTGGCAAAGGTTTTAATTTTTCCAAATAGTCGCGCTATCTCTCTCTGTGTCCTGTTGTATTTTCAGTGTGACTAAAAATCAAACTGGAAAGAGTGTAAATCCCGAGGTTTCTCATATTAAATCACTCTATTTCCTCATTCGCAACATCTCTTACTAAAAGGCAGGAAAAGGGTATTCAACATAGGCTCTATATACCTACACAAATATACTATGAACTGTGCTTATCTTTGACCTGTTAAAATCTATTAATGCTTGGTAATGGTGACTCCTTCACATAACAATGAGAAAAAATGTGTTAAGCAGTAAATCGAGGGGATATCAGCAGTATTATTCTGGTAATTTGAAAATCAAAAAGTGCATCCCAAAAACGTCTGTTTCATGAAAAAGAGCGAAAACTTAAATCAATTTATGGAGAATTCGACCTCGTCTGTCCAGAATTTAGTTTCAAAGGTGACCAGGTCCTCTCCACTATTGGTGCACATGTATTCAAGAAGTCATCTAAAGTGATAAATATATTTATTTATTAGCAGAAAAAAAAACTGTACTAATTCTAGACTGAAGGCCTCTGCACCGAAAATAAAACTTTGCATTCAACTTATGGTGGCTGACGGACAATGCAATCTTTTCGCAAAACCGCCCATGCAGGTATCAACTTTAAGAAAGCTGATTTGCAAATTTGTTTTCTGCCACAAACTCATAAAACTCAAAAAGTGATATATCCAAAATAAAAACGTAGATGTTTCCATATTTGGCCTGGAAAAAATCAAATACGTGAGAGTCACACACTCTTTACGCATGGACCTAAAAAGAAAGAAAAAGGCCAACACGTCGAAAAAAATGAAGTCAGAATCAATGTTTACATTTTTTTTTTTCATTTTCAGTCCATATTTTTTGGTATCAGGGTCCGCTGGTGGCCGGTTTCTCTCGGGCACTGAGCGGCCAAGAGGTCACCACAAAGCGAGAGTGACTATTGAAGAGGTCATCTGAACTTTTCAACCCAAAAACACAAAACGACGTGGCTGACTGACACAAAGCGGAATTCCTTTTCAAACGTCTCCCTGCTGCTTGTTTGTTTCCATGTTGTGTTTACTTGACAACTGTTTACAGCCTGCCCTATAAAGCCCTAAAGCCATATACACGGTGCCAACATGTGGAGCGCAGAAACAACAACTGTAACTTTTTTTTTTTCCAAGGATGGACCCAGAACTTCCAAAAAGTCTGAGCGAACTGTAAAACCTGTATAGGCCTGCATTAGCTCTTAACTTTATCAAGGAAATCTCCACACATCCCTTTTGGAAAAACTTTCTGGTTCACCAGTCTGTGCATCCTCCAATGTAATAAAACGACAACAACTAGAAGTTTGTGGGGGTGGAAATGGACACAGAGATAATTATCCAACATGTAAAAATGGATTATGAGTTTACACCACAGATGGAGGGAAACAAGTTACATGGAGGAAGGAAGCAATTAAATAGCCATGAGCCGGACCCAACCCATGCGCAACATCTGCCGAGACCAGTATTCAGCACTGCACAACTGACAAATTAGTGTAATGGACTAATAGGGACAGATAGAGGCAGCGAAATACAATAATAAGGCTGTTTAACACAGGCTGGCTGTTCCAGGGCTACCGGATAGTCTGCAGAAAACTTACCCAGAGACGCGCTCCTCATCCTGGAGAGCGTCCGGTCCATTACTGAGCACACTGAGCAACAGAGACGGTCAAGTAACACTTACAGCCTGCAAAGAGAGAGTCAGACGAAGCCCTCGCCGTCAGTGCGATTATATGTTATGTGCAATATACTGTCAACTCCCCAAAACCATAAAACTTACTTTAATGGCCACCACGTGACCGTTTATGGCCAGTGAGCCTATCTGGCCGCGCTCCGGATGATTTTTACGATCTAATTCATAGACAAAACCCCCCATTCATTTAGCGCCCCAAATGTCAGAGAGCCAGAATCGGCCCTAATAAAGTTTACAGCTTGAAAAGTCGAGCTGATTCTCCGGGAATAGCCCAGGAGTCTGTGCGCAAAAGGGACAGACTCCTTAGTGGCCAAGGACCCACTGAAAGCACCCAAAAGCTACACAGAAAGGTGAGTAAAACATGAAGCTTTCATTCAAGTTGAACCTGTTGAATTCAAGGATTTCACTCGAGGAAACTTTGTCGATTTTTTGACAGCTCATACAGGTGACTTAAAGATTGTTTTAGACCAAACTCTGACTCTTCTCTTCCATGACGCATGCAGTCGTGGCAGACGCGTAAAACGAATTGTGAATATTCTTCCAAAAAAGGTACACTCTCTGTAATGTTGCCGTTCCAGTAGAAAGTTTATTATAATGGCCATCATCATCATCATCATCATCATCATTATTATTATTATTAATAATATTATAGTATATTCTTGACTTCCAGTCTTTGAAAAACATTTACAAAAAGCTAAATCACGATGGAGTTATACACATAGGCAATGGAATTTACTGTGGTGGACCCTCCACATTAAAAACAGCTAGAAAACAAAAAGACAAAACACTTTTTTACTTTTGCGCCCAACGCAAACAGCAGCAAAAAAAAAGCAAAAAAACAAAGATGCAAGGCACAGCTACTGTACATACAAGACTGAGTCTCTGTCCATACATGTATGTGTTCACAACGCACACAATAACCACACAACGGACTCTGCTGGCTCTACACTTTTTGGAAGCAAGTTATCTGACAAGTTGGTACAATACATCAAACAAATAAATACATACATATACAGTACATACATATAGAAAAACGAAGGCTAAACACAAAGGCAACCTCAACCCTCTATTTATTATTAGGCTGGTATTGTTCTGAGTGCTTCACACAACTTTTACTGGATTTATTTGCGGTAGGTAGGTAGGTAGGTAGGTAGGTAGCATTTCCAAGCTTTTGACGCTTTTATTATTTTTTTTTATTGTCCGAACAAGAAATAATTTAACATTTATTTTCTTTCTTTTTTCTACTAAATCTAGACAGAACTGTACATTTTTTTTTTACTCACATAAGCATTACCACGATGGAAATAAAAAGTAAATCATATTATAAGGAATATAATGGGACGGTTGTTGGACATACAGCCCATTCACAAGTCTCTGTTTGAAATAGGAGGAAAGTTGATATGACAATTTTTATTTTTTATAGTGCTCGCTATCAGGTGTAGAGTGAATATCAAGGCCTGTAGCCTCCTCCGCCTGCAGCCGCCATGTTCATGCTCTTCAGCTTGTTGTCTTTCTTCCATTTCATCCTGCGGTTCTGAAACCAGATTTTGATCTGTCTCTCGGAGAGGCAGAGGGCGTGGGCGATCTCGATCCTCCTCCTGCGGGTCAGGTACCGGTTGAAGTGGAACTCCTTCTCCAGCTCCAGGGTCTGGTACCGGGTGTATGCAGTCCTGGCTCTCTTACCCTCTGGTCCTGACAAATCTGGTATAGAAAGAAGGATGGAAACCACATTTTTTACATTTTTACAGAGTTACAGTACATATTAAAACCAAATAGTGTAGAAACTTTTAAACTACATTTCTCGCAATTTTTTTTTTTAACATTGCCTTTTTTTGGTTTCTGCAGGTAGAAATGACTTTAAAGTTTTAAAGTTTAAATGGCGCCTAATAGAAGCAACCAGTAGCAATGTAAGATACACACCTTTTCAACTTCACCTTGCGAAAAGGAATTAACATAGTAAAAAAGGATGTAAAGTATGAACTATCTGACCTTCAAAAATACACACACAAACAAAAATATATCTAATACAAGTATAACTTTAACCTTATAAATAACATTTTCATAAAATGATCCCGTACGTGGTCTATATGCTGAGAATACTGGAAAAGCAGCAACACACCAAACAGGTGAGAGGCGCATGGCGCTATACATGCTTCTTTGGAAAAAGTAAACATATTTTGTACCCCAAATTGTCAAATTTGTGGTCTGTTTTGCTTCTAGTTAAAAACTCTGAATAAGATATAAATATGATGACACCTTTTACCAAACAATAACACAACACCAGCTCCTCTAAAATCAATACAAGATCAGGCTACATGCCTCTTTGGAAAGTAAACATATTTTGTGCCCCAAATAGTCAAATTTAGATTTTGCTTCTGGTTAAAAACTCTGAATAAGATATAAATATAATCACACCTTTACCAAAACAATAACCCAACACCAGCTCTCTAAAAATCAATACAAGATCAGGCTACATGCCTCTTTGAAAAGGAAACATATTTTATGCCCCAAATAGTCCAATTTTGGCTTGTTTTGCTTCTATAGTTAACAACTCTGAATAATAAATATGATCACACCTTCACCAAACAATAACACCAGCTCTCTTAAAATCAATACCAGATCATTAAAAAAAAAGCAGTTTACCATGATTTATATGTAGTTTTCTCATCCACGGATATATCTGAGGCTGTGAGGAGTCGGTGCCATTATTCTGAGGAGTTGTTGGTGCGCTTCCTGCAGGCTTTTCCTCCTCGAGTTGGGAAGCTTTGGACACACAGTCCCGGTTGAGCAGCAGCGTGCCTCCGGTCGAGGAGTTCGAGCACGGGGTCGTTAGAGAGTTCTTCACGGCTCGGTGTTGTTGAGACTGAGTGTCGGTGACCGGAGACGAGGTGGCCACCGAGGAGGAGCACGGTAACGGGTCAGGTGGAGGCGATAGAGACGAGGTCCCGGTGCTGCTGGAGGACTGGGAGTACCTTACCGGCTCCACGGAGGGTGTTGTCGCCGCTGAGTGACTCGGAGAGTAGCCCTGTGTCCGCTGCTCGGTGCCCACAAAGTGTCCGGTACCAGTCCGCCCCACTGTTGTTAGGTCCATCCCGTTGTAGCCATAGCCATACCTGCTGGAATGCATGGCGGTGCTGGAGTCTCTGTATTGCTCGTTTTCCGTATTATGGTCTCCATAATTATGTAACTGGAAGTCCGCGCCATTGGGATAGCGACCGCAGAATGAGTTCACAAAATAGGAGCTCATTTGTTGACAATTTCCACCAGTTTCTCTTCGTTGTGCAAGGTTTTTGTTGTTTTTATTATTTAAAGGTAAAATAGCATGTGTGCTTGATTTGTGGCTCTTAGCGCGCTCCTATAGCACCCCTTGCACAATTTATGATGAATTATGGAAATGAGTGGGACATGGACTTGATTCTCTTCTTACGTAGGCACCCAAATATGGGGGTACGGCGTGAGTATCACGTGCTTTTTGTTGACCAGTCGTAAATCCTGCTTGGTGACCTCCAAGAGGTAAACTCGTGCACGGAAGGAAATACTGGGTGGGATGAGAAAAGGGCGCGCGCCTCCAGTTGTGCGCTCGTGGCTGGAGTCTCGAGCTCAGGGTGTTTTTGGATTGTCGTGGTGCGCCATCCTCTGGTGCAACTGTTGCACTGCCTGTCTGCGGAGCTCTCTATCCGAGGCGTGGGCTCCAACACACACGGGGTCATTCAGAGGTTAACGACCATTGCGGCAAAAACCAACGGTGCTCCCTCTAAACAATACAACAAGTGACATGCTGAGAGTGCAATCTCTGCGAGGATAGTGTAGGGAAATAATTCGATCAGAATCTGTTATGCATGTTATGATATGATAGAGGCGATGAGTGCAAATAAGTGTGCGCACTTAATAGAATAAAAGCCCATTCAAAACACACTGCGTTTTTTTTCACATTTTTCCTTATAATCATAAAACAACTCAACAGCCACTAATGTTGGAAAAGACTAATGAATAAATGTTTTAGGGAAAGATAAAAAGCCAAACATCACATTGTCGAATATTAACAAATATGTACTTTATGCCACATTGATGAATGAATAACTTTAAATGTATGCTTTATATATGAACACACGTCAAGCCACGTTACTGGTTATTTTAGTGCTGGTTAACAATAAGCAGTCAGATGATATAAGCTTTGTACATGTAACCCGATTTTATTACGCTGTCGTTTAACGAAGAATCGTTGCTCATATCGACTTTTAAACAGCCAACAATCTTATCAAATTGCATTTTTAGTATTTGTATGCTTGTAAGATATCAACACAAGATCGAGAACAACATAAAAACTCGTTTCTTTAAGCAGCTATACTCATCATGGAGTTTTGTACAGTCACTCTGTAATCTATCTATTCTAATCTATCTAAAGAAACAAAGGAGGCAAAATTTGAAATAATTGAAAAAAGGAAATATTCGAAACGATTAATGGATAAAATGAAGTTAATGCCTTTGAAATGTTTAGTTTAAAATAGCCACAATATTCAGATAATAATTTTTTTTTTTATTTCTGCATTGTGCTATAAGCTATTCGTATTTAACATTAGGCTACAAAGAGGCAGCGTAAAACATGATTATCTGTTTTTTTTAATTTTCCACTTCTCTAATATAAAAAATAAAATATAGATTATAGACAATTTCTGTTGAAGTTAATAAAATGAAGGAATTGTCTAATCGATCGATTACAATGCAGCACAGACGTAAAGGAAAGATGATTGATTGTCAAAAAAATAATTAAAAAAAAATATATATTTGCCCTAAGTGGCAGCAAATCATCTGATGTCAGAGGAGAGATTTGTGAAACAATTTGTTTGTACTGAGCCTTGTTGGTGTTTGAAAAAGCTGACTTTTCAGAATGAAACGGATCACTTTCCAGAACATATAAAATATATATATTTTTAATATAAAATATAAAAACTGAAACTCTATCCAGCTCTTAACCTGGCCAATGCACTTGTTGAAAAGTGTAAATCAGCTATGTACTATTGCCCGTGCTAATCGTGAGCAGGAATACAAAAAAACAGGAGACCCACAAAGAGCCCGACACATGCAGACACGAAGCCTAAATACAGGAGGCATGGCGCCTCGTCCGACGCTCCCAGTTTGGTTTTTCTTCTTGTGGAATTTTTATGGCACCTTCGTCTCTCGAAGGCAGAGACTTGTCCACATGCTATTTCCCCACAGCTGTCCCTTCACCCAGCACAAGCCCAATCATGCGCTACTGACAAAAACAGCAAGATATAGATTATTTATTCTGTTCCAGGTATGTGCGCCCTTTTGCGCCCAGAAGGCACGATGTGAGGAAGGGGTGAATGCCGGGCTCCCACATCCAGTGGGCCTAATGCACACTAAGAGGAGACCTATAAGGAGTGTGTGTGTGTGTGTGTGTGTGGTGTGTGTGTGTGTGTGTGTGTGTGTGTGTGTGTGTGTGTGTGTGTTGGCTAAACAGTCAGGCTCCACCAGCTGATTTATGGCTGGCCAATGGCAACAAAGTTCCCACGAAAATTATTTCCCCTGAGTCGAGCCAGGGACACACCCAGGAACTAAATAAGAACCGAAAGAAAGGAGATGAAAGAAGTGAGTGCGCACTGGTGTCAAACATGTCGAGCTGGGAGCGAGCCTGGGGTCCACATGCTGCAGGGTAAAACAGGCAGGCAGTGCACTCTGCAGGGCGCCCTCACACACCAGCACCCGTCACTAGAAGAGTATACTAATAAAATCTCATGATATTTTAATACATTTAATGCCTGAACATCATTACGCACGACTGCAGCACGACTAAAACTTACATTCAGGATAGTTACGATTTTTTTTATGGATAAGCAGAGCAATTCTCAACCCAATAGCGACAGACACACTTCTTTACCAACAGAAACAATTGGATATTGAGAGCAGCAGCAGTCAAGGCACCAGAAAAAAGCGACTCCATAATGTGAAACTAGTATTTTTGCAAAGAAAAAACAACCATAGAAAAAAAATGGAATATGGAAAATTGGCATTATATTGAATGCATTTAACTATACATTCGCTTTTATAAAATTGATATCCTGGAGAATCTGTCCATGCTTTTGCATTTAAATATTCAGAACTTGAAAGCTCGATCTACCAATAATTTATTGCACGAAGCAAATCTTCTGCAGTGTCTCGATATAGGCTCACCAAGTGCATAAGGAACACCGTGAACAATATCGATATGCAAAAAAAAAATGCAAAATATTTTTTTTCGAACAGAAATATTTTACTTTTCTAAAGTCCATCGACAGGGACATTCTTGTATCAATTAAAGGTCATTCAAACGGTAAAATTATCGTGTTTTGCTCACTGAAAAAAAATCCTATTTATCCTTTAAGCGTACAGTGAGTCAGGGCCTGATCCTGCATGCACTACAACGTATGAATAACAACTTTAAAGCATTACGCATGGGCACACAGGTAGAAATAGAGGTCGACTAGTGTGTCCAGCCTGCACCGCAGGACATTGGTAGCAAAAAAAAACAGGCAGAGCTGCAACCAACAATACCCTCAGTGTGTCCACAGGAGGGCGTCAAAGAGCACATCTTTTGGCCAACATCCACCCAATGAAGCCGAAAGCCCATTTCCCATTCAAATCCAACAACAAAACAAATACGGTATTGACAGCATGCAAAATCCAGCAGCAAAGATGAAAGCAACACAAGTGTTATATCTGATATCAGATTAATCAGATATCCAAATAGCATCTGCCATTCAAATCACAACATGAAACCAGTTCTTCCACATGATTTAAACCTCTGAATATTTAAACAAACAAATGGAGGTGCAATATTTAAATACAGAAACAACAAAACAAATACGGTATTGACAGCATGTAAAATCCAGCAGCAAAGATTAAAGCAACACAAGTGTTACATCTGATATCAGATTGATCAGATATAGACTAACCAAATATAGCATCTGCCATTCAAATCACAACATGAAAGCAGTTCTTCCACATGATTTAAACCTCTGAATATTTAAACAAACCAATGGAGGTGCAATATTTAAATACAGAAATGTATTATTATTATTATTTGCTTAAGTTGATTTTCATTGTAAATTCATAACAGAGCAGTGTTAAGTTTCAGCAGCCAGATTAAAGAAACACAAGTGTTATATCTGATATCAGATTGATCAGATATAGACTACCAAATCTGCCATTCAAATCACAACATGAAACCAGTTCTTCCACATGATTTAAACCTCTGAATATTTAAACAAACAAATGGAGGTGCAATATTTAAATACAGAAATTTGATGATGATGTTGATTTTAATTGCAATTTCATAACAGAGCAAAACACAGTGTTTAAGTTTCAGTTGTCTTACCTTGTGAAGGTTTCTGCATGTAAACAGTGGAGGTGATGGGAGGAGAGTTGGCAGGTGCAGACCGGATAGTATCCAGCTGAGTCTCCGGGCGGAAGCTGGGTCTTCCTGGGGGGTCAGTGACGCACCGGGTCTCCAAAACACTCATCTTTTCCACAAACGTGTCAGGACACCGACAGCAGGGCACCCAAACCATCCAGTCATGTCCCAAAGAAGACAAGCTCCTGCGCGTCGAGCCTCTCTCTGTCTGCCTGCATGGCCGAGAGAGAGAAAACTCCCAAAAAAAAAGGTGTAAAAATGTAAGAAGGTCGCTGGTGAAAATGGAAAAACAGCCGCGTGGAAGCTCGAGACCGTTAAATGAAAGGCTGCTCTATTCCTCTATTGGAAATTATATATAAAAAAGTTCATGTTCACGGGCTCCCTTGCCACGTGACAAAGCTGCAAACCAATAGGAAGAGGAGCCGGGTCGTAAAGTTGTATTGCTATGTTGTAAATTTTCATAAACAACAACGGATTTATGACCCAGCGCTGGAGGGAGAGATGGGGATGTAGGGGAGGGGTTATAGAGAGAGCGAGAGAGAGAGAGAGAGAGAGAGAGAGAGAGAGAGAGAGAGAGAGAGAGAGAGAGAGATGAGGGAGGGGTTAGGTCACCGTCAGGCGCCATCTTCTTACCGAGGACAGAGGGAATGCAGAGTTCAACAGTAATTTCCCTTCATCTGCAGCTTGCCCCATCTCGCATCCTCATAGTTCACATTCCCCAACTTAAGTGTTTACCTTAACACTCATAATGGACTGCAACATGCTTCATTACATGCAACCTAATATTGGACTGCACTTACTGGGTGACATGGGAGAAACATATTACTCAACCTCGGCTGTTTATTATGATCATGATTGTGCTGTGATTACACAATATTAAATTCGCAAATATTACATGCAAACAAATAGACAAGTAAAAGCTATTTTATTCAATTATTATATTTTTTTTAATTTACATTTAATAAGACATTCCCCAGAGGTTATTTATTTGTTCACGTTACTTATAATTCACATTGAAAACCTGGGATCTGATTCTAAATAAAATCACAGTATTTGCACATTTTTAGATTACTACTCATTTTACACTGACAAAAAGGAAAGATACTAAAAAAAAGGTAATGCTGTTTAAATAAAAGTGCATGCGTTTATTGTTGGCGTTCACAAACACGTATGGAAATTTGAGCCTGAAAAAATCTTTTCTTAATAATGAAATATAGGCAAGAACATTTTTTACAATACACGGCTAAGACTTCGACACATTTACGTTAATATATTACTGTTTAATAAGCAAGTTGACTTTCTTTCTGGGAATTTGAGGTAGGTTACATCTGAAACTAAACTAATAATACGTGTTAATCCGGGGATGTATATATAGAGGGGTAAATAAGTATCGAAAACAGACATATTAACAAGTGATAAGCAGTTATATTAAAAAATAAAAAACAGCGGTACATTTACTGAAATCTACAGAAGCAGCTAAATCACAGTTGGAGGCATTTAACTAACAAAATATTCACTTTTAATTCGCCTAAGGCACATTTTGCGCAGAATGTTGTATTTGTGTTCCCTTTTAGAAAATACAACCGTCTGTGTAAAAGAAGAATTACTCGAATAGGTAGAATAGATAAGTTGAATTCCTTGTGTCAGTGTTTTTAATACTAGCAGGTAAATATTAGGTAGTTTTTCGTTAAGGAATGTGAATTCAGTAGTACAATCAGGTTTAAATTACATATCCCATTGCATATATAAAAATAGAGTTTGGATAGGTAGGCCTAGTTATTATCGCTCTTCCATGCGGAGCCTTTCGATGTATTTGGGGTTTAATATGAAATCCTACAGCCTATTAAATACTTATTACATAATTGCCTTCAGCTGTCAATCAATTAATCCGCCTACAAAGCTCCTATAGTGCATGAATGGTGTGAGATATATCCTTATCCGTACTAAAACAGCTTTCATGTAATGCTTTGTCCGTGTCTTTTCGTTACTTTGCAGCCGGTTCGGACTCCAAAGAGGCGCTCCGGGCGTCTCCAGAGTCTCCAGCTCCGGGCTCTGCGGCCTCTGACTCTGACACCGGCTGGATCTGGATACCACCGGGGGTCGGTACCGGAGGCTCCTCCTTGTGATCTTTCTTCCACTTCATCCTGCGGTTTTGAAACCAGATTTTGATCTGTCTCTCGGTGAGGCAGAGGGCGTGGGCGATCTCGATCCTCCTCCTGCGGGTCAGGTACCGGTTGAAGTGGAACTCCTTCTCCAGCTCCAGGGTCTGGTACCGGGAGTAGGTCTGACGCCCTCGCTTTCGGTTTGGATCTGTGGAAGATAAGATGTACTACTACTTGCGAGAAGAAAAAAAACAACGCATTTTTTTCCCTGCATGTATAAAATGAATTGTGATATTGCGTAAAACCATTAATTAAAGTGGTGTTGGAACAATAAAAACTTGTGGTTGGAATCATTTTGACACTCATTCATTTATTTTTTGATGGTGCAATTAATTGTGGCTCTTATTTTGACATTACTTCTCCCCACACACTAAAATCAATCAATAGGGGAAACACTTTTTTAATTTATTTTTTAAGTTCACTGCATCTATTTAAAGCAGTCCTGCTGGGATGTTTGGCTCATGCCTCCTTTGATACTCTGCATGCCTTTCCAATTAAAAGCCAGTGATGCTCTGCGCGCAGAAGGGAGCCATAAGTAATTAGATTACAGCCCCAACCAACACCTTTCTCCACTCAAAATTATAACAAATGCTTCAAATGACTTGCATTCTCTAAATCCACTTGACTTCTTTATGTATAGCCAACAATACTGGTTGCATATTGATCCCAGCAATGTGTACGGACGAGTTTCAGAAAAAATGCGGAGCCCTCTGCAGTGCAGACCCAATTAGAAAAGGAGCTGCAGAGTGCAAGAGAACTGATTTACACACAACAGGCCGGTCCTTTTTTTTTTTTTTTTTTACAACCACAAAGGGGAGAAGAGGCTATAAGAGTAATAGGAGTGCAGAGAAAACCCCCAGCGGCAAGGTCTCTGCGTATACTGAACACACACACACACACACAGAAGCGCTGGCCAAATGAATTTATGGCTGCAGAACTCATTAGTTGCGCAATAAAAGTTTTACGATTCTTTTCCATGCAACACCAATGGCTTCACGAAATTAATTGAACCACTATAACAGCCAATGTAAGTATCCCAATGTTTTGTAAAAAGCTTTGACCCTGCAGGGCTTTGGAATAAGACAGAAGAGACAGTATCATACCTGCTGCTCTCATCCAGGGGTACATCCGGTACTGTTTGTCCGGCGGAGAGGCAAGGTGTCCCGGCTCCGGATGGCAGCAGCTGTCGGTGAACAGGCGGTTCTGGTCGAACAGGCTGCAGTGAAGTGTGTGCGCATCCTGGCCATATCCAGAGGTAAACATGGGTCGACTCTGGTGGTACACTGCATTATTGACGCTGTAAACTCCAGACAGAGATGGCGCAAACGCGATGGCCGCAGCAGCAGCAGCAGCAGTCCGAGCCGTGCTATAGTCCTCTCCACTGGGTCCAATACTGCAAGACGCACGCTCCACGTTTGGGAAGAGAGAAGAACTACCCGCCGTATATTTGCTAAGAAGACCATCCGCATAATAAGAACTCATATTTTTTTTTCTCTCTCTGATTTGTTGGCCCAGAATCCTCAGTGTCGTTTTTACGAGGTAGCGTGATATATGACAGCAATACACTCTAGATTTACACCAAACCCCATTTTTACACTCTGGACCAAAAGAACTCACCCCACGTGACTCCGGCCTGGTCGGTCTCGTCCAATCAGCAGGCAGGTATGGATTTCATTATGGCGCAGGACTGCAGAGTGGGATTAACACTTCACACACACATAATTGCATACACACGTGTAAACACACACGAGAGAGATTCTCACAATCCCAGTGAGGTAGTGATCTAGAGGTTATTTAGGTTATACAAGGTCATTGTTTAATATCACATTTACTAGCATTACAAATAATCATCTATTTAAAAAAGCTTTATTCTTATTTTATTTTATATACCTTCGAATACTTTTAATCTACTTAATAATAATAATAATAATAATAATAATAATAATAATAATAATAATAATATACACTCACTCAATCATAGACTACACTAGTACACATCATATAATTTATTTTTTATATAACTATAAAATAACTATTCCGACAGAATGATTTTTGTTGGTTCGTCTTGCTTTTAAAAACAGTACTTACATACAATCTCGTGTTATAAAAATATATGTATTAAATATAATATATGACAATATCTTTTATTATATTTAACTTTTGTAACCGTATAAATAGCGTAAATAATCCACGATGTCCAGAAATATACTGTTTATTTCCTAGTAGGTCTGAAAATAATAGCTTTAAATACTATGTGCACTAACACTGGATTTTTTAGATGAAAATTTGGCAGAAATATAAATAAAACTTTTAAAAAAATTGCATTAGCGAATAACAATATAACGACAATTGTTATTGTAATTGTATTTAAAAGAATAAGGCCCAAATCATCCTCTAAATATTTTACTGGCATGATGTGACCTATAGGGTCCATAAATGAAAAGCATGCCTACAATAAAAAAAAAAAAAGATAAAAGACAGCAAATGGTCAGAAATACACTGTAAAAAACGAGACTACTATAACAAAAAATAAATGATAATAACAACAACAATAATAATAGACCCTAAATTTGTTATAATATCTGTGAACATTGCCAGCCGATTATATTTTGCTTATTCTAATTTAAAACAAAACCCTTCAGGAGAAAGTTAAAACAATTAAAATCTAAACTAATAAATGCAATGAGGAAAAGTGCTCATAGTAAATGTCTTTTAAATACATTATTAAATCTATTAAAGTTTTAACAACCCTGCTATCAAACAAGGTAACTAAGTTTCAAACGATGTGCGTCTATAAAGTTGTAGTCTATAAAAACATCCGACAAAGACAAACATTATACAGATATATACAGCTACAATCTGAGTGGAAAGCAGCAATCCAGCAGTCACATGTGCTGCCAGTTCAACACTGTTTCATTCTTCCCTGCAGAGCCGCAGGCTGAAACAAGCAGCTTCTGCACTGAGACTGTAAAATAGGTGTGAAATTATTTTTGCTGGACTCTTAAAATTGTTACTACAGTTTTGTTTCCCAGTGCGGGTTTCATTAGGGAGGAAGTGTTAAACATGTTGTGGAACAGTGTCGCCACCCTATGGTTACTTGCTGGTACTGCAGGGTGGTGGAGGCAGCAGTGCGCAGGCGTTTGCTCTTTTCTGCTGGGAATAGAGTACAAGATAATAAAATAATAATAATTAAAATTACTATCAAAAGAGTAACGTTACGTTTCCTCGTTGTGTTTTTAAGCATGGATGTCTTTAAGCAGACTTGTCCAGATGTATTTTTTTTTTTTAAAAAGCATCATCTATAGGCCTACCACTGCGTTTGAAAGCTAACTGCATGGCTTTATTGCTCCTTCTCCTTTTTTTAGGACGGTCCTAGCAAAGGAGCAAGAGGGCGGAAGGTTCCCAGGTAGAAACAAAGGATCGCACCCAAATGACCGTGAGTCCTACTCAGAGAATCCAATAAAGCTGATCATTTCCGCTCGGCCCTTTTGTCCAGAGAGCAGTCCCACAGAAAGAGAAGAAAAAACAAATGGGTGCCATTCTGGAAAAACGGCCTAATTGTGTCTGGACGGCCATAAAGCCATTAAAAGTGGAATGCCAGACAGTATATAGCAGACCAGGCGTTTTATTGCACTGTCTCTGGCCGAGCCTTTGAAGTTTGGGTCCATCTGCGTCCTCTAACGCGTCACAACAGCAACTCCAGTTTGGACTAAAGTCCGACTTAGCCTCTATAACTACACTGTAAACAATTGCTGTTAATTTACAGCAGGATTTCAACAGTATTAACCTGTTTTTGCTAAAAACAGTGCTGTTAAATTACGCTCATAGGCCGTTTTTTAACTGAACTATAATGCATTCTTAAAAAACATCACTTTACTGCTGATCAACCGTCTAAAGTATCATCAGTAACAGTTTCATGCAGTATTTTTTTTAATTCTGGGACCTGATCTGCGCATGTAAGGCTTGTACATTGTACATGCTTGGAAAATCAGTGAATTAGCTCTGTTCTTCACTCACATGTTGTTATGGTTTGCATTCTGTGCTTGTAGCCAGCTATAGACATTTTGGGAAAAGTGTCAACAAGTCTATTATAGCCTTTTTCCTAACAAGTGCCTTTAATTGTATTTAGTGTGACTATTCCTATGTCTGTAACCTGCTAAGTCTATTCATCTAGGCAAAAAATTATGTTTATTAAAATGTATGTAAAAAATACAACCTAAATAGTGCATTAAAACAAATCAGTAAGATAATGTAAAAGAAAGGTGAAAAACAGCTATATAATGTATCTTTAAACAGTAAATTAACTGTAAAATACTGTGCAATTAATAAAAAAAAAAAAACAGTTCAAACTGTATTTTTCATTAACAGTACAAAGCTGTAAATTTCAGCTACGGTATAATAATGTTAATTTTACAGTAACATAAAGGCAACCCTGCTGGGCGTTCTTTATTGTTATTTTACTGGGAAATTCTTAACAGTGTACCATAATCTACCAGTTTATTTATATGCAGTCCTTAATAAGAACTATAATGACCTAGTGGATCTGATAGAGACATCTTTGTCTCTGATTGACCATCACACTTATAGCAGCTCTGAAGCTTATAGCTCACATTTGGATTTGCTGATTCTCTTATTTTGTGCGCCAAATATTTCCAACCAACATGCAGAGACTTGAACCAGCCTTACAAAAGCAGAAGCCATAATTTAAGAGTAGTCTTTAAAACCTTTTGGGATGAAGTCACGTTGCCTTTTGCCTGGTCATATCTGAGCTGAACTGCAACACATCGGCTGCTGCATTATTTTGGGCTTCAGCTGTCGAAGTCCTCGATGTCTTTTTTTTGTTTTGTGTCCTCTCGCCTCGCAGCGCTTTGCACCCCATAAAAGGTTATAGCGGTAATTGTCTTTTATGGCTGTATACAGCTAACAACATCCTCTGCCAAGACGCAGCTCTGTCCCCAATCCAGAAACACACACGCACACACAGATATTCACCTATAGGTGTGTGCGTCAGTGAGTGAGTCAGTCAGTGTGTGTGTGTGTGTGTGTGTGTGTGTTTGTGTGCTATTTGCAAATTGAAATGCTTGAGAATATTTATTAAAACCTGTACATTTTTTGTTAATTTGCACCTATTTTCTCTTAATAATTGCTCAATTATCCAAATATATCTGTGTATTTTCAGTGTGTGTGTGTGTGTGTGTGCGTGTGTGTGCGTGTGAGTGAGTGAGTGAGTGAGTGAGTGAGTGAGTGAGTGAGTGAGTGAGTGAGTGAGTGAGTGAGTGAGTGTGTGCTATTTGCAAATTGATATGCTTGAGACTATTTATTAAAACCTGTACATTTTTTGTTAATTTGTACAATTTTTCTATTAAAATTGCTCAATTATCCAAACATATATGTGTATTTTCCGCGTGTGTGTGTGTGTGTGTCAGCAGTAACCTTCATATTTTGGCAAAGAAGCACCAGAAAATACTTCTTTTCTGCAGCAATAATTCGTGGAATATTATATAATATAAACATATAAATCATTTTTGATGTGAGGCCAGAATGAAATGATAATGCGCATGCATTCGCAGATAGGCCTATAATTTGTTTTATTTAATAAATAAAGTACAAATTACATTTGTCAACCAAAAAGTCAGACGGTCAGCAGACCGTGAGGTATTCAATAAGTAGCCTACAGTGTTTTATTTAATTTCCTCTCACTAACAAACATTATGTACTTTCAAAATGTTACTCCCTGAAATTCATAGTTCAGCATCTAATGCAAGCATATCTACTATTATCCGCCATCGGGGAAAAAAATAGGTTATTGTAGGTAGTTGAGTGACATAGGTAGTCAATCGTGTCGTGTGATATATATATAGCTTCTATAACATATTTTGCTTTTGTGTTTTAGCATTTTCAAGAGGTTTCTGAGGTCAACCTACTTCAAAAATGCAATGAGTCTTGTTTCTACGGCTCCAATGTTAGATTCAAACTCATGGTCATCAGTCATAGTTCTAAACAGTAAGGGAGAAATAACAATAAAAATTAATACATTTTTACAAACTATACGCTCAGGTTACTCCGAGATAGACAACAAATAGACCTATACAAACACACAGCTAGAAACATCCATACACAAACAAACAAACAAGCACAGGGACCAGGCCAACTAATACACTTTAACGAGGTATTAATTCAAAATAAGAAAAAGAACAAATACAAAAACGAGTGGGCACCATTAAAATTGTGCAATATAAAGGTAGTCGCATCAAACTGAAGCCCAAACATGCTGGTTTTTTTTACAAGACAAATAAGCCTAATAGCTTCTGTTATATAGAACAATAAGACAATGAGTTTTAAAAACAAGGTCCAGCAGAGTTAGGAGCTCCCACACAACACAAAGCTCACTAACAGCCTATATAACTGTAAATATCTAGTCAATCTCTTTCGGTAGGCCTTCTTTATTAAACTTCTTCATCTTCATCCTGCGGTTCTGGAACCAGATCTTAACCTGTCTCTCGGTGAGGTTTAATTGCCTCGCCACCTCGTACCTACGGTCCCTGGTCAGGTAGGTGTTAAAGAGGAACTCTTTCTCCAGCTCCAGGATCTGGTGCTTGGAGTACGGACAGCGTTTTTTTCTCGTGGCACTCGCGTGGAGCCAGTTGGACACTGGGTTATCTAGGAAAGAGTGTGGGAGGGGGGTGCATGGGACATTGGTGTGAGGGACTAGGTGTCGAGTGACCAAATGCAAAAAAAACTAAACATCACTCATAATTTGGGTTCAGACCAAAAAAAAAAAAAAATCTGATGAGAAGAAAAATGGCTACACATGTCTAACCGCATCCAAATATAAAACTCTCAACTAACGTTCACTTTAAAAGCTAAGCAAAGGTTATCTCATATAGCAATGGGGAGCTGGGCCATTAACAGTCCCCCCATAAGGAATATTTTCCTTTGTTCAGCTTCAAACATTAACACATTTTACAGACAAACGCACCAAAAGATATGCGGGTCATATATCTAATATTATATGCAGCTAAAACAGGTATTTCCCTTTAAAAACATATAGCTAGACAATATTGTTGTCTGTGCGTCTATGCTGATTTAAAAACATTAAAAGCATAATGCTTATATGGTGTTATTTTTCTACAATAAACAGTTTTCGTGATTTAGACAAAGATATGCCTATTTCAAGTTGGACACTGGGTTATCTGGAAAAAGTGGGAGTGGATGGGTGCATGGGACATTGGTGTGAGGGACCCAAACGCAAAAACAAAACATCACTTATAATTTGGGTTCAGACCAAAAAAAAAAAAAAAAAAAATCTGATGAGAAGAAAAATGGCTATACATACACATCTAACCGCATCCAGATAAAACTATTTCTCTCAACTCACGTTCTCACTTTAAAAGCTAAGCAAAGGTTATCTCCACATCAGATCTGCTCCCTCTACAGAGTCCTTCAAAGCAGCACAGCTCAAGACCCACCTCTTTTCTTTGGCTTTTGAATGTACTTGAATTGTGATTACTAATTGGCCTTTTTTATAATGCTCATTATAACATATCTTTTACTCATGGTTTTTTATCTTGGTCTCTGTCTGTGGATATGTGTGAGATTTTGTTTTGCTGTCTGCTCTGTTGACCTGTTTTTATTCTGCACTATGTCTGTAAAGCAGTTTTGGTCAGCTCATGTTGTTTTAAATGTGCTATAGAAATAAATTTGACCTGACTTATCTCATATAAGCAATGGGAGCTGGGCCATTATCATGGGAAGAAAAATGGCTATACACTGGTCTAACCGCATACAAATATAAAACTATTTCTCTCCACTCACGTTCTCACTTTAAAAGCTAAGCAACGGTTATCTCCGTATCAGATCTCCTCGTTTGTTTGGCTTTTGAATGTACTTAAATTGTGATTACTAATTGGCCTTTTATAATGCTCTTTTACTCGTGGATTTTATCTTGATCTCTGTCTGTGGATATGTGTGAGATTTTGCTGACCTGTTTTTATTCTGTTTTTATTCTGCACTATGTCTGTGAAGCACTTTGGTCAGCTCATGTTGTTTTAAAATGTGCTATAGAAATACATATGACTTGACTTATCTCATATAAGCAATGGGAGCTGGGCCATTATCATGAGAAGAAAAATGGCTATACATGTCTAACACGTTTCCAAATAAAAACTATTTCTCTCAACTCACGTCCTCACTTTAAAAGCTAAGCAAAGGTGATCTCATATAAGCAATGGGAGCTGTGGCCATTAACAGTCCCCCCATAAGGAAATGGCACGTTCAGAATGGCATCTGTTCACACGCGCACCTCCATCACGCATCCTCACAGCTTTATGCGGTATAAATAGTAGACTAATAAAACATTAAGGACTCCTTGCAGCCACTTACTTGGATCTAGAGCCGGTTTCTCTTCCACTTCCACGATCGTGTCCACCCCTGCTGCCTGTCCGGACAGTGCGTCCTTTTCCACCGGAGATGCCACCGTCGCCACCGTCCCGTTGGCGTAATCGGAGAGCAGCAGCGCGGTATGGGAACCGGAGAGCGCGCCCGGTGTCAGACCCTCCGGTTTGATTCCGTAGTGATGCGTCGTCGTCGGTAATCCGGCCATTGGAGGCAGGGAACCGGACATAGGCTCCAGCAGCCACGACTGATAGCGGCCATCTGTGTCCGCACCGACGGGCCCCTGAGGATGCCCATAGTGGTGATGATGATACACGGAGGAAACGGTGCCCGGGAATTGCGCAGGGACGTGGCTCCACGACGGACCGAACACCGGAGGTTTGGACGGGAAAGTGCAGGTCCCGAGCTCTCCGTGGTCACCGATGATGGAGGCCGGTTGTCTCGAGTGCTGCAGCCCAGGACCGGAGCTGTATCTCGGCACAGAGAGCTCCTCAGTCTCGGGCAGAATGAGGGAATCGACGTAGTAACTAGTCAGTGTTCCGGATGTCGACATGGCAAGAATAAAAATCACACGTTCACATGTACGCAGTCATACATGCAACAAAAAAAAAGTACACACACACACCACACACATGTATACACACGCAGTAAACCTCACAAAATAACAATGTGGAGAAATCAAGTAGCAACTTGGCCCCACAGAGAACTACAGTGGGCTAGTAATGGAGAGACAGGCTGCCATGCCATTGGGTAGCAGACACACACGTGATCATAAAGGCTGAACAATAAAGGATAAATCAATCCCTTTGGTCATTAAATACTCACCCGCTCTCCTATAACAACCTCTAGTTTTTAAAGCTATAAGAATCATCAGGATGTGAGTTAGATCTGTTATCTGTGAGAACTGAAAATATGAATGAAAAACATATTTTTACAGTATCTTATCCTGCTTACTGCTGTTAAAATCCCTTTCTTGGTTATCCAAAAACGATACAGTATGTTTTTTGGAGGCCTTATTTTACGAGCTACTTTATAGGACACGTAAGCACCCTACCATTGCTGTTCACCAAAACACATTGCTTCTTTAATACAGTGGTGGCCACTGTATTAAAGAAACTCAGCAGCACCAAGGATGAAACAACATCTGGATCTCAAATTACAACTATACAAATTACATTTTTTTTTTAAATTTTTGCTCCTTTTCGGCTCCATCAGCCATCCTCCAAGTGTCCGTATATTTTCTTTGTTCAGCTTCAAACATTAAACACATTTTTACAGACAAACTCACCAAAAGATATGCGGGTCATATCTAATATTATAGGCAGCTAAAACAGGTATTTTCCTTTAAACATATAGCTAGACAAGATTGTTGTCTGTGCGTCTATGCTGATTTAAAAGAATTAAAAGCATAATGCTTATATGGTCTTGTTTTTCTATAATAACCACATTTCGTGATTTAGACAAAGATATGCCTATTTCACGTTCACCGTATACGTTTTAGTATATTTGACAGGAACAGTGAATATTGATAACATTACGGAAAATAGGCCATAAATTTGCCAGAAAGGCTAATTTTCATCTGTAGTTTCCGTTGCAGGCAATATTTAATAATATAGTATGTTGGGGCTATATCTCTAACATCTAATAATCCACATTACAGCATATTCAAGAATATAATGCAGGAATATGGTTGAAAAAAAAAGCAATGAACATGATTATTTCTTTAAAATTGATTTTATTTTGAAATGTTTAATCAGATTAACAAAAAGAAAAAGGACAATTTTATTTCAAAGTTAGTTGCAGCTACAAACTATTACTGGTTTCGGCTATAATTACGCTGTAAAACTACTGGCCTATATAGAACAAATAAAACAACATAATTTACTGGATACTTATGACTGCATGTTATAAAATATAAAATAGGTGTTTTACAAACTGGTCACATATTATGAAATAAAAACATAGAAGACAATAAATTAAAATGAGAAAATAAAACTAGATAAATGTGTTATTGGCGCACTGAATTTGACTTACGATAGCAGAATATTTATTAAATATTTTTCCAAATAACATTAACGGCGGATCCCGGTTTCTCCTCGCTGAACACACCGTTTAACGTGCTTATTATTTACACCGCCGTTATCACTTGTATGAGCCTAAATGCTGCCATCATCACCGCCATCAACAAATTAGCTCTAATGCCTGCTTGCAGCCAGAGCCTCGGTGTAGCGTTACACTTAAATAGAGCTAAAAATACGCCTAATGTGGTGCTTGTGGTTTCCTCCTTTTAAAATGAAATGGTGCGAGCAGTGGCGAACACCAGGAGACAACAGCACATTTCAAATAGATGGAGTTGAGACTGTGACTATAAAATAAAGAGAGATAAATTAATTAATACAAGAGTAAGGAAATTGACCGATAGAAGCGTTATAATTAAAATAAATTAATATTTTGTTGAAATTCTAAACTTCAAATGGCACAAAAAGCATTTAGCTGAAAATATATTGATGTATCAAAATATTAACAATATACTAGGAATGTATGGATATTACAGAAATGCATTAATAACTTAATCTCAATGTGGATTTGCACACAAAATGTGGTATAGCTCTGTGCGTAACGTCCACAATATCCTATAAACACATGTATCACAATATTAACAATATACTAGGAATGTATGGATGTTACAGAAATGCATTAATAGCTTAATCTCAATGTGGATTTTCCCACAAAATGTGGTATAGCTCTGTGCGTAACGTCCACAATATCCTATGAACCCAACTCCAACTTTAAAATAAATTGATATCCACTTTATTTGTTGAAATTCTAAACTGGCACAAAACGCATTTAGCTGAAAATATATTGACGTATCACAATATTAACAATATATACTAGGAATGTATGGATATTACAGAAATGCATTAATAACTTCATCTCAATGTGGATTTCCACACAAAATGTGGTATAGCTCTGTGCGTAAAGTCCACAAGATCCTATAAACTCCATATTGCAGATCCCGTCTATACAAAGCAGCAACCTTGAGTTCTTGCACATTAAGCTGCGTGTTTTATTTATTACCATCAAATAAACGAGAGAGAGAGCTTGGCCAACACCCCACACAAGGCCACAGGCAAAACTCAACACGCAGGAATACTCTCCACTATTACATTTAGGAAAAGGAGCACAGGAATTAAAAAAAAAAGCACAAGCTGTCCATAATAATGTGCATTCTGGTTTTCAAGCTATATCACGTCGCTGGTAGTTGCACTTTATTTGACCAACAGACATCAAACAAGCCGTGGGGGTAAAAAGGGAGCGCCTATTTGTGCACTAAAAGTTAGAATAGACAAACACCTTCAGAGGAAGGGAAAAGACGCCACTATGCCAATGGCTCTCTCAGGCTGTAAACCTAAATCAGGGTGTTTTTTTCACCCAGTTTACCGCAGGGGCTATTCACTTCTTTTGCCTTCTGCAGATAACAGCCTGTCTGGCGGATCTAAATATCGCCATAAAGCCCTTCCCCTCCTTTTGTCTGAGCCACTATATTGCGCAGCGGAAGCATCCGGTGTCTCGTTGCCCACGGAGGTCGCTGTTGCCCCATTCACCTTCCACTTCATCTCCACTGCAGTGGTCGTAACCGAGGCCTTGTCTGGCGTGTCTGCGTCACTACTACTCACGGAAAACACTCACGGCTTTACCCTTAATCCCCCAAGTCCACGACGCATACTGCAGCTCAGCTTTGATCACGTTGAAATTCAGCACACATGCATGTGTAAGGCTCATTTTAACGACAAGCAGAGAAGTCTAAAGAAACATTACAGGAGACAGGTTAAGAATATAGCCTCGAACACAACAGTCCAGTCAAACCACTCCCTGGTTTATCAAGCAGGGAGTTTTTTTTAGAACATGCTTCCAAAAAACACCAATTTGCATCATCCTTATCTCCCTGATTTGCTTTCCTTTTTTCTGTTTTCGATGTGTGGAACTGGGGCAATTAAGACAGTTTCATGTTGCAGCGTTAGAAAATGGACCCCAACAACATGAAACTACCTAAACCACTCGACCAGTCGATCAGGGGGCCTCAAAGTGAAACACAATCAGCCAATTTCGTCGGTCCAGTCATCAAGTGTCCAAAAAAAACGTCTGTGTTGAGAAAGTACAACTGTTTTCGGTGCAATAAGAAGGAGCAAAATGGGGCAAATTCACAATGATAAATGGACTTACCCGATCCTTGAAACGTTAATCCCCAGAGCAGTATTCCCAAACTAAAGCAGGAGGTAATGTTTTATCCACAGTGTATCTGTACAGTTGAGATTTGTAGCTGAGAGCCAGGCCTCCTCTCAGTCTGAAAGGCTCTCCCACGACTGAAGCAGCTCTTAGAGGAGAGGGAGAAACCTCATATAGCAGCCAGTCATAAAACTCTACAATAGCCGGCTGGGCATGCAGCTAGACGGCTTACAGCCTAATATCTTAATTATTTCCGACGGCCATTACATTAGCCTCGAGAAACATTCCGGTTCACAAAAACTAGTGAGTCTCCAGCCCACATGGATTTTGGATTTCAAACAAAGCCTTTTTTCCTGTTTATGTATTCTTTGACTGAATAAATATAAAACCCACAGTACAAACATACAAGCAGCTACTCCTCAAATGCGAGCTGATAATTTATTAAGCATTACACAAAAAACACAATGTCATATGTACACAAAAATATACAATAAAAACATTCCTATTTCACTTTTGCGCACCGTTTTTCGTGTAAAACGTCCTGATTAAAGATTCAACTCATACATTTAGCTCGTACATATAGAATAGGCCTATATCATGGTAGACTACATCTAATGGTCAAAGGTGAATTATTATTATTCCCTTGGTGGTGATACATGGGCATTATATTCCAGTGGTTTTAAAATTGATATTTAAAAAAAAAGAAAGTAAAATAGGGGAACTTTATATCATGCAATTCCAATTAAAATAAATTCATATTTGTTTGGCTAAAGTTAGAGAAAGGTTATTGAAAGGGGAGTGGGCATTTTAAGCCACCTTCCATGGCACTATGTGTTTTACTATAATAATAAAAAAAGAAATGCGTTGCTTTAAACTCCACTGACGACACTATCCAACCATACGACAGAAGTGACAGAAACAGGTCGACAACACAAAAACACAAACAATCAAATAGAAACTCATAACATTCATTTTTTTCTCCCCCTTTTCTCAATATAGCTCAGAGGACGATGCATCGACTTTTAAGCGTGTCTGGAAATAAAACCCCACAGTGAAATGAGTCATTATGTGGACAGAGTGGTGAGGAAGGGTGGAGGGTTTGGGTGGTGGGAGGGGATGGAGGGGATTATCTTCTATTTCATTGTGATCACCTTGTTCATCATGAAAATCCGTAGTTGGAGGTGAGCTCCCGGATCCTGTTCTCCCGCGTCATTTTCTTCAGTTTCATCCTGCGGTTCTGGAACCAGATCTTAACCTGCCTGTCCGTCAGGTGGACGCCTTTACTGATCTCTAGGCGGCGCTCTCGGGTCAGGTACATGTTGAAGAGGAACTCCTTCTCCAGCTCCAGTGTCTGATGCTTGGTGTACGGACAGCGTTTCTTCCGGCCGCTTTTCGCTGTCAGCCAGTTGGCCGTGCTTTCACTTTTTGTGTCTCCTATAAAGAAAATGCAAAGGTTTTACGCACTGCATCATGGGGAACCGTGAGTGTGTGTGTGTGTGTGTGTGTGTGTGTGTGTGTGTGTGTGTGTGTGTGACAGAAACAGAGAGAGAGAGAGGGTCTCTAGGAGTGTGGTTGTGTTTGTGGTTGTGTTATACACATATTATAGTAGCCTGTGTGTGTGTGTGTGTGTCTTATGCGTAAACTATGGGTGCTTTGTTTGACTCATCATCATTATAAGTAATGGTATATAGTAATAGTTTGAAAATATTATATGACATTTTACACCAATAGTGCAGTGAAAAAACATTGTATTAGTGTCATATAAATAGTGAAAGAATACAAAGACATTATGGTACAGAAAAATATTTTAAAAAGGCCTACACAAATACATGTAGTCCTATTTACGCGTACATTTTACGCAGCGCTCAAAACAAACACTGGCTAAGGCTTATAGGTAGTTCAAATGTATTAAATGGTATGCATGTATTTGAAATTAATTTCTTAATTATCCATTTGTTTAATTAAACCAAATCTAGCTTTTCCCCTTACATCATTGACTCCTTTTTTCAATTTTACGCATAATCTTTCGCTGTGTATTCATGCACATATGCATTAAATAATGTACAAATACTGTAAAAACTTGGAGACTAAAGACTTACAAATGCAAAGTTTCCACACCCGTGTCTCGACTTGTCACTGCAAGTCTAACCAGTCAAATAGAAACTTCACAGGTGCCATAAAAAAAAAGCCTACCTGAGCTGCATGAAAACAGAAAAACAACAGTGCATGACCACACCTATGAATGATGAACTATATGCTTACCTTTAGTGGTCTTTGCTGGACTCTCTTTTTCATGCTCTTCTGTCTCGTCAGCTGAAGACGCTTCTGCTGCATCCGAGGACTCGCGTGCCTCCTCGTTCCCCGGTGCAGCGCGAGGAATCTGTCCCGAGGACACCGTGGGCTCCTCGGTGTTCCTCCTTTCTTCCTGCTCTGCATGCGCCGTGGCTGGAGCAGTTGCAGTCGGTGGCGTACAGTGGAAGCGAGCAGCAGTAGGAGCAATGGGGTGTAGGCCAAAATGAGCATGGGAAGGGTTCGGCTGGGGGCCGCTGCTGTTGTAAAGTTTATGAGAATGTGCGTGCGTCTGAGACAAGCGGAAGTAGCCCGGCACAGGCACTGAGCCTTCGGTAACTGTGCAAGAAGTGGAGCTGAGGCCGGCTGCTGTTAACCTCGAATATGTCAGATCTTCCGCGGTGGACGCTTTAGGGCACTTCGGCTGCTCATACAGGCAATAGGTGCTCTCTTCCTTAATATTCTGCGGAAAGGAGGAGCAGGGCGCGACCTGGGGACCCACCAGACCTGGGTGCTCTTGGTCCATCCGACATGACCTCTGCGCGTCCATCCACATCTCCATGCTGGACATGTACGCGCCAGAGGAAGAAGAGGAAACCATATTTTGGGTCCCCACCACCTCGTTGCGCTTACCCATACCTGGGAAGTATCCATAGTTGTGTAGTCCGTAAGGCACTTCTGTAGGCACGCACACCGCCGCGCTTGCGCTCCCTGCGTAGTGACCTCCGGAGCTCTCGGTGCGGCCACTGATCAGAGAGTCCACTAGAAACGCGTTTCCTGACGGGCTGTCCGAACATGACATTATTGTTGTGGTGTATTTTGGCGAGGGGAGAAGATAGCCCTTTCTGGCTGACATTTCTTGTGCAAAACATGCTGGATATGATTAGAGGCACCCCCCCTACCCCCCCTCCTTTCTCCACCGTGCAGGACTAGTAAAAACCAATGGAAATGCTGGAAGATGGGTAGTCCCCTCCCACTCTGCTGCTACGTAGCACAGCCAGGAGCGATATCCATCATGGTAGCTGAGTGCAGAGAAAGAAAGAAGGCAGCAGAGCAATCAGTGTGTTCCCTCACCTCGGCTTATTGCACCACCATTATAGAAGTATAGAAGGGGCGAGGTCCAACATGATGCAAAGTTTAAAAAATACATATTTATAATAAATAATAAAGCATTTCATTAATTCATTCTTTAAACAAGCTTCAACTTGTCTGAAGCACTGATTGCTCCTTTTCCTGTATGCAAATAAAATGTAACCACAAAGCTCAGCTTTAGGTGCAGCACAGTAATCACAGTATCAGATTTATAAAAATCTCAAACCTCAAGTCAAACTGGTGGAAGGTAAAATAAAACTACAAAGAAATCCAACTTTTTTCGTTGTAAAATGCACTAAAAATACTGGTTTAGATCAGAATCAGAATCAGAATCGTGTTTATTGCCAGGTGTAAGAGGTATACACTAGGAATTTGCTTTGGTTTTGTTGGTGCAAGTTAAACAGTATAATAACAAAAGAATAGATAAAAACGTTAGAATAAAATAAGAATAAAAAAATGTAATTTCTACCAATATACAATATACAAAATAAGCTATAAACAAAAAATAAACTAGATTGAGTAGATATGGCCTTATCAAGTTAAAATAATATATATATAGGGCTGCAGAAGCCGTCAACAACGACACACAATAACAAAGCAATGGGGACTTAGAGGTAATAAAGTGTGTTTAGAATTCGCCTTTAGCGAAATGACTTGGCAAAAAGCCGTTTTGGTGCATCCTCTAGCCTCCAGACAGTCTGAGCTCTTCTGCACTAAAAGCAAAGACTACTGTTGCCTGAAGATAGAGACTAATGTCCAATATACCTTGTTCTTTCTTTATGTACATGAACTGTCTGACGTAGACATTGTATGCTGCTGTTCATTGTTTACATATCACACCTATAGGCAGCTGAACAGCTAGATGTTTATGTTAACTAGTGTTCAGCTTTGTTATCCTTATTTTTTTTGCTGTATGTCTACTTTATGTATACATACATTGAGAGCAACAAAAAACGGAGTCATATTTATTGTATGTGTACTCATACATGGCCAATAAAACGGATTCTGATTTTCGTTTATTTATCGTTCCACAGGCAAAGTCTCTGAAGTATTCAATATCAAGTTTACAAACTTGATCTGTCTTGTTGTACTCCTGAAATGACTGTATTACATCAAACATAACCAGTTTAAATTTAAGATATTGAACAAAAATTGGATTATGTAAAATTCCTAGAGATGAACCAAACTATCCTCGTGCGTAAAAACGACGGCAAAACCATTCCTTTGTCACCAGTGATCAAATTAAAGCAATAAAACGTACAGTAACGAAAAAAGGCTTTATAGAACAAATAATAGGCCTAATGTTCGACGAATAACTGCCCCTTTAAAACATTAAATTCTTAAAATACCACATGTAATAATATATACAATAACTTCCTTTATTAGAGCCTATTAGGTACTGGTATTCTCTTCGTGATATATAAAACTACTGCGCATATAATTTGACATTTCACAGTAAAACATTACACTATTTTTCACAGATGTATTTAAAATTGGGATTTGTAATAATTATGGTTGTATTTCTGTTTTTTTTCCTCTAATTAAGGAAATTAGTTCATCTGTAAAACAACTGGTCATTACGCATAGCACAAAAAGGTTAAACCTGCGTGTACTTTCGTTCAGAGGTTATAAGAACAAAGACGGTTATAAGAAAGGCTGATAAATAGAGCTAAAATACATTTAAAAAAAGAAAATCCAAACTGTGCTCAGTATAGAAAATTAAATTTGTTAAACTGCCAAAGTATTGATCACGTTCGCTGTGCAAGGGAACAGGCACAATGTGCCACAGCACAGCAGACATAAAGCTTGCACATACAAGTCATCCTGTCGGTCCAATTTGGGGCAATAAGGGCCACAATAAAACTCTCCTTCCATCTCGTAGTGTCCTTGGCCATGTGCACTCTATTGCTCTCTCCAGGTTGAAGTTAATCTCGGCCAGCTTTGCCATTACCAGGCCCAGGTGGCCGCAATAGCCCCCCGGGTTTGTTTGCAGCCTGTTGTACTGCAGCGAGGAAAATTTGGGGAGAAATTCATAAATTGAGCCCATTTAGGTTTTGGTCATTGACAGCTCATTTATGTACACTGGCTTAGATTTTTAGCGCGTCGACTGTGGACATTTGTCAATCTCTGCTGCTCAAAACGCACATATATCAAATGACTTAAATGACTGGAAGCCTGGTTGGAGGTTATTTATGTATATATGAATACAACACAATAATCTATTTAAAAAGGGGAAAAAAATACATGTTGTAGAAATATTTAAAGTAAAGAGCTTTTTTTTGCAGTGCGGTAGTTTGAAAAAGACAAAGGCCGTGCGCTTGTTCAGTAAATTCACCAAAAAAAACATAAACCAATTCACTACAATGCTGACCTACTAAATAAACACAAACAGCAATATAGGTCCAAAGTCTGTGTACTCTTCCACACAGTTCCTTATGGGACATATGAGCCAGTAAAGGAAACTAAATACATCAATTAATTATGTGTGCCCAGTATTAAATTGGTTTGGCCTGCACACACTTCATGGTGTTGTATACTGGCATGGGGGCCTATCGATATCTTTGTGTTACAGTTATTAATTGTAGCTATTAAATCTTCATTTTCACAGCTGCCCGGCTATTATATCCTCAAAACAGTTCACTCTGACCACTGGCTTTGATCCGGCCCATATAAGAGGCCGTTTGAGTCGTATCATGTTCGTCTCGAGTGCAGTTATGAACAATAATGCGGGCGTTTTATTACATCCAGCGGAAGCATTTATTTTTCACGAGAGACAAAGGAGAAAGAGACGCATTAAGGTTCAGAATAGCCACTCGGACTGACACCGAATAGCCTCAACATAGCGCAGCTCTGTATCTATGACAGGAAGGCAAAAGGGGATCTGATCACAATCACATCGACTCTTCTAATAGCAGCTCGCATCCACTTGGCACGCACAGAGAATAACGTGTTTTTTGGAAGGACGTCAAATGTTGTTAGTGGGATTCCCTTTGAAGAAGAGGAATGAGCATACAGTGCCAGCTGTTGCATGTGTGTTTTTTAAGATGAGCATGCATTTATAGCACGAGAACCATCTGAAGAATGAAACATTTTGTTTTGTATCCAGCAGCCGCTGCTGCTTACTGTTGCATCGTTACAGGATACTGACTGTATCCATTTTTTTTTTTTTAAATAATAATTAAGACAGACTTTTTTTTCCCCCAAATCCAAAACATTTGTGGTTTAGACATGGACTGGAGTTGCAGCAGATCTCTCCAGGTACAAGCCGGCCCATGCTATATACTTCAACCATTAAAAAAGCTCCAAGCTCAGCAAAATGAATAGCACATGCAAGCATGAAGGCTTGGCACAGATGTGTTGCCTTATTAGGGCCCCCAGGAAGACTTTCTCTACCGCACGGCCCAGTGAGCACCAGACAAATGTGGAAACTAAACACAAAACGACTCTCATCTTAAACTAATCCTCTCATGCAAAGAGAAGAGCGGACACTCTGACTGTCTGTTCTTGCAACAACAGATCTATCTCATCAAGCTCCCAGGCTGTGTCCACAACAACAACAACAACTTTTTACCTGCTTTGCATTGGAGTTGAGCTTTGAGACGACTACTAGATCCACGGCCACGGACATGACATTGGTACCCAATAGCGCCGCCCGGTGGTGGAGGAGAGTCTAATCCGGAGTAGGAGCCATCCACTAGACTGATTCGAGGTGGATAAACGATACGAAGCCTCTCAAATGAAGTCGACCTAGTGAGCAAACCAGAGGCTGTCTTCCTCTCCGTCCTCTCCTCTCGCCTCCTTGGTAACACAAGTTAATAACCTTGGGTCTCAGACGGTTTATTGCACTGCACTCCAATTGTACAAATGCCCCAGACTCAGACAGCTTTTATGGCCGCGTTGCTGCGGCAACGGGGAGGATGTCCCGTAATTAGGGAAACGGAATTCCAGCGCGCTGTAAAGAGGATGCGCGAGGCAAGGCCGGACTATGGCAGAGAGAGAGAGAGAGGCAACCATAAACTTCAGCCTAGCCTCTCTCCACCGCGTTTATGGCCCTTTTGACTGTCATATATGAACGCCAATGCGCTGCGGCTAGCTCCCATAAACACAGCGATAACAACAGCAAATATGGCGACCCTCGCCCAAAGGAGACTGTTGTTGTTGGAACAGTGTTTCCAAAAGCCAATCAGCTAAAAATGACAGCTTGCACACACACAAACTACATACAGTGAAATAGAAACGAATTGAAAATATAGGCTACATTGCGAAATGCTGAATGTTTGGCAACATTAATTGTTATAGAGATAGATAAAGGTGGATCTATAAGCTATCCACACAAAGATTTCCTTCAGATGGAATGCAAGTTGTAAATTATCTTATATGGCTCAAAATATTGAGACAGGGTTCGAAATTATTGCACAAATAAAAGCACAATATTTGCGAGCACAATCATTTCTTTTTAGTTGATATCTAGGCAATATTTGATCCATCTAATCCCATAATTAAAGATTTATGATTCTTCTAAAACATTTAACAAGAATCGACAGCTTCATTATTTAATTTGTTACTTTATTAATTTTTAAAGACTGAACATAAAAACATTTTTTTAAGTTTGCACTGTGTGTGTGAGTGTGTGTGTGTGTGTGAGTGTGTGCCTCTATCAGGTTCCTAATTTGCATATGAGCCATCAAATCTGCTGCACTTCAGCGATTTTTAATTGTTTGCAACATACCAAAGCACCTGCTTGGGATAAATCTATTGCAAGAGTGAGTTGAATGTGTTAATTTCGCGTGCGTAAAATGGTTCCACATGTGCGTAATTTTCATTCACCAAAAAAACAAATGCTTATGGGGGAAAAACAATGACCACGCAGAATTTTTTTTTTTTCAATGATCTTTTCATTTGTTTTTTATTATTTGGAAATATAGTATAATACACAATAGTTTGGGCATACCAAGCAATTGATTCAATGCGATGACCCTGACCAGCCATGCCCTGACAGCACACTTGAAAATGCAGCTTTTTTTAAATCTTCTTTTAGACTGCAAGTACCAAAGGATCACGAAGTCATGAAAAAAATATTCTGTTATGCGTATCAATATGAGACCGAAGAGGCCCGCAGCGTATATACCTGTGTGAATATGTTGGGCGTGTACCTCAGTGCAACTCCACACGGATCCAGTGGGCGAGCTTATCTCTCTGGTTTTGGCCTGCATCATCAATACTCCACTGATAGTCTCCAAAAAATCGAGAAAGGACAGCATGGATTTGGGTTGTTGAAAGATATACGCAAAATATAAATACTTCCAGTCCTCATTGTGCAGGCTATAACAGGAAAAGCTCGTTTTGAGGTCAGCCCAGACTCGACACGGAACAGCCTGCTTGTAATAAAGGACTTTGACTTGGTTTAGCCGTGGTGGCATTAAAAGGAGATAGTAAACGAGTGGGTTACAAAATAAATAAGCACACAAAAAACAGAAACACATTACATTCTCATCCGTTCGGACTCATTATTTGGTCACACCAATATATATATATATTTATATATATATTCAGTTATTAAAAGTCACATCATCCTAAATAGATCCACCACTTTTTCTGGTTTTAAAAAACAGAAAGAAAGTTTAAACAAATCTTTTTTTTGAGTACAAAATACACTGGGTGAGTCAATTAGTGACTTTCTGCCCGCGTGAAAAGGGAAATAAAGAAAAGGCGTCTGTGAGTCACAATAATATTAACATGGGCCCTTGCAAGAGGACAAAAATCCGTTTCTACATTTTCCTCAGAAAGTGAGTCTGAAGGGCAAACCCAGAGTCCGCAGACTGACTTAATTGATGCTCTCTCTCTCTCTTTGTGGGTTTAATTCAGATCGCAGGATACTGTTGTCCTCGAACTTGAAATTAACCATCGAGCAGTGTTGTTGTTGTCGGCCATTGTGGTACACAATGTACACAATGTACACTGAGGAGAGTCAGTCTGCCTGTAAACGCAGTCAGTCCCACAGCAGAGGATTATACGGAAGCTGTGACAGAGGTCGTGTTGACCCCTAAAGCAGAGGGTTGGACGTGTAATATTGTAATCTATCTCTGTTCAGTTTCTTCTCCTTCATGCGACGGTTCTGAAACCAAATCTTCACTTGTCGGTCGGTGAGGTTGAGCATCCGAGACAGTTGCAGGCGTTTCTCCTTGTTAATGTACACACTGAAAAAGAATTCTCTCTCAAGTTCTCTGATCTGATATTTGGAATAAGGGCACCTTTTCTTGCGGGTCCTCTGTCCATCTACAGAGGGCACAAAAAAAGTGTGTCACAGAAATACATAAACATTTCAAATTAGCCATTTTACAATAAGATTTATACGGGCATGGAAGTTGCCCAGATTATACGCATGAGCGGATTCCCTCTACAGTAATAGCATATTTCCTATAACAACATGTCAAGAGTCAAATATAGTGATATTCTATTACACTGCAAATTCTAATCTAGAATTCGAAAATTCTATTCTAGAATTCTAAATTCCATTACCAAACCATTCGTGCTGGTTCACTACACAAAACACTTTGGCTTTGACCTTTTATTTTTAGCAAATCAAAAGCTCGTTTTCAAACATTAAGTAACTAATACAGAAACAGGAAAACGAGACCGTGTTGCATTAGACAGTTTATATTAAATGTTAGATTTATAGAACACAGAAGGGGGAATGTACAAATGGGAGTCCCATAATGACTTTAACACAGGAGCTCATGTGTGCTATACACCTTAAACCAAAACCCTCATTACATGCATGTGCTCCTTTTAACGCTAAGAAACCGTGAAACAAGCACGTTTATAAATAAAACATGGAATTAAACACAGGTCTGTGTAAGAATTCACATTCATAACTTGGGTGTTTTTTTTCTTTTTACATGCAAGTGCTCTTTTAACGCTAAGAAACGTTTAACGTTGGTTTCAAACACTTGATTTTAATGAGTTTTGTATGATATTATTCCATGTATTTATTTTGCATTCATGTTGTGGCGTCTGAAACTTTAATTATGTTTAAATGCTGCTGTCTTGGCTTTGCCGGGTCTCTCTTGCAAAAGAGATTCTTAATCTCAATGAGTATACTACCTGGTTAAATAAAAGGTTAAATAAAATAAATAAATAAAATAAGAAACCGTAATGGCTTTAACACAAGAGCTCATGTGTGCTACACCTTAAAACCAGAACCCCTCATTACATGCATGTGATCCTTTTAACGCTAAGAAAACCGTGAAACAAGCACGTTTATAAATAAATAAAACATGGGAATTAAACGCAGGTCTGTGTAATAAGAATTCACATTCATAACGAGGGGTGCTTTTTGGGGGAAAAAACGTCACAGAAAGTGTTACAGGAAAAAAAAACACCATGTCTTTTCACGGCCAATTTCAATTCCAAACACGTGATCCTGCAGTTTATAACAAAGTTTTGTTGGGGGGTGGTGGTAGGGGTGGTGGTGGGGGGGGGGTCTACAGGCCCCCTCTCTATAAACCTTATATGCTTATAAAACAGCATATAAAAATTTTAACAGCAGCGCGCAAGATTGCAAAACTTTCTCTCATAACCAAAGGGTGCTGACTTTAATACGTACTGCTGCTGCTGCTGGATTTCTCCTCATTGTTGCCGGAAGATAAGTGCGGACTGCTCGCCTCCTCATCCCGGGACTCCTTCTCCTCGGTGTCCTCCTGTGCGTCCTCCTGTCCAGAGCCAGGCTGCTGCTGCTTGGTCGCCGTTTTGTAGTCATTTGTGGAGGAGCTCTCCGACGCGTTTCCATACGCAGTTTCGTAGAACTGGTCGAAGACTTGTGGCAGAACGCCATTTCTGCCCACGTTCCCGTAGAAATTGGTGGCAGCAGCAGCAGCAGCTGCAGAAGAGCCTGTGTGGTGGTGGTGGTGGTGGTGGTGGTAGGGACTGTTTTTACCGAACATGTCTCCTTGAGCAGCCGAAAGACAGTCCCGGTGCACCATGTCCTCCGCGCTGTGGTTGTGGTAGCCGTGTGGCAAGTTGCTCCGGTGCGGCCATTTACCGGACGCTTCAATGGCTGCATAGTCCCTGAACGTCACCTCTCTGACGGGCTGGACCTGCGGCAGGTTGGAGGAGTAGGAGTATGTCATGGGGCGAGTGGAAGGGGTCTGGGACAAAAATGAGGGAAGACCGGAGAAATCTGCACCAGCAGACACGTAGTAAGTGCAGCTGGGCAAATACATGTTCGATCCGACTGGGACCCTTTCGTCAAAATCCATCATCTCGTATATAGTTCACCCGCTTGCTGCTATAATAATAACTCTATGTTGGAGGTTTGATATTCCTCTATAGCCGCCCTCCTGAACATGGCTCTCTCTGAAGCGACGCGCCTTCTTGCTTCTTCTTTGAAGCAGGTTCGCTAAGCAGAAATTTTGGAGACGTAGGCTGACGTGGAGAGCACATCTCTCCATCCACTCCACGGAGGAGGAGGTCACGTGACTACGCGGCAGAAATTGACAGATTTTTCAGGCTGTGTGCATATGGGTGTGTGTGTGTGTTTGTGTGTGTATGTGTGTGTGCGTGTGCGTGTGTGTGTGTGTGTGTGCACGTGTAGGAAAGAGAAGGAGTGTGTGTAGGAGTGTAAGACACATGACTGCTATGTGTCCTAAAGCTTGGCATTGGTGGTTTATTGCCATGTAGAGCTTAAAAATGAATTCCTTAACATGCAAAACAAAGAAAGAGGAAGAGAGAACTAGAATTGAATTATGGTGGTTATATTTTATCAAAAATATCAATATCAATTTCCCAGATGTTGTGTTGTGCTTTACTACACTATCTGCCATGGAAAGATTTCTGTGCGTAATTTGAGCTTATTTCTAGTTTTCCTTGTTTTTAAATGATGTGCACAATACGGACAATAAAAACAATTCTGCAGAATAACTTGTCCGAAATCCTACCTGACAATAACATTAACTAAACAAGCATTACTGTGCATAGACAGCATGAAAGATTTCCAGGCTGTGTGTAAATGTGTGTGTGTGTAGGAAAGAGAAAGAGTGTGTGTAGGAGTGTGAGACACATGACTGCTATATGTCCAAAAGCTTGGCATTGGTGGTTTATCGCCATGTTGGCTTTAAAAAATGAATTCCTTAACATGCAAAACCAAGAAAGAGGAAGATAAAACTGAATTATGATGGTTAAAAGAGAGATTTCAATCGAAGCTTTATCCAAAAATATCAATATCAATTTCCCAGATGTTGTGTGCTTTTCTACACTTATCTGCCATGGAAAGATTTCTGTGCGTAATTTAAGCTTGTTTCTCCAAGTTTTCCTTGTTTTTAAATGATGTGCGCAATACGGAAAATAGAAACGATTCTGCAGAATAATTTGACCCGAAAATCTTTCCTGACAATAACATTAACTAAAAAAACAGCATTACTGTGCATAGACAGGACATGGACCTTAATTGGAGGAAGGAGACAACCATCTTATCTCTGAAGTCTGCTTTTAGAAACCTCTTAGTCATCATCATTTGGTGGTTTTACAACATAGCATTTGGCCTAGTGGGCATTTGGTTATCAGGGTCATGTTCAAAGTAGCGGCTAATGTTTCAACTGGCTTTCAGCCTTGTGTTAACACCAGTATAACAAAGACCAAAATGACATTTTGACAGAATAAATACAGGATAAAATTGTAGTGAACAGAATACAAATGCATTTAAGGTAAACCCAGACAGTGACATGTTGGTGGTCAGTGAAACCTTACACCAATAAACTCATATTTTTAAATTGTAACGTTTAGATTAATAGATACATTTTATTATTGTGATAGTTTGTATTTCCTTGTGAGTAACAACAATAAACATACACCGACACACGGTGTATTTTTATTGTTACTCACAAGGAAATAGATCAGAGGCTCACTGAGAAAAATGCTCAAGAATTATCAGTCTACTTCAATAGCCAAACCTCTTTAGAATAATAAATGTATTCTATTTTTGAATTACCCTCGTTTTACTGCTCTGTTTTTTCTGATATGAACACTTAATGGATCCAATAACAGCTCCAAAAGTCGCACGTTCAAGCCCGCTCCATTTTTACGCACGGCTATTTCTTTACGTTTCGGTGTAAATATTTATTCAAATGTGCGTCATCCAGCAAGAAGACACATTCCAGAAATTTACAATAATTTTTTTATGTTTTGATGACTAATAATTTCCATCAGAACACTATTTTTTGCTATTTATTCCCATGACGCATCTTTAACGACATTTGCGTAAATCCCATCAACATACACACAAAATCAAAGGAGAAAAACATTTCTAAACGCATCAAGTTGTGCATAATTTTTAAAATACCTGAAGCTGTTTCATAGTTAAAAGCTCGAAAGTGTATGCAACATTTTCTTCAGTAATCCATTAAAATCCTGATTGTGAATAATTTAAATATTTTAAGCCTATAAATTGTCATATAGGGATTTGCAAATTATTTTAGATTAAATGGTTTACTTTCTACTTGAAGCTAAATTAAGATAACACATTTAGTAGTATCTGTTTAAGACGAAGGGAATTTCTTCTATTTGATTTTGGTAAACATATCACAGAGCACATTCCCTGGCTCTCAGCTCGGAGGCCACCGTGGAGCTTGATTTGGAGAGACTGCAACCTGACTCTAATGTGCTGTGAATGAGAGACCTGAGCTCGGATTAAGACCTGGAACCCACAGCCCGATGTGCACATGACGATCCAAAGAGGGCTCCTGATGGCACATGTGAAACACAACCTTAAAATATCACACACACTAAGACTAACTAACGCCCTGTGAGTGTATCAAAACAGTGTAAAAACATGCAGTCCGTGCTATCTATCCACCGTCCAGTTTGCAGGCCATTTTATTTGGATAAACTGCAGGGACACAAACAACGACCACACGCTCCGCCTCTCAAGTCAATCCAGACAAATTCTATGACTTGTGCTGAAGCTTTTAAGCTGTAATTGAGCACAGGATGCCCAGGAAAACCAAAGCCAGCTCTGGACAGACCTGCGTTTTTATAGCTGCTATAGTATTCTGCTGCGCTTTTTTTTTCTCCCCCTGGCCAGACAGACACCACAAAACAGGCCAAGCGTGATAGGAAGTCGCCACCTAAACACGGACTCAAACTCCAGCAGCTGAGGATTTTTTCAACGACATGGAAACATATAATGTCTGTAAACAACTAAGGTAAGAGTTATACTTACAAACAAATAAGACCTTTTCTAATCTGAGCAAATGTCAACTACATAGAAACATATCATGTCTGTAAATAACTAAGGTAAGAGTTCTACTTACAACAAATAAGACCTTTTCTAATCTGAGCAAATGTCAACGACATGGAAACACATCATGTCTGTAAACAACTAAGGTAAGAGTTCTACTTACAACAACCTTTTCTAATCTGAGCAAATGAAAAAAAAAATATTCCAAAAATAGAGACAAGCATTAAACATTAAAGCCACTTGTAAGTCAAAATGTGTTTTGTATTAAAGGAAGTCGTTGTGCTGATCCTCTGACCATCCTGCTTGTGCGGCTTTTTGGTCATCAAAACAGGCAGTCTGGCGCTGCGTAAAAGCTCTCAAAGCCAAAGCTTTGTCTGTACGGTCGACTTCAAGTTCGGGGGAGGGAGAGGGTCCTTTACGGAGAGCAAAGGGCCCACTGTGCCCCGGATGGACTTCCTTTAATTGCTTTTGCATTTACGCATGGCTTTAGGTTACAAGAGTAGTCGATAATGTGAACCTGTAACTCTGAGCTGCAGAAAAAGTCTAATGAACTTCACCTTCGCACTAATAGTGCATCATGAGAGATATTAATGCTCTTTGAATTATTTATCTCTAAAATAGTAAACAACGGATAGTAACTCATACCATTTTGGGGAATTGCTCTCATTAAAATTAAGAATTTGTGTTGATAAGTTGATTTTATGCGCTTTTACGCAAAGACAATATTCAATTTATATCCAATTTTGGACAAAAAAGGAAACATAAAACCTAAAAGATAAACATTAATGCATGGTAATAAATGACCAAGAGTGACTATGCAAGATATCTGATATGGAGATAGAGAGATATTCCGTGTGTTTACTCACGGAACAATGTTTTCTTAGCCTTTAAGTCAAGAGAAGAGCTTTTATTCCTACGTTTCCTGCTGTTTTCGTACTATAGCGCACAACAAACAAACACACACACACATATAAATAGACACATGCGTCCTTTGGATTCAGTCAAACACTTAAAACCAAACAATTATATCAATTCACAGATTACAACACAACATATTTGACTTTAAATTCTTTAACTTCTATCTTGGAGTGACTGGTTTTATGTCAGGCAGAGAATGCGACCCAGACAGCCCAACCAGTCTGCCATAAAACCTTGTTAGACAACAAGTAAACAATCAATTGTGGGGAGGATCTGAAAGTAAAGTTTAACGCCACGGCAGGTATAGGCCTGTGGGCTGTAAAGCAGCCTTAAATAGGCGCATTCAGTGTGTTTGCAAAGAAACCTCCTGTAGTTTAGGTCTTCAAGTGAAATAAAAAGCCCAGAGCTTTAGTACAGGCTGGTTTTTGTTTGCATTTTATGGTGGAAAAATGGGCCACCACACCTGCGTCTCAAAGCATCCATTGACTATATTCTTTATCTCAAAGTGAGAACACCGAGGCCGAAAAGATACACAGGCAGTCTGACTATATAAGGAGACGGGTACCAACTGTGAACCTTTTGATGCATACACTATTATACATGCATTCAAACATCACAAAATACAACTTAACTAAGCATGGGGCGTTATAATGGCAGTGGTCATAGCTACAACCAAAACAAAACTATAGGCTGAGCAAATGAATAAATGTTCAGACAAAACATCCATTCAAAATCTAAATTAATGTGTTTACCAACTGTGACCTTTTGATGCACAAACTTTTACACATGCATTCAAACATCACTAAATACAACTTAAGCCTGGAGGTTTATAATGCGCACACAAGGAGCAGTGGTCATACAGCTACAACCAAAACAAAACTGAGCAAATGAATAAATGTTCAGATAAAAACATCCATTAAAAAATCTAAAATTAATGTGTTTACTTGTGGTTTTTTTTCCACATTATTTAATTCTTTTGAAGTGTTTTTGAACTTGAATTGGTGCATGCTCTTATGTTCAGCTGTTATGTTGCTGGTTGCATTGATACGAGTCTGGATTTTCTAGGGGATTATAAAACCATCGGGCTGAAACATGAAACTATCAGAGCCAATAAACGAGCAGGAATAAAATATAATCAGTAAATTTGAACCTGATTCGGAGAACAACTGTTGATTTATCCACAGGTGACAGAAATGTGGGCCGACAGCCGATGGCGACGACAGACGACCACACATGGGCCATGCAGAGAAACTGACCAACTCCACGGTCAATGGGAGCACCTCTGACTCTCCAGTGGAGACCATGCAGGTCTGCTGCTGCAGACGCCTCGTTTCCCAGGATACCCTCTGCAGGCTGATCCAGCAGAGTGACAAAAAGGACATAAACGGCACTTTAGTGGGGGATAAATGCAATTTTACAAAGAAAAAAAAGATAGAAAGGAAAAGAAAGACAGAAATAAGTGTAAGTGTAGTGATAGGGTTTCAACTTAATTTGAAAAAAGGAACACATAATGTATAAACTATAGGCTACTGCGTCAGAAAACCCTCGTCTTAATTGCGCATTCGATATTTATGATACAAAAAAACACATTCAGAGCATTAGAAATTAAATTTCCGGGTGAATTCTAGTCATTGCATTGTGTGCGCATGCTCCAAAATAGGCATTTTGATCATTTTAATAAAGAAAAGAGTCTGAAAAGGATGGTAAATAGTAGAACTTGTATTTGAATGGTGTTTTCGCCCTTGGATGCTTTGATTTTAAAAAGATAGTCCAGGCCTATATACCCACAATGTATAAACTATAGGCTACTGCGTCAGAAAACCCTCCTCTTAATTGCGCATTTCATATTTATGACACAAAAAATGAATGAATGAATGAATGAATGAATGAAAGACTTTATTTCGAACATAAAATGAATAAAAACAGATAATAACAAACAAAACAAGAGTAATTGTGTCCGAAAAGGAGTAGGTAGAAGTAAAACTTATATTTCCCTACCCCTTTCTCACTTCTCCTCTAATAACTCATATATCATAGAATGATAATATAATATAATATAATATAATATAATGTATAAACTATCCCAGATTTATTTACATCCCAAATTAAATATATGAACAGCATCCCAAGTTTATGTTCAACCCACATATCCATCCGAAGTTAAAAAGTAGATATAAACCAATCCTTAATGCAACCCTTATCACAGCTCTTCCTCATCCATATACCTCCCAAAAATATCCTTTTTGTATGGCTGTTTAAAGAGATTTATATTTGTGCTCCCCTTCAACCCATCACCTAACCACATTCACACATTCACACATTCACACATGCATTCAGAGCATTAGAAATTGAATTTCCGGGTAAATTCCAGTCATTGCATCGTGTGCGCATGCTCCAAAAAGGGCATTTTAATAATTTGAATAAAGAAAAGAGTCTGAAAAGGATGGGAAATAGTACAACTTGTATTTGAAGGGTGTTTTTTCTCCCTTGGATGCTTTGATTTTAAAAAAGATAGTCCAGGCCTATATACTCTATAGATGCTGGTATTCGGCATCTCTACTGCATGTGATCTCCCACAATATAAAATAAAATATTTAACATTCTTAGATGGTAACATGGCTTTTGAGAATATGTCAAACCAAGTCCATGCAGTCTATTTTGATATTTAGAATAGCATTGCTTTTTTTAATCCTCCGAAACAGGTTAGTTGTGAAAATCCCGGTTAACAGAAACATGCAGCACATAGTCTGCGTCAACTCGAGCATTTATTCTATACTATAATATAATCTATGATATATTCGGACTCGTGGTAAACAGGGTTATTATTCGATTGAACGACTAAACTTCAACGAAATCGTCGCCGCTGAGTTACACTTCTCGCTCTTGCCTTTTATTCACAGGCCTACTTTATGGACACTAGCATATTATTTTATAATCACTGTGGTCTCGCATCTTTTTTTTTTAATCCAAGGTCAGATAATAATGAATGAATCTCAGGACTGGTCATTTCATTCACATAATTTAACTAATCCAGGTTCTTATTCATCATACAATAACTGTTTCTACTAACATCAAAAATATCATGCATTGTAGTTCAACCAATAATCTATATTTGGGGAAAAAAAGACAAAAACATTTGGCGTTAGCCCTTAAATCCATTGATTTTGGATGAAAATAGTAACTGTATTGACACCAGTATGAAGCATCTGCAGCGTGTCCAGTGTGCCATGTCGTTTTGTGTAAACATTCTTCGACAGGGAATCAAATATTCAATAAAAACATGCTTTCTGCTGCACAAACTGACCTTATTTCATCTCCTGCAAGTTTATGTTTTATTGTTTGACTATAACCAATATGTATTTTTGTCTTGAGCGAATTATTTTAATCTGTGTTTAGACAAACAAAAGCCACAATAAGCAAACAGAGCCACTGTAATCCATGACGCATACATAAACACGCTCCTTTTAAAACACACCTAGTCTATACACCCTTCATAAATGAACACAGTAAATTATCTTTATCATTTATATTTCAAACCACATGAGATCAGGATAAGAAAAAAAAACGCGTCTGAGGTGGGAAAAAGGCGCCGACCGAGGCTTTCACATAATCTCGGTCAAGTGCTTCTATTTGACCGCTGTCACGGTCTTTGATAAACGCATGTCTGCTCAGGTCTTTGTGCTGGATTACGAGATTATCTTCCAAACTCGCGCTTTCAAGCTTGACCAGAGCTATATTGTTGAGTGACTGAAGGTTGCGGGCCTATATAGCCACCATTACGCACAGAGATAGCGAAGGTCAATGTAAAGAGCAATGCACAGTGATGGCCTTGTCTGTGTTCTACCACACACAGGCAGGCAAACGAGAGACACACCAGGCTGTTTATTGGATATGTGCTCTATTTCACCTATTCACTGATCTGAAAAACACACAATGTATATAGTTTAAACTATACAATGAGCCAAATAGCTTTTAAAACACCTTTCTCATATTTTAATGATTATTTTGAACAAAATATTTATGAAAATTATATACAAAAACACGTATTTTAATGTTTAATGCAAAACCTGACATTTAGCAAATCGGAACAGCACAAAAACAGCAAATTCCATTATAGGATATGCATTTTCTGCAAAATAAATGATGGGACATGTTGACTTTTTTTGCATTAAATGAAAGAGAAATGTGCCCTGATATAAAATTGACCATTGCTTGAGGTGAATATTTAGTTAAAAATTGATAAAATACAGCCCATGGACATGACATGTACCCCTAATTATAGAATCACTCATATATGATGATGCAAAATAAGATTTTTTGAAATTAATTTGACTAAAAGAAGCCATTACCTGGTTATTTCTTTAAAAGAGACCATTTTTAATTGTTGGTTTAATTCGGAATTGAATGATACAGGCTTTAAAATATGTTGTTTGAAAGCGCTTCTTTACAGACTATTATTTCCCTCTTACTCCCTCTACACTTATTGGTGGTTAAAGCAGATGATGCTTGGAGCTCCATGTATAGCTTTTTAAAGTAAATAATAGGTTAATTGAAGCATTTTTTTTTTTTTTTTAAATGAACTGTAATTCACTATTTGTGCCTTAGTGTGGCGGCAGAACTCAATTTTTGCGCAGTGATCCAGATGGCTCATGGGAGGAGAAGGAGGAGGAGGAAGAGGAGGAGGAGAAGGAGGGGGAGGAGGAAGAGGAGGAAGAGGAGGAGCACTGAGCTTTGGACTGTCCCATCATGTGTCAGAGTGGAGGCGGGACTTTTAGCCTTGTTTTGGTTCTCAGCAAGCCAATAAAATGCTGCTTTGCTCCCTCGCAGCCAATAATGAGCTGCCTCGCTATTTACGTCACTGCAGTAAACTTCCGCTCTATTGGTGTTTTTGGACTACAGGATGTGCTGAGCAGTCAGACATCTCGCTGTTCTCCCATCTCTGAGCATATTATGGTATAACACGTGCGCGCCCCCGCCGTGCCTACGTCAGAGAGCGAAGCTGCGTTTACGTGCTCGCGGACGTACAGTCTCACATTTCTGTGGCCGTTTCACTCAATAAGCCAGCTGGCCATGAATGTGCATAGCTTACCATAACCACAAGATATCACACTATTAAACTATTTTAGAATACTCCACCATCCAGCGTTTTTAGTCCACTGTGTAAATAATCCCGAATTCAGTTTAATTCATTTGTTTAGGCTGCTGAATATTTATCATTTCAACAAAACTCAAGCTAAACTGTGAATAGTAAAAACAAATCTCATATTAATGAGTACCAATATTACAAATGTGCTCTGAAATGTTGAATAACATTCATTAAGATGAGATATTAGCCATTAAAAAGTAAAATACATAATTATATATTAGAAATATGCTTTGAATTGATGAATAACGCTCATTAGGATGAGATATTAGCCATTAAAAAGTAAAATACATAATTATATATTAGAAATATGCTTTGAATTGATGAATAACACTCATTAAGATGAGATATTAGCCATTAAAAAGTAAAATGCATAATAATTAAATATTAGAAATATGCTTTGAATTGATCAAAAACACTCATTAAAGTGAGATATTAGACATTAAGAAGTAAAATACATAATTTAACAAATAAGCTTCGAAATGTTGAAAAACCACCCATTGAGATGAGGTATTAGACTTAGTACAATACATAAAAACAAATATATGTAGCCTATGGCTACAACTGACAACTACAACATTATTAATCATCGCTACAACTACGACTAATAAAACTAACAATACTAGACATAATAATAAAATAAAATAATAATAGCCTAATCATTTAGCTACCAGGTTCCGGATGAGGATTTATAGTTGTATAGTAGATTATTATTATTGTTATTAGTATTATTGTTATTGTTATTGTTATTATTATTATTATTATTATTATTATAATAGTATGTTTGAGTTGAGAGAACGAAAACAATTAGTGTTTTGGGCTATAATAATCTTTTAGTGAAAAAAAGAGATTCAATTTAAATAAAGATGTATAACTTCTGTATAAATATAATCCAATATGCGCTTTAAAATATTGGGAAAAGTAAAAACAACAACAACAACAATAAAGATATACACACCTTATGTACGGAATTGTGTATGACATATAAGGAGACATTTAACGCCTAAAGCTGTACCATTTAACTAAATAGGCTGAACCAGTTCTATCGCCACGTTAATCAGCCTAACAGGTGGAGACTCAGCTCGAGGAGCAGCAGCTCTGAATGAGGAGGGATTTGGTTTCATGCCTGACATTTGACTGCCAGTAAGACTGAATCATGTTCATTAATGCAGCCAAAACAAGCAGAGTGGGAAGTTGCGTTTTTGGCTGCAGCTGCACTTCGTCACTCAAAAAGGAACATCTTTTAAAACAAGTAAATATTCACACCCGCCACTACGTTATTGTCGTCAGTGAACAATGAACGAGTGACTGGGGACGAAGCAGATACGTCTCTAGTACAAGCACACATTTGTTTTTTTCCAGCACCACAAAACCAGAGAAGGTTAGAAATGTATTCAGATCAAATTCTTTTAAATTAAATGTAAAATTCACCTCATGTTGATAGAGAACCAATATTTCCCCCATAGGGCCTATATATATATATATATATATATATATATATTTCAAGTTAGGCATTTTAATGCAAGAAAATTAAAAAATCAAACAAATGCACCAAATTAATATCAAATTAAATTAAAAACATAAAAATTATTTTCAGCACAGTAAACGAGAGTATTTATATATATATATATATATATATATTTTTTAATTGATTATATTTAGTTTCTTATTCGGGATTAATCCAATAATCATGGAAAGCCTACAGAAATGGTAAAATCAAAGTCATGGAATTATTTCTATTTCATTCTTTGTTTATATGTAAAAGCTTATGTATATTTACACTCGTGTTTAAAAAGCTTAAAAGAGACAAACAAATAACGCGGTTAAACGCTTATAAAGTAGTATAATAATAGTTGTAGCCGACAAAACACGTCGACATCCGGCCGCATGCGACGTTTGAAAGCAGTCGCCTAAATATCGTTAAATGTGATCAAAAATTATGAATTCAAGCTGACAAATCAATTACTCATTTTCTACGATCACAATATAAATACAAATATATGCAACGTCCAACGCCAAGGTCAAATAGATGCATCTCAGTAAGCGCCTATTATTAAGGCAATGTAGGCCTAAATATTTAAGCAATTTATTAAAAGTGTGACTCGCATTTAAAAAAGTAACCTTAATGTGTATGGATTTCACCTTTAACATGTATTTATGAATAAAACAAAAGCACCAAGAAATACATTTTGGAGAGAAAAATACACAAATTCACCTCAATGCCCTTCAAGATTAAATGACCTTGCAATCATTTAAATAATTAAACGCTTATTTTTCATTGTACAGTCATAGTAACAATGAGTAAGGGGGATATTTTGTGTTTTTTTTAAAAGGCATATATATATTAATTATCAAAATAAAGATTTTCTTGCTCTTTCCACCTGCGTCTATTTGTAATTCGGCTGCTGTCTCGGTCAAAGTCAAAGACAAAATATTTAGGTAATTATTATAGAATTAAATTAAAATTATATTATTAATACTATCATTATTATTATTAGCATTATTATTACTATTCAGTTAACTATGAGATTTTTTAACAACAGATAATCCACTTGAGTATGTCACAAAGTGGCCGCTAGATGGCGATGTCAGCCTATATTTCAACACAGACCAGACTCCACTGACTTATTTCCTCTTTTCCCAGTCAAACAGAACTCTACTACTTCATTTCAAATATTGGACTTTCAAAATAAAAATTTGCATTAAAGTGTATCCGGATAATAAAAGCAGCACCATTGAAACCATATCCGCCACATGCAGAGAGAGCATGGGCCTTAAAGAGTGTTTTAGCCACAATGGAACAGCAATTTCTAGGAAAAGATGAAGTGGGTGGATGTAAAACTATAAACTGAGCTGTCACCATTTCATGCCAGGAAAATGAGCCATGTTCAACATAACTGGATAAAATTCAACCAAGTCCATATTTTATTGGGACAGGACTTTAAACACCGACAAACTGGACTCACATACACAAATAACCTGGATATCATGCCGGAATTTACTTTATATACAACCACATGAATACGCACACATTTATAAAAAAAAGCTATGATCGATATGAACACATATCCCGAACGATTATCTAAGCATTATTATAATAAGAATTGCACCATGGACTGAATGAGAGCACGGGTTCATATGATAAGACTAAACTTCATACAAGCTAAGCATGTGAGTAGGTTTAAAAAAAAAAAAAAAAAAAAAAAAGGAAGCCAGAAGGGATTAATATTTAACATTCCCAAGGTCCAAATCCGTCACTTCCCTGTGAATCTTCGCATTTTTTATCACTGTCGTTAAAAAGTTGCAGATAAAGGCGTAGCTCGGTGGCGCACACCTTTCTGATGCATGGGGTCACTTCTTTTCCTGTGTTTGGAGTGAGCATGCCAAAAACAAAAGTCACAAATACTGACTGCTGTATATTTTCTCTTTTTTTGCCCACTTGACTCCTTAAAACAACAGAATATTTAACAACAAGTGGTGGCGTGTCCAGCATTCAGAGGCCTCAAATTTTGTTCCAAGAAGCTCCAGAAAATTATTTGGCAACATACAAATAAATCATATTCAGTCAGGAAGGAATTGTTCCAATCCATGAGTCCAAACGTGTGTGTGTGTGTGTGTGTGTGTGTGTGTGTGCGTGTGTGTGTGTGTGTGTGTGTGTCTATGTGTGTGTAGGCTTAGTAGTTTATTTCCCACAGATCAGCCTATATAGTCCGTAAAAAAGAACAACTAGCTGATGGGTTTCAATTTGTTGACAACTTTCTTCTCCTTTACGCGTCTGTTCTGAAACCATATCGTGACCTGCCTCTCGGACAGGTTGGTCCCGGCAGATATCCTCCTCCTTTTGTCCTTCGTGATAAATTTATTTGCGCCGTACTCGCGCTCGAGTTCCTTCAGTTGCACCTTGGTGTATGGCACGCGCTTCTTTCTTCCACGTCGATAAGAGCCAGACTCTCCTCCGGTGTGGGACACCGAGTCTGAGGAAAAACAAAAAAGAGACAAAGAAGCTGAGACAAAATGCTTCTCAACAAGTATAGCTTCATATTTAAATAGTATTTTTTTTTCATCAATAAATAGAAATCTGTTTAAAAATTGAGCTACACACTTCCACTTGCTTTCAAATAAAAATCACATATTTAAAGATTTGCTATGTAGAATTATGTGTTATATCCTTGTTTAAGGGATATAACACATAATTCTACATAGAAAATCTTTAAAATAGTATTTTCTCATCAATAAATAGAAATCTGTTTAAAATTTGAGCTATACACACTTCCACTTGCTTTCAAATAAAATCACATAAAGATTTGCTATGTAGAATTATGTGTTATATCCCTAAAACAAGGAAAATAATAACAATAAATAAAAAGGTTGTAACATTTTTATGGAAACTTAAAGGAAAAACCCTAGCTATTATTTCTTCACTTCTTTTAAGTAAATTAAACATTTTCTATTCCATACATTATTTCAGTCATTTTGCTGTTGCCAAATTATCTCATGTTTGTTCTGCAGGTTGACACAGCAACTGACATTTACACCCCATTGTATACAATGTGCATCCTGTGTTTGCTGTGCAGGAACAAACCAACATGTCAAACAGCTCTGTCCAGTATAAAAAAAGGCTGAAACCCTGAGGTGATGTATACAGCCTTACCTGGTATGGAGGACTTCCACATGTGTCCAGGCTGTGGCTGCTCCTTGGCGCAGTAAACCTGGCCGTTCCAGCCATTGGCGGCGGCTAGAGTCCACGGCTGGTAGCTCTCCATAGGCAGAAGCGTCTCATGTCTGACTTCTGACTGACTGAGAGTTGGTACCCCTGGGACATCCAGGTAACTGGGCACAGGTTGGTATGGCCCTGAAGGGTAGCCAGGGTAAAAAGCGAATTCCTTTGCCCTGGAGGTGAAGTCATCGCCCGAGGAGGCGGACGTGTCCATGTATTTCTCTCCATACGCAGAAGCTGGCTGCGCTCCGCATGACTTTATGCTGCTGTGATGCGACATCCTGCACGGATAATAGCCGCTACCGAAGTACCCATATGGTAAAGACGCACTGGAGGAGTTCTGAGCTGCAGAGCAAGGGCTGCACTGTTTCACTGGTTCACCCATACCGGAGCTGGGCACTTCACTGGACGAGTAAGCCGAGCTTGGTGCAAGGGACGCCGGGTGCGCCATCAGATTCCTGCACTGGTTCGCTGCAAAGTTGCCACCAGCGAAACCCTCCATATTCTTGGTCACTTGGTCGTCGGAGCCTCCGCCGTTGTCGTAGAGGAACATCACCGACGGGTCGACCCAGCGCGGACGGAGGAGCAGTGACGTTGTCATAGCACGGCGGCATCCAACATTGAAGCTTCCAGGCTTCTCTTTTTTAAAAAGCCCAGGGACTGAGTAAAAAGGAGATACTGGTTCTCAGAGAGTAATGCCCAACTCTGACGCGCAACGAGAGGCGCAGAAGGTTGCGCACGCTCATTGGCTCCAGATGTTACCACGTGACCGGGACTATGCAAAAAAGGACGGTAAACATCAGCCCAGTACAGATAATTAAATGGAGAAAAATGCGGCGAAGTAAGGTGACCGTACCTATAAAAGGGATCTAAGCTTTTCGTCGTGTCTGATTCAATTGTTCCTTTATTCTTAAAAAAGTAAGATACACACCAGAGTATAGCCTACTTTTTTTTAATTCACATTAGGTTATAATTCAGAATTTAATAAATGCTTGAATTGGATAATAAATGCCGTAAAATGTTTATTTTTACGTCTAAATCTCGATTATTGAAGAGTGGTCAACAATTTCCCGAAAAGAGCTGTGACTAATTTGACTTTTATGACTAATATGCATATAGCCTTATGGCCTTCTTACGCACGCACACTGACGAGCCTTTGTCTGCCTCGCTCCAGGAACTGAGTATATCATTACGCGGCCATTTACCAAAAGGACATTCCCTGTTATACAAACATAATGTTCAATAATATTGCAATTTTGCACACGATCTACCAAGGAATTAAAGTGCCAACTCGCTGATGCATAGATACACTATGTGGTAAGTTATATAGTGCATTCAGTATGGGATGTATACTATAGAAAACTATGAGAGTCGACATATTTCAAGTCATTGGGTTCAATCATGCAAATGTTTCTAGAAACACAGTCAGAGACAGCTCAACCTTTGATTATCTTCATACTAATTTAAGATCAAAACAAAAGAAAATCAGATGTAACGTCGTGCTTTTATAGAGGGGAATATTTCAGACACTAGACTTCCGACGTGTTTACAATATACAAAGATAGAAAACAGCTCTGGAGTTAGAAGTGCGTATACATGTTTTGGCACATAGGAGGTAGACGCGACTGGAGGCCAAGGTCAAGTTGAAAGTTGCTGTCTAGCCATCCAGCCTGTCGGGCTATTCAGGCTTTGAAGGGACCGTCTGAGAGGCTTTGAAAAGAGCGGAAGAGGGGTGAGAATTCCTGTCCCAATGAAAGCTATTGGAGGACATTAACTTTTACTATCATTTTGTTTTCTACCACCGTTTTATTCTCACGAGCTATAGTCTGTACCCGCTTCTTCCCTTGGGTGGTGCGTCTACTTTTGTATCACAGCGTTGGAAATAGAAAAAAAAAAAAAAGGAATGTTGCTGTTTTTTTTATTTGCAGATCTTTTCGGAGGTGTTTTTGGCAGATACGTGTGAAAATGATCTTGATCTCTGAGAAGAAGAAAAAAAGAGGTGACAGTGTGTGTGTGTGTGTAAGTGTGTGTCTGGTCTGCTGGTTTGTGTTTACGACCAGTCGCTCTCTCTGTGTTGGAGGAAATGGACTTGGTGGAGTGGAGCCTGCACTGCTGGATTTGTTAGCAGAGTTTTCAACATCCAGTTTGAGTTTTTTTTTGGCCCAGATGAGTGTAATTGTGCTTGTTTGTTATCTGCTATTCCAGGATTTAAAAAAAAAAATCTAAAAACTAAACAGAAGCTGCCACTCAAGTGCGTAAAAGTGGGATGCAGACCAGCCGTGCTGGGTTTCCAGCCTATAGACGTATAATGTTTATATACATTTGAGAAAAAAGCTTCTTTGGTCTCATCTGCTTCGTTTGATATGTCAAATAAGATAAACATCAACGCAGGAAATCTCAACATAAACTAATCTTTATATAACATAACTAATTCTGAATGCTGTAGTAATTAAACAAAAAGCCTAAATATACAATATATCATAAACTACACGATTTCAAAGCCCCAAATTATTATTTATTCACAGTTTTATATGGAAATGTTCTGAGCCATTTGTGTCGTAGGCCTACTGGCACTGAAAAAAAACAGTACTGTGGGAATTTAAGCAACAAAAAAGTGCCGAACAGAGAAAACAATGATGGACTAAGATTATTTTTACCCAGCAAGATTGAAAGGTGGTGTGTGTTGTAGCCACAACAATGCTGAAATGTAGGCTCCTTTATGTCTATGGGGGAGGAGCATCATTTCTTTTGAAAATATTATTCAGATTATGTGGGACTGAATTATGTTTGTTATATAAAGCCAGTTGATGGAGATAATGTGTCAACTTTAATCCTAATAACAGACAAATATATATATATATATTTATTTTAATATCACGCTGTGTTTGATTAAACAAATGTGGGGAAAAAAGTCTATTAATACAAGGATATTTTGAGATAACAGTCAGGGTTATACCACTTATTATAGTTACTTATTATAACTTTTTATTAGATGAGTGTTAATCGTATAAAACGCAGGATTAGAAAACATAATAGGCTACTTTTTTTGGTTTCAAAATATCTTCCTTCTTGTGCATTGCAAAGACTCTTTTAATTAAATACTATTTCTCCAGTTTATAATTAATCAAATCAAGTGTGATGATGTGTAATATTCTAAATAAATTAAGCTTCTGTATTTCTCGAGGTTATCATACAAGACGTAAATCATTCACCCAACAACTGTGAGTCATGGAGTATAGCTGTACAAGGCCTGGCCTGTTGCGTGCTGCCCTGTGGCGCTCTCCTCGATGCATGCTTCAAAATAAACAACGTTAATCATTAACGTCTCTTATGTTATTTGTGAAGTTAGATTTTTACATAATTTATCCTTATAATAATGGCCATCAGGCCTTTTTTGGGGAGTTTTTTTACATGCTGCAGGGAGGGGTTTTCATTCAGATGATTTATGTTTTTTATTCATGTTTAGATCATTTTATTCTTTGAACAACAGTCCTATACAGTCACAACAGCCAACGGTGGCCTCCGGCGCGCACATGTGGTCAGTCAAGACTTGAGACACCCTAAAGCACAATGAACACACACACACAGACTTTACTGGAGAGGCGCACACATTGTCCCGCCAAATAGATGCGCATTTCACCATGTGGAGTTACACTTATTACACACACTTATTCATTGTTGATTTGGCATTTTAATTCGTATTCAGTTGTCAAGAAATCTGTGGAAGATATAGCAATGATCAGGTCAATCCTCTAACAAATCCTCATTCAAATACCATCTAAGAATACATTACTTAAGCAGCTGATCGATAGTCCATTGTATGTATGTTTTTTTTCTTTTGTTCCTTTTCCCTGATGATGATGGGCCTTGAAGCTAAATGGTTGTGGAAGATGTGTATGAAGGTGAAATTTATATATGTTTGGAAAATGTGAATGTTATTAGTGTAACACAAATATGATGTTGTATATGTATGTGATAAATGTAATGTACTTGATTTCGGACACCAGGAAGACTAGCTGGTGCCATTGGTATCAGCTAATGGGGATCCTTTTTAAATAAATAAAAAAATAAAAAAATAAATCAGACTGAAAATAGTATTATTTTGTGCTATTTTAAGCTCCAAGTGCATATAAATAAATTAAAGTGAATAGAAACGATTTCCTGATCCATCTGAATGATCCCTGGAGCTTCCAAGGACTCCACTTTGAGACTTGGCAGCACAGCCTGGAGGCTTTTTCTCGGAGATCATTATCAAGATTCAACCCTCCTGTTTGTACTGGCATCCAAATTACGCAGCGCGAGAGAGAGAGAACGAGCACATTTTATTCCACGCGCCTAAAGCCTGGGTAAAGCAGGGAAAAGGTCTATATAAAGTTATGCTCAGCTATAAATGTTCTATCGTTAATAACATAAATTGTGTTATAAAACGGGGCTGCTAAGACGAAAAACTACACGCAGTCAAATTTTTAGTCGTGTTGATGACACGAGCCTGCTGTCAAAAAGTTGTCAAAACATAAGAACCAATATGTTTTTGTGGTCAAAGCAGTGAACCACAGGGCGGTCACACACTTGACTTTTCCATATTTTCTGGACGGTCGCCTGTGGTGGGATTATGAAGGATTGCATAAAAAAAACAAGAACCCACTTCATTCTCGGACACACACACACACACACACACACACACACACACAGGAAGCCACCTAAAGGTCTACTGTTAAACTAGAAAGTTTCACTCCCAAGGTGTTCTTGATGTGTGCTTCTGACTGACGGATCTATTTCTCCAGCAGAAGTCTTAAATGTTGCGTTAACTGCCTGCTAAAGCTGCAGACTGCGAGCTGCATGTGAGATCAGTTATTGGCATATACAGGAATCTCACCAGATATATAAAAGGTCTGCAGTTTGTTTCATTCACATGGCTGGCAACTCAATAATGATGGAGGGGATATATGCAGGAAATAGTAGCTCCTTTTTCATTTCATTTATAGACTGCACATATGTACATATTACATTTATTTATTGCACATACATTTATTTATTGACGGACTATGTTCACCCATTCACTCTGTATCTTTTATATCTCTATTATTGTTTTTAGAATTTTTGTATACCTTTACCTCTCCTGTGTTTCACTTTGTTTGCTGATGTTGCTGCTTTGACACCTTAATTTCCCTCCGGTGATTAATAAAGGTTCATCTTATCTTATCTTATTTCATCATTCTGGCCAGTAGTCTTTGTGCCTATACCAGATCATATGAACACTAAAACATCATTTAAGCAGGCTACTTGTATTATTTATTCTATGGAGAATTAGAGGCACTGATCGCATTGTTATTATTATTATATGTTTTCTAATATTATGATCATAATTGCTGCTCTGTTGTTGTTAATTATACCTTTTATCATCATCAACAGGATACGATGTGATATTAAATCCGCCATTTTGGCCTTTTTGCTTTGTGCAGCGAGCACATAGGCCGAAATAAAAAGCACACATTTCTGAGTCCAGCTTTAGTAGCCATGTGTTGTGAACCACACATATAATCTGCAAATAAGGTACAATAAATAAATAATAACACACGACTTTAGGTGTAAAATGAGACAATACACTGGGATTCAACGCTTACACCTGTTATATTTCAGATGTTTTGTTGTTTCCTTATTGGAAAAAATGATGCGTATACTATATATATATACACGCTTTCATGTATATATGAAAAAGCTGTAGTGAGTCAATTCAGCTTTCTTTTTTGAGAGCTTTTAAAGAACCATTCAAAACAAAACGAAAACAGTCGCAAAAGTTCATTAGCAGCTGGCTTGCAATTAAAGATCAGTCAATTGTCAGATTATAAAAACGAAAAAGACAGATGTAACAATTTAACTGGAAACATTTGTGCTCATTTTGAAATTGTCAGCAGAATAAAACTTTTTTTTTTTTTTTTTTAATTAACATTTTTGCGTATTTGTTTTAATTTAATGATTTATAAAAGCATAATCCACTTTTTTGGAAACGTAGCTAATTGTTTTCACAAATTCCTAATACATATGTAATGTATGTTTTGTGATTGGTAATTGAAATTAACACGTTCTTAATTAAATTTCGGCTGCACACTGATCATTCATGCATACATGCAAACTTATTCCCAAAACCTACTCCAAAAATAAATTTCCACATTATTTCCCAATTTCTATTTCCATTAGTCAACTGATTCGTGGCAACATCACTTATAGGTCGATATGACACATCGAAAAGCTGCGATCAGTCCTCTGTCGTCTGTAACACTTTCAAACACATGCAAATCAGTCGGATGCCAGTCTGAATGTTACACATCAGCACCTGAACTCGCAAAACGCCTTTTATTACGCACAGAGAAGTCAAACTCTACCACTCCCTATAACAGCCATTATTAGCAGCTAAAAATAGTTAAACATATCAAGCAACAGTGGTGCATAATACTTGCAGATGACAGCAACACTGTCTAAAAATAAAAACCCATTTGCAAACCAGACAGACTTGTAAATATCACCTTCCTCAAAAAAGATGCCAGGGAGATCAAGATGCTCTTGTGAAACGTCAGGGCTTTGCACCTGGTGTGCTGCTCCTGCTACTGCTGAGTGGATGGTAAGCCATGCCACATGATGTTTCCACCCTTTTAATGGGGTAATACAGGCCCTGATCTCAGTGGCTCGCTAAGCCCTATACGCGTAATAGCGCGAGGGTTTGCAGATTCATTGAGATGAACCTCCAGGTAAAGAGATCTGGCTTGACTTGACATTTCACTGTTAGGCAATTTCTGGTCATTCCAAATCTATGCCAATATAGTCTTTGATAACTTAATTCATCAGTCAATAATTAAAGACAATCCAGTATGTTAGTGGAGCAAAATTAAGAATCAGACCAGTAGCTAATGGATGACAGGGCAAATGAGTGTGAAATCATTGTTGTACATTAAAAAGTAAACATTTGGGGGGGGGGAAGCAAGTATATTAAAATTTTTTTGACATGTCATGCCTGTTATAGTATTTTTGAGGTGGGAAAATTCACATGCCAACAACTTGAAATCAACCCAATATCTACTACCAATTTTCAGGCGATAGAAAGCAGGTCTTACAGCGCATAGATTTTCCAGCTGTACAGTCACCCAAGACATGTTTCTCTCCTAAGGTCAGCGACTTAACTCTCTGGTATAGCTGCGTCATCCCATTTCAAGGCCAAGTTGGAGCAACTCAGACAGGAGGGGCCACGATAATGAAGGAAAGGCTATAGATGGTATTTTTCTTCCAGGTTCTGACTCCTTGTGACACTCCTACTGGACACCAACCAAACCCATTCATGCGCTGTTCTATCACACACACATTCTGTGCGTAAAAGCAAAATATCCTGGCACTCTCTGTCTGCACTGCCAGGATCAGTGGATTGGATTACATGCGTACTGCGCAGACTCCATGGTCAAGTTCAAGTTGGGCTGGCTAGTAAAAACTGAGGGGCGCATTCTGCAGTGTCTGCCGCGTGGGGCGCTCCCACTCTTTGATCTCAGCCTTGCAAAACTAGACTGACTGCAGTCCACTTCTCTGCACTTCTGCCTCCAAGAATGTGCAGGATTTGGATTGTGTGTTTTTTTTAAAGATGCATTGCATGTTCATTGCTGAATACAAATAGAGTAAAAAAAAAAAAAAAAGGTTCCACAATCTGCAAACAGTCCACTTTTCTGCACTTTTTCTGCCTCCAAGAATGTGCAGGATTTGGATTGTGTGTTTTTAAAGATGCATTGCATTGTTCATTCCTGAATACAAATAGAGTAAAAAGGTTCCACAATCTGCAAACTCTCCAAACCCATCCGCTGTCCTTCACTATCTAAAACACACACAATATAAGTGACACTACTGTAAACTGCCAAGGTCATTCATGTATTGCGCAAAAGCCTTTCTAAAGTGTTATCTCCGGGTGATCACAAGATCCCATCTGGCCCCGGCCACGACCCATTGCATAACTCCTAGTAAGTAGCACAACAATGGGACCTTTGCCATCTTCACTTAAAGACTATGGTGACCCATCTTTATTATTCTAAAAGCAGAAGTAAACAGTTTCTAAAAAACAAGGGCAGTGTTGAAAAAATGTGCCCATGCAGCCTCGAATGTGATCTGCCTGAATCAAATAACCTATGGCACGTTTTAACATACAAAATACTTTAAATATCGACTACACAAACCATCTTGATATAAAAGAAAATGCAATAAGATTAACCATAATCTTTCACTTCATTTTAACAAACCCAGCACAGGCAATATAAATCTTACAGGAGCTAACTCCCACGAAGACCGAAATGAAGCAAATTCAATTTGCCCTTTTCCTTCTGACTCAAGAAGATATTTATAGTTCAACCGAGAAGTTGCTTTTCAATAGTTTGTGGTTCTTCTTTAACAATTTGCAGACTGATCTTTAACTACTGTGTGGTGCTCTTCCAAAACTAATACTCATGCTATAATTAATAAATACCAGGGGAGTTTACGTCACTAAAACACAATGAATTACAACATATTTAAACAAGTACCAGATTGGAGAGGGATAGAGAGATAGAAAAGTGACTTTTTCTATTAACTTATGTGTTGATTTAATTTAATATTGCTCTCGTATTTTTTTATGATTATTGATTTTTTTTCCTTTGTGGTTTGTTTTTTTAACTCTACTCTTTCTTTTTGTCATTATTATTATTGTTATTTATTTTTCTTGGTTTTGTTTCGGTTTTGAGACTTGGTTTATAGACTGTTTTAATGTAATTACAAACAGTGGATTGTATATATGAAAACAGCCTTGAAAAAATAAAGTTTAAAAAAGTGACTTTTTTCTGATCTATGCCTATAGAGTTATATTTTGCAAAATACTTATCATAGTCTTTTTCAAACTCACAAAAGCAGCAACATCAAATTATCAGAGGGTGAGGGGAAGAGAGAAAGGTTTACTTCTCTCCTTTGCTGGCCAGATGAAAGAGTCGAGGGAGAAAGAAAGCCAAAGGAATTTCCCTCCACTGCTCAGCCTTTGGGCTGGGGGATGGGTCGGCTGCCTCTGGGCCTCTTCCCTCTTTCGGACAGGCGAGGGCGCACAAGGACAGCTGAGGCTGCTGGAGCTCCTCAGTCTGTCTCCCTCTCCTCTCTTTGAGACCACATGACTCCACCTCTCTACACACCATCAAGGCCGTCCAAGTGTATTCCACCATGCATGCAGCTGCACATGTCCAAACTGATCAATACTCTGGGGGAAAAGGGCTGTTTACAGTGGCATCAGGTATGATCAGGTTCTAATGTAATGACATTTTCTACCACAACTTGTAACCTAAACAGATTAAATATCTGAGGACAGACTGGCCTGACAAGGTATTATTATAAGGCATATGCTACACTGTAAACAATTGCTGTTAATTTACAGCAGGATTTCAACAGTATTAACGTGTTATTGCAAAAAAAAAAAAAACAGTGCTTTACTGTTAATACAAAAGAAAACCTGTTAAATTACGCTCATAGGCCGTTTTTTAACTGAACTGTAATGCATTCATAAAAAAACATCACTTTACTGCTGATCAACTGTCTAAAGTATCATCAGTAACAGTTTCATGCAGTATTGTTTTAATTCTGGGACCTGATCTGCACATGTGAGGCTTGTACATTGTACATGATTGTAAAATCAGTGAATTAGCTCTGTTCTTCACTCACATGTTGTTCTGGTTTGCATTCTGCGCTTGTAGCCAGCTATAGACAGACATTTTGGGAAAAGTGTCAACAAGTCTATTATAGCCTTTTTCCTAACAAGTGCCTTTAATTGCATTTAGTGTGACTATTCCCATGTCTGTAACCTGCTAAGTCTATTCATCTAGGCAAAACATAATGTTTATTAAAAAGTATGCAACCTAAATAGTGCATTAAAACAAATCAGTAAGATAATGTAAAAGAAAGGTGAAAAACAGCTATATAATGTATCTTTAAACAGTAAATTAACTGTAAAATACTGTGAGATTAATAAAAAAAAAAACCAGTTCAAACTGTATTTTTCATTAACAGTACAAAGCTGTAAATTTCAGCGACAGTATAATAATGTTAATTTTACAGTAACATAAAGGCAACCCTGCTGCCAGTTCTTTACTGTTATTTTACTGGGAAATTCTTAACAGCGCCCTATACAGCTGCACATATCCAATCTGATCAAAACTCTGGGGAAAAAGGGTTGTTTCTAGTGGCATCAGGTATGTTCAGGTTATAATGTAATGCCATTTTCTACCACAACTTGTAACCTAAACAGATTAAATATCTGAGGACAGACTGGCCTGACAAGGTATTATTATAAGGCATATGCTAAGGTAAATTAACAGGTGCAGGTCTTCAAAAGTACATTGATGGTGCAGTGCTGCCCTAATGTCTGTTTTTTCTTCAATTGTAGCTCCCAAATACACTTTGTATTATTGTATATTTTCTAATATTTTCTCCTGATTATAGTGATGAAGCATAAAGGTTAATAGTCACTTGAGTATTTGTCATAGTCAATTGGCGCCCATGTTGAAAGAGAGAGCAGACTTGATCACAGCCTTATAATGCATTAACCTCAAAACATTCAGTGGACACTCTGTGCACTGCATCCTTCACAGTTAAATATCAGGCATATGTTGAACCTAGATTTGATACAACTGTGTTAAATCCACATTAAGCCAAGGAGAGGATGTATCTGTTCCCTGAAGACACAGGAAGTTAATATGTGGTAAATTCATCATCACTGCTTCAGGCCCTAAAGGACATATAAGCCCTCTATGGTGACTCTTCCTTTATCATTGTTCAGTGACTTTATACTGAAGGACTTTATATCTTACGTTAAGACCCTGAAATAAATTCAAAACCTCATCCATCACTGTTCCTTGTTGAAGCACACTTGTCACAGCAGCACACCAAAATGTTATATTGTGGTTTAAATGTGGGTGGGTGACACATTTCTGATTTCTTGCAAATTAAATATTAATAAAAAAAAAATAGCCTACATTTATTTACATGGTAATAATGGGCTTTACAACTTCTTTAAGATGCACAAATAATGAATTGTGCTTTCTGCCTGGGTGTTGTCCTAGTCTATTGACTTTTAGGACTTCATGTCAAATGGCCTCTTATCTAAACTCTGACTGCAAGACTTGACCTTTGAGGACTTTACTTGACTCCACTTTAGGTGGAGATGAGAGAGGCAGTAAAGACAGAGAGGATGGGGGGGGGGGTGGGGTGCACTATAATTCATCTTGATTGATAAGTATTGTTTTTTTATTATTAGAATATACTACAAGTCTGCACTGCCGTCACTTTACCTTTATATATTTTATACTGTTTAACAAACTGTTACACCTCTGTGTGTGTGTGTGTGTGTGTGTGTGTGTGTGTGTGTGTGTGTGTGTGTGTGTGTATAGACACGTTTATTACTTCTCCATTCCTGTCTACACTTCTTTATATATATTTTTAATACTTCTCATTATTACATACTACATTCCTGTTCACACCTCTGTGTACATATATTACTTCTCATCATGCACATACGGTACATACATCCCGTTTACATTCAGTTTCCCCATCTGAAATATTGATTTCCACAAAATAACAAATTCACATTTCTATTTTATATTCACTTGTGTTTATATTTAAGCCCTATATTTTAACTGCACTATTGTATGCCTTAGATTGTCATTTTGCTTTTATGTGTGATTTCCCCTTCTTTATATAAACATTTTATGAACATTGAAGGAACCTGAAACTGAAGATTTTCATTGCCAATGACTGCTTTGCATGTAACTGACAAATGACAAATCATGCACCTTGTATAGTAGCCATCACTGGGGGTAAAAATATATTTTAAGTTCATATAAAATTGATAGATAGATAGATGTATAGATGTATAGATAGACGTATAGATGTTTAGATGTATAGATAGATAGATGTACAGACAGATAGATAGATAGATGTATAGATGTATAGATGTATAGATGTATAGATGTATAGATAGATGTATAGATAGATGTATAGATGTATAGATGTATAGATAGATAGATAGATAGATAGATAGATAGATAGATAGATAGATAGATAGATAGATAGATAGATAGATAGATAGATAGATAGATAGATTAAAGTACCTAAGATCAATATAACACTGACAGAGAGCATAATGATTGCTTGCTAATACTTATGGTCTTCTACTTGAGAAAAAATTTGAATATGACTATTTCTTATAGTGGAGTACTACTAGAATTATTACATAGATAGATAGATATGCTGCTTGGTATGCCCTCTGACACCCCCCCACCCATTGCTCTCCGTCTGTTTACCCATATCCAATCAATGCATGTCGTCACCAGGCCCCCCCTAGACCATCATGACGGCTGGCCTATTAAGAATGACAGCTCTGGAGAAAGAGAGAGAGAGAGAGAGAGAGAGAGAGAGAGAGGGTAAATGGTGATCCCTCCCAGAGCTCTCCCTCTGCGCACTCTGGAGCAGCTCTTCTCTCAGGGTCAGACAGACCGGATTGCATCCCCTTTTCTTTTCCAGAAGCCTCTCCTTTTCTCCTTGGGACTCAGCCCCCCCACCCACCTCCACCATCCACTACACACACCCCTCCAACCTGAAAACCTTGCTTTTTGACGGCTTGCACTCTCCTGCAGAAGTCGAGGCTGCTCTTTTTAAGTCGCGCTTGTGTGATGGAAAGCAGAGAGGAGATGGTGATGCTGGCGGAGGGAGGAGGAGGTCAGCTTGGCAAGAGTGGCTCTAGTTTGTCGGGGGAACCGCAGGGGAAGACGGGACACCGGAGCTGTCTGAGCCCCGGAGCAGCGCCCTACTCCCGCAGAGCAGAGGCGGTGGTGGTGATGGAGGAGAGCGCACCACGGAGGAATATGTGCGCCGATGCGAGGCCAGTTGGCACGTCTTCTTCTTCCTCCGGAGAGAGACACCGGAGTGATCATCATCATCATCCCATGCACAAAGACGGCAGCAGCTCAGACACAGAGTCGGACTTCTACGAGGAAATTGATGTCAGCTGCACGCCTGAAAGCATGGACTACCCGACAGCTAAAGGTAGGAGGAGGGAGCTATAGTGCATGCCACACTGCGGTTTTTTTTCTGTGACTGCATGGTTGGAGCTAATGAAGTAGATGGAATGGCAATTTTAATAAAAAAAAAATGCATTTATCATATCTAAAAATGAACAAAGAAATCGAAAATGTAATTCTCAATGAAGCTTCAATAACAGCAGAATAGAACTGCAGTCGGTGCTGCACAGCTGTTCTGTCAAAGTGACCAGTGTGGCTGGAAAACAAGCTGATGTGACATCCATCCAATCTTAACCATGCATTTTCCCCTAAATGAGTCACTTGTACAAAGCAAATCAGCCTATATGTTTATTTACTGCATGAGGAAGAATGCAGGTTTTATGTAAACCACAAGCCAAAAACGTGCAGGCAAGGCCACTAACATATGGTCTATATGGCATCTTCTGAGGTGCAAAGACTTAAGACTGTTTGCTGCAAATGTGTTACAACCTACATGGAAATTATATCAAAACATATTCATATCAATATGAATTTATTAATATTTTTAGGTGCCTGACAAGGAGACAAACTAATGACAAATACAACCTGATTATTAATTTCATTCTACTAAAATTATGGCTCAACATATCAATATACTCTGGAAAAAATAATATTAACAATAAAAAATATTAGCAGGTATAGTTGTTAAGACTTCACTGAATGAAGACCTGATCTGAGCTTTATTTCAGGAAGGCCCTTAATAAAAGTGAAATAATGAAATTAGCCACTCTTGGGAAAATAGCTTATTAAATATAAAACGAAAGAAATTAAAATGTGCTTTTATTCCATTTAAATTATCCTGCTGACTGTTTTTTTTTAAACTGGATGTTAATTGTATCTGATTAATTATTCTGCATACTGTTTCAGGTCGAAATGGAGATTCTCCAGGTCACCCGAGTGAGTCTGGTACTGACCCGGGAAACATCGTCCCGGGTCAGGGTTCTCTGTCCTACTCAGCGGATCAGATCCGCCGGTACCGGACAGCGTTCACCCGGGAGCAGATCGGCCGGCTGGAGAAGGAGTTTTACCGGGAGAACTACGTGTCCAGGCCGCGGAGATGCGAGCTGGCGGCCGCCTTAAATCTACCTGAAACCACAATCAAGGTAAGATTGTCTCAAGAGGAGCAGAATTGAACCGAACCAGGCCTTCAGGCTATAGGCTGGAATATATAGACGCACATTTTGTGAGCTTGTATTTAGAGAAAGATCACAAATAGAGGGCTGCAAAACGGTTTTGAGTCTAAATAAATTATTTCCCAAGGGTACTTTTTTTTAATATATATATATATATACACAGGAAATATAGCAAAAACAGCACAATATAAAGTAAGCCAATAAGGACCAGGAGTAGCTCATATAGCTTTCAATATCAATATATCAATATCCAAATATTGAGAAGAGCCTGTAACCGTTTACTGGGAACAGAGGCCTGGATTCAAATAAATAAAATAGATAAAATAAATAAAATAGATAAAATAGATAAAATAAATAAAATAAATATGCCTATATTTTTCTCAACTGGCACAATAACAGGTAAACAAATTTAATTGGCTTATTTGCACTGAAATTCCATATAATCCACAAAGACCCAAATTCAAAACTCGCTGTAACCCAAATTCAAATTCGTGCGTAAAAGCGGAACTATACTGTATGAGCTGCATATCTTATTATTATTTAATTTTTTTTATTTAAAAAGGGACCATGTACAGTATGTACCTTGGCAGGTCAAAACAAAGAGAACATACTACAGTCATACAAGAAAGAACATACAAAACGCACAATACACAGCTACACACAATAGCACATCACAACTTGTCAAGTAAAAGCAAGTCATGATAGACCATGGAATAAAGATTAGTGAGTATAGAGCTGAGCAGCTTTCAGCAGAAGTTGGTTTTGAAAATGCTGGGTTTGTTATTGTTGCTTCAGGCTTTTGGATCAGTGGTGGTGGTATATAGCATATAGCGTTCAACATCAATATCCAAATATTGAGAAGAGCCTGTTATCGTTTACTGGAAACAGAGGCCTGGATTAAAATAAAAAAAAAAAAAAAAATGTAATTGTCTTATTTATACTGAAATTCCATGTAATCCACAATGATCCAAATTCAAAACTCGCTGCAACCCAAATTCAAATCCGTGCGTAAAAGCGGAACTATATACTGTATGAGCTGCATATCTGCTTGTGTTTGTTATTGTTGCTTCAGGCTTTTGGATCAGTGGTGGGTTGGGTTGTGGGTTAATATTTGACTCAGTGTGTCTCTGTCTTGCAGGTGTGGTTTCAGAATCGCAGGATGAAAGACAAGCGTCAGCGTCTGGCCATGACGTGGCCTCACCCAGCAGACCCGGCCTTCTACACCTACATGATGAGCCACGCTGCGGCCACCGGCAACCTGCCATACCCGTTCCCATCACACCTGCCGCTACCTTACTACTCCCACCTGGGTGTTGGTGTTGGAGGAGCAGTTCCTGCAGCTACACCTTTCTCCAACCCCCTGCGCTCCCTGGACAGTTTCCGGATGCTGTCTCACCCTTACCAGAGGCCAGAGCTGCTGTGCGCCTTCAGGCACCCCTCCCTGTACCCGGGTCCGACCCACGGCCTCGGTCCTGGAGGCAGCCCCTGCTCCTGCCTGGCCTGTCACTCAAGTCAAAGCAATGGGCTCTCAACCAGCAGGCCATCCGCCTCGGACTTCGCATGCTCACCAACAAGCAGGACTGACGCTTTTGTCACTTTCACACCTTCAGTGCTCAGCAAATCCTCATCTGTGACATTAGACCAGAGGGAAGAAGTGCCTCTGACCAGATAAAACCAAAAACAGCTCTTGTTCTATATATAAGCCTTTTACCATAATTAAACATATTATATGATCAGGACTGAAACAGCATGAAGAAGGCAGCCTGTAAACCAGTGAAAGCCATCTTAAAAACTTGGGTGCAAGATAATTAGCCAGATCTTCAGCTGACGCACAAATGGATCTCCCATTACTGAGAAAAAAATACCCCCACTGCAGAGCCAGGACAGTGGGGCTGAAATATGACGTCATGGACACAAAACCACATTTGATTTTTTTAGAAGATTAATTTGATGTTTGAGAGAGAGAGAAGGGGGGAAACGTTTAAATCTTACGTGATAGATTGTGCTAAGGTTTTTTGACCAGATAAAACCAAAACAGACTCAGCTCTTGTTCTATAAAATAAGCCTTTTACCATTTAACCTAACATATTATATGATCAGGACTGAAACAGCATGAAGAAGGCAGCCTGTAAACCAGTGAAAGCCCTCTTAAAAACTTAGGTGCAAGATTGTAGTGACAGCTTGCTCTAAAATGTCCTCTCCACTTCTAGCAGGATGTAAAGGTTTATGATAGACTACCATGTCCAACTTCCACTTTTGCCTTCTGCAGACACTCACTCCTTTGATCAGCTTCAAAGATGAGGCTCGAATATTGAGAGAAAAGTTTATTCCAACGAAAATTAAAACAAACAAAAAATATATCCACATGACAAATCTTGGACTATCAAAAACGGACCAATTCTGCTGGAAAATAACTGAATCTGTGATCTACAATTTAAAATTGTTGCTCCCCATCCTGCTCTACTGAAACCTAACTAGCATTAACCATACTTAAAGGGACACGCCCACATTGTCCAATTGCCGGACGACTAGAGGAGCACATCTTAACAGGGCAAAACATTGAGTCTATGTAGATCAGAGCCCATTCTATTACATGCATAACTGACCTAAATTCTAATGTATGTCATTAGAAACATTTTTAATGGCATAACACAATGTACTTTTTGAATAATAATCAAATGCAAAAAACTGTAAATAATACAATATGGCTCTTGCAAAAGATAATTAGCCAGATCTTCAGCTGACGCACAAATGGATCTTCAATTACTGAAAAATGAATAACCCCACTGCAGAGCAAAGACAGTGGGGTGAAATATGACGTCATGGACACAAAACCACATTTGATTTTTTTTAGAAGATTAATTTGATGTGTGAGAGAGAAAACGTTTAAAATCTACGTGATAGATTGAAGGTTTTTTATCATTACTTGTCGTCTTCTTTACGCAGTCCAAATCGACCTCCATGTATTGTTAGTTATACGCGAGAATGATGCTTTCCATCTCTCTTTTTAACAAGGGGGATTTGTTAACAGACTGCGGATGTCTCATTATAAAGCAGCTCTCCACACCAAGGGGCCGAAATGTGCAGATGCTGGTGAAATTAGTAAGTGATGTATATGTACGACCCGGTGAATTTTGAGTGTTGAATTAATGATAATACCAGGAAGGGATCGTTATACTGCCAAAAGGTAACAAGGCGCCGAGGGAACGGATTACTACAGCCGGTTTGACGAGGGGGGAAGAAAAGAAGAAGAAGAAGAAGGACCCAGAGGAGGATGGAGAGAGACAGAGAGGAGGACAATCAAAATGAAACAAAAAAAAATACAAGTGAACACTTTTAAGGCCATCAAACACTCTTTCAGTTCTCTGATGAAAATGTGATTAATATATATGCCTATATAGGCCTCTTTTTAAATATTTTTCTTGCCTTGCACTGCTACAGTGGCGCCAGTTTAGTGGCATTTTTGTTGAGAAAGCTGGACTAACTAAGTGACTGATTATGTTTTTGTTTTTTTAGATGGTTTTTGTTTTTGAACTGGGTTGTCCTAAAAGTCTAATTTGCAATAAACACTGTCAAAGAATCAATGGAGTTTGTTTTCTTAACACCTTTATGATTTTATTTGAATAGCAAAAAGAGAGAAATAAGAATTTAAAAAAAGTCATGCTAAATGTTTTTTGTTTTTTTTAACCAGGTAGTACTCATTGAGATTAAGAATCTCTTTTGCAAGAGCAACCTGGCCCAAGACAGCAGCATTTAAACATACACTAAAGTTTCAGACGCCACAACATAAAACAAATGCAAAATAAATACATAGCATAATATCATACAAAACACATTAAAATCAAGTGTTTGAAGCCAACGTTAAAGTGAAAATATTCAGAAACACAGACAGCTCCCAATTGACTCTGCTTCTAGGTTTAATCTTCTACTTTAATCCAAGACAACAGAATAAAAAATCTGATTCAAACAAGTTTTTCCTCCTTCAGGTCATTTTTATTTCGTTTTTTGCAGGCTGTTCAGGGATTTTTTCTATTCTCACAATTGCTATCCCACCCCCTCCTCCAATAATAACACTAATTTTCTTCTCAAGTGGTCGGTGTCAAAACAGCAGAGCTTGCCCTCCATATCTCCTGATGGGATTGAACGTGACAGCTAAGTGGTCCCAGGGCTCCGTTAAAAAGCCACTCATATTCTCCTCTCCGACCACCTAATAGACACGACAGAATTAGTTGTCTGGAGATATTGGAAATGCAAAGAGATCGATGATTCGGAGAGAGGCCCGCCACCAATCAGCTGGGTCTTAATTGGCTGCATGCCGTTTGACCGGAGCTGCGCAAATTAAAGGAGTTTTCTGAACGTAATGGGATAATGGGACAGAGAGACACACAAATCCCTTTTTAAAAAAAGGGGGGTTTTACGTCGTAGACGGAGAGAGATCAGAAGTTATTGCAGTAATGGCTGGCATTTAGCGTGGGCCTTAAAGTCCACCTGGCAAAAATATTGGCCAATTGTGTAATTGTATAGCTATAATATATATGGCTGACCCCCATATGAGAACTATTAGGACTTTAAGAACTTTAAACATGCACTATCTACCTTTAAACATGCACTATCTACCTTTAAACATGCACTATCTGCCTTTAAACATACACTATCTGCAACCATCTTGGACTCTAACCACTGGCGCACTTTACATACTTACACTATACATCCTATATTCCCCTTTATAGACTGCACATATGCACGTATTACATTTATTTATTGCACACTAAATGTATTTATTTATTGACGGACTGTACACATGTTCATCCATTCGCTCTGTATCTTTTATATGTCTATTATTGTTTTTATAATTTTTGTATACCTTTAGCTCTCCTGTGTTTCACTCTGTTTTGCTGATGTTGCTGCTTTAACACCTGAATTTCCCTCCGGGGATTAATAAAGGTTCATTTTATCTTATCTTAATCTAACAAGCAAGACTGTTTTTTTTTTGTTTTTTTAAAAACAATAATTCTTAGATAAAACACCATCATCCAGCCTTTACACTAACGAATAATTAGCAAAGCACATTTCACCTCCTTTCCAAGTTACATCTTCCATGCACACAAATTCTGCGCCCCAAAATGGAAACCAAATGTCTTCCAAAGTCACCATGCATTTCCATCCTCCTCTGAGGTAAAAGGTTCATCCTAATCAGACGGTGCTGCACCACCCTCCTCCTCCTCCTCCTCCTATACTACTCCCACCATGCAGCACACACGCGCTTTGATTGATGGCCTTATTAACTGCAGTTCTTGTAAGTGTGACCGAGCTGATTAAAATGCATATGTTTGGAATAATACACCGTTTAAGCCGCCTGGGTCGAGGCGAAACCACAAGGCAGATTTATGTAAACTATCAGCCGGTGTCTTTAAGCCTGATAGGGGACACGGGTCATGCAGGAAAATGGCTTTTGGGTTGTGCATAATAAAAAAAAATAAAAGCGCACCATAAAATAAAAGCTGAACGGATAGCTGAATATTCAAAAGGCGCGCTCCAAACTTCAGGTTTCATAGAGGGGTTATTTTTAAAGCTTGGAGAAGCTGATTTTCATTCAGCAGCACTATACGATCATCCTCTAAAACCCGCGTCACACTGTGCCAGAATGACACATTAAAGTGAGGCAAATTACAACCACATTTACGCAGACGCGCATATGGATCTCCATCTCTCTCCTCTACTGCGTAAAACTACTGAATCCTCTGCGGCCTAATCCGGCATCAACATGCCATTTAATCGCTGAAAGAAAGATTGCGTGTGACTGATCTTGGAGATATGATGGGCTCATAGATTGCTGCACATAACACCAATTACATCAGCCGTATAAGATCCTATTAGTGAGAATTGGCTCAGGGCTCCCCAGCTCCCACAACTAGCACAAAGCGTTTTGATAGAGGCGGTGCAGTGCAGCTGTCCACCGACAAGCAAAATAAAAAAAAAACACCAAATGGATGTGTGGCTGCTGCTGCTGCTGTTTAAATTGGATTACATCCTAATTTACAGGCCCTTGTCGTAACGGAAGGAGGCTGTCGGAGGCGTGGACGGACCAATCACACATAATGATGATGAATGGGAGATTAATGCGCATACAAGCAAAGACAATTTAAGCCTTCATCTGTTTAAATAGGCTTCCAATATCATTTGGAAACGGGGGTCACGTTAAATCAATCGGGGGACGCGTGAAAGTCGTTTTTCGGCGGCGTCTTTATCAACCTTATTTACGGTGCACCGGAGACAGCTATGCAGCTGGAAAATGGGCCGGCTGCTGTATACGTGCTTATGTGACATATACAGAAAGAGAAGAGCAACAAAAACAGAGCAGAATGGATTCAGGAGGGCATAAAACGATTTAGTCGTTCAAATAAAGTGGAGAGGAAGATGTTTCTCAGGGTTTTTCTGCGCACATTCACACACAAATGGCACCTTTATTGGAAATGTACATCTTTAATGCAAATAAACTCACAATGTTGGTGTTTTTGCAACTGAGGTTCTGTGTTACAAGGATTGAAGGGAGGGCAGGATTGAAACATGACAAAAAAAGGTTGCAAATTCAAAATGATATGCATATTTGTGCAAACAAATCCAGAGCAGGATGGATTCAGGCGCATAAAAAGATTTAGTCGTTCAAATAAAGTGGAGAGGAAGATGTTTTCTCAGTGTTTCTGCGCACATTCACACACAAATGGCACCTTTTTGGACTGGAAATGTACATCTTTAATCCAAATAAACTCACAATGTTGGGTGTTTGTAACTGAGGTTTCTGTGTAACATGGATTGAAACATGACAAAAAACGTTGCAAATTCAAAATGATATGCAAATATCTAGCAAATGTGCTTTGTGGTGCATGGGGTTCATTTACTGTGGAGGGGATTAAATAATTTATCCACCTCACCTTACTTGATGCAGAGCAGATACAGCAGGCCGCAAGGGTTTGAAATGCCTTCTTGCTTCACAATTATCTTTCCCATCAGCACAAAGTGGTTAAATATCACAGTTCGTTGAATACCCAAAACCATTAGGCTATAACATCCTTCATAGATGTCCACTTATGCAAACCTTACACTATGGCAACACTACAATTTGTTTGGTAGGCCTCGACCAAACTCACAGGCCAGATGCGCCAAAACAGTTTTTTGGCGGCCAGATGCGCCATAAGTCGGACTTTTATGAACACATTGATGTAAAGAGGGAAAGGAAATAGAAAGGAAGAAGAACAAAATAAAAAAAGAAATGTTTGCTTACACATGCAGATGGTGTTGGATTGATCAGTTACTTCACATTTGATATATTCCAACTGTGGCATTTTTTATTGTCGGATGTTACATGGAAACAGACTCAAACTGAGCGAAGAGACTAGCTGTGTTTTATAAGTCAGGTAAGAAGTTGGAAAGTACCATATAGGTGGGACACCGATTGCTAAAAGAATCAATATGTACAAGAAATAACACGAAATATGCACATTTTACATTAAAATAAATGTTTCCACATGTGGATTATTCATATAGATAATGCAGTGATGCACATTAACCTATATAATAAAACAAATCAACGCTGTATCTGCTCTGGACTCCCCTCCCTATTAATGTGGTCTGCTCCTGGAGCTTTTAAGAAGCTGTGTGGCCGTTTAAGAGGATTTTGCCTCTCCACAATTTGCACAATCATTCGTAGTCACTGTTTTTGCACTGTTGCACACTTCATATTCAGTTCTCAAGCGAAAACCAGCCAGTCAACCTCACAAACAGTAAAACAGGAAATAGTTTTAGGGGGAAAAAAATGAAGATCAATATCTCTGTGCAATGAATCCTTTGTGCATACAATAATGGCAATTCAATCAATTGGCTATCAATTATCAATCTAAGGTAATAGAGCCCACAGTCTCCATTATATAGATCAGGGGTGCACACACTTTTTCAGCATGCGAGCTACTTATAAAATGACCAAGTCAAAATGATCTACCTACTATAAAAATGCAAAACATATATTTATTTATAAATATATTGAGTATTCTTTATATGTACAATATATGTTGGTGTACCTTGCATAACTGCATGAACCCATATTGTACAATATAACTCTGTACATTTTTTGTCATTACCTTACTCTGATGACTTGCACTGAATGGAATCAGCCAGGGATGCATAGTCCGGACAGTAGCTGCTGATAGCCAGCCTCAAGCACACTTCCAAATGATCATCAGTCAAGGTGGAACGGCATTTGGACTTAATAATCTTCATGTGGGAAAAGGCTGACTCGCATAAATAAGTGGAGCCGAATAATGCAGTCAAGGAGGTAGCACATTTCCTCATGTTGAGGTACTTTTCCTCTGTGAGTAAGTTCCAGAACTGTCCATGAGCCCTGGACTTAAGCTGAATGTCAGCTTGTAGTGTCAAAATCTCATCCTCCATTCCAGATGAGTTCAGGTGAAACAGTGTTGCAATTTGTTGGCTGACGTCTATTTTAAAAAAAAAAAAAAAAAATTTTTTTAATTATTATTATTTATTTATTTATTTTTATTTTTTAATGCCATGCGATCTACCCACACTACCTTTGCGATCGACCGGTAGATCGCGATCGACGTATTGGGCACCCCTGATATAGATCAATAAAGTTCCACAAAACATATTGCACTGAATCATGTTTATTCCTTATTGTAGTGTTTTTTTTTCCAAGATTGAGAAGTTCAGTTTTCTGCTGCAAGAGGGTCCATGCAGTTCAGGTCCTGCAGCATCACTTTTGCTTTCATTTGAAGATCAACTTTAAGCTTATATAGGATGCTGTGACAAACAATCACAATGCCTACTTTTACATTTATTTTGAATGTCAGATTTATGTTGTGTATTGGACATGTGTTGCTGACGAATAAACTGTCTGAACTGGCAACTTAGCTTTAATTATAATCTGAAAGATAGGCAAAACTATCCTTTAGCAAGTCCTATACCTTTCATGCATATTAAAGCATGTTGGGCAGCAGCATCCCTGTTGTTGACATGCAATCATTTGTCTGCAATAAGGGGAGATTATTATTATAAAAAAATGTTGTATGAGAGACCTTGCATGTGTCTCTTTCTACCATTTGGTCACTATTATTTTATTATTGGTCAATTTATTTTTTTATTTACTTTCTATATTTAACATAAGTTATTTTGGGTTTTTACTAAAATGTGTGTAATGAGCTGTAGCTCTTTAAGGCTATTTAATATAATGATGCATATTTAATAGTTACTGTTACTAATTCAGGACATTGTTGATGGGTGGTTTAGATTGAAATGATGTACCTTGACCTCACACTAATTTAAATATTTAAAAAGAGCTGAAGCATGATTTCAGTTCCCCAATGTCCCTTTATTCTCCCTCTGCTCTTGAGCAGAAGTAGAGATTTGAGTGGCATATCCCAAATTCATATCCCTTTCTAATGCTGAGATGTAGATAAAGATACAAAGCTTTGTGCAGACAAAGTGACACAAAGTTGTGATTATCTCATAATATAAACCAGTTTGATTCTTCATTGATTGTATAGAAATGAAAGGGCACAGGGATAGCGGTGGTTAGAGTGTCACCTCTTGTAAAACAGCTGTTGGGATGATGTGCGGTGAACCAAAACAGTCTCCTGGGGGAACCTTATTTGGATGGTGTTGTTGATCCCTCCTCGTTTTTATCCTCTTTGCCATCATTAGTTCTTGGACTTAGATCCGTTTGAGACCGGGATAGAGGATACAAGGATTTGATTATTGATTTAAAGAAAACACACACAAGGATCAGACTTCTTCAGGTGCAACAGAGAGAGCACTGTTGGTGTTGATGTGTCTATATTAGAGGATGACCCGGATTTTGCACATGGAGTACACATGGCATGTGAAATCCACCCCTGTACTGTTTCTAAGAAAAAAACATTGTACAGTAGCAAAGAGCACACAGGTGTTGAGCATCATGATTTATGGATTATGGCCCTTAAGCAAAATTATGATTTAAACCATCAGTTTTTATGTTTTTTTTCCCAGTCTTCACAACTTATTCATCTTCATATTTTACTTTACAGACACTTTCAAGGAATTTTGCTTTCTATAGGCGGAAGCATTTCCTCTGCCTTGATTGATGGAGTGGAGACTAGTAAGAACATTTTACATTGATGTTGTGTATTACCCTGATCAGAGGACACAATTACCAAATCTGGTAGTGGAGTGGAAAAGTCACCAAATGAGAAGTGAAGAAGAAAAAACATATAACAAAAATGTTTATGTTTACTGGCCGGACCACACAAGGGAAACATAAGGACAGAGAGTGATAGCACGTAAGAAAGGTTTCATACGACAGAAAATTGAAAGAAACCAATACAATGCTAATTTTAGGATGAATGATAGTAATGAGGACAGCAGCTGCACCCCAACCTAACATCCTAATGTCATGTCACTTGCTGCCTTTGTTTGGCCTTCATTTCTAGTAATTGTGATCCATTCCTTTCATGATAGCCATCCCTCTGGGGAAACTCAAAGTATTGAAATAATCTGAAGATCAGCAGCTCTTCTTTCTTTCTGATAGCGATTTGATTGCTTGTTTAAATTGGATTAATATTCAGTTTATAGTAATTGACAGTCATAAATACAGCTTGGTATTCTCAGTGGAAGAAGTAAAAGTACAGAAGTATTATCAGCGAAATGTACTTGATATATTAAAAGTAAAAGTACTCGTTATGCAGAATGGTTCCTTTCAGAGTGTTACATTATTACAGGATAATATTTTATTCTGTTTTTATCAATGTGGAGCCAATTTTACTACTGGGTAGATTAGCAGTAAAGTACTGCAGCATATCATAGTTTTCAGTCACTACAAGTGTCAAGTAAAGTAAAATAAGTACAATATTTCCCCCTGAGATGTAGTGGAGTAGAAGTATGAAGTAACTGGAACTGTAAGTAAATGGAAAAAGAATTGGTACAATGACCAAAGTGAGAGGATGGGGAAAGCAGGAAATGCAGTCTTCCTTTAACCTTTTCCACTCCACTCCTCTTTTTCATAGACCATTTTTTGTCTTTTTTAGGGGTACAGTGGTATTTAGGGGGATATAGCAGGTCAGCAGTAGATGTCACATAGAAGTGGTGTACATCATCTGAAAGCTGGGAACCTGAAGATTAATTTGAGAATTAATTAATTAAGTAATTAGTTGAACTGAATTGTCAAAGTGTATAAGGGCTTAGAGCGTTATGATAGGAGTATATGATGGCCATCCCCATGCTCACTTATGTCCCATAATTTGTTGCAGCAATTTTGGGTTGATATCATTTGTTACACAGATTTGGTGCTAAATTTAAAACATTTTTACCACTCAAGAATTGAATAAAATTATCAGTAAACCCTTCAAATCACCACATTAAGACAGAGATACCTTGAGGAACACCATAGAAAAAGCCATGCTGGGATTTGGTACCAAAATGACATTTGGAGATTTCTGAAAGAATTGCATTTTTCTGCGATTGGATGGCAAGCACTTCTGTTCTGGAAACTGCTAAGAAACCCCCTTATTGTCAATCTACCTAGGAAGACCAACCATCCTCTGAATGCCCTAGGTCTCTAGTTTGTGGCTGTAAAGTTTCATGATGCTGTGATTATCCTAGAGGTCACCATAGGTCATTTTATACAGTGAGGTCAAATTTTTTTAAATTATCTCATTAGAATGAAATGGCTACTATGGGGACTAACATCACCACACATGAATACAGCTGAGTTCATTGGATCCACAATAATCTCAGCTTTACAGTGATACCCAATTTATGTAATTCCAAGACTGTTTAGGGACCCCAGTATGCAGGAATATCCAAATTCATCATTTTAAAATAGGTGAAAATAACACATTTATACTGCATGCACAAAAATTGCATGTTTTTTGTCCCAAACTTTGTCCCCAAATTCACATATCTTGAGGTCAGAGGTCAAGGGACCTTGCACTTTGAAAATCGCCACGTCAGTTTTTCCTCGCCAAGATTTAGCCTAACTTTGTAGCGTTTAGTGTTCTTCCCAAAAGCTCCCGATAACTCAAAAACTGAGCTACAGCCTCTGAAAACAGTATAGTCAGCCGAGGGCACCCTCAAGGAGTAGAAGAGGTAATTCTGTGATGATTATGTCCCGTCATGAAATAAGTGTACACTGCACTGTGTGTAACTCATACACTGTACATTCCATTCATTTAGCAGATTATTTTGTGCAAAGTGACTTAATCCGTTCATCCTCCAAAGTTGGTCATGTTCATTTCCTAACTTTAGTGCAGCTCATGCTTTCTCTCTTCCTGAACTGCATGCCTCTACATCCTCTCGTTAATTGTACTGATGCACAAATCCACATAGAGCCTCCTGTCAGAGTCACAGTCCTCACAAGGTCCCAGTCCTACTATATCAGCCCTCCATTGCAGTGAAATCTTTTCACCGCAGCTCAATGCAGCAAGAGTTTTAATTCACCAGTCAGCAAGTGTAAAAGAATGACTGCAGATAGTAAAGGCATTATAGGACATGTGTGTGTTTGTGTGTGTATGCATGCCCACTAGGCCACAAACCCAGAGAAAAGTCTCCAAGTGTCATTACTTTGGGTCGAAATTCCAATATTTGACATGCTGCCATATAATATACACATTGTGTGTACACATGCATGAGCTTGTGCATTGCTTTGTATGTTGTTCCCGCCACCACACACAGAGATACAACCACAGGCCTAGTTTAGTAAAACAGTGGAGACTGCACTCCCCTTCTCCTCTGATGTACAATTGTCACTTAAAGTCCAAGTAATGGCCACATAATGGCCAAGTGTCACTTTATTGATAGTGCTGGGAGGAGCTCAGCCACCAAGGCCTCCCAAAAGTCTTACTCAGCGTTGTGATGATGATCAACTTATTAAATTTCATTTGATTGTTCAGCTGCTTTCCCCATGAGATCTTCTTTTTTTTTTTTTTGTGGAGCACACCACATCGTGCGATATTGTTTAAAATGATTTAATAAGCACTTTGTTTTACGACAGAGTGTTATTATTTTACGACCCTCGCGGCATGGCTTTGCAGATCAGTCCAATTCTCTCCACACCTCATTTTATTTTACTGCACGCTCGCCGCTTTACTGCTCGGCAACGGCGGTGGCTGAATGCGACAGGAAAAGTTGTGCCCCTTCTTTCCCAGAGAATAATCCAGTATAAGAAAAAAGGCCTGTTCCCACACTCACACTGAACTTACATCACTCAGAACGCAGCACGTTGTCTTTTACAGTGGGAACTGGGCTGAGATTGAGGCTTATTTGACATCTTTAGCCATGATCAGCTCAGAGGTTTGATGATTTGACGTCTGTGTGGGCCATTGGTGATGTGGGTGTACAGTAGGAGTGTGTATATGCCGGTTTGTTGGTGTGTGTGCCTGTGATAGAGCACCTCATTGCTGCAGTGATGTATCCTCATTATGCCCACGTCCCATGACTGTCACACCCGGCCTACTGGTCCTCTCCAGGGGGACTGGGACGTCTGGGTTTCCCCTTCTCTCTGCTCCTCCATCTCACAACCCCCTGTCCTTCTGACTCCAAAACCCCTCTCCCATCCCCCAACCTGCACTCAGGGTGAACTGCTGAGTTGTCCTGCTGCCCTTCTGACTGCTGCTGACCAATGGTCGCTGTTTGGTGATGTTAACTGAACATGAGAACATACATCTGGAACGTACTCACAGCTGAATTAGGGGTCAAGTGTAGTGACCTTTCTCCCATAGACTGTAGGCCTATATAAGAAGTGGACATAGTCACCGTGACGTCACCCATTGGTTTGTGGACTGCTGTTTTGAAGCCTCAAGTTCTGCATTTTGGTCGTCGCCATCTTGGCTTTTAGTCGTTGCCATCTTGTTTTTTTGCAACCAGAAGTGACACAAGACGGTGGAGCTAAGTACAACCGAATACGAAATAAGACAAGCAAAATGTTAAACTGTGAAAGGGTTAAAGTTACAGTATAAGACGAAAACACGAACACAAGACCAGACCAGACAACACCGTGGTAGCGACCTGTCAATCACAAGGTAGCCACGCCCTAAAGCATCCCCTACTTTATGGTCTATTTTTTCAGCTTTATTGTAGCCTGTTTGGGGATGTATTTTTTGTCATTTTTATGCCTCCGCGCCAGCGACAGCCGCGACCGTAGGGATTATGTTTTCGTTTTTTTTCGGTTGGTCATTTTTTGGTTTCGTCTGTCCGTCTGTCTGTCCGTCCATATGCACGTCCGACACATTCTCGTAAACGGCCTGGAGGGAATTTCTTCAAGCGTCCACTTGGACTCAAGGATGAACTGATTTGATTTTGGTGGTTAAAGGTCAAGATCACTGTCATATGCCAACTATGACAATTTCACACATATCTAATAGGAGAAAATATTGAAGTGATGACATTTTAGACAGACATGGATGTAAACTGTTACTTGACTGATTGGCAGAGACATACAATGCGAGGCGGGAATTCTAGTTTCCTTATCATACAGTGCGATACAATTCTTTATTATTCCACAGTGCGATACAATTCTTTATTTCCATGTCTTCTACAGGAATTAGCATGAGGATGATTCTTTGCCTGGGACCTGTTAGCTTTAACCTCAAAACACGATGTGTGTGTGGCTATGATGTGCACTATTAATAGTTTGGTTGTTTTTAAGTCAGCCAGAAACATTAAAAAGTCAGCTGAGGACAACATTTTCAACCAACTCGCAGAGCAAGCACTAGCTTGATAAGATACCTATAACTTCAACTGATAAAATCTGCCAGCGAAATTTGAAATGAGATTGTTTTGTCTACCTCTGTCTGACATCAAGGACCCATCGTTTCAAAAATAACAGAAGTTTGTGTGGTAAATCTACTAAAGATGTGCATTTTGATACAAGTGCCTTCCGAGCAGGAACAGCGTGTCTGTGTGCGTGCATGCGTGTGTTTCCATGTGTTGAGGCAAGATAACTTTGGGAGGTAAGGTTACACCATGGGAAAGGGAGTAGAGGAGATAGTGGTACCAGATAGTGAGAGCATCAGAAGAGGAGCTAAGAGCCTGTGCTTAGTGCCTTAATGGATGATTTCAAAGAACACTCACACTGTTTGGCTGGGAGCTGACCTCCCCAAAACTATAAAACTGTTGTGACTGACAAGGTAGAGGGTCAGCAGTATGTGTGTCTGTGTTCAGTGCTCAAAATATCTCCACAAAAAAGCTTACCAGGATTATTTCACAAAGGATGATTCAACAGAAAAACATTTATCTGTATAGGATCTGTTAAAGATAAGATAGTATACGATTACATGTATGGCTTTAAATGGTAATCCTGATTCTGATAGATGATTATTAATCTTGATTATCATATATTACTGCATCTGTTTTATGTTAGAATGTTATATAAATATCATCTTAAATTATTAGGCTACTTGTTGCATATTAAATTGTTAGAGACATGCAGTGCTCTTGAAGTTTTACTTCCTGTCATTTCTAATATTTGATTGTATTAATCAGTGTCTGTGTGTGATGATTTTGTCATCTTGATGTGATAATGTAAATATGCAATTTGTTCTCAGGTCACTGTTGCAAAAAGAGATGTTGATCTTAATGAGACTTCAAATTCAAAAGATTTTTTTTATGATTGCATAATGAATTTCACAGCCTTTAATTCAGAATATAGTGAAGATTAAGATTAAAATAATTGTGAGGATTTTATGACTGGATCTGAATACTAAAAGTAATACTGAAATAGTTTTATAATTATATAGAAAAAGTATTACTCTTACCAATTTCTGATTGATATAACACAGTTATGTTTCAACTCATTCCCTGTCGATGAAAACAGTGGGTCTCCCCTGGCGAACAGGAAGTGAGAGGAGCTGCTTAGTTAGCATATTACAATAGAAAGCAGGACTGGGAGCACAAGAAAAAGATTTGATTGTACAGTGAACACTGTAAAGTGCAGGGATTAGCAGAGCTGATGCTGAGCTCAGTATACCAAAGATGGCAACAAAATTAAAACAATGCAATTTCAGATTAAATCAACCAAAGTCCTGAACACAAAAGACACGGTGCGATACAAATTTCTCTTAAAAGCAGTCAGATCAACCTGAAAGCAGTTAGTGGATAGACATGGATGAATGGCTGGTTTAATAAGACAGACAGACTGACGCTGACAGACCTGTGGCGTCTTCAGGTTGTGACTCACAGACCAGGAACCCAGATTAAGGGGGGAGAGGATGTAAGGGGGGAGTCCTGTTTTGGTCAGTTTACGGGGAGGAGGAGGAGGAGGGAAAGATAAAGGAGGTTTATAGATCCGTGTTTGTAATATCTGTGTTTGTCCACCGTGAATAAGAAGAAAGAAATGAGTAAAACATTTTTAAAAAATGAACGGAGAGAGACAAAGAGACTGTCGGAGCGAGGGCTGCAGAGATCAAGAGAAAGATGGAGGAGAGGAAGGAGATTTTATGGTGATGCTCTGTTTGTGACGGCTGTCTGCTGGATGAAAACAGGGCCTCTTTAACTCCTCGCGGGTTAATGGAACTTTTATGAGTTTGTCCTGCAATCATGCAACCCCTGGCGTCTCCTTTCCTCTCCGTCCTTCTCACTCATTCCCTCGCTGTCTTTTCTTTTTTCCCCTCCCTATCGCAGGGCAGATTAGAGGTGAGCCGCTCCTGTGTTTCTGTAAACACTGCTCTCTCTCTGCACTGGGTTTATGGGGACAGGACCAGTTAGGAGGAGGTCTAAGACGGTGGATGACTCACTGGTATGGTTTAGTTTACATTAGGTAAAGACTTGTTTAGGCAGTGGTTAGTATAGTCAGGTGGGGAGTATGGACAGCAGCAGTATCATGGCTGCCCAGACGGGCCCATAGGTCTCTATACCAGTGAGGAATAATGAGTCCCGAGTTCCAGAGAGTGGCAATGGGTGTTTAATTTAAAAATAAGAAAAGCAGCAGCTCATTTGGTTTATTACAACAACCACATTTGCAACACCAGACACCAAGACTTCTATGACACCCCTCGCCCAAACCCCACAACTATAGAACCTCTCCCACCACTTGGATAAAAGCAGTTAGATGTCTGACAATGCAAGGTGCATTAAGCACAGGAGGAGGAGGTGGGGGGGTGTCTGTAGGTGGGGTGGTGGATTGATGGAGATTGGCGCAGGAAGGCGATGGGAACCCGACCGACCGGGTCTCCCCATCATAAAGCACGGCTGAGGGATGAACGGCTGCGGGCCAGACGCAACTTTTAATGCTCGCCCATGACTCACGCTGACTGTCAGTAATGAGTTTTATTCACTTCCATCATTTGAGTGTCGATTGCGATCATGGGGCTATCTGAGAGGCATGATTGACGGGATGGAGTCAGGCATGTGGGGTGGGAGAGTGGGATAAAGGAGGACAGAAGGGGAGCTGGACACCGATGCTGATGCTGGTATGTTTGTGCCTTTGGTGGCAAAAGTGTGCTGCAGTTGGCTAATGATGAGTTCAGAGAGAAAATACACAAACACAGAGATTCAAGGCTTCATTTATAAACTAGAAAACTAATCTAACAAGATTGACTTTGCCTCTAATGTCCGTAGTTTACCATGTCCCTAACATTCTCTTCTCTATTTCACTACTTCTGGTCCATTTCCACTTTGAGCCACAAAAAAAACCCCCAAATGAGCCCAAAACAAAAGTCATCACAGCCTTTTTATTGTTTCCTCAAACCTCCGTACCTTCAGGGTACAGCAGCTCCTGAAGCACATGGCCAAAGGCAGGCAGTTTAAAGATGATAATCAATATTGATCCCAGTTATAGAGTGAGTGTGGGGCGATGTGAGGGGGAGAGGGGGATCCTTACTCCGTCTGGATGTTGAGAGGATCAATGAGCTTTAGAGGATGGATGGCTCCTTATAGTGGTGACAAGGCCGAAGAGATTACACAACCTGGGCTCCACATCTCTCCCATCATCTCTCTATTCCTACCCTTTTTTTCTCCATTTGCCAATAAGCCCTTTTACATTTGAACACTATAATGAACATGCATGTGAAAATGCATGTGTCTGTGCAAGTGTGCAAGGTAGATACTGGGCTGACTTGACATGAAACAAGCCTTATTTTTCACCCACTCGAGGGTATTGATTTGGAGGCAATAAGGCGGTAATCTGCTGGGCACTTACATTAGGAAGACATGACATACGCACACTTTCGCCTTTTTTATAGACCAAGAACATTAGTAATAAATTAAAGAGGGTGCACACACACAAACACTCATGTACACACCCCCAGATACCTCCTTTTTAAACTGTGAAATAATTAAAACAGGAGGAAACATGGTCTTATGAGGCAGAAAAAAGACATAACCCAGAAGTGTGGAAGCATCTCAGAATAGCTGAGGACGACTGTTGGACTCTGGCCGTGGAGGTAAAGATCCGTCCCAATCGGTCATGCTTACCTGTGACAGTAACAGAGCTTTTTCTATTCTAATAAAGCCTGTCCTCGCTATATTTACCTGCTTAGCACAGTCCAGTGCTCTGGGGCCACTGTGACCTGCCTGCCCCTTCCCCTGTGTGTGTGTGTGTGTGTGTGTGTGTGTGTGTGTGTGTGTGCTGGAGAGAGACATAATGGTGACTTAGCACCTGGACACGTCAACGATATGTAGATTCAGCGATGTTGATACAGCATCCGAATTGGCAGTGAATGCAAATTTATTTGTGGCCCAGAGTGTGGGGAGATAGAGGGAGAAAGTTCACTGTGCATGTGTGTGTGTGTGTGAGCATGAGAGAGAGAGATGAAGATTCAGCTGTGTGGGTGAGAGTGTCGGATTAGAGATGACAGCCAAGACCGAGGAATCCCATCATTCCACGTCCAGGGAGCGCTCCATTCAGCCAGTGACATGGCCCTCTGGGGTGGTGGCAGGAGGAGGAGGGTGCCAGTTACGCCCTGTCAGTGGGGGTCTTATGACCTGATGGATATGGCGTTACGGGACGCAGGGAACACCCTGAATATTGCCTCTCGCACACTGTCATCCAAGTACAGAGATAAGCTCTTTACAGCTGTCTAATTTTCTCATACTGTCTCTTTGCTTTACCACATTTGTGTGTTATCGTGTGTTCTAGGACGTAAACAGAAATGCATTCACACTTTGCAGAATCCCATATGACAGTGCTGAGCAGCTCTCTGCAACTATCATTGAACTGCAAAGCCCCAAAGTTGCATCTTCTTATATTAGAATGGCATAATAACTATCCATCAACTCAGCCAGCCAACCGTATCGCTCCCTCCTGACGCCCGCAGCCAATCGGCTGCTTCCATATTTGAGAGCTAATTTGTCACAGTCAGCAGCATCCCTCCCATTTCTTCCTCTCCCTGAAGTGAGTGTTATTGTCATCCCAAGTCTCTGAGGATGGTTTTATCATTCCTGCTTAGTACAGCACTGGGACATGTGACACACACACATTCATGAGCATCTTTCCACCCACACCAACCACTCTGCATGCCTTTTTACGAGCATTTAATTTTGCTCCTCTTTTTCTCTCTATATATATATTCCTCACACACACAAACATACAATGATTGCTGTGTGTGTGTGTGCTGTCTCTCTCCACTCCGCTCTAAACGAACCAATTATGGGTGTTTATGTAGCTTTAATGCGTGTAAGTGTCAGGAGAGAAACATTGCACCGCTCACCACCTAATCAATGAGGCCTTGCATGCTACACCACCCCTCGCTTCTCTCCTCTCACTCGTCCTCTAGCACATCATTCCTTCCTCCTCAGTCCAACCTCATTTTCTCTTCCTCTCTCCTCCTCTGCCTCTCTCGTTCCTTCTCTGTTCAATTAGCGAGAGAGACAAGAGTGAGCTATCAGGTCAATTGGCCATGAAGAGAACTCTAAACAGAGCAAGATGAGGCCATCACAGAGTTGCTATGCAGCTGGAGGCTGGAGTTTGGTATATTTAGAGTGAGTCTTCAAATTTTTGGTTTGCAGTTTGAATGGTGCTGCAGTCCTAAACTGTGTTTCAAAAAGGTCTTCTCTTCTAAATCAGAGATATCATGCAAGGGAAGTGGTGTAAACCTGTACTCCAGACTCTAGAGCTGCAACAATTAATCAATTAGTTGTCAACTATTAAATTAATCGCCAACTATTTTGATAATCGATTAACCATTTCGAGTAATCTTTAGGAAAAAAAGAGTAAAATTTCTCTGATTCAAGCTTCTTATTTGTGAATATTTTCTGGTTTCTTTACTCCTCTATGATAGTAAACTGAATATCTTTTGAGTTGTGGTCAAAACAAGACATTTGAGGACGTCATCTTGGGCTTTGGGAAACACTGATCGACATTTTTCATCATTTTCTGACTTTTTATAGACCATCGATTAATCGATATATAATAATATATATTAAATAATATATAATAGTGTTTCATACCTCATTGTGTTTTGTAAGGGTTCACACTGGCTTTAAACAACATATACTGTAAATGCAAAGTGTGGTGATATTCTGTATTTTTCTTACTGTCAACTTTAATCCTATGAAAAGAACAAAACCAACAATGAGTGGATGCAACTGAAAAGCAAATACAGCTTGTTCCTCTGTGCCGTTGTTGTCATCAGTGAGCCACTATGAACATGGGCACTGTATTTCATTTTGAGTCAATCCCACTAAGAAACTATTTTGCCAAGCTGCCTTAGGAAAATATTTAGCCTTATTTAGATTTATGTCTTGGAACTGAGCGCCATGGACATGCCAAGGAAAATACCGACAGTCACGCTAAAGTAATTTTGGTTTCGATATTTTTATGAGGCTTGCTGATGACAACAAAAATATAGAAAATCACCAGTTTTATCCTTTAAAATAAATGCACATGATTATAGCAAAGATCACTTGTCTTCAATTTATCCAGCACTGTAATTTTATTCAGTTAGATTTTTTTATACCAGCTGCAGTATAAACGGGTGAAAAAATAGCCCAGCATCAATCAAGTCTATTTTGACCTTTCATTAAGTCTGTTTTGCTCCTCTTTACAGACAATCTAAGAGCTGCTAAGTAACTGCAAGCTATCAAAAGTCCACCCACATCAATGAACGCTTGCTTTCTAGGGTTGTTTCTTGGGGTTGTTTCAAACTATACTCACTAAGAAATTTTAAAATTTTCCGGAAACTGAACCGATACGCCGGATTTTATTAAGTATGATATGACCGATCCACAGTTTCTTCATCCATGTCATTATAGCATTCTGTGCCTCTGCTATCATTTACAGTCGTGGTTGACTGCTGACTTAGTTTTTAGGGCAACAGCAGTACTCCTGTTACCTTAAATAAAATGATTCCAATGACTTCAATATACAGGTCTTAAATTTGGGAAGAAGAGAGCCCTGGTATCTGATCAGTACTCTGCAGATACTCTCAGTTGAGGTATCGGTTGGACTGGTGCATCACTAATATTTAGGCAACATATCCTCATATACACCGTTTGGTATGATTTCTTACGAAAAAGTCGTCCGTCTTTACAGGACATAACTTCCTTAGGTTTAGTCAAGAAAGCTACTTAGCTAGGCTTAGGAAAAGATCGACTTGGTTAGGTTTAGGCAACGAAACTGCTTAATTAGGTTTAGGAAAAGATTGTGGTTTGGCTTAAAATAACTCCAGAAGTTGTGTTACTTAAGTACGTAACTTACATGGCAAATAAATCAATGTTGACTTCTAGTTTCACACGGGACATGAAGTCTCCTTGGCGAAAGCCTGGTATTTTTTGGTCCCCCTATTCACCCTGACCTCCTCCCTACACGGCGTTCACCACTATTTATATTTCCTGGATCAGGATAATTACATACAAATTGATTTTGTGGGATATATACAAATTAGAGTGCATAGGTATAGCAACAAACAGTGTATGAGACCAGCCTGATTCAGGAGGTCTTCAACATTTTCTTAGTGTGCACATCAATTTCAATTAATGAGTTCCACCGTTTGATGAACCACACACACGGAGCGTGCTTGTTGTGAACTCGACCCTGTGGTTTCCCTCATGGTCCTGTGGTTGATTTGTTTCAGTGTATACATTTGTTTGGACTCCACGTCTCATTTTTCATTTGAAACCATTATTACCACACGCAGATGAATCCAGAGATACTCATACACCTTTCCAGAGGTAAAGCAGGATGTGTGTATTCCCTTCTGACTGCTGAGCCTGGATCAGGCTACCTTTACTCTGCTCTTACCCACCCTCACCCATTACAGGTCTGAAACCTTCTTCCTCAGCATGGTGGCAGAGATGAATGTGGCTCAGCGGGATCTGCAACCCCCTGGGTATTTAGGGCCCACCCTGGTGTGTCCGATGGGAACGACGGGGCCGGAGCCCTGGTACCGACACCGGTGATTATTTACCGGGCCTGGGTCTCTGTGGGAACCGAGCTGTGATGGATTCTGACGGGGCTGATGATCACTCTTCCAATGAGAGTAATTAATATAATGAAGAGCTACTGAGCATGTGCAGGAGTGTGTGATGAATAGAGCGTGCGTGTTGTCGTTACTCACAGGTGACAGAGGGTGTGTGGGGGGTAATGTGAAGAGGGAAGTGTGCTGTAAAAGAGGAGGAAAAGGGCAGTAAGAGAAAGCCAGAACACGGATAGGAAAGTATGAATGAATCAATATAATGTCGGAGGATAGCTGGGATGTCTTAGAAATCAGGGGACACATTGATTGAACTATTTGCATGCCCTTGAACGCCACATGTCCAGCTTTGAGCAAGTTAAGGCCGGTGTTACACCGAAATCTGTGACCGCAGAGAGCCAGCATCACATGAGGTCACTATTTCTGACGACTATGGTCAGAAAATATGACCCCACTGTATCTGTGTAATAAATTATGCAAATATGTGACATATAACACGCAAAAGTAAATTGTTAAAAAATATAAATGTATTTTGATGTTTAATTTCTGTGTAAATTCGGTGTAACACCGGAAAATTGAGTGAAAACAAGATAACAGGAGGGGATTGTACAGGGTCCTCTCTCTCTCAGATCCTCACTTACTGTATATTGTTGAGATGCAACCTTTCAACCAGGTAGTGGGTCCATGTTTCACAACAACTCACAACACCCCCCTAGATATTCTAATGAGGACTTCATAGTTATAATTAGCTGCTGTTATGTGCCTCGCTGTCGTCGTGACATCTCATGTGCTGACCCGCTGTCTGCAATAGAATTATCTTCACTAATGAACCTAAGCGGAGTCAATGACTCAGGATGGGGGAATGTTGTCTACAAAACAGGAAGAAGACTTGTGTGGGTGTTGTGCTGATGTGCAGACGCCGTGGGTGTGGATATGGGCTAGGGCTAAATGGCCTGACTATTATTGGTGGGTTCATGTAAAAGATATCAAGGCCACATTACTACACAGTGAGACAGTGGCTCGTTACGCACCGCCGGGCGAGCCATTATACCTGCTAGAATCCATGCCACTAATTTAGCCACATGCCACTTAACTTGCGTTTGATATGAATCACAGGGTGCTTAGAGGGAGCCTCCCTGCGTTGTGACCCCACCGCTCTTACTTCCTTAAAGAGCGAGTCGTTAAACAGCCGAGAGGATCCACCAGCGGTTATAATGGTGAAATAATGAACGCTGTTGCCTCAGGTATTTATCACAGCAGCAGCTCTAAGAGCCAGGCTGTTTTATTCTCTAAATGGCAGAGACAGGGGGGTTTACCAAGAGGGTGATTAACTCGAAAGTCTGAGAACACACCAGCAGATAGGAACATCGGTGTATAACGTACATACATATAATTTCAAGACTAGTTAAGCCCAGTTTTATGTGGGTGTCCCAATAGTAAGAAAGGTTGCATGATGATTGAAAAGGTAATAATGCAATATATATATCTTAGCTCACTTTGGTAAAACTGAACTATTGTTCCAATCCCACAATACAAACACAAGCCTTGCATCAAACAGTGAACTCCTGCTGACACATCAGACTGGTGTCGTATCCTGGTGTGGACACAATTCAGTGCGGTGTGTCTGGTGTCCCGCCACTGGCGGCCTGTGGGTGAGGCCCTCCGGCTCAGACCGGCTGGCTCGGGACTCGGTCGGTCCTTCGGTCGTTCGCGTCCCCTTCAGACGTCAGCACAGGCCGGTCTCACCAAGACTCCTTTACAGCCTGCTTTCATGTGTCCTTTAATGAGGAAACCGCCGGCTCAGCAGCCTGCTATAAAACACAGGCAAATTAAAACACCCAAATATGAATCAGCTACGCTGCCTAATTCAGCAGGCAGGGCCAGAGGCGTAGCTCTTCTTTAGCTAGACCTCAGGAAGTCCAGAGTCTGTTGTCTGTAAAGGCCAAGATGGTGATGGAGGCTGAAAGATACTAGCATAGTTATGTTATATCAATGGCTTCTTAGACTCAACCTAGAGGTACTTCTCTTCTTTTATAATCAGATGAAGATAATCTTCAAAGCACACAGCCGAGGCAAGTGCATACTTAAGGAACAATAACAGAGTGAGTCACAAGCCCACGACACAACCCCTGCCACCAACGGCCCACCACAGTCTGCTACAACTGCGGCTGCCACTTAGACGACAGCAGCTCCATAAAATGTCGCAAAGAAACACCAGCCATCAGAAAAAAAAGGAGAGTAAAATAAAACAAAACCACATTTGTTTTTTTCCCCTCATTTCATTGTAATGATGGAAATAAGGGCATCATTCTGAGATTAGTGCTGCTATTTCTCCCCGACTGACGTTAAGCGTTATATGAGAGCCTGCTCAAGAGCTTTGGAGAAACAATGGAACAACAGGATGGCTGGATATTAGCAGACTCCAAGTTAAATAAGACTGTTGTAACAGCCTCTGGAACATGGAACCCTAAAACCCTCATTTCGAATGATGGAAAAACTTCATAAATACACGGTCGATCATGCTACAGTATAATGAAGCATAGACGTCTCAGTATTGGACTGTCAGAACAAACTGTTGGTTTGAAAATTATTTATCAAACATGTCACTGTATCCCGGCTGAAGGCATCACCTCTAGCTCATAATAAAGGGTGTGCCCCAGGGTTCGATCCCAGGGCCACTATTACTCACAATTTATATAAACGGTATCGGGTAAAAATGTGCCCAGTGCAAATATTTATTTTATGCAGATGATACTGCTATTTACCGATCTGGTCACAGTGATCAGTAAAAGGCTTTTGATATTGTACAACATACCTTTTAATGAGCTGAAATTGATTTTGAATCCCGATAAAACAAAACTCATGATGTTTACAAACTCAAAGAAAAAGCCACTGAACCTTCCATCTGTTATTACGTTTCAGGGAAATGTGATGAAATCGGAAAATGCGCTGCTCCTGCGACTTGGAATTTGTGGCAGATTCATTTGTGTCTAGGGGAGCTGGTCTCTTTAAGTGTTTTTAAAAATAGATCGAAGAAGTTGGAGGAAGGTATATATGGAGCCAGTGTGCAACACTTTTTTCCCCGCTTTCAAGTGTGCTTCCAGTGATCAGCACCTCATCACAACTCTTGGTGTGCAGTACTTTGAGTATTTTACAGCATGCTGATGTTAGCATTTAGCTCAAAGCACCGCTGTGCCTAAGTACAGCTTCACAGAACCACTACTTAGTCCAGTTTAATCGGGGGATTGGCTACAGACATGTAGGTGCAGTGAAAATAGTGGGTGCGTAAACATGCATTTCATCATCTTCAATTCAAAATAAACATGGCTACATAACATCAACCATCTTGAGTTGTTGGTATTCACTATTTACTTTGGATAAAGACACACAATAGGTCTGATATGTGTGCTTTCTCAAAAGCTCTACTGAACTTACCACTAACAAATGTTATTTGTAAGCTCTGTTTTCACAATGTGCACCTATGTCAATAACTTCAACACTGAAAGATAATTACATAATGAATTATATCTTGAAAGGTGCTACATCTTCAGCAACATACTGTAGGCTACTTATCTCACAAAAGCAGACAAACAGCAGATACACAGAACATCTTTTATTTTAGGCTACAGTGTGACTGAGGATCTGTTTCACAGAACAAAGACAAACTGTAGACACTATTAATGATTTTTACTACAAAAAGTTGACAGTCCATTTAGATTCCTCTTCAATACTACGCACCAATATGAAATATACATTATGTACATTTGTTCAGAGCAGGGAGGAACTGTTCCTCGCTTACAGAGATGTCGTACAAGTTGAGAGAGAGAGAGACGGAGACAGAAAGAGAGAGAGAGAGAGAGGAGAAATATGTGAGGACTTTAATTGAAGCCATAATGGGCAAGAGCTAGCTCTAGACAATGAGAATAACAGTTTTGTAGTGAACAGTATAAAATTCAAACAGTGTTGGTCACAAAATAATACTCCAGTGGCTCGATAAGCAGAAGTAGACAGTAGAGACGAGAGGTAAGTTCAAAGAGATTCTGTAACTGTATCAAAATGGCCCGGCACATCGCAATGCGACGCACACAGTGCAAAAATAACCAAATATATTTCACAGTATTTAACTGAGCTTAAGTGGTCGATCCAGTGAGTGAATGAAAGTACCGTATATATGCAGGCAGCATGATTCAGGGGAGTAGTAGGCGATTGAATGACCCCACCTTCCTGCCGAAAACAGACAAATGTAACAAAACAAGTGAACTTTGAGCCCACAGTGTGGCCAACTTTGGTTACTTTACATGTAGTGTTGTGAATATGGGATTGTTTTCTCCAGTAGTAACCTGATCTCTGCAATCTCTTTCATTGTCTCGTCAATGAAATTTCCATATCTGAATCCTTACTGTAGCTTGTTTTTTTCTTTTCTGTCCTCTTTCATTAGCAAGGACAGGTCCAAGTCTTTTGGGTAACAGGCAAAATAGCACAAACCCGACAAAAGCATACTTAAACTTTTAGCAATCATGCAGTTATTACTTATCAATTATCCTGAAAAACCACATATCATTTGCATTGGTACATATGAACCTGCAGCGCCTCATCCTACCACTCATTTTCCATTCTGGCTTCTCATTCCAGACTGCGATGAGAGTTGCTTTGTCTCTGGATACTGATCTAAGGTCAGTTTTAGCATTTCCCCCATGCAGAGAGAGAGCTGTGAATTGAAAATATGATTCAGCTAATGTTACGAGGGGAGACATGTGCCGACATACAGTATGTTAATTGGACCACAGATCTGAGCCTGAGGGCAAGGCCTTAGTCTCTCCTGAGCATAGTGGGATAAGGGGCACTGGGGTGTGTGTGTGTGTGTGTGTGTGTGTGTGTGTACTGTAGTGTGTGTGTGTGTGTGTGTATGGTAACATCACAGTCATCTGTGCTCCCCCCCTCCATTCACTGTCCTTCCTCCTCGCGTAGGAATTGGAAGACGGATGAGAAGTCCTTGTTAGCGTAGCCGCGGGAGCACATGACTCGGAAGATCTGGTGGGCGAGGGAACCCAGAGGAATGGGTGTCTTAGTGTTGGTGGCAGTGTTTTGAGCCAAACCAAGATCCTAGAAACAGAGGTACAGAGAGAACGAGAGGCAAAGTGTCAGAGTGTTGGACTAACATAATAATCTATTTTTGTTTATCTCAAGGCAGATATAAGTGATTGTAAGAATAGAAAGTGTTAGATTTCTTAAGTTTGGTGTGTGTGTTATAGAACTGCCCAGGTTTATGTATGCGGAGCACACATTGCAAGTGTATTAACAGACACCCAGATGCACTAAATAATACACAGACTGGCCTATACAGAAGAGCTAATGCAGTGACAGTAAAATTAAGTGGCACACAATAAGTCACAGATGGGAGGGGTGAAGTGGAGAGCTAGAGTATCACACAGACAAAGGAACAGTTAAAAGAGACAAAGTAAAGAGTTGAGACAAAAAAGAGACTAAAAGAAAAGAGAAAGAGAAAGAGTAGTAGCTGAAATGATTAACCAATCAGCAGAAAATTAAATGGCAACAACTTTGATAAATTAAAAATACCAAATAGAAGCTGCTTCCAGCTTATCAAATGTGACGAGTTGCTACTTTTCTTTGTTTTATTTTATAGAGTGCTGCAGGGATGAGTCCTAACACTCGGAAATGAGTTAGCATTTTAGCACTTTCGGTTCCCTCGTATTGAAGTCAATGTTTTTTTTTTAATGGGTTTTTAGTCAGATGCCTGAAATAAGGTCTGTGGTTAACACAAGCTAAAGAGATTGTAACATTTTCTTCTACGATATAAAATACTATAAAACCCACTTGTGAATTTTGAAGCTTATGTCTTAAAAAAGGTGATTGCTAACAAGTGGCTAAATGAGACTACTAAACGTCATCAAGCCGACTCGTCCGCCTTTACAGCCTCGTTGTGTATACTTGCGTTCATACTTGCGACCGTGGTGTAGTTCGTCTTTAGCCTAATGTTAGCTTTTAATTTCTGCCGATTGTATTCACACTTCATTTCATTTCACTTCATTTGAAGATTATCTTATGCAACAAAACGTGAAAGTATCATAAACGTTGGCGTTTTGTTGAGGCATTTCTAAGTTCCGCTTTGGCCTACAAAAATACGTTATCTCTGCAGCACTCTATTGTGAATCTATTTTGGATTGTCAAATGGACTAAACAAGCAATTTGACATCAGCTTGGGCTCTGGGAAATAGTATGTGCATTTTTTAAATATTTTCTGACATTTATATATTAAAACAGTCAGAAAAACAAATCAAGCAATTGATCAAAAATACAAATAATCATTAAAAAAGTGACACAAAGACAGGGAGCAGGTTGTACCTTGGCCATTAGTGTGGTTCCAAAGCCGCCCTGGTAATTGTTGGCCGACGGGACTCCCTCCATGACGCCGGGGACTGGATTGTACGCGTCGCTGGACCAGCAACGACCTGAGGACATGTTGAGGATCTTTGTCAGCAGCTTGGGGTCCAAACCCAGTCTGGGAAAAAGGAGGAGGTACATGGTCAGACTTGGTAACAGGGAAATTCATGGGTTGATCATTGGCGTGAAACGGTCAAATTAGGTACATAAACCCTGCAACATTCTCTGATTGAGACCCGAGTCCTGCTTTCTTTCAAACTAGCTCTGCTGGTGTAAAGGTTTAGTGTGTTGGTCCATGGCACACTGAAGACTCAGTATGAGGTAGTGGGATGAAGATGGAAACTGCTGGTAGCGACAGAAAAGGAAAAGTAGAAAGGAAATGGGACAGACGGGATAAAGGAGCGCCAATTATGGAATTCATTTTCGAAACAGAGCAAAAAGAGGAACATGGAAAAAAGATGGGTGTGGGGCTGCTGGTGATTGTAGTGACCCCCATTGAACCTTATGCCAGGCTGCGACCATTCCTCAGTGTTAATGGCTGAAGGCTTTGTAATGCTGGCTAATGCAGTATTGATGTTTACCAGCACGTCTATCCCTCATCATCCCTCTTTCATGAAAAAAGAAAGTGGAGGAGGAGGAGGAGAAGTGGTTAAGCAGCACAGGGGAGCCATAAACCTCGCTGTCACATATAGAGGTACGCTCTCACTTCTGCTGCCCCATTTTGCAAACAACCCACATTCATATGCAAGAGGACAAATCTCCAGGCTACGATAAGAAGACGCAAACAGAAGCAGGGAGTGAAACAAAGTGCCAACCATTACAGTAGAGGGTGTAACTAAAGTGTCTGTGTCGGTCTGTGTAGTGCAGCTTTTGTATATTAACGGTTTTAAAGGCCAGTGTAAAGCGGACCACATCAAGCCCTGGCTGCCTCACTTCACTGTTACTTACAGGCCTGTAACTCTATTCTGCTCTCAATATGACTATTAAACCATCATAGGTCCTTAAGGCCAGCAGCCTCCCTCCCTCCCTCCCTCCACCTGGCTCTCATTCTGCTATTACTAACACAGTTTTTATTAGCTGTCTACTAACTAATTAAGAATGGGAATTGCATTCACACTCTCTCCCTCCTCCCTTACCCGTCGTCTCTTTTGTGTCCGTGTTTTTTTTAACAAACTGTTTTGGAAATGTGGCATAAGTGTCGCTGCATGTGTGTTTAAACATGTGTTTTTAGCTTGCAATTTTATTTAACGGCAGTCTCGCTCATGATGGCTTTTTCAGTTTACGTCTGAAAGCATCCCTCGCCATCCTGCCTCTCCTCTCTCCTCTTCCTCCCCCTCGTCTTCCCCGCTGACACCTCCCTGTCTGAGGACTCTGGGGGACATATGTTTGACATCGCGCACAAACCCCCCATCTCTCCGCGCACACACACACACACACACACACACGCAGGCAGGCAGCCCCTCCCTGCGTTCTGGGTCAGCAGCTGAAAAGGTTACTGGCTGAGCTACAATAAAGCGCGTCCGAGCGCGCAGATCGTTTGTTATAGCGACCAGAGACGCTGACGGGGAGCTGTTGTCCTCTGTTAACGATAAATCAATGAAGTTCCCCTCCTGCTCCCATCACACACACACACACACACACACGCAGACGCGCACAGCCGCTCACACACAGGGCCGCGGTTATTAGCTGACGCAGTGGTGTTGTTCCTCGCCTGCGGTAATTTGCGTGGAGAAGAGGACATGTCACGCTTTAACAAGATTGACATGGATAAACACACAAAGGTACGAACGTGTTGCTGTGCTGATGCCGCTGCACATTAAAGAAATGCAAGAGTGAGAGGGATGGAGGTGAAGATAAGAAGGGGAGGGTGTTTATGTGCTGAGGAGCTCTGGCAGGTGGAGTTCATTCGCAGAGCTGATATTAACTGTCTGTTTCATTGCGATTAGCTTCTCATCCTCGTCTGATGCCACAGGAGAGGAACCCGTTCCCCATTTATTATTACATTAAAGAGCTAACGAGCACATATACACACACGAGCATTTACTATCCCGTTTATAGGAGGCATCCAGCGCGTTTATCACCCAACTTTAATCTTCATCGGAACATATGCTCGCAATTCATTAAAGGAGGAGAGATGTGTTCATGTGTGTTGTGGCGAACCTATTTCTGTCTCTCGACACAATTGGTTGTGTCTTGTTATGCCCTTCGATACGCCTCCTCATAAAATGAATGAAAGAGCAAATATGTGTTCCTACTTGTGACTGTTTGTATGCATGAATGAGTGCAGGTACACAGGCAGTGCAAGGTGAACCGTAAGCTGTAAAAAAAAAAAAAAAGCCTCATATCCCTTCCTGGGCCAGTCTCTCCTCTTCTTCCTCTCCTTTCATCTTCATGTGCATCATTAAAACCACTGCTGCCTCTCTCCGCTACTCTCTGCAGCTTCTCATCCCCCTCTTCTTCCACTGACTGGCTGCAGAAATGACGGCAGGCAGAGGAGAAATGAAGGGATTAAAAGAAAAAAGAATAAAATTGAGAGAGGTACAGCAAATAGGGATGGGGAAGAAAAGCCGAAAAGAGAGGGAGAGAGAAAAGACGGCAGACAGGCGTGGTGTGTATGTGGGTTGGGGGAGTGTGCATGTGTGTGTGTGTGTGTGCTCATAATTGTCATGCGTGGCCATTCCTTGCACTAAGAGAACGCCACGCTCTGTTGGAGACGGCCCGAGCTTCCATCTGAGATCAACAAATTAGCTCCACGAACAGAAATGTGTGTGTGTGTGTGTGTGTGCATGTACAGGTAAGGAGAAACACACACACACACACACCCACACACACACATTTGAAGAAAGGGCAACTCTATCAGGCCCAAGTCCAGCATGATAAAATGTTATTGCCGTTTTCCTGTAAATTGGCTGTGAGTGCTCCGTCTCCTTTGTGTCGGACCGTGTCGTGTGTGTGTGTGTGTGTGTGTGTGTCTGTACACATATGCCGAAGAGAGCGTCCTCTCTGCATAAGAGGCTGGGCCGCAATGCAGCATGGGAGATTTACGGGTGTGGGCTCTCTCTAAACGATGACAGTCTTTGTCAAACCCTATAATAAAGCCCCAGAGATTGGTTAGTAAGAAGGGGAGGAAACACGGAAACACACACCATGCATGTCTCACACTCACAATCAAGACTGAATATGGGTCAGTTTTGCATGTAAAAAATATAATTCACATTCAAAGTGAAGAGATGCAGTAGTTAGTTTGTCTTTTTTTTAATAGGCATATGTTATAATGATGTGCACAGTGAGTAGAAGCTGTTGTAGTCTGGTAGAAAACTGCTGTCTTCAGTGTCTGTAGATGTAAATCTGTGTGTCCAAGTGTGTGTGTGTGTGTGTGTGTGTGTGTGTGCATCAGAGACAGTGTGGCAATGTGTAAATCTGTGTTGCTCCCTTAATGCCTCCATATTTCAGAGGCCTAGTGGGGGGATTTATGTGCGACTGCTCATGCCAATTTTCCTCCTCTGTCTCAGCACAGATAAATCAGCTGCACTAACACAGCTGCACTGTGAGGAGAGCAATTCAGCGTACATGCACACACACTCACACACACACACACACAACTGGATGCACACACCATTTAAGCTGCAAAACCCATAAAAACCCATAATAGTAACACAGTGCACAGAGGAAACAGTCTATTATTGACAGGGGATATGGATAAATAAGGTATATAATAAATTCACACTTCTAAAAGGTGAAAAACTAATCTGATGGCTCGCGTAAATTCATTCATGTGAGGAATAACGGACGTGTACGCCTAATTTCCTAACCCAACTTCCTAAAAAATGGTAGATTCTGAAGGGAATATGCACTATGATGATGAGACTTGGATGCTAAGATACTTGTTTCACACAACTGTCCAGCATTATTGAATCCTTAGGTGAGCCACATATTTCAGGTCGTATCAAAATGTTTTAGAAAGAGACAAAAGACTTCATATCCCATCAGCCTTTGTGCCATGATGAGTGATGGGATTTCTAGGCGGTGTTCAGTGACAGGGCTATGACAGGATACTGGTGAGAGCTCAATCAGCAGATGTAAATCAGAGTCTGTGGCTCCACCCCCTCATCCATCTCTCTCCAGCGGAGGCGGCTCTGACTTGGGGCTGGGTTGACCCCTTTGCACTTCCATAAACTACACACACACACACACACACACACACACACAGACACTATCACACACACTTACGCATTTCCAAACCCGTATCGAAGTAGTAAATTACTGCAACAGTTACAGCCATATCACTGGTATAGTAATTGCTTTTATAGTGACGGCTATATCTAAGGGCTAGGTCGAAGTCAAATTCATGCGTGCCTAAAATGTGGACGCCTCAAACGTGCCACCTTTAGGTTCACGGTGATTATAACCAACCGTCTTCATTTTGTTGACTCAGGAGGAAAAGTCTGCTGCTCCCTCAAGAAAAAAGGAACCCCACTGGATCTACTGAACAGCTGGTTTTCACATGCAGTTACACCTCACTGGGCTACACCTGCATGTGGTAACATATTGTGATTACAGGCTCCTATTCCATTGAAGGGCTTAGTTGGTATACATTTAAGTTAGGTATATCCACTCACAGGTTTCCCTGTGTCGAAATTTCTGTGCTCTATTGCCAACTGTTACAGATATATTAACCTTTCCCATGTAAATCTGGTGTCCTCCTAAATCCTTGCTTTTCCCTTTAGGATAACAGGTATGAAGCAGCTTAGCACAACATTGGCTGACAGTACCTGATGCCCAGGTTCATGGTCTCTGCGGTCCCAATCATCCCGATGGCCAGGAGCATGTTGTTGCAGATCTTAGCTGCCTAGAGAAGATTGACCAGAAAGCAGAAAAAAGTCACTTTTACTGTGTGTATATGAGGAGGTTTGCAAGAAAACATGTAATACAGAATGTAAATGCATTTAAAAGGCATCAGACATAATCATAAGATGATCCAGCTTTGGAACTGACTTGTGAATATACCTAAACAGTGTCTCCCTGGGAAGATCTTTAACACGTCACAGTTTAATAATCAGGATGCTCAGGACAAATTGCTCCTTGTGTTTATGGAAAGATGGTCTATTGATCTTTGTTACAAATCTAAATTATGAACATATTGTCTTATAAAAAACAACTACAGTGCAGAATCTAACGCCCGTGCCACACTTCCCACATAAGCAGCGCGGCTCAGGCGCGTCTCGGCTGCATCTCGGCTGCGTCTCTTCTAGGAATTCGAGGTCTCGCCTATTTTCTACGCGTGCTGTTCACAGAAAAAATAGACTGTGAAAAAATTTGAATATCAAGTTTTTACTCAACACTTCCCGTTTCCGTTTCGAAATAAAAGCTGTAGATGTGAGATTTCAATACACTGCCCCCTACAATTTGGGAGAATATTGGTTCGCTGCAAGGATAAACCTGCACGGAGTATAAAACATCAATGATCCCCGAGTCAGCTCATGTCCGTGCAGAAAGCAGAACTGGGGCTTGATGTGAAGCAGAATTTGAAGTCAAAGATCTCTGAACGTTGAGGTACATAACCATTAGCTATAGAAAACGGCGGGTTTAATGGTGTCCTTGAAAACACTTAGTTTTTCATGTGATTTAGACAAAGACAAAAAATCAATTTTCATGTTTTAAGCTTTTTAGTAAAATGTCCATTTCTGATGAGTTTTTTTGGATGGATGATTATAAAAAACTTAAGTGGTGTTTTCTTTCAATGAAAGACACTATATATGGATATGCATGAGTGAGTGTATTTATGCAGTATGTGTTTAAAGCTGAAGTAGGCGAGATATATGAGCAAATATGATTTTAAAAAAGTTATTTTTATAAAACGGTCGCTACATCGTGACAATAGTACATGAAACAGTTAATCTGAAAAAAATCATGTGCCTCTGTGTCCTCCAGTCTCCTCCGGTGCTCCTAACGGCATCTGCAAGATTTCCCAGACCGGAGGAAAACAAGCAGTAAGAGCTGACCTGAGGTCCGCTGTCCAGCTGCTGTCTATGAGAGCCGGCTGTCAATCACTCGCGAACTCCGACCAAACGGTCAAACTAGGCAGCGCTGATCAAATATGAATCAATATTCTGTTACGTTAATGCCTATTTCTCACCTCAAATGTTTTCAGAATGATCTTGTAGTGCATGGTTTAGCCGTAAAATGAGAAAGTTTGTGACGCCACCGCCATTGTGAAATCTGGTGATGACAATAGGAACGCTCTCTCAATGAAATGACCTGTGATTGACCAGTCTCCCGTCACAGGTTAGATTTTTTTAAAGCCTGAAAACAGAGCCATGAGGAGGGGCAGAAGTCTAGTCATCTCTCAGAACACTTAAATTAAGATATGCTGAAAGGTTATTATGGAATTTTTGCCCAATGATGCCAAAAAATATACTGCCTACTTCCACTTTATTTTGTTTATGTGAGCGAAGATGCAGTTTACATCTACTCAGAGTGTGTGTGTGTGTGTGTGTGTGTGTGTATGTTTGTGTGTGTGTGTGTGTGTGTTTGCATGGCGTGGGTCTTTACCTGTCCAGTGCCAACCCCTCCACAGTAGACAACATTGGCTCCCATGCAGGTGAGCAGCTCCTGTGCAGCGTGGTATTCCTCCTCCACTCCACCTACCATGAAGGTCAGTTTGGCCAAGCTGGCAGCCCCGACACCTAAACACAAAAACACATGTTCAAACACAGTGTTGAGGGTAACTGAGGCGAACACATGCTGTGCTCGATATTACACACATTCAACATATCCATCCCCAGTCTCCGAAATAGTCCAACTCAGGACCTGCAACGCACTACAAACTTAATACGAGGTTTAAGAGTTACTTACAAAAACTAAAAAAGTGCAAAGCGTATCATACTGCAACTGAGCACAAGTAAACAGGTGTATCCAACTAAAATATATGGATTTGCCACACAAAAGAACACAATATATCAACCACTTGACTGTTTCAACACTACCAACTGTGTCTAAAAGGTCAGCTGTGCACTTTTCTGTGTGTGTGTGTGTGTGTGTGTGTGTGTGTGTGTGTGTGTGTGTGTGTGTTGGACTCATAGTGGGACAGGCGTGTTAAGTAGTGATGCACCAGAGGGACAGAGGTATCTTTAAAAGCCGATTGTTGCCATCATCCTCTGCACAACCCTCGTGGGAGCCCTTGCCTTTTGTCCTGTCACCCTTACTCTCTCTGTCCCACGCACACACACACACACATACATACATACACACACACACACCAACAGCTGTGCCCGAGGCCAGCCCCCCTCATGGGGGTATCAGTGACAGGCGTGAGGGGTAATTAACTTTACACTTTATCATGTTCAATTAGGCGTCCCTCCCCATGCCTGATGGCTTAAGGAGCGTGCCATGTTGTGGGAGGAAACCTCACCCCCCCGCCCCCTCGCCCACTCCACTGGGTCCTTAATGCAGAAATAACCCCTTTTCAGGACCCAGCCGGCCGGAGTCTCCTCTGCAATGGTCCCTTAAATGCTTCACTGAATAGTGGCTAACATTAACACAATGCAGTCTGGTATAAATATACTAACTGTATACACACACTCACACAGGAAAGAACTTCTCCTTTTAGGCCAGAAGAACACTGGTCTCTGCTACGCTTTTACTGGTTATTGATTACGGTGATCTGTTGTATATGAATGCAACTCCACATTGTTTGCACATGCTAGATAGTGAATATCACAGTCCACTGAGATGAGCCCTCACTCTTCATTGTACGCTTTACTCCAGGGCTGGTTGGCCATCTCTGACCTTTCGTAGGCTAAGCCTTTGGTACTTGTTAATTGATAAAGCCATTCTGGGTAAATTCCCATCTTACATTTGCAATCTGATTGCACAGAAATCTGACTGTAGTTATAGACTGATATCACAAGATATATTCTTGTTGTCTGTTCCAGGTGCACGGACTGTAGTGGGAAAGCTTTTATGTGCTCTGCTCTCCTCACTTGGAATAGCCTTCAAAAAGCATAGGCATAGTATTGTGATATTTTGCATGGCAATATTGTATCGATACATGGATGTCAAGTATCAATCTTTTATTATATAAACTATTAAACTCTTAACAATCTCTCAATCGCTGGTCCGTCTTTCAGAGGTTGTAGTGGGCTCAGTCTTAAAGTTAGAGTGAAAATGGTATCTGTCTGATACCAGTGGCTGCTATCATATGAAACTACAAAAACCTAAGGAATCCATTGGTACCAACCATGTCCTGTTAGCTTTTCAGGAAGAAAGCTAAATAATGCTCCAAAGTTATGCAAAATTTTGGTGAGGAAAAACTCTCATGGCCATTTTCAAAGAGGTCCCTTGACTTCTGACCTCGAGATATGTGGATGAAAACTCTGAGATGAACAGAGTGAAAACTGTATTTTATTAGATAAAACAGATGTTGACAAACTGCGTAATTTGCAGTTCAAAAAAGGTAATAAATCGCAATACATCTTATCGCAAAATGTTTAAAATCACAATAAGATCGTATCGTGACTTAAGTATCGTGATAATATCGTATCCTGGGTCTCTGGTGATTTCCACCCCTAATCAACGCGGCTTACCTGGTTAAATGTGGGTTGAATAAAAAATATATAATGCTGATCTCACACATAACACTTAGAAAAGTACTGTATAGCAGAAGTCAAAAGGCTGTGATCACGCATGCAAAGCGACAGACTTTTCAGTTCTCCGAAAAAAAGGAAAGGAAGAAAGAGAAGGGGAGGGACAGAGGGAGAGTGAGTTGAAATGTCTCTTCGGGGTGTCGTCTGGCTCTAATGAAAGGCCTCTTAATAGTGAAAGCCTAATAATGTCAGTGTTAATAATTAAAAGGGAATTACCGGGGACAAAACAGCTGAAATCACATTATCAGACTTCACTGCAGTGGAGAGGAGAGGAGAGGAGATGAGACTTACTGTATATTTCTATGACCCATAAACATAAATATACATCTCTTTTCCCCCTCCCGCTTCTTTAATTGGCTGTTCTGTTGTCAAGTGTATGATGATGCCACTACACTGTATGTGTGTGTGTGTGTGTGTGTGTTGTGTGAGTGTCAGCTCTGAGCTGTCAGCAGGTCATTAGGGCCACATAATGAAGCCCAAAGCCCACGCTGCGGCAGCTGCCTATGGACCACGGCAAACACACGCTCAACATAAGGCCGCCACACACACCAATCATACACACATATGGTTCACAGGCTATGGACATGATAGATGTAGCTCCTTTCTTGTTACTTTATGTTGTCTTCTTTAATCTCATTTCTCAATCTGTTTGAGCCTGGTTTAGGTTAATATGATGACGTTTTTATTTAGTAGCAAAAAAGCTCGGAGATTGTCGGTCACTGTGTTGTCTGTTTGACCAGCTTTAGATAGCTTTACCATACACCCATGTACTTGAACTTTTCTTGACAATGCTATCATCATTTTTAGAAAAAGAATAGATAAATAACAACTCAGTTAGAGTTTTCTTTAATTACATGTAGTTGTAAAAGTTCAACTCATATCACTTCTTATTTCTTACGTTTCATTTACTAGCTTCCAAGCTTCAGGCTGAGCTTCTCTCTTTCACAGACAAATACACACACATACAGAAAGAACAGTGTGACAACTGTGCTGGTTCATTAGTGGCGATCACTGTTCGCGGACGACTAAAGAGGAGATTATTGATAACACAGTCAACGTGCTGATCAATATATCTCACTAAGGAGAGAAAGAAGGAGAGGGAGGAAGAAGGAGAGCAAGACAAAAAGGAAGAAAGAGAGACAGAGAGAGAGAGAGAGAGAGAGAGAGAGAGAGAGAGATGTAGAGACGACAACAGAGAAGGAAAACGATCTTTCTCTTCCTACCTCCCAGCATCCCCCCGACTCTCCCTCCCTCAAATTAACTAATCACCCATAATAAGCTCTTATGATCTGTAGTGGATTTCTATAGGCAGTGACACCGGGATGATGGAAGATCCTTGTTGGTGGAAGAATAACACATCATTAGCATAACAATGTGTGTGTATGCGTGCTGGGGGTATCAGCAAGTCGTTGTGCACGGGCAAAAGTGCATTTGTGTTTGTGTGCGATGTGTAACTCTACGATAGTGTCTATGTACGCTTCTACCGTGTGTGTGTGTGTGTGTGAGGGGACATCCCGTTCTCGGACTGGTCCTGTCAGAGACGGATTAAAGAGGAATCCTAATGAGGCTTCCTGAGCGCCGGGCCCGCCGGCTCATCCATCCCAGCGGGAGTGACAGTCCTGGATCGTTAGCACTGCACAACTACACAACGCCCCCTAGGGGGGGGAGACATGGTGTGTGTATGTGTGTGTGTGTGTGTGTGTGTGTGTGTGTGTGTGTGTGTAAGGGGTGGGGGGCACCCATGATAGAAGATACAGGGTTGAGGGATGTAAATACAAAAAAGATATCCACGAGGGAAAAAGTTATTCTTATAATGCCACACCAAATACTGCTTAATAAATATATAATATAATTATCCCACCGTGCTAAAAACAGCACATACTGCCGCAAGAACCGATACTTCGGTACCAAGTTGATGCCAAAATTTTGAAAACGTGACGGTACTTGTTTTTCTACAGTAACACAGGTACGTATACCGGGGGGGGGGGAGGGCAGCTTCTAAAATCCAGAAGGACACAGTAAACTCACTATTGACACCTTCAGGGCATGTACCCATTTTTTTCCCCTCATAAAGCTACATTATGAACAACAAATCCGTGTTGAAATCGGCAGGACGAGAGCTTACATTAGCTTTTAGCACCCGGTGGGCAGCACAGTCTTGCTTGGCTAAATAACAGCGCTAACAGCTAATCCTAACGGAGGGTTGAGTTTCATTATGATGTGGTCAAGCTCCATTCAGTAAAATCTAAAAAAAAAATTGTATTGAGCAAAGGTAAATTATAATGTCATGATGTGTTCAAATGTTTGTCAAATTTAGTTTTTGGCATGAAACAGCAATATAAAATAGATATAGAGTGCTACAGGAATGAGTCCTAAAACCCAGAAATTAGTTAGCATTTTAGCACTTCCGGTTCCCTCGTCTGGAAGTCAATGGGTTTTTAGTAAGGTGCCTGAAATAAGGTCTGTGGTTAACACAAGCTTAAGAGATTTTAAGTTTTGTTCTACAACATAAAAAACATCAATATATATCCTATTCGTGAATTTTGAGGCCGTTATGTCTTTAAAAAGGCGGTTGCTAACAAGTGGCTAAATGAGACTACTAAACGTCATCACGCCGACTCGTCCGCCGTACAGTCTCGTTGTGTAAACTCATGTTCATGGAGAGAACCCACGGCGATGCTAACTTCCAAGTTGGCATAAAAAAATATGTCATCCCTGGAGCACTTCATTAGCGAAGGAATTATGACCTGTTTAACTTCTTAACACTAGTTCAAAACGATTATTGTTTTGTTTTTTAACGAGGCATTGAATTGGGTATCGAGAATCGTAATATTTCACCGGTATTGGTATCGACTATTAAATTTCTGTTATCGTGACATCCCTAGCACATACTACCACCTATTTCAGCTTAAAAAAAAGCAGCAGTTTCAGAATAAAGCCAAACGTGCCACTCTAATGTCTAGCAGGCGATCCTTTCTTGGGAAATAATTCCCTTGGGAAAGAACCACCTCTTCCTTCGGTCACGTTCTCTCATCTAGCTCCAGGGTACAAGTTTTGGTTGGCTGGGTAGTGGGTGCCCACCTCCTCACCCCCAAATCACCCAATGCAAAATATTCTCAGAGCATGCTGAAGCTGGCTGGACTATTAATGAGCCACTCTGTGGCTTTTACTGTGCAGAGTGGAAGGGTTAGCGGAATGAAAGTGGCTCCTACAATATGTTGGATGACGTATGGAGAGGCACTGTGTGTGTGACTGTGTGTGAGCATCCGTAGTTGTGTGTGGCCCGTGCAAGTTAACTTCCATTCTCAATTAGAAAGACACATTTTAACATCTCCTTCATCTGATCTTCTCTGTTAACAAGATCCAAGTTAATAAGCAGACAATCAAGCACTATTAGGACAGATGCTTGACAGCAGGCTTCGCCGACGGGCATCAACCGTGAACATGAGAGGGTGAAACTGGTTGTGTGAAGGCAAAGGAAGATCAGAGAAACAAGTTTGGTTTGGCCTGTTTGTAGTGAACACTCAATTCATTAGCACTTCTTTCATTACACACAAAAGAATCAACCGAAGCGATTCATGACAGCCTTAAAACCTTTTAAACTGGGGCTCTTTTTGAAGTGGTGTGTAATATGTACAAAGTAAGTGAGAATGTCTGTGTACAACGTGCATGCAGTATCAGTGTGTGGGTTCCTGTGTATATGTGTGTGTGTGTGTGTGCAGCAGGGACAGGTGCAGATCCCAGAGCCGGCCGCCAATAAGACGTCAGTTGGAGCTTCTGAGGCAGTGTCTCGGAGTTACGAGCCGCATGTAAACCAGTAGGCACTTTTTATTGGTGGTGGGTTTAAATTAAACTACATTTGTGAATATGAGGCTACGCAAACAACACACACACACACACACACACACACACACACAAAAAGGGATGTTCCCAGAGTTTGGTAATGAATGACGCATTTGACAATGAGCCACAACCCTGCTTTTTCCTCCTCAGGCAGAGAGTACACAGAAAAACACTTGGAGCTAAAACAACACCTATAATATAATATAAGAGCTCCTCCAAACATCTCATTTCCTAAAATGATAATGGAACTGTTCTTACTTCAAGAACGGCTGGAGAGATTTAGGGATACGCCTGATTTTAGGTCGCAACTTCAAGACCAAATGTAGTTTGGACAAACAAACTCTTTGGCTTTGGCAATATCCTACGTTGTTTACAACTAACTTTTTAACTATATGCACATGTAAAGTTTTGGTTCGGCTGATAATTCAGACTGAATAGAGCCATCACACTTAACAGTGCAACAGCCTTGAGTCAATGGGAGTCGACTGCTTGCAGTGTAAGCCAGAGGGGGTAGGATGTTTACAGGCCAGCAACGCAGCCTCATGTGGTCCACCATTATAATTACACCCCAGGGCAGATCTTTTTCTCAAACACATTAAAAACCGAAACAGACCCTGTAAAGAGCGTAACGGATATCGAGTAAATACGTGAAACGGTACGATGGTGCGCGTTAACCAAAATCGCTCACACACACGTATAAAAACAAAAATCAGCACTTTCAACAGTTTATCTGCCAACTTTGCTAATGTTCCTCTGTTACGTTAAAGGCAGGCTCTTTATCGGCTCCAGTTAATGAGCGCAGCAGAGCCATGAGAACCGACTCCTGCACACACAAAACACTCCATGAGAACCTTGACTGGAGAAAAGTTTGGGTTTTGTGAAAAAGAAAACAAGGGAAGTGTTAATTCAGTTTAGAACTTAGTTTCTGAGTTACTACAGCCTTAAAAGGTTTAGTTTGCAATGCCTGTCCATTGACCACCAGACCAGCCCTCATCATCATCACCATCATCATCATTATCATCATCATCATCAGTAACTGCTCTATTCCGTAGGGGAGAGGCTGGTCAATGGTAGGTGACACAGGATGGAGGGAGCAGCAAAGGTCCACAATCAATCCTTTCTCTGGCCCAATGAGACTCATCTAGGAAGAAGCAAGTTAATAATGATCCCCAATTAGGATGCTTGCAGGCAGGGACACCGACAAACACTTAAACATATACACACTCACATGGGTGAGGTGCAGAAACTGACCTTTATACAGACAGAATGCTAATTCACTTTTAGGTGAGTGACATGCAGTGTGACGTTTGACAGACTTTTTGTATGGCTCATACACCAGCTCACTATTTTGTCTGCACACAGGCACACACAGCAGATGACATACGGGCAGAGATGTGAGAGCCAGTCCCCAGCTGCCGTGGGTTTACCCCCATCTGGAGCATAGGCTAGAGTCCCCCGTCACCACCCCTCCATCATCACCACCCCTAGTCTCTTTACCGCCCGACACCCTCCCTCCCACTGACCCCCACCGTTCCCCCTATGTCACCAGAACCCGTCAGTGAGAGGCTTGTTATGCTAATCTAGTCTTTGGACCGCTGACGCTCTCTAGTACTGGTAAGCCATCAACTTGACAGACTGCGACAGCACCACCCCCTGCCCATCCGACCTGATTCCTGAACTCAGTTTCAGAGAATCCTCACTAACCTTCACTAAACTGCCTTTATGGCCTGATCAGTGCTCTTCTGCTGCTTCCTCTCACCAGAGGCACCAGTGGCAGATTTCACAAGACAAGTTAGACTGGTCTTTGGTTTTGTTACTAAGTCAACTATATTTACTTTCCACCAATTCATTTAACTCTCTGAGCCCCACAACGGCAGGTTTGAAAGGCATTGCCAAAAATACACCATTTATCATAACCAGACACTGTAAAAGCAGAAATTAACGACGAGTTGAATGAATCATGTGTGGTGAACGCTTCCGTCAGGAAACGTAACCAAATCTAAGCTTAAAATAGTGATATTTCATTAAAACAACTTCAACATGTCTGATTGAAAATGTCACCAAAAACAAACCGTTTGCACCAACCACATCCTGCAAAAAACATTAAATTCTGCGCTCCTCAGCGCAAATGTGAAGCTGTGAATGACTCGGCTGAGACCAACAGTCACATGACAAAAAGTCAGTGAAACTTTGACTGAGCTGCAGGCGGTCGTGTCTAGAAGGGAGCCGGCAAAACCGCGAAATCTGATCTGAGATCTGCAAAAATTTGCAAAAACTCTCGCTGCCCGACGACTTATGCTAACCTTAACCATTCGAGGTCAATGCCTAACCTTAACTAGTCGTGATCAATGCCTAACCTTAACAATCTCGCGAGAGTTTCCCCAGCTTGTGGGCTCTAGTCACTACCACACTACACAGAGCAGAGAGAAGAGAGGACAAGACAGGTTGTAAGTAGACGTTTTAAAAATGTAAATAGCTCAATATGTAGCCTATAGCATGTAGAGCCCCCCTTTTTTTCCCAATATTGGTAACAGTTGTGGGCACTTGAGAAAATGTTGTATATATAGATTTCATTGACTTCCAATTTGTGTAAAATAAATTGTAAAAGAAGTTGTACTGCACAAAATACATTTTTGAGTTCTCTATCTTCTAGCCATGATTGTGCTGTTTCCATAGGGGTGCAGGATTTATATGTTGCAGTGGAAAATGAGGCCACAGTGAGTAAAATGTGACAGGAGCAAAAAGTGCCCTGAAACTGCTTGGGCTTCAGAGTCTGGATTCTCAGTGTCAAATGAATGCACTGTGTAGTGCCCTCAAAAATCCCCACAATGGAACAAAAAAGCATGTACACTACTATTTGCTAAAATTTCCTGCGACACTACACCCGTCAGTGATGGCACACAATGATGATTCATGAGTTCCAAAATCTCAATTTACTGTTCACTATAGAGTTAACAAACGTTAAGGTTTATTTAAGAAGGCAATCGTGAATAAGTGAACAAGGGGGTGATTTCAGTCCTGATGACAAGAAACACAAAAAGGACAACAGGGTTAATACTAGAGCTGCAACTATTAGTTGTTTAATCGATTACAACAAACAATTTGACAACATCACCTCATCGTTAATAGCAGCCATAGTTTATACTTGGTGATTTAAGTTTGTATCGCAAACAAAGAGACTTCTTTTAGGACCAAAATAATCCCTTGGAAAAAGATTTCCTATTTCAAACTCAACTCAGAGATTTTCATTAAATAAATGTCTGTGGTCACTATCAATGAATTTAATAGTGATTGAGCATATGGCCCACTGATGAAAGTATTGCAATATTTACTATATATATTTGCAGTATTAAAAACTGGGTGTCTGTGGCGACATTCCCGTGAAGAAATGCTGACAAAACACTTGACTTTTATCATCAAGTAGTCACAGGAAATGCAATATGTTTGTCAGTGAGCTAGACACTGACTGCTGTCGTTCATCATAAACAGCATTTTTTGACAGCCAATCGTTTTGAAATATTGCAGGGAGTGATGGAATAAGAAGGATCAGTTACAGTGAGCTGTTAGATGAAGAGCTGCAGGCGACAGGCTGCACACCTCCGACTTCTCAGCGAGATAACCAACTACTTTCACTTTCGCTGTTCACAGACTCCCGCCGTGTGCAGCATAAAATCAGATCACGGTTGCTCACTGAATGATGGACAAAAAGTTCAAAGCTTAAATGTTAAACTAAACAGCTTTGGGAAACCAGTGAAGTAAAAACGAAGTACGAGTTTCTGAATTTATCTCAAGTCTGACTGTGTATAGTCAGAGTTGATCTTTGTGGAAGAAGCCCCAGGTCCCGTGTGCCTGGAGGGAGAAATGAGTCTATATCAGTCAGCAAAGAAGTGGATTGGCAGCGTTGACTGACGAACAAACTGGTGCCAGCATTGGTTTGAACAAGCTCCTACAGGCTGGAGGATGACGTTCAAACTGTCAGCAAATGACACACTGCAACGCTCAGGCTTCGGTTGATGTGGTATGGATATGATTAGAGTGGTGTTGAGACTCAGCCTAAAGAGGTAGTTAGCTCAGGATTATAAGACCTCGCAAACAAGCAACATTAGCCCGAGAGCCCGTGGTCCCACAACAGCTAGGCTCCTTCTCGCTTTCATTTGCACCGACAGCTCACTTTCCCACACTGGGAAAAGCACAATGAAAGGTTTTTTTAGGGCCTTTTTTAAAGCCGTCGTCCGTTAGCAGTGTGGCAGCCCACCATGGGCACACAGACACAAACGCAGGCATTCTGGGTAATTACTGCTAACGACCCCGCCGCTTGTTAGCCAGACCTCCTATTTTTGCCATCACGGTGCCAACACCCTGAGCCTGTGACATCAGAGCTTGTTTTGTTGTGGGTCTACTTTGCATGCGGACGCTTTTAATGACACCAGACAGCGGTAGAAGTGTGTGTGTGCAAGCAAATGTTAGCATGCCTGACGAACCAGCGGCTAAGTTAATATAAATGTGTCCATGCAGGAGAGTGTTTACACAGAGATTACAACTCTGTATGCGTGTGTGTGTGTGTGGGCTAAAGCCAAGTCACTGGTCAATGTGCAAGACTGAAAGCCAGCGAGATGCCCATGAGAAGAAAGTGAACGTTTTTTTTTGATTGCTCTTTTTAAAAAGGGTTATGACTCCGCTATTCAGATCCCACGGTTGGCTGCCAAACCTCCAGTGACGCACACAACATACACACGCTCACATTTCTGTGTAAAATACGCCACCTCACACACCACACATACACGAAAGGATTCATTTTATCTCAAAAGAAAAATCTAAATTAAAAACAAAAACAAATGCAGAAACCACCAAAATGCAGACTGTGTCTGCAAAAAGTTTAAGAGTACGGGAGATCACAGCAAGTCTGTGCCGAGTGTATTGTTATCCTCAGTGAACAAAATACATTTTTATTGGACAATGTTTTTTTATTTAAGTCAATTCAATCAAGTGTATCCAACAGCAGTGGTGGAAGAAGTATTCAGATTGTTTACTTAAGCAAAAGTAGCAATACCACAGTGTAAAATACGCTATATGTAAAAATATGTAAGTATTATCATCAAAATATACTTAAAAAGTAAAAGTACTCATTATGCAGAATGGCCCTATTCAGAATAATATAAGTTGTATCACTGGATTATAATTATTGATGCATTAATGTGTAAAGGTGGACCTCATTTTAAAGACTAAATGACTAATACTGCTGGGTAGCTTCATCTATAATACATCATCATTTATTAGTTTATTTATATTTTGTATTAATAAGTTGAATCTGCAAAGTAACTAGTTACTAATCTTCTCAATTAAATGGAGTGAAGAAAAAGTACAATATTGGCTTCCAAAATGTAGTGAAGGGGAAGTATAAAGTAGCATAAAATAAAGTACTCAAGTAAAGTACAAGTAGCCCAAAAGTGTACTTACTGTAAGTACAATACTTGAGTAAATGTACAATCCTACATTGTCCTACAGATATAATGAATGATATAGTATAAATATAATGTTATATTATTGTGTGTCTGAATCTGTCTGACACAATGCCAGCTGTTTTTCTTTACTAAATTTAAGTATTGACAAATTTTCTGTTTACCTTTATATAATATTGCGTTTCATAGACATACAGCAATAATACGAGAAGTATTTAGAGTACTGTTGGTCACAGAGGTGAGCTGCTGTCACCCTTACTCTTGCACACACATACAGACAGACAAAACCTCATGAGGATGACAATGCCCTATTTGGGTAGGGTGCCATCTCCTGGTTGGAACAGAGCATGTAACCTCATATCCCACCCGCAGATGTGGAAAGTGTGGTGGGGTTGGGGGGGATAACGGCAATTTCCCATGAAGTTGCCAGACTTGCCACATGTTGAAACCCTCTTTCACGACCCGTATGTCTCCACAGGTTTAGCCTGGCTTATCAGGGTCACACCATCACCGTCAACTACCATTCCCTATAGCTCAGAGTGGGGTTGAATGTGTGCATTTTAGGGCAGCAACTAACCATTTCTTTTCATATCGGTTGATTCTTTTTTTAGATTAATCGACTTGTTTTGTCAATAAAATGCCCATCACAAGTTCCCAAAGCCCTAGGTGAATCTTTAAATTACTTGTTTTGTCAGACCTACAGTCCAAACCCAAAAGATTTCCATTTATAATAATATAAAACAGAGAAAATCCTTACATTTCAGAGGCTGGAGCTAGGGATCGTTTGACACTTTTGCTTCAGAAATTACTTATATTGATTAAATTGATTGATTGAGCAGAATTATTCTCAAAAAATCAAGTACTTTTCTGCTGAGAATCTTCTACTATTGCGCACTATAGCTACTATATATGCACTTATGGATATGACTTATGGATGTCATGCATATGTGCATGACAGAAAAGAGTGTCTGCAGAGCTGGTTGCAGAGGCCAGAGGTAGCAGGTAAATCATTGGTCATCTCAGGCTAGTAAAAGAGGCTTAGTTAAGTGACAGGAGAGGAAGAACCTTCACAGAGGACTGCACACACAAACTGGGCACTGTCTATAGTATGTAAACAGTGTGTGTGTTAAGGGAGAGTAACGGGCTTAACGCTCTGATCTCGGTGACTGCAGTCGGTCTGTTCTGCAGACGCCAGCTGGTAAACATGCCAGTGTGGGCCAAGTCTGTGTTTGTACGGGCGAGGGCGGGAGCTACAGTGTGTATTGTGCATGAATTAAAGATTGTGCAATAAAAAAGCAAATAGAGTTTGATCAGAGTTAGTAGTCAGATGTGCAGGAGTGCCAGGATGTAGCGTACCTTAACTGTATACCTGAGGGAAAAGAACTGTGTGCATATGTGTGTATGTGAGGAAGAGAAAGAGCGAGATGGACAGTTTTACTGCGATGTGTCTCCTTCATGTCTTATCTCCCTCCTCTCCTCTCCTGCACTCCATGTGAGGGCAGATTCTCTCCTCTTTATGACTCTTTATCTGACATGAAAGGCACTAACATGGGATACCCGCCATTACGGCTCCATCAACATGAAAAGCTCTGACACGGGATTCTCTGCTGCGGCTCAGCCCATTAAGGACGACTGGCGATCCTGTGCTCTGTCAAGGAGCCGTCACAAGCAGACAGCACCGACATAATGAGGACTTAAAACCTTAACCTTGCCTTTAAGACCTCTGGTCAAAAGCAGCAATAAAACCTCAAGAGGGCACCTACTGGCTGGCCCGCTCGGTAATTACAACCCGTGTCCTAGCACTAACCCAAAAGGTCCCATAGTTTAGATATACAAAAGAGTGTAAGATAGTTCAGAAGTAAGGCTGAGGGGTCATAGGCCTAACACAATGATTGGTATTCTCAAATGAACAAACTAGCAGCCTGATTCTGCTTTTGATACAGCCACCTACACCTGACCAGTGATAATGGTTTTAAAGAGAGATATAAAGCTTACGATACCTTCAGACATACCTTCAGCTACACAGAATCACAAAATCAAATAGAGATGGACTTTGCAGATGTGAAGTGCTTGGAGACAAAGACTATGTTCACATTACCAGCAAATGTTTAACAATATGTCAATGAAAATAGGAAATAGTTGAAGACTATTTGCCTCGTCATTTAAAAGTCATTTAAAGTGTAAATGAACTTCTCAAACAGACTTTTCACAATTCACTCAGTTCTTCTGATAAATTTGTCATGTTTCACAAAGCAGAACTCTGATTTAATGAAATCACGTTATAAAAATTGCATGGACGTGCTGACAGGCGGTGCTTCGGTATGTCAGACAGTAACGTCACACATCTTACTTTAGTTTATTTAACTTAGTTCACAGAAGAGCTGTTAAAGTTAAATATCAGCTGAAATGAAAAGGTCTTTCTTTAGGAGTCATACAAAGTCCTACATTATGATTTAAGAGCATCATCTATGTAACGGGGAACCCAGATCTGTCAAATTGAGCAATATGTTAAAGGAGTCTGGCAGTCACTGGACTCCAACAACTCCAGTGTGTATTTTCGGAACAATGCGCTGTGGGACGGCAGTCCCCGGTGTGAGGGCACAGATCCATTCACACTGATGTCTGATATGGGTCACTTCAAACATGATTGGCACAAAGATCGGATCAGGGCAAAAAATCGGAATTGAGCATTAAGCCCTGTAATGTGAATGTAGCCAAAGACAGCAAATCAAAAAGATGCACATGCTTATAAATTTCTTTGGGTGACACATTACCTCCTGACACTGGAGCATCCATGAACACGGCACCCATCTTCTCTGCAGCGACTGCCATCTCTCTTGAGACGGCAGGGTCGATGGTGGAGGAGTCAATCAACAGCGTTCCCTTCTTCACCTTCCTAAAGAGGGCAAGACAAAAAGCATTAAGACTTCACGGAGAGTGCATAAACTATGTTTTGTCTGTCCATGCCTTTCCGTTTGTACATGAAGCTGTATATTAGTTGAACATTTTAAATACTTGGGCACAATTATTGATCAGAGACGCTAACTTTTAATGAGAACTCAAGAGAGCATTTTTAAAAGAGCCAATCAGCAGTTGTTTTTAAATCAGGAAGCTGAGGAGCTTTGGTGTTAGCCAACACATACTTGAAATGGCATACAGAAACCTGGTTGAAAGCATTTTATCATTTAACATAACAGCATGGTACGGCAACTTGAGTGCAAAGAGCAAAAACAAGCGTATTGCAGGGAAAGTGATTGGCGTCACAGAAGCAACTTTGCAATATATTTGACAGTGCTGTACACAGGAAGATTAAACATATAACTACAGATACCTCACATCCACTACACTCAGGGTTTGAGCTGCTTCCGTCTGGCCGTCAATTTAGGGTCCCAAGGGTCAGCCGGAACATATATATGAAGTCTTTTGTTCCCTGTGTCATACGGGCATCGAACGCGGAATGACTGCACCAGGGAACACTTGTTATAATATAAGATGTGCTCTCTTTTATTATTTACATAACCTACTGCTACCTGCCCATTGCACTATTGTATATTGTATACTGTATATTTGTGTATTTTAATGGTGTGTAGTGTTACGTGTATTGTATGTAACTTTGCTGTATTTGGAGAGGCCAAAGACAAATCTCCACTGAGGTACGGAGGGGTTGTGTTTTGCTTACTTGAGGATGCCATTTGGGCCCATGTAGACTTCAATGACGTTGGGACTGGAGGGTAGCATTGTGAAGATGCGGTCCGCTTTCTCCGCCACCTCTCCTGGAGTGTCTACTACCTGAATATTGCACAATATCATCGCATCATCAACACAAAATAAACATCTTCATGAACAAATGGGATGTATTGTAGCTCTTATTTATGACAACCTGTTGGCTCAGAAGCACATATTCATTTAGTCGCTGTTCTAAAGAAACTGCAGTGAGTTTCAATGAATGGGTGGTGAAAGCTTGCAGACGCTCGTCAATATGGAGTGCATTCTTGGCTGAGTTGGCCTATTAAATGTCAAATCTTATGTTATATATTTGTGACATTCTATTAAATGTTCAACCGTCCATATATGATGTGTTACTGACTGACCTGGGCACCGATGTCCTGCAGCTCCTTGCAAGACTCAGGGAAGACATCAGTGGCAATAACGGGATAACCGTTTTTCAACAGGTTTCTGGCCATGGGAGTGCCCATGTTTCCCAGACCAACAAACCCCACTGGTGTTTTTGAGGCCATCGATCGCGTTGACACTGAGGGAGGATAACAAAGACGCCATTAGAGGTGTGAGAAAACATGTGAGACTTGTTGTTTAGTTGAAGTCCAGAGCAATACAAACACATTACAATCATAAATGTAGAGAGGCTGCACACATCTGTAATAACATCATTTTTACTTGTAGAAATGCAGTTGATTAGTTTGATTCTGCTTACGTAATAAAGGCAAGGCAAGTTCATTTGTATATCTCCTTTCAAACACTGAAGAAATTCGAAGTGCTTTACATAAAATGGAGGCAAAACTACTTTCCACCATGAGTAGTGCTATGAAAAATGTGGTTTCCTATGGTTAATGACTGCCAGGTCAAATGGCAGTGAAAAGCAACTGAACTGCTTAAATTTTCCAGAAGGAAATGCTCTAATCAGAATCAATAACAACAGAGCAAATCTTTCTGCTGCAACTTACGACCAGCTTTTGGGCAGTCTGGCCAGGCTATTAAACACTGCTGTCTCAGCCAAGGTACAGCCAGGTTAACAGATACTAAACAGAGTGGAAACTCTGGCAGTGAACCAACCAGACTACGACAAGAGGATTAGGCCTGGAGAGTGAAGCCCAAACAGAAAGTCCTCAACTAACCCTTCAACATATACTGTAGGTACCACATTGCTATTACTCCAGGGATGATAGTCTCTAACACTGGCCTAAGATGACCGACATAAATATACTTTGTTCAGGTGTTGCTTACTTTGCATGTAATACGTTTTGTCCTAATGACACTCCAACATCTAGTAAGATGAGTATCTACAATAATGTTGTGATCTATGAAATAAAAGCAACAATTGAACAGATGCTTCTTCCAGACAGACATGTAGCCTTGGTGCTCTGTCTGTCTTGCAACATTGCGGTCCATAATTCATCATGACACCCATTTTCCCTAAACTGAGTTTATGAATTGAATCATATCATCCTTACAAAATAAACCTTACAAAAATTGCAACATGTCTGATCTAATTAGGGCTGACCCGAATGCTTTGAAGTTTTGGAGCTTTGACCGCTTTGTTGCCATAATCAACTCTCCAAATCAGTATTCCAATGCTTTCTTTTTTTTAGTTTTTTATATAAAAAAATATGTAATAATAATATAAATTCCAAAATAGCCCATGAAATAAGGAATAATCCCACAACATTATTCAACACGGATAACGCTGTTTGTTGTTTGTGTAGAGGTGTGTGTGTGTGTGTGTAGTGCAGCAGCAGCAGCACTGTACCGAAGCTTCTAATACCTTCCAATATTTCTCACCGAAGCTTTGAAGCCCAAAAAATGGTATTCAGGACAGCCCTAGAACTAATACTTCTTTTTTCCAATTACATTACTACTGACATGTTTCAGAAATGCAAGACAGAAGATCTTTTGGTTAGTATGGGAATATTGTTCCCATAGTTATGACACATTTCAGTTGTCTGTTTCTGCTTTAAAGTCCTTATGCAGTCCATGACAGCATACTCGACTACTAGTTTTGTCTATTTATTATATACAAAATAGATATTTATTTGAATATAATAATAATAATATGGCTTAATATGTTCACACAAGTATGTCAACCCATTTGAAGTGGTTGCTGGCATTACTTTGCAATGGACTTTGAAACTGGGCTGTACAGGACTGTGACAAGACCACGTCTGCTTTGTAAAGGCAGTTCATGCATGGGGAAATGGGAAAGCACTGTATTTGGGCCTTTAGAGGAAGTTTCTTCACAGAAATTATTCCTGTAAGCCAAATTGAACCATTGCAATGCAACGCCAGTAGCCTATACCTTTAGGAAAAAATATATATATTATAATGGTTCACATCACAGCACAACTATTTCAACACCAGAGAGTTACATGCAGTAAAGAAAAGGACCAGTGTAACTATGATATCATGTCAGTGCTCCCTGAATTTCTAGTACTATTCAAATGCTGTCGCTGCTCCTAAACTATGGAACAAGTTACCCCCTGATATACGCACCGTCACTGACCTAGTACTTTTTAAATCTAAACTCAAGACTTTTTTTATTTAGATTGGCTTTTAATACCTAGTAGCGCTGTGACATTTGTTCCTGTGCTTTTTATGTACCTTTTTAGGATTTTATGATATGTTGTGTTTTTATTCCTGTTACTTCTTGATGTTAATGTAAAGCACTGTAGGTACCTTTTGGTTATTGTAAAGGGGCAATACAAATAAATGTTGATTGATTGATTGAAATCAATATTCACTGTTGCTGTCTCAGAAAGCATAGTTGTGTCGCATTGTAGGAGGGGCAGGGAGGAGTGGACGTTGTGTTACAATCCAAGGCTAATCCATGAATGCATGTAATGAATTATTGAGAATAACAACACCTAAAGCAGACTTGCATAAACAAAACCCACTGCAGACTCTCATACCATCTATCTAGAGCACTATAAAGAGATCACTGTCAGTTAAAAGTAGCTGTTACTACATTTCTGATCTTCTGCTATGTTATGAACCATCCAGACCTCTCAGGTCATCTGGATCAGGTCTGCTTAGTGTCCCCAGAGTCAGAGCAAAACATGCAGAAGCAGATTTTATGCACCAAATATTTGGAACAAGCTCCCAGAAAACCTGCAGGACCAACTCCAACTCTGAGTTATTTTAAATCAAAGCTTAAAACTTTCCTGTTTGCTGCTGCTGCCTTTTATTAAACCAGATAATGATCTTATATACTGCACTAGAGCTTTTACTCTTGTGTGTTATACTCTATTTTAGCTTCTATCCTTTTTAGCTTGTTTTTATTATCTAATCTTTAATGTTTCTATAACTGTTTTAATTATGTCTTAATGTTATTTTGCACTTTGTTCTTAAATGTTTATGTAAAGCACTTTGAATTGCCCTGTTGCTGAAATGTGCTATACAAATAAAGCTGCCTTGCCTTGTTACTGGCCATTGCTTCACATGTGATTATGCTCATGTCCACTAAGCACATTGTCCAACACACTGCATGATTGAACACCACACAGCAGGTGGTCACACTTAACTAGCAGGAGCACTAAGTATTCATACTTTCTTCAGTGGGCTAAGAAGCTAAGCTAAGCTACCAGGCTGCTGCAGCAGACACTGTTCCTCTCAACAACACGGTAAAAAACGGCACAAGGAAACAACATAAGTGAATACTTTACCGAAAGCAAGGTCGACATGTTTATTCCACCTTAACAGTAAATGTCTTGACCCTCTAAACAACGCAGCCATGCTTCTTCTCTCCTCTTGACCTCAGTGTACAGTGACAGCTGTCAAGCACAGGAAAAGCACCAGCTGAACTGCTCATGATTGACTGTGATTTCAGCCAATCACAGCGCTCGGTGAGTTTCCCGCAGCCAATGGGAACACGGCGAAGGCGGGACTTCCTGTGTTGTTTTTTTTTACATAGATACTACACTCTAGTATATGATGATGATTAAGATGAGTAATCCTGTGGTATTGTTGTAAATCAGAAGGGATATAAACGTATGGAGCAACTTAATTGAAGTAACTCGAGTATTTAATAGAGTTATCTCCAGTCGTAGAGACGTATCTCTCTCTCTCCTCAGCATCAGCATCACTCTGCTCTGCTCAGCATCCCGGAAGCTCAGCATCATCTTGCTCCTTCAGGAAGAGACGCATCATCGTCAGAGCTTTTGTCAACAACGAGGGACTAGTGGCAAAAAACATCGGCCAGAAATCCCCTCTTTTGTGGAATTCATATGAAAAGGGTACTCTTTTCTATTTCAAGCTGAATTAAACGCCTGTGATTTCTGTGTTTTGTGTCAGAACAGCTAGCTATCATGTTCAGCTACAGTAGCTAGTGACTTGGCCTGTTCACATGCTAGCTGCCTAGCAACCGTCACTAAGATTATCCTCTCACTAGCTCGTGAGTGTTTATCACTGTGGCTGTTATGGTTAAACTGGTTAAGCTGAATTTGAGAATCTGTTATGATTGTAACTTTCATTTATCTCGGGTTGGGTTGAATGGAGATGTCAGGATGGGGTTTGTTGTTTTAGCTTTATTCTCATCCAGGAAAAAGATGAATGGATGTTGGGAGTGATGTTGCATCCAGCTACACATTCACACCTAAAGGCTCAGTTTGAGCATTTAAAAAGCTGTAATACTGTACTGTATTAGTCACAGTGATGTGGTGGTAGATGGGTATATAATATGGCTTCCAACCCCCTTAACTATACATCAGCTAGGTATTCAATTTAAAGATTTAAGCTTTATTCTCATAAAGTTGGGGGGCTTGCAAGAGACAACTTAAAAAAAAAAAAAAAAAGTGGTCAAAATGAATGCTGCAGAGATCTCTTGACTTTTAATAATTTGTGTCAAGCTCCACTGGATACTACTGTATATGTCCTCTAATGCAATTTTTTCTTACACCGCCACTGCCTGGTTTAAAGACCAAGGCTTTGACTCACCATCTTTGACCTGACAAAGCTCCTCCAGAGCCACAGAAGACACATTAAACCACTGTTTTCAGTGCTGAATAGTAGTGGTAGTATAATACCATCTATTATCTGTAACCGCTTATCCTATTCTGTATTCTACACCCTGGACAGATCGCCAGAATATCACAGGGCTGACACATAGAGACAGACAACCATTCACGCTCACAATATCACCTACTACTAATGGCTCAGTTTGAGCATTTAAGCGTTTACTGCCTTGCTGTAATACTGTACTGTATTAGTTACTGTATTAGTCACAGTGATGTGGTGGTAGATGGGCATATTATGGCTTCCAACTCCCCTTAACTATACATCACCTAGGTATTCAATTTAAAGATTTAAGCTTTATTTTCATAAAGTTGGGGGGCTTGCAAGAAACAACTTTTCAAAATGAATGCTGCAGAGATATCTGAGCTCCACTGGATACTACTGTATATGTCCTCTAATGCAATTTTTCTTACACCGCCACTGCCTGGTTGAAGACCAAGGCATTGAGTGTTTATCACTGTGGCTGTTATGTTTAGCTGGTTAAGCTGAATTTGAGAATCTGTTATGACTTGTTATGACTCTAGCATTCATTTATCTCAGGTTGGGTTGAATGGAAATGTAGGTTCAGGAGGTTGTTTGTTGTTTTAGCTTTATTCTCATCCAGGAAAAAGATGAATGGATGCTGGAAGTGATGTTGCATCCAGCTACACATTCACACCTAAAGGCTCAGTTTGAGCATTTAAAAGCTTTTACTGCCTTGCTGTAATACTGTACTGTATTAGTTACTGTATTAGTCACAGTGATGTGGTGGTGGTAGATGGGTATATTATGGCTTCCAGCCCCCTTAACTATATATCAGCTAGGTATTCAATTTGGTGAAAGATTTAAGCTTTATTTTCATAAAGTTAGGGGGCTTGCAAGAGACAACTTTAAAAAAAAAAAAATTAAAAATGAATGCTGCAGAGATATCTGAGCTCCACTGGATACTACTGTATATGCCCTCTAATGCAATTTTTTCTTACACCGTCACTGCCTGGTTAAAGACCAAGGCTCTGACTCACCATCTTTGACCTGACAAAGCTCCTCCAGAGCCACAGAAGACACATTAAACCACTGTTTTCAGTGCTGAATAGTAGTGGTAGTATAATACCATCTATTATCTGTAACCGCTTATCCTATTCTGTATTCTACACCCTGGACAGATCACCAGAATATCACAGGGCTGACACATAGAGACAGACAACCATTCACGCTCACAATATCACCTACTACTAAAGGCTCAGTTTGAGCATTTAAGCGTTTACTGCCTTGCTGTAATACTGTACTGTATTAGTTACTGTATTAGTCACAGTGATGTGGTGGTAGATGGGCATATTATGGCTTCCAACTCCCCTTAACTATACATCACCTAGGTATTCAATTTAAAGATTTAAGCTTTATTTTCATAAAGTTGGGGGGCTTGCAAGAAACAACTTTTCAAAATGAATGCTGCAGAGATATCTGAGCTCCACTGGATACTACTGTATATGCCCTCTAATGCAATTTTTTCTTACACCGTCACTGCCTGGTTAAAGACCAAGGCTCTGACTCACCATCTTTGACCTGACAAAGCTCCTCCAGAGCCACAGAAGACACATTAAACCACTGTTTTCAGGGCTGAATAGTAGTATGGATGAATTTAATAATGTCCATCCATTATCTGTAAGCGGTTATCCTATTCTGGGACGCGGTGGGGGGAGGCCGGAGCAGATCCTAGTTGACACTGGGCGACGGCGGGATACACCCTGGACAGGTCGCCAGACTATCACAGGGCTGACACATAGAGACAGACAACCATTCACGCTCACATTCACACCTACGGGCAATTTAGAGTCAACAATTAACCTAACCTGCATGTCTTTGGACTGTGGGAGGAAACCGGAGAACCCGGAGAAAACCCACGCTAACACGGGGAGAACATGCAAACTCCACACAGAAGGTCCTTCCAAGCCGGGTTTGAACCTGATGTGAGGCGACAGTGCTAAAACCATATGTCTTCTAATATCATTTTCCTAACACTGTCACTGCCTGGTTAAAAACCAAGGCTTTGACTCAGCATGCCATCACCGTCTTTGACCTGACGAAGCTCCTCCAGAGCCAAAAGAAGACACATTATACCACTGTTTACAGGGCGGGATAGTTCTTCTTAGTAATAGTATAATACCACAATCTAAAAATTCTCCATTAGAGGTAAAAGTTTATTTCAAAATCATACATTTACTCATCCCTCACAAAGCTCATAGGATGTGGAATGTCCCCAAGTTTCTCCCAAAGATAGCACTTCTTCTCACGCTTGGTGTCATTTTAGGACAGCAGTCCAGTAACTTGGGTGGCAGCACTAAAGGCAAGTAACGAAAACAAAAGTTCTCTTTGTGCAGTAAATGTCATAGATTACATGAAATATTGGTTGGCTGCAGATTTTGCTCTTTAAGATAGAAACTGATGTCCTGTGGTTATTTTAAGTCAAGTCAGATCAATTATACAGCCCAAAATCACAGAGTTGCCTCAGAGGGCTTTACAATCTGGACAGCACATGACACCCTCTATTCTTAAAACCTTGTTTATCGATAGAAATATGGCAAATACATCTGCCCAGAGGTGGATATATGCTGTGTACATATGCTACTTTACTTAATTTGTCTTTTTTGTTGCATGTGTGTGTGTGACTTAAAAACTCTACTGTGATACTCATCTTCTCCGTCCTCTGCTCTTTTGTCCTACAGACAAATGAAGTGACCAACAGGACACAATGTCATCGTTCCAGGTGGTGGACTCGTCGCCGGGCAGCAGCGTCAGCGTCATGGAAACGTCCAACTTTGCCCACGTCATCTTCCAGAACGTGGGGAAGAGTTTCCCGCCCCAGGCGCCCCTGGAGTGTTGCTACACGCTGACCCCTTACATCCCGCCCAACCCCAAAGACTGGGTGGGCATCTTCAAGGTACATCACACACACACACACACACCACAGCGACTCTCACCATGCTTCAAAGACATCGTCAGACATCATCAATTAAAGACCAGACTGTTATTAATCTGAATCATTTATGTTACAAAGAGAGATTGGAGCTACTCCCAGCTCATTACATTCGTGTTTGTTAGATGGATTATGTGTTTCGGTTTTATTAATTGGCCATAGGTTTGCAGTGAGTGCATTAACACACACATCCGCCTTGACACTAATGCTTCACCTCTTCACTACATGCCTAAAACCTCACCACACGCTTTGGTGTGGTTGTTCTGCACGCGGAAAGAGGAAGAGTGTACACGGTGGGCTGGTTGCAGTAGGTCTCGCTGGGGGGCAAACATTTGGTGCTCTTTATGAACCACTCTGATTCTTATTAGGACCTCTTTTACCCCCCCACTTCACTTGTTCGCTCTCCCTCTGTCTTTCCATCAGTCTGTTCTCTGCTTCCTGCTTAACCAACCTTCCCGCTCCGCTCTTTTATCAAGGCCATCAAATCTCACACATAATTAACAGGAAATGTGAACTAGGAAACTTAATGTCTCGTAAAGTCGAAAGACAAACATTTTATTGTTGTTTAAGAACTGACTTCAAATCCACCAGCTCAATTAAAAAGGAATAAAGATGCTGTGTTTATATGGAAAAAAAGTCAATTGGAAAATTTAATTGTTGTAATCCGCGCTAATGAAACCTGTTTGATGGTGCTTCATGTTGGAGAACAAGCAGACCGCGCTTCTTTAATCCGTTTGACGTACATGTCTGCTTTTTGCGTGTTCATAGATATTTATCTATTTAATTCTGGAAAAAAATATAAGAAATAATGTACAGCAAGCTGGACATTGGTGTGAAATAAACCCCGACAGGGCGATGCAGGCCCCTGACGCAACTCTTAATACATGCCCCACTGACAAAAAAGAGGAAATTATCACAAGTTGAATGGTCCATTATATATATTTATTACACGGCTTTGTTGAATACTCTATTCTGATTGGTCAATCACAGCTATCTACGATCTGTTATTTCTTTATAGCAGACCACTCTATGTATAACAGACCGTTACTATGGACACAGTTCTGATCTCACAGTCTGGATGACCATTTATGTGTCAAATTATTGATTTCATAAGTAAGTTGGTGTGTAATAAGCGGGATAATGTACAGCGAGCGGGTCATTGTTGTGAAATAAACCCCGAAAGGGCGACACTGTATATTATCTCTTACATAAGGAACCATTCAGCTTGTGATAATTGCTTCTTTTTGTCAGTGGGGCATGGATGAAGAGGTCAGTATTTCTGCATGCTTTTACAAATAATAATCATCCACTTTGATTATAATAGAAAATGAGCTAGTCTCAGGGTATTTGGAAAATTATTATTTTCATTGACTATTAATCTGTCGATTATTTTATCGATTAATCGATTAGTTGTTTGGTCTATAAAATGTCAGAAAATGGCGAAAAATGACAATCAGTTTTCCCCAAAGCCCAAGTTGACGTCCTCAAATGTCTTGTTTTGTCTTTTTTTTTTAAGCTGGAATCAAAGAATTTTTCTTTTTCTTTTTTCTTAAAAAATTACTCAAACCGATTAATTGATTATCAAAATAGTTGCCGATTAATTTAATATTTGACAGCTGATTGATTAATCAGAGCACCTTTAATATTTGGGAAGCCTAATGTAAAAATCAACAGGTTGGTGGATAATTAAAAACGAGTGATCAGATTTGACTTTCCCACTGAGCACCTCCGATCGACACGTTGATGACACTCTTGTCATGTGAGTTTTTTCGCCTCCCAGGGGCGATACCTTTTGTGCAGAGATGACTCAGGGAGCGAGCATTTTCTCCCTCTTACCCTTTACATCTATAGGCGTTACCTGTTTCTGAGAGAGAGACTGAGCAATAAAGGATGACTCAGACTGCACAGACAGGCGCTGTTCAGTTGAGTTGTGCACAGACACCCCCTAGTGGCGGAACATGTTAATAGCACAATAATAAGGATCCTCCTTTTAGAACAAACTTGCTCCTAGATGTGCAATACTCGCATGCAATGTATACACAGTAAACATCAACAGTGTACACTCTAATCAGGCTAGTTTCCAGCATAGTGATTGTTCCATACATGATCAATTGAACATCAGTTTAGTTTAGTTTAGTTTAGTTTAGTTTAGTTTAGTTTGAGATTTAAAACACACATACACAACTCCCTAAAAAGCCCCGTGGAGGTTTTTCGGTTGTGGCATGTTTGGTTGGGTCGGCAGGGAGAAACCCGTTGTGTGGGTGTATAATTAAAGTGTCATCGCGCTGTTTGCTCACACCTTGACTGAGTGATGGATAGCTGCTTTACCTGTGATTATTTTATAACATCACTCCCGTGTTGGAATGCCACACCGTACCTAGCGAAATGTCAGTCAACTTCACTCTGCAATTAGCCAAATTATTTATGTCTGTTCTCTCTTAAGCAAACACCCCGTGAGCACACAAGCAAAAAAAACCTGGGAGGTGTCCATGGCAGGCCTTGCCATGAAGAATGTTCTTGGCCCCGGTTTCCACACTGATGATTACCATTTGTTTTGAGTAGCATTATACTGAGTGTAATGTGTTGATATGGCACACACTGCAATTATGTATGTTACCTGAAATTTTGACAAATGTTTTGAGTAGCTCAGTTGATTTACTGTCGCTTCCCAATGCCCTTATTTTTTCCTAGACTTTTTTTTTTTTTTTTACTTAAATGAATTGATTGATTGTTGTTTATGTAAGTATTACACTGCAAACATTATTTTTTATGTGAACATGGTAAAACTTAACATGTTCTAATTAATCTTTAATCCCTCCCTGGGTTTTGTGCATCCTATAATTACCTGTGCACCATTGTCAACCAACTGCCTGAACTATAATATGATATGATTGCTATATGGCAGCCGTCCAACGAAGACAAACTTTCTCTTGTGCCAATTTTTCTCCATTTTTTAAATGTAAAAAAAAAAAAAAAAAAAGAGCCACAGGTGGTTGAGTTATCCACAGCTGAAATGCAAGTTATGTAATGTCACAAACATGTATCGCACATGTGAGTTGAAACGAGGTGTGTGTGTGTGTGTGTGTGTGTGCGTGAGCGGCCCAGACGAGGAGAGTGTGCGGTTTGTGCGCGACAGATTTACGACGCACGACCTGAGTTATGATGTTCACAACTCCCTTTCATCATCTGTCACCTAACAACACATGAAATCCATAGAATTACATCTCCCTTGCCATTTTGTGTAAAATTTTCACCTTTTCTCCCCCCTCCCATCCAACCCCTTTTCTCATTTCCACGTGGGTCGTTTTCCGCCGTCTCACGAGTCTGCGCATGTGTGTGCAAAAAAGCTGCATACACCCCCCTGGCTTCCCACCCCATTCTCACACCTTCACTGCCCCTCTTTTTTTTGTGAGAGGAGGAGGAAGAGGAGGAGGAGGAGGAGGAGGAGGTGTGTGGAAGAATGAAGGGGCATGGTTTTAAATGTTTCCATTCTTGCCTTGAACATTGTGTGCAATCCCCCAGCTTTCTTCATTCAGTGTGTTTTTGTAAATCTAATGATCAAATGTCATCTGGCTATTAACAATTTATGTTAATGCGAACATTTTTCCAACATAGTACATATTTACACTGTCTAGTCTGGCACTATTTTTTTTGTTATGAATCAATATTTTCATTTCTGTTTACATCCTTAGGTGGGCTGGAGCACAGCCCGAGATTACTACACCTTCCTTTGGTCTCCTATGCCTGAAAACTACGAACCAGGAAGTACTGTGCACAGGACTGTGGTGTTTCAAGGTACACACATTCACACACACACACACACACACACACACTCTATGTAAACCACTCTACAGACCTGGGATATTCCAAAGTAACTCCTCCATTTTTACGGCGCGTATAAAAACCAGCACTTTTATTTAATAAGGGAACACAACCGCAAACGGCGGCCTGGGACCTGAGCACCACTCAAACCACACACATACACACACACAGGTTGAGGGCCTGCAAACTGGTTTTACTGGGCCTGGAACGGTCAGATATTACACAGTGAAAATATGAGAGCGTTTCTGTGGTGTGTCAGTAGTCAGTAAAATCGGTTGGCTGCCGGATGTTCTGTACTTACTCCTCCGTCCCAGAGAACCAGGCCTGACATGTGAATGATGCACCACAGTGAGCTCTCACAGGGAAATATAAACTGGAACTGCAACGATTAATCGATTAGTTGTCAACTATTGAATTAATCGCCAACTATTTTGATAATCGATTAATCATTTTGAGAATTTTTTTAGGGGGGAAAAAGTAAAAATTCTCTGATTCCGGCTTGTTAAATGTGAATATTTTCTGGTTTCTTTACTCCTCTATGACAGTAAACTGAATATCTTTGAGTTGTGGACAAAACAAGACACTTGAGGATGTCATCCTGAGCTTTGGGAAAACTAATTTCACCATTTTCTGACATTTTATAGACCAAATAACTAATTGAGAGAAATAATCGACAATGAAAATAATGGTTAATTGCAGCTCCAGATGTGTCGCCTATGGGTATATTGAATGTTTTCCGATAAATTTACCTGCTGCTTTTCTGTGTGAAAGGGGCATTGCCTGCTCGTTTTCACGCAGTGTAGTATCTTTTAATAGATATTATAGAAATGTTTTGGCTAAGCCTCCTTTAAATCCTACCTGATTAAATGAAATAAGTACTATTTGATAAAGTGAAATAGAAAAACAAAAAGAGAACACACTTTTATCTCTTTCCAGGTTATTATGTTCCTAAGTCTGATGGAGAGTTCTACCAGTTTTGTTATGTCACGCATCTTGGTGACATCAGAGGAGCCAGTACGCCCTTCCAGTTCAGGTCAGCCACGCCCACGGAGGAGCTTCTGACTGTTACCGAGGACGACAGCAACTCAGACATACTCGTCGTCACCACCAAGACTGGCCTTCTAGAGGTACGCTACACGAGATGGTTTATTTTTTCTATTTTCCATCTTCCTGGGTCTTGGCCTCTATTAAGGGGTCCTATAGTAAGGTACTAGATCCAGAGGTTCCTCACTGTGACCTCTGACCTCACTGAGTAGTGACTCTCCCTTTTTGGCATTAATAAACTATTAAATTATTGTCTTTCTAGACATAGTGCTGGTCGATAATTCAAAATGATAATTTATTGTCTTTCAATGGAATCGTATCGTGATTAAATCATATATCGAGATGTCGTGATACACAATTATGTCATCTAAATTGATAATAACAAGCACATACTAACTCAAATTTCATGCTATATCGTGACCTTATCGAGATATGGAATGACCTATATCATGATAGAAGGTTTTGACCATATTGCCCAACCCTATCTAGCCATAGATACACCATACAACACAAATTGAATTTTATATAAAACTGGACAACCATGCATCTTACAACATTTATTCTGTTGTAACTGTCCCAAGACTGGGGGCATTACAAGGGGAAACAACTAAGTGACTCGAACACAAAGATCTTCAAGATTTAGGTACCATTCTCACTTCTTTCTCTTTATACCCTTAACTTACCTCCTCCATGCCTGGCAGCATGTGGAGGAGGCGCAGCAGGAGCGCAGGGAGCTGCTGAAGGCCATGCGCGTCCTCCAGGAGGAGAAGCAGCAGCTGCAGGAGGAGCAGAAGCGACTGGCCAGAGAGAGGGAGCAGGAGAGGGAGACGTGCTGCCTGCTGCGGACACACAACCAGGTTAGAGAGGAGAGCGATGGCAGCAAGTTGTGCTTCTTTCATTTGACACACATTAGTATAGATATAGCAGATATAGTTTGTGAATGCATTTATATAATTAAATAAAGGTTTATTACTAATCAAAAGGTATTTATGTAACATTAAAATTAGCAACTATAATAATAATAATAATAATAATGACGTTACAAAGTGCTTCACAACAAGAAATGAAAATACCATAATAATAAAATACAATATGTATATATATATATAACTGTAGCCTCTTCTTTTTACACTTCTTTTAAACTCCGCCACCTTTATGGGGCTTCCATTTTTCTCATCTGACATGTGAAACAGTCTAAATCACAACGCCCCAGTCACAGATACTGTTGCCTTCATTTCAGATGATTTGTTATCGCTTTAACAAGCAGAAAACATGGCATCATGTCTGAGTCTAATGTGAGGTCAAAGACTCTTCTGATGCCCTTTAAACTCTGTCCCACTCCCTCCATTACACCACAGGTGATCATCATCATCTAGTTACCTTAATAGATACAACAATGATGAATCAAATTATCAATTAATGAGTCAAAAGAAACATATAAATTATTTCATTATATGCGTAAATTGGGATAAAATATACCACAAAAACAGTCTCTGACAACAACACTGAGCGTTTCATTGTGTTTGCACATGTGTGTGTTTGTATGTAAATGTGTACAGAGACAGACCGTCTCTATTTGCACACGTGTGTGTGGAGCCAGTTCCTCACCAGTGATCACAGGTCTGAAAACTTCAAAGGCCCGAATTTATGAATAATCTGTGCCCATGTTTGAGAGACACACACACACACACAGAGCCGCAGCGTGCGTGTTTGTGTACATGTGTGTGTGTGTGTGTGTGTGTGCGCGCCAGTCTTTCTCTCCCTCTTTAACGACCTGACTCAGTGGGCCAGAACGGAATTGGGACGCAGTTTTCTCGGGCATCTGGCGTCAGGGACGATGCCATCGCGACCGCAGAGTGAACAAACATGACGTCAAACACACAAACACACACACATACACAAACTTGCCCCCCCCTTTCGCTCTCACACTCGCATTCAGGTCCCACACCACAGGGCCCCTCTAATGTGCATTCACACATGCACAGGCGAGCGCACACACAAACACGCTCATTATGCCACCCGCTTGCAAAAACCCTTTTAGTCTGTGTGTGTGGAATGAGAGGAGGGTAGTCCGCAAAACCGCCTGCCTGAAAAAAAAAAAGAGCCCTGCCCAGCCTCAGGGACAAACACCACTCAGTCACGCGATTCAGTGGCCACTGCTTTCTCACTGTCTATTTTCTCCCTGTCTGTCTGTCTGTCCGTCTGTCCCTGTCTTTTTTTTTCCCTCCCAATGTCAAATGTTTTCATTTCACAGTTGGGTTTGTTGGCATATGAATTATTTGACTAAAGCGAGGTAAACAAAAAAGACATTAATCAGACATTAATCAGAATTCAACAAATATGTCCACCTCGATTTCATCTAGTTCTTACTTTCCCATCACTCACTCACCAGCATGAGTCAGATTTTGGTGTTTTATGAGTTGCTCATTTGATATCTTGGCACAGAAACCTAAAACCAGTCACCTCAATGAAAGCGGAGGGAGGGGGGTGGCAGAAGGAAGGGGAGAGGCGAAACTTGCCAAGGAGATTGTGAGTGTGAATCCAGTCTCTTATCGCCCCCTAGTGCCGCTCTCCGGTTTAGGCTCAGAGTAAAAGAGCAGCTCTGCTTTGAGTTAGTCCGCTGCTCTTTTTTTTTTACGAAGGACAAAATCGCCATAAATTACGTGGTAATACACACACACACACACACTGTTATTACCGTGCTGCTTTTCATTCACCAGGCATGTCCATCCGCAGATATACGACTTGTGCGAGTAGGTGTGCGTCTCTCCTTTTGTAGAGCATTTTGCAGAAGGTGCGTGAGCTCATGCCACGCTGATGAAAATATCCCGAGTTTAACATGAAAACATAAGTACATATTTTGTGGCTGCTAATTTTACGAGAACACTTTTTATAAGGTCTTTATGCACTGCTAAAGTGCTTCCCGAACGCCAGCCGTAAAAATCATACAGTGATCTACGCAGAGCCAAGCCCAGAGGGAGACAGGCCTGAGTACGCATTGGTGTGTGTGCATGTCTGTTTTTGGATTGATGGCTGTGCTATCTGTCTGTCTCCATATGTCCTTGAATATGCAGCTGTGTGTCCGTCATTCTGTGTGTGTGTGTGTGTGTGGGGGTGCGTGTGAAGGAGTGCACGCGACATATAGAAAAGCAAGGTGTGTGCAGAGGAATGTTGTTCTGTCACAGCCGATATTAGCTATGGATGATTTAACGTCCTTCACTGCTGATTAGCAGCAAGTTCAAACAAGGCATTTCCACAGCAGTCACACCACGCGGAGAACAGCAACCTCGTGCAATCCGCTGTGCTCCACCAGGAATTTGTTTAAGGAATCCACTGCTACTAGACAGGTTGTTCCCTGCATGCATTCACTACATACATACATACTGCTGTTGTTCAGTAACTTCAGACACCTCAGTGTGCGTGTGTTCTGCGTCCATCAAAAGGGCTCACGTCAGTCATAATTTGTAACTGGTGATTTGTGATTGATAAGATAACACTTTACTGATCCCCAAGGGGGGAATTCACATGTCACAGCTGCACTAGAAACAGGCTATAAAGGCTATAAACAGGCTATAGAGGTAGGGGAATAACTATTTAAAAATAACAATTTAAAATTAAATTAAAAAAAACGCCAGTAATTTCTTTAAGGCATTAACGTAATTTACCCTTTCGGGGGTTGTAGCGGGCTCAGTTTTAAAGCTAGAGTGAAGATACTGGTATCATATGAAACTACAAAACCTAAGGAATCCACTGGTACCAGTCATGTCATAGTAGCTTGTTGCAAATTTTGGCAAGGAAAAACTGTCATGGTGATTTCCAAAGGTGTCCCTTGACCTCTGACCTCAAGATGTGTGAATGAAAATGGGTTCTATGGGTTCCCACGAGTCTCCTCTTTACAGACATGCCCACTTTATGATAATCACATGCAGTTTGGGGCAAGTCATAGTCAAGTCAGCACACTGACACACTGACAGCTGTTGTTGCCTGTTGGGCTGCAGTTTGCCATGTTATGATTTGAGCATATTTTTTATGCTAAATGCAGTACCTGGATATTATATTTGTCATTGTTTTGTGTTGTTATGTGATTTCCAATAATAAATATATACATACATTTGCATGAAACAAGAATATTTGCCCACTCCCATGTTGATAAGAGTATTAAATACTTGACAAATCTCCCTTTAAGGTACATTTTTAACAGATATGCGATTGATTTGCAATTAATCGTGATTAACTATTGACAATCATGCGATTAATAGTGATTAAGTATTTTAATCACTATTGAAATAACATGAAATAACCATTTTTAAAAAAAGTAGTAGACTGCGTTAGTTTTATATTGGTGTACCTAATAAAGTGGCAACTGAGTGTAGGTACAAATGATAAATACAATGTGCATAAAAACCAAACATACGACATGTACAACATACTCTATTTGCAACATGACCGTCAATTATCACCATCTGTGATTAATCACAAGTGTTGCACAAGATTCCTGACTTTGTTCAGCGTTCGTTCTCCTGCCAAGTTCAGCCTGCTGATCCAGCTGCTGTGATTGGCCGTGGCGTCCGTCACTGTGATCCACAGCTGCCTCTCTGTCCCCCCGTAGGATCTGCTGCGCTCGTCGCAGGGCCTGTCAGAAGAAAGGGAGGATGTGAGGAGGAGGCTGACGGAGGCCACGGACCGGGTCCGCCAGCTGGAGGAGGACCTGCTGGGAGTCACCCAGAGAGGCCTGCAGAAGGAGACGGAGCTCGATTGGTGAGTGGAGAACGCTCACACAAAACCATCAATCATCCAAACTCGTACATTTCTATGAGGACGTGACTGTTAAAGTAACTTTGAGGAGGTGTTCTTGCCTGCCTTCTGCTTCCTCAACATCTTCATCATTCCACTTGTCTACAATTCACAAAATAATGCAAAGCACATCCTCTAAAATAGTGATTAAGTTGACACAAATTTAAACATAAGCTTAAAAAGGATGGTATTTATTTCATGGATATTGTAGTGCAATGCATTAAATGCTTGTCTCCTCCTCCCCTTAGATGATGGATGTTGTCCTCTTACTTAACAGTAGCATGAATGGCACTGAATGAAGAATTAGTGTAATATAATGATGTCGGTGGATTGGTTTGAGGATGAAAGCTGTGCAAAACTTCTTCTCTTCATTTTATGTCACAGTCTGCGTGACCGTCTGAAGAAGCTCACGGCAGAGAAGGACACCCTGGAGAGCCAGCTGAAGAACGAGAAGGATGAGAGAGACCTCTACAAGGTGGGAGAAAAGCTCTGCGTAGCTGAACGGCTGGATAAAAAGGTGCATTTAGACTAACAAAGCTGGTGTGATTCGGTCTTTCTCTCTGTGTTATCCCATGTGCAGGCCCACCTGCGCAGCACCGAGCTGGAGAACACGAAGCTGAGCGCGGAGCTGCAGATGCTGAAGGCGGTGGAGCTGAACCGGGAGGTGACGATCGCCCAGTTCCAAGAGGAGCTGGACAGGCTCAGGCTCTGCGTGGCCCAGCGGGACAGCCTGGAGAAAGAGCTGCTGGCACACAAGGCTGACAAGGTAGCAGTGGTTGTACACATATATGTATGTCTGTTTTGTAAAAATCTGTTAATCTACATATAGAATTTCCTTCTACATGACTTTAGGCAGATCTGGTCCGTGTGCGTGAGCAGCTCCGTCAAGCAGAGGAGCAGCTCCAGGCGTCCCGGCAGCATGCCTCCCTGCTGGCCTCGGAGCTCCGCGACTCAGCCAGCGCCCGTGACCACACGATGACCGAGCTGTACCGCGCCCGCTTGGAAGCTGACAAGCTCCGTGCCAGTCTGGCTGATGCTCAGGCCGAGTGCCAACGCATGGAGAGCCAGCTAGACCGCATGAGGAGCACTGCACAGAAGGAAGTGGTCAGCGTCCAACTTCTGCATCTTTGCCTTTTCACTTTTCTATGCTATGATCTAGCTGTGATGCTATGATGAGGCCTGGACCGAAGCGAGGCCATGGTAAAGGTTTCTCTAAAATGTCCTCTTCTCTCCCAGGGTGTTGGGACCGGTGGGGATATGACCCCCAGCATGATGGTGGTGTCAGAGGCAGAGGCCGAGCTGCAGAGAGAGGTGGAGGAGCTGAAGCTGCGTCTTCACATGGCCGCTGAGCACTACAAGGAGAAGTACAGGGAGTGTCAGCGCCTCCGCAGGCAGGTGGCCAAACTGAACACAACTGAGTCACAGGGGGTGAGTACTCTAGAGTAAGACTCATATGAAAAGAAAAATTACACGCAGGTCACTTTAGCAATTAAATTGTATTGATACATTGTGTGTGTTTTTTTTTGTTGCAGGAGCCAAAGAGAAATGCATCCACTGAGACGACACAGGAGCCACTGACCCCCAGTCCAGAGTCACCGACAGCAGGTACACATTCAAGCGCAAAAGTATATATATACATGTTGTTATATTCTTAAGTATACTATAATTGCATTCTTTTCTAAAACAATTGTGTACATTTCTGTAAAACATATGAATCCAGAAACACTTAAACTAGTTTAAAACAGCGTCATAGAGATGTCATTTTCTTGTTTGAAGATGTTCTGTGCTTCACTTATTCCCACGGATAACTGCACAAACCACACCATGCCAATAGAATATATACAGATTTGTGTGTCCGAACAAGTGCTTAAACTTGATGTGCATCAATGTTCAAATATCCTGAGAGAAATGAATTGTACAAAAAGGTACTTCCACGTTTGTTTTTTGTCTTTAAAGTAATAATTAAAAGGTAGAAAAAGAGAGATGTTCCACTAACAGTACCTTAAATCAACAGTAATGCATCGCAATCTCATGACGTAAAGAAAAAGAAAGTAAGTGGGTGGTGTGACTCACTCTTGCTTGACTGGACAAAACCTTTTTCTCATACTGTGCTAATGTATTACTCCCACACGAACATGCAACATCTTAAAACAACAAGTTGACACATATTCTCTGGAGATTCTCCAAAGTCTTGTCGGAAGTTGGAAGTAAATAAAAGTAGATGAGCCTGGGTAAAGGATAATGATTGCACTAAACATGTTGTGGTTTTTCCCTATTTTTTATTACCACTGTTATAGGAAAAAAGAAAGTGATTATACTGAAATATCCAACCTGAATCAAAAACTGTCCTTCTGACTATGTATCATGTTTGTTCTACTCTTAATGTGTGTGTTTACAGGGAATATAGCTGCTGCAGTCCTACAAGGAGCCGTTGAGCTGACAATCACTCGAGAACTTAATAACAGGGAATCCACACATACTGATGCGTGCATCAGCACAGAGAGGGAAGAAAGGCAGAGAGAGAAAATGCCAAAGGAGAGGGCCGAGGTGGAGGTGGAGGCTGAGGGAGAAGCAAACCAAGAAGACAAAGAGAAAGAGGAGAAGAAGGACAGCCTGCCGGAGGAGAGCCTGAGGATGACGAGCTGGGTGGAGGTGGAGAAGGAGAGGCAGAGCGCCGAAGAGAACAGCGAGGCGGAAACGGCAGGGAAGGCTGAGGATGTCGCGGGGCATCAGGTGCTGCTGGAGGTGGAGGGGAGGAGCATGGGGGAGGCGGAGAAGGCACAGACATGCTCGGTGGAGGAGGAGCTGGCGATGATGGAGGAGAAGTGGAGGCAGCAGTGTGCGATCAACGAGACGCTCAAACAGCGGCTGGCCAACGAGGAGGAACGATTTAGAGTAAGACACACAAACACATGAGGGATCAGTGCTCTATCAGTGATCAGACATGGTGTACACGCCCTTAAGTAAGGCAGCTACTGTTCCTCCACTCAGCAAAACATTTCCTTAGTAAATTTAAGTTAAAACAACAAGCGTGCTCCAGTGTAGATCACACAATCCCGTTCTCTTCCTCATTACCCTCATTGCACATAACGTAACTCCATTTTTAGTGCATCAGATTGTTCTGTAATCCCCATCCTCCCCTTTCACAAGTCAATTTTCCAGTCCATTTAATTTTAATATTTTTTTCACTGGATGTAGTTACTTACACAAAGAAAATTAACTTGTGAGTTTGTGATCCAATCATAATGGACAATCATTATAAAGTTTACTCTTACCCAACTTATTATTACTTAGTTATTTTGTCCTGTATTCAACTTCAATCTTTAACTCATTTTATAAATACATTTTGGTGTAAACAAAAAACACGATAATTATGGATACAGTGTTCTGAGTGCTTTTTATAAAATTTTGTTTTTTAATTTATTTATTTTTTAGTCCTTTTTATGCAAAATAAGGGTTTTGACTTATGCTATTTTCATTATTGATTAACCTACAATTATTTTGTTTGGACTTAGTCCATTTAATGCATAAAATGTCACAAAATAGTAATACATGCTAATTAAACATTCACATCTTTAAGTACTGTAGGTTATAATTTCCAAAAAACTCTGCAAAAGATATTATATTAACAATAATATAAAACAAAGAAAAGCAGCAAGTCCTCAAATCTGAGAGGCTGGAATGAGCAATTGTTGGCTTTTATCTGCTTAATTTTGCTTAATTTTGCTTGGTAAATTACTTGAACAATTAATTGTCGATATTGAATATTTCTTTATTTAATTAATAAGGACAGCACTGTACAAAATATTTCAAAAAAAAAAGCAGAAAAACTATGAGACAAATCTTTTAAAATTGTCTTACCACTGCTGACTCAAGGAGACAGGATATAGCTAGTGGCACTTAAATACATGAGCTAATTGTTGAGTTAATTGGTTAATAAATAGCAGCGAGTACACTTGGTCACAGAGCAGCAAAGGTTCATACCAGTTTACATGAGCATGTGCATTAACCAGAGTAACCGGGTTACTCCGTGCCACACATGAGCCTATGTGTGTGGTATGTGTGTGTGTGATTCAATCTGAGCACTTGAGCTCGTTGCGTCTACGTGGGCCTGTTGCATTTTGCGTGCGAACGTCTGCCAAAGTACCTACTGGCGTTTAATCTCCTTGAGTGAGTGTGTGTTTATCGGCGCTGTAAATAAGGCTCTCCCCTGTCTTTGATAGAGTCTCCTGTCTGAGGCGAGTGCCCCGGGCCCCGAGCCGCTCTTAATGGCCCCGGAGACTGACAAGAGAGGCAGCCGCAGAGCGCCATGCTTTACGGCTGTTTACATCAGCCACCCAGAGGATGGACCGAGGGAGAGGCGTGGGAGGGTAGGGGGGGGGGCACAGAAATACACGGCTGCAGAATCCCTTCACCTGAACTTAACCCTCTAATGCTGCACAGTAAATTCATGAAAGAGGGGGGAGAGCAAGAGAGGACAAAAAGGAGATGAAAGAGAATGACGGGGAAAGCCAAAGAAGCAAAGAGAATTTAAGAGTGAAAAAAGTAGACATGAAGCAGAAAGAGAAACCGCGGGAGAGGATGAAATGAGAGAAGAGCAGGCAACTAGCCATGTAAACTATCCCACAGGGTCAGTCCTGTTAGAAAGTTAGAGATTTACTACGATCCCCCGGTCTGCTCCAGTCGGCCCTGGACACAGACCGTGTTTCTGTGGCTTTAGCTGTGTGTTTTACAGTAGGCACCGCACATTTGACGCCGCTCCAGGTTTAATAAAACTCAACCGACCAAATATTTGAGTTCACTTACGTGTCTGTGTGTACACCGACTGATATTCATCTTCAGTCAGTTAACACAAATGGAGTGGAAATACACGGGAAAGGGTTCATATCAGTGCGTCGTTTCCATCAACTCTGGGAGAATCTGCCACCATTTACGTTATTTTGGAGCTGAATCAATCAGTCAATGATCAGATAATTAATCAACAGCTATTCTAATATTCGATTAATCGTGTCTAAGCATTTTTAAAGCCATAACATTCCCTAGTTCCAGCTTTTCAGTTGTGAGTATTTGCTGCACTTCTTTGTCTTATGTGATATTAAAATGTATATCTGTGTGGTTTTGGACTGTTGGATGGAATAAACAAGACAATTTAAGATGTTGCCTTTGGGCTCTGGGACACTTTATAGACTTAACAATTAATCAATTAAACTATAAAAGAATCGTGGGATTAATAAATTATGAAAGTAACTGTTAGTTGCAGCCTTAGTTATTTTATTATTCAACCTCTGCCCTACTTGGAGCAGTGAGGAGCTACAATAATTGTCTGCATGCAAAACAGCATGAGCTAATATCTTATCTTGTGTTTTTATTATCATTTTTGGGGGCATTTTATACGTCCATTAGATGGTTGACAGGTGAGAGAGATGGGGAATGATGCAACAAAGGACTCCACGTTTTAACCCTGTGTCTCAGTGTTAATTGTTCATTAATCATCTTTGAGTATTTCTATATCAAAATCTATATATCGTGAATGTTATTTTTTGTACACAGAATCATTATGTGCTGCATTTTTATGAACTCTGGCCTGATGTTACTATGTTTGTTTTTTTTGGTTTCCTGTCTGTAGGTGCACATGGCAGAGCGAGCCAGCGAGGTGACAGAGCTGAAGTGCAACCTCGCCCAGGCCCTCAGAGACAAGGAGCAGCTACAGGAGGTAAAGCAGCAACACAGAGAAGTGCACACTAGACAGCAGGGGGGATTCAATTCAAATCCAAAGAGGTCCAGCAAAGGTCCAAACCCTCATAATGTGTACATTGCATCCTGTAACCTACCCCTACAGCTATCAAATACAATCAACAACTTGCATTTTCATATCATTATTATTATTATTAACATACAGACACTTTGAACTTGTATGGAAAACAAATAGCTATCTTTATCATAAATAAAATTAGCCCTAGCACAATGAACTTAATGTTAAAGGGTGATAAACTAATGAACCCAAATGCACACCAGGGAGCCAGGAAATCAGTTATGTTTTTTATTGATGATGGTGATGCAGTGCAGCTGGTGGCTCCTCCCTGACTCCGGCACACCTGCAGACAATCACACACAACACGGAGAGGGTGCGGCTCTGAGGCAGACAGGTTACCGTGAAACATAATGTTCAAGGAGCAGATGTAACACTGAAAGGCCTACACAGAACAAGACAGAATCTCCTGAATAAAATAAATAAAAAGCACCTATTTTAGAAGACCAGGTAAAACAGTCTCAGACACAGTCTGTAGCCAGACAGCAGCAGGTCAGTTGCTTCATGCTTTCATCTCTATCATGCTGTTGTTCTCTCTACGCACGGCAATCAATCAGTTTGACTGGCTCAATTGAGTGAAGCTATTGCCTTATCAATCTTGGTATCCATCGGCTATCGGTCTCTGGATCGATATTTTTGGGGTTCCGGTTTAGCCAGTATATACAGACGTAGGCAAAATTGTTGGTACCCTTCCGTTAAAGAGAGAAAAACCCACAATGGTCACTGAAATAACTTGAAACTGACAAAAGTAATAATAAATAAAAATTTACTGAAAATGAACTAATGAAAATCAGACATTGTTTTTGAATTGTGGTTCAACAGAATCATTTAAAAAAACAAACTAATGAAACTGGCTTAGACAAAAATGATGGTACCCTTAACTTAATATTTTGTTGCACAACCTTTTGAGGCAATCACTGCAATCAAGTGATTTCTGTAACTCTCAATGAGACTTCTGCACCTGTCCACAGGTATTTTGGCCAACTCCTCGTGAGCAAACTGCTCCAGCTGTCTCAGGTTTGAAGGGTGCCTTCTCCAGACTGCATGTTTCAGCTCCTTCCACAGATGTTCAATAGGATTTAGATCAGGGCTCATAGAAGGCCACTTCATAACAGTCCAATGTTTAGTTCTTAGCCATTCTTGGGTGTTTTTAGCTGTGTTTTGGGTCATTATCCTGTTTGAGGACCCATGACCTGCAACTGAGACCAAGCTTTCTGACACTGGGCAGCACATTTCGCTCCAGAATGCCTTGATAGTCTTGAGATTTCATTGCACCCTGCACAGATTCAAGACACCCTGTGCCAGATGCAGCAAAGCAGCCCCATAACATAACCGAGCCTCCTCCATGTTTCACATTAGGTACAGTGTTCTTTTCTTTGGATGCTTCATTTTTGCGTCTGTGAACATAGAGCTGATGTGACTTGCCAAAAAGCTCCAGTTTTGTCTCATCTGTCCAAAGGACATTCTCCCAGAAGCTTTGTGGCTTGTCAATATGCATTTTGGCAAATTCCAGTCTCGCTTTTTTTATGATTTGGTGTCCTCCTGGGTCGTCTTCCATTAAGTCCACTTTGGCTCAAACAGTGACGGATGGTGCGATCTGACACTGATGTACCTTGACCTTGGAGTTCACCTCTAATCTCTTTGGAAGTTGTTCTGGGCTCTTTGGTTACCATTCGTATTATCCGTCTCTTCAATATGTCATCAATTTTCCTCTTGCGGCCACGTCCAGGGAGGTTGGCTACAGTCCCATGGACCTTAAACTTCTGAATAATATGTGCAGCTGTAGTCACAGGAACGTCAAGCTGCTTGGAGATGGTCTTATAGCCTTTACCTTTAACATGAAGGTCTATAATTTTCTTTCTAACCTCCCGAGACAACTCTCTCCTTAGCTTTCTGTGGTCCATGTTCAGTGTGGTACACACCATGACACCAAACAGCACAGTGACTACTTTTCACCCTTTAAATAGGCAGACTGACTGATTACAAGTTTGAAGATACCTATGATGCTATTTACAGGACACACCTTAGTTTAATATGTCCCTATGGTCAAACTATTTTACATCTTTTCTAGGGGTACCATCATTTTTGTCTAGGCCAGTTTCATCAGTTTGTTTTTTAAAATGATTCTGCTGAACCACAATTCAAAAACAATATCTGATTTTCAATAGTTAATTTTCAGTAAATTTTTATTTATTATTACTTTTGTCAGTTTCAAGTTATTTCAGTGACCATTGTGGGTTTTTCTCTCTTTAACGGAAGGGTACCAACAATTTTGCCTACGTCTGTATGTGGATAACGGATATCCAGGCCTCTTCCTTTCTCCGGTCATTGTTTATTGTCTGATTAGCAACGTCATCGATACATTTTGTAGGTTTTTTAAGGTCCAGACAACGTTTCGGCTAATCTCTATAAACAGATATCTGCATATGAATGATAATGATAATAAAAAGCTAAATTGATGGGTTATAAGATTGCATTTCGCTCAATGCATTCCGCCTCTTTTGGTCTCCACACGGACTGTTTACCTTCATGCAACCAAAGCTCGCACCAATGTGATTGGTCAATACTACTCGGACTATAAACGGACACCAGAACGCTTCCGATGCCAAAATCTTGTCCCGTTGCCTTCAGATTCTGCATTCATATATCTGCTTCTAGAGATTATTGCCATATTAACTGGATGCAGTGTCTGAACTCCTTCCTGTAGCCTTTCCTTCTCTTCTCCATACTCCCCACTGCCCACTAATTAATACATCTATACTTGCTTCTCTCGCCCATCGGGTACAGTGCCATTAGACAGTGCAAATGCCAGGCGACGTGTCTGTTTCACCTTCCCAACCCTGGTTTAAATGTTAAACCTGATAGCCGCGCACTAATGAAGTCATCAAGAGAGGAGGTCAGGGGGGGGAAGAGCGAGAGGAAGGAGGGAAGTAAAAGCGAGAGAGGGCGAGTGCCTTTATCAGCAAAGCCAGAGCAGAGGGAGCCAGAGTCTGACACCCATTACAGTAATGAGTAGGGTACTAATGCTCTTGCTTCAGATATAATCACAAAGGGCAGAAACAATGTAGAGGGAAACTTAACTCTGAGCTGAAAAACACTTACTTGGTTCCAACAGTGAAAATGTGCTCTGGAAACACTGACTGAATTTGAATTCTCCTCAGAGCATCAGTCCTTCTCTCTTCCAACATATAATGTTGGCGTGTGCTGACAGTGTTTACACATTAAGCAACAACAAAGATCTCTGAACTGGGAAAAGAAAATCATACTGAAATACAGGGAAATATGTATAGTATACAAATGTAAAGATAAGAATAGCCACGCCCTAAAGCATCCCCTGCTTTATGGTCTATTTGACTCTAAATGGGACCATAATTTACTAAATGAACATCATGCTGTATTGAAGAAGACTTGAAACGAGCGATTGAGACCATAAACTAATGTTTACAATGTTTACTGAGGTAATAAATCAAGTGAGAAGTAGGCTCATTTTCTCATAGACTTCTATACAATCAGACTTCTTTTTGCAACCAGAGGAGTCGCCCCCTGCTGGCTATTAGAAAGAATGCAAGTTTAAGGCACTTCTGCATCGGCTTCACAGAACCAGAGGTTGCCCACTGTTAACAATATGTAGTTTGTCCCGGTGAGGTGCTGTGACACTCAGGGATGGATAATGTCTCCGTCTCCCTCTAGGAGCTGCAGCGCTTCGTGTCCAGGCAGAGGGAGCAGGAAGCTGGTGTTCAGGGTGCTGAGATCAGGCAGCCGATGATGCTGCGCTACCCCTTACCATACCCTCAGGACCCCTCTCCTCCACCACTGGTTCCACACAGGCCTGCTGAGTTGCAGTACGGCAACCCCTACTCCACTGACACCACAAGAGGTGAAAGGAAGTCAAACTTTGATAAATCTTTCAGGTTCTCTGCGACTCTGCATCTGTCTGTTTTTCATTCCGTTATATTTTGCTGCTCTAGAGCAAACAAACGTATATGATGCTTACACGTTTTGTTCAGCAAGATCATCTATACAAATGAACACCGCTTTTGTGATTTTTGAAGCGTAAATGCAACACCACCACCAGAAGTTAAAAGCTATAAACAAACTACACCACGGTTGAATGATTTTAGTAGTCTCATTTAGCCACTTGTTAGCAACCACCTTTTTTAAGACACATAAAAGCTTCCAAATTCACAAGTGGGATGTTTACTGATGTAATTCATGTCGTAGAACAAAACCTTAAAATCTCTTAAGCTTGTGTTAACCACAGACCTTATTTCAGACCTCTAACCAAAAACCCACGACGAGACGACGGAACCCGGAAGTGCTAAAATGCTAACTCATTTCCAGGTTTTAGTCCTGCAGCGCTCTATTTGAGGACAACATTTCCATGTTTTACTGTTTTTTTCCAGACCGTGTGGATGTTTCGCTTTCTCCCGAGCACATGTCTCGTCCTCCGCCCGAGGCTCCACCCTGCGCCCCTCCCTGCGCACCCCCAATCACACCCCCGAGCCCGGGCCCCGGGGCGCCAGGCTGGGAACGGGAGGTGGTCTGCATCCAGCCCTCCCGCAGCACGAGCCCTCCCGACAACCTGGAGCAACCGCCGGAGGAGCCGCGAAATGTAAGTGCAATAATAAAAACACACAAAACCGGATGGAAACTCACTGTCAGCAAACTGAAAACCCCAGGCTGGTATGACATTCATTAACAAGCCAACAAAAATTGGAATTATTTTTGAGCATCTGTATCAATTGAGGTTTTCACATGCATCAGATTATGCATGACAAACTAACCGTGATCCCAGCCTTTGCTTTTCCTACCCTCACGTCGTGTTTTTCAGCATCCAAAGAATTGCTGTCACGGACAGTAATCCCTCGCTCTCCGTCTCTGGAGTGCTCCTCCTCACTGAATAGAAGGGGAATAGTAGCTTGCCCTTAAAAGATGAAGCTATGAACTCATTTGCATAAAGCTCTAATTAACGTCACTCCCTCAGAGCTCAAGAGAGACGAAGATAACAAGGGCTTGGAGAGTAATTAGGGGGGTTTTTGCAAAAGGGACAAACCCAAGATCAGTTAGTCTGTCGGATTACATCTTTTTGTTGTTTGGGAGCAAAGTGAAATAGAGGGCTAGTGAGGAAGGTTTACTGTGTGTTGCTCTTTCTTTAAATAGAAACATGCCAGCACATATCTTTGATGGCAAATAGATGGCCATCAATTTCCATCCTTTTGTGTGCATTTGTGTTTCATAGGCTGCTGATGGGGCTCAGCCGACCTGTGATCATCAGTCCAGTAGACGTAGAGAAGCCAGGGGCAGCTTCTGCTTTGACTCCAGGTAGTGTGCCCACCCACACACATAAATAATTACTGTAGAATAAATAGACATTGATTAAAAAGGGACAACAAAGAGAAGTTAGGGAGGGATTTCTTTTCCCAGTGGTGTGCCAAACGAGGCTAATATAAAAACAATATATAGCTATTAAAATCCCTTACTGTTTGGCCAGACCTGCAGGGTGGCTAAGCTGACATCACAGAGTAAAAGAAGTGGCAGTTTTCATGGTCATTTACAGAAGCGTAATGCATTCACTTGAGAAAAAAAATATTTGCCCTGTTTTTTTTCTGAATTAACGAGATTATTATCTCAGCCGTTCTGAGAAATGCTCTGTTTTTACAAATTAACGAAATACCTCAAAATCCTGCAAAAGAAGCTCTCATTAATTTGAGGGCACGATTTCATGGAAGCGAGGCGGTTTAGTTTAATCCAGCACTGAGAACACTATGAATGATGTGACGGAGACTGAGGCACAATTGCCTGATTGTCTCTCGAGACGCCACATAGCCAGCCTGAATGCATTTCAGATGCATCATCTTATATTTGTGAAGCACGCCATGTCAGTTCAACTGATCCTGGAGAAACACCACAAATGTCCGTCAGATCAGAACGGGCTTTACGTCGGAACAACTACAAAGTCCTGAGGTTCCTGCGCAAAGTCCACAAACTAATAACAATACCATCTATATACTTAAAGACACAAGTAGCTCCCAATATCTCAAAACCAAATAAAACGGGATTAAACTAATGTGCAGTTATGATTTAACTGTGTATCACTGTGGTGACTCACTGAAAAAGAAACAAAAAATGACCCAAAAGAAAAAAAAAACTTTTCTCAGAATTGCTGAGATAATGATCTCGTTATTTCAGAAAAACAGGGCAAACATTTTTTCCTCATGTGAAGTATTACGTAGTCTTGTGTACCCTGAGGGGTTGAATTTTCATCCCCACAGATATTATCAAAACGGGTCCATTTTCTTGTCGAACTTTTCTGTCATATTTGTCCATTAATTATGAAGCCCTTTAAAACCACAACGTGTTGTTTTGACATTTTTGTTTGTATATGGAATAAACAAACGTGTTATGTAACAACATAGAAAGCTCTGGATACAGTGTCCAAAACATGTAACAAACTAAACAGTTGGAGCAACAAGAGGGAATTAAACACAAAATACATACAGTGGAATCCGCTTATAGTGATCACGGTTACAGTGAACAACCGCTTATATATGGATCAAAAAGCTTGGGACAGAATCATTCCTATACAAATGCTGTTTAAATAATTTGCTTATAGTAATCAAGTAGTCCGCTTAGAGTGTTCATTTTGGGTCTTTTCATACAACAACATTTGGAAAAACATTTTAAAACTACTTTTTTTCACTTTACTCCCATGATGATACTGTATTTTATGAATAAGTTTGTTTTCAAACTCTGATACCAGTCTGGTATTGTAAGGCTGCAGTTTATATTCAGGCCTGTTAAAAATTCAAAAAAGCCAAGCTGTGGTTTAGTAGACTATTTGCACTACTGACATCACTGTATTTGTAAACAGCACAATACTGTTTTAAGGCTATTGCTTGATTATAATTTGAACTACAGTAAACTATATTTTATATACAGTACTGTACTGTATTAAAGTGTATTTGAATAATACACATTACATTTAATTTGTACTATAATGTCATTTGAAAAGGGTTTGAAACAGCTGTAGGCTACTGTATTTTCAAACAGTGAATACAATTCAGTAAAAGTACTTAATAGTCATGTAATAAATATACAAATAACAATTAGAGGGTAATCTGCACGAGAAATAAAGAAAGAAATTATAATAATCATCCACTTATAATGATCAATTTGACCCGGACAGACGTGATCAGTATGAGGTTTCCACTGTACGTACATACATATACTGTATGCACATATGTATCTATGTATGCACATGCACAATATGTATATACAGTACATATACATAATACACAGGTATACAATACATACTGTATGGAGATGTTTTAGATGTGTATAAAAGTCTAATTTTAACTGAGTGGACTAACATACAGAATAGGTCAGTGTACACATTCCCACTGTATGATCCCAACCAAACTGATGCGTCTCCCCGCCACCCTCTCCTCTTCTCTCTCCAGCAGCGTTCACAAGCGCTGCCCGTTGTGCGAGGTGATCTTCCCGCCCCACTTTGAGCAGCGCAGCTTCGAGCAGCACGTGGAAAGCCACTGGAAGGTCTGCCCCGTCTGCTCCGAGCAGTTCCCCCTCAACTGTCAGCAGCAGCTCTTCGAGAGGCACGTCCTCACGCACTTTGACGGCCACGTGCTCAACTTCGACCAGATCGAATGAAAGGGGGCGTAAAAGGGCAAAAAAAAACGTATGTGTGTCGTCAGCTATTAGTTCATTTTGATTGGGTTAAGTCGTCTTGTTAATATACAATCATTAGCACTTTTTCGCAATCTTAACAAAGGTTAGAAAGAATGTAGTCCAGGGAAGTTTGTCCTGTGGCGGCTACTCCACCGAGGTGTTTTATTAAAAGTAGGGTAGCTTTCACCTTTAATGCACCATGGGTAAAAGGATCATTAACACTCGGGAAAAGTGCCATGGTCCTTTACTTTTCTATCATTTTTATGCTCATCTTTCTGCTTCAAGGGACTAAAGCACCTCCAGTAGTGCATGCATTAATTATGTGTTCAAAACTACAAACCGTTCAAGCTAAAAAGAGTGAATTGTAGCAGGAGCTTGAAACCAGGGCTTTTGAAGAGAAAGCATTTTGTTCCTGTTCTTTAACTACCCTGAATATTATTTAAGACATCTTCATCTTTTTAATTGTCCACACGATTCAAAGCTCGGAAAGACAGAAGGGGAAAGGAATTTTTTTAAAGTGTAAATGAGGAGTGAGATCTGAATATGTCTTAAAGAATCATCGGAGTGTGTATATTTAATTGAAGAGCGGTGTGGTGGAGATTTTTTTTTTTTTTTTGTTGAGTGATTTCTCCCAAACTTACAGTACTACTGTACGTATAAGACGTCAGATGGTTGAAACAAAAACAGCACTACGTTTTCATGTATCTGCACTAAATAAGGCTTTATTCTGAATGTACTGTACATATGAAAATAAGTATAAGTTGTGGAGAGACCTGTGAATTACTGTCGTGACCCCGCCTCCCTTCATTGTTCATGTTTTAGTGATGACAGAATGACGGACCAATGATGTTTTACTTTTGGTCAGCTGGTGAGAAACTGGGCTGGTCTCTTTTATTTTATTGATAATGTCACGTTTTAGGCAAAACAAACCGCTGGACACTAAGTTACAGACACTTTTATTGTTACGTACTTCCACGTTTTAAAAGTTAAAACTGTGAGGAAAAAGTTTGTGTGCAGGTTCCCCCACATCATGAATGAGTGTCATTTATACATGTGTCTCCACATCACTGCTTGTCTATTTTCTGTCATTACAAAGTGACCCCCTGACAGTGTTGTATTCAGGCTTTAAAAATTGCACATGCCCAGTAATCACAAAGGCAAATGTGTGTGTATGTCATGTGTCCGACGCAGCCTCTTTTCATGTGAGAATGTCAGGACGGTGGTTTAAGTGTGTACTGCAAAGATCTTTATGAATAAAGTAAGCTTGTCTTAATGCATTTAACTGAAGTGTTGTCTTTTTATTTGGGTTGAAAGGAGGAGAAATAAGAAGTCCGAGCTACAGAGCTTTTTTACTTTATTTTTACTGGTTTTTTTTCAGTCATTTCCTGTTTACATTTAAGCAGCTTCTCTTTTATATAGAAAGACAGTTTGACATCATTTACAAGTCACTCTGCTCAGAACCTGTTGTCCCCCCATACAAAAAGGAAACATTGGTCTCCACGTTACATACGAAAATATAATTTAAAAGCACTTGACAACAGACACGTTACAATACATTCACTGTACACAGTATATTGAAACCCCCTCCCTCCGTCTCCTCCTTCTGCACACAGCCTCCGCTCCTCCTCTCCCATATGTGTAATACTGCAATTGGACCCCGTGTAAAAAAGCTGAAACTATTGCCATGGTGACGGCGGTGTCCGTGAAGCGGGGATGGTTTTTTTACGAGTGTTTGACAGAGCTCCAACGGGGAGACTCTCAGTCGCCGTCTATCTCAGCCACGGAAACTCTTCCCCTACGCTGAAAGGCAGGAATGAAGCTTTTCTATCGCACGCAAACCATTACCTCAGGGTTACCTCTGAGTCCACGGACGCACTTTGAAACTGATACCGAGATTTTAAGGATTACTTATTGGTGCTTCAGAATAGACATGGATATCTTTTCCGGCACACACGTTTGTGCTTATTCGTTAGGTAGCACAGTAGAAAAGGCATTGTCTTACAATACAGTACAGTACATGGTAATTACTATAATCAGAACAGGATATTAAAAAGAAATTAGGAGGTTTAATAATTTATATTTATTTAACCCCCCTAAATAAATTAAAGAAATAACAGAAAAAAACTTCCTTGTAAAGATAATGTGGAAGCATAAAAAAAAGGTCTATTTGCCGTGCTAGCCCAGTGGTTTCCATGGCAACAGCAGCTTGGAGGACAGGAGGGTGTGTGCAATATCAGAGGTCACTGTACCCATCAACAGAACAAAAAGAGAAGAAGCTCGTGCTCTGAGCCTTCTGCAGATTTTAAAAACTTTGTGCACGATGAGGGGAACGATGTTATGAATCGGTGTGTCTTGGCACGCGGCGGCGGCGGCGGCGGCGGCGGTGGCGGCGGCTGCACACCGCACCGCTCTTGTTTTTCTTAGAGGCAATGAATGATAAAAATCCCAGTCGGGGGGCAACAAGTTGGCCACCGCTACACTACATGACGCAACACTAGCCAGCCAATCCTGCTCCACGGGAGTCGGACCAGCGGCCTGGCGCACGCACACACACACACACACTCACACACAGAACACGACAGATCCGAGCACTGAAACACACACACACACACACACACACACAGAATAACACTCTATAGGCTGATGACTTGGATAAAAACACACACGCATGGCGCCCATACACACACACACACACACACACACACACATACAATGAACTGGAATGCTCTTGTCTACAACACACACACGACAGGTTGTAGATGGAAATCTCTTTCAAATCTTCCGCACGTTCTTCCTCTCGTTACGACACAGAAAAAGCATGCATGAAAACATTCGATGTACATCCACTCATCTGCGCGTTTTGGAGGCGCGATGAAGAAGAAAATCATTGCCACACGTTTGGCGACCTCCAGGGTGAAACCATTACAACTCCCACACCCCTCCCACACTCCACCCACCCTTCCCTCCCTCCCCCCTCATCAGGCACATGGTATGGTCAATGTTTGGCAGTGGAGAGCTGTTGGCAACATCATGGAAAAAACAAAACACAACAACACAGATCTTGGCAACTGGAATACAGTATGATGCTTAACCTGCTTTCACCGGCTAAGTCTCTTGAACACAGCTCTGGCACTCTGAATGAGTTAAAACACTGGAGATATGAAATACATGGATGGCTTCCCGTGGGGGATGAAATGTTTAAAGATATGGATTGTTGGCCCGGGGCCGTGTTCGCCCCTTTCCTGATCAACAGTAAAACATCACACACATGATGATTCAGAGTGTCAAAGGCGTTTTGGCTCCTTATCTCTAGGGTGTGGTGAGAGAAAACGCTCCCAGCCTAAAGTCAGCCAGCTATTTGACCTCTGAGGTGACAAAACTGGCCATCTCAGCAAATAAGGAATGAAAGGAACACTTACTGAAATACATAAAAAAATAAAAAAACACTCACAAAAATATATAAAATAAAGCTTGAAAATAAAGTGTAACTATTTATGTATATGCTCATGAATACTTTTATATATTTTTATGTACACATACATATCTGTCTATTGTTTATATATCAATATATCTATTTAAAGTATAACTTAACTCTCGCGCTGAAACCCCCAGAAGTTACAGCGAAGGCACAGATCTGAGCTCAGTCACGGGAGAGGGAGTGTAACAAACGACTGAACTCAGATCAGCATTAATGTCAACTTCATCCCACTCGAAGACGAGCGGGGAAAGGGGCAGGGCTCGCTTGCACTTCCTGTTTCACATCTTCGTTTCTCGTTTCCCCTCTTCTTTCTTTTATAGCGTTTGTTTTTGTGTCTTTTCTTTCTGTTTTTTACATTTAGCACCTTATGTAAGTCAAACAATAGAGAAACAAAATAACATGATAGCATATAGGAATGTGCAAATATACAACAATACAAAATACTACAAAGATACTTCTTTTTAAAAATACAAGTGATATAATAACATGGAAAGAAAAAAAATAACATACAAAACAAAAAAATTATGAAAAAAGAAAATTAAAGCACGCACTTGATCCTTTAGTGTGTGGGATGGGTATAAAAGGGTCGGGTGAGGGAAAAGTCAGGATAGGGCTGTGTTTTGGGGTAGTGATTGGTGTGAGCACGCCGCGCTCTAGCCTTGAATCTTGCGCAGGATCTCGGTGGAGACGGGCGGGTGGAAGTTGATGGTGTGGTGTCTCAGGCCCTGCGAGGTCTTGTAGCTCTTGCCGCAGCGACACTTGAAGGGTTTCCTCACGCGGATCTGCGTGCGGTGGCCGTTCTTGGCGTGGTACTTGATACCGTTCACATTCTGAAGAGACAGAGAAGAGGAAGTTTATTTCTTCATCTGTTTTGTTTTCATGCCTTATCATTAACCTCTCCTGCTTGCAATCACCTCATTCCCTTCACCTGGTGTTTCCCTGCACATCTCCTCACCTGCAGCTTGTTCTCTAATCAGTTCCTCAGCCCATACTAGTCCAGGGCTGCGGTCGAAAAGTCCTTTTTGCTTAGGAAGGTTCCTAACGTTCCTAATGTTATCGAATTGAGTATCTACAATTGTGGAATTTCATTGATATTGGAATTGACTACTAATTTTCTGGTATGACATCCCTAGGTCATACTGGGAAGAAATTATCCGCTGATTTACCGACGTTTCTTTCTCAATACAAGGAAAAAGTCTTTCTGGGCCCAATGGCATCACGTGACGGAAGTTGTAATTCCACGGTTTGGCCACTTTGTGTAATTGGTTTCAAAGCCCGGCGCTCTTCCTGGGGGCTTGTGTACGATGCTTTCATACCAGACTGGGTCACAGGTTGATCGCTTATTGACCCAGATCTGCAGCTAGCTAAGCTAACCGGCTGCTGGCAGTAGCCTTAACACAGATTAGGATCCCAAACCTGAACCTGCAAATTGGTTTGAGAAATCCCAATTTGCATATTTGATACAGTTACCCACTTTAAATTAAAAATGGTCACCGAAATGTTTACACTAGAAAACATGACAGTGGGAGAGCGCTCTGTTTTAGTCTCCTTATGAATGATCATGTTTTTTATTGGACCTCCATTAACTATGGTGGTAGTTGCTAATCTTCTTAATTACTACCGATTACTGATAACTACAGTATCTAATAATTCTACAGTAAAATAACTACAGAAACTCCTCTTCTCATCATTTTATATCAAAGCTGAGCATTGTCAGACCTGCAACAAACCCTGGTCACACACACACACTGGGTGGAGAAGTCAGGTCGGACAACACATGACGCCATTCAGATCAACAGCAAATGTGACTTTATCCCCACGTCACTATTTTGGACTGAAAAGGTGGAAGCTGAATGAGGTTTTTGTTACCAGCCGTAATAATATTCAACCGAAGCAAATATACCGTGACATATTTATCGCCGCTTCTAATCGTGCATTCTGAATTTATTATGTGCTTTTTCAAATATTATGTCCGTACATGTGATACTCAGACAAAAGCTCCAGTGTGGACTTCGTCAGAAACAACTAAACCTCGTGTCCTGTGGTGAAGTAGCTGGAGCTGGCTTCTCAGTCCTCTGGTACGGCCTTACCTTGTATCTCTTCTTACAGCCGGGGACGGGGCAGGCGAACGGCTTCTCCTCGCCCCCGTTCATGCACATGGAGCTGAGGATGGACTCAGAGCTGATGGCGCTTTCTGTGGTCCACGACTCATCGCTGTCCGACTCCTCGTAGTCTACCTCCTCCTCATCATACTCACTGCCTGGAGGCACGATGGAGACACACAGAACAAAAAAACGCTAGTCATCCCAGATGAAATCGATCGTGACGGGGGGGGACGTGCCCAGAAATACATCACGCCTTGGGAATTTACCAAACAGAAATGATTTGTGACTTCATTATTGATACTTATCTCTATATTCTGCAGCTATTTTTGATACATTAGCGGCCGCTGAAAGCACGGTTCAGTCAAAAAACAGCAGTGGTGTGCATGTGTGTGTGAGTCAAAACGCAGGGGTTGGCACTGAGAAAGAGATCATTAAGTGGGAGTGATCCCCATTGCTCAGCCTGGAAAAAGTGCTTTGCTAAGTGCAGAACATTTTCCACTCACATGCACACACACACACACACGCAGACATCCACATACCACATTATAGAAATGTTGAGGCACACATAAAGGCCCACTGACCCCCCACCATCTCACAGGAAATGCTGCACCTCAGCATGAGGAAATGGATGGCACCCTGGCACATGTCGAAAGAGGGCGTGTGTTAGTGTGTGTGTGTGTGTGTGTGTGTGTGTGTGTGTGTGTGTGTGTGTGTGTGTGTGTGTGGAGCTGTGCTGGTGTATAAGCCCAGACCTAACACTACGTTTGGAACCATTTGGGCTGGAATTGGACATCTGCTTCTGGGCTGTGCAACACACGGCCCCATGCGAACACACAGCGTGACAGCTGCTATGTAATTAGCAGAGTGTTGACTGGTCTGCTCACTGCAGGAGCCACCAAACAACACACAAACACACACACACACACACACAATCACACACACACGGACACAGCAGTAGACAGTGGTTGGGGTTTTAGCCTCTTCCAGTTTCCATTTCCTTCATGATTCAAAAATTGGAGGAAATATTGGCATGAAAACGTCCACATATCAAACTTATTAAAAACTTTAAATTCAATTATTTTTTGGTTAAAAGTGGATATTTCCAATAACAGTTTGCATTACTGACTAAAAGGTGAGCTGGCTCGGGCTCTCTTTACCAGATATTTTGAATTAAAGTTCAGAATTTTTAACCAGGTATGAAACAAGTTGCATTACGTTACAAATATCTTCATTCATCAGTGCGCTGTCTGAATTTGATGAATGGGCTCCTGATGGCGCAACCATAACTGTAAGCTTCATCTGTTACCACTAGTAGAGTTCATTTGCATTAGTCACTTTCAACGCCCCCATTCACTCCACAAGTAAAAGCGATCCATCTTTCTTTGTCTCAAACATTTCACATTTCACATTTCGACACACACACACACACACACACACACCTGTCGTACCTGTGGGTGTGCTGCTGCGGAAGGAGGAGGAAGGGGTGATGGGGGGCGTGACGGGAGGCGTCAGGTTACCGCTAGTGTGGCGGGGAGGTGTGGCCGTGCTGTTCCTGGACACTCCGCCGGTGATGGACAGGGACAGTTTGGGCGTGGCCTTCTTCTTCATGGTCTCCTGCTCCCGGCGTGCCGCATCCGTCATGAACCTGATGGCACGCAATAAGGGGGTGGAGCGTCATCAGTGAATCCCATGACAAGGTAAAGTCCCTGAATGTAATATCATTTACCAACAAACCTCCCATCTGACAAAACCATGTTGAACTTGAGCACCTTATTAATGGAGGCGATGCTGGTGAACTTACTGAAATGCCAAACTTCATTCAAAAAATATTTATACTACTTACTATAATACTATAATACTGATTTATAACTTGAAGAATAATTCTGGTTTACTACAACTTGGGTCTTAATTTCATTGGCCATCGTGTCCGTCAGGTATGATAACACTAAACGTATCAAAGTGATTGCTGAGATCTTGTAACAAACAAAGTCTAATGGGGCAGTACACAAGCAGCGAGACCAACTGACAGGGTGCACACATGCCAGTAAGCCACATTATTTTGAGATAAAAACCAACGGTAAGTATACATAACATGTTGGGAATGATCCCTTACTGCACAGGAAGACTGTGCAGGTACTTGCATACTGACTAACAAGTGCAATAGGAGGAAACTGAACCAGGAAGACAGTCTTTAAACTGTGATGGATGTTTATAACAGACAGTTTGGGAAATAATCTTACTAACACGCCTTCGTTTTTATCTCCCAAATAAGTTCAGGTTTGTTTAAAGGTGCAAACAGTGCAAACAACGGTGAAAGTGCTGACAGAGCTAACACTTTTTACCTGAGGGGGAACCAGAGATTGGGTGCTACGCTTCTGCGACGGCGCAATCGGTCGTGATGGCGTTATCAACTGTAACCGCCGTATGAGAGCAGTGCAGAGCAGCGGCCATGTGGAGTACGCTTACATGCACTAAAAGCACGCACAGCCAGCATGGCGACACCAAGAAATCAAGGAGAAGCTCTGATTACAACACACATAGAGGGAGTGTGACTTCATTCTCTGCTCAGGTAGACATTACTCCTCTATATCTTCCCATAGCAAATAGTTGTTTGATGCTATATTAATGCTCTGGATATCAAATTTAGCACCTTTAAAAAACTCTTTTTAGCGATGTTGCTGAGTTCCCGGATCTTAGCAATTTCCTTGGTGAGTTCAACAGTATTATTACTAAAAAGGAACTAAAAGACAATAACAAAAAATGTCCCCAGATCTGTTGTGATTAACTGGAATTATACTTGAATAAACTCTTTGTACTATTCTTTATATAATGTGATTTGTTTGCTATCAAAGGAGCATTTAAGGTTTCATCTAATTATGTCTGTTCTGTGTAATAGTGCTATAAGAGGGAAGTGTCGAGGGTTGACAAGACATAACTGAGCTGCTGAATGAGCAGGCCAATAAAAATACACTCATTCATCACAACATTGTACAGTAAATACGGGTGACATTTACAACCTCGCCATTTCTAACAATTACCACAGAAAACAAACCTAACTCTCCCTCTCGCTCTGTGTTTTACCGTTATCTTTCTCGACGTCGCGTCTGTGTGGGTGATTTAACGGTGCATGAAGTGGGACGTGACACATCGGTTCACCGCACAAAAACACACACACACACACACACACACACATGCAGTAATCCTGAAAGGCTGCCTTTGGCTGTGCCGCTTGCTGCGCAGGGATTTAGGAGTGATTGTCTTGTGTGGTTTTCTTTTGCTGGTCTGTGGATGAGTCACTGCTGTGTCTATGGGAAGACATCAGTCATTTGAGCTGCTCTCCGCAAGCCACATGTACGCACAACACACACACACACACATAAAAGCAGACTTTCACTGGTGGAGCAATGCTGCCCTCTATAGACGGACACCTTGTGGGTACCTGTTGATGTAGCTCAGGGCCAGATAAGTGGGCTGCTGTTGCTCCTGCTTCTCCAGGACCCGCGGATCTGTGTCTGACAGAGAGAGAGAGAGAGAGAGAGAGAGAGAGAGAGAGAGAGAGAGAGAGAGAGAGAGAGAGAGAGAGAGAGAGAGAGAGAGAGAGAGAGAGAGAGAGAGAGAGAGAGAGAGAGAGAGAGAGAGAGAGAGAGAGAGAGAGAGAGAGAGAGAGAGAGACATTCAGATTAATCACTGCTCTCTGTGGAGGGAAAACTGTGCGTGAATACTCTTAGTATGTAGCTGACTCATACATCTATTCTTCCTGCCAGACTGGCTGATAGATTACAGGATGTTTCTCACACTGCGTTCTCTGTGTTAGTCCATAATATGCGAGAGCCTGCAGATACATTTCGGATACTTTCATAAGTAGCACATTATTACGCCGAGCTGTAATTTACTACGAATGCCTTTCCCCCAAAGTGACCAACGGCTGATTAATCACCGCCGGAGTCTGAAATGTGGTGAAGAAGAAATCTGTCCCGAGACTGAAAAAGCGACTTTGGAGGCTGTGATGAATGTACACAGTGTATTACTCGAAACACACACGCTTTTTCCAGTTGACTTGCTAGGTCAGTAACACTACAGTAGGCAACTTCCACGGCCTGAGGGAAGCAGTGTTAACTTCAAAGCCCCACCTCCCACCCCCCTGGAAAACAGGAGCAAGTGTGCATGAAAACACTGCGGGTGGGTGCATCTGTGAAGTACCAGTGCCACCAAGTGTTCAACAGGGGAACACTCAGAGGGATCCATACTAGCCGTGGCGTGCATGGCTACGCCTGTGTGAGTGTGTGTGTGTGCATGTAGGCATAATTGCAGCTTTATATGTAATGGCTAGCAGATGTATTGCAATCCAGATCCAAGAAACTGGATCATCTCAGTGCAACAATTAACAACACACTCCTGGACGCTCCCTCCAACTAATCCCATTTGCGTGTGTGTGTGTGTGTGTTTGCGTGTTGGCCTTCCTTAGCCCTTTAGTTTTCAGGCTTTCACACCTCATAATTAAAAAAGAATGCAGACTTCCCACAGTGCAGGAGAACACCAAGGAGACCAGCAACACACGAAAACAACCAAGAGAAAAAGAACATGTACGCTGCTGCTGCTGCTGCTGCTGCTGCTGCTGCTGCTGCTGCTGCTGCTGCTGCTGCTGCTGCTGCTGCTGCTGCTGCTGCTGCTGCTGCTGCTGCTGCTGTGTACACCAGAGTCTTATACATGTGATTAAGTAAACAGTATGTAAAAACACTGAGGAGAAAAGATAGCAGGGGCATGCATCCATACACACACACACACACACACACACACACACACACACACATACATACACGCAGGCTCACACACAAACATCTAAGGTGGTCCCACAGAGGTGGTCTCTGACAGTATTTTATAGCTGAGCCTTAATAATCCTACCTGCTGCTCAGATGTAGAGACCAGAGCTCTGGTCACACACACACACACAAACACTAACACACCTCGACCTACGCCACTGACAAGGCTGAGTCACAAAACATGACAATGAGAGCTGGCAGCAACTTGAAGTCAGTCCTGTTTTAAAACCACTCAGTTTCAATACTTGAATTGCTTTCCCAATTAGTTTTCTCTGTTATTATTATAATGATATACTGCGATGATATATGATGACTACTGAAGAAAGAAGCACATTTTTCTGATAAGGTTGGGTTTAATTAGTTATTTGCGGCCATAAAAAGGGGGTGAGATGTCATGATTGACAGCCGTGATTGACAGCATGCTCTGTGCGAAGTAGTCGCGGAGAAGGAGGCTCGGAAATTGTACGAGAGAGGAGATGTAACTTTACCTTCCCGTAACCGTCACGAGTCTGTGTAATAGAACGTGTATCAGTTTGATCATGAATGTGTTTATAGAGATAGGATGGTTAGTTGTTGTGTCTTTCTAGCCAAACACATACCATGGTGCTAACATATTCCTACGATCCAACTACATCGATAGGTACTCGGCAAGTTGTCCTTCACGGGAGACGTACTGTATATCGATATAAAACCGATTTGCAACACAAAAATCGATTGTATCTGTACTAAGGATTTGCACCTTGTATTTAAGGACAACAAACGTCATATGAAAGTGTTTTTTAGCACTTTTATTAGTAAAAAAAAAGTTAAAAGTTACTCCGGTTCACTCTCCAGACATGCGCCGCTTCCCAGCATTGGATGCTTGATTGGCTGTCACTAGACGCAAGGCACTAGGCTCCTGATTGGACGAACGCCTTCCCTCCGTGGGCTGCTGCTCCCGGCTCATTTGGAAACTGTTTTCTCTTATACAATGGAAATTGTTCACTGAAATGTGTTTCTGAATACATTTAAGGCGAGAAATAAGCCATGCAGTTGCTGAATCTGTCTTTATTTTGGATCGACAACGTTTATTTTAAAAGATTCTCGGGAGATCCGAGAGGCGGCGAGTCGCGTCGGACGTCCGTGAGTTGCATAAAGTAGACTAGACCTAAACTTTATGCAAATGAGGAACGGCCGCCGTGACGCTCCGTCTCTCGAATCGTGCCACCACGCTACCATAATGCATTGCACGGCTGCTAACATAGACAATGAGTGGGAAGCGTGGAAAGGACGGAGCCTATGGACACGTACCATCACGTATCCAGCCGGAAAGCAGACTGTCCGCAAGGCAAATTATCAAGGGAGTAAAGTAAAAAACAGAAATTCAACTAACATTAGTCTAACATAGTTTTAAAATGTTTTCCCGTATGTTTTCATGTATGAAAAGACCCCAAATAAACACTGACGGTGGACTACTTGATTACTATAAGCAAATTATTTAAACAGCGTTTGTATAGGAATGATTAGTGTACCAAGCTTTTTGATCACTATAAGCAGTTAATCACGGTATTATTGATCTACTGTTTATATTGAAAATGAGGACAGAAGCAGCAGGTTTAATCACTGTTCATTTAACTGGATTAGAAGTTGGTTTATTGTAGTTTTTGTTAAATATTGCACTGCCTTGTATCTTGAGAACTGAATCAGCAAGTCCTGAAGTTGCACTTTTTATTATTTTCAAATACAAGGTGTATGTATTTGCCATTAATCGTTGTTTACTTGTTTATATCCATAATTAATTTATCCCTGACTCCTTTACAAGTAAAACATTTGAGGAATCCTGACCTGCACTGTCCAGTATCAGCTATTTATTTTACAGTCACACTGAAAGAATTTTTGGCAAAAAAAGTTACTGTATCGATTTCAAATAATTGAATCGTATCGTATGATATAGTTCTAGATGAGCCAAATATCGTCCTTGAATTGTATCGGAAACCATGGTAATTGTATCGCATCGTATTGTTGTAAAAATCGTTACACCCCTACTATTACATCTTCTGAATAACAATCATCTGACTGCAATGATGAACCGGGAGTCCAACTTCTATATGGTAGGATCTATTCAGAGGAATAATGAACGCTGTAACTAACAGCAGCAGGCAGCTAAATGCCATTTAGGCAAATGTTTGACAGCCACGTATAAAGAACAAGTACCAGAAAAAGAAATGCCAGAGTTAATAACTTGGGATGTACAAGGAGCTCAGGTCTTTGCTTTAAGATGAGGTAAGTGTGTGCATGTGTGTGTAGAGACGGGGCGGGGGGGGAGGGTGTTGGTGGAAATGGAGTAAGCCAGGTGCAGAGAGAAAGAGAGAGAGAGAGAGAGAGAGAGAGAGAGAGAGAGAGAGAGCTGCAGTAAATGTTCACCAGCTTTATGACTTCCGCTCACCTAGCAGGACAGGAAGCTAACACACTGCTGATCCTGCCGCTGGAGCAGGAGGGGACCCGCACACACACACACACACACACACACACACATTTAGACACACAGTAAGCTACATGAATATCAATTTTCACTGATTTAATTTGCGAGTTTTACATTTAACTTGCACGGTGCATTGCCAGCAGCCTGCTCTGCATGCATGTTTCAGTGCATGTGTGCTGCACGACCGAGACATTTGGGAGTCTCGAGGGTCTATAAATATCACCCTAATTAGCATTCCTGTCATTAAATGCAGCAACCAATCGACTGCCAACCGACTCATTTCAACACAGACATCCAACTCTCCAACCAGCGGTGCACTGCTGCCCCCTGCTGAATACACACTGCGTGCATGTGTCCACGCGTACGTGCACATGTGCACAGGTCCGTGCGTGTGTCTTTCGCATGTGTGCATGTGTTGAAACCAGGCCAAGAATGCATGGCTTGTTTTGCAGACTGCTAATTAAGCCACAGAGAGCATTTTAACGTGTTTCTAGAGCAGCAGGCAACCGGATGGAGGGAGCGGAGAGGAGGAGGAGGAGAAGGAGCAGGGGGGGATATGGGTGGGGGAAAAGGCAAACTTCTCTGTAATTACACTTCCCAGTGCTTGGCGGGGCGCTCGGGCCCTGCGACTTCCGAGAGGCAATCTGTGTGACTGTGGGTATGTGTAGCGTGAAAAGAGAGGGCCTGCAGTCTTCAGTTTGGGATGCCGATGCACTAATTGCTCCGCTACACCCTGACAGGTCATTTAGGAAGTACGGTGAACACACGCTCTCACATGCACCAACACACACACACGCCCCTTCCCGTCTCACACCTCTGAAAGTGGGATGGGAAACAATCTGGCAACTAAGGGTTGGGCGATATGGTTTACATCATTATCATATCACAAAGGTATTGAAAAACCACATATAAATAGAGCTGAAGCAATCAGTCGCCTGATCAGTTATTCTACGGATAATATATAAGAAAATATTTTTTGATTATCAATTAATGATTTAAGTCATTTTTCAACTGAAAATGCTGGATATTTCATAGTTTCAGCTCCTCAGTTGTGAGGATTTGCAGCTTTTCTCTATTATAAATCATTGTAAACTGAATATTTTTGGACTGTTGTAGGGCTCCGACCAACGATTATTTTCATTGTCGATTAATCTGACGATTATTTTCTCAACTAATCGATTAGTTGTTTGGTCTATAAAATATCAAAAACTGGTGAAAAATGTCAATCAGTGTTTCCCAAAGCCCAAAATGACATCCTCAAATGTCTTGTTTTGTCCACAACTCAAAGATATTCAGTTTACTGTCAAAGAGGAGTAAAGAAACCAGAAAATATTCACATTTAAGAAGCTGGAATTAGAGAATTACTCAAATCGATTAATTGATTATCAAAATAGTTGGCGATTAATTTAATAGTTGACTACTAATCGATTAACCGATTAATCGTTGCAGCATTAGACCGTTGGTCGGACAAAACAAGACATTTGAAGGCGTCACCGTGGATTTTAGGATATTGTGATGGCCATTTTCAGTATTCTGTGACATTTCATAGACCAAACAATCGGTTATTCAATCAAATAATCAGCAGATCAATAATCAAGAATTACTGTTAGTTGCAGCCATTATATGAAATAATCAGATGTATGTTCAGAAAAATGAACTGTGCGCCACTGTTACACATTACATGAGACCAAACCCAAACAAAAATGCAAAAGAATAACATGATAACAAACAACTATTTCCATTATCAATTATTACATTTGTCTGAAAATAGTGAAAAATGCCGAAAACACTTTCCCAGAGTCAAAGGACGGTAAAGCTTCACATTTCTTGTTTTGTCTGGCTAACCTTCCAAAACTCAAAGATATTAATTTTACTATCATCATGTAAGACAAAGACAAGCAGCAAATCTGGAAGCTGGAACCGGTAGAATTTGTGCAATTTATTTAAACAATTATCAAAATTGTTGCAGACTAATTCTCTCTCGATCCGCTACTCTATTAATTGACAAACCATTTCAGCTTTGAAGATCATATATCACCACAAAATGATTTCACCTGAAAGTCAATTACTGCTCAGAGCTACTGGCAACATCAGATAAAAACTAATGAAAAGACACACTCTGGTGATTCACATAATACCTCCTCTGCTATGCAATTATATCTTTGTTCAAAATAACTAACAGCAGCAGTGAAGGGGTTTTCCTACCTCTTAATGACAGACAGGTACAAACTGCTTCACCATTATTTGCCTTTTCTCTGAGCCAATGCAAATAAAGGAATACAGCCCAACTTGGCCGGTGGGCTGAGTGATGATTTAAAAGTTACTGTAGGTTAACTACGTGCATGCTTGAGCACAGACTGCATTATTACAACACAATGCTGACCTGACTCCTCAAATCAAAGTCGTCTCTGTCCTAACAAAGCAGAGATGTTTGGATTTCCCCCTGCAGTTCGCCCCCGCATTTTGCCTCTGTTAACCTTCTCTTTCAAATCTCTTCGCCCACTTTTAATCTCTATCTGCCCCCCCCTCCCTTCCTCCCAGCTCTTCTTTGTTGAGGTAAGAGGCAGGTATGTGCTTGTGCAGGTGGGAACACAGCGCAGCGCTGCACGCAGGCAGGCAGACGAGCCTGACATCATTACATTCCTCAGACCTTAAGAGTCCCCGCACAAAGCCTTTTTGACAACAACCAAACACCGCACTAAACACAGTCCACCTAACCCATTTCCTCTTGTATTCAGCTGTAATCTAAACAGTGCGGGTACCGTTATTGACATCCTTTCTTCTTTCTAGGATTAGGTCAACGATGAAGACCCACATATTACCTCATTTTCTCACGGAAAGGATCACGACAGGCTCATCTGGTTTGCCAGCTAGTGTGTGCCGCATCAGAGTATAGGCAGGCAGGAGTCCAAATAAGATACAAGTTGAGATCATAGGGTGCCAAACCAGAGGAAAATTAAAAAAATGTTGGCTCTGTAGCACATAGGATGTCCTACCACAAGAGGGCAGCACAGTCTACGATAATGTGTTTCTAGCACTGATTTCTGCACCCAGACCTGAAACCTATTGACTCACTTTTACAGCTGTTTTATGGCACAATCCTGTTGTCACCTCTGGATTATCTGATTCATTATCAGTGCCTGCTTTTTCATAATCTGTTTGCACACAGCAGGATTCACCGCAATCAAGGCAATCTGTTATCTACAGAGCCTCACACAGCTTATCTATGACATCTCACGTGAGGGAGCGAGGAGGATCAAATTAGCTGATTGATTGTCGATCACACACACACACACACACCCACACAACGCTGCACCATTTCAAACCTAAAAGGGAAGCTAAATGCCACAATCCCCCGTCTGTCTCTCCCGCACTCTCACCTCAATCCCCTCCATCTGTCACAGTTATCCCCGTGGTAACTGATCTGCGAGCGGTATTGATTAGACTGTGACGCCGCTGATGAGCTGCCGCGGTATAAAGCGAGGAGAAGGGGGAAAACTCATTAATCCGAGGGATCTGAGTGGTAAACCGCCGTTCTGTTCATCTGACGGTTGGGGTCAAAGGTCAAGCTAAGAGCCAGATGGGGCATATATCAGTGTGGGGTGAAAGGATAATATCTGTTCCATCCGTTTATATCCTTTAATTTGTTTACTGGTTGGTTTGGGGTCTTTGTCAGAAGATATAAATAATAAAATGGCCATAATTACAGTGTTAATTTCCCCTCTCTTTGGTTAATTTGCAAGTAATCCATGAAGCTATGGGCTGAAGAGAGGTCCAAAACACCACCCCCACCGCTCCACTTTCTCCTCACCCACAGTCACACAAAACTTGACCCCCTTTTTTTTCAACACATCAGCACATCAGTCCTGCCCCACGTGTGACATGACATCACACGTCGGGCGTCCTCACCACAGCTGGCTGCTCGGGAGCGCTCTTTGTTAGTGAGACAGCAGGTGTGCAATAACTCCAGCCAATATACTGCCCCCAACCCCTTCGGAGACAGCCAGTTGCCATGGAGACTGGCTCAATGAAGCATCCATTCTACCCCCTCTCACCCCCTCACGCCTCTACCGCTTCAAACAGGATACACACCACAAATAATGATTAGCCCTCACATTAACTTTGTTACAGATTATCGTGTGTGTTTTGTTGGATTCTTCACGGCTATAATTTGCTATGGTGGATTATTTCATCTTTTTGTGTTGAAACAGAAGCAAGCGTTTGAACTGTGCTTCAAAAAGTGTTCAATATTTTACAAGCATTACACGGCATGGTGCTAATCAGACTACATTTAAATGATTTTTCCTGTTAGATAAGGTCAATAGCAAAGGAACATTCGCTCATCAAAAAACTAGGCAATGCTAATGACCTTTATTAATATTTTATTTACTGCACCTCCATCCCACCTTTATTACCTCATTTAATTTTATTTTAAAGAAAAATTGTAACTTGCACATTTTTCTAATATAACTATATATAGTGTAATTGCACACTTTCCTACTGTATATAGTATGTTATTGTTATTCTATGTTAATATTTTATATTATTTTCTAAGCTAGTTGTAGTAGTCTGGTATATTTATAGTGTATTTTAATATATTCTTTATATTGTGTATACTACAGATATTATCTCTAGTGTTGATATGTATATTTATTGTATATTTACTGCCCCTGTACATTGTCTAGATAACCTGCTGCTGTAACACATTCACAACACTGGATCAATGCATCTATCTATCTATCTATTAGGGCTGCACAATATATAATTTTTTTATCGTAATCGCAATGTCAATTTGCGCGATAAACACATCACTAAAGACTGCAATAATTAAAAAAAACAAATTGTTAAATTTTAAATTTTAAATTGTTTTATTGGTGCCTTTTGTGTTCAGTTCAATGTTCAATTAGTTCAATAAAAGACATTAATTAATGATGTCCTTTCATTTTTTTTATATTCAACAAGCAATTTGTTGTATTTTAGCAGAATACTGAAAGCAGCAGAAAGACAGAATTGAACACACTTTAATACCTGTTTATTTATTGCAAGTAATATCGATATCGCGATATTCAACAAAGTAATCGCATATTTTCCTCATATCGTGCAGCCTTACTATCTGTCTATGTATCTATCTACATCTAAGAGAGGTACAGATATAAGTTAAAGGTGCAATTGAAATATAATATAACATTGGTCATGTGCATTGATGGTGAAAAATATAATAAATGTATCAATTACCACCAATATAGACAATTTTTTTTTTTTACTAAAGCACAACTGTGCATTACCTAGCAATATGTTAAATAACTTGCATTCATTTCATACTATTCCTGGTCTATACATGCAAGGTGACAGTGAAGGTGACAAGTGAAATGAAAATCTAATATGCAGTGCAACAAGTTGAAGCTTGTGCATGTGGAAGAAATTTACAATTTCACTGCATGTCTTGCCACAACTTGCTTCAATAGATATGGGATCAATGGTAATGAAGTGAGAGGTACAGACATTAGTTAACGTTGCAATTGAAATATAATATAACATTTGTCATGTGCATTTATGGTGAAAAATATAATAAATGTATCAATTACCACCAATATAGACATATATATTAATATATTAAAATATTTTTTTACTAAAGCACTACTATGTCTTTATTACCTAGCAATATGTTAAATTACTTGCATTCATTTCATAGCATTCCTGGTCTATACATGCAAGGTGACAGTGAAATCTAAATATGCAGTGCAACAAGTTGAAGCTTGTGCATGTGGAAGAAAAATGCAATTTCACTGCATGTCTGCCACAACTTGCTTCAATAGATAAGGGGGTCAATGGTAATTAAAGTGACACCAACATTATCTGGAAAGCACTGCAAAAAGCGGATGTCTGGATGACACACCTGAGGTGAGGAAAAGCAACTCGATACACAAGAAGTGTGAGACTGCACAGCATCAGGCCTGGAAATGTAAACACACACAGACAGACAGACTCTCCACAGCAGCAGCAGTGTTAGCTGTGACACCGCTGCCTGCTCGGAATGCTAGTTTACACCTATGCGGCCCTCCAAGTCAATGCAAAAAGGTATATATCATGGCTAATACGCAATAAAACAAGCCGGTTACTTATTCCAGTGTTTTAAAGTGTCATGTTGGCTGAATAACTCGCTACCCAGACGGAGCCTCGGCTGCAGCAGCGAGCTGCAGGAATAGCGGACTGCAGAGCCGAGCCCTATTGCAGCTAACTAGCCTAGGCTGCTGCTATAGCTACCAGCAGCCTAGCAGCAGCAGCAGCCTAGCAGCGGTCTCCTAGCAGCGCTGCGCCGCCCTCCCCCCCTCTGGCCCCGGACTCACCGATGTGATTGTCCTCGATGTGGACGATGAGCTCCGAGAGAGACTCGAACTGGAGACCGCAGCCACCGAACCTGCAGGAATTGGAGAAGAAAGAAGCGGCGGCGATGCCCGTCATGGTTGCATTCAGGAGGTGGAAGGTGGAGGTGGAGGTGGTGGAGAGGTAGGGGGGTACCCGGTGGGAGGTGAGCGGAGAGAGGAGGCAGAGTGTTCGGGTTCGGGGTGGGAGCAGCCGCAGAGCGCGGAGCGGCGGAGCGGAGGAGCGGAGCAGCGGAGCAGCGGAGCAGACACCGGGGCGGCCAGACAGGACAGCGGCGAGGAGGCGCAACTGGGAGGCAGGAGGGGGAGGGTGGAGGAGGGCTGGCTGGTGGGAGATACGTCACGACCTGCCTACCTGTTGGTGGGATCATCTGAGCCCCTCAAGATCTGACTATACATGAATGAATGAAAGACTTTATTTCAAACATAAAAATAAATAAAAACAGATACAAAATAATAACAAACAAAACAAGAGTAATAGTGTCCGAAAAGGAGTAGGTAGAAGTAAAATTTTTCCTACCCCTTTCTCACTTCTCTTCTATTAAAGGTCCCATATTATAAAAAAAGTGAGATTTTCATGTTTTTTTATTATAAAACAGGTATAAGTCCTATATAAATACTACAAAAGTATCGAATCACTCAATCCACAGGGAAATACACACAGCCCGTATTCAGAAAAACTCTGCATTTGAATCAAGCTGTCAGGATTTCTGCCCATTAGTGATGTCACAAATATACAATATTTAGACCCTTGACACAATTTTAAACGTAAACATTCTAAATGTGTCCCAGTTTATTTCCTGGTTGCAGTGGATGTGAATGTCATCAGCTGACAGGAAGTACACATGGACCCAAGCTGTTGCCTAGCAACGCAATTCTGTTGCAATTCCATCAAAATGTGCTAAAACGGAGCGTTTCAGACAGAGGGTAAATACAGGTATATTCAGGCTGACAGTATGAGGAAAATAAAGTTTTTTTTTAACATTACAGCATGTAAACATGTTCTAGTAGAGACACAAAAGTATGAACCTGAAAATGAGCATAATATGGGACCTTTAACTCATATATCATAGAATGATAATATAATATAATATAATATATAAACTATCCCAGATTTATGTACATCCCAAATTAAATATCTGAACAGCATCCCAAGTTTATTTACAACCCACATATCCATCTGTAGTTAAAAAGTAGATATAAACCAACCCTTAACACAACCCTTATCACAACCCTTCCTCATCCATATAGTACCTCCCAAAAATATATTTTTTGTATGACATTATTATTATTACTGACATCAAAACACACTGAAATAAATCAAAGTTAAATCATATGCACGCGTTATATAGACACCGAACACATCAAACACATATGTGTTGGCCTTTAAAAAAAAAAAAAACATTAACATTTTCTGTAGGTATAGGTCTTAACATCTCATCTAGTCAGGTCTCAATTTGGATGACTGCTTAATTTCTCTGCGTACAGTGTTCCACCAAAGACTCAAATCTTCCTGTATTTGGAGGCCAAATTGGCAAAGTCTGATGTTATGAAAGCTGTTGCACTGTAAAAGGCAATATGTCAATATGTTTAAAAACCTGTACGTGTAATACCAATATACAGTATATTACCTTCTATAAGTAATCAAATACAGATCCACTGATATCTCTTCCTTACATATGGTGGGGTCAGGTAAATTGAGGCCACTTTTTGGTAAATGATTTATAAGACCATCAAATAAGCTATGCATGAGATCTAATGCTATTTTTATAAATTGGTATGGGTCATACAATTTGTCAATAAACATATTGACATATTGCCTTTTACAGTGCAACAGCTTTCATAACATCAGAGTTTGCCAATTTGGCCTCCAAATACAGGAAGATTTGAGTCTTTGGTGGAACACTGTACGCAGAGAAGTTAAGCAGTCATCCAAATTGTATGGGATAGCAAATAATATGAATTAATTTGATATATTACATTCATTACAAATGGTCAAATGAAGAAGAAGAAGAAGAAAATTATTTTTTTCACTCTGTTATTATTATTTTTTTTACACTTTAAACGCACAAGCCCGAAATACCTACATTCACAAACAGGGCCTATGCACATACATTAATGGATAGATGTCAGAGTGAGGGGGCTGGTTTGGTGCCTTGTAGAGGTGGAGCGAGACAGCGAGAACACCTGTGTTGTGTGAGTGAAGGCAAGCAGGCAGAGGAGCAGAGACTACGGCCACACGCAAGCGCGCGCTGGGCAGTGCCCAGGAGGTGAACTGGCACCTCTCGAGCTACCAGTCCACACTCCATACTTGGTCTGTACAGGGACTTGACCGTCGACACTCCAGTTCCCAAGTCAAGTCCCCACTGACTGAGCTACTGCCACCCCCATATAATACTGTATATAGGCTAAGTATAAGGAATCAGTATCAGGAAATTCACAAATATCTGTAACAGTTTATTTAACTGTAGACCACCTGTAGCAGGTAATTTACTGTACATATATCCTAAAGCTGATGCTTAACTTGAGCACCACCCTCTATTAAAGCGTTAAATAAGAGTCCCATTAGGATCTGAGAGTCTGACAATAAATAGGCCTGAACAGTCATCCAGATACTGTGTGGATATGATCTGAAAGAGGACCCGAGTCACCTAGGAGTGGCAGCATCATAGTCATAGAATAACAACTGGTTGTGAGTTGGTCATATGCTGACAATCTTGGAGATACTTTCTCACACAATCCTCATTTTCATATGTATATAGTACTGTATTTCATTTGATTTATGTCATCACTTTTGTTTTTTATCTTACCCTTATTGTCATTTTATCTTATCTTATATATTGCTTTTGGTGCTGAGCTGACCCATTCATCCTAGACATTTCATTGTACTGTTGACCCTGTCTTAACCTGCACATGACAAATAACAGTGAAACTTGAAACTAAATTCTTGTCTTTATATTCATCATGGTAAATAGCTACTGGATTAGGCCTAACATTTTTTCCAAACATTCTTTTGCAGTAACATGCTGTAATTCCTTTTTAATGTCTTTTATGCCTTTACTTAATCAATTTGAATTGCTTTTGTCTATGAGATATGCAATATAAATACCTTCTTGCCTTGCTTTTTTGTTTTAATGGAGTTGAAGTAATGGGCTTATTTTACATGTTTATAAAACACATCAGTGCTTAAGCTTGCAACTGCTTCAAAACATACCTAAATGGAATTTGGGAAATTTAAAAATCAATCATTGTTTGCAGCATTTTAAATTATTATTGTTTAATTTCCATCACTGTTGCAAAGTTGTTGAGTATATTTATTGATTTCAAAAGGGCCGAACAATCAAGGATTAAGGAGCATAATACAAATATGTACCCTCTTTTCCAACTCACCCTCAACACAGAACACATTCTCCACACACGAGCCAAAAAACAAAATGAAATAAAATATATATTAATAAACAATAAAAAAAATATATATATATAAACAATAAATTAAATTAATATATATATAAAATATACATATGCACATACATATACAGTACACACACACACACACACACACACATATATATATATTTATATATATATCTACTGTATACATACACAATATAAAAAAGAATTGTCACAAAGTTTATAGTGTAACTGCATGTGTAGGCTATCCCTATTTAAGATATATTAGTTGCATAACCCATTGACAAGAGCATCTATCACATCCATAAAGTTTAAGGATTAATGTTGCTCTGTGATGGCTCAGTGGTGAGGAGAGGACTTTGTAATGTGTGTGTGGCTCCCAGAGAGACGAGAATGTCCTTAAATCACTGGGGTCGGCTAACCAGGGCCGGCTGGCCTGTGTTGGACCTGTTAATCGAGCGTTAAAATGGCCTGTCATAAACCACTGGCCAGTGACTTCAGCAAACAACCTTAAGACCTGGAAACACACTCACTCTCCTTTTTCTGACTGCCTTACTATCTACCCAACCGTTTGAAACGCACACAAAAACATAAAATAAACTCAGATTCACAGCTGCAAATAAGCACACAAACAACATGACTTCACCTGGCGTCCACACATGTACAGTACAGAAATCCAGTGACTTCATCAGCCCAACACAGATGTTCTCTCTTACACACAAACACGTACTCAACATAAACACACTCATTACACACACACACACACACACACACACACGGTGTATCAGAGATGTGACAGTGACGCAGTTCCCGACACCATTACGTAAATGAGAAGTGGTAGCATGTGTTGTGAAATGCAAGAGAGAGAGAAAGGGAGAGACTCAGGAGCGAGTTTATGGTGCATGACATCATCTGATCTGAGGTCTGTGTGGGTGGCGCACAGTGTAACCGTTTGGGATGGATTTCAGATTAGTGTGGATTTTCTGATTATCAGCTCCCTTTTGAAGACAACCAGATAAACCAGTGTGATAATTGACACACAACACCGGTGTGCACGTGTTGTGCAGTGTGGACCAAACTAAATCATAACACAAACAACAAGTGGTCTGCTCTTTAGTGGATCTGCATGTATACTTGGATGTATCTGTTTCCAGTAACTTTTTAAAGGGACTGTTTGGAAGTTTTTACACGTATAAATGTTTTTTATTGTCAATGTCAACGGGTTGTAACCTAACCTAAAAAATGAGACCTTCCACAACTTTCTGGGTTTCCTCTATCAGCCTGTAGACTGCTTTTAATGTGAAGAATGCGTTTTTTCTAGGAAAATCCAACAGATGTGATGTCATGCGGGCTCGCAAGTGCCTTTACTCTCTTCAGCTCCGCCACAGGGCTTACTGTGTGCAACCATAGCTAACGTTCGGTCAGAAATGGAGTCCAGTCACGCCAACAAACAACCAGCCCCCACCACAACTCAGACTCCAATGCAAACTCCACTGACGCACAAAAAAAGTTATATCTATTGAAGCCCGTCTTGGAAAACAGGAATGTGCCTTCAATTCATGGAGGGACCTTTGTTTGGTTTTGGGTATTAAAACAGACTCAGAACTGGCAAAATTCCTATTGGACAGGTAAGCTAACATTACTGCCAAGCATGTGAAATATATAGTGATATTGTGGTTTTAGCTGTCAATCAAGTAACATGTTGTGTCTGTCGCCTCACTGAGCACAAGCGTGAGCAACAGGAAGCTAACTGTCGTTGACTTAACGGCCACAGGTGTCACTGTTAACAAGCAATTTCTGATTCTTACATATAGCCCCTTTAAGTCCCACATTATTTTCACTTCACTGATAGAAATACTCAGAAATGTATCAAATCAAAACATTTTGGCAGCTGAGCCAGATGCAGGATGTAGCCACAGTGAGGATAATGCTACATGGGGATTGAGGTCAGTAAGTTTGTTTGACCTTTAACCTGACACGCTATATATTTACAGACAGGGTGACATCAGGCTCTGAGCAGGCAGCTCTCTAAAGCTCCCAGTCTGGCTGTTAATAGCCATGCTGAGGTGAAGATGCCAGATGCTAATGGCTGGTGTAGCTACTGAGTTATGGAGGTAGTTGTAATCTCAGTGGCATTGTCTGCTCCGGGGCACCAGCAGCCCGAGACTTCCTGTCTGCCGTCATACACTTTTTAGTGTGACTGTGCACTCTTCACACGTGCTTGTAAAACATCCCATATCTTCACTGAAAACAAAGCTGCAGTGATTCACATGCGCACACGGGGGAAGAGCTCAAAACACAGGGTGACATCATCACAACTTCCTGTTTCTTCTTGTTGCTATGGCTGCCAGGATTTGCATACTTTAGGGCGATTGGTGGATGATGAGTCAGTAGGGTTTGGTCCCGTTTTGCGCTTCAACCACAACAAAACCATATCCCTCTGTTCTCCGGAAAGCCTGACCATACATGGCAGAGATATTACTCCATGGCTCAGCTCAGTGGAGAGATGAATGACCAAAGTCCCTCCTGTTATTTTGTATGACCAATGGGATTTCATGGCATCATATAAATGAGTTTGATCAAATTACATAACAGCGGGCATTTATTTGGCTTTGGAAAACAATAATTGAATTCAGTGTGACTAAACTGAAAACCATTAAACAACGACATTCTTTTAGCACAAAACAGCACAAAACTGTGAAGCTGTTCCTGTAATGTGTCAGAACGGGGCGTGACTCTTTGCCCTGATCATGACTTATGACATCATATTAAACACACAATGACTACCAGTGTGTGTTGACTGTGGATGCGTTGATAGTGTCTATCACAATGCGTTACACTTTATCAATAACCCTCTACTACTAAAACTTCTGAACTATCTCACATCTCTTTTCTCAGTTAAATCTTCTCCATCACTACAGTAAGATATACTGTATGATCCAAAAAATAACTTGATCTTGCTGTAGCAGTAACCTTAGCAGAATACAGTTAAACCTAACACCTTTTAAATGGAATAAAATACAAATAGCTTTCAATATAGATTATTTCATTACCCTGACGAAGCTTTATAATGTGTTTTATGACTATTGTAATAGAATATGTAGGCCTATATATGTGTAGTAATTGTGTCTATTAATTCTGTTTGTCGCTTGATTGTTGGTTGTCTGACTTAAGCCACATTATATACATGGTTGTCTGATTATAAATGTTTTATTGTTATTATTATTATTCTCAGGTCTCTCATGAAAAAGAGATCTTGATCTCAGCGTGACTACCTGATTAAATAAAGATTTGTGTGTAGAGAGACAATACAACTTTTTTGGGCTCATCAGAGATTAAAACGGGGCTACTGGACCATTTTATTAATAGTAGTAGTAGTAGTAGTAGTAGTAGGAGGAGGAGGAGTATTAGTATTAGTACTGATATTATTTGTATTATCATTATTATTATTATTATTATTATTATTATTATTATTAATAATAATAATCATAAGTGGAATAGTATTATTATTACAATTATCATTATTATTATTAGGCCTAGTAGGCCTTCTATTTTTATTAGTAGTCCTAATAATTACGGTTGTTGTTATTATTATTATTATTATTATTATATTATATTATATTATTATTATTATTATTATTATATTATATTATATTATATTATTATTATTATTATTATTATCATCATCATCATCATCATCATGCTACCATTAGTTGTAGCCTGTGTGAGTAGCCTGTTTAAGCACTGTTATTAGGCTAATATACTCATCATATTCTAATATCCTAATTTCTCCTCACCTCAAGCCTGTTTATGTTTCATAATAATAACTTGTTTCTATAATAAATAGAGGCTACATAACCCTCAGAAAAGTTTTTAAACTTTGCTTTCTATTGCTTATAAATGTTGACGCATGATCCCCTCATGGATGCAGACGCTGGGACGTCCCGGTTCAGACAGACAGACAGACAGACTCAGAGTGGAGAGAGAGAGAAACAGAGAAACTGGGTCTCACCGCCCACCCGGTCGGTCTGCCCCGTGTCCCGTCACGTTGCTGCCGCTGCTGGTGTGTCTCTGACTCTGTCTCTGTCGGTCCACCATGCCGTCCCGGTCCGTCCCCCTACCGGCCGGTGTCCTAACCCCGCCCCCCTCTAGCCCCCCTCCACCACCAGTACGGGACCGCAATGATTTAGAACTTCAGGAATCCCACGTGACGTCACCGGCAGGGTGATGTAATGCTTCTGTAAATAGATCGTATTGTAATCTCGCTCCAGTCCAACGTGGTTCCTCTCTGGAGCGCCGCTTGTGTCCACTCTCTCTCTACTTTGTAGGTAAGCCTATACCACAATTTACTTTCATTCACAAAAAAAACTTTAGCTCAGCCTCACTTTCTGACACACTGGTCTGCTGAATGAAAACGCTCATTTCTTGTTGTTTTTACGCGCTAAAGGAAAGTTAACGGAGGGAAGTTTTTTGGCGAGTTTACCCGGTGAAGTCTCATCACCAGGCGGACGAGGTTGAGCGCGTCTATTTGGGGGGTGTGTGACAGCACTCTCCATACAGCTGTGTGTTGTTTATGACTTGAGCAGGTTGCTTTAACGGAAAGGAAAACACACCGGCATGTTCTTGAGTGCGCACACCGGAGGCTGACCGACCGACTACCGGACGCTTTGCTGCCTATAATTCGATCTGAATGAGCGCTTCGATGTTGTTGACAATCATCCCATCAAACATGGCAACTTTGAGAAGTAGTAAGTAAGTAAAGTTGGTTGGATATTTACAAGCACAGGTGGTTTTTTAAAAGTTGTGCGTAAAAAAGTCTGATGATTTGGTTTTGCGCCCTCCTCCTCCTCCTCCAAAAATAATAATAATCCGTTTTAAATTGGCAACATGTGTTGGATTTGTTGTATTAAAGGCTGACGTCATTCCGTATTTATGTGACAGAAGGTTTTTGCTGGAAATGTGCTGAGTCTGCTCATCTTGTGTTGTGAGTGCTGAGGAAAAGAGAAGCTGTTGATGATAATCATGATTAATTAATCATCATCTATCTGTGTATTTATATCTGAAATATCAATATCGTGGGCTCAAAGAGAGGCTGTTTGAAGATAATCATGATTATCATCATCTATCTGTGTATTTATATCTGAAATATCAATGTCGTGGCTCAAAGAGATTCAAGATTCAAGATGTTTATTGTCACGCCGGTTGTACAGGTACAAACGTGTGAAATACTTTTTGCTGGGAAGCCCCATTAAAATAATAAGTTATATTACATTTACATTACAATTATAATTTCAATTATAAAGAAGAAATACTTTGTACAAGGGCATATTAAGAATATATACCGGCATTTTAAGAACATATATATTAAGAACATATACAGTATATACAGTATAAGATATATTTTTGTGTGAGAAGGTGTCATATAAATTATCTATTTAAAAGTCTGATGGCCTGGGGAAAAAACGAAGAGAGGCTGCACACTGTAAAGTTAAAGCTACTCTGTTTTTTTCAACTGATTTTGTAAATCTAGCTATAATGTTGTGGACACTTGCTTTGCTCATTTCCACTTTGTAATACACTCACTCACCTATGAAGTCACCTCTACTCGCAGGGGTTGGAAAAAGGGGGCCGAGGCAGGTTGAAACCTGTCAGGCCTACAGTTCAGCCCTCCCTCCGCCGCCTCCCACCCTCATTCCTTCTCTCTTCCATTCATTGTGTCCTCCTCCTCCTCTCTCTCTCTCTCTCTCTCTCTCTCTCTCTCTCTCTCTCTCTCTCTCTCTCTCTCTCTTCTCACTGCCACTTGCCCTTTCCATTCCTCTCTCCATCACCCTAATGTCACTCCAACCCCTCACGCCTCACACACACTTTCCATTTCTTATGGAAGCATGTACTTTTGCCCTCTCTCTCTCTCTCTCATCGCTCCTCTCTTTAGCTCTCACTCTTTCCCATAACATCGGGACCCACTTTACTGTCTTCTCAGCGCTTTTTCTGCTCACGCGAAAGTTTGCTTGAGGGGAAAGCAAAGTGTGTTTACCTGAAAGCCATCTGCACCTTTGATATTTCTCGATCACCTCTTCCTCCATCTTTCAGTAAACGCACCGGATTCGACTGTTATCAGGCCTTTAAATAGGCGTTATCAGTCGCTATAAGGACCATAGATGTGGGTCATTAGGGGCCTACACTATGCCTACTATGTTGTTAAAGTGAAAGTGAAACTTAAAAGTAACACGTTCTAACATGAAATTAATGAAACGTCACCTTTTGAACATAAAGAAAAAGGCTTCTTAAGGTTTAAGCAACAAAAAAAACCAGTTAGGTTTATGCAAAAAAAACAGAGGTTTATGCAACAAAACTACAACTTCTTTAGGTTTATGCAACAAAACTACAACTTCTTTAGGTTTATGCAACAAAACTACAACTTCCTTAGGTTTAGGCAACAAAACTACAACTTCTTTAGGTTAAGGCAAAAAAAAGACTTTGTTAAGTTTAGGGAAAAACACTGTGTTTTGGGTTAAAATAACTACAAACACAACTACTCATTGTTGGTTTCACATGGGATACTAACTCCGGGTGCCTCCACGGTGAAAACCCTGTGTTTTGGAATGGACTTGCATTTATACAGCGCTTTTTCTAGTCTTCCGACCACTCAAAGCGCTTTACACTACATGTCAGCATTCATCCATTCACACACACATTCATACACTGATGGCAGAGGCTGCTAAGGTGCCAACTTTGCCCATCAGGATGTAATGTAAATCCCATTCACACACCCATGGCTATGCCTTCGGGAATAATTGGGGGTTAAGTGTCTTGCTCAAGCACACATCGACATGTGACCCGGAGCAGCCGGGGATCGAACCACCGGCCATCCGATTGGTCGACAACCTGCTCTACCCTCTGAGCCACAGCCGTTTTGTGTCCCATCCATTGTCCCAAACCTTTACCCCTTATGGACTTTCACACTGTTTATACTACAGCGCCTGACTTCCGCTTCTGCTCCTGTCATAATTACTATGGTCGCTAGAGGTTGCTGTTGTGTTCTTCTATACCTTATTTCAGCGATCGACCATGTGAATGGATGATAAAAACTACTAGTAGGTGTAGTAGGCCACTATTGACCCACATCTATGGGGCTTATAGCGACTGATAATACCTATTTAATAGCCCGACAACAGTCTAATCGGCTGGTAAGCTTGTACTATAGGAGGATGAAAAGTCAAGCAAGGGTCACCCTGTTTACCTCTCTACAACCATGTGAATCTTTGGTGACACATGCCTGAGGCCAGGGAGTTGAAGGTGTCTTCTTTTGCTCTCAGTGGAAAATGAAGGGGTCAGCAGCAGCAGCAGCACTTCAAATAGTCATAATTACCCCCCATCACTGGCTTAATATCTCCACCGAAGAACTGAGTGGGTCAAGCTTGGGTTAGCGCCGCAATGTGGGTTTATCATTGTACTCTATGCTGTGGTTGTGTTGATATTTTTACCCTATGATTACTTTATTTTTATGTTATGCACGGCAAGCGTGTATGCTTTCATCACCGCTTGTATTATTAACTGATCCCCCGATGAAAGCTTAATTGCACCACACATAGCACTTTGCTACATAACAACCATGAAAGGTAAAGATCACGATGCCGTAAGGCTTTGATTCCCTTCTGGTGATTATTAGTAAGGTGTAATGAATAGTTAGGGAAAGCACAAACAGACTGTATTTATTATAGTACTTGTCCTAATAAAAATGACTAGCTGCAGTACACAGCAGTACAGTTGCTCTCCCGCTGGCACCAAAGGGATCATTTTCCCCCGAGATAATGTTGTGTCTGTGGGTGAGACATCCGTCATCTGTGGCATCTACCTCATTACACACCGCTTCCACAATAAAGGCGTGATAATAGGAGGATCATACAAGCTCAGTGTGTGATTTATCTAAGGGCACTCTCTCTCTCTGTGTAATTAAAAATATAAAAGCTGTCTGCTGAGTTAAATCATCATACAGTAACTGTGAACTGAGAGAGATACCACCGTATAAATACAATAATAATGAGGATGCAGGTAGAGCTGCAACGATTCATTAGTTGACAACTGAATATCTTTGAGTTGTGGACAAAACAAGACATTTGTGGACGTTATTTAAGGCTTTGGGAAACACATTTTTCACCATTTTCTAACATTTTACAGATCAAACAACTAATCGATTAATCGAGGAAAATAAACAGATTAATCAACAATGAAAATAAGCGTCAGTTGCAGGCCTAGATGCAGGTTAATGTGTTGTTTCTTTCTGTTTTTTAGGCCTGTGTATGACATGAATGACAAGCAGGACAGGCTTTATGTGTGCGGCGCCCCGGGCTGCTCTCAGGTCAGTTGGATACAGTATGTGTGTGTTACACTTGCACCGTAACAGCTGTAATGACTTTTTTTTGCAGGAAGATATATGATTATTATTATCAAATTAAATGATTAATCCTGACAGAATAAAATAAATTATTTTAGGTGAAATAAAAAAGTCATTATCATATGATTATTATTTGTGGACACAATGTATTTCCTTGCTGATAATAATAGGATTTTCAAGATTTAAGATTTTATTTGTCACATAAAATGCAGGACTGTGCTAAAAAGGCTAGTGTGCAATAAAGAACTATAAGAGTAAAATATATATATATTATAAATATTTTTATCATCTGGAATGATAACTATTCTCAGATATTCAACTGATATCAGGCCATTATGACTGATGAGTCAGCTATAAGAGGTGTCAGCTGATTTAACTGATCTTATCCCGTGTGTCATGTCATGCAGCTGCACGCATCTCTTCATATCTTTCTCACTCTGTCGGTGTGCTGCAGCGTTTCCAGTTAGAGGAGCACCTGATCATCCACGGACGCAAGCATGAGATGTCCCTCAAGTTCTCCTCCATCAAGGCGGATTCGGCTTTTACAGGTGAGAGAGCACTAAAAATAAAACCTTTTGCCTGTCTTCTATCACATCCACCAAGAGATAATATTTGTGTATCCCTCCCCGTAACTCCCCATAACCATAAATAATCTTCCTCCTTTTACACTACTTAGACATGCTATATGTCATTCAGTTCAGCTGTTGTCTGGCTGCATGTGTGTGTGTGTGTGGTGACCTCCTTTCAGGATCAGTGCTTGATGAAAAAATGATGACGCTACCACGTTATACAGTATGAAATCAGATAAGCTCGATACAGGCTTCTTTCCCTCAGATAGTCTGTTGCGGTGAAACAGAGCTGCTCATGTTGCAACATGCACATTATACTCCATCAGATTAGACTGAAACATACTGATAACGCCATCAGCGAAGACCAGTTTTGATTTAGAAACACAGGAAGGAGGTGAGGAGGGGTCAAAACAAACCGTCTTCAATATTTTACTCTTTATTTGGATACTGGGCAAAACAATGAGGACAGGAGTGCAGGTAGGAGAGAATATTTTGTATTTATTTAACCTTTATTTAACCAGGTAGTACTCATTGAGATTAAGAATCTCTTTTGCTAGAGAGACCTGGCCAAGACAGCAGCATTTAAACAAACATTAAAGTTTCAGACGCCAATGCATAAAACAAATGCAATATAAATACATAGCAAAATATCATACAAAACACATTAAAATCAAGTGTTTGAAGCCAACGTTAAAGTGAAAATATTCAGAAACACAGACAGCTCCCGATTGACTCTGCTTCTAGGTCTTTCATTAATGTTTTATATATTTATATTGTGGTAGAATTGGGTAGATACCTCAGTTTATTACGGTGTGCACCAGTGTTAGTGTGACAATAACACTATATTAGTTTACTGATTAATTAAACAAATATTTACCAATATCAGATGGACAGTTAGTGTAATTTATTACTACAGCAATGGCTTACATACCGTAAATATACTACAGTGGTATTTTTCTTGATAAATCACATAATAGTTTTTTGTCTGTAAAATATCACAAAATAGCAAAAATAAAAACAATTATTTAAGTTATTTAAATTCCTCATCTTCTTCTTCTTCATTCATTCATTTTTGCCACAAGTGGATAGAAAAGGGTTGATCCTGTTTAAAGAGCTGTTAACCCAAAAATAATTGAATTATCATGGGATTTAGTGGGAAGATGATGTGTCCAAATGCTGTTTTGGATGCTTTTTGTAATTGCAAAAAGAAGACTTAGGGAAAATGGGGCTTTCAAAAACCATAGTCAAACTATATGTGTGTCCCGCATGCAACAACAAATTATAAATACTCTGGTTCTTACTACGCTGAGGCATTAAATAAAACAGGTTTGCAACTATTAAAATGCAAAAGAGACGTGTTTTTTTCAATATACTAATCCAGCTGTATGTCACATATACTGTATAAAACAATGCAATGCAAAACGAGTAGCTCCACTAAGCACCAAGCATTGTTTGTCTATTGCACCACCACAATCCAACTCATGGTCTGTCATGTCACAATGTCTGTAACCATAGAAACAGCTGTCCATCTGGACATAAACATGAGCATCATGGCATCGACCCTCTGCAGACTCTCCCTCTGCGTCTCTCTCTCTCTCTCTCTCTCTCTCTCGCTGTCCTGCAGCCTGTCACGCCTCCTGCAGGAAATCTCATGTCAAAACAAAGAGCCCAGCTGACCTTTGACCCCTGCATGTTTAGACGGCTCAGAGAGACAGACTGATGTTATCACAGAGAGAGACAGAGAGCACGGTTGAGAGGAGACTTGTTTCTCCTCTTTGCATTGCAGCTTGTACGTGCGTCGATTTAGAAAGCTAAAAACAGGAGAGGACTATTGTGGCAAAAGGACAGAGATACATGAATGTTGAATGGTGATTTTTTTAATTCATCCTTTATTTTTTGTGTATTTGTACGTAATGCTTCCAGACCAGACTCCGACGCCGACCCGATTTTTGCAGAACTGTGAAGAGGTTGGTCTGTTCAAGGAGATAGAGGAAGAGTTTCTTCAAGCACAAGAAGATGAAAAGAGCAAACAGGTACATTTCACAGAAAAAAATCCAAACTCTAAATCCAAAATCCAGTATTTCTAATTTTTTTGGCTATAGAGGTTAGATAAGAAAAAAATAATGCTGACTTTGCTGATATGGTGTTTGCTTGTGAGGTCTGTCAGCGTAGCGTTTTGAGTGACACTCCAGTGTGAGGGAGATAAAAGCAGTCAGACCCAATTAGACGACTGCAGATATCTGACCTGCTGCGAGGAAAGACACACCAGGCGATCACATTCTCCTGTGTAAATTAAACAGATAGATGTCAAACACACACACTTAAACAAATGCACGCACGTCAAAATCACCTCAGATCACAAAACACACACTAACTGAAAGAAGATAGTTCAAAATGGTCCCAGCTGATTGTCACTTCCACTTCTCCCCTCACCCCCCCGCAGACGCTTTCACATAATGGGCCGTCCTGTATGAACCAGCAGCATCAGCAGCTCAAACCCCAGCTTCAGCCTCAGCACCCACAACCCCAGCCGCCGCTGCACCACCCACAGACCCATCCCCTGCAGCACCCTCACTCTCATGGCCCCATGATGGGCCCCAGTTGCAGCCTGGCTGCCCAGCAAGCTCTGTCCACCTCGCAGTCTGGATCGGTCATCACCCAGGCTCCTTCCACCCTCACACACTCAGGGTGAGTACGGCTGCACACACCTGAAAGGCAAACATACACACACATACAGTTTACTATTCATCCATGCAACAGTACTTATTCCCTTCACACACATATTTCCTTTTAATGTTTCCTTTTCTCACTCTTTCTTCCTCTCCTCTAACCCTGTCTCACCCATCCTGTTTTGGAAGTATTATAACTCATTCTGTCTGGCACACACTGGCATTTCCCCCTGCATAATTTATCACCGCACTAATGAACTGAGAGAAAGGAAGAAAAAAAAATCAGACATGAATTTACTGAGAGAACAAAGTCATAGCAAAAAGAGATGGAGAACCGCTGCACAACACCCACACCCTCCCTGCCACCCAAATACTGCCTCTGTTATGTCTGTTAAGACTCCAGCACCAGACTGGAGTCTCTCAGCAGCTTCCACGGCTCCCCAGTTATCTCCCAGTTCAACGGACAGATTAGAGGAGTTCCTGTCTTTCATCCGAGCAGCTCCCAGCAGCTGCTTTCCCTCTTCCTGACATTTCAACTTTCGAATTGGATTTATGTACATACATACAGTGTACTGTGGGTTTAATGAAAAATGTCACACCAATTTTATTTAGAGCGTGCTGTGAAAAATCATGTTGTCTTTTTTTTAGATACGTCAAATTTAAATAGATTCAATTATTCAATGATTAAAATTACTTCAGGCAGTGAAAATAGTAACATTGCCGTTGATATTACAAGCAACTCTTTAGCTGTAAAAATTATTTAGTATAGATTACATAATGCAATATTTATACATTCCAGTTTTACTCATTGTACATTTTTTAGTAAGACCGTCTGTGACTGGATTAATATCCATTATATTTCTAATTATAAGTATGTATAAATTGTGTTTATTTTTATTTTTAAAAAATCAACGAAAGAGAATTAAAGCTGCAAACTGTGTGCATTTCTGTGACCATCGGACACTGCACGCACAAGTTAGACGTTATTTCCTGCGTGGATTGAGCGGCACAGGACATAACGGATTGCAAATTTTGCACCACTCACGGTCATTACAAAATGTAAATTTCATGTAAATCGAATGATGTTTGTCACATAACGCGTGACATCCTGTTGCCAGTAGGTGGCGCTATGAGTATGAATCAATATTGCCATGTAGATGTCCTCAGGCCTGGACTGCTATGAAGTAGGTCAAGTTTGGGGCAGATTTGACCAAATGCAGTCCAGTTACAACAGTTTGTCGTTCAATGGCGAATCATGTAAATTCTCCGCTGCGACACAACAACGCCGTTTCATAAAAACTAAAGCTTTTAGCATATTTTCATCACAAAGGTCTACAGATTGTACTGACCAAATTTGAAGTCGATCGGGTTAAATCTCAAAGAGGAGTTTGTTAAAGTACAGAGCCTGGAAAAGGGTAAACTTTTTCTCAAACGCTTATGCTTAAATGAACACAACTTTATTTATTGCTTACTTCGACTTCCATCATCACTTCCATTTTTACTGCCAGCTTCTTTCACTAATTGTTTATGTTTATTTGTTTAACACAAAAAGAAACATTAAATACAAATCACATGAAAGAAATATAAGTACGTGTTAAGGTTTGGAAGAATGGCTTACATAAAAAAAAAAACACACCCAAAAGAGATACAAAAGGTAACGAATCACAAGTATATTTTAAATATTAGTGTAAAAAAAATCCCCACATAAAACTAAGTGTAGGAATATAATTCAAACGAAACAACAACAAAAATGCATCGTGATTCTACTGCCATTTTCAGTACTATTTTAAATGTTTCAAATTTTCAGCTGCGAGGACACTGGATTTTTTTTCATGAAATTTAGATTTTTGATTTTTCTGTTATATTTATCACCTAATAAATTAAAATGGGCAGTTTCACTATTAGATTTGTGACACTTTGTTAAATGTTTGTTATACATTTTATGCCTTTATTGGAGAGTAGACTCGGGCTGCAACTAACGATTATTTTCATTGTCGATTAATCCGTTGATTATTGATCAGTTGTGTGGTCTATAAAATGTCATAAAATGTCAATCAGTGTTTCCCAAAGCCTAAGATGACTTCCTCAAATGTCTTGTTTTGTCCACAACTCAAAGATATGCAGTTTACTGTCATAAAGGAGTAAAGAAACCAGAAAATATTCACATTTAAGAAGCAATAATTAGAATTTAGACTTTCCCAAACTGATTAATCAATTATCAAAATAGTTAGCGATTAATATAATAGTTGCCAATTAATCGACAAATCATTGCAGCTCTTAAGTAGACAGTAGAAACAGGAAATGAGAGGAGAGCGATAGAACATGCAAAAAGGTCTCTAGCCGGACTCAGATGTTTCTGAATACATGATCAGTGCCTTAAACCCGCAGGTCACCAGGTCACATTTGTAGCCATAGGTGTGTTTTATATCTATATTTGTAGTACTGTCCTTAATATTTTGGAGCCTATGGAGGATTTTTAAAGCCTTGTCTTTACACATACAGTAGATAATCAAAGCCTCTGTCACATCTCTGCAGCTGATTAGATGAACCAAGGTACCCAAAGTAAGTCAATGACATAATAATCTCCAAACATCTGTCTCGGACCAGACAGGACAGGACAGAGGGGAGGGAGCTGACAGTTGATTATGGTCCATAAATCAGTGCCAGCTGAATCTAGACAGCATGTGAGTCGGTGAAACCAGCTAAGTGTTGCTAAATGAACCATGGATCGTGTGTCTGACTGTTTCCCCCCGTGTTTACGACCGGTTTCCATAGCGACCTGGTCTCTGAGTGTCTGGCTGTTGGCCCGGTAGAACTGTTGTGGTTACGTTAGGAAACGCTGTTTTGGTTTGTCTGTACTTTGTTGTACGCTAAACGGGCCGCATACCCCAGATTCAGTGATGACATCATTGCCAATGACCTCAGCGCGGCCACGGAGGCCCACGTTGTCCGATTGGCTGAAAGCCAGAGCGGTTAGGTCAGCACATGGCACCCCGGGTCTCTACATCCCCCGCTGTGATCCCTGAGCTTCTCTCCTCCCCTCTCAAGCTGTCCCTTTTTTCCATATCTCTGTTTTTTTTTCTCACTTTTTTCACATCATCATAGTTTCCATCGCCGTTGCTTCACCTCAAACCTCTGTTGACACCTTTCTGCTAACACACAATAACATTTTTGATTGCTTGATTTTCATTCAGCGGATGCTTTTGTCCAGAATTTAAGTGTTGGTTTACCCAAATCACAAAACATCATTATTGTCTCACTTACTTCTAGTGGTTTAGATAGTTTAGGTTTTATGTGCCCACATTTCCACCTCTGAGATTTCTTCCTCCACCCAGTGTTGCCAGATTTGACTGACCCCAAATAGCCCATAAAGAACCTTGTAGATAGATAGATAGATAGATAGATAGATAGATAGATAGATAGATAGATAGATAGATAGATTGATAGTAACTTTAACGATCGAGTAAAAAGGCAGTAAAAAAGTTAGTAGTGCAAAGTACAAAAGTACAAAAGTACAAAAAATATACCAGATATAAAAATACAAGGAGATGAAGAAAACTGTTAAAACTGAATATAGTGCAGGGTAACAGCTGTGATATCCAACTATTAAAAAAGTGAATATAGTGCAGAAGAGACTGTTAAAAATGAATATAGTGCAGGGTAACTTCAGTACCTTAGTCTATGAAAGTGCACTGTGTTATGCTCATCAATTCATTTTTTTTTTGTAATTTTTCAAGCAAAAGTGCTATATATTCTCTGGTTCCAGCTTATCTCTGTATGTTATGAAAGTAAATTTAATATCTTGTTGGGGGGAAAAAAAGCTATTTGAAGATGTCACCGTGGGCTCTGTCTATTTTGTGATTTTGTGTTTTACCGACCAAACGTTTATGCAATTAATTAAGAAAATAAATCATGACGTTTTATTAAAATAACACACACACACATGCACGCAGCTTGGTCACAAATGTACCTGCAGATGAAAATTAGCCTGTATAATTAAATCTGGCACATTAACATGATGGGCTCATGCTAAGCTCATGTTAGTTAATGTGGATTGTCTCTTCTTAAATAAAATAAATATAAACATCTCGAGACAACAGTAAATTCTGTGTAAATTCGGTGGCAGAGTACGAGTGCAAGACGAAAAATGTCCAAAAAGAAATGCCTCATATGACATATTCTGTTCTAATAGTATAAGTTTAGGCAAACTCAAAACCACCACAGTCACAATAATGAGAAAATATGTCCTTCTAAAATGATATCTTTTGTTACATTAAACAGATATAACAGACATGATCAGATGAAAGGCTTTTATCACAGAGGTATGAAGGAATAATAATTTATATAGGGAAAGAAATAGGCAGATTCAACCGCCATAATTGATAAAAAAAAGTCCCCCAATTTATCACAAACTGCCCAAAATATTAAATATTTTATATACAATATGTGCCAGGACTTTAGTATATGTAGCATAATGCAGCTTTTTGACATTTTTAAGTGTGTATAAAGATTGTATTTATCAGTCTTATCTTTTTAACCTTTACCTGTCATGGTTTTACTACGCTGTATCACTAAATCAAATCCCTGCACATACATTTACAATAAATAATAAAACCGATTCTGATTCTGACTGGAGGTGAATTAAGATTGTGGTGCTCACAGCGTTGAAAAATTACTTTGAAAACGGAAACAACTCTTTCCTGAAACAGATGTCCATATTATTCTGGATAATCCCCAGTACAATAGGTTTCATAGGGACTATTTCTTTGTAGCAGGAAGTATTTCTAATGAAAATGGTGTCCAGCACAGTGAGGTCTGTGGATTATTCAGTGACAGGGACATTGTTTCTGAAAAGACACACAGCTTATAATGTAGTTTTTAACACATAATTTTACAGGTCGGTAAATTTCATGGTAATTAGGTGATAATTAGCAAGTAACCTTGACATTTCTTTGGAATAACTGCCAAAATTACCCTAATATTTACCTCAAAATGTATCAAAAATGACTTTGTTTGGGACTTGACTCTGGACTTTTATTATTTATATTTCATATCTATTATAAACATTAAGCAATAATTATATTCCGCTATTTCCCAATAAGCAGTAATAAATAGCTGGTAATTTATTTAATACATTTCCATGAAAAGAATAGAAAGTTAATTGATATGCTTTATTTCCATGTCTGCTGATAAATAGATAATAATTAGCAAATAACTTATTTGAAATTTCTTAACAAATCTCCCTGAATCATTACATCAGCTACCAGGTTACATTTGTGTCGGCAATAAGTCACACAATGGTGAGATGTGTGCCTGATCAGAAGTGTTTTCTATTAGTTTAGGTTTTCCACCTCCGATGAAGAGCAGCACACAGACGCTTCTCAAGCCTAAGGGCCCTATTCTAACCATTATATGCTATTTTAGCATTTAATTATTAAATAATGTTTAAAATAATGTAATTTTTGAGGTAAAAATAAATCTTGAGGTAAATATTGGGGTAACTTGGCAGTAATTCCAAAGAAATTTCAAATAGATTACTTGCTAATTATCACCTAATTGCCATAAAATTTGCAGACCTGTAAAATTAAGTAGTTTTTTAATGCTTTGAGCACCACAAACAAAATCCAAATCACCTCAATTGTATTGGGGTGGAGGCAGAAATCTCTGAGATGGATATTCCAAAACACTCGACACAAAAAAAAGTCAGCTAGTTCGAGTAGATCTGAACCTTCTTCTATCACCCCTTCGATTCATGTCATCCATTTATCCATCCCACATTGACCTTTTTTGTCCATCTATCTCAGCCTCACCTCCATCTGCCATTAAAGCTATAAATGTTTCAACTTGCACCTCTCTCTGAACTGGATTAGTGGAAGTTTAGCTCTGTGGCATGACTTGTCCCTCTCTCTCTCCCTCTGTGGCTGACCACAGGCCAGTTGCCGGGTCGCTGTCCTCCCTCCTCCACATGCGGAACAGACACAGACAACCGCTGCCAGCCTCCTTACCTGGCCCCCTGCCAGACCCCGCCATGCAAGGGGCATCTGCTCAGCACATGCCCGTAAGTATGGGAGACTCACACACACATAACATTTGCGTTCAGATGCGCATTATGATTTATAGATGCAGGTATAATGGCCAAAGTGGTCAAGATCCCCGAGTTAGAAATATTCATGGCTTGACAGAAAAAATCACTTCACTCTTGTTTATGAATTAATCAAAAGAGTCAAACTCCAAATGGATGTGACCTTGTTGGAAACTCTTTATGTACTTGAGGTTATGTATGTGCTATATCTTTTCCTTGTCACGATTGAAAAGTTATTTTTGTGTCAATTTCTTTCCTTCTTCAGATAGAGAAGCAAATGTCGTGTATGGGGATGCCAGGTCCTGTACACAACCCCTCCTGTTCCTCACCTCAGGTACTGACCACTCATCTCCTCCGGTTATAACATTATGCTTTATCAAAGACCGTCTGTATGAGCACACAATATATTACAGCTGGACCACTAGTGGCTTTTTGAAAACTGATACCAACGCCATTTTTTGGGGATTAAAGCTGATAGTCATTTGTTAGTTTCAAAGGAATAGTTTGACATTTTGAGAAACACAATTATTTGCTTTCTGACAGAGATAGATGTATACCAATCTCATCTTAGTTTAGCATAAAGACTGGAAACAGGGGGAAAAGCTAGCCTGGCTCTGTCAAAAGGCAACAAAGCCCGCCTACCAGCACCTCTAATGCTCATTAATTTACATTAATTTACATTATTAATTATTATTAATTTACATTAATTTACATGTTATACTCAATTTAATCCTTACAAAAACTGAAGTTTAAAAATGACAATGCGTCGTTTTGATCAGTGGGCAACCTCCGTCCGGGTCTGAAAAGTGAAGCCAACGCAGAAGTGCCGTAAACTTGCATTCTTTCTAATAGCCAGCAGGGGGCGACTCCTCTGGTTGCAATAAGAAGTCTGTCTGTATAGAAGTCTATGAGAAAATGAGCCTACTTCTCACTTGATTTATTACCTCAGTAAACATTGTAAACATGAGTTTATGGTCTCAATCTCTAGTTTCAAGCCTTCTTCAATACAGCATGATGTTCATTTAGTAAATTATGGTCCCATTTAGAGTCAAATAGACCATAAAGCAGGGTATGCTTTAGGGCGTGGCAACCTTGTGATTAACAGGTTGCTACCACGGCGTTGTCTGGTCTGGGAGTTGTTTGTGCAAAACCAATCGGTGACGTCATGGAGACGGTACAGTCTATAGTTTTACTGGGAGCCGGACTATTTCTTGGCTTGCTCGTTGGCAGACCGTTGCTATGTATAATAGACCGTCGCTATGTATAACAGACTGTTGCTATGGATGCAGTTCTGATATCTGACTCTGGCGGATAATTTTTGTGGCAAATTATTTATTTCTTAAGTAAGTAGCCTTGTAATAAGCGGGATAATGTGCAGCTAGCAGGTCATTGTTGTGAAATAACCCCCGTCAGGACGATGCAAGACCCCTCCACCCTTAACTTCGCTCCCATATCTGCGGTGGTGTTTCTATCCATCCGTAAAGAGATGCATTTCTTTGCGTTGAACACTAGGAGACGTAATCCGTAAACTAGCCTATACAGATTTATGGACACAAAACAAAACTGTGTGGAAACGAGGCTAAGCTGAGATAACTGTCTGCTGTTGCTTCATATTTGCTTACTTATATTTAACAGACAAATATGAGAGCGGTAGCAATCTTCTTATCTAATTCCCCTCCAGAAAGCGAATAAAAGTATCTCACAAAATGTCGAACTATCTCTTTAACTTTTTACAATTTGACTATTCTCATCTCTAAATTAAAGCCACAAAACCCACTCTGTCTCACATTCGGCCTTTGGCTTATTTCTTTCTAATCAGGATAGACAGGAAACAGACTGTAATTCTACACTTTAACACACACTCACACAGGTCCGCACCACAGGAAGTCACAATCTACATGCTCTCCCTGGCTTTCTTGGTTGTTTTATTTTCCTTGTGTCAACATGCTCTCCATCTCTCCCCCTTGTATATTTTACATTTCCTCTTCCTAGGTGCATGTCGTATGAATTGTTAAATATATGTGTGCTATCAAAAGCAACTTCAAAGGGAAAACTGTGAAATCGCCCCGCATCCACACACACAAACACACACGCATAGGTTATGACTTCATGTGCAGGGCTTGTATATAGAAAAGTGGTTTCAGGTTTCAGAGCTGCTCAGGACGCAGGTTCAAATCTCTTCTTTGAACAGACACTTCTTCTCCAGACCAATTTAACTTTATTCTATTGTAATTTATTCTCGTCAGGTGTTGTGTTTTGCATTCCCAAGGTGTGAAACAGGACTCTGCTTCTGTAAAAAAACCACAGATGGCGTATTAACATGCCTCCGTTGTACAGTGCAGTAACTCCACACTCAGCTGAAGTGGAAAAGTAAACGTTCAACAAGTGGATCAGTGTTTCACGGACAGTTCTGTGTCTTCATTCACTGATCCCTCCAGACAGAAATATCAACGTGGTGTGTCATCCAGGCCAAGGAGACCCATGATGTAATCGCAGGCCCCAGTGTCAGGGTGTTTCTATGTAGTAAACAGAGCTGAAATACTCGTGTCCCGTCCTGTTCAGTGTGTGTGCGGCTGTGTGTGTTTGACTGGCAGCCTGGCTGGCTGGCAAAGCTGGCACAGACAGCTCGGTGACCTCATCCTTGGCACCGGCTAAATGTGCTCCCTTTTTTCGTCGTTGAATGGTTGAAGGGAGAAAAAAAAAAAACTGCTTCTTCTCTTAAAGAAATATTGTGTAACAGGGAACAGATAGCAATATAGCCAGGGAGGGAAGAGGAGGAGGGGTGGGGGGGTGATGTCATGCTCTAAACATGACCTCTCCCTCTCTGCGTCTCCTCTGCTGAGTGTAGGAGAAAGGTGAGATGAGGTTTAATTTAGCTCTTACAGTCTGTTTAGTCAGATGATATGTGGAAATGATAAAGTGTGAAGGTATCAAGCTGCAGACTGCAGCATTTATTGGAACACATTATCCCTCTTATCTACAGTTGTTTTCACGGTTGTGGATAATTAGGAGAAAAGGCGACGATGGGCTAAGTGGGAGACTGTGGCCGAGAGCAGTTATCGTTTTTATTTTGAGACATCTTTCTGTACGTAGAGGAGACACGGCGGCTTGTTTGACCTGAAGAGGCCTGTACTGTTAGGTAGCTTATCTGCTGTTACCAATTTAGCCATCGTTGGGGGTCACACACACACCACACCCAGTATGACAGACGGAAAATGTTTATGTATATCCACAAGCTCTTCATATAGTATATTGTTTAGTTTAACACAACTCAAATAACCCTGTGGGGAACACTGTATTTACACATATCCGCCATTGTGTGTTTGAATATTTCTGCATTACATGAATTTGGTATCACTGTAAAGCTGAGACTCTTGTGGATCCAATGTGCCCAATTGTATTCATGTGTGATGATGTTAGTCCTCATAGTAGCCATTTCATTTTAGTGAGACCATTTTTTAAAATTTGACCTCACTGTATAAAATGACCTGTGGTGACCTCTAGGATAATCACAGCCTCATGAAACGTTACAGCCACAAACTAGAGACCTAGAGCATTCAGAGGATGGATGGCTTTTCTAGGTATGTTGACAATAAGAGGGTTTCCAAGCATTTTCCAGAATAGAAGCGCTCGCCATCCAATCGCTGAAAAATGCAATTCTTGCAGAAATCTCAAAATGATACCAAATCACAGCATGGCTTTTTCTATGGTGTTCCTCAAGGTCTTGGTGTCTTAATGTGGTATTTTGGAGGGATTATTGATCATTTTTATCAATGCTCGAGTGGAAAAAAATTGTTAAATTTAGCACCAAATCTGTGTAACAAATGGTATCGGGTAACAGGCCTATTATTCATTTCATTTTTGCCCTTTGGTTTTGTTAATAAATGACACTTTTTTGCACTACTCCTGCTTATCAACCTGGTTCTTCAACATCCCTTTTTATAGTTTTCCAGTGCCTCTTCATCTGCCATATATGGGGTGGAGGCGCCACATTAATTATTTTCTTTTTTTAAAAATGAACATTATTTTAAAAAAATCACATACCAATTTAAAAAACGATCAGTGTTGGTATCAGTATCAGTATCATTAAAATTGGAACAAAAAGTATCATATCGTATTTAAAATGTTTGGAATCGCCCATCGCTAGTCAGAGGCCCTCTAAGAATACAAATAGTCATAATGCGACATACATTAAAAAATTATTCAACTAGGCGTAGACAAAGGTTGGAGGAATTTGCTTTGTCCATAGAGTCCTTAATTATTGTCAGAAGAATTGGTGTTAAAATATGTCCTATAAAACTCAACCCCTTATCCATCTAGGCCCAGTTAAATTTATACACTCTCAGTAATGTTTAGCAACTAAATTCCACTTGCCATAAATACTGGTAAAGAAATCACTTTGCAATAACCCGCTCCTATCCAGTGTTATGGGGGCGTGCATGGCCCTACTTGTCCCAGCGTGCATCTTCCTATGTCGTATTATACCGTGTTCACCGGCCTTTGAGTCATTGGAGAGTTGAAACTGGTTGTCTGTAGAATTCCTAGAGGCCATAATAAACTCAGAAGGAATGTGCACTTTAAATGAGAGGATGTGAAATATACAAGTTATAATGAGAGTGTCAATTACTGAGGTTCCTCTGTGTTTATGTTTCTTAAAGCGACGACATGTACGACTCTTTGTCTCTGCGGGTTTAGAACCGGCTCACAGCCTTTTCAATAGTAGAAAAGAGATATTTGATGTTTGTCTGTTGTACACATGTGGAGCAATGTATTACTTATATTGTATTTCATCTTTTTTATCTCCTCTCAGAGATCCAAACAGACGCTGGGCCATCACTTCCAACAGCACCACCCGGCAATGGGCGCCATCAACAACCCCGGCGTGACATCCATGGGTCACATGATGGACATGATGTCACAGCGTCATCAGGCACCTCCGCTACAACACCACCACCATCATCCTCATCATCCGCAGCTTCAAGCTCCACCCCTCACCTTCCAGCAGCAGTGCCGTGCTCCACCTCCGCCGCATCTGGGAAGCACCCACAGCCACCACGCTCAGGCCCACCAAGCGCCGCCTCCACATCTGCACCAGGGCTCGCCTCCTGCACCAGGAGAGGTACAGATGTTTACTGATCAGCTCAGTGATGACTTACAGTATGACATACTTCTGCATTCAGGCACAGTGAGGTCACTTTCAAATTGTTTTTTGTTTATAGTTATCACCAGTTGCACAACAGATGCAGCCATCCCATCCATCCCACTCCCAGCATGCAGTGCAGGGAGGTAGTAGCTCCAGCAGTGGAGGAGGAGGAGGAGGAGGTGGGGGCAGCCGTCGCAGGAGGTCGGCGGAGCAGGACCCGGACGAGCGCAGGCAGAAGTTTCTGGAGCGCAACAGGGCGGCGGCCACCCGCTGCCGACAGAAGAGGAAAGTGTGGGTGTCGTCGCTGGAGAAGAAAGCTGAAGAGTTGACGCACACAAACCTGCAGCTACAGGTGGGTCACGCTCTGTGCAGACATAAGTACACACACTTCAAGGATACTTAGTAATTCTCTGTCTGCTTCCAGAACGAGGTGACGTCACTGAGGTCGGAGGTGGGTCAGCTGAAGCAGATCCTGCTCACCCACAAGGACTGTCCCGTCACCGCCCGGCAGAGAGAGACACAGGGGTACCCCAGTGAGTAAAACCCCCATACCCTGCCTGCACGCCCCGCTCTAGAAAAATCTCACCAGCTTTTCCAGATGCCTGACACCAATCATCTCCATCCACCACTGAGGGTATATTTCAGATACCTTGTATGTGCACATATGGGAATACCCCGTGGTGAGCCACCTCTCAGCACACACAGGGACCTTAAACTGTATCTCACAGAGTGCAACTGAACAGCACTTAAAACTCTGCTTTTTAACCCCACAGTCTCCAAAATATTGGTACATGCACTTTTATTCCAATGGAGAGCCAATCAGGGGAAAGCACTGCACTCTCCATTCAAAGGAATGCATTTTTTCATTTCCATTCATTCATTTAATGAACCAGACCGTGATGGTATTTGAAATACTCCGGAGTGCAATGCAATACTCTGGCGTTTTTGCCTTGCATGAAGCTAGCTTGGAACAAAAAGCAGACCATGCCCATCTTGCACTCCAGGCAGGATTAAAGTCAACAATAGTTGAACCTGTATATGACCTTAAAGGAAAGATTAAAAATACGGCACCTTGTGGCTTAAATGAAAGTTATGTTTTTTTAAGTGTTGAGCTTCAGAGAACAAAAGATGGATGCAATATTGGCATGTGTTACTTTTCTATTGTTGTCTTTTTACCTGTATGTACAGTATTCATTTGTTAAAATAAAAGAAGATATTTTCCTTTAATCTGAGCCGTAGTGGGTTTTCATTCATTTTGCATGTATAAACAAACGCCGCTCACAGAAGTAACGGACAATCCACACAAGACTTTGATTGACAGCTATCTCTGTGTCCAGCTGCAGGGGTGAGCCCAGGGGGAAGTCCCACCACGGTAGGTCCTGGGTCTCATCTGCAGGCCGTCCAACACAACAGCATCTCCACCTCCTCGACAGCCGGAAGCGACACAGGCCACGACCCCAGGCCTGGACGCTAGCCCTCGCCACATGGAGGATTTGGTGGGACTGGATGGATGAATCCTACCAGATCTTTCTGTCATAACTTCACTAAAGTCTCACTCAGCTGTGGATCCATGTGTCTTTACATTGTAGAGGAAATACTGAACTGGAAAGGTGAATTTATAAATGAACACTGAGATATTTTTCGACATTATTATCATCTTTTTTTTCTTGGTCGGAGAGGAGACCAGAACCACATACTGATACATTTCCAGGTGCAAAAATGACCTTTTCTGAAAGCCTTGTTACAAACTGTGATGGCAACTGGATCCTTGTGTTTATTCAGAAAATGTTTCTGTTCACAGCAATCTAACCTTTGCCTGTTACCCACTGACTATGCACATACACAATCATAACATTTCTGTATCTTTTGCTCTTATATCTTGCACTAATTTAAAAAAACAAAACAAACAGCCTTTATATTAGTTTTATATTTCACACCTTATGCCTTCTCTTCGATGCAGAAGCAGCCTGTCAAAACTATGTATTTTTCTACAAATAATTCCAAATAAGACAAAAAAAAAAGATTAAAATCAAACCCACGTCTGTCTTGGAAAGCCATTTAGAACATGATTGTACAGCACTTTTTTAACTGCCTTAAGACCCTAAATGACTGCACCTCATGTCTCAATCCCTGTCAGTTAATAAAAAAAACTCTTATTCTGGTATTTCTTTGTGTTTTTTTTATCATTTTAAAATGTTTTCTATGATTCAGATTATTTTCTTTAACACAGTAAACCAGTGGTTATGAGCAATGAGATTATCAGTTTGTTTCTGTACATACAGTATGGTCTAGTCTGCCATCTAGTGACTGGATCTGTTAGTGGTAGTTGACCATAATAACCAGAGTGGTCAGCAAATAGCCTGTTTTATGTTTGGCCAATACAAAGACATAATCATTTCTTAATGTATAACACTCAAAGAAACATTTAAAATAGTCTTTTGTCCTTTAATTAAACAATCAATTTGTCTGGCTATATTTACCATCAGTAAATGACACAAACTCTTGAGTGCAGAATAATAAGATCATTTTATGTCCTGACATATTTAGTGCCTGCCTGGTGATATGAATATACTTTGCAAGCATGCAATTGTGCATCCAGATACAGTATGTGTGTGTGTGAGTGTGCACATGTGTCTTCTTGTGCATATGTGCCTGATTTGGACTAAAAGTGTGGGAGGCACTCCACCCTGTCTACTCAGACAAAGGGACTGCTTAACTATTGCCAGACCTCATCTTGACACGCATGCAAAAGCATGGATGCACACACACATTTACTTCTCTAACACATTATTGCCATTATCTTCCCCACCCTCACACTAAAGCACTAAATGTCAGTTGCAGTAAAAATATCTCATTAATCTCTCCATATTTTAAAATACTTAGACGACTAATTTTAGTCTTAATTTATTTAGCCGATTAGACATTTTTATGCTTTTCTCATGCTGAAATGACTTATTTCAAAGAAACTTATGAGCACATCTGTGGTAAACACAAGATTTAAAGTGGTGCTTTTGTGTTATTCTTTGTGGAGAAACTCAGTTTTACAGATCTGTCGATTAAATCAACTAATCGATTAGTCGACAATAAGTTTTAGTCGACTAAGAATTCCTTTGGTCGAGGACAGCCTTAGTTACAGCTGATATTACCAGCAAGTGAAAGATTTTGATATTAAAAAGTATCCTAAAACATGTATAGTACCACTCACGTGCCAAATAATCAGCAGCCTGACCTGAAAATAATAATATCTGACCTGCTACGCTGAGGCATATAATGACTACTGTATGTTAAAGAGTAAAAATAAAGGGAGTGAAACCTGGAGTTCAAAAGTTAATGCCTGGATATGGATAATGGATATCTAATTTTAATAAATGTATATATGGAATACTCTTCATATATCCCCCTATCTCTAGAAATATAATCCCCTTGTGCTTTACATAATCAGTGGTTTATATAAAAGATATTTGAAAGCCGCAGATACAGTAGCATCTATTTATAGAGTTAAATCATCCATAAACACTCAAATGACAAATCAATCACATTGTTGGGGATTTTTACTTCTTAGTGTAATGCACTTATATATAAAAGTATAAAACATGATAGATGTGATACAAAACAAGTGTTTTTTTCTTCCTGCCAACCAGCAGCCATCATTAACATACTGTACAAATATGAGACAATATGATGTCTATGAACTCAACATTAGCACCATGGTTGAAATCAGTGAGCAATCAATCATTCATGCCTTACATACACACAACAAATCACACATTTAGAAAACACTCGCAGGTGCAAGGAAACGAAAGAGGAAAGGCCTAAAGCAGGGAGAGGAAGTCAGAGGGATTGGACTTCCTCTGGTGTCTGAAAAGGCACCGATGAGCTCAGCGGTTCTATTGTCACTTAAGAAGTTTTTTCTTGTGGTCAAATGAGAAACCCAGACCCAAAATGGTGGAGTTGTTCACAGCCACAGGCACACCCCATGTTTTCAAGATGATACTGTGGTGTGGCGAGAGGCCAAAGATTGCAACACGAGCCAATTCACATGTCCTTCTGGAAACATTTTTTACATTTTCTAGTCAGAGAATCTCTGCATGTCGCCGTCTCTGCGAACACTGTTGCTGTCCAGAAAGCGGTCACAAGGGAACTCAATGAGATCACCTTCCTCTAGTGGTGCAAGCCGTGCCGGGCGGCTGCTTTGGTAGCTGGTGAAGTCGGCGGACACCGATGGAGACGCTACGGCGGGGCGAAACGGTCGCCGGGTGGAGTACATGTGCCGCACGTGCACCGCCGTCTTCCTCCTCTGCAGCCTCCTCTTCAGGCTCCGCCCCAGCCAGACCCCGCCGATGACGAGCAGCAGCACGGCATTCCCGGCCAGCGTGGCCACCGTCACCAGCTGGAGGTCAGAGGTCAGCAGGCCTCTGTGGCCGAACCCCTCGGGGAGAGTGACCAGCCCTGCGCAGTGGTCGCGGGGCGCAACTTGACACACGGATCCCGCGACTACTCCCTCCACGCACACCATGTAGGTCATGTCTGAGCTGAGTTCTCGAAGGGTCATGGAGCGAGCCGTGCCACGAGCGTAAACGAAGCGGGGGAAGCGATCCGGAGTGCCAAAACGGTCGAACAGAATCCGGTAGTGGACTTCATCCAGGCCCGACCCACCAGGTCCTGGTGTGTAGCGGTGATGATCCCTAGTGGTCCAGTAGATGGTGACAGTACTAGACGTTACTTGATCCACTGAAACGTTCGTGATGAAATGGCGGTTGAACACGCAAGGATCTGTGATGACGGGTTGAGCCTCTTCCTGATCTGACCTCAGAAGATCAAACTTTTCTCCTGACTGGACCGGAAACTTGGTGGGATCAGTGGAGTTTCTGTCCTGGTTTCCAGCATGACTCGGTGTAGAAGTAGCCGGTGGATCGGTTTTGGAAGTGACATTTGACCTTCGTCTGCCTTTGGCACGTTTCCCAGCAGCCTCTGCAGGAGGTCGTGACCTCGGGCTGAGTGGCTCTTTCTTTGATTTCTTTCTTTCCAGTGAAGAAGAGACTTCTCCATCCTCTAGCCCCTCTTGGTCTCCCTGAATCCCCATCTCCTCCTGTCCTTCTCTCTTCCTTTTTTCTCCCTCTTTCCTCTCTCCATCCCTGTCCTCCTGTTCTGTCTCCTCCACCTCTTCACCTATCTCTTCCTGCCTTATCATATCTCCTACTTTCCCCCCCTCCACCTTCACCAACACAGCTCCTCCTCGGCTTTCCTCAGGCCCAGCTCGGCTCCTACTACACAAGTGGGTCCAGTTCCCAGGAGGCTGCAGCTGGGAGCTGTTCACATAGTCCAGATATTTCCCCTTCAGAGTTGCAGGGTGATGACACTGAACAAAAACAGTCAATAATTTGCCCTGAGAATGAGCAGCAGTCATCCATCTCTTCAGCTCCTCCAGGCGACAGTCACATGTCCAGTTGTTGCCATGCAGATCCAGGTCGTAAAGCACATTGTTGAGGGCAAAAATGTCCCCGGAGAGGCTGGTGAGCGCGTTGCTCTTCAGCTTCAGCACTCGCAGATGTTTGAGTTGCGCAAAAGCCAAAGAGTCCACGCTGGAGATCCGGTTGCGACTGAAATCCAGCTCCTCGACGCGCTCCAGAGGATCCAGGAGACCGGCGGGGATTTCCTCCAGCTCGTTGCCGTCGATGAGGAGCTCTCTGAGGCTGGACAGTCCCTCCAGAGCCCTACTGTCCAGCTGAGAGATCCGGTTGTTGCTGAGGGACAGTTTGGACAGCTTCTTTAGGCTCTGGAAGACGTGGTTTCCGACGTGCTGGATCTCATTCTCATTCAGCAGCAGCGTTGTGAGGGCTTGGAGCTGAGAGAAAGTGAGAGCATTACGCACGGATGCCTGCTTGTTGTGCGCCAGGTTGAGAAAACGCAGGTTGGTGAGTTTGGAGAAAGCGTTTCTGTGAATGTGCTGCAGTTTGTTGGACTCCAGGTGGAGATAATGTAGGTTGATCAAACTTTTAAACACAGAGTCCTGCAGAACTTCTATGGAGTTGCCATCCAGACGCAATTTCACCAGATTATCCAAATTAAGAAAGAGCTCCGGTGTGATTTTCTTAATGCCATTATCATTTCCACAAAGAATAGTGAGTTTCTTCAAGGATTGCAAAGTCCCATTGGATATGTTTGATAACAAATTGTGTCCCAAGTAGAGTTCCTCCAACTTGGAGAGCTTCTCAAACGCATTTGGGTGGATAGTTTGTATCTGATTGTACTGCAAATTCAACCGTGCCAGGTTACTGTACCGTGTGAAGTCGAAGGCAGAGATGTTGGAGATGAAGTTACCACCGAGGCTGAAGATGAGCACCTCCTCGGGTGTCCGCGCGGAAGGTTTGGGCACGTTGCGCAAGCCTCGGTTGGTGCACATGAGGTGCTGCGGGTGCTGGCAGTCACAGCGGTCCGGACAAAAGCTGCTCGTCGTTGGTGAGGAAGAGGTGAAGGTGAAGCCATGGAGCGACAGCAGGACGAAGCATATCCCCGCCAGGAGGAGGAAACTGCCGGTCTCCATTCCAGAGACTGATGATGCATTCGCTTTGTGTTGTGTTCAGGTGCAGTCGCCCCTCCATTTGTCGTCCATAATGCACTTGTTGCTCTGAAAAGTGGAGAGAAAAAGGCGCATCAAGTATGCACATCAAGCACGCGGCTCCATCACTCCATCACTTAGCAGCATCTTCTACAGAGCGACCGATCACCACCCCAATAAAAGCCTCCATCTCCATCCACCCAAGTGGTCATCTGCTGCGAATTACAGAGTTCAGGCTCAGAGTTTGCACACACACACACACACACACACACACACACACACACACACACACACACACACACACACGCACCGAAAGAGAGAGAGAGACACACACACACTGCAATAGTCCCTCCCCCGCAACTCTGCGACCCTGCCAAAACCAGATGTGTGCACTGTTAAGAATTTACCACACTGTAAAAAAAAAGAAGCTTTTTTTTAACAGTTTTTTTCAGGAAATTTTAATTTTTTTGTCTGTATTTCAAAATGACAGAAAAAAAATGTAAAATGACATGTTTCATTTGTGATTTTATATGTAAATGGTCTTAGATTTACATAATTTTTTTGTAATCACAATCGTAATTATCTGTATTTAAGCTTTTCTTGATAATTTTTAAAGATAATTATTCAGTTTTTTAGATCTATTTCAACAATTATTTTTTGTTAGAAGAAAAGGATTTCATGGAATTCTAAAAGTATTTATTGTAAAAATACAGATTTCTTTGCAAAACTTCTGAGAGTTAATGTAAATTTGGGCTTTTACAGTTTATTTATGTTAATTAACATAATTTATTTTTATTTTTCCGTTTTTTAACAGACATTTTCTGGCGCCCCTGCTGCCGGAAAATTTCCGTTATTTTACACTTTTTTTTTTTACAGTGTAGTAAAATAACAGTAAAGAACTGGCAGCAGGGTTGCCTTTATGTTACTGGAAAATTAACATTATTATACTGTCGCTGAAATTTACAGCTTTGTACTGTTAATGAAAAATACAGTTTGAACTGGTTGTGTTTTTATTAATTTCACAGTATTTTACAATTAATTTACTGTTTAAAGATACATTATATAGCTGTTTTTCCACCTTTCTTTTACATTATCTTACTGATTTGTTTTAATGCACTATTTAGGTTGTATTTTTTACATACATTTTAATAAACATTATTTTTTGCCTATATGAATAGACATAGAAGGTTACAGACATAGGAATAGTCACACTAAATACAATTAAATGCACTTGTTAGGAAAAAAGGCTATAATAGACTTGTTGACACGTTTCCCAAAATGTCTGTCTATAGCTGGCTACAAGCACAGAATGCAAACCATAACAACATGTGAGTGAAGAACAGAGCTAATTCACTGAGACAGTTGATCAGCATTAAAATGCTGTTTTTTAAGAATGCATTATAGTTCAGTTAAAAAACGGCCTATGAGCGTAATTTAACAGGTTTTCTTTTGTATTAACAGTAAAGCACTGTTTTTTAGCAATAACAGGTTAATACTGTTGAAATCCTGCTGTTAATTAACAGCAACTGTTAACAGTGTGTCTTTACGCACGAGATCCAGAGCTTTGCGCATGCACGCAGGTAATCAAACACACACACCAGAGTCTCTACAGTGAGAGAGAGAGAGAGATTGAGAAACCCTTTGACCGAGTTGTGTGCGCGCCCCCGCAGCAGCAGCAGCCACCGGGGGTCTGAGCGATCTGGATCGGATCCCTGTTATGGACAAAGCAGACTGGAAGATTTCCTTCCCACGGAATCCCGAGAGAGACACTCGGGCTGTGTTCCAAATGGCATACTTTTTCTTTTTACTTCTAGTAGATACTGCAGCTGCCCTTACAAAGTACGTACTGTTTCATGCAGTATGCATACAATTGGTACATACTATTTCCTCACAACATTGCACCTTGAACTTTGACCCTTTTGCTCATGTATCCCCTGCACAGAGGATTGTGGGTCAGAATAGCTAGAAAAGCATGCTGACTTGCATACTGCAAAATGCGACCGGATGTAGTAGGACGTCCTGGTATTTTTTGGCATACTGCATTTGACATACTATGTATTGGGACATACTAAATATTTTTCTGGCATACTAAATAGTAGGGTAGTATGGGTATTGGAACGCACTGTACGTACTAAAGGTGCAATGTTATGCATACTGCATGCAACTCTACACAGCTGCAGTATGTACTAAAAGTAAATAGAAAAATTATGCGATTTGGAACCCACCCTTGGATTCCCTTTGCAGCAGGGCGCACAAGAGAGCAAACTCACTCATAAAACAAGTTCAACAAAACGCTTAAGTTCATATTGTCATTGGTTTTGATTATAAGCTATGAAAAATGATAATTCATAAAACAGCTGTATAGTGAACAGCTATTCTACAAGCCAGACAGACAGGCATTGCATACACACAAAGTGAGCTATATACAATCAGCAAGCCCAGTCTGCTCTCTGTATAGCCTACAGTTCTGAGGTCTCTACACTGGCTCCCTGTCTCTCAGAGAATTGATTTCAAAATACTGCTGCTGGTTTACAAAGCACTAAATGGTTTAGGGCCAAAATGCATTTCTGAACTTCTGCTATGTTATGAACCATCCAGACCTCTCAGGTCATCTGGATCAGGTCTGCTTAGTGTCCCCAGAGTCAGAACTAAACATGCAAACTGCAGGACCAACTCCAACTCTGAGTTCTTTTAAATCAAAGCTTAAAACTTTCCTGTTTGCTGCTGCCTTTTATTAAACCAGATAATGATCTGATACTGCACTAGAGCTTTTACTCTTGTGTGTTATACTCTATTTTAGCTTCTATCCTAGTTTTTTATTTTTAGCTTGTTTTTATCTTCTAATCTTTAATGTTTTTATAACTGTTTTAATTATGTCTTAATGTTCTTTTGCACGTTGTCGCAATGTTCTTGAATGTTTATGTAAAGCACTTTGAATTGCCCTGTTGCTGAAATGTGCTCTACAAATAAAGCTGCCTTGCCTTGCCTTGCCTTACAGTAGGAATCATCATGCAGCTTTTAAACTGTAATTTACCATTCTCTCATTAACGCGCCCTTGTGTTGCCACAAGGAGCACCAGATGGTTCACATTTTGCAGATGAGGAATTCGGGAAACTTAAGTGTGTGTTAAGACTGAGGTGCCAAATCTAGAGTTAGAGATCTCTCAAACTTGAAAGTGTCTGGAAATAAATGCATGCAGGGAGCAATGTGGAGATCTTGTGCAAGACATTTGTGCAGAGTGAATTCTCTCTGCTGTGTATATGAAGGTTTATGTTCCAGTCCTGTCTGAAGAGCATGTTACCGCCAAGACATCTGCACATTTATGGCACATGAGGTAGAGTGCTTACCCACTGACATACAGCAGCCTGGACCAGTATTTCCCAACCTTATACACAGCCTTATTAGATGAACTCAAGCTCCTCTTTATCGACACCACCTGGCTTGTATAACATCATTTCCAACTGGATCATCAATGTGTAGGTTGCTTTGGTCAAGTTTGCATTCATAGCTTACTATACTTAGAGTGGCAAAAGCTGGACGTTTCAATTCATACTTTTTAGTTGACTATTTCAACTTCTGTGCTCACTTGCTATACTTTTTTCACACACTCACAATTGCAACACATGATGTTAATGTCTACGAAGGGAGGTTTGTCGAGACCATGGGAAGAATAAGCACTTACTCATGCACACACCCATATTTATGCACACACACACACATGCAAACTTCCCTCGAGAAGCAAGCGAGTGATGCAATGGTTTCCAGAGCCGAGCTAATGGATGACTGTTGTAGCTCCTTATACGTTTAAAAGCCTCAAACGCTCCCCGACTATAGCCTTCTCACTCGCCCTCATGCATATCTGTTGGTAGACATCATAGCTCTGTGTGTGAGTGATGGAGAGAAATACAACCCTTGGGGGAAGCCCCCTCTCTCTCTGGGAGGTCGTTTCCTGTCTGGCCCTTTTCTCCATAGTGTTTCAGCATCCCTGCTCTCCCCCCCTGCTCTGTATCCCTCTGTGTCTCTCTGAGGAACACACACATTGCGAAAACACACTCAGAGATTTTGGCCTCAGACACAGGGGGACCAGTCCAGTTAGTTTTATGGCGGTCGCCTGGTCTGTGTCAGAGTTGAAAGAAAAGATTTCATCAGCTTTCACTGTATAGCATTAGGAATAACTTGAGCTTAACTTTAATGTAGTGACATTTGGAGGAGGGTGAAGGGTGAAGGATAAATTCCCAAGAGAGCTCGGTGTGTAAATGAGATGGACAGATAGAATGAAAGATGGCTAAGAAAAGATAAAAGGAAGGAAAGTGAGAGCAGGCGATCAGAGGACAGGGGGGAGTAGTGAGTGCAATGTTCGACTGATGTAGACAGAGATTGTTGTGAGGGGAAAAAGTGACCCAGATTCACAAACTCTGGCACAATAGGCAGCATTGAGGACCCCCGTACAGAGCTGTCTGCCACTGTGCCTGCACACAATACAGGCTGCATACAGGGTCAACCAACCCATCCTTTCATCACCTCCCTCCCCTCTCAGCGGGCCTCTCACTGTCCAATCAACCGGCCATATGACATTACAGTCTCTCAGCAGAGCGAAACCTAATTCCATCAGGGGGGAGAGAGAGAGCGAGAGAGAGAAAGAAAGAGGGGAGCTTGTATATCTGTCTCCACCTGAGAGACTGATTCTGTGTGTGTCTGCATGTAATAAAGAATATCCAGGTCAGTGCAGGTGAGTTTTGTGTGTGCATGTAAAGGAGCTGATGCTGCAGCGTATGTAGGTCACTTGGCAGTGTTACATTACTCCAGCGCAGGCTTTAGGTGTTGAAACAGCTTCTCTATGAATGAGGGAGAGAGACAGAGGAGGAGTGTGTGTGGAGGGGGGAATAAAGTCAGTTTGTTTTATGTGGTTTATGTTTCATAATCTGCATCCTCAGAGGTAGAGAGTAACTCAATTTGAGACTTCTTATACTATATTTCAAAAGGAGATTTTGAATATGCCATTTTCACAGCAGACATTTCCACTTGTCATACTAAGAAAGGCACAGGTGTAATTGACAATATTAACGAGGGCTTCATTATGTTCAAATGTCCCAGCATGTACAGTTCAATAGGCCCCTTTTCACAGTAGACATTTTGACATGTCATTGCAGGGTAAACACAGGTGTAATTAATAACACTGATGACGGCCCTGTTCCATAATTCATTTTTGTCAATTACACCTGTGTTTACCCTGCTATGATGTGTCAAAGGGGCTGCTGTAAAAAGAGCCTATACCAAGCCTGCATTCTATATAGTGCACTACATTTACTGTTATTTGAATGTCCGGATCCTGAGTGTGTAAATAAATAGCGCCCTCAAAAAACTCCACAAAGGAACGAGAAGTGTAGTAGTGCCCATGCTATGCCCACTACTTTCTGATCCCACAATACAATGCCCACCTTTTATACATTTGAAAATTACAGTTGCTCGACTCCACATCTGTCAGTCATGACGCAAAATGATGATGATTAGTAAGTGTCCAAAATCTCAATTTACTGCTCAGTAGGCCCATGGGTGTATATAAAGAGGACAATAGGCCCTTTTCACAGCAGCCATTTTGACATGTCATTGCAGGGTAAACACAGGTGTAATCAATAACATTCATTACGGCCCTGTTCCATTGAGGTTTGGCCAAGGCCCTGCTATTGTGCATGCTGGCTCACTGGAATGGCTGTGTAATTCGTTTTATCAATTACACCTGTGTTTACCCTGCTATTGGTGCCTTCAAATGGGGTCGTGTTTACAGTGTTCACAAGAAGAGTCCATATGAACGCCCCCCTTTTGTGGTATTCACGACCTCATAAGTGGAAAGTTTCTGAAAGCTCTGAGTTCACGAGTTGTGACTTGTTTGTTGACATTGTCAAAAATGGCGGAGGCCATTGATGTTGACTTTTCGGCGCATAATAAGTTAATATATTTTAGTTATATACTGTTTTTTTTCGTAATTTTATAATATGTCTGAGGAAAATGTTGATATTCCTAATGGCCTCATCTTTTTCCTCTGTCATTATGCTTTTGCATTTCCTGCATTATGTTACCCACTTGCTAGCTTGCTAAATTGTTAGCCTCTGTGGCTTATATACCGACAGTAACGTTAATATTGCCGTTGCTTAGCAGCGGTGTTCGCACAACTTAACCACTTGAACACCAAACATATCGTGTGCACGACTTCCCATGTCTTGAACACAAGCTCCCGAGTTTCATTTGAAGGCACCTATATTAAGTAAACTACTGAGTGTCCATTATGTAGGGAGTAGTGAATGAGCAAACAAGGGAGTGATTTCAGACACAGTCCAGGACTCTGAAAGTGACTCAACTATTAGGATTCAGTCATCATTATTTTATTATTTCCACATGTGAAACTATATCCTGTGTGAAAGAGGCCTAATTCGTAAAAGGATTCAGTCATAATGCTGAATGCTTTGCTGAATAAATCTTCCAATTTAAAACATCTCCAGTCTTTTACTTGTTTGTTTTGGAGATTGAGACTGTATCACACAGCCTTCATTAGCAGATAAGGTTTGACAATTGTCATGGAACTGTTTGGTGTTCAACCTTGAGTGGAAACTGTTTTGTCAAGAATAAAAGGTCAAGAATAAACTGTCAAGCTCAACTTTTCAGTCAGTGTGGAAGAGAAATCCTAAAAGTGCTCAGAATAGTGGGAAGTTTTAACACCTACAGTTCAATGTAGACCATTTTTTTACAGGAGACATTTGACTTGTCACAGTATGAAAAGCACAGGTGTATTTAATAACATTAATTATGGCTGTATGCCACTCAGGGGAGGCCCTGGTATTGTGCATGCTGGCTCTCTGGAATAGCTTACTGGGACACTTAATGGAACCGAGCCATCGTTGTGTTATCAATGCTATCAATTTCACCTGTGCTTTTCCTACTAACATGTCAAAATGTCTGTTATGAAAAAGGTCTACTGGAGTTGAAACTTGCACGGAGCAGTTCAAACATATACAAGCATGAAATGATAAAATGCTGCTTGGATTATAGTGCATTGATAGTTCAATACTCTCAAGGGTACCCTTCTTTATCTGTCTTTAAAGACCTTTTCTTTTTAGTACTGAGGTACTTTTCTTTGAAAGCAAGACTTAAACTTTGAATTTACCAATTTTCTACAAAGGTATTGCCTCTGAAAGTAATAGTTCGATGAGAAATTCACTTTCTTGACAGGAGTTAGATGAAAATATTGATACCACTTCCATATCTTTATGGTAAATGTAAAGTTACAGTCAGCAGCCAGACAGTTAAGCTTAGCACAAAGACAGGAATCGCTGAAACAGCTGGCCCGGCTCAACATCTGCCTTCCAGCACCTCTAAAGCTCACTAATGAACCCATCATCTCCAGGCCAGGCTAGCTGTTTCCCCCTGTTTCTAGTCTTTATGCTAAGCTAAGCTAACCATCTCCTGGCTGTATGGTTTCACATTCACCGTACCGACATGAGAGTGGTATCAATCTAATTCTCTGCAAGAAATGCTAATAAGAGTATTTCCCAAAATGTCAAACTATTCCTTTAATGGATGTGAATACTTTTCCACAACTGGTCTTCAGTCAAATCCACACCTTTAATTAAATAAATAAAGTCCCACACATTGCAGCAAGGCTAAAACAAGAAAAAGAGGTCAATGCTGCGTCTTACCATTCTGTGACAGAGAATGCACACAAGTAGAGATTTAGTCCTACTTGCACACATATACACACAGGAATACAAAATCACATGAAACACAGTGGGTGATACTCTTGAAGTGATCATTCATCACGTATACCACACAGACGTACTAAAATGTGCACTTAAGTACACACGCAGCAGGACTGACAGTGTGAGGGGCTAATGAGCCTCACACAGAGTCACAACCTGGCAGGAAGTTGTGCTGGTGGGAACATGTGCATCCTATTGTATGTCAGAACGCAGGGATCCCAGCGGCTCACTTTTCCCCGAGGGGACCTAACATATAATCCGTATGGGACACGTCCTGGTAACATAACGCTGCATGAAACTAGCAAAATATCTGGGGCTTATCATAGCAATCAGGGAAAAAAGGATGGGCCACAATGAAGATGAACAGCAGCTTTGTTCCCTAGATTAGCCCTCCAACAGGGCTTTATGGCAAACAAATAACAGATTGTCCCTGTGTGTGGCAGAGTTGGAAAGCATGTGTGGGTCCATGTGTGTGCTGTTTTGCTTGTTTAGGAGCATGTATGTGTTTCTTTGTTGCTTTAAAGAATCAATATGCGAGGATAAAGAAGGGAGAGCGAAGCAAAGGGAAGGAAAAGAGGAGATGAGGAGAGTTTACATGAGCAGCAGCTGCTGGGATCATTAAGTGCTTTAGCTAGAGCCGGGAATCATAGATCTAGTCCATGCTCACACGCATTAATGGTGTGTATGTCTATTATTAATGGTGTGTGTGTCTGTATATTTGTGAATGGATGAGTGTTTATGCACTTAGAGGGTGATGGTGAAAGAGAATCTGTGCAACATGTGTCCGCGGCTCCACTCACATGTCGCTGGGAACTGTGAGAGATTTAAGACACTGTATGGCATACAGATACACATTTTAGCTGCAGCTAAATGTATATAAATAGTAGAAGAAGAGAGAAGGCAACACCTGTATCCTTTCACATTCCCACTGCTCCTCTGCACAACTCCCCCCCCCAGTTGGTTCCCATCGCAGGAAGTAGAAAACGAGGGCAAGATGGAGGAGACAGAGAGTCCAGTTGCAGCAACTGAAAGAAACTTGCAGAGAAAACAAAAACAATCTCATCCAAAATCAGAGCAAAAGAGCATGTCACAAACAGCTGGCGCCCGAAAATGCACCGTGGTCCAAACGGATGATTGCAACAGCACATCATGCAATGTGGGAAATGCATTTGCTTCGGCATTCCTTTCTGCTTTTTGGGAGAGCTGCAGCCTCTCCTGCCTGACCTCCTGGGGTCATGTTTTGTCGTTGAGACCAACATGTTGAACGAGCCGGGGGAAGAAAGAGGCGAGGAGGAGGAGGAGGAGGAGAGAAAGAGAGTGTGAGAGAGAGAGAGAGAGAGAGAGAGAGGGCAGAACTTTCCAGGTTTCAGTCGACCCAGGGAGAGTTAAAAATGGAGGGAATAGAGCAGGGAAAGGGAGGAAGGGAGGTACTTGACATCTGGAAAAAATTAGAGAGCATGCTATTGCCCCGCTGAAAGGGTGGAGGGGGAGATAGAGGAATAAGGAGGGCAGTGTAAAGGATAGACTGTGTGTGTGTGTGTGTGTGTGTGTACGACCCTTTGATCTACCGAGTTTGATAGAAACTGTCTGCATGCACATAATCAGCCTCAATCACATAATGACACCGAGACAACGTAATGCCTTAAGATCTTAAGATCACTGAGCTGCACAGAAGATAACACTCAGGAACTCAAGCACCCTGGAAACTGTTATAGGCTGCACAAGGCTGCATGAGAACACCAAAAACACTCATATGCACATGAAGTCTGGATTAGCATCACTCAAGCAAGCATAATGCAAAACAAGTCACAAACAAGAGTAGAAAAAAATGTGGGCTTTATGAGTCATTAAAACAAAGTCGTCAGTCAGTAAATTCGAGAGAGCCGAGACATCTGATCTGCAGCTGTCGAGTCCCCACGCTGCATTGCTTCTGTGCAACATCGCCCTCTGCAGACATAGAACATTATAGCACAAAGAGGCAACAGTACAGTAAAATAATAAAAGAGCACTGATCCCTTCCGAGAAACTATTTGTGCTTGCCTCCTCCTTCACAGAGAGGTCAGAGTGTATTACCAATTGGGCAGAGTGGGTAACTCAGGGGCCATCAAGACTCCAGGCTGATTGAGTGACAAAATCAGTTAGAAAATTCTGCCATGTGCCAAGTGTGTAGGAGAACCACGGTGGCTAACGCGAAAACGTGGAACCGTGAATTGGCCCTTTCTAGAGCCAGTGTTTGGTTTGTCCATTCTGGGCTGCTGTAGAAACATGGCAGCCGGCTCCGTGAAGAGGACCCGCTCCATATGTAGATACAAACAGGTCATTCTAAGGTAACAACGATTCTTATTTTCAGGTGATTATACACTAAAGAAAACATACTTAATTATATTTAATTTCTGCCAATAGGTCCCCCGAATTGTTACACACTAGTGCTGACATCTACATTATTACCTAATCTTAAGGCCCCAAGTTAAAGTCTAGTTGGAAATACTGTTGCTCTCTTGCTGAGAGTTAGATGAGATGATTATAGATAAGAGCATAGCTAAGCTAAGCTAGCTGTTTTGTTGGAAAGACCAATATGTCAAATGAGTCAGGGAGAAAAATGTGAGAAACCAGCACATTCTCATTCCCAGGGCGTCAAATACCGAGGCTTTGTCACGGCCGTCAGCGTTCAGTACTGCTGCACATGGCAAACACAAGGCTTTCATCCAGAAGGCCGCTGTTCGTCTCCCGTGTGGCAATTTATAATCATCTATAATCAGTTCATGTCCCGTGTTCACAACGTCCACGGGTAACATTTTCACTGTACAAACGTAATAGTTTTAAGTCCAACCATGTAGTTCTTTCCTAAACCTAACTATAGTGGTGTTGTTGCCTAATCCTTAAGTGACGCCAAGGGTAACTCAGTGGTGACGCCAAGGGGGGTGTGACAAAGCAGCAGTATGTGACAAGTTGGGATGAGAACATGTTAGGTGGCCTGGCTCTGTCCAAAGGTAACAAAATCCACCTACCAGCACTTCTAAAAGCTCCCTAATTAACGAGTTATATTTAGGTTGTTTAATCAATACAAAAACTGAAAACTGGCCATGAATAAGCTAAACATAAACCCCCCTAAAACCATAACGTGTCATTTTTACGCTTTGTTCTTCGTCGGGATTAGACAAACAAGATATAATGAGTTAATAAGTGAGCTTTAGAGTTGCTGAGTTTGCATTTTACATTTAAAACATCTGGATTAAAGGAACAGTATGTAGCATTTCGGGGATCTAGCAGCAGAAATGGAATATAATATCCATAACTATGTTTTCATTAGTGTATAATCACCTGAAACTAAGAATCGTTGTGTTTTCGTTAGCTTAGAATGAGCCCTTCATATCTACATAGGGCGTGGGTCCTCTTCACAGAGTCCGCCATGTTGCTCCGCCATATTTCTACAGTAGCCCATAACGTATAAACAAAACACTGGCTCTAGAGAGAGCCTTTCACGTTTTTATGTTACTTGAAGACCACCGTAGTTCTCCAACACGCTTGTGAAACTGCAGTAATGTGAGCCGCAGAGTGCAAAACAGTGGTACCACCAGCCGCCATCTGACTTCTGTTGCTCCTAAAGTAGTGTTATTATGGTAAGGATGGCCTCTGAGCGAGGCGGACGGCATTACCACGGTTTTACACTCAGTTTTGGAAAGGGAGGAGTGAGCAGAGGGGTATTCATTGGTTGCAATTTGCAACCACACTACTAGATGCCGCCAAGTCCTACACACTATAGCTTTAAACAGCTGTATCCTGTCTTTGTGCTAAACTAAACTACCCCACTGCTGGCTGCAGCTTCATATTTACGGTGCAGATGTGTAAATTATATCAATAATGTGCTTTCATGGTGAATTTGGTTGTGCTTAATCAAGTTAAATGAGTTACTGATTACTAATACATACAGAGAGAAACAGGGGGTTAGCAGGGCCCACACCTCGTGCCTCCTAGTGGGTTAACAGGATCAGAGGTCATGTTCAGATATAGAGCAGGAATCCCCTCCGTTTCTTGCTCAAGGGCACTTTAACTTCTAAGACAGAGGCTCTTGAAGGCTCTTGGCTCTCTTCATTTCTCCCCCTTTAAACTTGAGGTTAAATTCCACAGTGCATAGAGCTAAGTAAAGGACAGACCATTTCATGCAGTTAAAACAGCATTAGGGACCTCCCTGCAATATCATGTGCTTTGTCTCTTTGTTAAACGCCACATGAGCTCACTGAAAACCAGCAGCATTTCAATTTCCTGCATGAATACAAGCTGCTCACTGTGCAGTAACCGTATCTAACCTATAGATGGCACTGTTATACGTAATCTGCTCGTACATGTGCCAGTTTGTGTACTTTAAGTGACAGTAAGGTGATATGGAGGATTGAAATAGCTATACTGGCATACACAGACTTACAAGTGTCATGTACCCATTATTTATTTATGAGGGTCTCACTGTCTCTTCTTCGTCATTCCCTTTGTTAGGTAATATTTAAAGTGTGCTAATAGTGGAAAATGTTTGAACGTCATCATCAATGTATGTCTGGTGCATTGTCAGGTTTGCTACCTCACTGTATGTATGTTTGTCTGTGTAGGTAGGCGTGGCTCAGTCTGTCTCTTGTCAGGTATGCTAGGGTGTGTTCCTTGTGGCTATAATTGCGCACTGACAAGGAAATCCACCTGGGAAAGATCTGTGATACAAACACTGAAATCTTTTGTTTCTGTGTGTTCAACTTCCAACATCACACCGCTACACGTCAGCAATCAACATTCATTTTCTCTCAGTGCTAACATTCCTTTAAATAACAGCCATTAGTTTTGTCAGTTCACACCCAGCTCCAACTCTCCCTTTCAAAGACGGCTTTTTCCCCGTTTTATGTTTTCCCTCCCCTGTGTTGCCATAGAAATAAGCCCAGGCAGGAAGTGACAGCCTCATGCCCATGCAAAGAAGGAAATTTGCTTTGTTGGGTAAACAAATCCAGTACATGAAGGTGGTTCGGAAAGCTACAAGGACAATAGAGGTCAGCTGACCGAGGAGAAGAAGACATGAGGAGCATAATTTAAGATGGACATTAAATAGAAACACATAAACACATGCTCACTCATTCACCCACATGCTCATACCGTCTGGGCGCAGTCACACAACTTCTCTCACTTACTCATCGTCTCAGCCAACAGTCAGCAGCACTTGTGGGTAAAGCCATCTTTTGCAACCAGAATGTCTGAGGAACAGCACCAAACAGTCTGTCATTGGACATCAGATTATTGAGACATACTGCATCTCCACACCTACTGGCTTTTATTCATGAGCAAACTGTGCCCTAGAATCCACAACAGGTTTTATAATATTAAAGGAATTCATTGGAAAACTATCCATGAATCGCTTGAGTCATTTTTCAACCAAAAAGACCAAACATCCCCTACTTCCAGCTAACAATTAGTTACTTTTCTTTTTCTTTAGTGATAATAAACTGAATATATTTAGGTTTGGGAGTGTTGTTCAGACGAAACAAGCAATTTAAAAACATCACTTGTGCTTTTAATGGGCATTTTTTTCTTTATTTTTTGACGATTAATCGATAAAATACTAAATTACTAAATAATGAAGATAATCATTAATTACATCCCTAATTTGTTGTGACGTGATGGAGTATGACTTTATCTGACTTCTGCCCTACCTTATTTGTTCTATAATCGTTGTTATAGGCTTGTAGTATTAAGACAATTCATTACTGTCTCTTTCATAATATTTTTGTCTAATGTTTTGTATCCCTGGCTGTTTTTAGTTTTTTTTTGACTGTTTTAATTGTATACTGTCCCCTGTATTCAGATTTTTGTATTTTGTATCAATTACAAAAATAATAATAATAATAATAATAATAATAATAATAATAATAATAATAATAATAATAATAATAATAAAATAATAATAATAATAATAATAAAACAAATAAGCAGGGAAATGCTAATGCAAATGGGAAAAGAAGTTGCCCTTTTAAATGCTCGATTTATTGCCCGTAGCTTTGGTCTCCAGGGCCGGAGTCTCTGCTGTACTCTGCTCCGCTGCTTGCTTGCCTTCACTGACACACCGCGCGTTCTTGCTCCATCCTCACGTGCATGCGCGCACACTACACACTGCAGAAGAGCTGGTTTAGCTCTGAGAATATCTAGTGTGTACAGTGGACGTTCGTGCAGAAATAAATGCTGCAGCTCCTCCGTGTATTGTGAAGTGACAGGGCTCTGCAGCGAGAAACGTTATCGTCTCTGACCGGGTGCCGGTGTCTCCCCTGTTCTCTCCGCCCACTGTCGGTAGGCTGAAGCAGGAAAAGCCAACACTAGTATCAGCAGTGATTCACGGAGAGACCTCCGTCTGGTCAGCTAACATTACTGCCAAGCAGGTGAAATATAGAGTGATATTGTGGTTTTAGCTGACGTGCGTCGCCTCACTGTTTTGAGCGATGCTCGTTCATGTCTATGTAGAGCGAGCACAAGCGCGAGCCCGACGCTGACTTTCGTTGACTTAACGGCCGGAGGTGTCGCTGTTAACAAGCAATTCTGATTCTTACAAACAGTCCCTTTAATTTCACATTAAAATGTCAAATAGTGAATTACTTTGTAATTTAGTCCATTTATTAATATATGAATGTATTAATGCCTATTTTTATTGTAGGTTTAGTTATTAATCAATTAAATGCTTTATTACTTAGACTTGACTACAAGGCACAATGAAGGTGAGAATGTAAAACAAGCCTGTAATTGATGTGAAAATGTTTGAAACCAAACATGAGAGTGGGGTAACAGAAACAATGACACATTAACACACACAGTAGCGCATTAAATCATGTATTAACATGACTTCACGTCAAACAGCTGGAGCTCACTTTGTCACACGTTAAACTTTCACCTTGGTTGTATTTTTCTTGTCGCTGGAAATTTTTATGTCTGACGTCACCAGATGTTCAAAAAGGTTTCCGCCCCTACCCTTTGATCCCGCCCCCTCGGGGGTTGTCCTCGATTGTGATTGGCTCAGAGGAGCGCCAGTCACTCCTGCCCACTAAAGCAGACACCGCCTCCTCCACATAGCTCTCCGTCTAGTGTAACCTAACGAGCAGCAGCCGCCTGGAGCCCTAAACCCAGGTGCAGTATACATGTCTCTACTATCATAGGATAGGATGCTGTAGCTTTTTTTTACCACAGAACCGTGAGTATTTCCTTTCATTTACACTCATAACTATGTGAAAATAGGCCTGTGTTTTCAACGTTATTGCCATGGTTACGTTTGAACTGAAGCGGCAGTTGACAGCGTATCGTGTCTCCAGTTAACCGTTGAAGTCAAACATCGCTCTCGATAGAATACTTAATGGACTTCCTGGTGACGTTTGGTGCTGGATTGGTGTGTGAAAGCCTCCGTGTGCCGTGTATCGAGGCTGTTCGAGCGCAGGGTTCACCACCACCACCACATGATGGGATATATTGGACATTTTTTTGTGTCTGCGCTGACAGAAGTTTGAATTGCTGTGTTGGCTTGTTGGCAACAGGAACTGAGTGAAGCAGAGCTGCGAGTCTAAACGGGACACCTGTGGTGTTTCTCCCTAAAACGACTAGTTAATCAACCAATCCGCTCTGGTGGTTGTGCTGACATAATCACCCAGCATAAAATAACTATTAATCTGTTATTTAATCAGTGTGTTCATATTAAATATTGTAGATTATAGTGAGGATGTAGCTTGCTAGGCTGGTGGGAGACATTAATTCAAAGTAACTTTCTGTTAAATTGCAGTATAGCAGTGTTTTGTGCCTGTGTTTTACATGTGTAATAACCTGATTTACATCACTTATTTTTGCATTTCTCTGTCATCTTAAATATGTAGGTTACTGGCAATTATTTATAAGTACAGAGGACAGTAAGTTTTCCATAAGGCCACACACATTAGAGCTGAAATCATTAGTTGATTAATCGATCAACAGAAACTTAACTTAAACTTAACTGATAATCAATTTTATAACAAAAATGCCACCAAAAAACAGTGGTTTTGTTAGTTTTCTTAGGCTTCAATGATATTAAATTAAATATCTCTAGGTAATGGACTATTGGTTGAACAAAACGAAACACTTTTTTCTGAATGAAAATGAATCGTTGGTAACATCCCTACACACCAGTAAATCATCAAATGGCCTTCATCCATTGAGATTATAGTGAGGATGTAGTTTAGCTAGGCTGGTGGGAGACATTCATTCAAAGCAACTTTCTGTTAAATTGGCAGTGTTTTGTATTTTAGATAGGACAGCCTGTCTTTTACATGTGTAATAACCTGATTTATCAGTTGATCAGTTATTTTGCATTTCTCTGTCATCTTAAATATGTAAGTTACTGACAATTATTTGTAAGTAAGATAAGATAAGATAAGGCAAGATAAAATGAACCTGTATTAATCCCCGGAGGGAAATTCTGCTGTCAAAGCAGCAACATCAGCAAACATCAGCAAACAGAGTGAAACACAGGAGAGGTAAAGGTATACAAACAATTATAAAAACAATAATAGAGATATAAAAGATACAGAGTGAATGGGTGAACATAGTGTGTACAGTCCGTCAATAAATAAATGTAATATGTACATATGTGCAGTCTATAAAGTGGTATATAGGCTGTATAGTGTAAAGTAAGTGTAAAGTGCGCCAGTGGTTAGAGTCCAGCTTCCGTTTGAACTAAGTACAGAGGACAGTATGTTTTCCATAAGGCCACACACATTAGAGCTGACAATGCTAAATTGATTAATCGATCAACAGAAACTTTACTTAACTTAACTGCTATCAATTTTATAGTTTATGTAATTTCTATAGCAAAAATGGCCCCAAAAAACAGTGGTTTTGCTAGTTTTCTTAGGCTTCAATGATATTAAATTAAATATCTCTAGGTAATGGACTATTGTTTGAACAAAACGAGACATGATCTGAAGATGTCACTATTTTCTGAAGATGTCACTATTTTCTGAATGAGAATTAATCGTAGGTAACATCCCTACACACCAGTAAATCATACAATGGCCATCAGCCACTCATCTCTTTCCATTCAGGCTTTTGTGGCGCTTGAGTGGCTTATTATACTGTAAATCAATCCTTGGCCTTAACACCTCTTAGTCCAGACAGGATAATGTTATGCATGAGTGGTGATGGCATCACTATCACTTTGCCATTCAGAGACTGTGGGCACACATTGCCAGCACTGCATGTAAAATTAACCTAGTCCTGAAGTTTATTGTGAACATATCTAAACTGAAAGTGAGGCTGGGGGTTCACAAAGCTGTAAAGACATTTTTACTTTACAGAAAATAATGAAGGAGAAGGATACAAAATGGGTTTAATTACAATATACTCACCAAAAAAAACTTTATTTGAACTACTGACAGTTGTTCTCTTTATAATCAGCCAGCTGTAACGATTATCTTATTAATCGATAAGTCCAAAAATGAATCAATTCTGGGCCGTTTCCGATGTGTAAAATAACAATTTGTCCGACAGGCGATGCCGATAGCAATGTTTTTGTTTATTTTGTTTTTATTGTTGTTGTTATTTATTCCCCCTTTTATGCTAGGGAAACAAAAACATCTTAATTTTAAGAAAAATAACTGAGCTGTTTTGAAGTCATTCAGCATTTCATTACACTGTCTTTGAATTAATACAAATTCAATCATACACATTTATGAAACAACCTTTAGTATATCCTTCTTTCACATTTTCATTTTCATTTTTAATAATTAGCACAACATTTAGCCGGCGCAAAATTGACGTGACACAACAGATAAAAACATCAGCCACTTCCATTGACGAATGTCATCTTATGTGCCGATAGGCCGATGGCAGTCAACCGATAAATCGGTGCATCCCTTATCATTTAATCGTGGAAGTCATTTTTTAAGCAACAATGCCAAAAAACAAAGTTCCAGCTTGTTTGTGAGGATCCTTAATGTGAGGATACAGTATGTTGCTTCTCACTGTTGTATATCATTTTATTCTTTCGGTTTTGGATTGTTGGTTGGACAAAATAAGACAGGTTCTGGGAGTTTCTGATGTGTCTGACATTTCATAGATCAAGTGATGCATCCATTAATCAAGAAAATAATTGCCAGATTAATTGGCCTGGGTTCAAACCCATGTGTTGGCATGTGTCTGCCCCATTGATGTTGAACAGAGGATTGCACCATAGGAATCGATGTTCAGTCAGCTGATTACAGTTTCAGCCCAAATGTTTATTCTTGCTGCAACATTTCTGGGCGTAAACATCCAGCATGGCCGACGGGTGACTCACTTGAGTTATCTCTATGTCATTCTCTCCTTTACACAACACCCACTTAAAAGCTGGTAAATTCCTGCCTTCACTAATAACACCAAGTGGCCACTCTGAGAATAGCCCGCTTGTGATCACTTATGGTTTTATAAGGTTATAGGATGTTGTGCCCTACTTCCAGCCAAGCTGAAGTCTGGTCGACACTCATGTGAAATCATGTTTCTGCTGGTAACGGCAGAGGGTCTATTAATAGCCCCATGTTTTATGCCTTCACATTTTCCATAAAGAACAAACAAACTGAATATATTCTTGTCTTTGCCTTGTTTTTTTTGTATCCATAGCAACCCGTGATTGAGCAGTTAACACAAAGTGTCCCTTGTCTCAGCAGGAAAGAGACAGAGAGACATCTTTTGTGATGGGGCTTTTCAAAAATACATCGGTCAAAAATCTAAGGGCATGCTGGCTGTCAAGATTGTTCTCTTTCTGTCTCTCTTTGAGTGCACATGAAAATAACTGAGTGCTGAATGGCACATTGGGGCTGCTTTTACCTCTTTGATCATTCGCTGATGCTCACATCAGTTTTTCTCTGCCTGTATACAGAAGACGCAGGCACTTTTTAGATGAGACGTACTGTTAAAAACAGTCATAAATTAAACAAATCAGTAGCTCGCACACTGCAGGGCTCCAATGTCCAATTATTTATTGCACCATAGGTGATGTTTCGAGCCCAACAGCTCTTCATTAGACTCAGTCAGGCATCACAAGTCAGTGGGGGTGGGAAAATATTGATTCAACTTTCTATTAAGTTTTTTTTTTGTTATTCCCGCTCCTCTGAGCCGCTCAGCTTTTGAGTTAATTATTAACATTTCTTTTAATCGTTTTAACCGATAGCGTTAATCGGTTAAAATGCTTAATGTCGGTTAAACGGTTAATTATGGACATCCCTAACGTGGATATGACCTGCACATTCACATTTTAAATGCTGAAAATCCAGCATTTTTACTATATTGATTTATACATTTTCCAGAGTAAAAGTCCCTACAAGTGTATGATTTAACTTTTTCCCATGGTCTAGTGTTAAAAAATAAAAATTGCAACAAATTGAAATATAAAATCGCAATACTTCTAGAATCGTATTACTTAAAAATCGCAATACATAATGAATCGGCACCCAAGTATCGTGATAGTATCAAATCGGGAGATAGATGTCTCGTCCCAGCCCTACATGTAAGACAAGCTAAGTGCTTCTGCCACCAACCAATGCAAAACCATATGCTGCCACACATCCATTTCTCTACTTTGGTGTAAAATTTGGGTGTTCATGTATGAAGTAGCCAGCCAGATGTGAGTCTATTTAAGCCGGCTCACAGTTTGATAATCGGCGGATCATGCACAGCTTTATCTCAGTAATACTGTGAAGAGGCTTTACTGGAAGATTCTGATGCTTTATTGGAGGTAGAGTCGCAGACGGGCCATCTGTGAGGACCTTTTCGCAGTCCCAGTCAGCCAGTAATGGGTAGGATTTAAAACTACGTGGACTATCGGGTTAATGATGGTCCTGCTGTTGCAAGGATGTTGCAAGGATGTGTATTGGCAGAAAGTAGATGGATTGGCCGCTAGTGAGTCAATGTCTGTGTGTTTTTCATGCCAGGAATGGAAACTCCAGCCTGACAATTCCTTAGAATTCAGTTGTCTAGAGATCCTGTCATGGAAACGGGTGAACAACAGATGAGGCTTTGCTTTCTGAAAGCCCCGGGGCTTCCTGTAAATACACAAAATGTGTTGCCTGTAGCTACGGTGTACTGAATGACTTGTTGAATAATTGTTCGAGTTAAAGTTGACCGATGCCTTTTTTAAAAGCAGCATTCCTGAAATGCATTTAATTGAGGGAGCACCAGTGGTTAGTGTGATGGCCGTTTTAGGAGGCTGACCACTTTGTTGGTTGCTGGGAATCGGACAATTAGAAGAAAAAGTTCCACTCTTGTGTGTATTTGCATCTTTGCTGTTGTCTCCTGGCGTTAAGCAGGTCTGCGGTCACACTGGAAACTGGTTTAACTCCTATCCTACACAAAGAGTGAAGTTTAGGGGAGATATCTTTTGTCATGGTAAGGTAATTATAGGTACTTTTTACTCCAGTGCAGTGAAAGAGAAAATATGAGCATACCGAAGCACAGTATAAAAGCAAAGAGGCGAAAGTGGAAATGGAAAGTATTATTGACTTTCACTTCTTAGCAATATACGTTCTTTGACCGAAGATTCATTTACAGACCACACAGCACATACAACATGTTACCTTATGGTGTCACACTGTTTTCATGCATCCAAACAAAACCAATTCATTTCCCATTTGCATCTGCTCTATCGCTTCGTCCCTCCCATCAGCTGATCTCATGAATGCTGACACACGTTAAAAAAAGAAAGAAACACACACAAACTAATCGCTTCCTTCACCTTTAAACCTTTTTATTCCGTCATCTGGGCCTTGTGACTCTGTGGCATTGGCCCTTGCCGTGAGAATGAACTCTTTCCAGCTTAACAGATCATTTACACGGTGTTGTGCTATTAATGATTGACTCTCATTACGTAAGACTAAAAGCAAAAAAAAACACCCCAGCTCTTCTAGTCTTACAGTGCAGGCGGCTCGGTGGTGTTACAATACTACAGTGATCACTCAGTCAAGGTAAGTAGGGCACTCAGTGGGATGTCCGGGGACTGACATGTCCCAGCTTCATTTACAGATTTCACAGTTCATCTGTGGCAGATGGTATTCTAGACTAATACATCGCTGAGGAAGTATCGTGAGGTAGTGAGTGACACTTCAGACTAAATCTGTGCACAGATGTAGTGGCAGCTTTTGAGGTTTTGCTCAAAGGAAGTGTTTAGTTGCAAACATTGTTGAGTTGTGTGAAAGGGAAAAGGCTGCATGGAAGGCAGGGCTGAGTTTGCCCTTATTCACCACCTATTGTGTTTATAATCATGATTGTATTCTTCAAAGAACTCAGCCAGAGCTGGAAATTTTCCATCTAGGCCCTGAACTCCTACATTACTTGCCATTACAATGGCTGTCAAAGTTAACGCGATAATAACACGTTAACGCAAATTTGTTTTAACGCCATTCATTTCTTTAACGCATTAACGCAATCAATCTTCAGGAGGTTGTAGCGGGCTCAGGTTTAAAGCTAGAGGGAAGATACTGGTATCATATGAAACTAGAAAACCTAAGGATCCATTGTCATTCTAGCTCAAAAGAGGTTAAATAAATCTCCAAACTTATGCTAAATTTTGGTGAGGAAAGGGGTCCCTTGACCTCTGACCTCAAGATATGTGAATGAAAATGGGTTCTATGGGTACCCACAAGTCTCCCCTTTACAGACATGCCCACTTTATGATAATCACATGCAGTTTGGGGCAAGTCATAGTCAAGTCAGCAGTCAGTCAGTCGGCTTGAGTTTGCCACGTTATGATTTGAGCATATTTTTTTATGCTAAATGCAGTACCTGTGAGGGTTTCTGCACAAGATTTGTCATCGTTTTGTGTTGTTAATTGATTTCCAATAATAAATACATACATACATTTGCATTAAACAAGTATATTTGCCCACTCCCATGTTGATAAGAGTATTAAATACTTTACCAATCTCTCTTTAAGGTACATTTTGAACAGATAAAAAATGTGGGATTAATTTGCGATTAATCGCGATTAAAGATTTGAATCAATTGACAGCCCCAGCCATTACATAATGTTTTACTGTATGGTTGGATGCACCTTTTGTTATTGTGTCTAGACTACATTACAGATGTATTTACACAGCTATGCAGCAGTTATGTGTGAACTTGACTAAATACCCATAATGCTTCACATGCAGCTGAAGACGCCAGGCATGTCGCAGCATGAAAAGTGCGAACTTGATGAGCTAATTCGAGCTCCCCAGGCTTATCATTTGAAGCCTACTCAAATATGTCGTCTGTCCTTTTTAGCCTGTGCTCCAGAGCCATGAATTAAGTGGGCCATCCGTGTGTTTCAGGCCGCTTTTAGCCCAGTGTTGACTGTAGCTTAGCTGTGTGTTATGGTGTGTCGGGGGTATCGAAGCACGGAGCACATTCTTTCCTGTTGATGACTCACGTCCTGGGCATGGTACGGACTGTAAGCGAGGCCTTGGGGAACTACAGAATACATACACAAACCACCAAACCGTTTGTAGAGGATGGAGTTTTCAGCGTACTTAAAAATCCAAGAGTTTAAGAGTTTTAAATTTGCATGTGAGCACACACACAAAGCACGCAGACATTCACTTGCTGTGTTTAACCACCAGACAGGGATGTACCCTGCCCATATGTACAGTACACAAACACACGTCCACGTAAACACGCCTGAGGTTAGTCTTTGACAGTGCCAGCGAACAAAGGGAGTGGCACGCATAGAGGTACGACATACACAGCCAGGCTGGGGCATGTCATTTATGGCAAGGAGAGGAATGAATGTTACATCACAGTGAGAATGTGGCGTCCCCAGCTCATCCCATGCACCCATGAACATGTATAGAGCATATCTGTAAATCTGTAGACACATAACGCAAAGCTCTTCAAGCGAAACAAACTCATATTTGTAGTTTTTATTGCAGTTGGTTTTGAATCATAACTTTGGACGGCAGAGTTTTGCAGAATGATAACAACTCCTGGCAGAGCTTCAGTTATATGAAGGGTGGAGGTTACACAAATTAATTGATAAAAATTGATGTGAAATGAAAAATGGTGTGATAAATTATCATGTGATTTGATTAATTTTAATGCCGATTTGACTAAAACAGTCGTGATATGATGAAAACAGAACAACGGAAGTAGCAAAAATTGGGTGCTGTAAACGATAAATGTCAGCTCAGTGAATGTTAAATGGTCAGCAGTTGATTATCAGATCAACACTATAAAAATGTCAGTAAAGTTTATCAAATCAATTGACAACTTATCACTCTATTTTTCATTTCACATCCATTTTTATGGCTCCATTTTTGAATTCACATGCATCTTCATCACCTCCATTTTCATCAATTAATTTTTGTTACTTCCACCCCTCATACAGATACATAGCATTTGATCAACACATAAAAGAAACATTCAAGATTCACATTTGCGTCTAAAATGATGATACAGGAGGAGGAGGAGGATGGGGAAGCGGAGGAGGTTACATTTGCAGAAACCAGCCTGTGGTGAAGCAGCAAAGATCCAGTTCTTGCAGTATGCAGATGGAGTAAGCTGTATTTGTTTTTGTATATGAGCTGCTTAGTGTTAGAAATAGGCTTTGAACATGTTTTCACTAGTTTCACATCGACAGTGTGGTAGTGGCGTGACGTCTGGCACATGGAAATAGAAGTCGCCTAACTTTTATTTCTTATTTTTCAATTGCAGCCTTTTTTTGTATGATGCTCTGCTCATTCCAGTGGGAATTTTTGCTGTTTTCCTGATGTTCACATGCTTGTTTACAAGCGGGCCTTTTAATCATAAAACTTGTATAGTACCATCACCACTGCAGTTATAGATACTGTACTGATTAACATTTATTTGAGTTTATGTGTGTTCTTAACTCAAAGGTATCTCAGTCCACACAAAGCCAGACATCAGTCGGAATGAATCTAAATTCACGTGGTGCAAGTTGAACCCTGAACTGAGTGTGCGTGAGAGCTCATGATAAAGACTTATTAGCCTCTCATGTGTTTTTTTTGGGGTTTTTTTTGTATATGTGTGTCTATAGCTTCCTTAAAACTAAGATACTTTGGATTTCTTTATTAGGCTGTTCACAGTAAGTCAGACACACAGTGACTAAGTGGTTCCTCTCTGTTTTTATCTGTCTGGTCCAGCACGCTGCTACCGTTCGCTTTAAAAATAACCTTTGTGCTGCTCTGACATCAGTTGGTTTCAACCTTTCTCTGCAGTGCTGACTGTTGTGCCGTGGCCTTCAAAGGTCAGAGTGATGCTCCTGGCGGCTCTGCTGTGATCTCTGTTGCTGCGGTTTCCACAGAAACGAGACAACGGTGGGCAGAAAGCAGCCAAGTCGCAAAAAGATGACGACGCCGTCGCCCACTCACAGTGACAGCAGCGGCTCCTCTAAGCATGACAGTAACCAGGTAGGTGTGTGTGGTACTTGCTGTGTGAACAAAAAGTGCTTGTAGACAATGTTAGCATTTCAGCATTTGTTTTTCTTCTCAGTTCATATCGAAGCAGGGCAAATATTACTGTTATATGTTTGTCTGTGTGTGTTTGTTCTCGATCCAACAGTTGAAATTGATTCAATTAGTAAGGGTTCTCTGTGACTGAAGTTATCCTAGAAAATGCAAACAAAAACAAAGGCGTTAAGCGCAATAACACTGTTTTTACCTGTAGAGTCTGATTGCAGCTGTGTGGGGGGCTGACTTTTTTTTTGCCCATTAACTTTATTGTCCTCTTCGTGTCAGTCAAATCAGTGGCTGTGCATTCGTTTTAAGTATGATTTAACTCTTTGTTAAATTCTTAAATCATTTTTACTATTATATGAATTTGATGAAACAAGTGGGGCAAATTATAGCTAAATAACTGATTAGTATTACATTAATATATGTAATTTGTACCAATTTGATCTTAACAAAGCTAGCTTCTAGCAAGCAATTCAACATCCAGTGATTCTAATAATGTAATGATGCTGGTAGCGAAACTTTAATTCTCTATTTTTAGCTACATAGAACGATTTTAAAGGAAGGAGCTGCCTCGGATACCTGAAACAAATCTCGGGTATGGCTGCAGTTTTTGCCAAAGGAGAGGTGGCTATATAGAATTTGACAATATCCAAATATGTCTGCCACCATGATCCTCACATAGCCTACACAAGATAACTATTGGCTGTGTCATAACATATGAATAAAGCTCATCTTGGTTTACCGTTGTCTGCTGGCATTTTTTGTGTCTTTATAATGAAGTAGGTATGGTAATATGGTAACAATGGACAGAACCAGCTGTGCATTGAGAAAGTAGAGAAGGAGAAAAAGTGTGCGTTGCCGTCCTCCATGAGCCAATCAAAGCAGCGGTTGTTCCTGTCATGCAGGAACGCCCCTCCGCGACTACAATCAGACCCGTCTCGTTTTTACACTTACCGGTATTAGAGTCACAATATTATTGCACTTAAATGGTACCTTGATGATATGTGTACTGTTTAGATTGTGTTATACCTCTGTTACTTCAGCTAAATGCCCGTCTAACTCATACAGTATTGCCCCTGTGTCTCCCTCCAGGACAGCTGGGAGATTGTGGAGGGACTCAGGGGGGTTCCTGCCAACATCCAGGAGCCTGACAGACAGGAGGGCTTCCTGCTCAAGAGGAGGAAGTGGCCCATGAAGGGGTGGCATAAGGTGAGCACCTTACCAGCCCCTTTTTTTAAAGCCCAAGACAGAAACATCATTGCAACACGTCTTATTATAGAACACCGCTGCAGCTTTTTTCTCGAACCAAAGACCTATTTTCACTCTGAACTTGATTGCTTTTGATACAAAGGGTGTCAGATGTTGAGGCAGTGCACAATTTTAAACTCTGGAGCAAAGCAAACTTTTGTTTTTTAAATATTCTGTACTATATTTATCACATGTAACTGCAGATAGATGGTGTTCTAAAATGCCTCATATCCATTATGGGAAAGAAATACAGCAGTTTAAGAGCACTACTGGGTGGTAGTTGTGATTTCTTTCCTGATGCTTTCAGTCCTCCCTAAATGTCTAACTAGAGTTCTGACCTGCTATCTTTTAATACCTCAAGCTATTTCCACATTTCCTCCTCTTCACCATTATAGTCCTCTGTATTTCCTTCTTTCCATTCTTTTTTATTCCCGGCCGATATTACTGTAACCCTGACTCATCTTCCATTCCTCCCCCTCTTCTGTGTGCTCATGCATACCTGGAAAGTTCTGCCGTGCAACATGACTGAAAAGCTACTTGAATAGACAATATTTGAACCAACAGGGAGGTCTCAAGTACTGTCAAAGTGCTTTATCAGTGTATTCTTTTTTTTTTTACTGTAAAACTGAAGTGAGCAAAGTGTGCTTGTAAGCAGTTGGTCATAATCCATACTGCTGATCACTTATTTCACTGCTGCTGTTGTGAAATATGTATCGCAGGGTCAAGGGAAAATAGTTACAATACTTATTTTTTGGTGTTTTTAACTATTGTAAAACCAAAGAGTTCAATAAACCTATTATTCAAGGGTGGCAAGAACTGAAAAGTCAGGGATTCTTGTGAATGAATATTGATTGAGTTTAATTTCTTCCCACTAGAGATACTTTGTGTTGGAGAAAGGCATCTTGAAGTATTCAAAGCGTGGACCCGATGTAGGTATTACCTCAAGAGCACTGTCTTTCATTCTTGCATTTCGACACGCGCTAACAAAGTGTCGCTTTCACAGATGAAGAAGGGGAAGCTTCATGGCTGCATCGATGTCGGCCTCTCCGTCATGTCCATCAAGAAGAAAGCCATGTGCATCGACCTGGACACGGAGGATAACATCTATCACTTAAAGGTAACTCCTGACGCTCACATTAACAACCTTAAGTTTTGTTTTTGAATCCAACCTGAGAGTCAGTGCCATCTCTTGCAAATGCATCAACACCTACATGCTGTCTCTGTCATTTACTCTGTCTGTTTCATACAAAGACGCTCACAGCAGCAGCTGTCTCCAGGTTACCGCTCCTAATTTGACTTTATGGTACCCAGGTGAAGTCTCCGGAGCTGTTTGAGGAGTGGGTGTCAAAGCTGCGTCATCACCGCGTGTTTCGGCAGAACGAGATTGCCATGTATCCCCATGAGAGGCACCTCTTCCACCCCCACGCCGCGTCCTCCCCCTCCCTCACTGACTCCCTTAGAAGAGTAAGTTCCCTTAGATTTGACACAGTAGGGATGTAGTTAAGGGAGGCTGCATATGCCTCATCCTCTCTCATCTCTCTCCCTCTAAAACAGAGAGCTGCTCTCCCCAAGCAGGCGTCAGTCCACCAGGCAAAGGTCAGTTCTTGGCTCCATTCTTCAGAGGACATGCACAGGTGCTGCAAAGGTTGGTTGTTGTTTTGTCTATTTCTCTTTGCTCACTAATTGTCTGCCTTGTCAACTGTTTCTTTTAAAATGTGCCTCACTGTAGTGAATCTTTCATTTTATCTCTCAGTTCAAACTTTTTATCTAATAATAATCTTTTGCTCAGACTTGGAGGAATGTGAATCGTACCTGCTCGAGCTCAACCTGCTGCTGAAGAGCATGGAGGTCCTCCACCGCACATACTCAGCCCCGGCCATTAGTGCACTACAAGTAAGCACAGGAACACTGATTAAGTTAGCCATGATGCAAAATGCAGAGGTTGTTCTTTGTCTTAATTTAAAGGGATAGCAGAGAACGCATATTGCTAAGATGTGAAAGTCAATTGTTCGTTCCATTGCAACGTCAGCGCCCAGCTACACCTCCGCCATTTTGGACTGAAAACAACTACCAGATGCTAGTAAAAGGTTCGCCTACAAAGTGCCATACAAAAGTAAAACAAAATTATTTCTATTCTATTATCATACTTTTAATGTCTCTACTAAAGTGGCCTGTGTTGAACAATAAAAATATTATGACTTTGCATACTATTATAACTATTTACTTACTTACTTATTTATTTACTAAACCTTTTTTGCCCGTCCGCTTCCCAGAGGAGCATAAAGGGAGCGATCGACATAAATGGAAGTTAGAAAAATCCAGCACACAGATTTTAAGAGCAATCTCAAACCTTTTCATGTCAAGGACCTCCAAAATAAATGTACAATAGTCCACATGTTAATGCTTGGTTACCAGCTGCGCATGTGTGAAGTCTCTTACTTTCAGTTTTGTTGATGTGCTGGCTGTTGTCGCTGTTGTTGATGTCGAGCAGAAGTTTGAGTAAAGTCTGAATATGCACAGTTGTCGTTGGAGTTATTGAACACCAGAGACCATGGATGTATAAAAGGTGCGTGTTAGTAAATAGCCTACAACCACATTAAATTCTGTTTATGTCATGCTACTAGCACTACTAGCTACTGGCCGATGGGCGGTTGTTTGGGAACAGAGACGTTAATACATCCACCACGGTACAGGCTTACAGCATACAGCCCATGGGTGTATTAGAAGATCATAAAAGTTATCAATTACAGTCAATATATCCATTATTACAACCGCATACAGCTAGCAGGAAGCTGGCAGAACTGTATATGTCATAAAAGCGTGCAGGACGGTGCAGTCCCATTGGCCTGATGCACAGAGAATAATAACTCTGGATTTGACTATTAGTTAATTTTACAACTTTTAGGACATAATGATTTAAATGAGGGCTATTTAAGTGTTCGTTCTGGGAAGTTGATTTACCTAAAAAACAAAGATCCTCTGATTTACAGACGTCTCTTTATATATTCATGGCTATGGACTCATTAGCGTTTACAGTCCAAAATGGTGGCAGCGCTAACGCAGGTGGCGGCTTTTGTCAAAAAAGCACCAGAGTTTCACCTCTTTGCTTTTATTCTCTTTGGGGATAGTTTGGGTGTTTTTAAAGTGGGGTTGTATGAGGTACTTATCTGTAGTCAGTGTATTATCTACAGTAGATGACAGTCGGCAAGCCCCCAGTTTGGAGAAACAGACAGGATTTACAGCACGGGAGCAAAGCAATGTACTGCTGTGGACGGGGCCGGCAGCCAAATGTAGTTTAACCACCTAAAAGAAATACATTACAAATGGGGTCTGGTGGCCTTTGAAGAGAGCATCGATACATTTCACTTTCAGTTCAGTTGGAATGGGCTGTCTGACAACAAGATGAAGTGGTGAAAATATTCCAAAAATAGTGTACACTTAAATAGATATTGACTTTTGTTAGGTGAGCCTTTCTTTTAGGTGGCTGAAATACATTTGGCTGCTGCTCCCATCCTCAGCAGTACATTGCTTTGCTTCCGTGCGGTAACTCCTGTCTGTATCTCCAAACTGGGGGCGTGTTGACCGCCATCTACTGTAGGTAATACACTGACTATGGATAAGTACCTCATACAAGCCCACTTCAAAACACCCAAACTATCCCTTTAAGCTATTTGCAGTAATATCAGATGAAAATAAAATGCGTTAGCCAACTTTGTGGGTGTTATGACTGATGAGGACATTTCTTTTTTGGATAGCAGGTCAAAACTGAAAGTCATTTTGTTTACTACTCCTTCAATATCTTGTACTCCCTTATGTTTCTTGTGGTACCACAGGCGTCTAATTATGACATGCCCAAAAAGGAGAAGAGGCCAAGGAGATGGCGATCCAAAAACAATGGCAAAGAAACCAAAACCACCCTGCAGGTACATGTGTAGCTTTTCTTTTGATAATTATTTAGAATTTAATTTACAATCATTCAATAGTGGGAATGAGGGGAAAATAAAATGATTCCAGCTCTTCATCTTTCTTGGTTTTTGTCCACCAGGTCCCAAGCTGCATCTCCTCTCAATCCCCTCGTCTCCACGCCTCCAACCCCAATCTCTCCACCACTGACTCAAACACCCAAGAGGTCTGTCCTGAATCCCCAGACTCGCCTATAGACGCGTCCCGTCTGCAGGAGGACTTCTGCACGCTGGCCAACAACAGTGAGTCCCTGCTGTGGTTGCCTGCCAGTTTGCTTGGGAGATGCATTTAAAGATGATTTTTTTGTAAGTATTTGTGTCTGTATGGTAAGGTAGTTTCCATGACAACTCTCTGTCTGGCATTTGCTTCTCTCCAGTCCACACCACACTGAAATCAGCCTTTAGTTCCCTGGTAGCAGAGAGAGACAGACTGAGGCACACCATCGACATGCAGGCCCCACAGCCATCACAGGTCATGGGCTTGAAGACCAACTATTCCTCAGTGAGTGTCTCTATGACTCAAAAATCACAACTCTGCATGATCGCACCACAATTATCGCCACAGGTCCAGTTTCACTCAACTGACTTCTTTATTATCATCAGGAATGTCCAGGTGGCTCCCACTCCTTGGTCCACCAGGTGTCCAACGAGAGCAGAGCCTCTATTCCTGAGTCCATATCAGAGTTTTTTGATGCTCAGGAGTACCTCCTCTCCTCTTCCTCTTCTGAGAATGAGGTGAGACACTAGTATCTACTATACTTATTATCTCTGTTTATAGCCAAATGCATTGGTCTATTAATCAACTAACTGTTTTGTTTACAGAATGTCAGAAATTTCAAGGTTGCTTCTGCAAATGACTTGTTTTACAGTCCCAAACTTAAAGATATTTCAATTTAAGATGATGTAAGGCAAATCTTAACATTTAAGAAGCCAGAACCAGTAAATGTTTTGCATTTTTGCTTCGTAAATGACATTTAAAATCAGTTATCAACATTGTTAACTACAATGGATTCATGTACTATTTGTTTCAGCACTACAGTGGTCAAACAAATCAAGTGCAGGGGAAGTAATCTGTGTCTTAATACTCCTAGAACTGCCCCGACACAGCCGGTTTTAACACAACTAATGCCTGCAAGTCACAACGAATATACTGTAACGCTGGGTGCATTTTTTTATTTTTTTCTATTCTGATGACTGAAGACTTTTGGGTTTGTGTATTTTTGCCCTTTGATTGTACGTTCTGGTCGCTCGCTGACCTTTCTGCATTGACTTTCTGTCTCCAGGTCTCCGACGATGACTCGTACATCAGTGATGTCAGTGACAGCGTCTCCATGGATACCTACAGCAACGAGGGAGGCAGTGAGAGACACAACTCTGGTACATGACATATTAAAAACATTGACAGCTGTCACTTTGCTGTTAGAGTCCTCTGTGTCCCTGATCTTTAACTGGCAGTTTTCACAAAATTATGTTAAACGATAGTAGACATATTGGGTATGAAGTGCAGAGTATGCAATTTCAGACGCAGCCCTATTGTTAGTCATCCACTGCTAGCTTGCAACTACCACTGATTCCAACTGATTTCAACTGCCACCTTGGGTTTCCAACTGCCACTGCTTGACTTCAGCTCAGCTATCTGAGTTATTCTTTGTAACACTTGAACGTACAACTATACGGTTTTCAACAGTCCAGGGGAGTTGTTTCTTCTATTAGTTATATGGAGGTCTACTCACTCCCTTTGGAGTTTGTTGATTTTCCACCCATTTCTTCTCCTAGCAACAAGCTCCTGCTAGCTCTTGTCACACTTTTCTTGTGGAATTTTCTTGTTTTCTCTTGTTGGTCCTCTTGTCCAGTTTGAATTTCCTTTTGTCCTGGATCTTGTCTTTAAGTTGTTCAAATTTTTTATTTTGTTCTTCTGAATTTAAAATGACAAAATACATGCAAATCTATGAGTTCATGTAGTTGTCTTCCCTCTTTGGAATCTACTCACTCAGTAACAAGTTGTGCGTCTGTATGTGTGAGACAGAGACTGCAAAGAGACCTTATTCTGTCAAAGAGAGGCAGAGCTTGTCTGTCCTAGCGCACTTGAGTGTGACCGTGACTAAGCCCCCGTGCGCTTTTGTGTATTTTTCAGAAAGCGTCGGCATCAAATAAATTATAAATGTCTGGCATCGTAGACGTTACTCACTTGCTTCGAGAATGTGTTGGACATGACCACTGCCGACTTCCGGACGTGTTTACAAACTCAGTACGATGTTTCCCTCATACAGTATGCGACAAAGCATCTGTGTACAGGCATCATTAATTCACTGCAGCAGATGGTGTTGTTTTATATTTTCACTTGCCTCCAGGTAGCACAAAACAGAAACACTGGGATTTAATTACATTGTCCAGTTGCAAATAGAAATGTTGGTTTTCACCTTGTTTAGAAACGGTGAGATAGAGAGAGTATGATTAGAGCTTGTGCAGATCTAGATGTTTCAGACTGTGTTAAATGGGTTTCTGAAGGCTATACCAGTATGATGAATATTTTTGTATTGATGCTGATAAAAAGCCAACATTTGTGTCATTTGTGAATTTGACCAATCATTCCCAAAAATATCCAAAGAACACACCCATTCAGTCAAACTGTTTCATAGTATCTCCTAGAATTTCCTTATTTGCCTCTCAAACAGCATTTAGACCATGATGGGGCACAATGATCCTCCACTTAAACAGGTCTGTTACAGCTTGTTCACATTGGGAGAAACACGTTTCAATGCTGGCTTTAAGTGCCACCTCTGAAGCTACAACATAGCCTCATCTCCATCAAATCAGCTTTGAAAATCAAAGGTTTTTATGACATCTGATATCATACAATGTGCACCACCTCTCTCCCATATGCTCTGTCTCACTTGTCTCTATTCTTAAATATCTCACCCGTCTTCTCTCCATATTTCTTCCCTTCTAGTTAGCAGCGTGGTGACCCTGGCCCGTCGGCGCTCCGCACTGCCCTCTCCCAGTCCCACCAGCACCGTGAGCCTGTGGAACATCCTGAGGAACAACATCGGTAAGGACCTGTCCAAGGTGGCCATGCCAGTACAGCTCAATGAGCCACTCAACACCCTGCAGAGGCTGTGTGAGGAGCTGGAGTACAGTGAGCTGCTGGACATTGCCAACCAGACCCAAGACCCCTACCAGCGCATGGTGAGAGGAAAGAAAACATACACATACACTAACCTGCTAGAGCTAGATAGAGCCCATGTAAGCATGTTGAGAGAGGGTCTAACGTACACAAAGTTAATTATACACATGCACAAAATAGTCTTAACATGCACATACTGAATAATAAGAAGAAGACGTGTTATGTAAAGCACACAAACAGAAATGAACAGATGGAAAAATGAACATCAAAGTAGCTGTAGAAAACTCTAGATAGGAAACATGTTTTGAGCTCAGTGCTCTTCCCCAGGCAGCTTTTTAAAAGCTACTCTGATGTTTGTCTTTTGCTCTGTGTGCCCTTCTGTTAGAGGCTTTTATAAATATTTCATTTGTTTAAGCAAGAAGCTTTCAATTGTCTTTTTCTTCCTGGGGCCAGTTGCATTAAAATAGACCTAGTCTTTCTCTTAAATATAATTTTAAGTCAGACTTGCTTTATAGACACTTAAATTTACCTGTTGCATAAAGCTTCCCTATGAGGGACTAATGTAAGACTGACTAACTAGCCTGTTGCGCAATTCATTATGGGTGAAATAAGACAGTTAAAACAGTTAAAATGTTTAGAAATAATTAAAGAATATGGTACAAGAATCAAAAAATAGTTATGGATAAACAGTTGAAATAGTTATCTAAAAGTAATAGATAAACAGTCTAACCTGACAATCTAAGACTAGTCTAAGGCCAAGACTAGTCTTAAACTAAGTTTATGCAACTGGCCCCTGGGTCTGTTTTATCCATAGTATTTGACGCACACTTATAGTCAAATAGACTCAGAGTAGTTACAAAGACACAAAAGTGTCATGTCATAGGTCTCACACCTCCACATACTGTAGCGTATACAACAAACAGTACTAATATGTAGTATTGTACACAAACACACCTTTACCTCTACCTAAAGCGGTGTCATGTGTGAAGACACACAGTTTATACATCCATATAAACAAACTTGGTGGTGTCACACCCATTCATGTACACACAGTCATGTTCACAACCCCATACTTTGAATACACACATGTAAACAAATGTAAATCATCCCCTCTGATTTTCTTTGCAGGTGTACGTCGCTACATTTGCAATATCTGCATATGCATCCACCTACCATCGTGCAGGAAGCAAACCCTTTAACCCTGTCCTGGGAGAGACGTACGAGTGTGACAGACCCGATAGGAGCTTCAGGTTCATAGCTGAACAGGTAGAGGTTGCATGATTTACAACACACACACTGTATGGGAATACACTCCCTTCACAGGATAGGCTACGTTTCAGTTTACTTCTCAACTTTAAACACAGAAAATATACAATATTTTGAATGAAATACGTAAAGTAACTGAAATTATGTCTGAGACAGATCTTCTTGCAAATTAAAATGTGTTGCACATTGTATATCTATATGATTAAAGGATTTCTTCACCCACAAATAGACCATTTGTATATTAATTACTCACCCCATGTTACCTTGAATTCTAGATGAACTTTGTTTTCTCACATGACCCCAGAGGCGTGGACTCGAGTCACAAATGTGATGACTTTAGACTTGACAAAATCAAAAAACACTTGCAACTCAACTTGGACTTTAACACCAATGACTCGCGACTTTACTTGGACTTGAGCCTTTTGACTTGTAAATCCCTCCCCCCCCCCGAAACGCAAAGCATAAAAGTTAAAATGTTATTTATAGTTTGCCATGAATCACTTCTACTTTAAAATGTCTAAGTTCAGTCGCTCTTGTTTTAACAAACTTGTTTAACAAATAAATATTTTTTTTATAAAGCATTCGTGATTTTTGTAAATGTAATATTCCTCTGTTGTTAAAATGGCAATGCATTTGGTGAAGAGCGCATTATGACTTGTTTAGTACTCGAAACTCAAAGTTTAGGACTTGGGACTTGTCAGTCTTCATTTGGGACTTGAGTACAAAGACTTGAGACTTGTGACTTGCAAAACAATAACTTGGTCCCACCTCTGCATGCGTGAGAGTGCGGGGCATGAGAGAAAAACAATGTTTTCTTCTAGAATTCAAGGTAACACTGGGCGAGTAATTGATGTTCACATGGTCATTTTATGGGTGAGGTGAATGAAATGAAATGAATTGTCACACCGTGGTTAGGTTGTCTCATGTCAGAGGTATCTATGAAGGTCTTGTGCACTGGAAGAACAGCACCCTCTTCCTGTTCTGTGCTTTAAAGCAATTCACAAGACTCCACAAAGTCCTATAGTAGTAAGTCTCAAACAATGTAAAGCAGAGAAGTCGTGCACTGACCTGCCATTCATCTCTTTGCTGGTCATGTTTGTTTACAGTAATTATACTGATCTCTCAAAATACATGTAGTAATGGTTTAAAGCTGGCAAAAGTTATAGGTTCACCTTATCCACCTTTTTGTTTTTGACTGATTCATGATACGACTTGCTGAGCTACAGTGTCTACTGTGTAATAAAGTGCCTTTATCTCATCTTGTATCTTTCCTCTTCATTTCCCAGGTGAGTCATCACCCACCTGTATCAGCATGCCACTCTGATTCAAGGAACTTCTCCTTTTGGCAAGGTGAGCAGGAGAGAGCATGCTTGGAATACACGTCTGGTTTCCGTCAGGGCTTATATGTAGATTACATCACTGCCACCACACATTTTGTTCCTGAGTGTTTGGACACATGCCGTAGGTTGTATTTAAGGTGAAAATTGGTGTTGTGGGAGATTAATTAACCTCATTTAGCATCCTGTTACATGGGTGATCACTCTGTAACTTTCCATTGCATGATAATGAAGTGCTTGATATCTTCATACTGTAACAAATTACTGTGCAGATTATACTAATGTGACCTCATTTTTAAACTCTTTGTTCAAAAACAAAGACGCTGCTGCCTTGTTTGCATTTCCTTCTGTGCACATGAATGAAGAAGCTGATTTAAAAAAAAAAAAAAAAAAAGGTGCTGCTTTTTACTGAAGAGACCAGATGAAGATTTAAATTAAGATAATATGTCAATTTTCATTGTCACAAGCACTTATTTTGCAATCTCTTTCTTTTTTTAGATGTTCGATGGAAAAACAAATTCTGGGGCAAATCCATGGAAATTGTTCCCATGGGAACCACTCATGTCACACTACCTGCGTAAGTCCGTGACTCCTTTGATTATTTTGTGTGGGTGTGTGTTTACACTCTTGTATGTTTAATATGAGTGTCCACGTCATTGTGCACAACATAGGCTGTAAGTGTAAGCACTAGGAGTGAAACAACATGCACATTAAGTTCAGTGTGTGTGTGTGTGTGATTTCTCCAGGTTCGGGGACCACTACGAATGGAACAAAGTGACGTCCTGTATCCATAATATCCTGAGCGGCCAGCGCTGGATCGAACACTACGGAGAGATGTCCATCAAAAATATCAACAGTGACGCCTGCCAGTGTAAAGTCACATTTGTCAAGGTTAGAAAACAGACATTTAAATCTTTGTTTTGAACGTGTGAGCTCCAGCTGTGAATGACAGAAGCTGATCTTTATTCCACACTTGATTTTGAGAGGAAAGAAGTCAGGTAAAACGTGTTCTCAATGGCTTAACAATGCAGAAATAGTTCTATAGTCCCTGTGGGATGGGACTTCCTCCTCCAACAGATTTATTGTGTTGTTCTATTGTAGAGACAAACTGCACCTAGATGTTCTTAACAAACTGTTACTGTTGGATCTCTCTTGTTAGTACGTACTTGTTTGTCATCCTCACATGAATCTCTGTCAGACTCTTGTAATCATTACAGTTGCCTGGCATTTAGCACCTGATTTAAGCTTCATCATCCTCTGAACAGACACTTAAGATTTGTTCCTTCATAAAACAATGACCGTAGTTTCCTTTTAATACAGTGCTGCCTGCTCAAACAGAAATGCTTCCTTTCTGTATGCTGAAAGATCGACACTATCAAGGCAAACAGCACTATCTTCTGGACAAAGATAGGAACTGAAAATTCAAACCAGGAGCCTGGGAAATTAAGCAGTGTGAATCCAGTTCCTTTAAACACTGACATAAATCATATCATATTTATCACGAGTATTACAGCTTTATTAGGCAGAATGTTTTTGGCATCATTGAGCAAAAACCCCATAATAACCTTTCAGCATATTGTAATTCAAGTGTTCTGAGAGAAAACTAGACTTCTGCACCTCCTCATGGCTCTGTTTTCAGGCTTTAAAAAAAATCTAACCCGTGACGGAAGACTTTGGCCAATCACAGGTCATTTCAGTAAGAGAGAGCGTTCCTATTGGCTGTGCTCCGGCTGGTGTGTGGTGCTTGGTATTTCCTCAATAGACCTCAACATGGCTTCCGGGTCACAAACTTTCTCATTTTACAGCTAAACAGTACACTACAAGATGTTTCTGAAAACATTTCATGCGAGAAATAGGCATTACAGTAACAGAGTATTGATTCATATTTGATCAGCGCTGCCTAGTTTGACCGTTTGATCGGTTTGCTCCATTTCTACCCACTGCAGCTATAAATGTGATAAATGTTCTCATTTTATGTAATACATCTCTTCCATCTAACACATACAAACAATGTCCCTCTTTCTTTCTTTTTTTTTGTAGGCAAGATCATGGAGCTCTACAGTGAACGAGATAGAGGGCGTGGTTACGGATTCAAATGGAAAAGTTGTACACTCCATCTTTGGAAAATGGCAGGAGTCCGTTTTTCAAGGAGATCCGCCCTCTGCCACGTGTATCTGGAGAGCAAGTGAGTGATTGGTGCCTGGGAATGTCCGTTACAACGTTTTCACACCAGGGCACTTCAAGCAAACAACAAAACTGAGCTTGACATGGCATGACAGCTGTTGATTTAATTTGTGTGTTTAGACCCCATGCCAGTGGACCAAGACCAGTACTACGGCTTCACGCAGTTGGCAGTGGAGTTAAATGAGCTGGACTCCACCCTGAGACCTCTGCTGCCTCCCTCAGACACACGCTTCAGGCCGGACCAGAGGTTGGCACTCTTTATCTGTCTGTAATGTTCTATTCTAGTCTTGTTTAACCATATATTCTAGTCTAATGGTTTGTACAGATGCCCCTGTAGTCTTAATGGTTTTAAAGCTGCCAAAGAAGACCATTTGGCCCAAAACATTTTGTTTTTTACAAACATGATTTTGTGGGCTAAGTCTGGTCGAGCCCATGTGGTGTGAAGGAGTAAATATCTGAAATATGAACGTAACCATGGCAACAGACTATGGGAGTTTAGATCCAAGGGAATGAAGTCACAAGAATAATTGTCCACTCATGTAGAGATTTTAGTTTAGCTAAGGGTGCTTTCACACCTGTAGTTGGGTTCATTTGGTCCGGACCAAGACGGGAGAAAATGATACATTGTTGCATTTTTAGTTCTGGTCCGGTTCCTGTTCACACTGACTTTTTATAAACCAACCAGAGGAGTAAACAGGAAGTTCTACAGACTGACAGGTAACTTGTTGATTGGACAGTTTTGGTGATTGTCATCCTGCATCATCAGGACCCACGTGGGGAGATCAATTTCCGGTGACTGACAGAAGTTTATGCGGCACTTTAATGCTTCTGATTTATGTTCTTTGATTATTAACTGATTATAAGCATTATTAGTATTATTAGCCTGCAAATCGGCCAGATTTTATGATAAATGAGAGTAGAGACAGGACGCCGTGGAGCGCATGGACATGCGCATGAGGCGTATTACTGTGGGATCGCTGTCACACACTTTTTAATGGAGTTAATGAACTGACAAAGTACACGGAGTCGGATACTCCTACTAATCAGGGAAAATACCGGCGCTGGCTAGTTTAGCTTTTGACATACTAAAATCACATATCTGTTTGGTTCATTTGCTTTCACACCACAAATGAACCGCACCAGAGTCCGCTCGGAAGCGGACTGAAGGTACGTGTCCACAGGCTCCGTCCTTTCCACGCTTCCCATTCATTGTCTATATGTAAGCAGCCGTGCAATGCATTCTGGTAGCGTGGCGGCGCGAATCCAGAGACGGACCGTCACGTCGTGATATTAGAGAAGAAAGTTTCCAAACGAGCCGCCATATCGTTTCCGGTTTGAAAGCTGGAAACAGCAGCCCACGAGGAAAAGCGTTCGCCCAATCAGGTGCCGAGTGCCTTGTGTCAAGTGGCAGCCCATCAAGCATCCAGTTTTAGGAAGGGAGGCGATCCCTTGCGATAAAAAATGCCCCCAACATGAGACCCACCTTTTCAGGCGGAGAGTTTGATTGTTTGGTCCGCACCAGAGTTTGAATGAGCTTTGAGAACATTATTCCGTTTGAATCAAACTCTGGTGTAGACCAAAACAACCAGTCCCCCGCCAAATTTCTGACCAATAAGAAAGACTCCGGCCCTGCTCCTTCATACACGCACCTCAGCAACTTCATTTTTCCTTAGTTCCTGAGATTAGTTCCTTACTTGTCAGTAACTTCTGTACACACTATGACAAGCCAAAATGTCTGCTGTGAAAAAGGCCTATCTGCAAGTATTAAGTAAAAACATTTAGTAGCTGTATTGGCACAGCGTCCTAAAGTCAGCTGCAACTACCACAACTAACTTCTGCCCAGAGTGAGGGGAAGCCACAATGTTCCTGTGTTTGTGGGGAAACAGTGGGATGAATGGTGGTGGCGCTCTAGTAGAAAACCACATTTCTACTGTTTCCTATCCTGACTCTCTCTCTCTCTTGTTATCTCTATCCAGGCTGTTAGAGGAGGGGAACACAGAAGGAGCCGAGGAGCAGAAACAGAGGATAGAGCAGCTCCAGAGGGAGAGGAGGAAAGTGCTGATGGACAACAACATGACACACCAGCCACGCTTTTTCAAGTATGCTGCTTATTGCTTGTCTGTGTGTGTGTGCGTATGTGTCTTTGTGTGCAATCAGACACAGTGTTTGCATGTGCTTTTCCATGAAATCGGTCTCATATGGTCAGAGATCACCTCCATAGCAGCCACTGTGTCTCATGTGGTATAAGCAGATACTCTAGAGAAAGCCTTTCACGTTTCTACGTTACCTGAAGGCCACTGTAGTTCTACACTTGTGAAATTGCAATAATGTGAGCTGCAGAGTGCAAAACCGTGGTACCGCCAGCTGGTAGTGTGATTATGGTAAGGATGGCCTCTGAGCGAGATGAACGGCTTTACAACGGTTTTGCATTCAGCGGCTCACGTTATTGCAGTCTTGGAAAGGGAGGAGTGAGCGGAGGGGTACTTGGTTGGTTACTAGATGCCGCCAAACCCTACACACTTTACCTTTAAATTAATTTTGTTATTACAATCAGATAAGCCAAAAGTTATTTGTAAACTAGGTGCCTTTCTGAAGAATGTTGTTCTTTTGTTTAAGTAACATTCGTTGTACTTTAACCATGCTGTAGGCCGTCGTTTTGTTATTATCGTATGTTCTGTTTGTGCTCCATACCATGTGATCATAGTCCTGAGCCACAAAATATGTGACCGTCACAGTCTGCAGACTTGTGATGAACGAACTGGATTGCTAAGATAACCGCTGTGGGCTCATCATGACAAAAAAGTAATGTCATATTGTCCATTACATCAGATCCTTATCAGAAGTAATATGTGACTCAACACATCGGATGCTCTATTCATCATTTACTTGTAGTTAAACCCAGAAAATTCAAAAAACAATCCTCCCTTACATTCCTAAATGATTTGAAACAGATATTTTTAGCTTAATGACAGATGTTATACACAGAGTTAAGAAACTTTTATGAACATTATAAAGACACAAAGACTTTTCACAATAAATTTTTTAGTTGATTCAAGTTAATACTGATATCTTACATTATCTTAGAAACTGATGTGGTAATTTAATAGGCTGAACAACAGGGGTACAGCTGCACAATTAATCAAAATGTTGTCGTAATCGCAATATGGTTTACTGTAAAAACGTGCATCAAAATACCATTTTAAATTAAATATTGTCATTCTGCAGAGATGTCCTGGCCTACAAATCATATTCTACAGACTTAAGAAAACATTTTTGCTCGGTACAGATCCCTCAAAAATCACATGCAACTAACTGTAACTAACATTAAATCATTTTAATATGTTTCTCAATGAAAATGAGAATAATTATACAAAATGATCATTCCCTCTAATATCGCAAATAATATCGCAATTGCAATATCAGTCAAAATAATCACAATTTAAAAAAGAAAATTCTAAATCGTTCAATCCTAGACGGGGAGCGCTTAATTTAGATATGATAATCATTTCAAGATGTAGCAATCATTAAGTCATTTGTGTTGTGTTGGCAGGAAGTCTAACAATGACACGTGGGTGAGCAACAACACGTACTGGGAGCTGCGCACAGACCCTGGCTTCAGTAAAATGGACTTCCCTGTGATGTGGTGACCTCTGGATTTAACCAAACTTCTTCACTACAACATATCAATTAGAGGGAAGTATAAAACTGAACTGAGACCAGCCTCCAAGTGTCCTGACCTGGTTAACATGTCATGGTAACCCAAACCTGTATGGACTTCCTGCTTCCTCTTTCAGGACTGAGCAGAGCCTGTAGAACTCCTGTTGGTTTTGTTTCTGTTGTTAAATACGTTTCTCCTTAAGGGTACATTTTCTCCTCTCATTATCATAACGATAATTGACACAGTGTCAGTGTAGACTAAAGATTCATATCATCATGTTGTGTCGCATCTCAGCATTTACCAAAGTGCCTTTTATTGCAGTGCCTCGCTCAATCAACTGCTGTAGCAGTTATGCAAAAACACTTTTATTCAGAGACTTTAAAAACTTGTGTGGATGATATTAGTATGATATGTGGACTTCACTGGAGAGACAACGGACCATTGCTGGAAGTGAACTTGTTCAAAAGGTCAACACCTGCTCAAGTATTCCTCCCCTCCAGTCAGCGTCATGACTTAAACCAGAAGCTGTTCAGAGGTTGTAATTATAAAAGAGGGGCTTTAGCCTTTTTTCAGTATGCTGCCTTGTTACAATGAGTCATGACTGTCATAGGACTGTGGATAATGTTTATCAATGGGTAAAATGGCAATAATACTCCATGTTTCAAAGAAGATAATAAATTGTACAATGGATGGACAAGTTATAGTATGTCACACTTTGTTTTTGTATGTGTAACGCAAATAAGTCTCTCCCAAAGTAATGATCATAAAAAAAAAGTGTTCCTTTTTTGAGATAGTTTTAAGTGAAAGAACAACATGTAACATTAGTGGCATTAGGAATGTGGTTTAATTCAAAGCAACACCAAAAACCAGCAAAGCAAACCCTCCCAAAACTGTTTGCTGTTTAAATGAAATTTGTAATGGGCAATATGTTGGACATCAATCAAGACAATCAAAAGCAAAGAAAGAATAATTAAATAATAACAAATATATAAACAGATTAGACAGATTATTCATATTGTTATTGTTATTATAACTATTACTATTAGTGGTAGTATTTTATTAGTATTAGTATTAATATTTTGGCATATTTTTTTACTGTGGGAGAAACCGGAGCACCCGGAGAAAACCCACGCTGGCACGGGGAGAACATGCAAACTCCACACAGAAAGGCCAGGTTCCCACCGATACCTTCTTCCTGTACGATGACAGAGCTCACCTCTGCACCACCATGCCAGCTCTTCATGTTGTCCTACTGCGCCATCTTGTCCAAGACCTTCTTCAAGGGAAACCTGTCTTCGTATCCAATATGTCCATGAACTCCGGCTGGTCGGCGTGTCCCTGGAGCATCTCCCGTCCGTAGCGTCTGTGCAGAAATACAATTTCCCGTTTAGCGATTTAGTTTATAAGCACAATGTACAGAAGGTTATACAATTCTGACAAAGATTGAACAAATAAACAGTATTTTTCACAGGAATTACAAACCATAACACCATGCAAGACTTGGTAACCCACCTGACTTCTGGGGCAGCATCCAATGCCAGCTTAGTGACAGCAGCAAGGAAACACTTTGCGATGGTATCCCTCGCTATCAAGATCTCATCCTCTCCAACGATGTCCATCAGCTGGCGGAAGCGCTGTGTTGTGCTGCCTTATCACTGCAGCATTACGGTGGCTGAGAAAGGACAAAGACAAGAGAATTTCAGACAAATCCTGCAACTATGTGTTCATTTAATTTACTTTAAATGCTGCTGCTACACTTCCTACTAAATTCTGATCAAATTCTCTCACCTCAGCCCATTGAGTAGAGCGGTCAGTATTCTTTCAGGGCTGCAGCCCTCCACCAGCGTGATGATGTGTGCATATTAGGGCTGTATCTGGTGATACAATACGTATCATGATACTGGGGTTACGATTCAATATATTGCGATACTGTAAGTAAGGCGATATATTGCTATATATATAATTTTAGGAAAACTGTCATAGTATAAAGAACACACCACCATATGTATAAAATCTGAGTAAAAAAAAGTTTACTTCTTTATGCAATCAGAACAGCAGGATCTGCATTTGCATTTATCACAGTCTCTGTAACATCCAACATCATAGCACTACTTTGAGAGGGAGCATCTCTCTGTAAATGAAATAACGTATTGACTGAGTTGATTTTTGCATGTTAACTATTAATTAAAAATCTATAGTGTTTTTGAGAAATTATACAATATCATTAAACATAATATCCCGATATTCGATTTTTTCGATATTTTCTTACACCCATAGTGCATATCTTTGATATTCAACTTGTTATGAGTTCATAGATACCAAATACCTAATTGTGCTCCTTGTAGTTTCTGAGATACAGCCATTTTCTTATCATACTATATCTAATCTTTTTCAGCCACAGTTTGACCAATTTTTTTAAATTTCTTGACATTTGTGCTTCGGCAAGCCCAGAGAACACTTCAAAAAGAAATACAAAAATTCAGTTGCAGACACAAATGGGTTTAGTGGTTAAAATTAGTTCCACCTCAACCAGTTACAACATTAAAAAAAAAAAAGTAATTAAAATCATACAGTAATACACATAATAAATCTTTAAAAGGGGCAACTGTACATAATGAGTTGATGCCAATGTTCACTGTGTTGATATAGCTTTACTTTTTCATTAGTAAAACTTCTGAATACTTCTTCCACCACTGCTGCTGGTGGCCACCGGGCCTTAAGCAGCCTGTTTGTGGTCCTGAACCATAGTGTTTGTGCATCCATACGTCAGGGTAACAGAGGCCCATTATCTCTACATCTGAGTGAGTGACAACTCCCTGTCAGCCTTTACAAAGTTACTACTTATCACCACTGGTCACAAACCAAAACACACCCACCACCCACCCACCCAAACATACACACATTCTTCTAACCCAAATCCTCTTACATCATTTCACTTTCTGGGCACCAACGACACCACACACACAAAATATGATTTCCTTTAAAGTGAAGGGGATTGCCACCCATCTGACTCATTTTTAAAATGACGTTTTTGACAGAAAGGTAAAAAAAAATTGCACTTTCCTGACAGTAGTGCATGAGACAGGTAATGTGAAAAAAAGAATGTGACTCTGTGTCCTTCGGTGTCCTCCGGTGCTCCTAATGGCATCTGCAAGATTTCACAGACCGGAGGAAAACAACCAATCAGAGCCGAGCTGGAGCCTGACATCTCTGAGAAGCCTTCAATCACTCACGAACTCCGACCAAACGGTCAAACTAGGCAGCGCTGATCAAATATGAATTAATATTCTGTTACTGTAATGCCTATTTCTCCCATAAAATGTTTTCAGAAACATCTTGTAGTGTATTGTTTAGCTGTAAAATGAGAAAGTTTGCACTGGCCGGTGAGCGGTGCTTGGTATTACCTCATCTGATCTCAACATGGCTGCTGGGTCATAAACCTGATCGGAAATGACGATTGATTGACAGCTGCCTCCTGTTGAATGAACAGCCATTAGGAACGCTCTCTCTCTGAAATGACCTGTGATTGGCCAAAGTCTCCTGTAGATGTTTTACAGCCTGAAAACAGAGCCATGAGGAGGTGCAGAAGTCTAGTTTTCTCTCAGAGCACTTGAATTACAATATGCTGAAAGGTTATTATGGAATTTTTGCCAAATGATGCCAAAAACATTCTGCCTACTGCGGGTTTAATGCTGTGAATTAAACAAAAACACTTGGTTAAGTTCAGGCAACAAAACTACTTAGTTAGGTTAAGGAAAAAAACAACATGGTTTGGCTTAAAACTACTATGTTTGTACAGTGAAAATGACACTGATCATTGTGTACACGAATGAACAACTCATGTAACGGGACACGGACAGCAGTCTCCTGGATGAAAGCCTTGTGTTTGTCGGATCTATCCATCTCTCCTTCCATCCACCTGGTGTGTCTCTTTCGCGCTTTAAACTACGTCACCACAACACTTCCCCTGAGCGTTTAATATTGTTTATTTATTATTCTGGTTAATGGAAAGCCCGGTGCATCTCATACCGCAGCTAAAGGGTACCTTGTGCGCTGATATCCGACAGCCGTGGCAAAGCATAGTTTTTTTACGTCCTGGCAATGAGAACAGGCTTCTTAGTCATTTCTAGAAAAGTTTGAACTTTTCACAAGATCCTTCACTAGAGGAGTTTCCCATTACAAGATGTAGGTCTATCTGGTGGAATAACCACAACTACTCTCCTACTTACAAACCACCAGGTTAGCAGCAAAATGGTATGAATGTACCAATATGACACGATTTGCAAGTATTTCCACTCTTAATTTATTTAGAAAACCCAAAGAGGCAAGTCTGCTCATGTCCTGAAACACCCCCACACACACTCCCACACACAGCCGTGTACTTCTATCTTTGTGAGGACACTTATTGACATAATGCATTCCTTAGCCCCTTACCCTAATCTTAACCGTCACAGCTAAATGCATGACCCTAACCCTTACACTAACCCTAACCTAAACATAATTCTAACCTGGACCTTAAAACCAAGTTTGAACCCTCAAACAGGCCTTCGAAGGTCTGTCCCCAAAGAGAGGACCGGCCAAAATGTCCTCACTCTGAAGGTTCTAAAACTCAAATTGGTCCTCACAAAGATAGGTATACAAGAACACACACACACACACACGCACACGCACACGCACACACACACACACACACACACACATACCAGAGTTCATATGATCATAATTAACTCTCCAGTGGGCGTGTGGGAGGAGGAAGCGGTGTGTGTGTGTGTGTGTACTCTCCTCTGTGAAGTGGATAACTGTATACAGTCAACCTCTCTGCCACCATTCAGTCACAGCTCTGACCGAACACTGCTGCTATCAGTGATTCCTTTTACAGCCTGTTACAGTTGTGTAATAACACTGCAAAGGGTGTCATAAGTACACCCAGAAGACTACTTTGCTGCGCGCTTGGACACTTTGGGTCTACTTTTACGCATGGCAGCATCGGTGACATTCCAGGAGTGACAACTGGACGGACCGGAGCTCTGAACGTACACCAACTCGTATAGAGTTGTTTATGAACTAATTTAAGGTAAGATACATTTATAAATGAGTTATTTATCTGTGTTTTAGGGAGACAGAAAAACAACAACAGGACTCTATTCTCAGTCCAGTCTACTTGAGATAACCAGTGGTCTTTTTTTTTCTTATGATTTATGTTTAATTTCCCGGTCAGAAGCTGATTTTCCGTGATCTCTGCTACATTTATTTTTGATTTCACGCTCATAATCCAAGTCATGCGTCCTTAAGGCTCGCGCGCATGCTGATCTCACCGTGCAAGCACGCGCAGCTCTCTAGACTTGAATAAGTGGGCTGCCGGGAAATACACACGCGCGCGCTGGCACACGTGCAAGTGCCTGACATTAAGTGTCCTGACATTAACAACTGATTTATTATTATTATTTATTTTACTTTATATGTACACTGTTAAGAATTTCCCAGTAAAATAACAGTAAAGAACTGGCAGCAGGGTTGCCTTTATGTTGCTGTAAAATTAACATTATACTGTCGCTAAAATGTACAGCTTTGTACTGTTAAGGAAAAGTACAGTTTTATTTTATTAATTTCACAGTATTTACAGTTAATTTATTGTTTAAAGATACATTATATAGCTGTTTTTCACCTTCCTTTTACATTATCTTACTGATTTGTTTTAATGCACTATTTAGGTTGTATTTTTTACATACATTTTAATAAACATATTTTTTTGCCTAGATGAATAGACTTAGCAGGTTACAGACATAGGAATAGTCTCACTAAATACAATTAAAGGCACTTGTTAGGAAAAAGGCTATAATAGACTTGTTGACACTTTTCCCAAAATGTATGTCTATAGCTGGCTACAAGCACAGAATGCAAACTATAACAACATGTGAGTGGAGAACAATAAAGCTAATTCACTGATTTTACAATTATGTACAATGTACAAGCCTCACATGTGCAGATCAGGTCCCAGAATTAAAGGAATACTGCATGAAGCTGATACTTATGATACTTTAGACAGTTAATCAGCAGTAAAGTGCTGTTCTTTAAGAATGCATTAAAGTTCAGTTAAAATACGGCCTATGAGCGTAATTTAACAGGTTTTCTTTTGTATTAACAGTAAATTACTGTTTTTAGCAATAACAGGTTAATACTGTTGAAATCCTGCTGTAAATTAACAGCAATTGTTTACAGTGCACTGATTCTTTTTTCTTTACCAACAGTTTATATTGGCAAATACTGTTTATGGGAAATTTCTTTTACTTTATATGTACTTTTTATATATATATAAGCATTGATGATACTTTAAAAAAAAAAAAAAGTATACATTTTGTGGGTTGTTTGCTTTATGGTGATTTGCCACTGAAGGGGATTTAAACCTGCAGTAAGCAGAATATTTTTTGGCATCATTGGGCAAAAATTCCATAATAATCTTTCAGCATATTGTAATTCAAGTGTTCTGAGAGAAAACTAGACTTCTGCACTTCCTCACAACTCTGTTTTCAGGCTTTAAAATATCTAGCTCGTGATGGGAGACTTTGACCAATCACAGGTCATTTCAGTAAGAGAGAAACTTTCTCATTTTACAGCTAAACAGTGCACTACGAGATGTTTCTGAAAACATTTGAGGAGAGAAATAGGCATTACAGTAACAGAATATTGATTCATATTTGATCAGCGCTGCCTAGTTTGACCGTCTGATCGGAGTTGGCGTGTGATTGACAGCTGCTCAGAGACGGCAGACTCCAGCTCCGCTCTGATTGGTTGTTTTCCTCCGGTCTGAGAAATCTTGCAGATGCCATCAGGACCACCGGAGGACACAGAGGCACATGATTTTTTTTTATTTCAGATAACCTGTCTCCTGCACCACTGTCAGGATATAGTGACCGTACAAACATAACTAAAAACATAACTTTTTTTTAATCATATTTGCTCCATTTCTACCCACTGCAGCTTTAATCACTGAATTTTTCTTTACCAAATGTTTATATTGGCAAATATTTTTTATGAAAAATTTTACTTTTTTCTACTCTACCTTTTATAGATAAGCATTGATAACACTTTAAAAAAAAAGTATTATTAAGCATTATATATTTACCTTACATGACTGCTATACATTTGCTCACACATAGCCCGACCCTGGTGAATCGTTACTCTATGTCACCCTAACCAACTGAAGAAGTATATGTTTAGTCAGAATGTAGAATTTAGTCACATGTTAAAGGTTATTCCTATTATTATGTATTTTTGTCTCTCTTGTTTTCTTGGTGCAGATCACACTAGAAAGAAACATCAATTATTTAGAAACAGCATATTTGAGCTTTTGGGATTCGAGTTTGTGGTTAGGTAAAGGTTCCCACTGATGTAACAACAACTCTTTAATCATTCAGAGCAAATGACTCAACACACTGAAAGCCTTTCAAGTCACGAGGAGTTTGTTTGGGGGAAGATGATGGCGTTCTTGATTTAAGTCAGGGGAAAAACCTTCACGTAGGAGGTCTGAGCTCTCCCCTGTTTTACATTTATCTCCCTAACTGGCCTCTTTCTCTGTCCTCCAGCCAGTGCTGCGTTCTTTTGGTTTGAACATTTCTCAAACCAACAGGCTCAAACTTTCTTCTATTCCTTCTCTCTCTCTCTTCCCTCGCAGCACAACTCTTCCTCACGCCTGATTACTTTAAATATTTAAGCTATGAAAGCTGAGCCGGTAGGATTAGCGAGCCAGGGTGTGTGTTTATGTGCACGCCTGTGTTTGTGGTCACTGACAATATCCAGGAGACTTCCTTTATGCCTTATATGTCACTGCCAATTGCAGAGTCGTGTGGGGGTACATGGACCCATAAATACCCACACAGACTCTTCTTGGCTTCTGGGACTTCTCGAAACTATCTAGAGGGGAAAACCGGGGAGAATAGCAAATGGAAATCACCCTTAGTGGTTTAGTAGTTGGGTAAAAGCACTGCCCCTAAGATCTTGTCTTTGCTCTCTGTGCCTTCCAGTTTCTATTCTCTCCTCTTCGTCCAGCCGTCTGCAGCAGAAGCCATGTTTTCCAAAGCCACTGCCAACTTCCTCCGCCAGATTGACCCCGAAGGAAGCCTCATCCACGTGTCCAGAGTGAACGACTCCCAAAAACTGGTCTCCATGGCACTGGTCGTCAAACGCAACCGCAACTGGTTCTGGCAGAGCCCCAAGTACCAGCCAACGGATTTCACCCTCAGCGACCTGCTGCAAGGTGACAAGGTGCTCAGTCCAGGTATGTTTATGTTTATTTATTTTGCACAAATTTAGACAACATTCAACGTAAAAAAAAAAAAAAAAAAAAAATATATATACACAGTGCAGGAAGAGGCAAAAAACAATATGAAAGATAGGGATAAATTAAAGTATAATAAAGAGTAAGGAGACAGTTTGTGGTGACAAGAGGACTATAACCCTTCTATGTACTGTAGGTGTGCACATGATGCCAAATGAATAGAAATTGCTCAAGCCATATGAATGTCATATTTTATTTTCCCCCACGTACATCTATATTTATGCTCACACCACACGTGTTTTGTCAGGAGTGTCCGAGAAACCCTTCCTGACCTACAAGGGGACGTTCAGTGACAAACTCTCTGGGAAGCTGGAAACCGAGGCTGGCTCCGTCAGTGTCTCACTGGAGGGACGGGGCTCTTCCAAGCTCCAGTCGTGCTTCGGCGAGCTGAAGAAAGAGGAACTGGATGTGAAGAAGCTGTTACGAGACTCCAACCTCAGGTGTTAAATAATTCCCTTTTGCACGTTGTTACTAGTCAGCAGAAGGTGACAGGGTGATGACTTAATTTTTAATGAGCTGGATACTCTATAAATGTAGTTAGACATCAGACATTTGACACCTCAGACCAGTGACATGCAAAGCACAGAGAGCAATAGTGTCATCTGGATCTGTCCTGGCTCTTGTGGTTTGGATATCTGCTTCTAATGTGAATGCACTAGGGCTGTCAATCGATTAAAATATTTAATCGTGATTAATCATATGATTGTGTATAGTTAATCGTGATTAATTGCATATCAATCACACATTTTTTATGTGTTCAAAATGTACCGTAAAGGGAGATTTGTCAAGCATTTAATACTCTTATCAATATGGGAATGGACAAAAATGTTTGTTCTATGCAAATGTGTGGATATATTTATTATTGGAAATCAAATAACAACACAAAACAATGACAAATATTGTCCAGAAACCCTCACAGGTACTGCATTTAGCATAATAAATATGCTCAAATCATCAATCAGCTAAAAATCGCAAGTTGCGTTAATGTGCTAAAGAAATTAGTGGCGTTTAAATGAATTTGCGTTAATCGCATTAACTTTGACAGCCCTAGAATACACTCATAGCTGGCTGATAATGATAAAAACAGTTTCCCTGTGCGTCAGGCTGGTGGACATGCAGAACCCGCTGGTGAAGCAGCTGGAGAAGCGAGCTGATGTGCTGGCAGTGGTGAAGGAGAGGATCCTCACCACCAACTCTTGCTCCGTCACCCAGACGAAGAAGGAGCAGTGCACCTTTCAGGGGATCCTCGGGCTGCTGGGCATGCTGGGGAACTCTGTGAAGGTGGGTGTGGGTGGAGTTGAGTCGTGTGTTTTCGTGAATTTAATAAAACATAAAAAAGTGTGCGTGTGTATATAAATGACGTGTATTCACAGGTTTGTGTGAAGGACAGCAACGACATTGAGTCAGACAGTGATGTTTCCTTGGAGATCCCCTCTGGTACAGTCATTGCGTACAGCATCCTGGAACTGGAGATTAAAAAGAATGGACATTATGGTGAGTTTTATGGTGACGTGTATCGGATTGATGTGTGGTAAAAAAAAGGGGGGAAAGTGTGAGTCACGAGTCACGAAGAGAAACGTTATCGTCTCCCGACCGCAGCCGGAGTGAACAGAGAGACACTGGCACCCGGTCAGAGACGAGCCCTGTGGAGCCCTGTCACTTCACAAGACACAGAGAACCTCTGTTGGTCTGGAGGAGGTGCAGGATTTATTTCTGCTCAAACGTCCAATGTACATTCATTAGATATTCTCAGAGCTAAATTAACTCTTCTGCAGTGTGTGCGCATGAACGTGAGGTGGAGCGAGAACGCGCGCGTTGTGTGAGTGAAGAAAAGCAGGCAGAGGAGCGGTCTGAACAGTGTAGCCACAAGCGAGCGCGCATATGCAAGCGCGCATATGCAAGCGCGCATATGCAAGCGCGCATATGCAAGCGCGCATATGCAAGCGCGCATATGCAAGCGCGCATATGCAAGCGCGCATGGGACACCTACCTGGTAGATTTAAACCTGTAAAAAGTTACAAACAGTCCCTTTAATAGTAATAGCAATTAGTTGATCATTTTAGCAGCCCACAGGCTGATGTTGAAAGATGTGTCTTGATTGTGTCTTTAGTATATGTTTGTGCACCGGTGGGCGCATTCATCCATTTTACCGTACCCGTGTTATCTATGTTGTTGTGTGTGTATTTTCAGATATATGTCTACAACCGGGTACAATAGGAGGCATTGAGGCAGACACGCCTGCGTCCTGGCCATCCCATGATTCCTTGAATGTGGTGGACGGCAAGTGCAACGGTGAGAAGGTTCCGGAGAAAGTACCTTTGAGTGCACTGCAAAATGGTTTGTGTCCATTAATTCACACATTTGGCCAGTTAACCATTAATGGTAAATAACTATGATGGTTATTTACACTCTCCATTTTTCTTTTTGTTTGTGAGCAAACTATCTTTAATACATATCAACATGAAATTATTGCAACTTTGAAGACAATATTAAGATATGTTGCTCAGTGGGATTTATTAATCTGTCATTAACAGTAACGTACACCATAATTTTGCCAAATAGTCAGCTTTCCATTCTCAGATTTCCAAATGACAGTATAGTACAACCCTGTCCAACTCATCCATTCAGCTGTAAACTAACATATCAGTTGTTCCCAACTGAAATTAAAAACTAGAACAAGTCAAAGAGGGCGCAGCCAGTTAGACTGTTATCAGCCCATTAAATTGGCGTTATCTGTGGTTATAAGCCCCATTGATATGGGTCAGTAGGGCCCTGCTGCATCCAATAGTAGGTTTTATTAACCACATCAAACTGTAGTGCATCCATCATATCAAAGGTGGATCATTGAGGCTCGCACCAGACAAATTCAAATCTGATGCAGTATCTCCCGGTCTCTTACAGGATCACAGGAGATGGACCTTTCTCCTCTGGCCGAGCTCCCCCAGTCAACTCGATGTGCCTTGTTCAAGACACTCCAAGAGACTCTGAAGGACAGAACTGCTCTGTCATATATGGAGGGTTTGGTGAGTGATACACTGACACGACCCCAAAACCAATACACTAGGTTTGTGGTGACCACGAGTCGGTTTGGGCTCATCTCTACAGGGGACATGTGGTTAATTGGACACAGTCTCCTGAAACCAGTTTATTTCATTTAAAGACAGTATCTTGAGGCAAAGGTCTGTGACACCTCTATGCTAGTTTGAACTACCATTCCTCTTCTTTTTTTTTTTTTTTTTTACATTTTCTCCATTTTCCCTCCTCTCTGTCAGCTGGAGCAGTTGTGCAGTGGTGAAACAGTCGATATGGCCGAGCATGAGGAGCTGTTGGAGAGTCAGAGGAAATCCTTGTCAGCCATACTGGACCGACCCGGCACAGACAGCGATGCTGAGGACAGCCAGTCTGGTGTGCCTGCCCACCTGAATGCAGCTCACCTGTTGATCAGTGCCATGGAAGGTGAGTGCCAACCCCAGACTAAAGAGGGGTGTAAACATTTCCCTTTAAGTGCTTTGAGCAAAACAAGGCCAAGAATTTGTTTTTGACAGTTTAACCTTGTTGTGTTTTGTGTGTATTGCTTTTGTAGAGTTGCCTGATGAAACTCTGAGCCTCTTGAGCGTGAGCCGTCCTGATTTTCTGGAGGCCTTCGACACACTGGTTAGTTAACTTGTTATTATTTATCATTATTTATTATTATTATTATTATTATTATTATTATTAATAAAAATAATAAAAATAATAATAATATTTGATTTTATCAGTGCAAAAAGTGTCAATTATTTGAATTTTTGTAATCATTAAAATTAAATTAAATAATTAATTATTAAGTATAAAATTAAAAAAAATAATTATCTTGAAATTTACATTTGCTTGGCAGATTTAAAAAAAATGTTTTAAAGGAATAGTCGGACATTTTGGGAAATACGCTTATTTGATTTCTTGTCGAGAGTTAGATGAGAAGATTAATACTGTACACAGTACAGAAAGAACTATTAATCTTCTCATCTCACTCTCGGGAAGACAGCGAATAAGCGTATTGCCCAAAATGTCCAACTATTCCTTTAAGAAAAGTAAGATTCAAGCCTTATGACTTTGCAATAAAGAGCCATTTATCTTTTTTTTTATCAATCTATCCATCCATTTATCTATATCTATCTCCCCAGATGTGCAGGTTAAAGAAGAACTGCGAGCCTCTCTCCGTCCAGTGTCTCCCGGTCCCCCTGCAGGACAACCAGGCCTTCCAGCTGGCAGAGCAGCTGCTCAGCTCCATCAGTGTGACGCTGAAGCGAGACGGCGACAGGCTGTGGACGGAGACAGGAAATAAAGCAGGAGTCCTCCCGCTGGTCCTCAGTCTCAGCATACAGGGATTGTCCCTGCTGTCCAAAGAGCAATAGTAGTAGTAGTAATGTCTACATGTGCACTTTTCTTTTCTTTTTCGTGGATTGTATTCTCTCCATTTCTTTCTTTATTGTGAAGTTTATTTGAACTAAGATAAGCATCAAATCTTTATATTATTATTATTGATTTTTTAATTATAAATTAATATTGTTGACACTATAAACGATATTAATTTATATTTTTAAAATGTTTACAGTGTCATACAGATATTACTATTATTATATTATTTTTCCTATATATATTTTTATTACTTAGCGTTCATATTTTTGTATGAAAAAGAAATATATATATTTTATATGATGATTTCTTATACCTGCAGCTCTTAGATTGTTCATCAACATGTCTCACTCTTTTGTAGCTAGTAAGGAGATTTGTACTTGATCAGGCACCTTACATAAATTTGTCGTACAAATTATTATTGCTTTGTATGAATCCAGTATTATTATTTTTATTTATACCTTTTCTAGCTCACTATAAAAACATCTTGTTCATCAATGGGTCGAGATAATTCAGTGACCCCCAGATTCACTGGATCTACTAAAAATACCTTTGGGATTAAACTAAAAAAACGTTCACATTTTCAATTAACAAGAAAATTCCGCACAAAATTTAAAACATTTATTAATTTATACAGTATGCTGAAAACAGTGTTGCGTGCCTATTTTTTATTGATGAGACTTCATTGTATTGCTGCTTCTGCTCCTCCGGATTTTCTATGAAGCTATTTTATTTATCAAGAAAACTTTATATTTAACATTCCCTGAAATACTGTCATTAGATACCAAAAAACTACATTATATTAAAATGCAGTATTGATGTTTTCATATTTCATATTTCAGAGTTTTATGAAGCCATTTGTCCATTAACACTCTAATTTATTGTTCATTGGAAAAAAAAACTTTATTCTAATACATTCTGAAAAATCTTTACATTTAGGTCTCTGTCTGTGTCATTGTTCTATCAAAGTGTATCATTTTGTCTTACAGAAATGGCAAATAAAGTGTTTTATATTGCATGAACAGTATTTCCCAAAGATGAAGAAAAGTGATGCAAAATTAAGAATTGTATTAATTGTTCTTGGAAGTATTTTAGGGTAGAATGTTTACTTTTGAGATCCATCCCTGTAATCTGTGTGGAAAAGCTATGAACTATTAAAATTTCATTTTATTTTTCTTGGAAAATCTTTCTTCTTTTTTAAGATTTATATTGTTATGACTAAGATCCCCAACAGCTTTTGTCTGATATTTTCAACATATTCATTGTCATGCATATGTGAAATTAGATTCAATTAGTAATGAGCAACAAGTCTGAGACAGTTTCTTTTTATGAATATAGGCTATATACCAGACATACCATACTCACCTCTGTACAAGGGTGTGTATGCACTATGCTTATACATTGTACACCCATAATGGTGTTTTCCCTTACGGCTGATTAGTCCTTTTCTCAGTTCAGTGTGTGTATGTGTTCACAGACCATGAGAGATTCGCTGTTGCTGCACCTGTTAGGGTGGGACAACTCACACCATTTTATTCTTAGTTTATGCACTCAGGTACCAGTTCATTTTTCCGGTATTCGTTCATTTGGTACACTTTAGCCAGCAAGGCTGGATTACCAACCAGGCGAAGAGGGCAACTCTCTCACTGCCTCAGACCCCCATAGGGGCCCTCGGTTTGGAAAAATGTGATTAATTAAAAAATGTGTTGGAAATCTCACAGTTGAGTGTGAGTCTAGTCAGCCAGAATAATTGCAAACACGTGTGGGCATGCAGGATCTTTATGCTCAAACACGTCAGTACTGCCTAGTACTAAGCCTATTTTAAGATATCTTTCCCCTTCTTGATAAAATAGAGAAGTCTTGGACTGGATGCAAATACAAAAAGTACCTGATGTATACGCTGCCACATTTTGTATCGTCTGCGGTGTGAAGTATGACCTTTGATACATTTATGATCTGATGTAACTAAATCCCTGTTCCTGAAAACATTATGGTCAAAGGAGCTTTATTGTTAAATTAAAAAATATATATTGTTTTAAATTGTGCCTTGTGTGAAAAACACGTACTGAAACTATTGTCCATCTGTTCTGGAAATGTACACCTCCACATAAACTGTGGCAAGATATTTGTAGGTTTATCTTGAAAAATATTATCTGTGACTTTGAACTTTTACTTGATTTTTTATTTGTTTTTTTTAAGGCTCAACACAATATATGTGATGAAGAACTGAACATATATGATGATGAACACCTAGAGCTACTATGGAAGAGTGCAGTCTTATTATTATTTATTTATTTATTTATGCATTTCTTTTTTTGTTCCTTTAATTATTTTCTACCCTCTTTTATTTTTGTTATTATATTATTTTTTATAATTTAAGTTATCTTTCCTATCCTTTATATGATGATGACTCCTAGAGCTACAATAGAAGAGTACAGTCTTATTATTATTTATTTATTTATGTATTTATGCATTTCTTTTTTTGTTCCTTTAATTATTTTCTACCCTCTTTTATATTTGTTATTATATTATTTTTTATAATTTAAGTTATCTTTCCTATCCTTTATATGATGATGACTCCTAGAGCTACTATGGAAGAGTGCAGTCTTATTATTATTTATTTATTTATTTATGCATTTCTTTTTTTGTTCCTTTAATTATTTTCTACCCTCTTTCATTTTTGTTATTATATTATTTTTTATAATTTAAGTTATCTTTCCTATCCTTTATATGATGATGACTCCTAGAGCTACAATAGAAGAGTACAGTCTTATTATTATTTATTTATTTATTTATGCATTTCTTTTTTTGTTCCTTTAATTATTTTCTACCCTCTTTTATTTTTGTTATTATATTATTTTTTATAATTTAAGTTATCTTTCCTATCCTTTATATGATGATGACTCCTAGAGCTACAATGGAAGAGTGCAGTCTTATTATTATTTATTTATTTATTTATTTATGCATTTCTTTTTTTGTTCCTTTAATTATTTTCTACCCTCTTTTATTTTTGTTATTATATTATTTTTTATAATTTAAGTTATCTTTCCTATCCTTTATATGATGATGACTCCTAGAGCTACAATGGAAGAGTGCAGTCTTATTATTATTTATTTATTTATTTATTTATGCATTTCTTTTTTTGTTCCTTTAATTATTTTCTACCCTCTTTTATTTTTGTTATTATATTATTTTTTATAATTTAAGTTATCTTTCCTATCCTTTATATGATGATGACTCCTAGAGCTACAATAGAAGACTACAGTCTTATTATTATTTATTTATGTATTTATGCATTTCTTTTTTTGTTCCTTTAATTATTTTCTACTCTCTTTTATTTTTGTTATTATATTATTTTTTTTATAATTTAAGTTATCTTTCCTATCCAATTGTGCCTTGTATGTTAGAAGTATTGAGTGTAGATTACAATGCCTTCATGTTTGTAAATTAATTTTCTTCAATGAAAAGAAAAACTAAAACAAAACAACAACACTACCACGTGGTGTCGCTGTTCGTCGCTATGGGAAACAAAAGTGAGCAATGACGTAAATCTCCTGCGACACCAGATAGTGAGTCGCACGAAAACATTGCGAAGAGCGACGGAGCGATACTCAGAGAAGAAACGCTTCATCTGACACAACCAGCACCGTGTAGACATGACAGTGTGCAACTTCTTCCTCCAGGGCCGCTGTCGGTACGGAGACAAATGTTGGAATGAACACCCGACGGGAGGAAACAGAGGAGGAGGGGGAGGAGGTGGAGGAGGAGGAGGATACAACAACAACTACAACAACCGCTCCTCTGCTCAGCAGCAGCCCAGAGGAGGAGGAGGAGGAGGAGGAGGAGGTAACTAATATATTAGCTAGCTAACCTTAAAACTTGTCAGTGTATTTATGAAGCTGAGGCCTGTTCCACAAAACCTAGATATGAGGATTAAAGCTGCCAGTTATCCTGCTCAGTTTAGCCTTGACTCGTTGCCATGAAAACAGTGGCACATCAGTTTCCATGGAGATTCATCCTGTGCAGCTAGCCTGCTTCAACAACCAGGTTTCATTAATCCTGTGCCTTATCTGTTCAGTCAGCAGTCACTCTGATCGGAAACCACACTTTTTACAGTCAGTCCATGATGTTATGTTTGTATTTGTATTACTGTCAGACTCCACAACCAGCACTGCTCCCAGTAGACCACTTACACACCAGATACTGACAATAACCTGATATTTTCAGGTGCAATTTCATCCATTCATTCATTCATTCTCACTGTGCAATATAATTTTACACTTGTGCAATTTTGTTAATAGTCTGTTTATAATCAATACTTTATATACTGCTCCTTTTTTTATACTTCCTTCATATTTTGTTTCTTTTTTTTACTGTGTTAGCTGATGCATCTTGTTTTTTGCTTCCCCTTTTACTGCACATTTCCCCACTGCCGGACTAATAAAGGAATATCTTATCTTATTTTAATACTTTCTTCTTTCCTTCTTGTATTTAGTTTTCTTATCTTTTTCTCATGGGTGTCATTGCCTTTGGCTGCCCCCAGACCTTCCACTGCGGGTCATCCCTTCTCATAATGGGCTGCCGCCCCCAGACCCTGATGATTGTAATGGTTTAACATCAGCCCTTTCTTCTCTCATCATTGACCGGTATTGGTGTGCATGTTTGTTTCAGGGTTTGGAAACAGAGTTTGGGTGAATCCTTCCCAGCAAAAAGGAGGCTATATCCAGCCTTCATCTTTCTCCTCTCATGGAACTGAGGAGTGGGGTCGAGGAGGAGGAGGAAGCGGAGGAGCTGACTGGGGTAGAGCAGCAGGAGGAGGAGGAGGAGGAGGAGGAGGAGGAGGAGGAGGAGGAGGAGGCAGCGGAGGAGCTGACTGGGGTAGAGGAGGAGGAGGAGGCAGCGGAGGAGCTGACTGGGGTAGAGCAGGAGCAGGAGGAGGAGGAGGAGGAGGAGGAGGAGGTGGAAATGACTGGGGCCGAGGAGGAGGGAATGACTGGGGCCGAGGAGGTGGAGGAGGAGGAGGAGGAGGAGGTGGAGGGAGAAGAGAGAACGTGAAGAGCTCCGAATACAGCTTCTCCGGTCAAAACAGATTTTCAACGCCTGCTACTCCCAGTACCTTTGACAGGGGAGGAAGAGGAGGACAGCAGGTGCCAGCTGGTGAGGAAGACACGGATGACAAAAAAGTGTGAGTCTGCTTGTTCTTTTAAAAAGTTGTGCAGCATTAAAACAAATGTCGTCATAAGGAATTAGTTCATGTGATATCTGTCTCACGGTCACTCAGGGAGATCATTCAGGTGGACATGGAGAGTTGGGAGAGTTCAGGGCAGTGGGGCTTCTCATGCTATTCTAACCACAAGTCACCTCTATCTGGTCTGTATCAAATACACATTTCATTACATGATTTCTGTTGTTATCTGTAGACACTAGACGTGATCATGTTGGATATTTCTTGTCGACAGGTTTCTCCGATCTCTCTCCAGAAGAGCTCAGGCTGGAGTATTACTCCACGAGAGCTTCAGGAGATCTGCAGAGCTATGTAAGTGTAGTGTCGCGCATTAATGTCATTCCTGATATTTGTCTTCAAGAGGGTACCTTCTTCTATGTATTTCTGAAGAGACTCTTTTGCATGGATATAAATATTCCTCTCAGTAAAGTTGAGAGGTGATGTCTTAATGTTAGATCTTGAATTAGTCATGTGTGTTGTCTAAAATGTGTAAGAGGGTTTTATAGATGCGGGAATTGTGAATTGTGAAACGTATAACCTCCTTTCTTCACTAAGAAACTCCTGTGTTTCATGTGTTTAGGTTAATGGTATCAATCAGTTGCTCAACCAGTGGAGAAGCAGAGTCCAGGAACTGAAGGTTATGAATCCAGCCACCCGCGCAGCTTTGGTGAGCCACACAGTTACTGTAACAGTACTCCCATCTATTTTTATGAAGGATTTAAAAAAAAAAATATACAGTAAACATGTTTTGATATTTACTTTCCGTTGCAGCTTGCAGAGATAAACAACCCAGCACCTCAGGCATCTTCAACTGGCTTTGGTTCAGCTACAGCGACTGGATTTGGATCCTCTACAGCCAGCTTGGAAAGCAAAGGTGAAGACGTTTTATTTATTGTAACAGTAGAGGATTGAAGCATATATATTATATTATATATTAGATATGTGTTAAATAGTGAGCTTTAGAGACGCTTGTAGGTGGATTTTGTTACCTTTTGACCAATTGTATTCATGTGTGATAATGTTAGTCCCCATAGTAGCCATTTCATTGTAGTGAGACCATCTTTTTAAACTTGACCTCACTGTATAAAATGACCTGTGGTGACCTCTAGGATAATCAAAGCATCATGAAACTTTACAACCACGAACTAAAGACCTAGGACATTCAGAGGATGGATGTCTTTCCTTGATATATTGACAATAACATGGTTTCTGAGCAGTTCAAAGTTCCCAGCTTTCAGATGATATATACCACTTCTATGTGACATCTACTGTTGACCTGCTATCTCCCCCTAAAGACCCCCTGTACCCCCCTAAAAAAGACAAAAACTAGTCTATGTGGGTCTCAGGGGGTTAAAGTATCTCATTTCTTATGAATACAGTGCTTGAGCAGATGCTTTTACTACAATGTCCTGTCTGAATAATCAAATCCATACTAGCCATTGCTCGTGTCTTAATTCTAAATCTTTCTGACCATGTAGGCTTTGGAGCCCCAGCACCAGCCCAGGCCGGCACTTTCAGCTTTGCTGCTCCTAGTGGTGGATTTGGTTCCCCACCGGCACCTTCCTCCACCTCCTCAGGTTTTGGCAGTGCCTTAGCAGCTCCGACACAACCTCCCTCTGGGTTCGGTTCCTCCCCTTCTTCTGTTTCTTCTTTCTCCTTTGCTGATCCGGCCACCAACAAGCCAGCAGCCGCTTCAGGATTTGGCTCTGCCTCGGGGTTCAGTTTCTCCTCGACACCAGACACCGGCGGAGGATTCGGGAGCGGTTTCGGGGCCGTAGCACCGGCTGCAGCAGGAAGCGGCGGTATGTTTGGACAGGCAAGTGGAGGGTTTGCGACGACCGCCGCTCCACCTGCAGCAGGAAGCGGCGGTATGTTTGGACAGGCAAGTGGAGGGTTTGCGACGACCGCCGCTCCACCTGCAGCAGGAGCCGGGTCTGCCGGCGGGGCATTGGACAGTCTGTTTTCGCAGCAGAGCGATATGACTCCAGAGGAACTGAATCAGTTCAAGGCTAAGAGGTTCACTCTAGGCCAGATTCCTTTAAAGCCTCCCCCAGCTGACATGCTGGTGGTATGATACTGGAGGAAAAGTTCACACGATTTTCGAAATAAAGAGATAATTTATACAAGGTAAAGATTTACTCCTTCCAGTGCTTCTGTTTAAACCAAAGTCACTATACTCATTTTTAAGATAATGTTTAAATACTTCATATCGATGAAAAACTCACTTTGGTTCCATTTAAGATTTTGTGTAAATGCAAAGCATGCTTGATGTTCAGTTATACAATACACAGTGCGTATTTTTAGATGATGTTTCTTGTCATATATAGCGCTATTTTCTCAAATGATTGAATGTCTTTCAGTATTGTTCTGAATTTGCCAATTTTACCTTTTGTTGAGATGCTGACAGTAAAGTGATCAGTTGATGAGCAGTGTCTCTGAAGGTTTATTTATATGATTATGCAATCGAACATAATCTATATTACAACAACAACAAAAAATAAAAACATGACTTGCAGCACAGCAAGAGGGTCGTAGGTTCAAACCCAGCTTGGGGTCCTTCTGTGTGGAGTTTGCATGTTCTCCCCGTGTTAGCGTGGGTTTTCTCCGGGGTCTCCGGTTTCCTCCCACGGTCCAATGACATGCAGGTTAGGTTTATTGTTGACTCTAAATTGCCCATAGGTGTGAATGAGCGTGAATGGTTGTCTGTCTCTATGTGTCAGCCCTGTGATAGTCTGGGTAGGATAAGCGGTTACAGATAATGGATGAATTGAACTTGGTTGGAAACTTTTAACTGCACAAAAACTCCTCCAACAATTATGTCCTCTTACCTAGAAATGTATTTCACCGAATGCTTCATGGTAGAATAATAGAATATCCTCTCATTGATCAACACTCATCCCAAATAGTCACATACTGACGCTTCGTCAGACCCCTCGGCGTCGCTTTTTTCCGTCACACTAAACACATACTTAACAACCCCTCTGCGTCACTTTTTGTTCGCAGTAAACACGTGCTTAATGTTGTGAATAAAACAAAAACACTTGCTTAGGATTAGGCAACAAAACCATTTCGTTAGGTTTAGGAAAAAAACAACATGGTTGTGCTTAAAGTTTTTACAGTGAAAATGTGACTCGACGTGAACACGGGACCGAAACGATCAGCTGATTGTAAAGTGAAAGTGAAACATAATGCACCGGATATGAACAGTGGTCTTCTGGATGAAAGCCCTGTGCTTGTTGGACCCATCCACTACCCCTCCCGACCGCCCTGTGTCTCTTTTTTCGCACTTTAAACCACAGCACCTTCCCTGTGCGTTTACTGTTGCCTCGGATGGGTTTACATTGTAGTTCATCCTCTGTGGAAGGGTGCCGACGGCCGTGACAAAACATCTGTATTTGACGCCCTGGGAATGAATTGAAATGGAACGGGCTGGATTGATATTCTGTAATCTTACTGCATTTATAAAAGTTGTAATTGCACAAATCGACCAGGAGAGGGCGTCCGAAAACAAGCTTAAAAATCTATTTACTTTTTAATGTTTTAGTGAGACACAAACTGACAATAAGCAAGTGTAAATAACTTTGGAATTAACTTGAAAAGAAGAGATAGTTTGTTGCCTCAGACTGGGTATTATTCTCCCTCTGTTTATGCTTTTACTCACATGGTAATGTGACACTATTGTAACAACTACCCCATCAGTCTAAAACCATCCATCTACACCAGCTTGCAGACCTGCATCCACTAAAAGAGAGGGAAGTGTGGTAGTGCACGGCTGACAGTGAGTGAGCAAGCTATTCAATACGTATTCATTAGGTGTTGAACACCCGGTTGGGACCACAAGTAGAGGAATATACAGCGACAAAGAGACAGCAATAAGCTATTCTGCTGCTATAGGAACTACTGTACGGCTCTGCTGCTGACTGGAGCATATTTTCAGCTGACAGGGAGTTTGTGATATCGGCAAGAGGTGAAGCTGTGCCGGAGCAGCCTCCTGTGTGTGTGAAATCATCCCAAGTCAATATCTCATGGCTAGTTTAAAGGCATTGTGCATATAAGTAATACAATGTTATGTATGTAAAAGGCAACACAGCATTATCCGCCAGCAACAGAGTCATTTTCCCTCCTACTTCTCAGTCTGTCAGCAGTAACCTCTCACCCACCCCACTACTCGCAGATAATGCATTAATAATTCACCACATTAATGAACGAAAAAGAGACTATCTTATGAAAAAGCACGCTTGTTTCAGTGAAGCTTGTTTAAATCGCCACCCCGGTGACTTAAATACATCTAACTGAGAAATATAGGCATTTGTGAATCCTTGTTTCCCCAACAGCTAATTAAAGTAGATTTAATCACTGAACTGCTGCGGCATCACTTTGCCAGCTTGACTGTGTTTATGTAATGTATGCATGAGCTGCATAGAGGGGATCAGAGCAATATTAAAGATGAGGGATGAATGTGTGGATGCCTGCGCACACATTAGTACATTAAGACGGTGCAACTAAAGAAATGATTACATTTCACTCATTTGACATGTGTTTAATATGATGTATGAATGCAGTCATTTCCTTTTGAGTTGAGATAAATACACACATATACCTGTCATGTACTGTACACACTGTTCTCCTCCTTTAATCCCCAACCTGCCCCACCCTCCTGTGAAGTCGTAGCTTACACAAACCCGGTCACATGTGCTGTAATTCAATTGACCGTGACCTGACTCCAGCAACATGGACCAGACTGTATACGGTGCTCTCTCCAGTGTATTTAACACACTTTTCCACAGGGGCCATAGGGGCTGTCTGTCTTGTTAATTCCCTGTTTAGACCGTATACTGCAGCCGTGTATGTATGTCGGCGCTCTGAACAGATCAATCCTTTGAAATATGACTTCTGCCTGCAGCTATTAAAACTCCTCCTCCCTTGCTGGCTTCTCCAGATCAGCATTTTTTTACGACATACCTAAATGCACATTGTGCTCATTGCTATTACCCAGCCATCGCGGTCACTACATCAGCTGATGGCAGCAACAGATGCTCCTACCACCACCACCACCACCACCACCACCACCACCACCGCTTGAATCCCCTCTATATACAGAATGCCAATGAGCTGATTGGGATTCAGTGCTGGTATTAATGTTTGATGGGGGCTGATTCCAGTCGACCCTCCTTACTGTTGCAGCGGAGAACAAGAATTGATTGTGTTGTGCCACGGCAGTTCGCCTATGGGAAACAGGGCATTGATCCAAGGCCTGTGATTTATGCCTATTTGAGTGGCTTGCCGCATGGACGACTGAGTGGCACATATTTCATGTGGACCCGGGTTCTTGTGCTGCAGATGTTTATGGGTTCATATTAGGATCCACGCTCTTCTAACACACTGACAGTAATAGCACACTGTAGTGAGTAAATACTGTCAGTAAAGAGTACTGTATTTGAGACCAGAGTGGGCGAGGCCTGAATCATCTGAACTGAAAATGATGCTACATTACATTAAAGGTCCCGTATCGTGCTCATTTTCAGGTTCATACTTGGATTTTGTGTTTCTAGAAGAACATGTTTACATGCTGTAATGTTAAAAAAAACTTTATTTTCCTCATACTGTCAGCCTGAATATGCCTGTATTTACCCTCTGTCTTAAACGCTCCATTTTAGCGCATTTTGACAGAATTGCAACGAACTTGCAACAGGATTGCGTTGCTAGGCAACAGCTTGGGTCCATGCGTATCTTCCTTTCGTCAGTTGATGACATTCACATACACTGCAACCAGGAATAAAGTGGGACACATTTAGAATGTTTATGTTTAAAACTGCGTAAAGGGTCTAAATATTGTATATTTGTGACATCACAAATGGACAGAAATCCTGACAGCAATGCAGAGTTTCTGAATACGGGCTGTGTGTAGTTCCCTGTGGATTGAGCGTTTCGATACTTCCACAGTATTTATATAGGACTTAAGCCTGCTTTATAATAAAAAAACATGAAAATCTCACTTTTTTATAATATGTCCCCTTTAATGTCATCTGTGTATGAAGGCGGTGCTGCAAAAGCTCCCTGTATGCATCTGTGTTCTGCATCAAACTGCAAAAGACAGCGTCTTGCATGTTGTATTTACAGTTTTTCTCAGGTACATTTCTCAGATCAGAATTGAAATTCTCAAAACTGCTTGTTCAACCTCCACATCTTCTAGTCGCTTGTGCACATCATAAAAGCTTTTTCGCATTATCTTGAACAAACTGCAAATGCTTTGGTACATTCATGCAAAGTTTCTGCTGTTTCATTTGTACAAATTGTTTCGAGAAATGCACTTAATGTTTTGCAAATGTTGAGGATGATTCAAGAACTATACGAAATGTAAGAAAAACTGTAATACAAAATATGAATAGGCTATTTTTCAGGGAACATCATGTCTGCTTTTATTTGTTCTTCAAAGTTACATATTTAATGTGGTGATGCAGTGCAGACCAAGCAACAATATTGTAACTTTTGACATCAATATTGTGATGTGATGAATGACTTTTCTCATTAAAAAATGGCATATCCTACAGAGCTGACCGAATGCTTCGAAGCTTCGACCGTTGCCATGGTAATCAACCTCCAAATCAGTATTCAAATGCTTTGTTTTGTTTTGTTTTGTTTTTATATATAAGAATGTTATAATAATGTATAAATCCCCAAATAGCTTATGAAATAAGGAATAATCCCACAACATTATTCATATTCAATAACTATTATTAGTTATTCTCAGAGGGATATTGCTGTTTGTTATATGTAGAAGTGCGTGTGTGTACAGTGGTGCAGCAGCGGCGCTGTACCGGAGCTTTGAATACCTTCGAACATTTCTCACCAAAGTCTCGAAGCCCAAAAAATGGTATTCATCCTACACATAAAGTGATGAACCTAAATAGGCTACTGTATCAACCCAAGCCCAAGTTTGCTGAGCAGCTATCTCGGTTGGAACTGACAAAATTTTCACTCCTGCAGCGGGCTAAAAAAAAACCTAACCCAATCTGTGAAATGATCCAGTGTGTTAGAGTCTGTCTTCAGAACTGGTAAATGCTATGCCCGCAGGCATTGGCTATAAGACACAGACTATGATAAGATTGTTGGATTAAATAACTTTAGGCCTGCATATAAACAGAGCCAATTGTACAACTTTAGAAGTCCATTAGTTTATGCTAATTATCAGCTGGCTGGCACTAAGTGCACTAAAGGCTGGATTGACACAACTGTTGTAGGACCCTTTGTGTGTCAGTTGGTTTGGGGTGACAAAATTATTTTTATTCCATTGGCATATTCTACCTAAATGGCCTGTGCTGAACAATAAAATGTTATAAACATAATAAATCTTCCTCCATCTGTGCTAGGCACAGCCTGCTACTATGTAAAATCGCGAACAGAGTCCATTATACAAATGCGCTGCTATCTAAGATGTATCCAAATTTAACAGACTCATGTAACACGACCGACAATCTCCAGACGACCACACTCACATGTTCTGGTCCTGCCCGAAGCTCAATACATTCTGGTCTGAGATCTTCAAAACACTTAACGTGGCATATAATACTGCTATTATCCCTGGCCCTCTCTTGGCTTTGTTCGGAGTGCCTCTTCAGCCCAATATGTTTTTTGAAAAGACTTGGAAGCCTCTTCTAAACCATATTGAATCTCTGACCTCCTTAACTGGCTGTGACGACTGAGCCTCCTTATTTGTTTTGTTGGATTGACGTTGTTATGTTTTGTTTTGTTTTTTAATATCTATTATTTTGTATTATTATTATTATTATTATTATTATTATTATTATTATTATTTTTATTATTTTTATTATTATTATCTTTTTTTTGGGATATGTAAATATTGTATGTGTTTTATTATTTCATGTGTCTAGTGTGTTTCTAGTTTTGGTGTCATTACTGCCTTAAATCTTATCACATTCAATGTTATATTGGTTACTTCCTTTATTGTCGGGGGTGGGAATGAAAAATGGATGAAAATTAGAAGACCAATTATTTGCTCTGTAATTTATATGCCTTGCAATGTTCTTCCAATTAAAAAATATATATACTGTATATACATACATATATTCACAGCGATTCATCTGTTTGCTTCTATACTTTTTGATTGTTAACTTGTTAGCAAACAGCCACTAATATAGTCAACAGTTAGGCTACACATCCAGCAGTTAATATGGAGAAAAAACATTAATTTTGATGTGGTGTTTCTGGCTAACGTTGCATGGCGAATGTAAGTCCAATAATATTCACTCTCTTTTAGCTCTGTTTTTTGCCTTTTTTATCCACTCCCTCAGGGACATATCTGGCTCTTTAGCTGGTACCTAACATTAGACTTTATGTTCACCAGCTAGCTAACGTTAGCTGGTAACCAGCACTGCTCCCAGTAGACCACTTACACACCAAAAAATGACAATAACCTGATAATTTCAGGTGGCTATCACAAAAGGGGGTCACTGGCAGGTTAATCAGGCCATGATGAACTAGTGATGTGTCGTTACGAACGAGCCGGTTCAAAAAGCACGGTTCTTTTAAGTGAACGATAAGAGCCGGCTCCCGTCCGAGAGCCGTTTTATTTTTTTAATTAATTCAAGGCAGTATGACAGGATGATCCTCTCCGCGCCACGGGCACTCCATGCACTGACTGTGACTGAAGGTTGTGTTATTGACGTCCGTGCGACCAATCAGGTGATGACAGACAAGGATCATACCATCAAGCAGGGAGGGGCTGGGGTGCGCTGACGGTCTACAGGTACAGAGCAGGAGGGAGAGGAGGAGAGAAAGAGTGCGTTGCGTTGCGGTGCGTTGCGGTGCGATGCCATGCGGTGCGCTGAGGTGCGTTGCGGTGCACGAATAGCAGACAAGATGAGTGACAGTCGGAAACGAAGCAGCATGTAAAATTACTTTATTCTGGAAATTATAAGGTTTAGTATAATTAAATTGAATAATTTAAGTGATATATGTGCACACATACTAATGAAAGGGCAAAACAGCGCTACATTTGGCTGGTGGTAAAATGAAGAGCCGTTTGGGAGCCGAAAGAGCCGGCTCATCTTGGTGAGCTGAGCCAAATGATGTGGCTCACTTAAAAGAGCCTGAATTCCCATCACTAATACATCTACAGTGTTTATTCACGCGTCCCTCACAAGGCCACACGTGGTCGCTGTTTGCCATGCTGCTGAAATCAACCATGCCTCATCTCATCATCTCTCCTCCCTCTTCCTCTCCTCCTCAACTCTCCTCTCCTCTCTCTCCACAGCAGCGCGTCTCTCACCACCGCGCCTTGGATGCCGTGTGACCAGCAGCACTGAGAGCAGGAGAAAAACATCCAGCACAGCAAAAAACATAAAACCCAAACGATGAGCTTCTTACAGATACGACAGAAGCAAACCATCATTTGACTCCCGACCCCCCAACACCTTTGCCTTCGCTGCTCCTTTGCTGTAAAGCGGTAAGTGCTCTGATTCCTTTCTAATTGCTCAATTTCTGCACAGGGGCAATGATAGCACCAATGGACTGATATTCTAATTAATGCAATTAATAAGCAGGTGATCAGTAATAAAGAGGAGCATAGCATCAAACATGGGCTTTGTTGTTGTTATATACTGTATATATAGGGCCTGTTGCAGAAGCAATGGGCAACAGATTAGATGATTAGTGGGCTATAAACTGGGAAGACTTGCTTTCCTCTTATATACTCTCACCCGTTAGAAGCCTAGCAATGCCAGGATAAGCTTACAGGTTACAGTTTTGTGCCTTTAGTCAATCTCATTAACTGCTTAAAGGGATTTATATGGTCATGTGAGATGGTATAGATCAGATAATGCACATTGTAGGAGAGTGATTGTAATGTGACCTAAATACTCTTTATTTTTTTACATTTATATGAGTAGCCTATACATGCTTGGATATTTGATATGCCCCTCTGGGATTATTCACAATGTTACTGGAAACATGGAAAACTAATTTGTTTATTTAGCCATGTAGGGACAAAGTTCAGCACATCAGTGGTCTGGCAGCACTTCTGCTGGTGATCTTAAAGATTAATAAGCCTTGTACAAGGTATTTCCTTTTGTAATCATAATATAACTTATTATCTTTAATGGAACTTCCCAGCAAAAAGCATTTCAGACGGTTGTACTTGTATAACCGGCGTGACAATAAACATCTTGAATCTTGAATCTATATTAAGGTTGCATGGGGTCAAAGGTATAAAGGTGCCTCTGGAAAAGTCAGCTATGCATGGCTAGAGATTTGAACTGTTACCTTTTTTTGATTAGGTTTTTTACGTGTGAGTGCATGTGATTGAGGGTGACAAGGGGGAAGGGAGTGTGAGGGAGAGAATAAGCATATTTTGAGATGCCTGTCCTTTTCCCAGTACTCCAGGTCAGGCCAAGTACACGCTGAGGTGTGAGATTATATCAGATGGCCACAATCACAATCACACACACACACACACACACACACACAGACGTAAACACAACAATGTCCGGATCTCAGCTCAAACTGTGTTCCCCACCTGTGGATGGGGACAGTCCAAAAAACACGTGATGGGGCTCCAGAGCTTCCTGCGTCTTTCTGAAAAGCTGTTTAGTGAGAAGCATAAAATGAGTGCATTAACTGTGCACTAAAGGAGTGGCCCGTTTTAAGGAGGAAGAGAATAATCATCCATGTGTTTAACTCTTGAAATCCTTGCATGACTCACATTTGATCCTCTGAATAATCCATTGAGACAGTAAAAGCTGGAAAGAGTCTCAACCCTGTCCAGGGGGAAAGCCATGATTCTGTATCTCCATTTACACGTAACTCAAAGCATTTAAAATGCAATTTTCCGCAAATTCTGAATCTGTCATTCTATTTCATGTCCTAAATTGGGATGGCTGTGGTTACCAAGCAGATTTCAGATGTGTGGCACACAAGTTCAGAGGGCAGGCAAAAACCCCTGTCCTTTTGAAATATTCACCACTGGGTGAAATAGATTTGTGTGTGTCTACGAGTATATGTTTGAGTCAGATTGTACCAGATAAGCTGGCTACTCAAAAGGCCAGCCTGACCGTATCATCTTCCATCAAAGAGTCTCTGCACGCACGCACACATACACACACTTCTCAAAATTGATAGCTGGAAAGGGCAAAGGCAAAGTCTAGTGCAGCGCATACACACACCCACCCACACACACTCACATATGCACTGACACATCTGACCACACTTCAGATCTGTAGCTGGCAGCTGCTGGTCCTGGTTTTCTTTGAAATGAAAATAAAATGAAAACAACCAAGGGGCAGAGCAGACACTTGTCATCGTAATGAGCAGGCTTCAGTGTGTGTGTGTGCGTGTAGGTGCATCTTTATATGCGAGTGTGTTGTTGTTGTTGCAGCACCGCATGTGGCTGTGTACACTTAGACAACCATCTGCGAGGCACAATTCACTGGCCAACTGGTTTGTATCATCAAAGAGAGAAGCTGTGTATGGTTGACAATGGATGCTCGGTTGGTATTGTGCCTCTTTTCCCACTTCAAACTGGACTTGCTAATGAGACACTCAGATGCGCACTCAACTGTTCAACCGCTATTGATGTGGTTATGAGTTTGACCTATATTTTTTTTTTAAAGTTTGTATTTTTCATTACACAGTCAGGAGATCATACAGTTGAATGCCACTGTACTTTTACCAAGCTATATTGGACTCTGCAACAACAGTCCTCAGAAAATCAATTCCTCTCAACACCTGATATGTTTTAAAGGCTGCTGCAGCAGCAAAGGTGACCTCCATCATATGCACGCGAGTCCCTCGCTTGTTAACCTAAAATCTGTCTCTGAGACAAAAGTCTAACATGCTTCTTGCTGAAAGAAATTCCACAAAAGAAAAGAGATATGATAATAATTAGAAGACCTTACACCATTACTATATGTCACAATATCTGTAGCTATGTTAAGGTAATTGTCAATTTGTGTAGTTTATTGTCCTGACAATGGACTGCATGTTTAACCAAAAGACATAATGGAAGAAATCAGACTTACTAATTACTTTTTTCAATTTTTTAATTTAGACAACATTATTGCGTATTAAGATTAGGACTGGGCAATATATTGATATTAAATCTATTGTGATATTAGACTAGATATTGTCTTAGATTTTGGATATCGTAATGTGGCATAAGTGTTGTCTTCTCCTGGTTTTAAAGGCTGCATTACAGTAAAGTGATGTCATTTTCTGAACTCACCAGCCTATTCTAGCTGTTCTATTATTTGCTTTTAACCACTTAGTCATTATGTCTACATTACTGATGATGATTTATTAAAAAATCTCATTGTGTAAACATTTTGTAAAAGCACCAAGAGTAAACCTTACAATATCATCACAATATCGATATCGAGGTATTTGGTCAAAAATATCATGATATTTGATCTTCACCATATTGCCCAGCTTTAATTACGATTCGCAATATAAAAAAATAAAACAAAATGAATGCAATGGTAGACAACAATTAAAGCCTTGAAATCCATTATATTAATGGCAAATAATATGGACTAGCTAATATTGTAACGTACCAAAAACCACTGTCAGTCTGACAAATCAGCCAATCACTCAAACATGCAAGCAACCCCAAAAATGAGGTCACATATAAAAGAAAGATAGGAGAGAAATGCATTAAAAGCCTCTGATGGAAGTTATAAAAACATAAACGGGGAGAGTGATAAGTATACAGCTCTTATCTTGTCCTCCCTCAGGATCTGACTACGTTCCAATGCACACATCCCTTCTGGCGGTTTAGCAGTAAATAAGACAGGGAGGCGTTCTTTGGTTGACCCCACAGGCCTGTTTTAGCCCCCCACCTCAGCACCACTCAACCCATGCTGCCTAAGCTGGGACTTGGTGATCCAGACATGGTAAGTGGGGTGAGATTCTGTGTGCTACTCCGCCCCAGGCCGGCTACCAATATCCCAGGTGGGGTGTAGAGACGGAGCGGGGTGGCTGAGGGGTAGTGAGAGAGATGTCACTGACCACATTAGTCACCAGAGAAAGCAGGCCATGAGTCAGGAAAGCTCCCAGTCCCATCCATCACGCCCCTCTTAACCCACTTTTCTTCCAGTCCAGCCACTCCAGCTTTTTATTTTTCTATTTTCTGCTAGCTCTCCATCCCCCCTGCTGCTGACAGAGTAACTCTCCCATCCTTCTTTTGATGGCGATGAAAAGTAGAAGAGGGCGCAAAGAGAATGGTTCAGTGCTGGACGGCAAAGAGATGAGAGCGAGGGGAGATTTAGGGCCAGCCTTTTGGAGTGCAGCGAGGGAAACTGTTAGGAAATGGATTATATTTTCCCAAACATTTGAAGAAAATAACTATAAGTTTGTTTAGTCTTTGTCACCGTAGGGGGAGACAAAGAAGATAATACAGTGACATAGTGTGTCTCATTTTCACACTAGATTCCCCGCGGTGGTGTGTAGAGAGAAAACCTGTGAGTTGGTGAGACTGCTGTGGGATGATAAGTGATAATATGAAAGAGGTCTCACTTCTCCAAAAGGCTGCTGGCTTAAATCCTGGGCAAGGTATTTGATTCACTGCTGAGATGAAAACATTGTTTTTGCTAGCTCAGCTGTGGAGGGATTAACGTGGAATGTGGGGGAAGATGTGGATGAGTGATTGAACATTTGCAATGATACTCCACAGGGTAGTGATTTGATGGTTATCGATGTGGCTTAATGCCTAAAAATATATTCATATAATTGTTATTGTTATAAACAATAACCCCTACCTCCCAAGTGTGATAGTGAGCTCAGTTTACCTGTCGTTTATTATGTGCAGTATGGTGCAGAGAGAGCCCGTAGTGGGGCAACTTCCACCAGGAAGGGTCATACAATCACACCATGCCTCTGTCTGATTCAGTATATTAAAGAATAATTCCAGGTTATTATAACTCACCCTAACTCACACGCAATTGTGAACCAGGAAATTTAAAGAGCGACAAACGCCACGAAGGGAGGAGGTCAGGGTGGATGGGTGGTTGGGTAAAAAAAACGAAAAACTTTTGTCCAGAAGACTGGTGTTCGTACCCCGTGTGAAACCAAAAGTCATCGTTCATTTATTTGTCACATAACTTCTGTACTTAAGTTATGCCATTTCCTGAGTTATTCACAATATTTTCCTGCACCTAACTAAGTCGTTTTTGTCACATTACTTTCATACTTAAGTTATGCCACTTCCGGTGTTATTTTAACTCAAACCACTATCTTTTCCTAAACCTAACTAAGTAGTTTTGTTGCCTAAACCTAACCAAGTTGATCTTTTCCCAAACCTAACTAAGTAGTTTTGTTGCTTAAACCTAACTAAGTAGTTTTGTGCCCAAACCTAACTAAGTAGTTTTGTTGCTTAAACCTAACTAAGTATTTTTGTTGCTTAAACCTAACTAAGTATTTTTGTTGCTTAAACCTAACTAAGTAGTTTTGTTGCTTAAACCTAACTAAGTATTTTTGTTGCTTAAACCTAACTAAGTAGTTTTGTTGCTTAAACCTAACTAAGTATTTTTGTTGCTTAAACCTAACTAAGTAGTTTTGTGCCCAAACCTAACTAAGTAGTTTTGTTGCTTAAACCTAACTAAGTATTTTGTTGCTTAAACCTAACTAAGTAGTTTTGTGCCCAAACCTAACTAAGTAGTTTTGTTGCTTAAACCTAACTAAATAGTTTTGTTGCTTAAACCTAACTAAGTAGTTTTGTTGCTCAAACCTAACTAAGTAGTTTTGTGCCCAAACCTAACTAAGTAGTTTTGTGCCTAAACCTAACTAAGTAGTTTTGTGCTAAAACCTAACTAAGTCGATCTTTTCCTAAACCTAAGTAGTTTTATGGAAACCACATTCCCACAATGAGATAAATTCCATGAAGATAGCCCAAAAGCAACGAAGATATTATATTTATCGCGCTGGTATCGGATCGGTACTCAGTATCGGCCGATACCGCAATTTCATGTATCGGAAACGATATTGGGTAGGAACATCTCTAGAACTAGCATGCTAATGTATTAGCATGTATTAGTATTATTATTGGTATCGATGCTCCTTCATCTTTGCTGAGTGAATGCAGGTAAACTCAACCAGCAGTAGTTCTAGTGTCACATGTAATTAAAGTATGCATTAAATAAGTGCTGTCATCAATTCTGTTTTAATGACTAATTGATGAACTTGAACTGTTATTTACCTTCTGATAAGAAAACGACATGGCTTATCCATCTGTTTACTTCTATCATTGGTCGCAAATGTGTGTTGCACATTTTAATTGAGCATTTCGATACTATTACATTTTAATCAACCTCAGACAGGCTAATTTGACCCTTTAATTGTAGCTATGATAGAAAAACTGTAAACCTTTGCTTCCCTGCCGTGGCTGATTCAACATGACCCAGGCAATTTGTGCGAAAACGTGGTGTGACGGATCGAATTTGTGTCTGCTGTCACCAGGTGATGTAGAGGGAGTGACTCGACGACTCACCTCATTAAAGATTTTATTGGATCAAAAATTTGATCTGGCCAATGGGAGAGGCAAAGCGAAAGCTCCTCATGAACCCTGTTATCTGTTCATTTCACGGCTGTTAGTATTCGATTCAGGTTTGTGTGCGTGTGTGTGCACCAGGCATAATATTGCTCTGCAAAGTGTGAAATGGGAAATTTGTGAATATCTTAATGGTGATGTGACTGTGTCTGGTCAGGTTTTTTTTTTCCTGATACACTTCGGTCTCTCGGTCAATATGATACTGAAGAAATCAAATCTGTGTCGGAGCAGAATGTTTTACAGAAGACTTGGATGTTAATTCAAGTCCGTCAGCCAAGACCTTCGGTGTCAACGGCCATTGTCATTCAATATTCCGTCTCTTTCTTCTGCCACACTCTGGCACGTACATGCAGTACAGCATATGTGTGTTTGCACTGTGCACTGGGTATCTCTGTGTGTGATTTTGTGTGTGATCCATTTGGCTCCCAGTCGTCCCACAGCCTGGCACTCTTTACTCTGTCTGTGTGTGCGCAGCCTTCTGTTTTCTCGCCTTATGATCAGAGAGATGCATCAGCCACACACACACACACACACACAAACAAGACACCAGGCCCAACACAATGGCAGCAGGCATCGGGCCGACACATACAGTATCATAACCTGGGAAGTATCCATGGTCGCTTCAGCAGGAAGTGCATTACAGCTCCTGCCTGTCTGTGTGTACTGCCGGTGGGATTGTTCATCATGACTTTCTTTTTAATTCTAGCTATTTTTCACTCTTGCACTCATTGCAAGATGCATGTACACTACATGTCTAGGATATACAATGTAAAAATACATCTATTATCAGAATATGCAGTTAAATAAACGTTGTAGCAACATAGTAGTAACAGACCATGATAACCTCACCAATTGTACTTTTTCATCCTTGTTCATGTTCTCACAGCTTTTCCTCTGTGCTGAGAAAAACAGAAATTTATAATCAACTCAGCAGAGTTTTTCATCATTTTCAACACCCTTCTTAATATGTGCAGTATATTAAATGTACGGTTCAGATTTTGATGCCAATTACCTGGGAGAAAAGGAGGAAGCACACTTGTTAGACACATACTAACAGGTGTTAAGCACACTTGGCCTCCTTAATTTAATTAAAAAAACTGTCATTTTTTAGTCAGGATGGCCCTCATCAAATTAAGAGTGAACACTGGTGGTTGACATTAGGGCTGCAACTAACGATTATTTCCATTGTTGTTTAATTTGTCGATTATTTTCTCGATTAATCGATCAGTTTTTTGGTCTGTAAAATGTCAGAAAATGGTGAAAAATGACGATCAGTGTTTCCCAAAGCCCAAGATGACGTCTTCAAATGTCTTGTTTTGTTCACAACTCAAAGATATTCAGTTTATTGTCATAGAGGAATAAAGAAACCATAAAATGTTCACATTTAAGGAGCTGGAATCAGAGACTTTTGCCTTTTTTTTCCTTAAAAAATAACTCAAACCAATTAATCAATTATCAAAATAGTTGGCGATTAATTTAATAGTTGACAACTAATCTATTAATAGTTGCAGCTCTAGTTGACATTCAGACAACCACACATGGCAACTTAATAGTCTATAAGACCGATCAGTAGGATAAGATGCTGATTATATTTCAATTTAAATGTCTGATGACATTTGACCAATGACAAAACGCTAGTGCATTGCTGATAGATCTTTATTTTTTTCTGTTCATTTAGCTATGATTCAGCTCAGTTCACTCTCTACTGCCCCACATAGGACATTTAGCAAAGACACATTGAAACAAACTCATCCAACAGCAAACACAAAAATGAGAAATTAGAAAAAGTAACATGCAATAGTAAAGGCAAAAAGTGGAGACGATAAGTAAAAACAAATTAAAAAGAGGTAAAAACCAATGAATAAGAACAAGTTTTATGTTATTTGTCTGTTTATCGATTCAAATGAATGTGGATATTTATTAGCATTACTCAACTTGGTTTCATATTAATTGCTTTCTGACAAGACACTCAGACCTACAGTATATCTTTACCATCTACTTTGCAGCTAAATAGTAGGTTGATTACATGTAACTGACCGGTATTGTGGCCGGCACATGAGAGCAACTTTAAAGAGACCATTAATGGATTGCTCAGCCATATCTAATTACAAGGTTGTGGCCTTTGTGTTTATGGGAGAAACTGAAAGGAGAGGTCACATTCTTACTCTTTGCTTCTCGGCATCAGCGTACACTGACTGGAAACAGTCATGCTTGGCTGAATCACACTGAAGTTCATGTTTTGTGGTCTTCTACGCTGTAGCTTGCCAACAGAGTGTCCTGCTAGACTGTTTGTGTAATATTAAACCAGGGAAGACTGGCATTTTGTCAAAATACTAAATTTACTGGTGCTTTCTGGACTCCATTCCCCCCTTCCCAAATCTACCAGAAATGATCTGTGAATTGTTAAAGAAATAATTGAACATTTTGGGAAATTCGCTCATTCACTTTCTTATCGAGAGTTACATGAGAGGATCGTCTCTCATATCTGTCTGTTACATATCAAGCTGCAGCACAAAGACTGGAAACAGGGGGAAACAACTAGCTTGGCTCTGGACAAAGGTTTTAAAAAATCTGCCAACCTCTACCTCTGAAGCTCAGTAAAGTTGATCACGTTTGTTGAATCTGTACAGCTTAAATGCCCGCAAAACCCAAGTAAAGTATGTGTGTCTTTGAATGAGTGGAGGACATAGCTGCTGCTTTACCAAAACACTGCTCACGCTACGCCTCCTGTTTGGACACGGTGTAACACTCGCACAAATTAAGAGGCCAGATCTTCCACAGCAGGGGGTCGGTGATGGGTGGAGATGGGTGGCGTCGAAGGTGGAGGAGGGGCCGATGGCCGCCACCAGGCTGGGTGGAGGGTGACGGTTTGCTGACGGGAGGAGAAATAAATGAGCTCTGAGATGAGAAGTTAGAGAGCACAGAGACATATGGCAGGGGAGCTGTCGGGCACAGAGATGAAGATAGATGGGCTCTGGGTCGTACCACTAGGTCCAGCAAAACACAGTGTGGGGACAGGTACATAGTGGCATATTCAAAGATTGACTCCTAAATGCAGGTGTAGGTTTCCGTATTTATTTATTTTTATTCAGTGAGCCATTATTTATATCCAGCATAACAACAGAGTTAATACCTACTGACTGATTTTTCTTTACTTACACTTAATATTGACAAGGCTACTGCATGCCCCATGCTTTGAATCAAATATTTTATTTTCTTCTGTGGCTTGATTTAGAAGCTATGGAGTTCACACAGCACAAAATAAGAAACTCTTAAAAAACTGTCTCTATTTTGCAAGAATAAATTCTTTATAATTGGAAAATAAATTCAACACTAGCCTCTTCTAACTGGTCCTTATACCTAAACAGCAGAATAGTTGGTGGACAGAACAATCTCAACTCAAGGGCTACTCACTCATTGTTTCAGAGCTTTCGACTATACCACACTGTCTTATTCTAAGGTCAAGTAACCTTGAGTTGAGAATTTGTCAACTGCAACAAAATGGGTAATTTGTCAGTGCAGGCCCAGACACGCCAAACCGTCATCGAAGAACTAGCCGTGACGATGGCCGACTGTTGCGTCTCCTCACGTCGCCTTTGTCTTGGCCAAAAAGTTGCACTCGAACACACCGCAAAGACCACAGCCGACGGCCGTCTACCACGTATGTTCTGCGACTGGTCGTATCAACTTCGCTGTTTTAAACTTCCTCGTTGCGGCCAGCTGCGGTTTGTTTTGGTTGACGGATACGGAACGGATACGACATCACTACAACAATTAAAGCAGTAATTTCCTTGGACCTCCGCATAGACTCAAATGAAGCAAATATAACGATTCTGGCTTTAAAAAATTATTTCAAAATTAAAAAAAATAAAAAATCTTGTGCACTGATGCGCTTAAGCTGAACAGCCAATCAGAGAGATTTCTCTCAATGGCGGGCTCCAATTCCGATTCAACATGCTGAATCGGCCAAAAAGCCTCCAACACGGTGCGGGACAAACCGCAAAATCTAGGGCGACAGATGCTCACCGACAGTCCGAAATTGGTCGACAGCCGACCGTTGGCCTGTTGTGTCAGAGCATTAGGCAAAAAAGAATTTCACAAAATGTTGAACTGTTCCTTTAAATAGATGAATCTCTGCATTTCAAACTGACAACTAAGCAGTGCAACTTCACTTGTCAGTGTCCTCTGGGCAAAACATGCAGTATATACAGTACACTTTAGTTCACCCTGTGTCACTTTGGAGTACATCTGCAACCAGAGACACACACACACACACACACAGGCTGAGGATCTCATTATTAAGAGGAGAGGAGGAATGGATGCATGTCTCAGTTGTTGTCACTATCAGTGTCATACTCTCTCTCTGTATTATTTCTCACAGATCAGGCCCCGGCTTCCTGCTGTGTTTTTCTCTGTGTCCATTCATTATGGAGCATCCTCTCCTCCCACGTCTCTCTCCCTGTCCTTCGACTTCCCTTGCTTATTCTTCTCTGTCCTCCTGGCTCTCTGAAAGCAGAATTATTCTGTTTGTCTCCCGTTATCTCGCAGGCTGCCTTCTCTATCCCTCCCCATCCTCATTTTCTCCTGCTCGGCTCGCTGTGTGTTCAAAGTGCAGCGGGCCCCCCCAGAGAGCCGGGGAGAAGTGGGCATGGGCTGGAATAGAAAAGAGAGGGTGAGCAGGGAAGAGGGGGGAAGGCAAAAAAAGAGAGGAGAAGATAATAAGGGCATATAGGCTCACCTGAATTTCATATTTCCCCTCTCTCCTTCTTTCTTTCCCCTCAGTACCCTTTTCCACTCATAACAAATGTCATTGCAGTGGCTCTGTACAAAGCATGCAGTCTTCCACTTGGCTATTATTATGAGTTTCATTACAAAATGCCAAAATTTGCCCTTTGCTACATCAGTTCAATAGCCCCCACTTCGGTTATTGTGGTAATGCTAAATGAATCCCTATAAAAAGTGCCGGTCAGCAGCATTTTTTGGGCTGTAAGCATCGTGGCTGCGGTGGTGTGACAAAGCAGGGCAAAAAGACGATGATTTACAGAGACATCTGAAGCACAGGGCATTTACTGTACATCTTCAATTTGGAAGTTGCATTAAAAGCAAATTCACTGGTGCTGTATATGTATTATTTATGACTTCCAGTCATGGGAGTGAATGTTTTAGTAGAAGGATTCGTGCACCATTTCCTGCGATTCGTGGCGGATTATGTAAAACTGAAGTCTTTTAGTCACGTTAGAAGCACGTCTCTAGAGATGGTGTTGTCAGTCGGTCGTTGTGGATGATATACCCCGCGTATATTGTTTTTCTAGTGGTTTACAGTATACCTATCAGCCCCAAAGCCATTGGAATATATAGAAGAGTATACCCACTTCCTCCTCTGTAACCTACCCATCTCTACCTAGTAGTACACCCACATTATCAACAACCAGCACACCACTGCTCTTATGGTACATGTCCACATGGGCGTTTTTTTTATCGCAAGGGATCATCTCTCTTCCCAGCATTGGATGCTTGATGGGCTGCCACTAGACACAAGGCACCTGATTGGACAAACGCTTTCCCTCACCGGCTGCTGCTTCGAGCTTTCAAACCGGAGCCAACATGGCGCCTTGTTTTTAGAAACTTTTTTCTCTCATATCACGAAAATAGTGCTCCGAAATGTGTTTCTGAAAACATTTTATGCGAGAAATAAGCCACGCAGTTGCTAAATCTGTCTTTATTTTAGATCGACAACGGTTAGATTAAAAGTTTCTAGGGAGTTTCCAGAGGAGGCGAGTCGCGCTGGACACCCCGATTTGCATAAAGTAGCTTAGACCTCAACTTTATGCAAATGAGGAGCGGCCAACGTGACGCCCCGTCTCTCGAATCGCAGAATGCATGCACGGCTGCTTACATAGACAATGAATGGGAAGCTTGGAAAGGACAGAGGCTGTGGACACGTACCATCAGTTAAATGATCATACGTATAACGTGTGTTGAAGCATGTGAAGCACCTCAGCTGAACTCGTGGCATCAACAAAATTTTGCAAGGCACTTAATAAGTAGGCTCTGAGGCAGAAAAAGACTGCATTGCTGTACTTTCTGTGTAAAAAAAAAAAACAGGAAAAAAATTATAGCAGGGGCCATAATGATAAAGCAGCCGGAAAGCGAAGTTTTATGGTAGAAAAGTAGTAAAGAAGTAGAGAAATATATATATATATATATAAAAAAAAGAGTGTGAAAGCACGATGTTGGCCACAGTGCATCTACATATTTAATGTGTCCTTGGGCTGTCGGTTTAGCCTCGGTATAATCACTCTGATGTTAGGAGAGAGAAAAGGAAAGGAGAGAAGGAAAAGAGTGAAGGAGAGCAGAGAGATGTGGCATAGATAGAGATCCTGAAGGATAATAGAAGACATTTTGACATGTCACATTAGGAGAAGCACAGGTGCAAATAATAAAGTTAATGATGGCTGCATGCTGGCTCACTGTCACACTGTCACAGCTTACTGGGACACTTGAATAGGACGGAGCCATCATTAGGTTATTATTAACACCTGTGCTTTTCCTGATATAACAAGTCAAAATGTCTGCTATGAAAAATAGACTATTGTGTGCATCAGTTAGATATTACAAGATTTATCAAAGCATAGTGAAGGTGCACACACACACACTGGTATCCTCCCAGGATTCAGCCAACCATCGACTTGAGCTGAATAGTTTATCATGTGTCACTGTTTAAGGTCACACAACGAATAAGATTAAAAAAAAAAGAAACACACAAGATAAATACGAGCTGACAGGGTCACCCCTCAACAGCAGGCCAGCCCTGACATTTGTGTGTGTGTGTGTGTGTATGACTGGAGATATCTCTTAATTCACTTGAACAGTCTGCTGCCATCTGCACTGTCCTCGTCTGCTGACCTTTGTAATCTTTGTGTTCTCAGTTTGCAAAACTATTGGAGATCAAAAAGACTTTTCAGAACTTTTCACTCTTTATTTGTCTTTTATGGGGGAGGAAGTCATTTCTGCTGCCTCTGCAATAAGCGGGGAATTTAATTAAAAAACAAATGTGGTTGAAATTTAAACTCGATGTCCTTCAGCCTCGGGGAGCTACTGCATCTGTAAGGCTACATTCACATTACAGGGCTTAATGCTCAATTACGTTGTTTTTTTTGTTGCCCAGATCAGATCTTTCTGCCTAGACTGTTCAAAACTGACCCATATCTGACATTACAGTGTGAACGGATCTCTGCCCTGAATGCAACCAATAACGTACAGTGATGCATTGGTCTGAAAATACACACTGGAGTTGTTTTGACTGTTTATATTTTAAATGACTGACAAGGAAAATAAAGTCTTCAACTTTTACCTACCGTCGTTCGAAAACCTCTGTTGACATACTGTTAAATTTAACAGAGCCGAGCTTACCGATAAACATCTACTCCTTCTAAAAATGTAATTTATGATTTCTTACGACTCATAAACACTAACTCATTCGAGCAACATGATTTAACATAATTGGTATTCATTTTAGATCCATGTAAAGTGTATAAACGTGATGTTTCCTAGATAATGCTTGTTTGCCTTAATGAGGCAGTTTACACAGTTTTGTAACTGCAGATTTATTAAATCGGAGTTCTACTGAATGATAAATGGATTTCTGTGTCCACACTACTCTGAAAAAATCTGATCTGTGTCACATCGCAGCAAAAAAATCATAGTTTTTGGCCACATTTGCTTGCAATGTGAACAAGCTATTATTCTGCATTTCATCAGACATCAAGATGCCCTTTTATCTAAGCTACCCTTCCCACCTTCAACCTCTCCTCTCTACTTCCACCCTCACCTTTATGTCTGTGTTTCATCTCCCTTCCTCAGCACCGCTTCATCTTTACGGCCCTCCCCCCCAGCCTATTGGCCCTCCAGTCCAGCGGGACCATGATGCTCAGCAGCTCTGTGGAGGTGCCCAGCCCGGGCGGTTTGAGCGGCCTTAGCGGGCTGAGCGCGGCGGCCCGTAACGTGGTGCGCTCCTCCAGCATCTCAGGGGCCATGTACAGCCTGGATAAGAGTCCCAGCAGCGGGGGCCCGGACTCCACGTCATTGGCTGGCAACAAGAAGCGGCGCTCCAGCCTGGGCGCCAAGATGGTGGCCATTGTGGGGTTGTCGCAGTGGAGCAAGAGTACACAGCAGCTCAACCAGCAAGGTCAGTTTACACTTTGAAATTATTCTGTTGGATATAAACTAGGGCTGTCATTTGATTAAAATATTTAATTGTGATTAATTGCATGATTGTTCCCGATTAATCGTGATTAATCGCAAATTTATCGCACATTATTTATCTGTTCAAAATGTCCCTTAAAGGGAGATTTCTCAAGTATTTAATACTCTTATCAACATGGGAGTGGGCAAATATGCTTGCGTTATGCAAATGTTTGTATATATTTATTATTGGAAATCAATTAATAACAAAAAACAATGACAAATATTGTCCAGAAACCCTCACAGGTACTGCATTTAGCATAAAAAATATGCTCAAATCATAACATGGAAAACTGAAGCCCAGCAGGCAACAACAGCTGTCAGTGTGTCAGTGTGCTGACTTGACTATAACTTGCCCCAAACTGCATGTGATTATCATAAAGTGGGCATGTCTGTAAAGGGGAGACTCATGGATACCCATAGAACCCATTTTCATTCTCATATCTTGAGGTCAGAGGTCAAGGGACCTCTTTGAAAATGGCCATGCCAGTTTTTCCTCGCCAAAGCGTAAGTTTGGAGCATTAAGCTAGTTTGACATGGTGATACCAATGGATTCTTAAGGTCTTGTATTTTCATATGGTAACAGTATCTTCACTTTCGCTTTAAAACGTAGCCCGCTACAACCTCTGAAAGATCGATTGGATATCAATCTTTTCTTTCAATTTTTGGGTTTAGATTTAAAACTGCAAATCATATTTTTTTCCAAATGAAGATTGCATTTATAATAGGTAAGACATTTAATCACCCTCCTGGCTTTGCTTTAACATTTTTAAAATATTCCTCATGCTTTTAAAATGATTAAATACTTTCCTGCTGCAGTTAAATTGTTAACCACATGCCAACACTGGTCTAACAGAACAGTGATTGTTTCAGTGTATGCTCAATAACATTAGCATAATCCACTCCAAAGAGTGTTTGATGGGGCACTGCCTCAGTTATAATACCTGTAATATCTAATTCGACAAGCTCTCGCTGGCTTTACCTTTCCTGGTATTATCAATGTAATTAGTCTTTTTTAGAAGCCTGCAACACTACTGTGTGTTGAATTCTGAAGTGGGTTTGCAGCAGTAGCAGCTAGTATGTATGGTGGCTGTATGGCAATGATAGAGGCGCTATGTTCTAGTATGTGTCCTGTGGGGTATAATTACAGATGCTGTGCAGCTGCAACAAAAGGTGTCTCGCTTTGCGCCTCAGCAGCGAACACAAACCCCGTCGCTCCTGGTGGGAAATAGGAAAAACATGTCATACACACAAGGCTTGGTAAAGACTGAGAGGCAGGGACAGGCGGGGCACGGGATGCAACTCATTTCCGTTAAGTTCTTTCTCCATTCTTCTGTCGATAACAAGCACCTGGTTCATCTCCCCACATCCTATTAGCACATTCAGTTTCTGCTCCCAGTACATTGAACTGTAACCTTTTCAGAATACTGTCTACATGTCTTTCTGCTAATCTGCTTGCTTTGTGGTTGTACAGCATGTACGGGTAAGTCTGTGAGAACGTTCAGTCTCATTACAACATCTGAGGGTTGTTACTGTCTGCTTTCTGTAGCAGCCTGGGTACCGTTTTAAAATTTGTATTACCAGTTTCAAGTTTCTGAACCAATACCAAAATATATATTTTTTTCTAGGGCACGCGATAATAACACTTTATTTGTTATAACGTAATTAATTTCTTTAACACATTAACACAACTTGCGATTTTTAGGTTGTAGCTGGCTGGATTTAAAGTGGAAGTAATCCACCTCCCATTAAGGAATCCATTGGTACCAACCATGTCATACTAGCTTGTCGCGAAGAAGGTTAAATAAAGCTACAAAATTAGCTAAATTTTGGCGAGGAAAAACTGGCATAGCCATTTTCAAAAGTGTCCTTTGACCTCTGACCTCAAGATAAGTGAATGAAAATGGGCTCTATGGGTACCCATGAGTCTCCCCTTTACAGACATGCCCACTTTATGATAATCACGGTTGGGATCGCGGGTCTCAGAGGGTTAATTTAACAAACATTTAACATATTTTCCAAATATATTTGGCAAACTTACCACATCAATATCTAATGGTGTCTTAACAGTTGCACAAGATATATGCCTGAATAAAATAGACTAAGATTGGTAAAGTTATGATTGATACATACATACATACATATCTCATCAAAGTAGTAAGTAAAGTAAATTCGTCTTGAAATCTGACAAAGCAAAGTCCAGTATCAACTTTCAATTCTTGACAGTTTTTGCTACTTCATCATAATTTCCTAGCGGGAGTTTGTGGCGTAAAGAATGGTATCCGTTTTGTCAGCCGAAGCAGCTCCGTCCTCTTCTTAATGATCAGAACTTCTTACATAACTTCAGTCTTTTGGTACACTTCCTCCACTTCCTACACTGGAAATATAACAAGACCAGCCAGGTTTGCTTTCTCCATTACTCTCGGCAATGACAGCTGTGAATTGATATGTGAAATATGGATGAAAGTATGACTTAAAAAAAAAAAAGTGAGTTTACTTCATACATGTTCTTCTCATGCCCGCTCTGACATGGTCACCATATGGCTAATGGGTAGTGAGCACAGGGACACACACACACTCACCTAAATCCTGTATCATTATCTTGTATCATTACCTGTTTTTGGCTCCCATCAGTGTGAGATGGCTGTTGCTCCAGGACTCAACACACACACACACACACACACACATTCAGAGCTCAGTGCACTGAGGCACAGCTGACATTCGTCTGACGCAGGGAGAGCTGTCGATATTTTCACCACAGGGGCTTTCATGTCTCTGTGTTCGTGGTGATGAGGAGAGCACAATGGAGGGGAAAGTGTGGATGAGGAGGCGAGGAGGGGCCGAGGATGGAGAGAAGAGGAAGGGGAGACGAGTCGCGTGTCTAAATTTAGATGTTCTCAGCTGCCAGAGGAGCACATCACGCCAGGAACAAAATCACAGTATCATGCACCGCTCCTTCCACATCCATCTATACCACATCTTATTATAGCTGTATCATCTTAAGATCCTGCATGGTAGTTTTCTTGGGGAAAAGAGAGAGTACTGGTATTGGCAAGTTATTATTATTCTTGGCAAAGCCTGAGTTTAGGTATTGGTATTGGGGGGGAGAAAAAGTGGGATTGGTTCATCCCCATTTGAAATAGTCTCAGGTAGGCAAAAAACCCCTCCAAAGCTTTTCAATTGATTTTGGTGTAAATTAAATCACAATCTGGTATTTTACCTAAATTCATCTACCCAACATCCACCCAACAACAAGATTATGTCACTAATCTACTAGGAATAGTCCGTTTTCTCACAACTTTACAAGGCTGTGCCTGGAAATCTGCACCTGGAGATAAAAACAAGGCTGTTAATCCAATGACCCAGAGAGGCCCAAATGGGCTACTCTAATCTGTTGTTTTCCCTACCGCATAATTCACACCAGCTAGAGGGGAAAGAAATGCTGTATATAATTAGTTTGGTGACCCACACAGACAGACAGACAGACAGACAGACAGACAGACAGACAGACAGACAGACAGACAGACAGACAGACACACAGACACACAGAAGAACAGAGCAACAGGCAAACATCCCTCACGGCCTGGTCGGGTTCGATTAGCTCCCTCGCCGTGCTCCTTCCTGGCGGTCGTTAACGGCCCAATCTGGTCAGCTGTCACTGCTCCATGTTCCGAGTGACACGTGCATTGATTGGCTGATGGGGCGGGTCGGCCCAGGTGCAGGCCCCCCTTGCTTCGCTCAGTTGTTCACTTAATAGCCAGTAAGCCACTGGTTGAATTGGTCCCCAGAGAAGATGTGTGTGATGGAGGGAAGTAATTAGGACTTTTGGTGCAGAAATAAAAATAAATGGAATGTTCTCTGCTAAAGATAAAGAGATAAACTGGGGCGGGTCGTCCACTAATCGGAAGAACGGTGGTTCGATCCCCGGCTCTTCTAGTCCCACGTGTCGAAGTGCCCTTGGGCAAGATACTGAACCCCAAATTGCTCCCAAAGGCTATGCCATCAGTGTGTGAATGAGTGTTTAGATTAGATCCCGATGGGCAGGTTGGCACCTTGCAGGGCAGCCTCTGCAATCAGTGGATGATTTGCAATAATAATAACTATACATATGCAGTATACAGTATATATTTTTTTTATCAGGCTGGTATCGGATCGGTACTCGAATCGGCAGATAGCGCAAGTTCAGGTACTGGAATCGGTATCGGGAAGGAAAAAATGGTATCGGTACATCTCTGAGTGCAAGTCCATTTACCATTTAACTGACCATATGTCTTGTGGCTAATAATTGATTGATTGATATTATTGAATAACTTGCTGTTATGTCGGTGGTTACAGAGTGAACCTTGAGGGAAAGAAAGAGACTCGAAGCACTACACAAATCTATTTATTGCCTTTTATTCTGTTTCTGGTTTCTAAATGCATTGCACCCGTTTTATGACTTTTAATATCAGATCATAGGCAGTCTTTTCTCTAGTGACTGAAAATATTTGTTCTACTGTGAATAAGAAGATTTATAGTGGATGACTAAATAAATAAAGCTAAATGAATGGGGAGGTACAGAGAAAGTGGCAGCTGATAGAGACACAAAGATGTAAAAAAAAGACAAAGTGAAACAGGGACAGTGGGGTAATATGTCAGCGTCTCACCATTAAGACGCTATTAGGAGGTAATTTGGTTATGGTGTTGTTATTGTGTCAGAGTTCCTGCAGGGTATGTTGTGGCCCTGATCCATTTCGTGAATTGGATCCAGTCAGTTTACAACTATAAGCAGAATCTGTCCCGGTGAGCTCTTATGCAAGCAAGGAAGTGTTTTTTTGTAGACATGTCTGAGCAACAGTTGCATGTTATTTTTGAAATAACATAACGCATGTGTTGCGTCTTCTGGAAAATTTTGATATTGAATATTTCCTAATGCAGCCGTTATCTATCCTCCGATATTAAAGCCTTTCTCATCGGATTGTCTTACTGGACTTTAGACTTTTGCCAACTTTATCCCAATAATCTGTCTTTTTACAGTAGTCCTCATTAGGGGTGTCACAATACATCCATAATATTTGAAACAAAGATGGAATGAAAACGAGCTATTACTCACTTACTTAATCCCGGCATAAATCTTCAATGAGCTCCTTCCATCGTTCCATATCCCACTGTACAAAAATTGTTTTTTAAAGCAAAAAGAGTTGTCAACTATTAAATCAATTGCCAAATATTTTGATAATCGATTAATCAGTTTGAGTAATTTTTTAAAAAGTCAAAATTATCTGATTCCAGCTTCTTAAAAATATGAATATTTTCTGGTTTCTTTACTCGTCTATGACAGTAAACTGAATAGAAGACATTTAAGGGACGTCATCTTGGGCTTCGGGAAACACTGATCGACATTTTTCACCATTTTCTGACATTTTATAGACCAAACAACTGATTGAATAATCAAGAACATGATCAACAGGTTAATCAACAATGAAAATAATCATTAGTTGCAGTACTGGATACGCAGCATTCTTCATAATGTCAATGGGCCACAAACTCTAATGTAAACATCTTCACACAAACTGACTTTAGATGTCTAAAGTAGGACAAGGACATTTCTTTAACTGCAGCTTTGTCAACATTTTCAGACAGCAGCTGAGACCTCTGACAGCTCTTAGTGTTAATGGATGCCGTGTAATTGTACCCTCTGGTGTTTCCAAACAAAAAAATAACTATTATTTAATATATTAACCATCCATTCAACATCTCAAAATGCATATTTTCACTTGTCCCTGTACTTATCTGCTAAAGATGTGACTAAAGGTGTCAAAGTTAGGTTGATAACAGCATCATAACAATACAGATGTAGGTCAACGAGCAAACCCTGAACATGACCACTAATAAAAATACAGGGTTACATAAAGTCCTTCATGTTGTAACGATGTACAGTACACTTCCACAAAACTGGTGCAGTTGTATAAAGTGTGCTTCCGTATTTAGATCCTTTTGAAACAGGCTATTTTGATGCATTCCTACAAAGATGGGTGTATGTTTTTCTTCCATAATGTATTTCCTTATGTAATTCCGTTCACAGCCCCGACTCCCACTGTGCCTTCGCCTCATTATTCTGGGTTTTGTAACAGGCGAGTGTTGAGGATGGCATTTTGGTCTGTGTTCTATTTATTACCTGCTATTATTGGTACCGGTGAGGAGAAAGCACACACACACACACACACCGAAAATGGTTTCCCAGGTATAATGGGTGAGTCACTCCTCCGCTGAACACAGGTCTTATCTCCTGAGCAGGTTTATCCTCGACTGTGAAAACAGAGCCAGCAGAGCGTCTCTCAGCACACTGTCAGTCTGCTCGGAGGGGACGATGCTTGGAGAGAAACAAGCGCCTCTGATGAGATGCAGTGCACCAGGAGAGTTAGATTAAAGGAAACCAGGCGTGGATGTGCGTCTGTCTGTGTGTGTTTGGTGAAGGTCCCAGTGAAAGGCTTCAACTCCGAGCACCACCCCCTCCCCCTCTGCTCCATTTAGCTCTCTCAACCCACTCAACACCCATCCTCTTTATTTTCTCAACAGCGCTTCTCAATTCCTTTTCAATAGTCTTTATTTAAATCGTTCTGTCCTTCTGCGTGTTTATTTCTGTGGTGCTGTAGATAGCGTTTGGAAATAAACCAGAGACAGAAAAGAAACAGACACAGAGAAGGGAAAAATGTGACACAGGAAGAGAATACTTATTGAATTGATTCCAACTTTGTTCCGAGACCAACAGCAGCCACATTTCTATTGTCAGACAAATCATTTCTGAGTTGGCTGACTGTAACTGTAGCTCCAACCTGGGAGTGAAGATATGTGAAGGGGCTTTCATTGCCAGTAATGTTCAGAAACCCATTTTTCCATGCTTCTGACTCTGACTGGTTTATTTTGTCTGTCAGTTAAAATAACACAGGTGTTTCTGTTTTTATTTGCCTGGCTGTAAAAACGGCATGATTTAGTGTCACAAACCACAGAGCGGTGCCATGAATTTTGTTCCGTTGTTTGTTGCCAAATACTAGTATTAAATCCTTTGTAAGCTTTGTTTCTCTGTGTAGAGCACATTTACTGAAGCTATTCAGCCTTCACTATTACCCAAGCTTAACAGCTTTAACTATTTGCTTACAACATAAAATAATAAAAGTCATAGCGGTGGTGTTTCAGAGTTTTCTGTCTTTAGCTCACGTTATCCTGCAGTTCTGGTTATTACCGATAAGCAAAGAGCAGTGCTGATACTGTGTCACTTTGTTGACAGGACAATGTTTAGCTAAAGTTCTGCTTTGATCTGTTTGCCTGAACTACAGAGTACATGAAAAGTCTGTGTAGTTTCCTAAATACTGTGAACATTGCGCTCCCCCACATTGAGGTAGTGTCTCTAGTACAGGACAGGATGATGTGATGCAGACGGGAGATAGCTATGGGTAACATTTTAAAGGACCAGTGTGTAACATTTCGGGGAATCTATTAGCAGAAATGGAATATAATATTCATGTGTTTTCAGTAGTGTATAATCACCTGAAACTAAAAATCGTGTTTTCGTTAGCTTAGAATGAGTCCGCCGTGTTTCTACAGTAGCCCAAAACGGACAAAACAAACACTGGTTCTGGAGAGAGCCTTTAACGTTTTCACGTTACCTGAAGGCCTCCGTAGTTGTCCGACACTCTTGTGAAACTGCTGTAACGTGAGCCGAAGACTGCAAAACTGTGATGCCGCCGTCTGACTTCCGTTCTTCTTAAAGTGGTGTTATTATGGTAAAGATGACCTCTGAGCGAGGCGAACAGCGTTACCACGATTTTGCACTCGGCGGCTCACATTACCGCAGTCTTGTAAAGGAAGGAGTGAGCGGAGGGGTACTCAGTTGGTTACAATCTGCAACCACACCACTAGATGCCACCAAATCCTACACACTGTATCTTTAACGTAACATTACAAGAGTCTCTGTTTCTATCCCAAAATCCACTTTCAGATACAGTTCTATGCCATGTGTGCGCAGATTTTCCCTTGATTCATTGTCATTCATGTCACACACAGACTTACACAATTGCACATGGCTTCGGCCCTGGACTGCTTTTTCATTCATCCGTTTTTTTTTATATCCATATGTACAGTATACTGTGTATACTGCACTATTTTGCACTATTTTAAGTATTTACTAGTATGAGTACTATATTAGTATCATTATTTTTAACTTTTAAGATGTTCAAATTTCCGGTTTTGTGTTGTTAATTGTACTACTCTACGAGCCTCTACAATTGCCACTCAGGGACAAATAAAGTGATTTGAATTGAATGAACATTAGAAATATATACTGTAACTGAAAGTCGCCATCTCCTATGATAGTTCAAGTTTATTTTCATAGACATTTAAAAGTACAGATGTGCATTCAATGCAATGAAATACATCTCTCCTGGCTCTCTCTCTCATCCTTTAAAAACAATATATAATAAGAATAAATAGAGGCAACAACACTAATAGTCAGTTTTCCAATTCTAGCTTCTTTTCTCACTCATAATTGAAGATGTTGTCATATATTAATATTCCTATTCATGATGATTGTACGTGAAAGTGATGAGGGGGGGTTTTGGCAGGAGAAAGAAACCCAGCAATAACACAATAAAATGTCACAGACTAGTACGTCCACTGGTTAAAAAACAGTTAGCTTCTACTGTATGTGTCTCATAGACCAGAGAATAGACCTGGCATTTTAGTACTCCACGGTGACTCACTCATGCCCTACTTCTAGCTGTCTTTCTGAGTCACAGCTGAATAACACACTTTAGGAATTTTGGCAGAGACATTTTGGAGAGCTTATGGTGATCAGATCCTTCGAGGGAAAATTCACCCTTAAAGAGAAATTCGTGCATATCAAGGCAGCTCAGAAAAGGAACAAAATGAGCAGCAGTCTGTACAAAGCAATGCATTGTTAGAATGGCAACAATAGAAGTTGTTCAATCCCTGCAGCATCTGACGTGTGGTAACTAAGCTTTCATAACAATAGATATTTCACAACTACTCACGATAGCTATTCATACTCGCTATATGACTAATGGAAAAATCCTCCTTGACTCTTTTGAGCTGCTATTTCAGGTGAGACTGCTGCTCTGTTGTCTCCCTCACCCCACCTCCTGCTCCACCACCTCATTTTTCTTTTGAAGCATATTGAGTCACTGGCTTTCCTGACACATACAAGGTGAAACCTTACTCATGTCTCTAAAAGCTTTCCCTTCCCCACCGGTGCTTTTAGAGGCTACCAAACACCAGCTAAGCTGACCGGCGATCGCTCTCTCTTCCCTTTCTGGTTCTCATCTATCAACTCGCCATACTCCCTTGTCGCCCTCTTTGTGTTTCCTCCAGCTCACTGACATCTTAATTTTCCCTCTCCTCTATCTCTCCTCCCTTCATCTCCATCTCTTTTGCTCTCACTTTCACTTAGAGCGTCTATCATGTTTTCCCAATCTCGCCCACCGACTCCTCCGTGCTCTATTCTTAGCCAGACAGATTGGTGAACCATTCGACTGTGAATCTGTCTTTTCTTTGTGCCTGTGTACCTGCTATTGTGTGCATACGAAATGTGTTTGTGTGCTTGTAAAACACTGCCTCTCAACAAAGTGTGAAGTTGTAAAGCGCTGCACCTACAATCCGACGCAAGCTTTATATTACATTTACATTACATTACATTTCTTGAAAATATGTTTATTAGCTTTCCTGCTTAGAGTCACACAAGAGGATTGATACCAATCTAATGTCTGTATGTCAATGTGAAGTTACTACCAGCAGCAGTTAGCTTAGCTTAGCATAGGATAACGACTGGAAATGGGGAAATGGCTAGCAGAGCACAGCTGCAGCTTGCTAGTGTGAGCCGCCTAGCTGCTACGTTAGCACCACGGAGCTGTTTGACTACAAAGACACAACAACTAATATATAATAATAAGATATTATATTGATATTATAATAACATTATATCTCTATAACTACATTTATAGTTATAGAGTTTTTAGTTTGGCTCATGTCCCATCCGCTAACATGGAGGGGGGCGGGCTTTATGACCTATACTGCAGCCAGCCACCAGGGGGCGATCAATATGTTTTGGCTTCACTTTTGTGGAGCTGTCATGTCGGACGTCTTGAACAGTCTATGCTCTGAAGCTTAACAAGTGACTTCCTGGAGTTGTGTTGTCACTGTGAGGTTGTCAAGCAACCAGTGGAGACTCCAGGAAGTTAAGGCCCGGACACGCCAGCATTTAAGGTGGCGAAAGTTGTAGTAGAAGAAGTTGCAGTTTCTACTCCGACAGAGGAGGCAGACAGTTATGAGAAAGGAAGTTGATTGACAGGACAGTTAGCAAGCTTGTTAGCTCAGAGAGCGTTTTTTTCCCTCTTCATTAAAACTCTAAATGAATGAAATGATGTACTAGTCCTAGCATGTCCTGGCTGGCTAGCGTGTTAGCCGTCAGCTTGCCAGCCACGATTCCCCACCAGCGAGTAATCTCTGCATCACAGAGGGTCTACAATCACATATTTGACATACTTTACTGCACCCAGCCAAGAAATATAACCCCCCACATTACTCCCTGTAAAACCACAACTATCGTTTTTACACTACAGATTAAACAAACCATATTGAACATGTTAAGTAGTGAGCTTTAGAGATGCTGATTAGCACATTTTTATGTAACTTTTGTACAGAGCCAGGCTAGTTGTTTCCCCCAAGCCCCCAGGAAAAGCGCCGGTCGTCGATACCAATTTTCGTGGTGGCCAATCGGCGGTACCACAACTTCCGTGTCCGTCATGTGATACCATTGGCCCAAAAATACTTTTTCCCATAGACTTAAATTGGGAAAGAGACGTCTGTAACTCAGTGGATAATTTCTTTTGAGGTGAATCAACTTCCCAGTATGAACACTTGAATATCTCTTATTTAAATCATTAGTTCCTAAAATGTGTGTATGTGACTGAGCCCAATGGAAACGGAAGATCCGGGTACTTTTCCAGTCGGAAGTCGAACCATTTTGGCATCATGCGCCACTGAGCAACTTTCATAGGAATGAACGGGGCCCCGCCTCCAACGCTGTATCCAGTTCTCTTAATACATCCATGGTTTCCCCCTGCTTCTGTCTTTATGCTAAGCTAAGCTAACCTGTATCTGGCTGTGGCTTCAAATTACTCTCCGCAAGAAAGCAAGTGAGCATATATCCCAAATGTCAAACTAGTCCTTTAACAACAATGCATCTCGCTCAACTCAAAGCGTGAGCTTAGTTGGAGCTCATGGAATTATGGAACTATTTCATCTTTTATGTATTATACATCATGTCAGAGTTTTCCCACAGCGGAGCCAGCTGAGGTGTTATATCTCATATATGTTGGGTACTTTCAGCTGATGTGGCTAACCGCACTAATAGAGTAAGAGCTCTCAGATATAGCAACCCGGGTCGAAAATGAGCAAGAGCACTTATTGGCACCCCAGCAAGGCTTTAACAGGCAATAAGTCACAGTGTGTGTCACAGAGCTCGAAAGTGTGTGAAGTGAGTCACCATGTTGTGTATGTGTGTGTATATGAATGTCTGTGTGTAAAAGACCTATAATCAGGGTGTCATTACCACTCCTCTCGACATACAGTTCTGTAAACATACACTTATACTGAACGTACATAAGCCTGCTGCCGTCTGCCGTACGGTGCTGTTAAAGAAGAGCTGGACTGGAGAGCTGCTTTTGGTGCATAGGAGCAACACACACACACACTTGTAGTTCCTTCTCAGCCAATGCGAACATACAGGTTGATTTCTAAATCTGTGTCATGGCTGCTGCTGCACTGCAGGATACATCAACTCAGAGACTTTGTTTAGTTTTGAGACTTAAAAATGGTATTTGCCCTTCAATCAGAGAGCACAAATCTGCCAAAATGTGAGATAACTTCCCTCCTGCTCAATGGAAGTCGATTTGTCTGGGGCATTTTCTTGACCTAAGTGTAATTTTCTTTATTTCTAGGAATTGGCTTCATTATTCTTCTTCAAGTGAAGACACTGTTACCTGAAAAATTGTTAAATTAGATCAGGGGGAAATGGAAATGTCTCATCCCACTGGCAGATTTTTTTTTTTTTTTCAGACTTAATAAGACAGTTTGTTGACATGGACTTTTTTTTTGCAGTGTACCAGATATTATCCTGTTCTTTCTTTGTCTCGCTGGGTATATTAGTGGAAAATTATGTTCAGTGCTTGACATCCAACGGAAGGTTTTGTTAAATATGATTTTTTTTGTTTGTTTCTAGCCATTTGATGTCATCTGTTTCTTCCCTATAAACCGTTCGGCCATATTGCATCGTTTGCCCATCAGCCCGCGAGTTGAGTAATCAAGAGGAAATTACATCTGAATTAGATTACTCTTTTCCTCATTGTAATTAATTGTCATTAGACAGGAGCCCGTGTGGCATATTAACTCACTGACAGACATCCTGCCATACATGGAGGTTTTAGATTTCAAGAAATCATTTCCTATGCAACATGGTGCTGCTGAGAAAAGGCTTAATCGCCTCGCATTGACCACTCCCTGGCTTATACGTCCCTGCCTGAGCTGTTAATGTGACTCTCACACACAAAGACAACACAGGGGATTAGTTTTGTTTAACTCCCATGCATTATCATTAAAGACAGAGTAACACTTAAGACACTAAGCTCCACTTAACTCTCTGCCACTTTTATTTGTTTTTGCATGCTCTGTTAGAGTTAAATAACTGTCTTAGAAAAGTGGACTGCTGGCAGTGTCTCATAAATGGTTGAATTATAGAGACAAATGTTTAAGGAAGAACACAAACACACACACAAAGCAGGAAGTAAACACAGACATAAAGACATAAAGAGGTTTTGTGCTATTTGGCCCCTTTTAGCCTAACCATGTCAGCTAAATTGGGCCACAATTTTCAGCTAAAATGGGCCACATACCCAGACACTTTTACACAGAAGTTAAACAGATATTGAGGGGTGCAAAACGGGAGCTTTCATAAACTCTCCACTTACGAGGTTGTGAATACCACAAGTAGGGGGCGTTCACATGGACTCTTCTCATGAACACGGTAAATACGACCCCATTTGAAGGCGCCATAACCCTCTTCACACTTTAACAGGTGCATAGGTCTAGATATGTATGCAAGCAAAATCTTAATAATCTTTTTTTTAATTATGCGTTGCAGACCGTGTTTGAAGAGAAAGCAAACACAAGACCTGACTAGATGAGATGTTAAGACTTAGCTACAGGAAATGTTAATGCATTTTGGTGTTTTGTTTTTTTTTGGTGTCGAAGATGTTCTAATTTTCTCCGGGCGCTTCACAGCAGCCCACTGCTCCTAAATGCTTAGGATGTATAATGTTAATGTGAACCCATGCGGCGCAAATTTGCTGGCATTGCGTCGTTATAAATCACCATTATGAATCTCCCAGAGAACCTGATATTGAGAGGGCAGAGGAGAGTACCGGCAGCTTGTGAGAAGCTCTGGTATGCATGAAAAAGTCACGGTACGCCAAGAAGTAAAATGTAGAAGTGCCGGTACTACGTGCCAGTACTGCGTACCGGCCCACTTCGAGCACTGACTTCTGGTACAAAAAACTAGGGCTGTCCTTGACCAAAGAAATTCTTAGTCATACTCGTACAATTTTGTTGATTTAATCGACTTTCTCCACAACGAATCACACAAAACACCACTTTAAATCTTGTTTTTATCAGAGATGCGCTCATAAGTTTCTTGGAAATAAATTCAGCATGAAAAAAGCATAAAAAACAAGTAATTGACTAAAGAAATCATAGTTGACTAAGAACAAAATTACCGATTAGTCGACTAATCGACTAAGAGAGGGCAGCCCTACAAAAAAAACAAGATGACGACGGCCAAAATGCTGAACTCGAGGCTTCAAAACGGCAGTCCACAAACCAATGTGTGACGTCACAGTGACTACGTCCACTTCGTATATGCAGTGTATGCGATAAATATGTTTTAAGTTCCATGATAATCATAGTTTAGTAGCTTCATACCATCTATATACCGTGAAACCACTGAATCCCTGGCTATAATCTTATGTAACTAACTGTACGGTGAATCACCCATTCACATATATAATCTCTTGTCCTACTTCTTTCTTCTTCCACCTTGAATCTTCCTTTTGTCCAAATTTATCAGGGGTCCGGCGGTGAAGACACCACAACAGATCTTTCATCTCCAACACTCATGCTTGGTTACTGTTGCTATGCATGGCGGATCGTTGCCGTCACCGGTGCATCCAATAGGCATGTCGGCGCGGCCAGGGAGTCTAAAAACAGCATTCTATATTACAGCATATAATGAGGAAGGCTTCATCAGTGCTCTCTCCAAATAACAGAGCAGCTTTAATGATCTACTGAGCACACACAACCACACACACACATACACACACACAGATAGAGAAGCTATATATCATGTGTATACAGTCACAGTGTGTGGCTCTTTTCTGCATTGTTGGCATTTTCTGTAATCCCACCTTTCTTTATTCCCCCTCCTGCTATAAATTCTCTCCGCTGAAGCTATTCAATTCTTTCAACCCCCATCAATTCTGTCTTCCTCTCATCCTAATCTTCTTTCCCTGTCACTTGATCTTGCCTTATCATGATTATCAAACATGCAGCTTGAATAAGTAGTTTCAACGCATACCTTGGCTTTTACGCACGCACAGAAAGTTTTGAGCGTGTAATTGCTCCCCGTGCTGCACATTTCTGTTAGATTCATGATGAGTGTGTCTTCAGGGACTACGTATTACTCATCACAGTGAAGCCAACAGGAGACACTTTTAACAGCCTCGTAGCACACAAAGACTCCCCTCTCCTCTGGCATTGTAAAGCACAACAGCTTATGTAATGCTGTTATTTTAGCTGCTCAAACGGCATATACGTCAGACTACCTCCAATTACTCCTTACAGGATGTGTGCGCATTTGATGTTAACACTGTGTAACAAAGTTAGTTCAGCAGAGGGAGAGGAGAAAATACGCTAAATAATTTAGATGGGATGGACCGGGGAAAAGAGATGGAAGTTGTGTGATAAAGATGGACGGCGGCCAGAAGACCGGAGAACTACGAGAAAATAAAAGTGAGAGTGATTTGGAAATGCAGATAAAAAGAAATAAAGGAATCGGAGTGAGTGTAGAGGAAAAAGGGGGAGCAAGGATAAGAAAGCAAACAAAGAGCCAGAGACAGAGCAGTAAAGATTTAAAGACAGAGAGAGAGAAAAAGAAGTGGTTGCAGATTATAAGGAGTGAGACTCATGGAGAGGACAATACGAGCGAGGAAAGACACAGAAAGAGGGGAAAGGCTTATGAGCGAACACGCCAGCCGGGGCTCTTGGTGCAATGCAGACGGCATTGCCATGGAAACGAATGGAGGGAAAGCGCAGACGAGGAGGAGGGGATTAAATAGGAAGGAAGAGATCACTGCTTCGCACCGTATGGGGGGTGGGGAGGGGTCTGTTTTGATGAGAGGGAAGGGGTCGGCTGACAAATGAGTAACAAGTGTGGCTGTGAAGTTAAATGAATTAACTACTTGATAGTTCGTAGGTTTATAGTGGGGATGTCCCACTTTTTAAGGGCATTTTGACAGATCCACCATCATTATGGACACATTTGACCGTCATGATACTTCGATCATACACACTTGTAAGCTAATTATGTTTAAACAACGATTTTAAATGCTGTATTCTTGACTTGTGTGATTCAATTAAGAGACAGAGTCAGAGTTCAGGTTACTGTTGCAGTGATGGTGTTATTCCAGAGCAAAGTGCAGGAGTTTCGGGGAAATGTTGCCCCGATAAATTACATTTTAAAAAGTGAAAGGGGGGGGGATGAGCCTGTCGCCATGGCGCCATTTGTCTCAGGTGGCATTGTCTGGGTCCAGATCTGAGGGCGGGGGTTGTCATGGCAGCAGGAGGGCATGGAGTTTGTCTGGGTTTCGATGCTTCAAACATACACACAGATGCATACACACAACCACTGTGTGTTGGAAATATTCTTGACTGCAGGGTTATAAATAGAAGGCAGCACCCCTCTCCCTCACCTCCAACACCCACGATACCCCATCATTCTCATCTTCCTCTTCACCCATTTCTCCTCAACACTACTCGTCCTCTCTCTTCTGTTTCACTCTTCATCCCTCTCTCAAAGCCCTTGTTAAATCTCCTCTTATTTCAGCCCCCCCCCCCCCAAAGTCTCATCAAGTGGCTTTGTTTGCTATTCGTTTATCTCCATAGTGATGGTGATGATGCGGGGTGTCTGTTGGTTGTCATGGCGATGAGAATATGGGAACGGGGAGGATGCTTAATGAGCTTGGGGTTGCTCAGGCTAATGAAGTGGGACGGCTGTACCTGGGTGTGCGCTTAACTGGCGACAATAAGGAACCGCTTGTTAAAAGTCTCCTTTGGTGACTGGGCTCCTATAGAGGAGAGGCAGGAGAGTTCCTACGGCGACCGCAAATGCAGTCACAATGAGCTGCACGGATGCAGCTTTAAAAAAGAAAACGTTAATCACTTTGTTTCTCTTGTTATTGCTTCGTTAACCAGCGATTTACCTCCCAATTAACAAGTTGAAGGGGAAAAGTTAGAGATGTCTTTAAGACATTTTCAAGAATTTAAACCCCTAGTGCAGGGTTTTAAAAAATGTGCAAGCCTAGAAAGCCCCTGTCAAAGGGAAGTCCTGGAAATTATTTTATAAGCCAAGCTTTGCCAACACAACGACTCCCAGCAGCTCTCTCATCCTCCTGTCTGACTAAACTGTCACCCTGTAGCCCAGACGTCTCACGTGCAGACACTATGCGTGAGAGTGTCGCACCGAGGTGTGAACGTACGTACAGACACTAGTGCTATCTAGTGTCAGCGTGACGTTTGTGTGAATGTGTCTCTATAGATTCATGTGGTAAAGCTTTGGGAATTATACGTTTTTATATTGCTTTATTGTTTGTAGACTTCAGGGAGAATGAAAGTGTTTCTTTTTACTTGTCTCGCTTTCTTTTACTTCTTCCTCCTCACTTCTACTACCAGCTTCTTGCCTTTAATGTTTTAATATAAACTCCAAATAACAATTAGCATCTTCTTCTAGTATGTGTATTAGGCCTGTCAAAGTAATAACAAAGTGTAACGCAATTTTGTTTTAACGCCACTAATTTCTGTAAGGCATTAACGCAACTTGTGATTTTTAAATGGGTGGCTTAAAATGTGTTCTATGGGTACCCACGAGTCTCCCCTTTACAGACTTGCCCACTTTATGATAATCACATGCAGTTTGGGGCAAGTCATAGTCAAGTCAGCACACTGACACACTTTATGATTTGAGTATATTTTTTTATGCTAAATGCAGTACCTGTGAGGGTTTCTGGACAATATTTGTCATTGTTTTGTGTTGTTCATTGATTTCCAATAATAAATATAGACATACATTTGCATAAAGCAAGCATATTTTCCCACTCCCATGTTGATAAGAGTATTAAATACTTGACAAATCTCCCTTTAAGGTACATTTAGAACAGATAAAAAATATGTGATAAATTTGCGATTAACTATGGACAAGCATTTGATTAATCGTGATTAAATATTTTAATTGATTGACAGCCCTAGTGTGTATACACAAATGTATTGTATGACTCCTGTGATAAATGCACTATTAATGATTATTTTCATTAATTTTCATTAATTAATCTGATGATTATTTTCTCGATCAACTGATTTTATTATTTTGTCTATAAAATGTCAGGAAATAGTGAAAAGTCTGTTATAATTTCCCAGAATGCAAGGTAATGTTTTCAACAACTCACATTAGAAAAAAAACAGAAAATATTTGCCACTTTTGTTTGAAAAATTACTGAAAAGTAACTTTTTCATCAAAATATCTGCCTCACTGTGTGTGTTTGTGTGTCTGTGTAAAGTGCCCTGAGTTGCATTGGTGAGATGTTAGCCTACATTGTGGCTCTCTGGACACTGTGAACTCTGGGTAATGTTGCAAGAAGTATAGCGAGACAAATATGGGAGTGATGGAAGGGATAAGGAAGGGTTGTCTGCTGAAACTGCACGAGTGCGCAACCCTACATGTCACATCCTCAAATCCCTCCGACTGTGCCTTACTACTTTGAACTCAGCATGTCAAGTCACACTGACATGCAGAGTGTCATTACAGGGGATGATGCCCTGAAAGCTTCTTGTGGGGTTAGCAGCTCTCCAGCTTCGCTCCCGTTCTCCTAGCGTCAGCACAGCTGTAAAGCCTAAATACCTCCCCCCCCTCCGCCACCCTCTCAGCTCAGCCTCCCGACTCTCTCTCTCTACCCCGCCGCTGAAAACATTCCTCAAGCTGCCAATTTGTGTGTGTTTCTACCTCGCAAGTCGGGCTCAGGAGTCCCCCTAAAAGCTTATTGCGCCTTGCTCACAACAGCCATTGTAAAATGGGCTTTACGTGTTTAAAATGGGCCGTAGTAATACCTGCGAAGTGGAGAGATTTACCAATAGCGCGGGGACGTCCCAGTGGAAATTATGTGAGATTGCCTTTCTTCCCTGAGTGAACTTGCTTCAAAACATATAGTGGGGAGATGGCTGTTCTCAAGGCTAACCGGAATTTGTCTTTATTTCTAGTTAAATCGTTTAAAAAAATAAAACATTGTGGATATTTCTCGTGCAGCCCATCTCACAGAAAAAAAATGTTTGACAGAAACATCCATCCTCTGTCTGTTTCAGGCGTGTCTTTATCAACTGGGTGACTAAGAAAGCATTCAGGGAACTGAATGAGAACTTATATGAATCTCGCCTGAAGAAATATACTTTTATCTTAAAGGGCGGGTCCATTATTTTTGTTTCCCACGTGACCTGACGTAGGTTTCTGCATGATGACGCTGCTACATGTACAGTATATACGTACATCATTAATGTTGCATACAGTAACTTAGATGCCGTTCGGCACGCTCCCAGTTTGGAGGAGCAAACAGGATTTCTGGCACGGAGGTAAAGCAATGTACTGCTGTGTGAACGCCACGTTAGTTCGAACCCGAGTCACACAAAAATACAAATAACCGATCGATGCAGCAGTAGATCAACAACTCCCGTGATCTGCAAGGTAATATTACTGCTTTTGTGAATGTAGTCTGGTAACTTTGAGGACAGCGATATAAAGGCTTCAGCTCCCCGTCGGAAAGGGCTGTCTGATGGCAACGCAAAGAAGGATCTGGGCCATTCCCATGAAGCACTTGTGATCCATACAAAATATGAAAATATTCTAAATATGGCATACACCTCGCTGATATTGATTTTGTTTTTCTTTTTAGGTTTTTGTACTGCTCTCATCCACAGCCATTTTACCTCGCCATCAGACAGCCCTTTCCGACGGGGAACTGACGCTGTTATATCACTCTTTTCAAAGCTACCTGACCAGACTCCATTCACAAAAGCAGTCATTTTACCTCGCAGACCACGGGAGTTTACATACAACCCCACTTAAAAAAAAAATCCAAATTAACCCTTTCAGTTATTTCCAAACTTAGCACAGCTAACTTTGACACAGCTAGTACTAGCATTCACATCATTTACAACCTTATTGATTCGCTTTGATTAGCTTTGGTAACCTACGTGACTGATTTTTGCGATGGCTAAGTGGGCATTTCCATTTGAAAAAAGCAGAACAGAACGCAGATGTACCCGCCTTTTAACATCTGCAGAACATCTTCAGGGTTAAGATCTTTTCACAATACCTATTTGTTTCTAAATGTACAGGCAACGTGTTCCCGGGAAACGCTTATCATGCAGGCACTGCTCCTGTCTTACACCTGACTGACTTATCAGACATGCTTAGTGGATTATCCTGCTGAAATAAGGCCACTTAAAACAGGAGCCGTGACCTCTGTGTTTTTCAGACGGCGGGACGAAGAAGCTTCGCAGCACCATCCGACGGAGCACAGAGACCGGCATCGCCGTGGAGATGAGGAATCGGGTGACACGGCAGGGCAGCAAGGACTCAACTGACGGCAGCACCAACTCAAACAGCTCTGATGGAACGTGAGTATCCAACCAGAAATTCATCCACCCGTCCATGCACAGTATATACAGTATCCATCCATTTCACCATTATTCTGTTTCCTCTCTCTCAGGTTTGTCTTCCCTACCACACGCCTGGGGCCCGAGAGCCAGTTCAGTGACTTTCTGGACGGACTAGGCCCCGCTCAGATCGTAGGCCGACAAACACTAGCTACACACCCCATGGGTAAGCCAAGAATGAAGTAGACCAACTACACCATCTTTCCCTGTTCAATCCATCTCATTCTCATCAAGTATAGTTCAATTTCACACCTCTCTCCCTTCTACTGATGACCAATTACCATTTATAGGACAGTTTTACAGGAAATGTCTCAACAACTCTTACTGTAGGGGCAAGATTTAGCTCTGCTAAACAATGAAAAAAAAAAGCATCAATTCTAATTGATCAGCAACCTGACAATCCTAAGTAATTAAAGTTGTAATACATGAGAATCTAAATGTTGTTGGACTGTAGGATGATAGAGAATCAAAAATACAGCTATATACCTTCATACATACAAACTGTGAGATGCACAGCAGCGTCTAAAAATGCTGCACAATACTAGTGTATTCACTCAGCACGGTATGAAGTTATTCTTTCATGAGGTATAAATCTTTCATGCAAAGGTCATTGCTTGTGAAAAACAACAGAACAGAGCACTGTGCTCCAGCATATCTGGCTGTGAAGACACTCACAGCTCTGTGTCGCCCTCTGCAGTTAGATATCAGCCATTGCAACCTTGCTTATTACAAAACATGGTTAACTGAGCACCACAGTGTTCTGATTATATATATAAATATATTCCTATTGGATTGGTGATGTGTTTTCCCTCTACAGGGGATGTCCATGTAGGCATGGTAGACAGAGGAGGGCAGCTGGAGGTGGAGGTCAACCAGGCCAGAGGGTTGACCCCCAAACCGGGCAACAAGAACATACCAGGTACTCTGAACTGACTTCACCTTCTGCATTAAAACTCTACTGATTTGGCTCCTTTTGTCCGATCTGTGTACCAGTGTTGGATTTTCACTGTGTTGCATTGTGTTGCTTTGTCTGCAGCGACCTATGTGAAGGTGTATGTGCTGGAGAATGGCGTGTGCTTGGCCAAGAAGAAAACCAAAGTAGTGAAAAGGAATCTGGACCCCACCTACCAGCAGGCTCTGTTGTTTGATGAGAGTCCTCAGGGCAAAGTCCTACAGGTACGGGATTTCTTTACGTTGATCCCTTATATATATATTTTTTTAATTTCTATTGATTATTTTTTTTTTTTCGTTTTGTTTTTCCTTTATTTGGTTTTACTTAGACATTTACATAAACAGACTTAATTAGATACAAATATGAAGTGAACCAACTTTTCCACTTTTTTACAATGAAATTATAGAACACACAAATAGAACATGGGGTGCTTTTCATGTGAAATAAGATAAAATAAATAATAATAATAATAATTTAAAAAAATTACATTTAGAAAAAAAAGAAAAATTAAACAAAAGAAGGGGCGTTTTGGGGAAATATACTTTTTCCACTCCCTCCAAATTTCCTCAAATTTAGTTTCTTGAAGCTTCATTGAGAAAGTAATTCTTTCCATTACAAATACTTCATAAATTACATCATACCAGTTCTCTAATGGTATCTGGTTTAAGCCATTTCTTAGTAATTACTTTTCTAGCAGCTACACTCAATATTCCAAATAAGTATTTTGTTTTAATATTTGTATATGTTCAAAGTAGAAGACCAAACAGGAGTTTGTCCCACTTAAAAACTATGTTTGTACCAAATATAGTAACTAATTCTGTGTAAATCTTACGCCAAAAAGAATTTACTTTTGGACAGGCCCAAAATAGGTGATAGCGGTTAACTACCTGGGAGCCACAGTTCCTCCAGCAGCTGGAAGAGCCTGAATGATGAGACTTCTGAGCAGTAGCCCTATTGATTATTTCTACACCCAATACACAACTTAAAGGGGCAAGATTTCCTAAAAAATACAATGTATATACAAAAGTAATCCCCTCCGATCACCTATGACCCACTAGAAGTGTGTGGCGGTGTCTGTATCTTCAGAGACTAGGGCTGCAACTGACAGTTTTCATTGCCGTTTAATGTATATGTATAATCTCGTCTCTCCTCTAGGTAATAGTGTGGGGGGATTACGGGCGTATGGACCACAAGTGCTTCATGGGAATGGCCCAGATCCTTCTCGAGGACTTGGACCTGTCTGCCACAGTCAGCGGCTGGTACAAGCTGTTCCCTACCTCCTCTCTGGCAGATCCCAGCATCGGACCCCTCACCAGACGCCTCTCCCAGTCCTCCCTGGAGAGCGCCACCAGCCCCTCGTGCACCTAGACACACCAGTAGACACCCACATGCACGGGCACAGGCCGGAGTCATGCAGACACGGACACACGTACTGTATATACACAACGACTGTAAGTGCAAAGACAGGTAGGCATACATACACACACAACACACAAACACACATATACCCATCTGTGCAGGAAGACACATCCTTCACCACGTCCACATTCTCTCGCACACTGATCAGTATTTTAGTTTAGAAACAAATCCAACTTGAAGTAGACTTAATTTACCAGAAACATGTAGCATTTTTTTTCACCGTCCCATTTCAACATTTTCCTACCATGACACAGCAAAATCTGCATTCCGAGGTACCACCAGATCGTGACACGACTCATCCCAGGGCCATCCCGATGCCAGTTTCTAAACTCTCTATGCCAAACTAAGAAAAAAAAACTTTATTTTTTAAAACCAAAGCAATTGTTATTGTTGTTATTATTACTATAAAAGTCGTAGGTGAACTAGTATACAATATAAAGTATGGATATGTAGCAGAGTCAATGACTTAGATGTAATGCAAAAAAACAAGATACATTGTACACACACGAGCTGAGAACGGCCAAACACGTAAACACACCTGGGCAACAGGCTTGGATATTCACATAATGGCTATTATGTGAGGTAGCAACACTGCTATTCTATAATTTCCACAGGGCAGAGTTTATATATAGATATACATATATATAAATATAAATAGATAGTTCAATACTTATTTGTGTTTACGTATGTAACGGCTGCATTCTGCATGTGTGCTTGCAACCCTTGTAGAGACATTTTAAAGTGCTTCAATCTTTTTATTTAGCTTGCCTCGACCAATGTAACGGGAGTATAAGGCCACTTTATTTTGCAATGAGGAAAGAGCACTGCACTGAGTTAGGGAGAAGGATGGTGATGGTGGAGCGCTATCATCGCAATCTGCAGAAGAAGAGAACAAATTATTCAGCCAGCTGCCCCATTCGCTGATGAACAACGTTTCTGATCCTGCCTTCATCTTTTAGAGCAAAAAGACTGTTGCACCACACAGGGCACTGAGCACAAAGGCTTTCTGGGAAATGTGTCCAGCTCTAGTCTGGGGTTCTTGTGTTCCACATCCAGGGGGTGCCACAGTCACACTCTCTTTCTCTGTATACCAGCACCCAGACTTCTTTGAACTTCCTGTTGATACCCCCTCTTTTTTTTCTTCCTAATTGTTAAAGGAAGTAGGAAGCGTGCCTCTGTCTCTCACACGTGTGCACACAGCTGGTCCTACAACCTTTAAACCTTTTCTCTTTGGTCACCCTTCTCTGTCACACTGACTGTAACAAAAACATGTTGTAAATGTGTATTATCTATAGATAACTAGTGTTACTTTTCTAGCAGGTTGATTGCTAACCTGCCATATACGGTAGTTTTACCCGTTTCAGGTGCAACTTGTCACTCTTCATATTTCCTTGTCCAGGCAGCGTGTTTGTGTTTAAGATGGCACTTTACTGTAATACATGTATTATGTTTGAATCTCAAAGATGCAGTAGTTGACCACCTGTTTATTTATTTTTATTTTATTTGGTCACACTGCAGTGTGCATTTCGAATCTTTGAATTGAATGCCAGCATGGAAATGTAACGAGTGTATTTTGAATTTCAGTGTAAAGGCCCACTAGGACAGCTGAAACAGGTCAATTCTGCCACTGATTTTCAACTTAAAGGTCCAGTGTGTAGGATTTCAGGGGATCTATTAGCACAAATGTAATATAATATTCATAACTACGTTTTCATTAGTGTATAATCACCTAAGAATCGTTGTGTTTCCGTTAGTTTAGAATGAGCCCTTCATATCTACATAGGGAGCAGGTACTCTTCACAGAGTTCGCCATGTTTCTAAAGTCGCCCAGAATGGACAAACCAAACACTGGCTCTACCTTTAGCGTTTTTACGTTACCCGAAGGCCACCGTATTTCTCCACATGCTTGGAAAGGGAGGGGTAGTCAGTTCGTTGCAATCTGCAACCTCACCACTAGATGCTGCTAAATCCTAAACACTGGTCCTTTAAATCTGAGCAATCATAATAGTAATTTATTTGCAAAAAACTTCAATCTTTTACAACATTAACTTATTCAAAAACATTTTTTTTGTGTGAGTAGGTACATTTAATTCTTAAAGATCTATGTCTTGAAGGATAAAGACGTGTCCCAATTTGTGTACTTGATGTATTTAAATTTATCCTTTTTTGAGGTAAAAATAGCTTTTTCTTTTAATGTTTACCTCACACAATTACCAACGCAACTTTGTTCTTAGTATTTGAAGCATTGTATTTGCATTTTAAATTGAAACAAAAAAGGTAGGACTGACCTGGCGGCTGTTCAAGTAAAATGTGCAATGGTTGAGTCTTCATTGATGGCAGAGGAGTAGCAGGGTAAACTGAGCTACTGGTGTTTCTGTTGTTTTTTTTAAGATGAAACTTTCATCATTCTCTTCAGTGGTTCAGAGTGTTTTTGAATCTGTTCGTCTTGGGACCAACACCAAACCTTGTGTGTGGATAAAGACACCAGAGTCTTATTTTAGTGTTAGGAGAGATGACGGTCTCGTTATAGGCTATTAAAAGCTTGTGCGTGTTTACGAGCTCACATTTGGTTTCATCACCACCATTTGTTCTATCGTCTGCGAAGAATTCGCTTCTCTCTTCATCTTTGTGCAAAAAGGGAAACTCCGAGGCACTTTGTCTCACCTCAGACCAACAGAAATCACATTTCAACACTCTTTGAACTTTGGATAAAGGGATCTCTGGCATTCTTGAATTTTTCGGGAGGAGGATGAAGGTCAGTTTCTGACCCTCCCGTAATGTATACAACCCTTTTTAGAAGAACCATCAAGGTCTGGGTTCCAATTTCTTTTTACCCTTTTGGAGCCATTCCTTGCTGGATCTGTAACTGTATGGTCATGTATATGAAGTAATTCTATGTTAATTCGTATCTATTTTTGTGGACGGCTGGCATGATGTAAAGATAAGGACTTGGTATTTGCACACATTCTCTTCAGTGTGCGCCTTTTGTGAGGACAAAAGGAAAGCTTGGTTGACGAGAGAGAAAATAAATGGAAAGAATGTTTTTAAAAAGAAATTTCTAGACTTATATAACACCCCTGCTGAATGTTTAGTCCTTGGTAAACTCTTTAAAAACGCTGTCAATATTTTTCCTGTGATTTCCAACACTTTTGAGCTTATATGAGACTGTATATTTCCCTTCGCTGTATATTGAGTAGCGCCTAAACATTAACAGCTCTAATGATTGAAAGAGACGATGCAAAGAGATGTATAATTATTCTATAAGGAGTGTTTTTATGGAGAGCAGAGGGCATTTGCAGAATTTGTCCAAAATCTTTTGATTCCCGCAACCAAAGGGAAAGTTGAAATATTGCCTTTTCTTCAGAGTGTAGTGTGGGTGTATGTCTTCTCATGAGGTGCATTTGTTGTACTGCGTGATGCGTAATAATGAGTAGCAAGATGTGAGTGAGAGATATTTAAATGTATAGATATTTATTAAAAAAGACACTTGTTAACTTAAGATGTGGACCATAGACTGTATATATAGATGGACGACGCTTCTCCACTTACTCCCAATGTACAAAAGTGAAGCCAAAATATCTTGGATATGGGAGCTAACATCTTGAGATTTTGACGTCATTTGGAGCCAGAGTCTGCGCAGTAGTGATCAGAGGGCTGGAGCCGCGGTTTCGAGGTCCCGCCCACACACCCGCCCGAGCCAATCACAGGCCGAGCACGGCTGCAGCTTGCTAGCGTGAGCCACATAGCTGCTACGTTAGTACCACTGTAGCTGTTTGGCCCGAAAGACACAACAACTAACCACAATATCTCTATAACTACATTTATGATCAAATTGACACATATTCTATAACTCAGACTCGTGACGGTTATGGAAAGTTAAAGTTGCATCTCCTCTCTTGTACAATTCCCTGGCTGTGCGACTACTTAACTCAGAGCAGCTGTCAATCATGACATCACACTCCCTTTTTAAAGCATCAAATAAATAATTAAAACCAAACTTATCAGAAACATGAACACTTGAACATACAGTACATCAGCGTGATAAGAGCTACCTAAAATGACAGAAACCGTTTTTGGGAAAAAAATATTTGACGTCTACTTTGACTTTTTAGTTTGTCCCATGTCCCATCCGCCAACATGGAGGGAGGCGGGATTTATGACCTATACTGCAGCCAGCCACCAGGGGGCGATTGAGATGTTTTGGCTTCACTTTTGGGGAGCTTTAACGTCGTCCATCTTTATATACGGTCTATGTTGTGGACCACAGTGAGGAGAATTTAAGGATCAGGGTTTTCAGATGAACATTATCACCTCTCATCATTGCATTTACCGTTTAGATTAGAACAAATTGACTGTAGTATCACATGATTAACATGCATTGTCTCATCACATGGTCATTTGATTTATTTTGACGCTACTGTTTTAAGAAAAAGGTTGGAGGCTCACAGGCAGCAGGGTTAACTATGGCAGGGCGGAGCAGGTCGTCAGAGAGTCTTATGTAAATGTGAAGGTAGATGCATGCAAGCAGGCCGCTTGGACGATTGGGAAGCAGTTTATTGGAAATAGCGCGGAGCATGTAGAGCTTGGTAAACTGTGTTTCAGACAGGTTTAGCTGAGGTTTGAATGTAAAGGCTGTGGATTCTTTGGAATATAAACCCATACGCTTGCTTGCTTCCTTGTTAAATCCACATCGAGCATTCTCTAACCCAACTTTATTGTGTGCAAAACTGTTATGATGCATCTTCAATCAACCTGAATTGTCTCTTGAGTGCTATGTTGGAAATGTATTTTATTTTTGTAAGGAGAGAGGTATTATTCAGAGAGGGCAAAAAACCTGCCTTGAGATTTTCGAGGAAAATGAGGGCTTGTTCCGTTTACAATGGCCTTATTTTGTGTAGGAGACATTGCTATCACTCTTGTAGCACACAACTGAAAGTTTTGACAAATGTATTTTGCTTGAACAATTGTACCGAAGTTATATATGTGTATATGTATAGTTTTATGAATGTATTTCTTAATCCTTACACCAGAACTGAGTGTAATTTTTTTGTCATCTATGTTTGCTATACCGTCTCCTTGGAGACTTTCCAGGGACCCCGCCTGCATCAGTTCAGGCAGCCCTTACTTTTACTGTACTGTATACTGTATGTCTTATTCTTTGTTCATTTTAAAACAGCAGCTCTATGGTTGAAACAAGCATGAATTCTGTCTGGCGAAATGCATTTTTAGTTATTTAAATAAATCGCCACGATGGGTTCCAAATAGAAAGGATTGCTATCCCCTCCCCCTGTAGCGATTAACTTTAACTCGATTTATCTATCAAGCTGATGGAATTGTTATGATTTTTTTTAACTTGAAAATGTTCGCCTGCATGGTTACTCTGCTGATTTTCTTGTATTTAATCTTAACGATGGTATGATTATGATGATAATGACACGTGAAGAGGAAGTCTATTACACCCAGTGCAATGTCAAAGGGTAATTAATTGAGATGCTGTATCTTAAAGTAGCATGGACTTAGCCTTCCACTTTCTGAAATACTTATCTGGCAATAACCATCGGCTGTAGCCTCTACTCGGCTGTTGCCGGGGCCTTCACTTCACTTCTGGCCTCGGCCCCCTGTCTCGCTCATTAGAGTTGGGTCATGGCTGAATCTGTATCAGCCCAACATGATGACAAATAAGATTTAAAGTTTTCAAGCATTCGAAGCAATTTTGACTCAACAGAGCATGCAATGCATTGTGAATAACTGGTATTTTATGATAGCCCCCATGAGCAAGAAATTCTGATTTTTTAAGTTTTTAATTTACTTTCATTTTCTAAAGACGCATGCATTCCAAATGTCTGATGTAGCAGCTGTCAACGAGAGCAACACAGGCATTATTACTGAGCTGATGGAGTTTTTGCTGCTGAATATGCCAGTTTGTCTTCATCCACGTCTATAAATGTCACAGCACAAGTCTCCTCAGTAGCCATTCTGTCCGTTTTAGCTGTCTGTCAAACTATATTAAGGCCACTGTAGCTCCCCTCCCCACTAATCAAGACAACCTTTATCAAGCCCAGCAAAGCACATTTGGATTTCCAAAATGCAGGTAAATCTTTGGAAACGAATCTAAAGATGGATGGAAGCATCTGGAGAAATGAACAAAACATTCAGCCCAGTTAAATTGGATTGCTGGTGTTGGCAGATGATCGGTTGTCTTTTCTTAACCGGCCTTAACCTTTTCCACCGAGGAGCGTTCACAGAGTACGTTTTAAAGGGCAACGCATAGCAGACTGTCTGATGAAAGGATGCTTATGAAGAGGGAAAAAAGGAGCTGTAATTTTATACCTGTGCTTTGTAAATGTTTTCTATGTGCAGTATTTGATAATGTAAAACTGGTATTTTTGTGGTTTGTACGCTGCAGAATTGATTACTTAAGGTGCACGTAGTTTTGTAAGAAAATGGAACCAAACTGAGGGAAAAAAAAGGAACAATTTCGGATTCAGAAGCCTGTATTTGCATGCCCTTTGACATCTGGACGCAAAGTCAATAAAGTTTATTTGAATCACAAACATTTGTCAGGTGTGTATTTTAACTAGTGGGCAACCTCCAGGGTCTGAAAAGTGAAGCCAATGCTGAAGTGCTTTAATCTTGCATTCTTTCTAATAGCCAGCAGGGGGCGACTCCTCTGGTTGCAAAAAGAAGTCTGATTGTATAGAAGTCTATGAGAAAATGAGCCGACTTCTCACTTGATTTGTTTCCCTCAGTGAACATTGTAAACATGAGTTTATGGTCTCAATCGCTAGTTTCAAGTCTTCTTCAATACAGCATGATGTTCATTCAGTAAATTATGGTCCCATTTAGAGTGAAATAGACGATAAAGCAGCGTATGCTTTGGGGTTTTTGGTCGCCTGAAAATGTCTTATTCAGCGTTCAGTTGCACTTTGCTCCACCCTCTCGTGTCACCCTCTCGTGTCACTGCCTAAATGCTGAACTCGACGCTTCAAAACAACAGTCCACAAACCAATGGGTGATGTCACGGTGACTACGTCCACTTCTTATATACAATCTATGGTTTTAACCTATTCAGTCCCAAGCTATAGATTTTGTTTTTATATCATTAATCTGCCTCAATTCAAGCAGCAAGCAGAATGCCAGCGCTTGGTTAGGAGTAGGAAAAACTTCAAATCAATACAATATATAGAATTTAATCAAAACAATATTTATTTTGTATATTTTCACAGAGACAAGTATCATATGTTACATGTTCTCAAATGTAAGTGACTAACTTGTGTAGACATGAAATCAAAAAGGGTCAAAGCATGTGTTAAAAGAAATGCAGAACTAATATATCAATTTTGTTTAAGGGACATGATATACAGAGATATTCTGATAAAGAATAAAGTACACAATATCTTGATTGACAAGTACATAAAAAGATACATTCCTTTAATTGCTCTTATTTCACAGAAAATATACCCGACAAAAAAGGAACTGATTACAAGCAAACTAAAGTTAATCCCAAAATGAAAAAGCTCAGCTGAAGCCTTATCGCCCACAGAGATGGAGTTTTACTGCTTTTTCAGAAACGTCTCATCGCCAGCTGACAGATCTGCCGTTACACTGCAGAGACGACACGTTGTCTGATGGTGATATTGCTCTCAGCAGAGAAAGTGACAGCTGCTGTCACACTGTCGCCTCGACTGCAACCAAATGAGCTAAAATTGACAGAAATACCTGGAAAGCTGTGGAAGGCTGTGCTGCTTGTTTATTGGCAGCAGCTAACATGAATCTTATTATGCCAGAGTATGTTAATTTATTTCTCGTTTAGCTCTCACCTCTCACATTCAAAGTGGCAACTTAACACCTACGTGCTTCTACGGGAAAACGGAAATTATTTACACCGATGGCTTCATGCATTTATAAGAATGAACATCTTTAGAAACGCTTTCAGAGAAATCAGGACACAGAGAGAGAGATGGCTTGTGTGGGGGAGGAGGTGTAGAAGGGTTAATGAAAACATTGAGAGGTGGCAGATTGTGGTCGTACAAACCCTGTTCGCTTCACAATACGGTTTGGCCAAATTATAAACCTGATAATGCGTCTGCCAGGTCATAGTTTGCTCCTAATTTGATGGTAAGACAGGTTGAATTGAACAATTCACCAAAAACAGACAGGACGCTGTTGACCACAGAACATTCAAAAGACACCATAGTGTACACTGCTTGACAGAGTCGTAGAATATCAAAAACAAAACACACCCCAGAAGGTGTGCGTATTCAAAACGTGTCCAGTAAAACACATTCAGGACGCACATTCGTTGAGACATTTTGTTGGTCTTGGTCGGAGACTGATCGACATGTAGAGAGAGAAACATTCAGAGAGACACATTCGGATATCTTAATAAACATACAGCAGATAAACATTCACCTCATGCAATTCAGTGGAATAATCTGAAACTGATCTGTACCTTAAAGTTGTCTCTGTCCCCACCTCTCACTCTATTTCTCTCTTATATACAGACATCCAGCATTATTCGAGGCCTCTATTGTACAAGGTAGATTAACTTGAGGTGTGTGTGAACGTTACCTCAACATTTACATGCATGCAAGTGACTTTTTTAGTGTCCAACCCTTGCTAAGGAAATTGCACAGTGAATTGATATGCCCAAACATTCAAGTTTTGACCAAACATACTGTTTAAAGGACTGCTGAATTGGATTTTCTATTCATCACTAGTTAAGTGGCTACACAGATGTAACAAAGCATTGGAATACTGTACAACCATAATAAAGCTAGCGTTGATCTTTGGTCTCCCAATATCCAGTTTAGGACTTTTGACACTTCAAGTCGAGATTAGATATTGTTTCTAAAAGAAGCCCTCTGACATCATAAATACGGGCTGTTTAGGTAGGTTTTGTAGCTGCTTTAACTTGTGAGACAGTGAGGATCTAGGTACTTATCAACACGTACAGTAAAGGGATTTCTTAAATTGTAATATTGTTGGACAGTTAGGATAGCTTGAGTATTTAGGAAGGGGATACATTGTTTTTTGTAAGATTTTACAGATGTTTCCTACTTAGACAGAGCCAAGCTAATTCATTAATGCCTTTCCCAAGGGCTGGGCAATATGACGATATATATATTGTCAAAATTATATAAAAATGTCTTTTGTATATTTTTCTATATCGTTTCTATCGCGATATAGGCTAGGCCTATAGGCCTATTTATTTCGTTTTACCTTCATAATTTCAATTAAAACTTCATTTTGCACTCTTAAAATGAGAAAATACTTTTCATTTGTCAAGTATTTAATTCACACAGGAGTATACAAAAATAAGCTTTACCATGTGGTTATTTCATATAGACTATTTATTGAATTCCCCGAAAAAAATGCTATATCTTGGTATATATTGTTATCAAGATATGAAATGACCTATATATCGGGATATACGATTTTGTCCATGTCACCCAGCCCTGTCTTTCCCCTCTGCTTGCAGCTTGAAAGTGTGGCTATAGCGTAGCCTAGCCTAACTTGATACACTCCTAACAAGAAGGCTAACGTGATTTAAAATGATATACGATGCAGCTAAAATTAAGCTAATTGTCAGATTCTTTTTGAATTATTTGTTAAGAAACTAATGCTAGGTTTAAAGAATAGTTCGACACTTTGTTGTGACATAAGCTGAAAGCTAATTAACTTTCTTGCCAAGAGTTACAAAGTCAACACCGCTCTCATGTCTGCATGGTCGGCTACATATGAAGCCAACGCCAGCAAAATCCGCTTACCAGCACATCTAATGCTCCCTGATTAATACGTCATATCTCATTTGTTTGATCCGTACAAAGTCAAAGTCTTTGGACAGAGTCAGGCTAGTTGTTTCCCCTGTTTCCGGTCTTTATGCTAAGCTAAGCTAACCAGCTGCTGGATGGTATCCTCATATTTGGCGTACAGACGCAAGAGCAGTATCGATCTTCTCATCTAAATCAAATAAGCAGATTTCCCAAAATGTTGAACTAATTAACAAAAAAGAAAATATTAACCCCTTGGGCTTACAACAAGGTATAGGCCTATGTTTCCACCATAGACTGTATATAAAAATGGACGACATGACAGCTTCCCAAAAGTGAAGCCAAAACATCTTGATCGCCCCCTGGTGGCTGGTTGCAGTATAGGTCATAAAGCCCGCCCCTTCCATGTTAGTGGATGGGACATGGGCTAAACTAAAAATTCAGAGTGCACGCCAATGTAAAAAGGGGGGTGTGACATCATGATTGGCAGCTGTGAGTCTCTCTCTCTGAAAAGCTGCGGCCGTGCTCGGCTCGCAATTGGTTCGGGCGGGGGACCTCGATACCACGGCTCCACCGCCCGATCACTACTGCTCAGACTCCGAGACATTTTGGCTTCACTTCTGTCCAGTGGGAGGATGTGGAGACGCCTCGCGCATCTTTAAATACAGTCTATGGTTTCCATCCTTTTAGTGGAAATGCATCTTGTTCCAATAAAAATCAATATTCAACCACATCAACCATTTGAGTTAAGCTAGGCTAACCTTTGCATTTTCTTAATTCTGATTCTGATCAAGTAAGAAAAACTGTAAAATTCTCCAGAAACCAAACTGTTGTTTTAAGTCAAGCAGTTAGTTCGACACCCATATACAGCAGATGTGCACGCACACACTCTCACATACAGGCTAGGTACAAAGAAAGATGTGTAACCAGTGAACTTATGAACCCTGTTGTCTTGGTCATCATACCAAAGTGTTCTGAAGGCAAGCATGGAAATATGCAAAACATGGCCATGGATGGGTCGAGAAGAGGAAGCATGGGCAGAGAGGAGAGAGAAAGAGAGGTAGTAGTGGTTTCCCAAACCTTATTCTTCTTCACACCTGTCTCCTCCTCCTCTTCCTCCTCCCTTGTATTAGAAAATGTCTTCTGGAGAGTCTGATCCACAGATTCATACAGCTCAGTCCCCCCTCTCTTTTGTCGGTTATTGGTGTTATATCACTTCCTGGATAGATGACATCATTTCCAAACATGCGCTGTCATATGCGCTGAGCTTGGAGTTGCTGAGCCTCCCATTTGTTGACTGCTGTATCCCGTCATGCCGTTGGTGTTATAGTGATTCGTGCCGGCCATGTGCTGACTCATCTGAAAGCCAAAAAACACATTTTTGTTATTAACAGAACTTTCACTATCTTCAAAATTCATAGTCCAAAACTAATAATGCACACACCTGGCTAATGTTCCACTGTGGCTGCTGGGCATGTTGCACTCCGTACGCCTGCTGCTGCTGCGCCATCATCCCACTCTGCTGCTGTCCCATAATGCCGTTCTGCTGCTGCTGTCCCATCATCCCACCCTGCTGCTGTACCATCATCCCACTCTGTTGTTGTCCCATAACGCCATTTCGTTGCTGCTGCTGTCCCATCATCCCACTCTGCTGCTGTACCATCATCCCACTCTGTTGTTGTCCCATAATGCCATTCTGCTGCTGCTGCACCATCATCCCACCCTGCTGCTGTCCCATCATGCCCTGGGTCATCCCTGTCATGTAGGGTGGCGCCATAACGCCACTAGGCTGAGCCATGACACCCTGCTGTCCCATCATGCTGTTCTGTTGAACTCCAATCAGACTGCTCTGTTGCTGTCCCATCACGGCCATCTGTGATGTCATCATGGCACCTCCCATTCCACCCGCCTGGGCTAAAGAATGGTACGATCCGTACGGGTGTGTCGGGTATCCCATTTGGTTCATGTACAAGCCAGCTGGAAATAATCACAGATAGAAAGCGGCCAATTAATAATGCTGATTCTCAAGCCTCTTTGATGAAACTAACTCACCCATTGAATTAAGACTTAAGGACGCATGGAGAAAACAATATCTGAGAGAAGGTTCTCCAGTTCTCACCGTGAGCAGACCTACTGCTGGCGAGCACTGAGGGAGTGGAGGCGTACAGGGAGAGAATAGAGTCCTTGGACAGTTTCTTGACAGTGCCCTCCTCTGCTTTGGAGGCCGGACCCAGAAACAGACTGAGGTTATCAGGCACCGAGGCAGTCACTCTGCTCTGAGGCATGGAGCTGGAAACAGGCTGGAAACACAGATAGAAGGTAGGGGAAGGTTATCAACAGTGGAAGGATACAACCCAGCCAACATTCGTATGCGGGGCCCATGTGACTAGTAAATGGGCTGAAAAATGGGCCCTATATGGGAATGTCCGCGGGTTCCATAATGGCCCAGTGCCAATTGCGCACATAGATTTCATGCAGGATTACAATGGGTGTTATGTTGGCCCCAACTTGGCAACATACCCATCAAGACCCATCTTAGTCCCAGTTTTAAGTTCTATGTGGGTACTACATGGGGACTACATGGGCTGAAATATGGGTTGTAAGTGGGTTTGTCCACAGTTTCCATGATGGCCCCATGCCAGTTACCCTTGTGGGTTTCATGCAGGAAAACACTGTGTCCAATCTGGGCAACATAAACCAAAACCCATCTCTAATTTCCCATTAGTGACCCACCTAGAACCCACATTAGTTGACCCAAGTGGGTCCCAGATAAGATGCCTATTTTGAGCCCATACCCACTTGGTACCCAGGTACCCCCAGCATAACCCATGTGGGGCCCACATAACCATGTTGGCTGGGAATTAGGGGTGACAACAGGGGCAAATGGCATCTACAAAGGCAGATTAAAACAACATTAAGTCTACATACACATTATTGGCTTTTAAGAGTGGTGCTTTGAGCTACATGCTAACTTAAGCATGCTAACATGCTCACAATGAAAATGCTTACATACTAATGTTTAACAGGTATGCTCACCATCTTAGTTCAGCCTATTAGCATGCTAACATATGCTAATCATCAGTAAACAAAGTACAACTGAGGTTGATGGGAATTGATGTTTTGGAGTCATTTGGTCATAAATGACAAACTGAAATTTGAACCAGGGGGCCAGTTGCATAAAGATAGACCACTAGTCTTTGTCTTGAATATAACTTTAAGTCAGACTCTTAAGATACTTTAATTTACCTGTTGCATAAAGCTTCCCTATGAGTGACTAATGGAAGACTGATAGCCTATCGGGCAATGCATTATGGGTGACATAAGACACTTCACAGAAGAGAAAAAATTGGTGGATGCAACAGAGACACCACACCAAGTATGGGAGAAGATAACAGAAAAGGTAAACAGCATAAATCCAACGGTCATTAGAACCGTTAAAGCCGTTCAGAATCAGTTCAAGAATATGGTACAAGAATCCCCCCAAAATATGGATAAACAGTTGAAATAGTTAGCTAAAAATAACTAAAGGTAACAGATAAACAGTTGAAAGAGTTGTCTAAAAACTAAAAAAAGATCTCCCTCAGGCTTAGCCATGGGGAGAGGTGGCTAACTTTCCTTCCCTCAAATTAAGTCAATCTGAATATTTATTCAACGGGCAGGTTTAATTAGACTAGACCTGACAATCTAAGGCCAAGACTAGTCTTAAAGGTCACATATTATGCTCATTTCCAGGTTCATAGATGTATTTTAATGTTGCACTAGAACATGTTTACATGCTGCAATGTTCAAAAAACCCTTTATTCTTCTCATACTGCAGCCTGAGTCTGCCTGCCTCAGAGCCTAATTCAGCCTCTGTCTGAAAACCACTGATTCACAGCCTGTCTCCTCCCACTCTGCTCTGATTGGTCAGCGTTTTCTGTCAATCAAACTTCCTCAACAACACAGCGTCATCCTCCCCCTCCCTCCCGGAGAAGCTCTGGAGAGAGAGAGGAGTGGAGGGAGAGGCAGCTAGAATAGAGCTTATAAACCACTTTAAAGTTTATAAACCAGAAACTTCACCCAGCGCACGTTACCGGAGGAATCTGATCAGAAATCGGCGACACATGATGAACATCTGCGGTCCAGATTCCAGGTTTTCCTGACGGTTTCTCTCAGGTAAATAATACTATTTATAGCTCTGTTAGTTAACTCAGTGTTTACCTCATGCATCAACTCTGTAAACCGTAAACATACACTCTGTTTTACGTCTGTCTTTACAGATCCATCTGTGAGAAATGACCGACAGAATCATCCCAGAGGAGAGCAGACAGCTGAGGGCAGATGGGAGATACAGAGCTAACCTTAGCTACATGCTACCGCTATGAGACGGTGTGTAAACACAGCGACCATCAGGGTGGAAAATAGAAGATGTGAAACAGTAGTCAGTTCATTATTTCTGCTAAAAGATAAATGTATGGAAGATCAGAGTAATGGTATATTATTTACAGTAGTAGCTGTCTCTGTGTTACCATGACTACAGACCACCGGAGCTTAGCTTACCATAGTTTACCAGAGCTGAAGACTTTCTCCTGTACCATGTCACATAACTAACTAACAGGTGAGATGATTACAAATGCTGTGAATAATTAATATTGTCATCTGTCAACTCAAATAAAGTTTGACTTGTATAACAGAAATGTGTTGTGTTGCTTACAAGTCACTATTTACTACCTGTACTCTGCTACATGCATGACATCAAATATATATAATATATAAATATCATCTGTTTAAACAGTGTAATTACATAAAGCCTTTGTGAAAGAACATGTTATATTTAGATGATGGGAGTACATGAAGCCTGTTCTGCTGGTTCTTGCAGACTTTGCTCAAGTTAGGTTGAGGAGGAGAGACAGTGACGCGCTGTGGGGCGGGGTCAGCTACTGAAGGTTCTCTCTGGTTCGACCAGGAAACCCTTACATGGCTTGCATTTCTCTAATGACGTCAGAAGAGAAGGAAAAAAAGCGATTTTTTTTTCTGCACCCATTTCCGGACAAACGGAGGAGGAGAAAAAGAGAGAGGATGGTCTTTTATGATACTATGGTGGCCTGTAGACACACTGGGGACAGATATTGATGTTTAAAAGACATGGAAAAGTGCATTTTGCATAATAGGTGACCTTTAAAGTTTGTGCATCTAGCCCCTGATGATGAAAAGTCGGGGGATCACTAAATTTATTACAACTCAAATGCAACAGGAATGTCTGTATTCATTGGCAATTCATCCAATAGTTGTCTAGACATTTCAGTCTTTACCGCAAATGCAAACCTCATTTTGGTGCTAGAGTCAGACGAAATCCTCCTAGTGCAAACCGTGAATGTCTGTGCAAACTTATATGTCAATCCACCCAAGAGTTGCTGAGATATTTCAGTCTGGACAGACCGACATTTCACATCCCTAGAGCCACGCCGCTAGCATGGCTACAAACACGACGGGTCCGTGGAGAGCAGACAGTGTATATAGTATGTGCAGTGTGTTACCGTGGTTTTAATGGAGGAAGCAGAGGAGGGTGCTGGCAGGGAGCTGAAGAGATCCAGTGCAGAATGTGCCAGAGCTGGATTGGACACCGCTGGGCTCTTATTACTGTCTGGAACACATCCCCCACCATTAGACACTGCAGGACTTGGAGCAGGGGCATCTAATAGAGGGAAGATGGAAGCATGGTTACGATTATTCAAGATTATTCACAGTTAGCCCGTCTATTTCTATAACTTTCTCTTCTCTCTTATGCTGTAAATGTGTGTTTGTGTGCATGTGTGTGAGGTGCAATACCTAATCCAAGCAGATCTGTGACAGACTGGGAATCTGTCTTGGGGCTGATATCTTTTTTCTGTCACAACAGAGAAAGTCGATACAAGTAATGCGATATGTCTGCATTGACAAATGAGCTTGAATCCAAGAATAATTTTTCTCCAGACTCCCTGGCGGTGAAATGACCTTCCCCCTCCGGTCAGAACAGCACAGTTACTCCCATTTTCCTCCTGCTGGCTGAAGGCTCGCTTCCTCTCGTGTCACCTTCTCCTCACTGACTGACACCCTCTCTCTTCTTTCTTTAGCTCCCTAGTCTTCCTCTCCTTGCTCAATCTAATGCACTCACTCACTCTGCATCAGCTTAATGTTAAAAATCAAACAATTTACGTTCTCTATTAATGCTGTGATGCAGCCAGCGCTCACCAATTTCATCTTCTCAAACACGACTGGTTCCTTGGGTATATTGTCACAGCTCTTTTCTTTCTGTACAGAGAAAACAAATGGTTTTATTTGAGCTAGGCAGACACTCCAGGACGAATGGCCTTGCTCAAGAGTATCGTGACGGTGGTAGATAAAGAGAGACGAGACAAGTACGTTTTTTTCACAAGCACAAAGCTTTTTCTCTCTATATGTATGTGGACTCACCTTGAGCATCTGTATGTCAATGACCTTATCCATGTACTTCTTCTTGTCATACTTGTCCCTGATGAACAGCTCTGCGAACTGGTCTGTCTCGGGGCGCTGAAAGCACTCAGGTAAGAACGCCTCGTAGAGACGTTTGGCTTTGGCATTTCCCATCTCCTGAACACACTGGTGACACCAAAACATTGACGCTACATTGTTAAGCAGTCTTATAAAGTAAAGATACAATATAACAGGTTGCTATTCCTATCGTGTGTGGGGGAGTCCTGCTAATAAAACAGTGTGAATTCTTATTGTGGATGTAGAGAAAAGAGAAAAAAAAGATGCTGACGATAAAAAAACATAATGTTGACTGTCTTTGACTATCAGACCCTGACAAAGTGAGCTGTATACTGATGAGAGAGTGTCTATGTCCTCTATTGTGAGTGAACAAGTATGTCATTTAAAATCCCAGACAGACACAGGTGAAGCAACCAGAAATGTTTTGTTTATTCTGTCGACAAATTCCAAATTTTGTTATTTATCCTGCTGTCAGAAATGGAAATAATTATCCAACAACTGGTCATTTCTGACACAAGGTTTTGTTACAATGCAATAATAAAACTGTACAATAATGTGTGCAATAATTAAACTGTGCAATACTCTGTCATTAATACTGCATTTATACTGTTCATTTCAAGAAATATTCTTATTTATACCATTCTGGCATTTATATTTAACACACTTAATAGATCCCACGACTCAATTTGTATTTACTTATTTGCACTGTGGTTATATGCTATATATTGCACATCGTAATGCAAACATTTGTACATATTTCTTATATTATTATTTTTAATTTAATTTCTTATATTTCTTTACATATATTATGTTTATGTTGAAGCATTATGTTCATAATTTACATGTTACATACTCCTTTATTTCTATTTTCTTACATTTCTTTATGTTTATATAAGAGCATCTTTAATGCCCCTATTTCCCCCCTGCGATCAATAAAGTATTTTTGATTCTGATTCTGATAAAAAAAAAGTCTATTTATAATACAGCCCATGATAAACAGTGTATTTTCATTGTATGAATCAGGTACCAATAAAATAACCGGCTCCTACTGTTACTTAAACGGAGGTACAGTCGCAGAAAATAAGACTATGAGGAACAAGGGATTAATAATGGGCATTTTAGTGGAAAGGAGAAATAAAATATAATCATTAAGACATTAAAGCTGGCCCTCTTTAACAGCTACATCTGTATAACTGCTTTTCCGTTTGGGCATCTTACTTAATAACTACCACAAGCAAAAGCTAAATGCATTTGTTTTTATGGTTCTTCATCCAATACTATAAGTAAGAGCCCCCACACTGTAGTCAATCCAAAGAACATAAACTGGTATTGCCTGAGATAACTTTTATCCTGTTAAGTCCCCTACTGTATAAGTATGTTGCCGTACTCATGTCCCTCATTATTCCAAGATATGTACCCCCTTTCTGCGAGCTTACTACCCTAAAACTACATTACTGTACCCCAGCATTGGTGTGTACCCTTGTTGTCATTTTGGGATGTACCCCATATATTTTATATGTTCTTCAATTCTTCTTGATGGTGACTATATACAGTGCTACAAGAATGAGTCCTACAACCCGGAAATTAGTTAGTATTTTAGCACTTCTGGTTCCCTCGTCTGGAAGTCAATGGGTTTTTAGTTAGATACCTGAAATAAGGTCTGTGGTTAACACAAGCTTAAGAGATTTTACCGTTTAAATGAGACCACTAAACGTCATCATACTCGCGCTCAACGTTAACTTTGTACTTCTGGCGATGACTTGCTGAACAAAACGTGTAAGTATCATAAACGTGTGTTTGCCACAGAGCTTATTTTCTGCATTAACACAAAAAGCAAATAGAAAAATCCCATTGGCTGTTTGTCGAGGGAACCCAGGGCGATGCTAACTTCCTGGTTGGCCTACATCATCCCTGCAGCACTCTATAGGTATAGGGTTTGTGCTGGTTGTTGTACATTTTGACAGTCTAGATTAGGGTCATTATAGTAAAATAAAACTGAAACCAAAATGAAAGTAAGCAATGAAAAGTAGTTTTAGTAAACTGAAACACAACAAAAACTAAACTGAAACAATATTGCCTGGTTAACAAAACAAATAAAAATAAAATAAAAATGAATGTAAATTCATTTTAGTTTAGTTTTTTTTGGAATGTATTTATTTTCAAATTAACCTGCACATTTATTTGATAATTGAGGCTTATATATCTACATTTCTTTCTTTGTTATTTTATATTATTTATTTATTTATTTATTTTAATGGCAGCTGTAATCCTCCATAATAATAGGCCTATATCACTACCGAAAAAAGGAGACGGCATGAATTTCTGTCAACTCTCGTGACATTGAACCACAGAAATTAAATTGACTGGACGTTCCAGGAGATGACGCTATGTCACAATTGCTTCGTACAGATTAAACATTAAACATCATGGCCATTTCTCTACAGTTCTCCAACCATGTATTTTGTATGTATGTATATGTAGCTACATCTGAGACATTATACCTGGCCCTAACAAAAACTAAAACTACTGTAAAACTAAAACTAAATATATAACAACTAAAACTAAACCTTTCTGAAAAACTGAAACTAAACCAAAACTAGCAAACATACTCTGAAAACTAACTAAACTAAAATTAAATTGAAAAGTCAAAACTAAAATAAAATAAAAACTAATTGAAAATTCAAAACTATTATAACCTTGATGTGAACACCGTCATTGCGTACTGCATCACATTCATAATTTGTGAAGAACTATGAACAGTGTGTCGCACATTAACATGGATTAAATTTCCCCATCTTGATGTTTGGTTGTGTAGTGTGACCTCTGACCTGGACCTGCTCCTGTGTCCACTGATCCAGGTTGACAGACTTGACCTTGGAGATGTGGACCCCCAGGTTTCGATGGATACCAGCACAGCGGATACAGATGAAGATGCCCAAATTCCAGGACGCCCATCTTGGACCTGGCAGAGAAGAGGAAGGTATAGGGTTTAATATTTAGAGCAGAGGGTCTTTAGAGGGGGACGATTAAGTATTTGAGTGACAGAACAAAAATCTACAAGTATAATAGACACGTAGAGTAAGCAGGGTGAAGAATGATGAGAAAAACTCTCTTTCATTTTAGACCAATTATAGCAAGACAAGCCTGAAATTCAATTATGAGTTTGAATTCAGCTGGGAACTCATCTAATCCAGCGTAAATCATGCGGTGTCCTGACACATAATGGGATCCAATAGGAGAGTTAGCCTACATAACTGAGACTGAGAGGAGCGAGGGGGAGTAGAAAGTAACAGAAACACACACACACACACACTCTGGATACCTGCAGGGATGATTACTCATGTGGTCATGAGCCTGTGTGTGTGGGTGTGTGCTTATCTGAGTGGGCCATTTGTCCATCTTGCTGCCATATCTTAATGGTTACGTTTGAGTGCCCCATATTCACCCCCGTGCTTTATAGGTTTATATCATGTTGTTGGTGCCTCGCTGTCAGGGATCCTTTTCCTGAACAGACAACTCTGAGAGGGGGGAATAAAAACAACACAGTCAGGCTGTTTTTCTGCTGAAATTATGCAACCGTCCTCTTCAGAGAATACAGTCAGCTTCAAAGAGAATACTGGTGCTTCTCTCCCCATCTCGCCTTACATCTCCCTCTCTTCTTGCCCCTCCTCTTCCTCTCTTTCCTCCATCTCTTTCTGCTCCCCCTCCCCTCGCTCACTCCAGTTGGCCGAACCACCCTCTGCCTCTCCGCTCATCTCCGTTGCTCGCAACCTTGCCTTACAAGTCGATGCACTGTGGCCTTTACACCACTAGATGGAAGAGCAGCTTTCGATTTCTCCATTGGCCTCTCCTGTCCGTCTGTGCAGTTTTTAAGAAAGGCCATTCTATGCAAATAAAAGAGGAAGTTTCAGGAGAGAAAACATGCAAAACCTTCCTCTTTGCTGCGGAAACACTGTCTGGGTGGAGAGTCAAAGAGTAGCCTCTTGTCTCGGTTGTATCCTGAATGCTAAAAAGGTTCTGTTTGCATCATTAGAAAGAAGTCGGGTTTCTTGTATACAAACATTACCCGGTGTGCGCGTATTCAGGGGGCAAAACCGCTTTGGCAGCCGTTGTTATCAACATAGATTTTGCATTGTTTGTACATTCTTGTTGACTATACCAGACCTCTGCAGAGTCCGACCACCACATACCGTTACCATAGGACGTATTGGTATGAGATCTGTTTATTATTATCATCTGTTATGAAATGTGTACCATTAGATCAGGCATAAGTGTAATTTTACGTAACGTTAGAGCAACGTTACAGCGATTAAGAGCCGTAACGAAGTCTTGCATCACTTTTAGGTTTTAAGGCATAGTCGCTAAATATGTATTGTAAATATTTCCTTAGAGTGTGGGTCGATCACCTTGTTGTTGATCAGTTCATTTTTATCGATCTGTGGATCATGACAGCTCGCCATGACCAACCGCTGCTTTGCTAGCGCTGTGTGACTAAAATGCTTTTGCCCATCAGACCTGGATCCATAATGTCCTTCTGTTTTTTTAGTAAAGACATGTGATCCCCTCGGAATATTTAACATTTTCAATCCATCTTTTCTGCAGTTGGTGCAGTTTACTGCCCAACAACTACTGTATAAGTATGTTGCTGTGCTCATGACCCTCATTATTCCAAGATATGTACCCCTTTTTCTACAAGCTTATTACCCTAAAACTACATTACTGTACCCCAGCGTTGGCTACATTTTCAAATTAGGAAAAGGAAAGCTATCAATGGGCAAAAAAAGCCAACAAAAGTAGAGCAAATAACAGTATGTCCATCACCCTGACTGTCTGGCTGCAGCATGCCGGCTAATAATAGTAGAATTACTCTGCAAAGCCTGCTTAACCGCTGTAAACATTGGCACTGACAGAGAGAAACAGAGAGATTGTCAATTGTGTTGAACTCCCTCAACGCGGGAATTAGTTTGCCCTTCTCATCCTTATTCTAATGCTCCTCTGTGTCCTGGCCGCCATTTCTTATCTCTCTCATTCACCACCGCTGCCTCCCTCCTCCTCCTCTCCCCTGTCCGTCCATATCTCTCGCTCTCAGTTCTAATTATCCCTTTCTATTACATTCTCCACCCTAACTGTCTGGGGTTTTGCTGCCAACGTTGCATATTGTACTGACTTTTTATCTCTTTTTAACCAGACTAGTGGCGTGGCTCTCGGGGTGGCAATGTTGGTCTGTTGATCCACTGCTTTGGTCAAGACTGAAATACTTCAACAGCTATTGGATTTGGTTCAGATATCCATGGTGCCCAGAGAATGAATCCTATTGACTGCCTTTGCCCCATAGCACCAGCATGAGTTTGACATTTGGGTTTTTTAGTGAAATAGCTCAACAACTATTTGATGGACTGCCAAATTTGCTAAAATTTGGTAAAGATATTTATAGTTCATAAATCATGTATCCTAATGACTTTTGTGATCCCTTGTCTTTATTCTCAAGCGCCACCTTTATAGTTCTAACTGAAATGTCTCAGAAACTATTGCATGGACTGCCATGAAATTTGCACCCAATTAGACCGTTATCAGGCCATTAAATAGGTGTTATCGGTCGCTATAAGAACCATAGATGTCGGTCAGTAGGGGCCTACTACGTTGTAAAAGTGAAGGCAAAACTTAAAAAACAACACGTTCCAACACACTGTAAAACTGAACATCTATGGGGCTTATAGTGACTGATAACGCCTATTTAATAGCCTGACAACAGTCTAATTGGCTGAAATTACACACTGCCATATTTTTCTTTCTCAACCGTGTGTGCTCATGTGTCCAGTGGTGTAAGCACAATGTGACTCTAATCTGCTTACAACAGGGTATTATGACTGTTTGGAGTCCTGGTGCTCAGGTGTGTACGGGAGTGTGCCGACCAGGTGACCCAAGGAGGAGGGAGCAGCAGGACGGAGCAGCAGGACGGAGCAGCAGGACGGCGCAGCAGGACGGCGCAGCAGGACGGAGCTGAAGGTTAGTTATTTAAAGTGAATCACACCTGCACAATGTGTCACAGTAGCCTCTTTGGTTCTAATCAATGCGGTGCTTGAGTAAGAACCCATATACAGCATGTCTGTCCAGCAACAATGCACACCTCCAGGTACTTTGAACAGATATAGAGAGAGTAGGAGGAATAGACTTCTAAAAAAAAAGGAAGGAAAGATTGGACAAGCAGTCTCTACAAATCACACTCTGTGTTACAGGGTTTGCATTGCAATGTACATTTCTCAACAGTTAAGTAAACGTCCACTTTTCTTTTTGTAATCAAAGAACACCTTCTTTTGAGGTATAATTGAGGTTTGACTAATAAGTCTGTCCAGTCCAGTTTTTTTATAGGGCAAACTACCCAAAAGTAGAGGGTTTGCATAGGAGATTGATGAATCATCCCCTGGCAAAAAAAGAGTGTGGTTGTGGTTGTCAAACATGCAGCTTGAAGCACATCAGGGGAGGAGAAGGCAGCGCACAAGCGAGAGCCAAAAACAGAGACAAACAAGAGGGGATTTTTATAGTCATCAAATGGTGGACTTCAGCTGTTTGATGGCCTGCTGGGACGTACAGGGGGTATGACGAGCAGTGAGCGAGTGCAAACACAGATCTATAATGAACCTCTCTGTCACTCACCCCCACACACACATTTATTTAGAGTACAACACTTGTGAGGACCTTTTACTGGCTACATTCATTTAGTAACTCCTCACCTTTAATGTTTCTCCCTCCAGTGCACTTCTAGCTTTAATCCTTTCCTTAAATAAAATGTTAAATTCAAAGGGCCACACCAGAGTAACTGCAAGTTTTACGTGTGTAATTTAAATTTTTTTTTATTGATATTGCATTTTTTAATGCATGCTATACTATTTCAGTCAGATTTTAAATGCATTTCGTTCACCTTCAAGGCTGCCATTGATTCACATTTTATTATTAGCAAACTCTTGGCTACAGTTTATAAGTAAATTTTACTTGATTTGTGTAATCTACCACAGTAAATGTCAAGTCTACATAGAGCATACATTTTAGTCAATGTTACATTGGGACTCATGCAGCAACAGTCTCTTAAATTTTCTCTTAAGAGAATAAATAAGAGAAGTCAAGTTGTCTTAGTGGTCTTAAAAAAATAGTTTTAATTGGGATCAGTGAACCAATAGTATTTCTTTAGCCCACAAATCTCATGTTGATAATTCAATCATTATAATTACTTTAAAACATATAATAATATTAATTTGATATATGATATTCAGGCTTTTTTCCCTATGTTCCTCAAATTTAGAAGTTATGTTTCCTTGTGTTGGACAAACAATTTATGGAATGTGAAGATGTTTTTTTCTTATCTTGGTAAGAGTGCTTTGCGCACAGTTTTTTCTTTCCTAAGAGAAAAACATAATTAACAAAACATTGATGAATCCCAGAAATCAATGGGCACTAACGAAATAAGAACAAATGATGGCTACGAACAAATATAAGAGGACATTTTAACAAAAATGGTAAAATTGGAACAGTGAGCTTCAACACCTCATAATGATGATTTAACTTCAAACGTCAAAAGATTTGTTTACAAACTGTTCACGATGAAGAATTATACAACTCAAGAGCCTGCTAATAGATTTTCATTCCATACAGAAATAAATGGAAATCAATGACTGCCTGGACGGTAACCTTCAACTGGGAAGAATTTCTCTCATTTATCAAACTTATGAGGATATTAATCATCTTAAATATGGAAATGGAGCAATACAAACCACTATGATGCATTAACAGCACAATAGTATTGCCTTAGATCAGTGGCTCTCAACCTTTTCACGACACCCCTAATAATCAGGTCGGTGTTCGCAACCCCACCGTCCGGCTTAAACAGCTGTTTCTACGTTCCTCCCCCACGTTGATTTTGAGTGATTATTGTGAATGTTCTGATTAATAAATGTAGGCTAAATAAATAATGCTTTGTTTGTGATGACAGTTCTGTTTAGTTTTAACAGCTAGCACTATAGGCTAGCTGTTATTACTTACGGTGTGAAACACTAAGACTTTTTCTCTCCCTGACTCACCAAAAATCCCCCGTCAGAGTGCATGCACACTTTGACTCTCACAAACACATTAAATAAAATCTATTCCAAGGCAAATGATATCACTGGTACAGGCGATGTAATGTAAAAAAAACATTCCCCAGTCTAAAATATGTTGGATTGAGAACCACTGCCTTGCAGTAATCTGGGATGAGAGAGCATAGCATTAAAGACTGGGGAAAGTAAACATCAGAACTAAGTTTTTGGCTAGATAAGCTAATTTAATTGATAAAAGAAGTCAAAGACTCGTGGCCAATTCTCCTGCTGCAGAGCATGCTTGCTTTTACTACTCAATTATGCCTTTAAACGTCTGGCATAACAAGCAATTCCAACAGGTCCAACAGCTCAGCTCAGCGTGGTACGTCATATTTATAACAGAAGAGCCCCTAAGTATCTCAAACACCAACACGGATACATGTTCATTTAGGTTCTGTGGTGCCAACAATTGGACATTATTGTATCCTTGACATTTGTTTGTTGTTGTATGTGATGCCCTCCTTCTCATAAAGTCATTTAAACTAAACTAATTAACAGAATCATACATTAACACATTAACATCTTCCCTCCAAAGGGTGTTTTTCTGACACGCCTATAAGTGCACATGTCACACACACACAAACATATGTATTTATGTACACACCCACAGACTTGCACAAACATACACATAAGCAGGTGCATATGGCTCATTAGCCTATATCCCACAAGGATAAACGTTGCTCTCCGCACGCATCCATTTAATCCCACAGAGCCTCAGTCATCAGTGGATCCTACGCCCTCCTACACAAACACACACACTCATGTATACACACACACACTGGTCCCATCCTCCAGCCCCTCGGCATCTAAACCGTTCCAGAAACCCGGAGGCCACCCAGTGACCCAGTCCCAGTCTGAGCTAAGCAGATGGACCCATATTGATAATTTACTAATACACACCCACCATCTGTGTTACACTGCGAGTGTCACGACTGTGATCGCTACAGGTGAGTCACTGAGGTTTGAATGGGTTATACATCAAAAGACACTCCATCACTGTACGCTTTAGATTCTTCTCTTGTACAGCTGTTAGAGAACTTTGTAGTCTTTTACAGACTACAATATAAATGGTTTATCATTTATAACTATCATTCACTGTAATCTATAAACGATACTGCTGCTGACACAATACAATAACCTCACAATACCATACCTGCTACATTTCTGAATGTGTATTGTTGTTGTTTCTGTCACATTTTATTGTAAACTGTACTTAGCATTTTGTCTATATCCTGTACAGCGAGGAGGCAATTTCCAGGTAGCAGATTGATGTTTGACCTTATCACACTTTTTGTGTGTTTATCTATTATAAACAGTTGTACAAGGCTGGATTATCAACGAGGCCCAGGCTGCCAGGCCCGCTCCTCAAAGGTTCACTGTGTGGCAATTGTTGTGTGGTCATCTGATTCATTAATTTGGGAATATGTAACTATACACCACAAAAGCACGATATCAAAAGACATGACAAGGACCTTAAAGGGATAGTTTGAGTGTTTTGAAGTTGGGTTGTATGAGGTACTTATCCATAGTCACTGTATTACCTACAGTACAGTAGATGACAGTCGGCGTGCCACCAGTTTGGAGAAAAAGACAGGAGTTACCGCATGGAAGCAAAACAATACAGTGCTGTGGATGGGGACGTCAGCGAAACGTAATTTAGCCACCTAAAAGAACCTAGAAAAAATCTATATTAGTTTAAGTGTACGCTATATTCAGGATATTTTCCGACAGGGAACTGAACTGAAAGTGTCTGCCTGCTTTGAAGAGAATAGATTAGTTTCACTTCCAGGTGTTTTGCTTCTGCCCCCATCCACAGCATTGCTTTGCTCCCGTGCTGGTGTTCTGACAAATAGAGCTACCTGCTCAGAAGTAGCTCATCCTGTCAGACTAGTCTCATGAACCTCTATAAATGTTAAGTAGATTAGCTCATTCAGGTAAGAAATATCTAACAGAATGGCCTACTACCTCTATAAATATAGGTAAAGTTATGGGCGTGTCCTCTGGAATATTCTATTTGTCTCGGAAACACACTGCACATGCGCACATCGTGTTGGTAGGTCATTCTGAGCGGTAGCTCTATTTGTCAGAACCGCACATGCCGACTGTCATCTACTGTAAGTAATACACCTAGTATGCATAAGTACCTCATAAAACCCCACTTCAAAACACCCGAAATATCCCTTTAAGGGGGTCCTACTTAATTACCTCATCTTCTGTTTTATAGAGGGGCTCTGTGTCAAAATCTAGATTTAAGACCTTCAGCTGATGCTGTGCTTACATGCTTAATAGTCCAAATACCACACAGCAAACCTGGAACCTAATATTCTAGAAAAAATGTACACACTGCACACAGAGTGGGAGGATTGAGGGTGCTAATAGGGTCTATAGGGCTAATAGCTTATTTTTGCCCAGGGGCCCCTAGCAGGTTAATCTGACCATGGCAGTAGTGTATACACACAATAATATACTGTAGACGCTTACCACGGTGCCACCCTCTCCTTGGTACGGTGAGACTCTGAACTCTCTGCCAACCAGGGGGACTCAAACCGCCAATCACCTCCTTGTTTCAAATGAAATCCCTGCTGGCGTCTGATTGGATGAGATTAAAGGATGAAAGAGGGTGGGGGCTAGGTGGTGGTGGAGGGATACGGCGTGATTTCACCAGGTGATATCTCCACGGCAACCGAGGCCCGGTGTGTACGTAAACACAAGTACAATGGAGACAATAAAGGAGGGAGGCTTTTATACAAACACACACACACACACATATGCAGCCCCTTGAGACCGAACTGAAGCCAGAGGTAGAAGTGTTGACTACATTATGCACCTGCCTCGCCCTCTCCCCTCCATCTCTTCATTATTTCCTGACAGCGTTGAGGATTTACAGTAGAACTGTCACATTGTGGAAGTGGTACAAAAATAATGCAGTAGGTCATGTGGTACAGAGGAAAAGAGAGACAGGAAGTTGGGCAGTACAGGCACTAAACTGCAAAAAGCTATAGTGATATTATTTAATTGCTGCAGCGTCTGCACAGAGAGCATAGATAGGGATGACCTAATAGCATCCTTAATGTGTTTTTGTATGATTCCATGTGCTGGTGTAAGCAAATGCACTTGGCTCCACACATCTCGCCACTTCCGCTCCAATCACCCAGAGGGTGGGAAGGTGATAAACGCACAGTAATCTATGTCAGAGCAAACAAGATTAGACCGAACCTCAACACAAGCCATATGGTCACAACGCCTGACTTTAGAGAAGGAAGGGGTGGGGACATGTGCTCTAAAGGTGTGCACATGTGCGTGCTCACGTGTGTAGTGTTGTGAGAGCGTGAGCTTGTCATCTAATGCACAGAAAGAGTAACACTTATAGATGCGAGGAAAAGTGCTAATCAGGTACCTTTTTTTCAAGCATCAGCCTGTATTACAGTCAGTTTACTGGCATAGTCACATGAAAAAAAGGAAGGAAATGAGAGTGACGTGTGACCTTTCAATCAGTATGGAGCCAAGTGTTATTACAGTAATAAATGCAGAATGTTTTTTTGCATACTTGACAGAAAACACGCTGTAGATTATAAAAAAAGACCACTAAATATATCAAAAGAAATGTCACTTCTCTTAAAGCTAGTTTCAGCATACTCGTGTGTGTGTGTGGTTGCTATTTCCTCCCCTAACCCCTAAGCTCATCTGCAGTCTAATTAGACCAGTCTGTTGCACAGTGAAGTCACACCGATCAAAAAAAGCAATGCACAGGCATGCCTGATGACTGCATGTTTGAGAATGCGAGGAAAAACTAAAAGTGATGTGACAGATATATCAAATCAAAGAAAACAACGATCAAACATAAATTATCTAAATTTCTCTCTCCACATGTCTGTGATTTGGTCCACAAAAGTGCAAATATGACGCCTGTAGTCTAGTCTTAGAACAGCCACGTCTTTTAGATGAGCTCTGATCACAGAGTGTTTTTTTTAAATTGACTTCTGAACAGTCACAAGTGTGTTTCGTCTGAAGTCTACCAACGTCTGCAGTCCTATTTATATCTTATTAAAAAAAAGACCATCCAAAGGCCGTATGCTCTGGAACAAAAACGTGTTTTGTAAAAGGAAGCATTCACGGTAAAGTCCCCGGTTTGAATCCAACTAAGACCTTGACATCACATGTCATCTCAACGAAGCACTGTACAATTCTCACCATTGTCTATGTACTGTGAATGAACTGTGTGTGTGTGCAAGATAAGAGTTAATGCAAACGTCATTTCACATCGAATGGGGAAGTTGGATGTTTGTGTTTTAACAGGAAAGTTAAGCAAGAAAACAGACAAAAAAACGGAATAAATTAACAATCTATCATAAAACTAGAAGTGCACTCGGAGGTCGCAGACATCCGCCAAGGCAGGTTTCATGTACTAGTCATATCAGAAATAAACATGAATGAATTAATTAAAAATAAATTGTGAACGTGTATAAGGGTTTAGAACATCATGATGGAAGTATATGATGGCCATTCACATGCTCACTTATGTCTCATAAGTTGTTGCAGCAATTTTTGGGTTTATACCATTTGTTACACAGATTTGGTGCTAAGTTTAACCATTTTTTACCAACCGAGAATTGATAAAAATTATCAATAATTCCTCCAAAATACCACATTAAGACACAGAGACCTTGAGGGACACAATAGAAAAAAGCTATGCTGTGATTTGGTATCAAAAACGTTTGACCTTTGGAGACTTCTGCAATTGCATTTGTTTTATTATTATTAGATTGTGAGCACTTCTGCTCTGTAAACCACTCAGAAACCCCCTTATTGTCAATATAGCTAGGAAAGCCAACCATCCTCTGAATGCTCTAGGTCTCTAGTTTGTGGCTGTTAAGTTTCATGAGAGGTCACAACAGGTCATTTTATACAGTGATGTCAAATTTTTAAAAATGAAATTGAAATGAAGACAGGTTAATTGTAGGCTATGGTAATGAATTTGTATCTATGTTACTGTTTGTAAGGTTGAATGTCCAAAGAAAAAATCATTTTCTCTACATCTGTATTTGACAATTGTTTTCTTTTTCAGCAACCACTTAACCCAATTAGTGTTTGTTTCTTATGAAATATTTGTTGCACCCCAGATCACTTGTACCTGCGTTTGGCAGCTTTTCTTTGGAAGAGATGCAGACTCAGTATTGTGAATGAGCAGAGAGACAGAGGCAGACAGCGATTAAGAAATACAAAGAGAGACACAGGTACGAACACCCAGATAGTGATGGCCCCAAATGAACAAGAAGCTTAAACTGAGTGGGAGCGTTGAGACGAAGGTTAGCTCACTAAAAAATCTGTCTGTCTGCACCAGCTCTCTGAGTGCTCCTGTCTACACATTAGAACTGTTTCCCCTTGTCCTGACACAGTCTGGCACATTAATCCAGAGAAAAGCTACCATAACGTATTGATTTTGACTCTGAGTGTGTGCTTAGTACACATCAGATTTCCCTGCTGTTGTTTGCCAGTCCATTTGTGTGTTTCTCTGTCTATCTCTCTGTCTGTTAATTAGGAAGCAAACACAGATCTGAATCCGATTGCAGCACTACAGAATACAGCTTAATCCATGTTAAATATGGGAAGCTGCTTATCATTCATAAAGTTTTCACGAAGAATCCAAAAGGGTGTCCCCCCACATGCGTGACAGCTTGCAGTGATTTGCGTACATTCAGGGCCTTCACTTGAGAGTTTATGAAAGAGGTGGGAGCAGTGGCAGCCGTGTGAAAGTGACACGCTTCCCTGTTAAATCATTTCTTTGACATGGTATGGAGAGGCTTATCAATCTCAACAGCAGCCGTGCCACATCAGAATCAGTTTGAAATCTAGGACATATAGGTACCAAATGGGCTAATACTAAAACGGAGTATCAGCACAACATATATTTTTTAAGTTTCCTATAAAACATGACTTAACCTGCGAGAAAACAAGTTATTCTGTCGAAAAAGAATTTAACAACTTTCTATTATTGTCAATGGACAGCCGATTAGACTGTTATCAAGCCATTAAATAGGAGTTATCAGTCGCTATAAGCACCATAGTTGTGGGTCATTAGGGGCCTACTACACCCACTAGTAGGTTTTATCATCTTTTCACATGGTGGGCAACCTCCGGATCTGAGAAGTCGGGTCTACTACACCTACCACGTTGTAAAAGTGAAAGAAACGTCACGTTTTGAACACAAATAAAAATACTTCTTTAGGTTTAGGCAAACAAAACTACAACTTTATTACGTTTAGGCAAAAAAAACATATTTATGTTTAGGCAACAAAAAAACAGTTAGGTTTAGGGAAAAACATCATGTTTTGGGTTATAATAACTACAAACACACTGTTGGTTTCACACGGGATGCGAACTCCGATCTCCTGGGTGAAAGTCATGTGTTCCGCTTTTGCTCCTGTCATAATTACTATGGTCGCTAGAGGTCGCCGTCGTGTTATTTTATACCTTCTTTCGGTGATCTACCATGTGAATAGATGATAATACCTAATATTGGGTGTAGTAGGCCCCTACTGACCCACATCTATGAGGCTTTTAGCGACTGATAACGCATATTTAATAGCCTGATCAGCTACAATGGACACAGGAGAGTTGTTCACTCACACCTGAGGTTTGTCTCTGGAAACAAACGCTGGTTGTTGTTTTTTGTGTGTGTATGACACTTTATCTATAGTGCCATATGTTTCTGAGCATTTTACACTCATTATCATCAACTCATTGACAGTTTATCCTGAAACAAAATGCAGACAAAAGGTTGGAGAATCAGTTTGTTGATTCAGTGTCAAACTGTGACCAAATATTTGTGACCAAAACAGCCATGTATACACACCAACATGGCAAAAAAAGGTTCAGCAAATAGCTGATGACACAGTTCAAGGCCTCACTGAGGTCACAAACAGACCGGAGGGTGAGTGCACAAACACATACAATTGGGTGTCTTAACTGTGGTGATTCTTATACAGTATAATCATATAATACATTTTACAACAATTGCATATGAATACTATACCAGCATCCCAAAAAATACACAGTATGACATCACTACAACCAATTCCCTAATTAACTTCACTGTAACTATTACACTATAATTAGGCTAATTACAGAGGATGACAGACTTGACAATGCCTCCCTATAATTACAATTATAATGTGTTTGCCCTTTTGTTAAGATTTCCCTGTGTGCCCCATCCATCTGCACTCATACTGCAGGAACAGTGTGTTCAGGGTGACTCCTGATGTCTCCATATGTCTATGTCTCTATAGTCTGCTATACCCCTATGGGAGGTTCAGGGATGCTCAATGGTGCCAACATTTGGAGTAATTCTCGCTAATGAGCTCATTTACACATGTCATCCAGTGTGATAAAGTTGTCCAATCTCATTATGAACAAAAAACTAAGAGGTATTTCTCATAACATCTGTATCTATTGTTGCTATATACCTTATTACTTGGGGTGAGCTGGCATGCCATGCTCCAGATGCTCCAGCCTGGTGAGGATGTGTGTCTTGCACCATAGTACAATGTAATTGGTCGAGGGATGATGAATGCAACGCCGCATTTTTGTAGCGTAGTAAATGAGCAAGACTGGTCGATTCATGCCCATGCACAACACAACACATTGGGTAACAATCAACCTACCTTTCGATTCGCAGTCAGCGCAGAATTTATTCTCCTCCAGCGCCAGTAGAGAGTTGAGGACAGTCTGGTATCTGTCAACGTCTTTCACAGATTTGCCCGTCATCATTGCACTTGGTCCACCTCCTCCTCTACAAGCCTCCTGCTGCAGTCCGAGTCGGCTCTTTTTTTGTCAAACAGCCTCCTCTTCTTCTTTGACAAAATTAAAGCAGTAGTGTGTGCAGAGCCGACGCGCTCCTGCTCCTCCTCCTCCTATTCCTCCTCCTCGCTGTGGCAGCAGGGCGAGTTTGTTTCACTGAGATGGGATGATTGTCTCTCAGCCAACCAGCATGCGGGTTATGCAAATACTAATAGGGGCTACTAATCAAGAGGGAACAGTGGAGGGAACACACAATTAACCTGTGGTTGCTAAGATTCAACATGTAAGTTAATGTAAGGTCGACTTTAAAGCGCATCTGTATCTCTGATAATGGCACTGACTCCTCTCAAAGCAGTCCTCTCTCTCTCTCTCTCTCTCTCTCTCTCTCTCTCTCTCTCTCAATTTTTCAATTCAATTTGCTTTATTGGCATGACTGTCAGGTGAACAATATATTGCCAAAGCCTAAATTCAATAATAAATACATATTAAAAAAATAACAATATATATATATGTATATATATATACATATATACAATTAATTTAGCAAATTACAATATATAGATATTTAAAAAGTACATGCATTTAAATGGAAAAAAACAAAAAAGAAGTAATTAATGTTTGTTGTGTCAATAAAACAAACAAACAAATAAAAAACAATTAATAACAATATATTGCAATATCAAAGGATAAATGTAAAAAACAACAAACAAACCATGAAGTATAGGAGTAAATAAAAGGCAGAGTGTGAGTTTCATCTATTATGTGTTGTTCAATTTTTCAATTCAATTTGCTTTATTGGCATGACTGTCAGGTGAACAATATTGCCAAAGCGTCAATTAAATAATAAAGAAAAAAAGAAAAAAAGAACAAAAGAAAAACAAAAACATAAATATACATATATACAATTCATTAAGCAAATTACAATATATAGATATTGCATGTAAATGGAAGAAAACAATAAATAAGTAATTAATGTTTGTTGTGTCAATAAAACAAGCAAACAAACAAAAAACAATTAATAACAATATATTGCAATCAAAGGATAAATGTAAAAAACAACAAAAAAAACAAACAAACCATGAAGTAGAGGAGTAAATAAAAGGCAGAGTGTGAGTTACATCTATTATGTGTTGTTGTTGTGGTGGTTGTCTCTTAGGCTGTGACATGCACTGACATATCCTGCAGCTTTTATGGCGATGACACTATTTTCTCCAAGTAGATGTTGTATTTTATTTTGGTCAGAGAGGGAATCAAAATCTTAGAGTTTATATTTCATTTTCGTAAAGAATTTTTTCCTAATTTCTTCATATGTGCTACTCTCTCTCTCTCTTTCTCTCTCTACTTTATTGGCATGAACAAAATAAAACTAAAACATATATATACAATTCATTAAGCAAATTACAATATAAAGATATTTAAAAAGAACATGCATGTAAATGGAAGAATTTGCTTTATTGGCATGACTGTCAGGTGAACAATATTGCCAAAGCGTCAATTCAATAATAAATATATATTTTTTAAAAAGAACAAAATAAAAACAAAAACATATATATATACATATATACAATTCATTAAGAAAATTACAATATATAGATGCATGCATGTAAATGGAAGAAAACAATAAAGAAGTAACTCATGTTTGTTGTGTCAATAAAACAAACAAACAAATAAAAAACAATTAATAACAATAAATTACAGCTGCAAAAGTGTGACTACAGTGTCATTTTTTTGTTTATATAATGCTATACTATGTTTTAAAGCTGTATTTTCCTGCTTTAAAAAGAAAAATGTTTGGCTAATTTGTCAATATATTAGTTATACTGCCATCCTGTGGTCAAACATAAGAAGTTAAGGTCTCCCTGTTCCCCTCCAGGACACAGGACGGCGATAAAACAACCTGCCAAGAGCAGAAACTAGCAGAGGAAATGAGTCTGTGAGAGACAGCTGACTGAAGATCACAACACCAGGCTAGTAAAGTTACCATAGCAACACCGGAAATGAGATGACTTTTTTGTCTTCAAAATAAAGTGTGTAATATGTTTCTGCTTTAAAAAGCTAACTCTGGAGGTTCTGACCTTTGAGGAAATATCTCTAGTACATAACATCCCAAAGAAGCATTTCTTTAAATATTTGTAATTGAGAAGTTTTATCTCCTCTACGCAGAACCAGTCATTAGTAATTCCTGCACTTTCATCCTTAGAAGAAATTATTACCAAAAGCTATAATAGTAATGGTTTAATTTCATTAATATACAGCTGGCTTGCATCTGGCTCTAAGGAGACCTCAATATCCAAACTTGACGCATGGAGGGTGGATTTAAAGGAGGACATCTCAGATAATAATTGGAACATATAGTCTGCAAGGAGGCTCAGACGCAAACAGCAAATACTAATTTGAAGCTACTTCAATACAACTGCTTGATGCAGACTTATGTAACCCCTGTCAAATTGAACAAATATAACAGTAATATACCTGACACTTGCTTTAAATATAATGAGTCTAAAGGAACACTTATACATTGCATTTATGGAGTGTGACAAAATGTTGTTATGTGTAACTGTTTATGTGTATCTTCATTTAGTTATCAGAATCAGAATCAGAAAGGTGTTTATTGCCAGGTGTAAGGGGTATACACTAGGAATTTTCTTTGGCTTTGTTGGTGCAGTCAAACAGTATAATTACAAAAGAATAGATACAAAACGTAGAATGAAATAAGAATAAAATAAATAAAATAAAATGTATAATTTACAAAATAAGCTATAAACAGATGTGCAAATATTGAGAGAGGGGGAGAGTCAGTGTCGGCAGGGGGGTGGGGCAGTAGTGTGTATGTGAGGGAGAGACAGTCACAGGGGGGCGGCTGGGCTGTTGGAGAGCCCCACTGCCATGGGGAAAAAACTGTTTTTGTGGCGTGAGGTTTTGGTCCTGATAATATATAATAATATAGGTGCATTTAACTGTTTAATTGTCTGATTGATACTGTGAAGCTGTATATTGATTTTGGCCCTCTAAGAAAGGGAAAAGTTAAGAGAGAACGGGTGGGTGTGTGGGGGATGTTATGTTTGTAAAAGTCAATCCTGTATTGAATAAATTGCTTAATAATGCTGATGTTTGTGTAACAAAAAAACCCCCAATAAAGACATTGTTAAAAAAAGAAAAGAAAGAAGAAGCTAACTCTTTATGCAAGGACATCAGAATCAGAATTGTGTTTATTGCCAGGTGTAAGAGATTTACACTAGGAATTTGCTTTGGTTATGTTGGTGCAAGTCAAACAGTATAATAACAAAATAGATAAAAACGTTAGAATAAAATAGAATTAAAAAAATTTAAATTTTAAGAATATACAAAATACAAAATAAGCTTTAAACAAAAATAAACATGATATAAACAGATAGTGCAAATATTGCCGGAGTGCAAACAATCAGACATGATAACAGCAATAGTTTTTTTTTAATATGATGAATTTAGTTTTCCTCAAATACGCTGTTTTTACTTTCATAGTTGTGCTTTTTATGACTCGGTATTTTCTTTAAATCTTTTACTCTGAAGTACGACCGGAAGTGCGTGTTTTTAATCTCGCTAGCTTGTTAGCTCGTTAGCGGAAGTGCGTGACTACACTGGTGAATACGGAAATAACGAGCTAAGCCAGAATCAAATAAATAAAGGATTAATATCGAGTTACTGCCGGTGTTAAGCCTGTAACGCTGTCCCACAATGTCCAGGCAATCCAACCGAACAACAGACAGCAAGAAGATGGTAGGAGGATTAACAGCAGTTAAAACATAGCAGCCTAGCATAGCGAGCTACATGCTAACTGCAGCTAGCATAACAGCTGGCCTCGCTACACCTCTGCAAAGCTTCTTGTCAGTCATGCTTCTTTGTTGTTTGACAGGTTTTGGTTACACACACGAAAAGCATTTGAACCAATTGAAGTATTTAATTCATAGTTGAATATTACTGGCTTGACAGGAAGTGTCGTTTTAGCACACACAAGCTAAATAGTTAGCCTGCTGGTCGCTTCCTAATCCCACTTGTTAAGATTACTTTCCAAATGAAAAACACATAATATGCGATTATAACACATATATACTGTATATATATAGGTCTGTACTCGTGTTTTATGTTTTATTTGCAGTGTTAAAGTGGATGACACTAAAGTTTTAGCTACAGCTGCAGTGAATATTCAAGTCTTTGGTGTGAAAACTAACAATAACATTATGTTAATCAATTATAAAGTGTTTAAATATAAAGTGTTTTTATTGTTCATTAATTAACCATTATTTTGTATTACTGTTAGACTTCATTTCAGCACCATGGAGCTGTCCATAGCATTATCTGTTTGACTTCATGGTGAATAAACCTGTAGCATATCTACCTACCTACCTACCTACCTACCTATCTATCTATCTATCTATCTATCTATCTATCTATCTATCTATCTATCTATTCACTTATCTATCTATCTATCTATCTATCTATCTATCTACCTATTCACTTATCTATCTATCTATCTATCTATCTATCTATTCACTTATCTATCTATCTATCTATCTATCTATCTATCTATCTATCTATCTATCTACATATTTACTTACCTATCTATCTATCTACCTACCTACCTACCTACCTACCTACCTACCTACCTACCTACCTATCTGCACGCTTCTCTCCACATTGAAGGAATTACTTTTTAGCCATGACCTATGCCGAAACTCAGGGTGTTTTATAAATTTAAGAGAGGCAAGGTGTTTGGCTACACTACTTTAAAGAGGGGTTAGGGGTTAAAATGGTACCATGGTCCACACGACCATGGTACCATTTTAACCCCTAACCACCAGGCGCTCCTGGCCACTATTTATGTATTTTATATAATTTTGCCTGGATGCCTGGCTTGGTGTTATGATGTGAAAAAAAAAAAAGATATCAAATAGATTGGTCTTTAGACTCCTTATACCTGGTTGGATGATTCTCTTGTTTGTGACTTCACTGTAGATGTATATGTACGTTTTTTGTTATGGTAATTTGAGGACTACCCCAGGTAGTTTTCCACATTTAACAAGGAGAAAGTTTGCTTTTTTTAATACTCATTTCATTTTCATCACCACATAGTTTGTCCTAACCTATAACACAGTGTTTTGATGTTTTTTATTCCACTTATTTCGGCACAAATAAAATGAGATTTCTGTTTTCTCTGTTGTAGAACTCTGAGCTGTTCACTCTGACCTACGGGGCGCTGGTCACCCAGCTCTGTAAAGACTACGAGAATGACGAAGAAGTCAATAAACAACTAGACAAGATGTAAGTATCCCCATCGACTCGACTGTCATTAACTATTTTCACACCAAACAGTGGTTTAAAAATAGTGCAGATGCCAAGCAAGTGTGCTATGACTTGCAGGTGTGAAGTAAACAAACAAACAAAATAATTTTTTATCAGTACTTTATTATTTTTGTACAAAGTTGCAGTTTTGTTTTCATCCCACCTGCATACATCACTATTAGCACAAAGAAAAAGCTTTAAAGGTCTAATGTGTAAGATATGGCCAGAATTTTATTCTAAAACTGAATGTGAAGAGGTTGCAGTTTTGACATTACATCAAGGACGTCTATATATTGTGTTGCAGAGATGTCTACTGAAATGAGCATGCTAGCTAACTAACCCCGACCTGTCCTGTCTTGTTATACCTCTTGTTCCTTGAGAGGTGATAGTGAGTCACTGTAGCGTCCAGTCTGCCCTCAGTCCAGAGAATGAAGAAGTACAGTGCCTTGCAAAATTACTCACCCCCCTTGGTGTTTTGCCTAGTTTGTTGCATTACAACCTGAAATTTAAATGGATTTTTATTTGGATTTTATGTAAAAAATCAATTTAAATTCCAGGTTGTAATGCAACAAAATAGGAAAAACACCAAGGTGGGTGAATACTTTTGCAAGGCACCGTAGAGCTGCCCCAAGGCCTTGTCAATAATAAATCTATTATCCATCTACATTTTGACAGTTTGTTTATTGGATGAAATCCAAAGTGGCAGAAACGAGAAAACGACCACGCCTTGTCCTCCCTGCTGCCAGGAGACTACTTCACTGGGAGTAGAGCGTGCGGCAGCTCTGGGAGAGAGACAGAACCCAAAATTCCGGGGGGTGTGATCCCAAAGGACTGCCCCAACTCCCCACCTTATCAGCAAACTTTCTGTTACTGCAGATACACAGGTTAGACCCAGCGCCAGCCCGCGGTGACTCCCGGCGGCAGGGTTTTTGCCGGCCATATCTGAGTCAACGCAGCCACCAATTTAAGCTCTGTCCCCTGGAGCCGCCACACGCTCTCCTTCCAAAGCAGTCCCACGTCGGCGGGGAGGACGAAACGAAAACACTAGACGTTCCCTTGTCTCTGCGTCCCCAGACCCAAACGAATAAACAAACTATGAAAACGTACATGGACCGTACAGCCCCAAGTTCGTGTGCACAGTAAACACCCAGATGGCTAACATGAACTATAGGCCGACACCACACATGAAGATTATAAGATAGCAGTGTTATTTTGACTGGCTCTCAAAGTTTAAGCAGTTTGGTCGAATTTTTGCCTTTTCATTCCCTGCTGTTAGTTAGTAGTTGGCTTTTTTTTTTAATAACTGATGACTGCAAATTTGGATTGTATCAACCCAGTAGCAGAGGTGAAATGCTGCCCCCTATTTCTTTCGAGTATGTGGCCAGACTTTACACAGTGCACCTTTTAATACCATACGGTACTGAACATATTGTATATTGGCGTCTAACTATTACAAGATGTAACTGTGCATTAGCTAAATTGTATGCTCTGTGACTACACATATGGAGTACATAAACCGAGTTGCTTTGCTTCAATATGTTAAAGTTTATCGCTTCCGTCCAACGGAAGAGAAGTGATTTTTCTGGCCTCTTGGGTGTCTCTCTTTAACTCGCACTTTTACACCGCTCTGACACATTCTGCTGCCCTCCATTCATAATATACTCTACGGAGACATAAACTAGAGCACTGTGGTGACATAATAAGGTTTTATTTCTCACACGTCTGTGTCAGAGGTTCCCCCTTTGCTCCTGTAAATTCTTAGAACTTACAGAGCGTTTGAGGAAGAACACTGATATGTGTTTTTATGAGAGAAAAAATATCTCTGGAAGGAAACGCTGGATACTGTTCTCCCACAAAATAAGATTAAGAAAAATCGATGGTTTTATAACTAAAAAATTCAAAACATCCTGTCACGCTGACAGGACTTTGGACTGGATGGACTGTGCTTGTCTGCTTGTGCAGCAACCTTAAGCTCTCTCCAAGCTAAGTCCTAATGAGGCTTGTCTTACCTGGCCTTAGAAGGCAGTGAGTCTGAGACAGACCATGTTAGGATCAGGATGCATCAGTTGGCTGTAGATTCTGCAGGATACTTGGCCTTCTAATCATAATTATCGTCATTTGCCAAGTGTACGACCCAAAAATGTCTCTTTACGGTGCTCTGCAGTTTATCATTTTTCCTCAGTACTTTTCCTCTAGAATGACTTTATCTCTCTTTCTCTCTTTCATAGGGGTTATAACATCGGAGTGCGTCTGATCGAGGACTTCCTGGCACGCTCCAGCATCGGCAGGTGTCAGGATTTCCGAGAAACAGCAGATGTCATTGCTAAGGTAATTGGACTTTTTCAGGCCAATCAGAGCGTGACCGTGGCCTTCTCCCAGAGATGGAGGGGAGGGAGGTGAGGAAGGAAGAAGGGGAAGGGGAAGGGGAAGGAGGGACAACAGAAAAAGAAAGATTAGAGATTGATGTTGATGAAACATCCTGACAATTGAGGGAAAGAAGGGAAGTATGTTGGGAGGGGTTGGGGAAAACTGATGATTGTGACTGAGTACTGTAGATCAGAAAAACTTAAAGTCCCAGACAGTCTGCATCCTTCTTAACTTGAGGCCAAGATCGCATTCCTCTTTGCTTTGCGTGATAGTTACCTTGATATTCAGCAGGAGAGGATTCTCTTACATGTGGAATGAAATGCAATCTCATCCCTCAGAAAGGTGATGCACATTCAGTGATACCCAGGTACTCTTAGTTAAGCTCTAAAAAAACTATAATACGTATTAACGTGTCAGTAGTTATTTACTGAGTCGCCTAGCTGATCATATCACTGTTGTGATACGTTGCACTTCAATCTTCCTCTCTGTATTCATCCCAGCTTGTGGATTTTAAACATATCCTTGTGTTGTTTTGCAAAAGTCAGACTCCTTTTATGTCTGATAGACAGAAAGATGCGGGCACACGTTCAGCACTCCAGCTGTTTTCAAGGTGTCACTGCAGCCTGCTAGTAAGGGAGTCATTCCCCAGATGTAACCCCACACTAGCTCAGGGAACTGGCTCTTGGTCATGAAGAGATGGGTCATGTCTGTAAATGGAGGACCACAGTGGGACAGCGGTTTGGAAGGTGCATTGATAGCCTTGCCTGAGGATATCATGTGACCTCTAGCTAAACTCTGAAACCACCTCAGTCATTCGTCAGTGAAATGTATGTAGAGGTCTGTTCAAAAACACATTTTCAAGATCATGAATGGTTTCTTTGGAAGGCAAGACTTGGTCACTGTACTTAAGTTATGGTGCTATTAACTCATATTTAGGGCTGTCAAACAATTACAATATTTATGCTTAATGCAAATGTGTGTATATATGTATTATTGTAAATCAATTAGCAACACAAAACAATGACAAATATTGTCTAGAAACCCTCACAGGTACTGCATTTAGCATAAAAAATATGCTCAAATCATAACATGGCAAACTGCAGCCCAACAGGCAACAACAGCTGTCAGTGTGTCAGTGTGCTGACTCGACTATGACTCGCCCCAAACTGCATGTGATTATCATAAAGTGGGCATGTCTGTATAGGGGAGACTCGTGGGTACCCATAGGACCATTATCATTCACATATCTTGAGGTCAAAGGTCAAGGGACCCTTTTGAAAATGGCCATGCCAGGCATTTCAGCTAAATGAATGTGCAGTCAAACATTACTGTTTTCAACTGAGTAATCCTGCACTGTTTTCTTTTCTTTATCCACTCCTCATCGTGTTGTTGTTAGGTTGCGTTTAAGATGTACCTGGGAATCACCCCCAGTGTGACCAACTGGAGCCCAGCAGGAGATGAATTCTCCCTCATCCTTGAGAACAACCCGCTGGTGGACTTCGTGGAGCTGCCGGATAACCACAGCACGCTGGTCTACTCCAACCTGCTATGTGGGGTCCTCAGAGGAGCCCTGGAGATGGTAAGCTCAACATACTCAACAGGGCTGGGCAATATGACCAAAATTCTATTCCGATATAGTTAATTCCATATATTCGTTTCGATAACAATATTTATTACACAGCTTTATCGAATACTCAATTCTGATAATCACGGCGTTCTACATCTGTTATTTCTTTAGAGCAGACCATTGCTATGTATAACAGACCGTTGCTATGGGTGCAGTTCTGAAGTCGGACTCTGAAGGACCGTTTTTGTGTCAAATTATTGATTTCTTAAGTGAGCATCCGTGTAATAAGCGGGATAATGTACAGCTTGCAGGTCATAGTTGTGAAATAAACGCCTTCAGGGCGATGCAAGACAAGTTTATGTCACATCAATGACCAGATAGCTGTACATTATCACTTACATAACACGATATAGGACATTTTCAAGTAATTCAATAAATAAATAGCCTTTATGAAATAACCAAAGGGTAAAGTCTATTTTTTGTATACAACTCTGTGAATTAAATACTTGACAAATGAAAAGTACTGAGTATGTTCTCATCTTATTAAGAACTTTAGTGTACCGTAGTCTGTAGTCAAGTTAATGACAACAGATAGTCTGCACTCCAAATATGCAGAAGATTGTTTTCTGGTACGAGCTCTTCTTGTTTTGACTGTTCTGTTCGCTTCATCTTCGCTCTCACGGGTAAATTATCAGAATGTAAAGCGTTACCCACATGACGTAAATATTGCCGTAATGCAGTTCTGCCGCTGGATTTTCGACATCACGATAGAAACGGCATAGAAAAATATAAACAATAGATGTTTTTGTATCGTTTAGACGACATACTGTATATCGTCATATCGCCCAGCCCTAATGCTCACTAGACATTTTACACTTCAGGTAAATTGATGGTTGTCGTAGAATAGAGTAGTCCATAGATTTCATGTGCAAATTTGTGTAACAATTTCACCAAGAGGAAAAACAGTTTGTGCATAGAAATGTAAGTGATTATTCATCTGACTTAGGTCCAGATGGCCGTGGATGTGAGATTTGCTCAGGACACTCTGAGAGGAGACAATGTGACAGAAATCCGCATGAAGTTCATCAAGAGGATCGAAGAGAATCTCCCAGCAGGAGACGAGTGACGAGAAGATCCTTCCCTCAGCTTCTTGTGTCTCATTCTGGGACGACCCGAGTCATACGAGGAAGACCGTCAGAGGATGAATGAACTGAACTCAAAACATCGAGATGAGTGGTACACCTCAATAAAACAATTCCTTGGCACTGATCTGTGCTCCAGTTAGAGGGAAACGTTTTTTTGTAAGTGTGTGCCTCCGACCATTTATCTCTTTCGCATCCCTCATGGAAAGTCACTTTTTCTTTAATGTTAAAATATCCTGTTTCTTGAAAGAATTGTCTTTTCATTTGGCCATGTATAGACAGTTTTTTGTTTTTTTGGGTGCAAGGCTGGAAAGTCTTGCATCGTAATGTTTTTATGTTTGTCTTGTTTTCTTGTTTTGTCGTTGTTTTTTTATGAAATCAAATCACACTATATTGCTGCCAATTATATGGCATGTTAATTTATGTAGATGGTTATGTCAAATAAAAGCGACATATTTAATATGATGCTTTTCTCGTGTGTTTGTGACTTTTATAACATGCCTGTTAGGCAACCTGGAGTAGTTTTAACTAGTCACACAAATCCAACACACACACACACACACACACACACACACACTGTGTCCTCTGTACCACCTTGTCACTTCTGCTTCAGTGTACTGTGGGAGCATTATTCCTTTGGAGCACCGTAGCCGCTCTGCAAAGGCAAACAATAACAGACCTAATGCTTCTCTTATGTTTGTTCAGGGTTCATGGAAGTAATCTGTGGTTGTGTGTGTGTGAGTGTGTGTGGGTTGGTTGTGGTTGTCACACCTGTGAATGGCTTTACGTCACCCTGAAGTAACGAACAGAACTTCTCATTTAGATCGACTGCACACCTCGTCAATAACTGAAAACACAGGCAACCATTCACACACACATTCATACAGTGTATACACACACACACACACACACACACACACACACACACAAATCATTCCTGGTCTTAATTTAGAAGCACAAATCTGATCTTGATAATTCGAGAACATTAGCCATGTTTTTCTTATTCTTTCTTTTTCTGCTTTATTGTGCAACAGAACAATAACATTAGTATCAAACTCTCAAGTTGCCTGAAAGCAGTGCACGTAGAGGCTGAGATTGTCGGATAAGGATTTTCCTTTTGGAGAAATCTGTCAGCTATTAGCTGCTGGAAAGTGCTACACATCCTATTTTACAGCTGTTATTACATGAACCCCTTTCTGCTTTTACAGTTTTTAATTATCAGGCACTTGAAGTAGAATTCTCCAAAAGGCCACCAGAGGTTGCTGTGCACATTAAGTTCCTCAGCTGTAGGCAGCATCGTTCCCAGTATAAGGCTTAAGTGGGTATTGTGGGAGAAAAAAATTCCCTTATTTGTGGGAGTAAAGGCCCGAGCTGCCAGACAACATAAATAAAAGGTTCAATTCAGATTATGAATATGGAAAGAGCAGACAATTTGCAGTAGTTGAGCAGAGTGGCCGATGCCAATATATGGACTCTAGCTTTGATTTGGCTGGAGATTAGACAAACAATGACAACATGCAGTCTTTGTACTTTCTTATGCCGGGGAAGATGTATTAGGATGGGATTTCATAGTACTATTTACTGTCTTAAGCCTCTGCCCACTCCTGTCTGGGGTAGTGCTCATTTAAAAGGATAAAGAGTGGAAAGTGGAAGCACCCCGACGGCAGTCGGCTTGCAATAAGCCTGGTGGGCCATTAGGCGAGCTCTCAACACATTACGTGCACATATCTATGCACCCTGTAGGCCTGTGATGTGGATGTTGGATGGAAAGTGGGCAGGAAATAGTTTTTGTGCAGAAGCTCAATGTAAATGACTTGGCAGAATTAGAGCCGTGTACCTGGGGGATGGACGGACAGCTGGGTTTGTGTACTTGTGAAAACCTGTATCACTCTGCCATATGCTCGCAGGAATTTGACTTAACAAACACACACATCTTATACACACGTACTGTACACGGAGGCCAGAGTGCAGGATGAATTTATTACAACCACTGTACTCACACGTAGGTGTTAATACACACTAGAAGGACCTTGTCCAAACACGCAAACAGGCCATTTTTTTGTCCCCCAACATTTAAAGATATGTCTAGCGAGAGTTTTGTGTTGATTGTTTTCACAGTTTTACCCATTAAACGAGAAAGTATGAGGACTACGAACTAACTAACCCTCCGTTATGACTTCACTCCTCATAACCTGTCCATCTGTGATTTCTATTCCATTTGCAAGACTGCAGATGTTGTTGCAGAATGAAAACACAAGTAAAGTTGTTGTTGAGGCACTTAAGTCTCTCTGAGCCATGAGGAAATGCTTCGAGGATGCTATTTTTATCTCTCTAACTTTCTCTCTCTCATAGCTGTTTAAAACACAAATGCACTCTGGGAGAAGGACGTTTCCCATTACTCATATCTCTAACACAGTTTAGTTTGGTGTCTCCCACAATTTATATTTTATTTTATGTTATCATTAATATTATTTATCGCAGCTGCCTTTATTTTTCAGAAAACTTTATTAGGACAGACCTGAAAAACAAGTAGCAAATGTGACGGGCCCGAGACAACGTGCGCCGATCTGCTTTAAGCCAGCTAAACGTTTCCATGTGGCCTTTATGGGAAACAAATGGTGAAAGGCACGCTGTGACAGTAAAGCCCAGCGCACAGCCTGGTGTTGACCTGCGCTTATTGAATACCGCATCCCTTTCTTCTACCTCCACTCCATCCATTTCCATCCACCGTTTCTCTTAGTTTTCCCACTTTATTTTCTCAGTCATTGCTTCAAAATCATTCCTCCTTTCTTTTTTCCATTTTCTTGTTAATGTTTTGCTGATGTGCTCGAGGAAAGCCAGCAGTCTGTAAATCAAAGAGAGGATGTGTGATAGGCAACCTTTTGGGAATGTCCTGCGTCTGATGGGAAACGTGTTGTCTCTCTCAGGTGAGGCGAGGGCTGACTGGAGATACAGTCACCCGGGATTTCCGGAGGTTTCCGGAGTGTGTGTTTTGTGTCTGGTCAGTGGAAAGAGCGGAGATGACAGCAGGATAGACAGCACTCTTTAAGAAAGAGAATGCAGTGAGTCAGTAAACAAGTGTGTTCATGGTAAAAAATCCCTGACAGACTGAATAATGTTCCCAGGCAGTGAAAGGAAAGAGGTGGTTGATTTAATGAGCGTGTCTCTGGTCCGCACCTGAAAAGATGCTCACATGAGAGCTGTTGTTACATAACTCACTGAAACACATTTCTGTTGTTCGTGGTGAATTTAATGGTTTGAGGGGATGTTCGTTTGGGATTTACGTGCATAAACACCTCAGTAAATACACATGGATGTGGTTTTGAGGGGTAATTATGAGTTGATTTGGTGTTCAGTCAAATTATGTACCCACTGAAATCTGCTACAGCATCTGCAAGCCATTTGGAATATGAATCATCACCCACTTCCAGACAAACTGTTGAACACTTCCTATGAATCTAATAACTCATGCATTGCTCAACCATTTACCGCACATCCACTCAGAATGTGAGAAGTTTTTAGACCTCCTGAAGTTATGTTTGGGTCGTCAGGAGTGTTGGCAGGAAGGGTGAAATGGGAAACAAATCTCGAGAAACACCTCTCCAAGCGCAAAAATAAAAGCATGGATATGATCCAGCTAACCCGTTCAATAAAACCTTGGAGTGTCACGAGGGATTCGTGTTAACAAAGAAAACATCTTCTCAGCAGGAAGACATGTCAGGTTGAAACTGCTCCAAAGCGGGGTCTCTTTTCTGTCTCTGGAGTGACCTGGCCGGTTCCACGAGGGTTTCAGCCGCAGCCCTGGACGACGCCGAGCCATTTAATGCCTTGTTTTTAGTTTTTCCTCCTTCCCTTTCTTCCAGGCTTTTTGGATGGGAGCTGCTAAGCTGCCTTCACTCTGCTTCCAATTTCCTCCTGCTCTTTTGTTCTTCCTCTTTTCCCCAAGATCTGATGAAGAGGAGTTTTTAGACGTTCCTGATGATACAGGTTTTACCCGTTCCAGATCCTCTTTTATCTTTCAGCCTCATTTTCCCACAATACACTCAACTTTTGTCTTGTTTTTTCTCCTTCTTTTGTTCCCCTTTTTTCATGACCCCGCAGCCGTTGGAGCTGGAGTTTATGTAACAGCGGCAGAACTTTCCAGCTTGGAACGGCCCTCGCTTGAAGATGGAGCAAAGGAGAATGAGTGGGAGAGGAAGAAAAAAAAAAGTGTCATGTAATATTACACTGGCTAGTCCTGAGGGCAAACGGCACCTCACCTTAGACTTCATTAGTCCAGCGCCTTTTCCTCCAAATGCACATATCTAAGCATATATTTATCACTTTCCCAGGCAGTAATAAATACGTTAATTTCAATTGAAAAGCAGGAATGTGAAAGTCCTGGTTTGCCCTGGACTAAAATCAAACCAGGCTTCCCTCCCAGAGCACAGGGCTGCCTAGAGGCTGCACACCAGCTGCACTGGACGGGATATCACCGCTCACCACTGCCAAGCATGAACCGGCCGCATGTGTGTGTGTCACATTAAAATTTTGGAGTTACAAAACACACACCATATAATGATTAGAGCGAAGTACCTCTGATGACGCATGTCTCCCAAGCAGGTCATCTATCTAACTTTTAAAGAATGATATCCGAGCTAATATCACAGCATAAATCTAGACACCGGCCCAAAGGCTTTATGTCTTCAGCAAGTCCATTTATTATCCGCCCACTTCAAGCACCTTTCACACTAGTCAGCAGTGTGATCGTAAGGGGTCTGGATGTCCTATTATGCAGGCTAGACATTTCAGTCTGTGAGTATGACTTTCCATATTAAACACCTCGAGCTGTCACACTGGAAAAAGACTGACTGGAATCTGACAGGTGGAGGTTCATGAAAAATTCCCAGTGTGGGAGATGCATGATGGGGCATTATTATAGCTGTATTTCCATTCAACTGTTGTGTAAATTTTAATCAATCTTTGAAATTTTTCCAAATAAAATGCTAATTATGTGTGTTTCCATTAAAGCTAATGTCTAAATCCATAGCAGTGTCAATTGCAAAACGGCTTTGACGAATGATTGTTGATTACTGATGGAAAATGTCGGTCAAAATGTCATGCTTTTTATTTTAAAATGACAATCTCAAAAATTTTAATTGTAATGTCTGTTAAGTCACTATTTAGTCAAATGAGGTAACACAATGGTGATTGAGCCTATGTCCCACTGATGAAAGTATTGCAATATTTACATATCTGCATTATTATGAAATGGGTGTATGTGGTGACATTCCCGGAAAATTACAGTTTTTCTCCATTGTATACAAATAAAAAATGGAACTATGCACACAGTTCTGCAAACTTGAAGCTCATGTACATAGAAATAGGAAATAGTATTTTCCTATTCTATTTCTATGCTCATGTATCAACAAAAAGACTCCAGACTTATAAACTCTGAGCACAATTACATTGTTTACACTCAAATAAGAATGTTAAATCAACCAGGACTGAAACCTTAAGGATTGCCACTTTAAAGATTTTTAATTATATGTTTTATTGACAGTTAGCAACAAACATACTTCCATGAAATGAGTTACAGACCCTGTATACATATATCACTCACCTATGTCTGTTTAAAGTGCCACATTTTAAGATTTGTTATACACAGCAAAACAAAACAGTAAAAACTATGAACAAATGGGGAGGGATCATATTCATTATCAAAGATTTACAAAAGTAAAATCTGGCCTGTGGGGTGTTACATAGTTAACCCTTTTTCCCAGCATGACACAAATAATTCCAATTTATGGTTAACATATGCTGTTATCCTCTCCATTGTTATGTCCATCCATGCATTTAAAGTTGGGCTCTCCTCCACTTCCTAGTAAGAGCCTTTTTTACCAGCTACCAGCATTATATTTAATAAATATTTGTCTCTTTTTCAGCCATTCTTTAGTCATAAGTCCAAAAATAAAGTCTTACTCTCCAGGGGTACATGACATCTGTGAATTTCTTGTAAGGCATTAAGTATCCCTCCAAAAATTTTGAGTGACGGGACAATCCCAGAAAACATGGTAATGATGTGCATTTAAATTTCCACAATTTCTCCAGCAAGCTGGGGAGTTCTTATCAGGCTTTTCCAACCAAACTCCCTCCAATTTTGTGAGCTGGTACATTTCCATTAATACATCCATATTGTTGTCCATTCTCCCTCAGATATGATTATCTCTGCTTCCTTCTCGCATTTTGTTTTAATACAAATCTGACAACATAAACATTCTTAAATTGGCTCCTTTGTAATTCCTGTTGCAATGTTTGTTAATGCAGTAGCTGACCGGAAGTAAACTTGGACCGAAGCTGTTGCCCTAGCAACAGAATGGCAACACAGTTGTCGGCGAGCGGCACGCTGCGACCACGCTGCGACTGCGACCACGCTGCGACTGCGACCACGCTTTGCTCGACATAGAGAAAAGCCATCGTGGAGCCGCGCAAGCCATTTGGAAATAATGGGTTTCAGAGGGTTCTGTGTGAATTTACCTTAATCCGAAACTATAGAGAGTAGAATTAATGTTGCTCCGTTCATTCATGGTGCCTTGGCTGCCTCATTTGAAAGCTAGCAAGTTAACAGGTGAGTTCAGATGTGTTGTTGTAGTACTGTAATGTTACTGTCAAACGGTTGCACTTTTAAAAGGCAGCAGTTATTCCATCTGTGGTGTCGGAATGATTCCACACATTACTTCTTAGATAGTTTGGTGTTATGATTATCCTTTCAGCCATCCTTGCTAGCGTCCTCCATATTCGGCTCGTTCGAGATGAACTGAAGATCAGGCGGCAGCAGCAGGGTGGTGACAACAAGCTGCGGTCAAGTCGGACAGTTCAACCACACAAGGTATGTTTGTTGACAGGTGAAACCTTCATTGAACAACATGAGACTAATACAATCTAGCGTTAAATATTACAATTACACAGAAAGTTGTGACTTTCTACTAACACGTGGTGTTTGCTGTCAAAAACTAAAAGCCAATCAGCTCTCTGATCAGGCGCGAGCCAGGTGTTTCCCATAATGCCCCGGGTCTTGCAGTCGGTGGAGAGCAACTGCTGCGCCCAAGGCCTATTGAAAGGAGGCTGGGTCACGGGCAGACATGGGTCTTGGGGTATGGGGTATAACACATGCGCAGTGTAACTGAAGGTGCGGTCTTGCGTTGCGATTGGCTCAATTTCGGCGAGTGCAGGCCAGATTTTACTGCGCTTGTGTTGTACCTCCTAAGATATGACGTGTTGATGACGCGTGACCCAGCGTCCTTTCCATAGGCCTTGGCTGCGCCTGGCTCTAAAAACTGTGGCCACCTCGATCTCGTGAGGTTATCGTTACCCACGCGTGCATGACGTCAGAGCAAGTCGGCATCAAGTCGAACACAAATCTGACTGGCATGCATTGCGCTGCGATCGCCGTTGACCGATTCTGCGCAGGCCTGGCTCATCTCGAACGAGCCTACTGTGTTAGCAAAGACACCATATCAACAGATACGACATTTCTGGGACGTTGCGGTGATCATATACTTTACAAACAACAGTCAAAGTAATGCTTAGCTGTTCAATAACGTAATTGAAATATTTAGCCAGACCATACATACCAAACCATTTGCAGATTTCTCCACTCCTAGCAAGTGGAAATAAGACAAGCTGTTTACAGCGGCTCTGTGAGGCTGTACTTATAGGCACAGTGGTGCTTTGAGCAAAAAATACTAACATCAGGATGCTAATATCCTCACAATGACGATGTTAACATGCTAACAAGGCCAGACAAGTGTTCACATTGTGACCCTAGGTGGTGGTTTCATCAGGTGTTGTGTTTCTTCATCCTAATATTGCTGGAGTCTGTGGTGGTGTGTCTGTCCAACTGTAAAGCCTTCAAAGTCTTTCTATTGTTGCCGAGTTCAAGACCTCTTGTTCGACTCCTGGGCAGCGATACAAAGGCCTCTCGGTGATGAGAGATTTATGTATTGGGTATTGCGTATTCATCAGACAGGCCAATATGCACAGAGCATGCCTCTTCACTGATCCATAATGTCTGTGGAAGATATAGTGCTCACACACATCCAGTAGAGCAGGAGTTATTTTCTCTGCCATTTTGTTGCCTGTCATGAAAATCCTGCGCTTCCAGGTTTTAACAAGATGTATGATTTATGCTAATAATGTGGGTTTTTGCACAGCCCGTTAGCACAAGAGAGGATGTTGTCAGCACAGGAAAGGAGTTGTACTTCACTTTTTTTTGTCTGAGAGAGTGCAAGAAGACACGTTTACCTGCGTGTATTTATTGTCCTTCGTGCATACATACAGTATATTTGGGATGCATAATGGGAGTGTATTCTCAGATGGCAATGTTCGTGCCAAACATGTGTAGCTGAATGTTCAACTTTTGCCCTTCCCATTTCCTCGCTCATGTCATTCATTAATGCGTGCACTGTGTTCCTCTTCATTTTCATGCCGCTGAATTTGTGATGTTTGCGTCTGCGTGCGTACATATCGTAGAGGATTTCTCCCGGCACATGTATACATGTGCATCTGCTTCACCTATGTGCCTCCCTGTGTGATTTCGTTACTCATTCAACGCGGAGGTGCTGAAAGCGCTCTCTGTGGGCCTCATAACGCACAAACCTTTTTCCAATTAGCCGGCCTGGTTGGGCTCAGTGGTGCTTAGATCTACTGTAAATCCGACCCAGACAAAACACCCACTGGGTCCTGCTCCAAAGGGACAGATAGAGAGAGGAAGAGGGAGGAAGCTGTCAAAAGCTATGTAGCGTTTTGTCGGATGGTTTCCGGGCCTCTCATGCTGCAGGTCAGTGTCTGGCCCTCTGACTGTCAGCATCCACATCAGTTAGCCAGTTATAGGACATTCATATGGTTTCATGCAGGGAACAATTAAAAAAGCCAGACAGATTGTGATCTCTGTGGCTATTTTACAACCACACGCATGTACGCATGCAGCCACAAACAGTCCCACACGCAAATATCAAATCTTTTTTCTCTGTGCTGGCCCGACCAGAAGCATGTCAGCAAAACGGTCTCTTGTTTGCAGTAAACAGCGGGTAACTAACTGTCACAGAGTGAGTTTCTCTTTTTATTAGTCTTTCCAGCCACTGTCATCTGAGCACACTGCGGTTTGTTTTTCACAGTAACTATGAACCGAATTTGTTGTTAATATGCTGTGAGGCCATGTAATTATTTCCTATTTCCCCTTCTTTAATTCTATGAAAGCATTTCTTTGATTCAGACATTTAACCATAATCGTTTTAAACCAAAATTGTATTCCCGAAGAAACAAAGGAAAGGGAAACATAATCACTGAATACAATCTGCTTTTATAATACCACATTTGGTTTCTTTTTGCACTCTGTATGTAGCACGCACCATGGAGACATTTTTAGTGGACTTAAAAGCGAGAGGAGCTGAGTGAATGAGACCTGGATGTCCCTTGGAGATATGCTTTGGAAGACAAAAGCATGACTCCAACTGCAAGGGAGCATCCAACATTCAAATATTTTCTCTTTACTTTTATCTCCCCTATGTCCTTCTTTGTTTTATCTACTTCTTGGCAGGTGTGAATGAGTGCAAGTAGATGATGCTGTGAGAGAAATGAAGACATGCCTTAGCCAAGATGAAAGTGATGACACTTTCTTTTGAGAGCAGTACGCTTATCTGGCAAGAGCAACCAGTTTGAGTCTTTGTCCACATGGCAGTGAATCCAACATTTTTCTTGAACCCCTACTATTTTTCTACCACAAATCAGATCATTAAACACATGATTACCCTCTTTAAGTATGTCTATAAAGGCTTTTTATTATGTATTCCTCTTCAAATCAACAGCATTCAACAGTATCAACAGCAATGTCTTGACCACTTACATAGTTTTTAGCCACATTTATGACTCCAGGGATGGGAATGTTGGTCAGTCAGTCGTTCCCAGTGGGCAACTCCGGGGTCTGAGAAGTGAAACCAATACAGGAGTGTCTTAAACTTGCATTCTTTCTAACATCCAGCAGGGGGCGACTCCTCTGGTTGCAAAAAGAAGTCTGATTGTATAGAAGTCTATGAGAAAATGACCCTACTTCTCACTTGATTTATTACCTCGTTGTAAACATGAGTTTATGGTCGGCGTTCGGTTGTACTTAGCTCCATCCTGGTTGCAAAAAACCAAGATGGCGATGGCCAAAATGCCGAACTCGATGCTTCAAAAGGCAGTCCGCAAACCAATAGGTGACGTCACGGTGACTACATCCACTTCTTATATACAGTCTATGGGCTCCATCAGTTACATTTTTTTAAAATTTGGCCAATATTTTATGACCAAATACCTGCTCAACTAATGACATTCCCATCAGAGTCAGCTGTACGTTTTATTTAGTGCTTATTAGCAAATATTAGCATGCTAATAGCCTAAACTAAGATGGTGAACATGGCAAACAGTACCTGCTAAACATAAGTATGTTAGCATTGTACATATGGTAGAGTCCTAATTTTGTTTAACCATATCAAGGGCATCTGTTTAATGTAAAATGTAATCAGTGTTTCAGGGGAACCGGAGGGTGGGTGATGCTTGCGCGACGACGACGTTGGTCGGGACAGTGTTATCAGCTGTAACCGCTGTATGAGAGCAGTGCAGAACGGCGGCTGTGAGCTCGCCAGTGAGGCACGCTCACATGCACGAACATGCACTAAAAGGCACCTGCGGCCGGCCTTGCCATGTCAACATAGCATGGAGAAGCTCACAACACGCACAGAGGGAGAGCGACATCATCCTCTGCTCAGGTAGACATTACTCTATATCTATATGCTCTTGATATCGCACATAACACCTTTAAATTGATCCACTGCTTTTACAGCATTTCCCTAGTAGAAGCTTTAAAGTAAGCTACTGATGATTGGTATGAATTTTGTAATTAACAATGTAACTTACGCAACACAAAAACGTTCCCCGACTCGAAAAATACGTTTTATAGCAGGTACAAAACCCTCAAAGTTAAGGCAGAATCATAAATGACCTCACTGATGTTGTTGTAGTTGGTAGTAACGGGATGTGCTGTAACCAGAATTCAGTTGAAATGGTAAATCTACTCTAACACCTGAGGCCAGAGGCACCAACCATCCTGATGGCGACACCTCCACCATGAATGCTCGATCCGCTAGGGTGGACCTGGTAATGGAAGCTCAAAGAGTGGACTGTTCAGAGACACAACCCCCCCATTCAAACCCAGCTCCGGTGCTGCATGGTCTGGTTCAACTTTACAACACGAAGGGGGGTCTTAAAAACATGACCTGTCACTACTCAACCTCCAAAAAATGTCACTGATTTTGAGCTATACACACACACACCTGCCCATGGCTACCCAATCTTTGACACGTGCCGGGAGAAAGGTGGGGCTGTAGTTCTAGCAGGGTATTCATGATATCATGACATCATCCGGCCAGGTGATGGAGTGCTGTGTCATGCTTTGTTTGGTTTTCCAGCACTAACCGTATTAGCAATAACACCAGCTCTGGGAAAACATGTCAGCGGGGGATATAACTGAGACTGGCACACAACGGCGAGGAGAGGAAAAGAACATAGAATAATAACCCAGGGAGTGAATGTGTTCGGAAGAAATTCGGGTTTGAACATAAGTGTGTAATTAGAACAAGGTGCCGTCACTCACAGTTTCACCTCCCTCAACCAGTGCCGTCACACCTCAGTGACCCCTGACCCGCCTGCACACACCACAACACTAACATTGTGCACCTCGTGACACATGAGGCACCTCTCAACACCTTCATATTGAACATACTGTACGATGGTTACATACATACACTGTAGAGCCAAATACACACATGTACACTTGAAGGTTAATCTGTGCCAGTGGTTTGGGATGTTTTAGCTCATTTTAAACACGAATCACATATACTACATAATTTTCTAAAGCATTTTGCACGTTTTTAGATCGATTTTCTACCATTGTGGCATTGATTTACCTTATATTTGTTTATGCTAAAAGAAAGACTTGAAAGGTTAATCTGTCACAGTGACCATTTGTGTTCTTTATTCATTTATTTATTTTGACAAAGTTACGCATAGTAATGCCGTTGCATGCAGGGCTTGCTCACGGTAAATGTTAATAATCCCAACATATTGATGCAAAAACAATTAAAATGCGTTTGACCAGTTTGCTTATTGTGTGATGCTTTTTGGCAAATTAATCTTCACTGTTTGACAAAGCTTCCGTGAACACACGACCATGCACAGACCCTGAAAGTTGCATTACTTTGGGAAAATAATGTGACTTTAATATAATAAATAACAAATTAAATTATTTTAATAATAATACTAATGAAGCAGATTAAGTATCAGCAAGATATTTTTGTAGTGTCCAACAATTAGAAACCAGTGGCTACCTAAAAGGTAGTAGTTTTATGTGGTTTGTAGCCAATAAGTAGGGCTGGGTAGCTTTCTAAAATCTTACGATACCAGTAGCAATACCAGTACCTTTAAAGTGATACCAATACCAATAGAGTACTTGATTTTATACTTTTCTTTTCCTACTTGATTCGATACCCATCATGTGAATGGAAGCAGTCAATTGCGTAAAATGCCCCACCACTCCTCCCCATCCAAATGATTTTTACACAAATACATTTTGAAAGTGTTCAAATTATTAAAATGTGTATTTATACCACGCTCAACTTCACCGCACCACAGATTGTATGGGTTGTAGCTACCAATCACATGAGACATTAGATTGAAGAGCAAAACCATACAAATAGTAAATTCTTTCTAGATCTGGGTACAAAAAGGATCAAATGCAGGTATTGTTTGACTGGAGAGGTTTCGATACTACTTTGTACTGGATTATTTCGGTCGATACCTTAAAGGTATTGAGTACCGATAACCAGCCCTACCAATAAGCTAAAACATCCAAAACCACTATGGTTCTTTAAGTCCATGAACATGAATCATAGAAAGAGTGAAACAGGAGGACGTGTTAGTATAGAGTTATAAATAAATGGATGGGTGGATGGGTTCTCAAAGTGTAACCAAGTGCTATTTTTAACCATTATGTAATCACTTCTCTGCACAATAAAAACAAGTTAGAAACAGAGAGTGAGCATGACCACCAATATGTATGGCTACCACGTAAATAACAGACTCACTGTAGTCAGTGCTGCAAGGTGTGGATGGCTGAATCAGCAAGGAAATAATGACAGGAGTAGTGGAGGGTTCCATGAAATGTGAGTCATTCATTAGCACCTCTTTATAGAGTTGTGTACCTCATTATAAAAAAGGTACACTGTACCTAAAAATAGGAGCAAGTAACATGCTTGGAAAACTTCATCGAATATTTCCATTTTCATATTTTGGGCACTTATGTAAAGTGTGTGACGAGGTTAAAACCAAAATGATGGTGGTGTGATGTGGTCAGAGACACATCACACCACCTGTAGACCCGCCCTCGCTATACTGGTGTTCTAAATCCCAAGTAGGGCTGTAACACCAACCAGCAGCTCCAAGGAAATGCATAATTATTTCCATTTCCTGAAAGGGTTCATGTGTATGTGTGCGTACAGTGTGTCCTTGTTTGTCAGTAATATGAAATCATCATCACAAGCAAGCATTGGTGAACTTCCTATAAGCCAACAGAGACATCTATGTTGTAAGGACAGTGGGATGGTAACAGTGTTTCCTGTCTAATGTTTCCGTTTCAGGGCACACAGAGACTGAGGTGGGAGTGTGGATGCCTGCTACAGCTGACAGAAGAGGTCAAGGATGTAGGAAAAGGAAGTGGGACGCACTTGTTTGACCTATCGACTGGGCGTAGGAAATGTGAATCATCGTCTGGGGCAAAGTCAGGCCAAGTCAGTCTGTCTGTCTTTTTGCATTGTACAGTAGCCCCTGATCGCTGTTACTCTGTGATTTACCGTTGACAAACAGATGCTTGCATAAAAGTTAGATTTTTTAGATATGTAGTTAGCGACGAAAAGGATGGCTCTGTCGCAGCTAAACTTGAGACCGGGGTATGCTCAAAGTTGACAAAAGGTTTATCTATTCTGAATGGCCACACTCGATAGTGGCATGAAAAATCCACTGTCATAGATAAGGGGCAAAATGTAAAGACTTTTCAAATTGGGACAATTGACCCTTCACTAAGTCATGCCCCTCGAACGCAGACTGGCCAATCATACCGTGGCATCGGCCAGCTTTGACCAGGGTCCGACAATACGGCTCTGCTCCATAGACTCTCGTGCAATCGTTTCAGATCCTCTTTTGTTTTTTCAGGCTGTTTTTGTGGATTTCGAGTTAGTCATGGTTAAATGATGTGCCTGGGGTACGTGTCATAGTGATACTTGTTATCGAAGAGGTTGGAAGGAGACATACGTTTCTAAAACATTACGTTTCAATCATTAACTAGTGTTTACACTATGCTACGCTAGCTACTGAAGGTATACACATGCTGATTTTGCTTTTTAATGATTGTAACAGTGAATAAAGACCTACCCGGCTTTACAGGAACAGTGTTGTTCCTTAATTTCATTGTCATCTGTCTCGATCACCAGGTGATGTGGTGGTTCACTTTTAAGCTGGGGACACACCAAGCCGACATCAGAGACGACGCAGCGACGAAGGCCACCAGCTGCGTCGCCTCACATCACCTTTTTTTTGGCTTAAAAGTTGCACTCAAACACACAGCAAAGACTGCAGCCGACGGTCGGTAAGCATGTACGTTCTGCACCTGCGTGAGATGAAATAACTCTCCACACATCCTGATATATCCTTCAAATGCATATTGTAGACTTCTATTTATGCAGGGAGTGCAGTTAGTGACCGTGGGCTCTATGGTAGCTCTGACGGCTTGACGGAGTAGCAGCGGGGGGCGGGGCTTTGCAAAGGGTCAATTGCAGTGAACCCTAACCCTTGAAGGTATTCATAATGTTGCAGTCATTACTACTTAGAAAAAGTCACAGATTCAGTTGAAGCATACTGACGCCATTCCTGTTCTGCTTTCAGGAGGTGTTGCAAACCTCATTCAGCCAAAAATTCCGCAGGATCCCACTTGATTGTGCAAAAGATTTGAATGCAGTGTCTGTTGCCAGGTTTATCAATCTAATCTAATTGAGGGCCCTAATTGGTTTCTCTTGACAAACTTTGGTGGGAATGGATCTGTCATACAGACCTCCCCAAGGTAATTATGAAGTCAGTGGCGCGAGATAATTGGCTTCTATTATCCTTGTCTGGATGAGTGAGGGCAAACAAAGCTGTCCTGCAGAGGCCTGGAACAACGGTCATCCCACTGCACATATTACCGAAGCCATTTTTTCAGGTGAAACTGGAGAAGACATCCTATTCTGTGGAAGATTTTTGGCAAACTGAGGGGATCAGATATGGGAGAGGAGATTAGAGGAGAAATAATTTGGCAAAATTGTTTAATAGAGGCGTGACACATCCTAGATAGATGGTTGATTAAAGAGTAAAATTGGATGAGGTCTGGCCTCTGTACATGTAGAGAAACCACAGCAAACCATATATCCATTGAGTCATTCCTGAGCAGTTTTTGGCATAAACCACGGATTAATTTTCCTCTCTTCAATATCCCGCTCCATCCTCATCAACTACTCACTCAGCTTCTCCTCTGCATCATTTTCTCTCCGTGGTATTATGGTTTCAAAGTGATAATTCCAATTTACCTTTTTGGTTTTTGACACAGCATAAATCTCTTTCACTGGTCTTCAAAATGGATTTAACGTGACATAGCAGGCCCAGCCCAAACGCACTTTCCTTCATAAACCTCTCGCTCTTATTTCCCAGACTATTATGCTTGCATATTTCAATCGGCATGGAGCACAAGTGAGGGGTGGAGGAGGAAGAGGAGGAGGAGGGAGAGGGGAGGAATGAAAAACACAGGGAGGTCAGCGAGAGAGACATTTCTTTCTTTCACACCATGTGTTACTGTAAGATATTCATTTCCTCTGTGATTCCGCTCCCTCCCTCCAACCCTTTTGTTTTTCTTCTCCATCACTTGTCAGTGTGCACTGGCTGAGGTAGTCCAGGTCGCATCGAGTCCACTGGATCGCGTCTCTATCTTGGATCCATCCCTCCAAATCGATTTCCCAAATTGCGAGCCGTGCAGAGTGCAGCTGTGGTAACCCGAGAGCTTTCTGTTGTAGTTCTGAGCCGCCAAAGCGCATTAAAAATGAGCATGTTTGACTTCTGAGTCTGGTTTTGTGATTGAACTAAAGGGACAATCTTATTTATCAAATCAAATCTAGATAGAGATCTGTTGACTTCATGTGAGATTTCTAGGCGGGCTTGGATTGACTGTAAGGCAACATGGCAGCAACACAATCTGCTTACAGGGCTTTCATTTGCAATTCAGTGAAATGTTGATTTATGTCAGGCAGTAATTAATAGATTATTTAACAAGCAAGGCAAATGGGGAAAAAACAGATTCCCCTTCCTCATTTCTGTCTCTTTCTTCTTTTTCTCTCTGCCCATTTCTAACCTTTGGCCTCTACTGCCTCTCCAGTAAGCCTGAAGTTGCTATTTAACATGCAGTATGGCTCTTATTAAGACGTTCTCATCATAAAATCATAAAAACACGACTGTGGTTGCATTTCAAAATGCAAAGCATCCTGGCAGTCAAAAGAGTGGATATAAGTCATTCCATGTGGACGCGAGGGGTTGCTGTGGCTCAAAGTGTCACATGCTTCTGTTGCAGCTCTTTGGTTCCCATGCACAGTAGCCAAGTATCCTCATTAAATCGTGTGTTTTCATTTAAGTCTTAATGTGCTGTCGCAAACTGGTTACATCATCGACATCCAGCCTGATTCAAATGTTATCCATCTTTGTACCAGATGTACCGTGATAAGCAGATCAGAGGTCATATAGACACAGGTGTTCACAAACACTCTAATAGTGGTTTGTTATGCTGAACTGTTACTCAGGGTAACCATAAGGTGCCATGCCCTCCTGTCCCGCTTGTGAACTTTTGTTTGTGGTCGTTTGTGGATGCAGTCTTTTTGTGTGGTTGATGAGACTCTTGTCAGCTTCGGGTTCCTAAATCAAACGAACCCAGCAGAGCTCTGGAGTTGTCCAAATAATGTCAATTGTTCAGGCTCCGTCAGTGGGCAACCTCCAGTTCTGAAAAGTGAAGCCAATGTGGAAGAGCCTTAATCTTGCATTCTTTCTAATAGCCAGCAGGGGGCGACTCCTCTGGTTGCAAAAAGAAGTCAGATTGTATAGAAGTCTATGAGAAAATGAGCCTACTTCTCACTTGATTTATTACCTCAGTAAACATTGTAAACATGAGTTTATGGTCTCAATCGCTAGTTTCAAGTCTTCTTCAATACAGCATGATGTTCATTTAGTAAATTATGGTTCCATTTAGAGTCAAATAGACCATAAAACAGGATATGCTTTAGGGCGTGGCTACCTTGTGATTGACAGGTCGCTACCACAGCGTCATCCGGTCTGGCAAAAATGCCTTATTCAGTGTTCGGTTTTACTTAACTCCACCCTCTCGTATCACTTCTGGTTGCAAAAAAACAAGATGGCGATGGCCAAAATGCCGAACTCGATGCTTCAAAAGGCAGTCCGCAAACCAATGGGTGACGTCACGGTGATTACATCCACTTCTTATATACAGTCTATGGGCTCCATCAGTTAAACTACTCATCTTCTCAGTCTCATTTTTATAGTCAAAAAATTTAGTTTTGAGGTTCAATTATCGGCCCTTAATTTGTTTTTTACAGTCTGTCCAAAAAAATGGGCACTTATTTTTTATAAAGTCACTATTGACAGTTTGCTAAACCCCTCCCCCAAATACTGATTGTCCAATCATAGCTTAGCAGCCACAGTGAGGCATGTCAGGTCTGTAAAGCTTTGGATTTTCTATTTTCTCAGCATGCCGAAACAGTGTACATTGGTCTGTAGTAACAGAGATTCTCAGCATTTAAGGAGTTTGGAGGATGTGTCTCTCTTTTAGACACAAGAGCACAAGTGCAATGAATGCATTAAACAGTGTGTTATCTGCTCTATCATAACTGTAAGCGGCAATCGTCAGTATGTCCGGCTAACCAGCTTACTACCTTCAGTAGTAACCAAGCGTTACTTCCAAGTCCAAGGAGCACATCATTAGTTTGTGGGGTTACAGGTTATGTAAAAAAAAAAGCCCTGTCCACGACTGGCACATCCACTGTGTAGTATTTCCCCTCTGGGTTGAAGCTGGTCCTATGCTATCACGGTTTAGGCTAACGTTAGTCCTCTGTCCTGCTCTTTATTGAATTTGGGCAACTTTATCCTCATACAACTGTTCGTATGATATCTTACAAAAAGTTCTTCTTTATTTTTTGTGTGTTTTCCTATGAATGGCCAGCAACACGTGATGCATGTGTCAATTTCCTCTCCAGTCTTTTCAAAATAAACTCCTGTCTTCACAGGAAACAACTTGGTTAGGTTTAGGCAACAAAACTACTAAGTTAGGTTTTGGAAAAGATTGTGGTTTGGGTTAAAATAACACCGGAAGTGACGTAACTTAAGTATAGAAGTTATTTGACAAAAACTACTTAGTTAGGTTCAGGAAAAGATTGCGATTCAGGTTAAAATAACTTATGTGACAAATCAAAGTTGACTTATGGTTTCAAACGGTGCATGCACACCGGTCTCCTGGGCAAAAGTGTTTTTGGACCCATCCATCCATCCACTTGACCTCCACCTTACACGACGTTCATCTCTCTTTATACTTCCTGGTTCGCAATTATGTGGATTACATACAAATTAATTTTTGCCAGATGTGGGACATGCAGCTTTAGCCTCAGTAGCATGATATCATGTATGTATCCATCAAGTGCATACTTGAAATTCCTTACATAGGGTTCACATTTTAAAAAGTCAGCTGGATACCAAGTTTTCTACCAACTCATGGAGCAAATGCTAGCTTAATTATGAGATAAGATAAGATAAGAATTTCATATAGTAAATCTGCCACGGTTATCATAGTAAGCTGCATACAGTATGTGTTGTTTGGAGAAGCATATCGTTAATCACAACAGAGAATTTTGGTCATCAGACGATACCGTCGTGTTTTCTGAGGACGTCACCGTAGCATCGCTGGGATAATATTTAGCCAGGTGCTGAATGTGGATTGGGAGTCGTTTATAGAGCTGAGTGCTTTATGGAATCCATATCCCTCCTCAACGGGCCCCTCTTTGGGATCAGAGCGGTAACACGGAGGTCTGCCTGCACAGTGTCCCCCAGAGAAAGAGACAGACAGAGAGAAAGGGGAAGATGGAGTGAAGAGGAAAGAGCAGGACACAATGATGGAGAGAGCGGAAAGAAAGGGAATACCAGATATAGACAGAGACATATAACCCTGAATCTGACAGCGACAGTTAAATCCGATACCCTGCGATGCTGCAAATCAGGCCCCGTGCTCTTGCTATTTGTAAGGGAGATAATCACATTTTGGATCGAAAGAGCTCCACGCCACAGTGAAGCAGAACTAAAGAGCTCTGCTAAATTCCTTGCAGTTGGAATTTGGATTCCTGTGTTTGGAGACATATGCTTCATATACGAGCCTGGACTGGACCCACGCACTGCTTTATTTTCTTAACCAGACACCCACTGGCGTGTAACGTAACTGTGGTCAAAAACAGGGAGAGGTTTTCAGCGGTGTCCAGGTCCCCACCCCACCCGCCGAAGTCCACATACGCCGCCTCGTACCCACGTGTTCAACTCGCTCATATGTGTCCGTAAAAAGTGAGGGAGGCTGAGGGATTCAGGAGAGAGAATAGTAGGATTTGGGCCCTACTAAAGGGCCACCTCGGTGGCTAGGGTTACCTCCGCTCATTCTTCCCTCCCCTCTTCCCTCCTTTTTTCCACATGAACAGGAAAACCCTGGCTCTCCCTCCCTCTGAGCGTGTAACTCTGAGAGTGAGGTGGGTCGAGCTGGTTCTGCTTGGCCTTGGGAAAACCACATACTAGAGTGTACCTAGCCTCCAATATGTTTCTCACAGAGAGAACGCACATCAGGGACATTCACAGCCCCCCTCATAAAATCTGCACCCCACTTTTCATCCCTCCACTATGTCTTTCTTTGTTTCTTTGAGTCTCTATCCCATTCTTGTTCTTGTTTTTCTTTGGTTTCACCAAGTTTAGCATTCTTTCATTCCTTCCTTCTTTTTCAGGCGTGCAAACATGTCAGTGGTAATTCATGTTGATAGCAGCCTTTTGTCCAAATATTTCCACTGTAACTTTAACCAAGAAATCAATGGTAAATCCTTTTAATCGAGCTGTTTGCTGAGGTGGCCACAAAGTCCTGCTTTCCTTGGCTAGTTGGCAGCGACCTGTTTAAACATACGCCCGTTTCTCTGTTTAGAGTGGAGTTTTGGATTTAACCCCTCAGTCCGCCAGTCGTCACACCTGATGGGAACAGATACGCTGAATCTGCTTAAGCTGTCAGTCAGAGTTGGTCTTGGCTGCAATGTGCAGCATGTTTGGGTGGGTGGTGTGCACAGTGTGTGCAATGGATCTACAGTGTGTCAGTGTGTGTTTGTATTGTGCATATGGTTTCGGGTCGAGAATGTATGCAGGGATTGTGTGGGTCATCTGGATGTACCGTGATTATGTAGAGTGTGGTGTATGTGCGGTGTGTAAGGTTTGTTAGCTTCCTGATAAGTCTGTGTAGTGCCGCACCGTACAAACAGTGTACTTCTTTAGTGTGTCTTTGCACTGTGTGTACAGATGTTTTTTCATCTGCCACCTCTGTAGTTACCAGCCGCGACAGCGACGCTGGTATTGTTTTCACTTTGTGAGTGTTGCAAAATGTGATATTTCTGTCTGTCTGTCTGTGGACAGATTTTGTCACAGCGATAGCATCGCAACCGTGTAAGATGCAGTCACGAAACTTTACAGGTGTGTAGTTGAGATCAAAAGGCCTAGTTCGAAGATGGGTGTCGTCCGAGCAAGGGCGCCATAAGTAGCGGGGTAGGAAGTTGGCAAGGGCCCCCCCCACTTTACGCCCCTGGCCCAATTTGGCGTCGCGGATGGTGTGATCCCATTGCAATAATGGACTCTTAAAACTATTGCATGTATATTATCACTGGTAAGGACAGCACCCGTGTACCATGTTTAAGTACAGTAGTATGAACACATGAAAATCTATATTAAAGTAACAGTGTGTAACATTTCGGGGGATCTATTAGCAGAAATGGAATATAATATTCATAACTATGTTTTCATTAGTGCATAATCACCTGAAGCTAAGAATCGTTTTGTTTTCCTTAGCTTAGAATGAGCCCTTCATATCTACACAGGGCGCAGGTCCTCTTCACGGAGTCTGCCGTGTAGCTCCGCCATGTTTCTACGGTAGCACAGTACAAACCAAACACTGGCTCTAGCTAGAGCCTTCACTTCTCCAACCTGCTTGGTAAAACTGCAGTAACGTGAGCCGCATAGTGCAAAACTCTGGTACCGCCAGCCGCCATCTGACTTCCGTTGCTCCTAGAGTAGTGTTATTATGGTAAGGTTGGCCTCTGAGCGAGGCAAACGGCGCTACCACAGTTTTGCACTCGGTGGCTTATGTTACCGCAGTCTTGGAAAGGGAGGAGTGAGCGGAGGGGTACTCACTTGGTTGCAATCTGCAACCACGCCACTAGCTGTCACCAAATCCGACACACTGTACCTTTAAGGTTGCAAAGCACTTTGAATTGACATGTTGTTGAAAGGCTCGATACAAATATACTTGCCTTACTGGTTAACTGGCTAGGGGGATGATGCTCCGAAAATGTGAATAGACAGTGAAGGCATCATGGACACACACACTCCTCCTCCTCTTGGTCTATTCACGCATATGATCCCAATTACAGAATTATATACCCTGTGAACAGCCTCACTTTCCCCACTGACTGATGACTGTGGGATGTTAGGGAATCAAAACTGTACCACTTGATGGCACACACACCGACACACACGGCGACACACACTAATACGTAGTAATATTTGTAATTAGGTGTCAACAGAAGGATACATGTTACACATACATGAACTTAGATGCAGTTTGACATAAATCATAACCACCTACGTATTCATTCAACCACACACTACAACAATCTCTCACACACACACGCACACACAGCGCAGTCTGTTCTCATCTGCAGGCCGTCCCAGCCCGCAGATGTTCCCTCTCAGGGTGATCTCCAGGATTTGGGGAGTGTTTTGAAGCGTTGGGCCAATGACGCGCTCCAAAGCCCCGGAGATTTCAGTGGCGGGTCCTAAAAGAGTATTTGCTCTACCTGCTGAACTCCGTAGAGATGCCGAGTCGCTACTGACCACGGTATCTGAAGGGTGTGTGTGTATTTGTGTGTGTGTGAGCGCAAAGACACATGAATTTTTCAGCTTAATTCTTTCAAAATATGTGTAGCACGGCAGTCCTGTGAGCTTTCGTTCTTGAAGTCTGTAGACCTTTTTTATGTCCAGATTACATGTTGGCAACCTGCCTTTGATACACATGTTTTCTCTTCTCTAATTGGAGAGACTCTACATTGACCCTATTTCCATCTTTGTTCCCCTGATAGCTGATATATTTTGTAGATTCGGCATCTCAAATGTAAGGGCCAATGGGGAATGTTCCCAATAAAAACCTGAAAAACCATTTGTACACAAATCTGTGTTTGATTTGTTCTGCTGAACACTTTGAACTTTTTTTCATATTTAAATGTTTTTATGATAGTTTCCTGACCAGTGAGCATGACATATGGCAGGCTTGTCCTTTTATTATGCTCTGGAATAGTAACAGGCAGCTTTAGTGTTATTTGTCATGCCTTCCCTGAGGGAAGGCGGTGGATGAAAACATTTAAGCAGGCAAAATTTGTACCATATTACCACTGAGCTTTTTCTGACATCATGTCTACACATCCAAAATGGTTTCGCTCTGATAGATACCACACATAAGAAGAAAAATCTGATTAAAAAAAAGACTCAACACACTGTAATAAACATTTCACCTAAATTAAGTTCTGAAGGAAAATCTGTGAATGCTTTTACAATTTATTGCAAGACAGATTCTTCAGAAAGTAGAAAAGACATACTCAATACGTACACTATATTGTACAACAACACGGAGGCTTTGTAGTGCAAACCAAGACTGCAAACTTTATTACTCCTTTCAACCTTGACAAAGGCATACCAGATCCATTCCTTTCTTTCTTACCTTTCACAATAAAAGCTGAGACACATACGCTGTGTAACACTTTACCAGAGAAAAATTCACTCAGAGAATTTCACCAAAAGGAAAATAAAATAGCTTACTGTAGTTTATGCTATACAACAATCTACCTCAGACAGGCTGCTCGATGCTGCTCTGGGTCAATAGGATCCCAGTTTTGGCCACTGCCTTTCGAGAACCTATTCGAACCTTTTATTGAAAAAGTGTTGCAACTGTCGCAAATTCCCATTGCTGCCGGTATGAATAGTTTTGATGGAAAATATTCGCATGCGAGTATTGCGCATTTTCATGTTGTTTATTTGTCACGCTCCCAGTGTGTAAAGGCCTTTCGTCCAAACTGTTTGCTGTCCTGGCTCCTCAATGGTCGAATGAACTCCCCAGTACAGCAGAAACTCTGAAAACCCATCTGTACACACTGTACCTTGGCCCATGAAATTTTAAATCTTTCTCTATCTCCCATTGGCTCTAAATGCGGCATTTGAAGTAGATCAGCATATTTGATGAAATTTATGTACTTGATTCTTGCAGTTTCGGGGTTGTACCAACATGGTTAAATGTACTTATTGTAAGTCGCTTTGGAGAAAAGCGTCAGATAAATGTAATGTAATGATCTGTCAGGCTGTACATAGACACAGCGATGCTTTGTGCTAAATGCTACCATGCTGATGTTTGTCAGGCATAATGTTTAGCATTCTTGTCATATTAGCTTAGCGGGTTAGCAAACTGACATTTGCTAATTAGCACTAAACACAAAATCCAGCTAAGGCTGATGGGAATGTCATTAGTTTTGCAGATATTTGGTCATAAATCAAAGTATTGGACATATTAAAATTTTGACCTGATGATGGCGCTACAGCAAAAGCTAAGGGATCCCACAATTATAACAATTCATCCTGAGTGAAGCATGAACGTCTCATGGAAATCCATCCAATAGTTGAGATATTCAAGTTTTGACCAAAGTGTTGGACCAGCCAACAAACCAACATTGCATCCCTAAATAAAAAATGATGGGGCAACAATTGTAAGAACTTTCCCGGCCCTCGGTCAGTACTAGCAACTGTGTTTCGGTTATACACATTCCCTGGTTTTCCATTGAATCCAATACAGCCTCCCATGATGGATGATGGTATAAAAATGAGACATGTTTTGTGTCATTGTGATCCTGTTGTATGGTAAAATCATTTCTGCTCCGACTGTGTGGTTTGATTTTAATCAGAGGCAAGCAGAACATGCTTGTATGCAGTCCCATTTTGGGGCTGCACAGTCTGCGGTCATTCTGGCTTCCTTCCCTGTTGAATTGAATAGTGAATACAGAGGACATTAATAATTTGATCATTACTACCATTACCATGGGAAGGCAACAAGAAGTGGTGGTTGTCCAACTGTGGCTGTGGTTCCGCAGAGCCAAACTGGCGGTGCACAGCCGATTCCAGACCTTGATTATACACTGCGAACTCCCTAAAGGAGCAGAATATTAAGGCAGATAATTGTACTTCAAGCTTTCTGAAATGGAGAGCTCCAGAAATGTGTTTTCTCAAAGCTGAAAAGGAACTAAATATCTGTGCATTTTCATTTGGACTCGAAGCGCGGCCGTCACACAACGGAGACGACCAGGGGCATTTTGTTGCCCCGAGCCTCTGGGTTTCGCAACTTTTGTTATGTAACTCTTTCTGATTCAGCAGCGCTCGCTGACGATGAAGAATGTACACAAGTAAAAGAGAGCTGGATCGGTACCAAGGTTTCAATATGTTTCCATTTTGATCCTCAGAACCCACACTGGAAACACTAGGCTTCGGCCAAGACCATTTTTGAAACAAGCGCATATGAGTGAGTGTTACAACTTACAAACACGTTTTCCTTTTTGTAACATACAGAATGGAAAAGGAAAGAGCAGAGCCCTTTAGGACTTAATATTAATGACTGTCTTTAAATAGATCAACTCATAGGAAGGTAAGGCTTTGCTGTCATGAAAACAACAACATTGGCCGTCAGAATATGACACCATGTTCTTCATTTCTGTTGTTGTGTTGCTAACATGTTAACTAGGGCTGCCAAAGCTTTAACGCAATAATAACGCATTAACGCAAATGTGTTTTAACACCACTAATTTCTTTAACGCTTTAACACAACTTGCGACTTTTAGAGTGAAGATACTGGCATCATATGAAACTAGAAAACCTAAGGAATAAATTGGTACCAACCAGGTCACTAGCTTGGCGCAAAGGACGCACAAATATTAACTGTGGAAAATCATGTGATTAATTGCAATTAAATATTTTAATCTATTGACGGCCCTAATCTTAACATAAAAAACATTAATGACACCATTTTGGTTTGTATCTCTGAGGTTAATGCTATAGTGCAGTCATTCCTTAAGTCTAGATCGGGACCCACTGGTGGGTCGCGGGTGATTTTATTAGGGTCGCCAAATAAATCTGCTTCCATAGTCTTTTATTTATCATTTATATCTGCAGTACATCTTTGAGCCACTTGAGGGAGCCTGAATGTTCAGATTGTTCTGATTATTGTAGCCTACTTATAACATTGAATCTAACAATGAAAGACTCGCGTACATTCTGTTGAGAGGAAAAAAAAGCACAAGCCTGTTAACTCCACTTAAATGCATTTGGTCTCGTTTATAAAGTAGTCAACGTGTACAGTATATGTTTTCAATAACTAATGCATAAAACAAAGTTGTGATTTCTCAAACGTACATTTCTTCAAAATGACTTGTTTGCCTATTCAAGATAATATAAGGAGATGCAGAAATGGCAGTAAAATGGTCAGGAACGTTCATTTACGTACAAAAAACAGTTGTCACTACTGGTTTTATACAAGATAATCAGTCCAGGAGCTGATTTCCAAATTACACTTCATGATCCGGACATCAACACACAAAAACTATAAAAACAACTGAGCCTCTAGCTGGTGTCTGAGTACATCCACATGCTAGTTGGAGTTTATGAAACCTCTACATCAATAATGATTCTTCAAGGACCACTCACTTGATATATTTGAGTTGTATTCCCCAATTCTACCAAATGCCTTTGTTTCTGTGGTTCTGAAACTTTCCACTGAGTCGACATAGAGTGTAACCATCTCTCCAGGCAATGGTGTGTGTGTGTGTGTGTGTGTGTGTGTGTGTGTGCTTTTAAAGGATGAGGATGGGATTCATTGAGGTTTGAAATGGGAAACAGACTAGCAGAGACTCTTCCAGGGGTGATTATATCTATGGGATAGTGGGGTCCATCCATGTGTGCCGTCTCTTTCTCTGCCTGGCTCCCTAATGCCCCTCAGAGGTGCAGAGCAGTTTGAGGCTGAATGGTCCTGCTTCATAAATGTGTCTCTTGATATTCAGTCGTTATCGTCCTACGTGACACTGGCCTTTTTTCCTGCTTTGGAAGGATTTGGATATTCAGTAATGTCCATGATCAGACTTAATATTTACAAGAACAGATTATTTGTATTTTACTATGCCAAGAAAAACTGATAAAATATGTACAAGCACTCCAACAGAAATCATGACTTTAGAGATTATCTTAATAACATATGAGAATAGAGATGATATGTATGTTGACTGGGAATATGATACATGTTAGGGCTGTGTATTGGCAAGAATCTGGTGATACTGTATGCAAGGCGATATATTGCGATCTTTTCAAATTTCATTTTAGGAAACCTTTCAAAGTATAAAGACTAAACACCATATGTATAAAATCAGAGGAATAAATGTCACTATATGAAAAGGTTACTATAGGGACTTATTTCATTACACTTGAATATAATTGTACTCATTGGATCCACAAGAGTCTCAGCTTTCATACCCAATTTATGTAATTGTAAGACTGTTTAGGGACCCCAGTATGCAGAAATATTCAAATACACCATTTTAGAATAGGCGAAAATACATTTGTACTGCATTCAAAAACTGCATGTTTTTTTAACCAAACTCCATGTGATTATAATAAAGTGGGCATGTCTGTAATGAAGAGACTCGTGGGTACCCATAGAACCCATTTTCATTCACAAAACCTGAGATCAGAGGTCAAGGGACCCCTTTGAAAATGGCCATGCCAGTTTTTTCTCAACAAAATTTAGCATAACTTCATAGCGTTATTTAGCCTCTTTCGCGACAATCAAGTATGGTATGGTTGGTACCAATGGATTCCTTAGGTTTTCTAGTTTCATATGGTGCCAGTACATTTATTTTGAAAACTGAGCTACAACCTCTGAAAGACAGAACAGGGGCGGGGTCTGCCGGCAGGCTGTCGGAATACATCCTTGTCATAATTGTGTTACTACTAGTGTGGTTTCTGGGCATGTCCCCGTCACACATTAAAAGTAACTTCCTCTCTGTTTGTCCACATGACCCTGGTGGTCCTTGCCTGGGTGCTGGTGCCTCCTTTTTGAGTTCTTGTTTTGTTTTCTTGCAGATCAGAAACAGGCCCCGCATACAAACCCGGCCCCTATTAGGAACAAATTCAAAGACTACTCCGCTTTGATTACTTCAAGATGAGAATTTGTGCCTAATCTCGGTTACCTGTTTATCAGTGGTGCATTAAGACCGAAACAATAACACGGAGCATTTGTTCAGGAAGAGGTGCGCCTATAAGCCGTTATTCTCTTTCAAGTTACAAAAACTATGAAAGCAACCTTTCCGTTGTCTAATTGGCATGACTTGATTACACATGATTAGACGTTGAAGCAATGAATAATTTCATGTTGTTTTGTGTGTACTGTTTGCAGATGACAGCTGGCTTTTCCAAACAGTTTATTTAAAGTCAGATGCATGATGACTTTGTGCAATGCAATGGGGAAAAGGAAAGGCCGCCGGGGGAGTAAACAGGTTTTGTTTGAGCGTGTAAATGTTGTTTGTGCGAGATGCTTTCCCGCAGGAAACAAACGTCCCTTCTCTCTATAGAGCGCTGGATTGAGGCAGCGTGGTTGTGTTTACTAAATTAACCTATGTGCCCACTGTTGTACCACGTTGTGCAGAATGCTTATGCCCCTTTCAAATACCTCCAGCCACACATTGCCAGCTTTCTTGGATCAACACGCGGCTTCTCCCATTAGGATGTTCATGGCATCGAGTCATAATCTGAACCGCATGTCGGAGTCTTGGTTCCATTCGCTACTATCCTCATTCCTTTTCTCTTTCATTCCGACTTCCTCTTACTCTCTCTTCCTGACCCTGCAGCTGTTTTTTGGGTGGAATATTTCCTTTGTTTCTTTCATTCTCTATTTGATCAGAGTGTCTTAATATATTACCTGCTTGAAAAATGGTATGTGATGTTTATCTCTCACCCTCTGAACCTTTACCTCGTCTAAAACCTTCCTCTCATTGGCAAAGCAAAAGGTGTGTATGTGAATATGTGTGGATGTTGTGCACTTGGTCCGTCCACTCTATTCGGCACATCTGCGCCGCAGCTGAGCACTCCTCCGGGCAACGTCTGCACTGTTTGGTTTTCAACATCTTGTATGTGTGTGTGTGTGTGTAGGGATGTGTGTGTTTATGTATGCTCGATAAGATAAGACGACCCTGAACAGGATAAGCGCCTTAGAAGAAGGATGGATGGATGTCTTTTATGTCTGGGCATGTGCGCTTGTGCTTTTTTCCGACACAATCATAATTACAGTGTGTTCATCTTGCATATGTAGAGCACAGGTGGATGTCACTCCTTTATGAACCCAGTCACCCCTACTTCTATACAGCTTCCATATTGCTCCAGGGCCCTGCAGTGCTAATATTTTATTAGGTAACCAAACTCAGCCAGTATTGGGGAACTGTACATTGCAGACATTGCAGTCTCTTTTATTTTTAGCTCCAGGATCAGACCGAGCTCCGCAGACAGCGGTGATGGCTTTTAGAGAACGACTCATACACACTGCAGACTTAAGACTCTCATGCAAGCTTTGAGTCTTTGGCAGGCGTCGGGGCCTGTGTGAGCCGAGCCAGGTGATTGTCTTTTTGCCTGTGTATTTTCTTTGTATTCAGGTATAAATATTTATTACATGGAGAAACAGAACAGAAGAGGCTGTTTGTGTTCACTACCTCAGCCCCCAGATGATTTGCTTTATTCATGTGTTATGGATTTTGCTCGATAATTCAGATTTGTTAACATAACTTTAAAATCGTAGTAGCAGGACAGAACATGGGGTTTTGATTTGTGTTTTTCCCCATATGAAATTCTAAAAAATTTATTAACTCTCGGGCTGATTTGGGATTCAGTTTCTAAAAATGTGGCTGGCTCACACAAACACACAAGTGCCTTGTTTGCTATGGTCGTTGTGTGATGTTTAAACTTCCTGGATGGACTACTGACATGTTTTGCACATCAACGCAATGCGTGATTTTCTGTGATTTGTCTCAATTTTCACACTTTTGTGTTGCCATGTGAGCAAATGTCTCAATTTCCTGTCTTCATTTCACTGCCAACAGTACAAGTGGGCAAACAAAACAAAGCTGTAGCATGTCTGTGATTTGAGCATCCCCGATTCAAAATGCTTATAGCTGGCCCACACTGAAAGATTTTTCAAATCTTAACAGATTTTGAAAATGTAATAGTCCCCACACATAATGAGACGCAATGATACATTTAAGAGTTTTGTTCCTATGGTGTTGTGAGCAACTGTTTGGCCAAAACAGCACACCAAACACTAACAACATAAATCTCTCAAAATCTCTCACGATCAAATGTGACTTTAGTGTAAACAAACGTGGCGGACGACGGGCAGGAAGAATTAACGATGTTAGTTTTTGTGCTACTTCGTACTGAAAATTCACAAAGGATGGATGAAGTCATGGTGACATGTTAAATAAACACTTGTGGTGTTGCCACAACTTAATAAGTTGGTCCTCCATTTCTGTGGTCCATCTTACTGCTACTTTATGCTTTGCATTTTGCATTAGCTCATGCATTAGCCGCAGCCACCATGACGGCGGTGGTTGTCCTTCCGCTTAAGTCAGCTTGGTTCTTTCTTTCCCACGTGGCTGCGTCATTGGATATCTGATCGTAAATACTGAAAAGGTTTAATATTTACGATTTGAAATCGGTGCAGCCAGAATGGACCTCCGAGCCGATCGGAGGATGTAAAAAACATTCTTAACATACCTCACACCACAGGAATATCTGGAAAGATAGTCTTTAGAACCATCAAAAATCAGGGCTTTGTGGAAAATTGTCGGGAAGGAGGGAATCAGGCCCCTAATCGGCTTGATTTCTTGTGTATTGTGAACCCGGCATTATTAACATACAGAGTTAAAGCACCACGTGTTAATAACGTTCGCTATAGTGTGTGTCGGCAGGATTTGAAATGAACTTTTTTTTCACCTGACACTGTGGTTGGTGGATTCCAAGTTTTACCAGCCACTCAATAGATTTCCTTTGATTTTTTGGTTTGTGAGTGAAGCAAATCTAGCAGCCACTTGCATATTTTACCAGCATTTGGCTGGTTTGGTAGTCTTTACAGCAGGGGTCTCCAACCTTTTTTCCTCTGAGAGCTAATTTGACAAAACAAAAGTGTCCGAGAGCTACCAAGTTGTACAACACCAATAGCAGACAAAATTTCTGTCTTCCTTTTGTGATTCTTTAATAACGTTTGAATAACCGCAGTCATCGCCTCTATTACAATCCCGCCATAGGCAAAGGGCTTTTTGTGTTTCGTTAGAATGCGCGCCACTAAACGAAGCCTCTGTTGCTGTGTTGGCCTTCTTCGTCAGTTTGGTAAACAGAGACTGTTGTCTTTTAAACTTTGCGTTCAGCTCCTTTACGTTTCTCTGTTCATAGAGATTCATAGTGTGACTCCAGTCAGTCGCATACCACCTGAGCTGATAGCGTGTCTCTTGGCATAACAGGTACTCGGATGCCAGTCAACCACTGCCAACAAATATGTCCAAAAACAGATTTAACTTCTTTTGAAATTTTTAAAAAATATGCACAATAACTGCAGTATCATATATATAGTTTATATTTATTTGCAAAAAGAGTGAAAACAATTTCAAATTTCATTTAACTTTGAAGAACAAACTTTCACAGTTTAGTGCTAAAAACCATGAACACATGTGGAGCAAAGTCTGTCCTGTAGAGCGACATGCCACTTTGAATTAGAAAGAAGTTTAAAACTCAGTCATGGAGTATAGTGGGTTTGTACATAGCAGGGCTTTTACTACCAAGTATACACTGGGCAAATGGTTTCGATTTGCAGCGCTGTGTGACCTGTCTTGTTTCAGAACATGTCACATAGACTGTTATTCCACAATCTAACAAGTGAGTGAAACGTAGATATAGAGGGACAAGAGACAAAGCTGAATGAAATGATCCCTTACGCTTTCTGCACATGATCCCTGTGATTAATGGGCAGGGAGCAAATGGGATTTGGTGTAATCGAAGTGGCAGGGAACGGTGCTGTATACATCCAAATTGAGATTAATGTGGGGGTCTTTATGTACATTGCTGAAAAGATGCCCTGCACTACCTCATAGGGTGTGTGAGCTGCTTGCCAAGACTCTATATGATATTAACTCATGTAAATATGTGTAAATGTTGTATTTGAAGATATATTTTGGGCTCCACCACATAAATGTCTTGTTTTCATGTTTGTTAAAATATATTGTGTTTTAACTGTATGGAATATTTATATGTAATTGGCCACTTTTCACACTTGCTGAATTCCTTTGACTCCCCCTTTGGTTTATACATTTATATTCTCAGCTCTAACATAAACATGTACAGTATTTCTAAATGGTCCATGTAACAGATAGATTTCCGTACATTCTTCTCTTATCAACCACTTATTTGTTTAATCTTTTGAAAAATGTGGGAAGCTAAAGATAGATGATTGAAATGATTGACCTCTGACGGCAAGGGAAGCTGCTGTATAAGTGAGGCAGACATACACATGCACAACAAACTGACCTTTTACCTTATCACTGTCTGCGTTTGTGATGTCAGCATGCTGCCGAGGTCAAGTAATACATCACTATCGGACCAAAATGTATGACGCAGTGGGTTTACTTTCGTCATATCAGTCAGTCCCAGGTGTCCGACAGCCATTCATCACAATGAAAGTCACCGTAGCACACACATACAAAACTTTCAACGCAGCGAGCGGTCGGGAAAACCAAACGAAAAAGAGTAATTCTGGGAACAAAAGGGAAAACAAGCGAACAAAGCAATAAACTGTAAATCAAGAGTGCGTTCTGACCACTGGATGATGGATGCTGGCTGCCGTGTTTGTGTTTACTGAGGTATCGCAGGCTGTTTATGAGATCAGAGCACGGGGGTTACCATGGGAGCAGACAGACCATCCGGGGGTCGTGTGACGGAGGCCTTGGGCACTCTGTCATCACCGAGTGGAGCTCTCTGCTTTGATTTTCCTTTATTAGCTCCCTTATGTTTGCCTCTGTGTCTGCGTGCACGTGTTGGTCGGGGTCGATTCACTTCACGGGTGCTTGCGCCCTCGATGATTAATCCAACGGTGGAATGTTATCCATAAAAGCTGAGTGACATGTTAGAGCATTGTTACGTTTTTTAGTCGCAGCTCTCAGGCTTTAATCACACATATATAGTGTTTGACAGAGTACAGAGCAGGCCACTCATGACACACACTGCAGACACAGTGTATTAGATGTTCTGGTTATTACAATGCATAAGGCCAAAGTCTTTAAAAAGCTCAATATTGCTGTTTTGGAATTGGTGCCTTTATGTTGTTGCCTGTTGCTGAAGGCCGGATATTAATTCATTTCAATGGAATTGCGGCATAAAGAGTTCAACTTTGGTGAATTTTGACTGTTGATCAATTGCAGACCGTCTTCACAATCCTGACCTTTATGGAAACGGAGAGAACTGGAAAGTCCAAAATAGAAGAAGCTATTATATCAATTGTTTTGCACTATACAATTTTATATGAACCTACACTGCAAAATGAGATGCAAGCAACACCAACAGAGATTTCCTTTTTGGTATTCTTTTTCCAATGAACAAAACTAACCACAACCTACAGTAACTACTGGTGCCTTCAAATGAAACTCGTGAGCTTGTGTTTACAACATGGGAAGTCGTGTACACGATATGCTTGGCGTTCAAGTGGTTAAGTTGTGAAGAACACCGCTGCTAAGCAATGACAATATTAACGCTACTGTCGGCGTCTAGAAGCCACAGAGGCTAACAATTTAGCAAGCTGGCAAGTTGGTAACATAATGCAGGAAATGCAAAGGCATAATGACAGAGGAGAAATATGAGGCCGTTTGGAATATCAACGTTTTCCTCAGACCTATTGTGAAATTACGAAGAGTTACAATATACAACTAAAATGACAATATAGTAACTTATTATGTACCGAAAAATTCCATGGCCTCTGCCATTCCTGACGTCAACAAACACATCACAACTTGTGAAGTCAGAGCTTTCAGAAACTTTGCACTAGACAAGAGGGGGGCGGTCATATGGACTCTTCTCGTGAACACGGTAAACAGGACCCCATTTGAAGGCACCATACTACACAACTTGAAGTGGTCACGACACAACAAAGCTTTCAGCATCACCACCTACTGTTTAGTGTGACTCTGTGCTAAGGCTAAAAAGGCCTAACAGTGAGTATTCCTGTGAAATGCATCCCTCAAAAATATTGCAGTGAACGTTCTAAGCCGGCACAATAAGGGACTCAGAAGTTTTTACCTCAATTTAATAAAGCATACTTTGATACAGAAGCTTCTAATATCAATTTAAGCTTGCAGCTCAAAGCAATGTCACAGTCATACAGCACAAAATTAAGTACGAAGATGAGATTTTAATAACGGTGGCAATAAGAGCCTCAGTTTCCAAATGTTTTTACATTCAACAACATTTATGGTCTTCACCATGAAATATGTCAATTACATCATTCAGATTATGAACATTCTTCAGTCATTGGCTGTGGCCTTGGCTAACTGCCAACTGGGAGGACAACAGATTTCTCATCAGACTAACATAGATGAGGCCTCCAGGCCACAGAGTCATTTTAATTCAGACATTAACTGAATGTAACTATCTACTGTATCTGTCAATCATGAGGCTGTGCCAAATGACTGGGAAAACCAAGACTGAAGCTCAAAGAAGGTGTTAGCAAATATTAAGAAGTCTAAAAATGTTGCTGTTACAGTAAAAATATATACGCGGTTATGTGGTTTACTTAATTAGGATAGGAGATGCTAGCCCAGGGGTATCAAACTTATGGCCTGAGGGTCAAAAGGGTCCAATCCGGCCCACTGAATGACTGCTATTCCTGTTTGTCCACTGGGGGTCGTGCTGTCTTAATATGAGTAGCAGGCCCTATGCTGGATACGCTATTATGGATCCCACATGCTTACGTACCTGTACCGGCTGACACAACACTGTCAATCATAGGCTACTGTTCATGCAGGCTGCCAGTGGAAAATGTCTTCGTCAAAAAGGAGAAAAGTGGACACAGAGTGTCGGGTTTTATAAGAAAAATGGACCAGTTTCTATTTCTTCACAGAGGTAAATGGGAAGCCAATGTGTTTGGTGTGTTCACCGCACCTTTCAGTGCTCAAGCAATCTAATATTCGGCGTCACTATCAGACTCATCATGGCGGAAAATAAAAGAACTTGAAAGGACAACTGAGAACAGAGAAGATAACGAATAGTTGGCAGGTTTGAGGGAACAGCAGTCTAGTTTTTCTAGTCGTAGCCGAGAGATCAGCGAGAAACCTCAAGCTGTTCATCATCTGTTTTGTAAATGGATTGTTCTTTAATTGTGAATGTTTTCAGAATGTACTTGTACTTCTTTAAACTAAAAGAAAGAGAAACATTTGGAGGTGTTGTTATTTATAGGTTATTATGCAATGGTTTTACTGGCCAAGCCCACCTGAGATCAAATTGGCCCATGAACTGAAATGAGTTTGACACCCCTGGGCTAGCCACACTATCAAGACTATTTCCAAGATTAGGAATTATATGGTAATGAATGAAAGCAGAGCATCTTTTCTATTTATTTACTTTCTTTTTCTTCCATATATTCACATTTTTACTTTCTGCTTTTCCAGTTAGCAAATTTGCATTGAAAAGCTAAGACACTTTGGCACCACCTGTTGACTTATATCTCAACTAATGAGATCACTTTTGCCTCCAGATGAGAAGTTTGTAACTAAGCATCCAATCTGCTGTTTGCGCCTGAGTGCAGACAGGATATTATGATAGGCCCACTTTCACAAACAGGAAGCATTTTAACCCAAACGACAGTTCAGTTTATTTAGATTATGATTTGTTTAGGCCTCCACAACATTTCCCCCTAACGGTATTGTATGTAAATGCAAGATTTATTTTGATACGCTTGCTTGCTCCTCCAAGTGATGAAACCCGGATGCATGGATCCATTTAATGTGATGAAAGCTCTTCTTTTCCAGTTTCTTTATCAGACGATGTTTGGGTTTTGTTTCGCCGCATCAATCAAGCCAAGCAAGAGTGGAAATGAACGCTGATGGCTGTGTCTTTATCTTGTAAAACCATATGTTTAAAATGTGACATTAGGATATTTTCATATCAAAACATCCGCTATGATACAGTAAAGTTTGTTGCTGAAAAACAATCCTTGAACAATATTTGTTCCTATGAACTGTAATACAGAAATTCACCTGCAAAAAAGAGACTTTTTCATGTGGGAATTACTTCTATTCATGCTATTACACTCATGCATTTTGTGCATGTTTATGTTTCTGCTCTGCTTTGCACCGCTGCTGCAAAATTGATTTCCTCAGATTGTCTCATCACGCAGCGAGAGCAGGAAGCAGGAAGTGTTTGCTGCCATGGCGTGGCGTGAACGTTATGTTCTGACAAACACAGCCCAGTGACACTTGGCAAAGAGCGTTGCTGCTGTCTGGACTGCCCTGCGAATGCGCAGACGCGTGTGCGTGTGTGTCCGTGGCTGTGCGAGTTTTCCTGCCCCCTTAATGCGTCGCTTCCTCCGTCTATTTGTCTTCTCACAGACGGGCGGCTGACTTTGCACTGGGGGCTCATGGGAGATAAGCTCCAGAGGTTGCAGAGCGCTCATAAAGCACTTTCCCTCGTTGACGAGTTCATCCAGCTCACATGTTTTCAAAACCTCTCTAGACCTCTACATCACCAAATATCATTCCGGCTAGCGACTAAAAGTAAATACGGGACAAATGACAGGAATAAGTAACATTTAAACACATCTCTGGCTTGGAGAAACATCATAATTGATGCCAAGAGCGCCAGCATTAATGGTACGGCATTACACATTTAACTGGAGCTGGGTTGAGGAGGCTGCTGTGGGGGGTTGATGGATGAAGTAGGCCCTGACGTTCACCTCCCTCCCTCCCTCACTCCCAGCAACCCTCTCCTCCTTATCCCTGGAAGTCACCCCTGAAAGAGGCCCAATTTGTCCAATTCACATTTGCTCTTTGTCAAAAAGGAAGTGAGTGATAGGATGAAGGACATGACAGAGGCGGCATGTGTGTGAGAGAGAGCGTTATGTAACATCAGCACTTTGATATCTGCACACATGAGCCTAACACAAAGCAGTTGGCATGCTCAAGAACACATGTAGCAGACTGTCAAAAAGTGCCTTTGATTGCAGTAAAGGCTGGCTAGTGTCATGTACCCCAGTGTGGGTGTATGTGAAGTCGACAGTCTAAACTACCCACTGGGGAACAGAGACTTTATAACTGACCTGTAATCACCTGTCACCCTGCAATCCTCTAACTGCCTCTGAGGTCACGCCAGCATGTTCGGTTTTTAGTCAGAGGCAGACAGACACAGGGGAAGAAAGAAATACTGAAGCTAATTTATCATCTAAGTTAAGACAAATGAATGGAGAGAATTAGTATTAGCTTATAATTTCTTGCAGAGGGCAAAGTAAGTTTCTAGAAGTATTTGGAATGTATAACAAATGTTTCGGGCGCCGTTTTTCAGTGTTTTTACATTCCAGACATACAGTGATGAGGGTCATTTGTCTTATGTGGTCATTTGTGAGTGCGTGTGCAAATAAGCATGGGCGGAGCACATATAGGATGGGGAAACAAAGCGATTTTGACCAAGTGGATTAGGTATAAATGGGTGTACTGCGAAAGACAGGAAAAACAAAGTGAAGATAGATAAAGTGAGAGGGTGGAGTGAGGCGGAAAAGAAATTAAAGGAAAATAAATGGGAGGGTTAGAGAGGCAAGTAGAAGTCGGGGAGCAGGAATAGGGTGGAAAACAGTGGAAAAAAAAATAAGGAGGGCAGGAGGGAGGGCTAAGGGCCGGAGGGAGTGGCAGCGAGGGTCGTTTGAGTTGGAGTGAGAGGAGAAGGGGCTTTGGGAGGGGAAAAGGGAGAGAGGGACACTGTGAAATGTTGAAAAACCTCACAATTGATGGTGTTTGATTTCCACAGTAATTACCATTCCTCTGGCTCCGTGCATTCCCAATCTGGGCCTATCTTATATCCACACCACATTCCGCAAATGATTAGCTGGCCCACTGCTTCTCCCTGCTGCCCACGGACTCGGAGTCTACGAGGGGAAGACGGTGAGAGTTTAGATGTTCCTCTTTGAAACAAAAACAGAGGAAAAAGTTTGCCTTCAAATCTCTCTAATACACGCAGGAACTCCTGGAACGTCTTTTTAAATTCCCACTGCTAAGATATCTTTAGAATATTCATGAAAAAGACTCAACAAAATAGGTGCCACAGGGTATACGTAAGATCCTTGGCCTTATGTTGAGCAAACGGAAGAATGAAAGAGAGGAAAAAAGACAGAGAACACGAGAGCTGCTGTGCCAAGCTTATTCGCACAGCCGCTCCAATAGCACCCATGCTTAGCTGTGTGAAAAGAACTGGCTCCAAACGTCTTGAAAACATCCACTTCACTTTTCTCCGCTGTCAATTCTTCACCGAAGGAGAGCCGGAGTGCGAGGCCAACGTGCATGCGGCCCATCAGAATGAACTGCCGCTGGATTACAGCCTCTGCTTGGTGCTGTATAGCCTGGTGTATGTGGGAGCATGTGTTTGTGTCTACAAGCCCCCGCAGCATATATCTTCTCATGTCTGCTTTTGGTGTTTGTGTTTGTGTGTGTGGCTGTGTGATATAAAGTCGTGGTGCGAGAGATTTAATGCTGCCTTATGCAGAGGAGCAGACTGTAGATCAGCGGGGGCCCCCAGACTCCAGAGCACCTGGAGGTCTCCGTGGTCCAGCCGCTATCCCATCAGCCTCGTCATCAATCACTGTCCAGTTACACAGCAGGAGGCTTCGCTGTATGTCCCAGAAGCCTGCAGAGCAATAAAGGCGCTCTCCTCTCATATTTTGCAATATTGCATGTGAACAGTCACGTACTGGAAGTGTTGAAGCCTAGTGAGGCTATTAAATACACACATACTGTATATGCAGACACAAACAATAACTTGCATTGGATATATCCACCAGGCGCAAACAGGATGACCTTCTTGGATAGCAGTGTTGCTGCACCCAGGGGGGATTCTGCATCACTGCAGGGTTGAAGTTTATTTATTGTCTACCCCTTATGGTTCCCAACTGGTGGATCTTTGCTTGGTCTATGGGTCCGTTCTGAGTGTGTGGCGAGCATGTGGGCCAACTTTCTGTTGTCACATGATCTTCCCCTTGCCTGTCCCTTGACCGCAGAGGACCTTTCAGAGTCACCGCTGCTCGTAGCAGACGGAGAAGAAGCTCGCTCACCCCACAACATTAGTCATTCTTGTCTTCAGCTCAGTTCGACTTACATGGAAAAATAAAATAAACAGTATGAAGTAAAGTTCTGGCCTGGATTGAAAGCTACAAAGCAAAGCAGCTGGTCATATTATCAGATCTTGTGTTAAAGTCGCATGTTATGTTGCAAAAACACTTTTAGAAGCCTGAATTACCCTTAATTAGTTTTAACCTTAATTAGACACCGCAATATTTAATGTTTTTTTTTAAGCCCATGTTGCAGCCCGGTCACACGAAAAGGCATTTACAGTGCAACAGCAATGCTGTTCTTGCTTTTGGTTTGCCATTTTCACGCCACGTAGTCTGTACTGACCGAAATGTAAACGCATCTGTGTAAATATGGCACGCTCGGAGCTAGTGACATAGAATAAAAAGTGAGAAAGACCGCTTATAGTGAGCAGGTGAGGAGGTGGATGGGTCCAACAAACACAGGACTTTCAACCAGGAGGCCGCTGTGGGAGACCGCTGTTTTTTTTGTAAGTTGCGTTATTGAAGTTTCTTGTGACGTGTTTTTTAGTGACGTTTGTGACGTGTATTCCGTACTTATGTTACGTTGTTTCCGCACGTATTGTACTTCGTTTACGTACTTATTTTAAGGCCAACCATGACATTTTTCCTAACCCTAACTAAGTTGTTTTGTTGCCTAAACCTGCGGACGTTACCGTAGTTTTGTTTCGTGGCATACAAATGACACGTGAAAAGCCTAAAATGCGTCCTCATGACACACAGAATGTCCTTGTAATGTTGTGCTATTTATACGCCTTCCAGTGAGATCGGGTTGCGTATTGATGCATTGTTGCAATGCTTCTTATTTAACTAGGTCCTTGTTGCACTTTGTCTATTTTTGTTTTTGTCTTGTGAAATAAAACTGAAGAGTTATCACAGTTGGCAGTGTCTCCTCACAGCTAGAGGGTCTTGAGTTTGAATCCTTCAACTATAGGCTTAAATAATGGATGGAAATAAGACTAAATGAGTATTCTGTTAGTCTCTGTGTGTGGAACCACTGGTCTGATCATATCATCATTGAAACATATCCATATTTTTATATATATTTCTCTTTCCAGAGTTTTTTTAGGATAGTTTTGTACTGCATGTAACACCCTCATGGAATTTGACAGTAGATGCTACAGTCTCCATAGTATTATAACTTACAATTGTACAGTGTTATTCAGTATTTTCTTTTGTCAAAACTAAATAAATCATTGTGGCAGGAAAATATTTTTGCTTTGTTTGCCCTTGAAAGAAATGCCATGAGAATTTCTGCATTAATGGAAACACATTTCATGAATAAGTAATCACACACCATTTATAGCAAAGTGTTTCCTGATGCAGCTAGGTCCTTTTTATCGTTTCTATTTTCTTTGCCAGTCAAAGCACACCTAACTCACATTACATTGTTTTGTTACATGTTTATGTAAGATTGCCTGCACAGCTGGATGGAAACATGATTATAGATTACTCCTACCCTTCCTCTTTAAACTTTTCTGCAGTGGCTTTTGTGCTGTTGATAATTTCTGACTGAAAAAATGACCAAATATGTTTATTTTACTTCAAAGAATTGCACAATAGAAACTCTCTTCAATGTGTTTAAACAGGCCCAGTTAAACCCATAGCTGTGGATTCCTGTATAAATGGGAAATGACGGATGAAAGAGATGGGGTTGCTGCTGTTGGAGAACTCTTGGGCAGATTATCAACATTTCTTCTCCCTGAGACATTGAATATTTGGAGAAGTGACATTTGTGTATTTAGGTAAGGATGAGAAAATTCGTTTAAGCCAAAATAGAGGAGGGAAAATGAAAGTGAGAAAACAAACAGTGAATTCGGTTGCACACTTCAGTTGTGCAATGATTGCAAATATGAAATACATTTTCCCCCTCGTCGTTCAAGGACAAGCTCACGTTTTCCCCTTTGCCTCCATTTCTATTTCTTTTATTCCTCTTTTATAATTTCTTCAACCCCACAAAGCTAGTGTTTTTCCACCTCCTCTTTGGGGAGCCAGGATAAATATTTAGTACTTCCCTGTTCCAAGCTGGTGTCCCACTGTATCACATGCTTTTTTTCCCCTGCAAGTGGTCACAGGTGTGTGGCCGCGCTTTGGAAACGTTTTTCCTCTACGAGGTTTGATCGATATATCCGGAAGAAGCTCGGAACGCCGCCACGGTCTGGGATTGCACTGGATTTTGGAATTATTCGCTGATGGGTTGCAAAGGGTCTGGTGAAACGCTCCTCAGCTACAGGCTTTGATCAGACATGCTGGGAGAGGACAGGAGCGAGGCTGACCGTATATGTTTTGACTGGCCCCACGTGAAAAAAGGGCTGGCATGGAGTGTTAGAACTGCACAGCAAAGGAGAAAAACTGAATTTGTCTGAGAAAAGTGTAACAGCGTTAAAGGGACATTTCGGTTTCATACAGACTGGGTTTTATTTTCCTGAGTTTGGTGATCATTTCTGTCCATATTAACAACATTGTAGTCACCAGGCTACTTGCTAAATCCTGAAACATGGAGACAAAGTTAAAAACAAATCTGATGGAACAAGAAACACAAGCAGACGATCGTGCAGGTTTTCCCAGGTTAGCCAAACTTATTTGGAAGAGAAAACAAAGCCAAACAGTTAAATTATTACCCAACCTGTCCTGTCCATTGTAAACATCCATCACAGTTAACAGACTTTTCCATTTAACAGACAAGATGTCGTGTGGAGAGTTTACAAAGTTGACCCAATCGCAGAGTAACAGGCAGGACAGGTAGTTAGAAATAAAAGCGAGCTTTAATAGAGCTGAAAAATCCAAAAACAACAAAAGGCAGGGAGGGGAACCAAGTACCAAAAGAACAAATAGAAACAAACAACAAAAACCAAACAGAGGACCAAAACCAAAAATCACAAACATGGGAAACACGAGGAACACCAGGATCAGAGCAGGAGGAAACAAGGAACACGGAGGACAAGGTAGACGGGGCTGGAGAGACAAACGAACCGACGAGGACAGAGGGGAACACACAGGCTTAAATACAGGACATGATTACACACAGGTGAAACAAATCAGGGCGGTGCAGACAATCAACAAAAGGCGGGAAAACAAACAAAGGAGGGAAGTAAAACCAGACAAGACACAGGAGGAGTGAATTACCAAAATAAAACAGGAAACACCGGAATAATATAGAAGACACCAAATCCAAAATCACAAAAGTAAATAATAACCAGAGACTGGCACAGCCAGAACATGACACAACACATTAACATAAGCTGTCATCTCAAGGTACAAATACAGTACACCAAAAAAAAACGCAACAGCATCCAAAACAGACAGATCACAAAATAACAAACAAACACATGTGCATCATAGTGTGTTGAAGCATAAATAGGACAGACCACCTGTAGAGCTATGAGTTCCAGGCCAGGTAGACTATTCACATAGTTAGCTGGTCTCAGGTTTTGTAAAATCTCTTAATGGAGCCGTTGAGGGTGCATCTGATTGTTTTTCCAGCTTGATGCTCTGCATCACATCTTTGATCCATTGGTTGCGTGATGGAGAGTTTACATCCTTCCATTTAAATCGAGTTTAGCGTCTAAGTAGTGGAGAGGAAAAGGCAATGACCTTCTGAAAGTGAGCAGGGAGATTGGAGTCATCTGGAAATGAGAATATACCAAAAATAAAGTCTTGGAAATGGTGTTAAAAAAGGATGACAGAAAGGGCCCAGTTTTGGCAGGACCACAACATTATGATAGATGGTTGCTGGGGCTGTTTACACCGGTCACAAAAACAAAAAAAAACTTTAAATGTTATCCTTTTACTTTGTTATTGTCATCTATAGTGGTTATTTGCATAAAAACACACAATACAATGATTAAGAAATAAGTGATTGATTGTATTTCTATTTTAATATTTTTGCTTTGATTAAAAAAATCTTGGCTTTAGTAGTTAACTATATATTATAAGCTGTTTAGGAAGTTAAACAGGTCATAATTCTCTCTCTATTATCCATTTTATATTGCTGTGAAAACATTTCCTTCAAACACATGTATTTATTCAAGTTTCTCAACCAAAACTACAGTTTACAAGATTATATTTGAAGGCATCATGATAGCGTTATAATTTACCTTCACCCAATGCTCAATGCTTGAACACATCATACTGTAACTCAATGGAACCTCCATTAACGTTAGCTGTTTAGCTCCGTGCTGTCGGCAGACGAGCCGGTCGCAGTGATCACTCTGAGCAGCATCATGGGAATGAATTACAAAATAAGAAGTGTCTGATTAAGTTAGTTATTCCAAATGTTTTAAGGTTGTTCCTCCACGGCTTATTATGGACTTGCACTTGTGACAAATTGCAGTCTTCTTCACTCACACTGAAGAACTTTCACACCGATGACACATTGTGTGTGTGTGACGTTACTGACTGTGCTGCTGTGGGCGACGTAAAACCATCATGTGGCGACTGCACATGTGTGTGACCGGCAGAAAAAACGGATATATGAGGCTACTAATCGTCCGGCTTAAATCGGCTGCTGATTGATGCTGCATCTTTAGCTGTTAGTTTAGAAAGCGCTTGATTGTGATCGCGAACAATATTCGATTAATTGTGCAGCCCTACTGAGATCTACTGTATATCCTTACTCACAAACATGGAAACACATTGTCTGTCTTATTCCCAGCATGCAGTAGTAGTTTCATTAAGGAAACTGAAATGACAGTACTGCAGTGATAAGCTGTGTATTACTCTCTTAGGACAGCTTCATCATGGAACTAGACAACGCTGAAGCTCTCTCTTGTAGTCATAAACTACTTGACAGCAGCCAAATCAAGGCTGATGAATATGTTTATTTTCATCAGACAAACACTGCATTCTTCCGTCTGTCTTTGCACTCGTCTATTCACATGCCAAAAACTATCCATCATAGTCTTTCAGGTTTCTTTCCTCCATTCTCAACTATGGCAAAAATGTGTCTGTGCATTCCCTTTTTAGGAACTGGAAGGAATGCTCCCATCTTTCTTTCTCTCTCTCTCTCCTCTTTTTTTTCCATCACCGTTCATTTACAAAAGAATCAGCAGTGACGAGGTGCATGTCTAGACTTCTGTGCCGAGATAGTAGTCAAAATAAATCAGAGGGAGATGCGCTGGACTAGACGAAGTGGAAAGGTACACCGCTGATTGATTATAAATTGCTGTGGCGTGGGCAGCGAGTGAATTGTCGGCATTGTTGAGAGAGCATGGTCAGATTCTGGGAAGATAAAATAAATCCCCCCAGTCATTCATCTGTTTGCTTTTTCTCTAGCAAATAATGTCTTCATCCAAACTGGCCCTGTCATCCCCCTGTCATGATGGATTTTTTCTCTTTTTCATCGAGCCAGTGGGAAACAGATATCTGAACTACTTAGAGGGACTCAGTGTAAGAATAAGAAATTACTTGTTAACAGTGATTCATGTGGCCGTTGAGTCAACGACAGTCAGCGTCCTGTTGCTCGCGCTTGTGCTTGTGCTGTGTAGACGTACTATGTAGAGCAGGGGTCTCAAACTCGCGGCCCGCGGGCCAATTGCGGCCCGCAAGACGATATTTTGTGGCCCCCACCTTGATATGAAAGTTTAATGTTAGTGCGGCCCGCAAATTTTTTTTTTTTTTATAAAGTTTTTTATAAAGTTTTTTTTGGGGGCATTTTTTCATTTTTATTGACAGGACAGTGGATAGAGTCTTGGAAAGGGGGGAGAGAGAGAGTGCATGCGGAAAGGGCCACAGGCTGGATTCGAACCCGGGCCGCCGCGGTCAGGACCAAGTCTTGTTACATGGGCGCCCGCTCTACCAACTGAGCTAACCAGGCGCCCTCAGCCCGCGAGTTTTATGTGAATGGCAGTTTGCCGTGGAAGGTCCCTTTGTTGCGCGAGCCCGAGCTGAACGAACCTACCAATCACAGTGGGGTATCTGGCTCCCGGGGACGGGCAATCGGCCGGGCTTGATGCAAGCAGAGAAACATTTCACAACAACTGTGGCGGCGCCCGTGTAACATCGCATAAACTCGATTAAAGCTTGATTTATACTTCTGCGTGTAATCGACGCCGTAGCCTGACGTGCACCTCTCCAGAAATGTAACTACACGTCGCGGCGACGCAGACCGCAACAGCTGTGATTGGTCCAGTCTCTCAGCGATGCTGAGCGGCCAGGACCAAGTTCTACTTCTCTCTGCCTCCATCTTTTCAATGTTTGTTCACACAAATCCACTCAGATATATTTTCTCTTTTCGGCGTTGCAGTAATGTCAGTAAAAGTTCTGTGGTTCAACAGTTATTAGCTCCAACTCCGCTCAGTTTCTGTTTGTAGTACAAGAAGAAGAAGGAAACTCATAGAGACGCCGCCGCCAACTAGCGGTTTGGTGGTGTAATTGCAGAGCAACACAAACACAGCAGGCACAACTTTATTGCGGAGTGACACCAAGTGGAATGAATATATATCTTGTCACACAGCCCCAATCATGTCTTTTTCAAAGCCTGCAGTGAAGAGAAAGGTTGGTGACGAGCACAGACAATTTCAGGAAAAGTGGGAGACGCAATAGGCCATGTTCAGAAGAACCGTTCATGTTCTTCAATGTTCCATTAATGTTCAGGACAGTTCATGTTCAGAAGAACCCATTCAAGTTAAAGAACTGTTAATAATGACGTTTGAGAAGATTGTTGTTTTTTTTAACAAAGCTTTTTTTTGTGGAATACCTGATGCGGCCCAGCCTCACCCAGACTCTGCCTCCAGCGGCCCCCAGGTAAATTGAGTTTGAGACCACTGATGTAGAGTCATGTTAGCTTACCAAACAAAGGCCCCTCCATGACTCAAAGGCAAGGGAGACACCGTAGTTTTGGTCTCCTGGGCCGGAGTCGATAACGTTACTCGCTCCGGATTCAACCCCAGTCGTCACTTCACTCAACAGCAGTGAAACAAGACACGGGAAACCTCTGTAACTGCAACTTCCACTGTACATTCACTGATATTCTTAAAGCTGAACTAGCTCTCTCCTGCTCCGCTGCTCGCTTGTTTTCGCTCACACTCGCTGCCGCTCTCTCTCTCTCTCTTGCTTCACCACTCACTTCCCACGTGCACACACACCCCCACAACACTAGTTCCATTTCTAACGGAATGCCAGCTGTGGTTGCACACTGTTAGCCCTGTAGGGGAGCTGAAAATAAAGCCACGTCACATCCGTGGGATTTTCCCAGAAAAAACAGCACGCATTCTTCACATTAAAAGCAGTCTACAGGCTGAAAGAGGAAACCCAGAAAGTCGTGGAAGGTCTTATTTTTTAGGTTAGGTTACAACTAGCTCACAATAAAAAAACGACTAAAACATGTTGATATGTGTAAAAACTTACATACAGTCCCTTTTAAAAGAGATAATAAGATTTAAAAATGCAGAGAATGAGAGAACAAAAGAGTCCAAGAGAGAACAAAAAGGGTGAAGAGGGTTCTCACGTCTGCTATCTGTTCATTTATTTAGCTCAGGCGAGGAGACGGGGAGGGAGAAAGGGAGAGCGGTCCGGGGAGTAATGTGTGTATTTGTTTTAACTGCCAGGTCAGATACAGGGCAAGGGTCAGATGTATTTGAGTAGCCGGAGGTTGTTGTCGCTGAAGTGGGAGAAGAGGAGAGAGATTTGAGCAGGGTGTAACAGCACCCCCAGTGATCTTTTATCGCCAAAATGTTTGACCTGCAGCCATCAATCAAAGACTCACATAGGTAGGCCAGAGGACACGGAGACGATGAGAGGAGTGAGCTAGAGTGATGATACTGCTACCATATGAAACTATAAAACCTAAGGAACATTAAGATCCTGAGGAATCCATTGGTACCGACCATATCATACTAACTTGGAGGTTAAATAACACTCCAAACATGCGCAAAATTTTGTCGAGGAAAGACTGGCATGGCCATTTTCAAAGGGGTCCCTTGACCTCTGACCTCAAGTTATGTGAATGAAAATGGGTTCTATGGGTACCCACGAGTCTCCCCTTTACAGACATGTCCTCTTTATGATAATCACATGCAGTTTTGGGGCAAGTCATAGTCAAGTCAGCACACTGACACACTGACAGCTGTTGTTGCCTGTTAGGCTTGAGTTTGCCATGTTATGATTTGACCATATTTTTTTATGCTAAATGCAGTACCTGTGAGGGTTTCTGGACAATATTTCTCAGCGTTTTGTGTTGTTAATTGATTTCCAATAATAAACATTTGCATAAAACAAGCATATTTGTCCACTCCCATGTTGATAAGAGTATTAAATACTTGACAAATCTCCCTTTAAGGTACATTTTGAACAGATTAATCGCGATAACATATTTTAATTGATTGACAGCCCTAATAAATAAACATGCAGTGTTCACCTTTGTGCTGATACACTGTACGTACTGTAGCTTCCCTTCCTATCTGTGTTGCATTAAGTGTAATCCTCCGCTGTGCTTCAGGCAAGATGCTATCAATGGCAACAAATTCCAACCTCACCCCCTGCACTCTCCCATCCAATCTTAGCAATTCCTCCACATTTTCAGCATTCTTTGCCCACACTGGCATACCTCATGAAACTTGTCCCTTTTTGCTACAGACAGCGAGGAGGAAAAGCCAAAGAGCGGTCACCCAAAGCTGGGAAGGACAAGCATGATATTCAACAGGAGCATGGCGTCTGAATGTTACAACGTAATGGCGTGTTAAAACGCAGGTTATACGAGACCTTTGATCCACAGGCTCAGACGTAGAGGCCACAGGCCTCAAATAAAAGTATAAAAGTACGGACATTGTTTCAAAATGATCTAATGCCTAGGATGTAATTTTCTGCCTCTGAGCAGGCAGGTATTTGCCATAGAAAGGTTCACAGCTTATATTAGCTACAAGGGCCTGTAAAATGTGGCCTGAGGTGTGTTATACCTCCTGAGTGGATACACCTGGCTCAGTATTTGCATGTGCGCATGCCAGTGTGTGTGTGTTCATAGTACAGTTGACGTGCTTTTTGAATTTCTTCATTTGGGTCGTGTTTGACCTGCTGGTTGTATGGCTAAATCAAGATGCGGTGTCAGTTTAGTTTGACAATAAAACTAATCACCTCTTACTGAGGCTATGCAGGCTCCTTGCTACACTTCATTAAAAGAGCATTATGGCAATACATGTACTGTAGCTATAGTCAAAACCCCACTGGAGTTCACTGTAGGACACTGTAGTTTAAACTCAACTTTTAGTAGCTCCGAATGGATCTAATGTCAAAACTTTTCACTTAAAGCCACACAATTGCACGTAAGACTAAAAAAGTATTTGTGTGTGACTGCTATAGACAAAACAATTGCAATATTGAGATCATAAATACAGAAATACATGACAAAACAAAATAGTCTAAAAAAAAATGGTAAACGGGGCAACCTGGTGGCCAAGGGGTTCAAGACTCTGACCATGTAATTGCAAAGTTGGATGTCTCTCCTCCTGTCAGCTCTCTACTCTCTGATAAATGCCCAAAAAATACTGAATAAAAGAAAAAATAGTTCAATGTGCGGTATCTAAAAATGTCCAAATCCCCATGGTTAGAGAGATAAAATGAATATTGGTATAACAACAATAGACATTTTTCATTTGTGACCAAAAAAATCCGAACTCGGGTCCACTCATAAATGTTCCTCTGAAGCTTTCGACCACATTTCGAGAGGCAGCTCTGGCTCAGAGGTAGAGCGGGTCGCCGCCGGGTTGGCGATCCGGTTCGGCAATCCACATGTCGAAATGTCCTTGAGCAAGATACTTAACCCCAAATTGATCCTGAAGGCTGTGCCATCGGTGTGTGAATGATTATTTAGATTAGATCCTGATGGGCAGGTTGGCACCTTGAATGGCAGCCATCGTGTATGAATGTGTGAGTGAATGGGGGAATATTGACATGTAGTGTAAGGCACTTTGAGTTGTCGGCAGACTAAAACGGCGCTACAGTATGTAAATGCAAGTCCATTTACATTTCATGGCTGTTGTAGAAAAACTGTGCTAAGTTTTTGGTATATATTTCTCTATGTACACATGCTATGCCAAGAGCTTCTCCGATCAGATTTGTGTCATAATAAACTTATTTACTCAAGTAAGGACAACTGTGGCTCTTCGAGGTATTCATCTAGTAAGTGAAGATTGACCTGAAGAACAAGTTTTCCACATCGATGGCCTTTATCAGTTTGCTCAGTTGTCATGGAGATGGTTCAGTTGTCGTCACACGATAACAAGTGGCCGTATGTGGAGAAGAGATCGTGACCGCATTTTAGATATATAAAATGGTAAAAATTTTAGACTAAATTTGTTCAGTTTGCTAAGGTCCAGTGTGTAGGATTTCGGAGGATCTATTAGCAGAAATGAAATATAGCATTCATAACTATGTTTTCAATAGTGCATAATCACCCGAAACTAAGAATCATTGTGTTTTTGTTAGCTTACAATAAGCCCTTCATATCTACATCCTCTTCACGGAGTCCGCCATGTTGCTATGCCATGTTTCTACAGTAGCCCAGAACGGACAAACCAAACATTGACACTAGAGAAAGCCTTTCATGTATTTGGTCACATCACCGCTAGATGGCACTAAATCTTACACACTGCTCCTTTAAAATGCTGCTGAAACCAATTGTTTTTCTCCATGTTCAAGAATTTTTTTTTTTTCAATTTCCAGGAAGTTGATAAAACATAAAATTAGATTAACAGGGGTTGCTAGTAGTCCACTTTAACTCATTTAAACAGCCCTCTAAATGACCTACCAACTTTTGACTATCAAAGCTCTCAGGTCCATCCAAGCTCTCTCCTATCTCCTACAGAGATAACCTGTTTCTGAGGTTGAGCTAGTGATATGTGTGTCAGTAAAAATCCGGCGTGCTTGGAAAAGTTTTCTCTCTCTTTCCCAAGAGCTGCAGTTTGATAAGCTTCCAGCTCCTTCTCGTGTTCTGAGACAATGATGCAGTGCAATTGTGAATGTTTTCATTCAGCATTGGCCTTTTGCAGCGACCTGACAAGCATGAAAATAAGGAATAAGGATTGGAAGTTTTACTTTGGACTCTGATTTTTTAAATGCAATTTGAAGATATTCTGTTGTTCCGCTTTTGTAATGAAAGACATGTACGGAAAGAGGACGTATGATGAGAATCCCATTTTCCTTTATTGGGACTTGGCTTCCAAAAGCTCAACAAAGCTGCTTTCAGAGTCTTTTGCATTATATCCAGTTCAAGTCGGTTGCTGGCTCAGGACAAGCCCTACTGTCAGTCATGGAAGTCACACATATGACTATTATTATGACTTTCTTCTGAGAAAGGGAACTCACCCAACACGCAGAATAACACCTAAACCGATGCGTCCTTGGCTCTCGGACTGTTTCCTGTTACATTTTAAATCAGTTTCTCACATCGCAGAGCCTGCGAGTGGGAAGTGCTTCGCAGTTTGTCATGTGTAAATGACAAAAGATTAAAGAGATGTAAGCAGAGGGCCCACACCACAGAAAAAGAATCTAGCCCAAAACTGTTGGCTTCTACCTCAAATTATGATGTCAAGTGTCCTCTTTATGTCGTTTGATCAGGGGCATTATGTTTTACTTTCAGCCCCTCTTATTGCAAATTCCAGCTGTGTGACTCTGCCCACAGTGTCTCCTTTAATATTTCCACACACTCTCTCTCAAACACACTTAGCCAATTAATGAATCATCAACAGATATTTGGACACGCTTGGCTTTATATTTTCGTCAGCTTTCTTTTGTTCATTTTACTGCTAATCAAAAATGATGCTTAAATCACACAAAGAGGAAAAGTCTCTTTGCAGCCTGTGCAGCTATGGTGGCCCCATCCAAACAAACTCAAACCACGTTTTCAGGCGCATCTTCATCATAATCACTTGACATCTTCTTTGTGATTTCACCTGGAACATTCCTCCGAAGCTATGCTTCCACAGAAGACATGAAGAAGGTATGAAGGTATGAAGGTAACAGTTGAGGCTGCATGCTTTTGGTCATGTAACCAATCATCAATCCCACTAATGAGCCGGATGGGATGGAAGCTGCTCGAGAAAAATCACCTCTGATGCAGCAGCCCCTTGAGTGGGGCATTCCCTATTTGATTCATATGATGTAAAGTGTAACGTATGTGCACTTTTGGCTGCGTGTCTTTGTGTGATTCATTCATCCTTTTTGGCTTTGTGCTATGTACTCTATGGGTTCTTTTGCATGTGGCTTAGCACTAATGTATGCACGTCTCAGCGCTCGTGTGTGGTCTACCCAAAGCACAACATGTGGCCGTGGTTAAAAGTGGATTATTTCAATTGTTCAAAAATCTGAAAATGTCTTCACCCCCCCTACCCTCCCTCTCCTTGTCACCTCAGCAGAAAACAAATGGAGTCTAATGGCATTCTTTGAATTCTTGGTGCGCAGAGCTGCTGTTTCCGTATTTCACGGATCTGAATGGTGTGGCCCAGGCAGTCTGGAATTCCTGGCTGGGAGATCAGAGGCTTTGATTTATCGGGATGTACTCTCTGTAAGGTGTGTGAGCATACTAGGGGAAATTCAGTGCACGCACACCTGCAAACACAAGATTAAATGGAGCTCTTTTACACAAGTGTGAACCGGAGCAAAGCTTCTGTCACTGATTTGGGAAGTGTCAGAAACAGGGTTGTCTGGCATCAGTCTGGTGATGATTTGGCAAGATTTGTGATTAAATGTGCACTCCTCAAGTGTATTTTATACCAATATAGAGAGGAGAGAGAAGTCTGCACTTAACAAGTAATCAATAGACTCAGTCAAGGGGTGCCCCCGTGGCTTAGGGGTTAAAATGCTGACCATGAAACACAACGTAAGGTTAGAGTTAGGGTTACGAAAGCCATATTTCTACTGCTTACCTGGCAATCATCGCAAAGACAGATGAAATAATAGCTGCCTTGATAACTTCCCAGAGATGTAAAACTCTTCATTTTAAGACTATAAACCGGTGCACAGTATTGTGGCATCTAATAAGCCTTCAAACTTGTGGATCTATTACTTAAACTGGACTTTCTAGGTTGTATTTCCTGTCTCGATGGTACCTAAAACAACTCACACATGTAGCCCCTTGTATTTTCTCAACGCAGGGCTGAACAAACCTCATATGCACAGCCGCGTCTAAAACGTATGGAGTGCGCCAGCCGTGCTGTTTTCATCCTTTTATCCAAGGTGCTTGGGAGGTTGCGCTCCTGTCGTGCCTGCCGTTACTAAGCAACCAAAACCTGCATGCTGCGATGATGATAATGAAGTTATGGTGATTTAAAGTCAAACAAAGATAATTGGATTTCCAGCACCGTAAAACCCTCACAGTAGCTTTACTCCTCGATTTCTCTGTGTCAGTTTGGCTGACCTTTTCAACCGGATCTTGTGACGTCCTCGGACGGAAAGGGCGAATCAAGTAAAATAGGCAGTGGGACAGGTCATAAAGCTCTAGTATCAAAATTATTAACTTCTCCACCATATATTTACCGTTGACTGACGTTTACGTAAGATAGAAAAGATATCTGCCGGCTGTGGTTGGCTGTTTCTCGTCACATGACATGCCGTTCCCGTTACCGTACTTGTGTGACGCGGCGGCCGTTGCGACACTGTCGCTTTTGAGCTTGCCCTCTGCGCGTCTATGTTGATGACAATTGATTTGAGGGCGTAAAAAACGCGGCATGTGGACGGAGCGTGCTTTGCAGGTTGAAAACATGAGGAGCACCGCACTGCATCTTTTTTTGTTGAAGACGCCTTGATCAGGCGGAGCTTTTTTTTTCCTGCGTCTTTTTTTAAAATTGTTGCTAACGTTAGCTTAACACAAACCATGAACTGTACGCTACCTAATAGTTAATAGTACAGTTTAAGTTATTGAAAACAACTGAACCAAAATCTCTAGTACCGCACTAATTTGCCTCCAGTTCTGCAGTTTTCTGTTCGGATCATGGTAACTACAGCTGGTAAAGTCATATAGCTCCTGGCGTTTAGCAAAAGTAACTATTGTGAGAAACAATGCTAATGACGCTTGTAGTTTTCTCTGAGTTTTTTCAATGTGAGGCGCATAGAACGGAAAAATGCAAAGCACTCAGCAATCCAAAAGCAGCGCACAAAATGCCTCAATCTCATTGAAAACAATTACAAAAAGGGGCCTCAGTCTCCTACTGCACAACACATTAGTTCATGGTTTAATGTATCACTCCAGCCCTGCAATGAAGCTATATGAAGTTTTCCTGCCTTGTTCCCTGACGACACTGCAGTGTTTTTCCTCATGTAACACTTTGTGGATTTACAGTAGGATTTTGTTCAGGCCTAATTATGGCCCACCCAAAAATACAGTACATGAGCCAATCAGTGTGGTTAGCAAACATATTCTGTGTGAGGGCGAATATGTTACAAAATACTGATAAAAATAATCATGACTTAAAGCCTTTGACTGGTCATATTACTCTCTACTACACTGTAGATCGATTCATAAGCATACTGTATTATGCAGGGTAATGACATGTGATTTTAGCTGATTATTTCTTTAGATTAGTTCTGCCAGATGCAGTTAATTTGAGTTAAGTGCTTCCAGAAGCTGCTCGCTTTGAGATGTATGTTTAAAAGGCTCGATCCGGAATTAGATAATAGTGTCATATTTTAAGCCAAGGTCGCCCAACTAATGATGTTTTTCACAGAGTAGTTTCAAATGAATCGAGGGACCACGTAGACACTATCACAACTGTTACACTGTTTTATATCAGAGTATGTATCTTTAGAAAACATTGCAACCAAAGGATACAGTGACCCCAGTTTAGCACATGGCCCGAGTACAGCACCAGGCCTCTCCTGCTTCAAAACCATTTAATTGAAGAGAAATGCTTTCAGTATTGTCTTAGCAATTTGTTGAGGAGGGCATGTCAGTTTTCAGAAAGCTCTCTTTGCAGTGGGAATGTCAAAACCATTCATTTAGACCTGGACCGACTTGGATATGTGTCCCTGCAGGGTGAATACAATCAACACAGTTATGATGCTGGGGGCAAAATTAATCACCGAGTTTTCCACACAGGAAGCCATTTCATTCATACAAGTCATGAGGTAAATGTCGAAAAGGTTCTGGCTGGGTATTTTGGGAAAGAGCAAGCGCTTAACCTTTGAGGACTGACGTAGAAGAAAATGATGAGGGTAGCAACTGTGCGCTTTGCCGAGCTGTTATTTTGAAAAACAGTAACATTAGGGAGAAGTGGCTGGAGCAGAGAGTCACACTGCAACTGCAGAATTTGCTTGTGTTTGCTCGTAATGTCAATGACAGTTTTGACTGTTGAACCCTATCCAACAGTTTCATCATGGTTCGTGTTGTTTTTCTGCCTCCAGAGTGAAAGCCATGCAGGAGTAAGAGTGCTGAGTCATGACTTTGAGGTGGCTGAAGCTGTAAAAATCACTCTTTCACCTGTGGTACCCAGGTCCCAAACCCAGCACTTTTACTCAATCACAACCAGCTGTCCACAATGTCTGAAAGCACACACTAAGCCACAAAAGTTTGTTGAAATAAAGAGTGAACTTTCTTTAAAAGCCCCAGATGTATAGCTGCGTGCTGTTTTTGCTAAGGACCGGAGCCAGTCCTGAAACACCTGTGGCTTTCAGGAGAGAGTGCTCCACTGAGGCCTTGTAGGGCGCCACACTTGGATGGTGCTTTTTGCACATTTTAGTGGCTGTAAAAAAAAAAGTACTTCTTCTAGTATTGCTTCTAATCGTATTATTTATGTGTTAAATGCATAAAAACACATGTAAAAACAATAAGGTCTTGTGTTGAAATGTCGAGTTGTATCAATCTACAAATTCTTGACTCTTTTTATTCATGCAGTTTAAATTGGCGAGGTTGAGAACACTGCATTATATTGCATACAGCATACATTTTCTCTAACTTCTCTCTTCAAAGCACCAACAGGAACATGAATTTATGTCTTACCTGGATGCACAAACAGAGATGTCAAACCAGTTGTGTAAATTCTTTAAATACTGCAAGACAGTATAGTATACATATATCTACAGTACACCGGCTAATCCTATTTCAGGATTGAGCTGGCAGTAGGAAGCATTGATGTGTGTTGACGCTGGGAAGAACAGTAACGTATTTTGCAACGTATCTTCATACAATGGTTTATATGATATATACAGTATATATGATATAACTTATTCCTCATTTTCGTGCGTTTTCCTACGAATGTCCAGCAACACGTGACGAATTTCGTCAATTCACGCTTGTTACATGTGAACAGTTTTTTCAAAATAAACTTCCGTATTCACAGGAAACTACTTGGTTAGGGTTAGGCAACAAAACTACATAGTTGGGTTTAGGAGAAGATCACAGTTTGGGTTAAAATAACTACAGATGTGGCGTAACTTAAGTACGTCAGTTACGTAACAAATAAATCAACGCTCTCCCTCTGTGTGTGTTGTAATCCGAGCTTCTCCATGCTTTGTTGACATAGCCGGGCCGGCCACTCATGCCTTTAGTGCATGTTCATGCATGTGAGCATGCGCCACTGGCTAGCTCACGGCAACCGCTCTGCACTGCTCTCATACGGCGGTGACAGCCGATAACGCCGTCTTGACCGACGACACCGTTACGGAAGCGTAGTTCCCATCCTCCGGTTCTACGAGGTTAACACTGTTAGTTCTGTCAGCAGTGTTTTCAATTGTTTTTACTGGTAGCACTGTTAGCTACAAGCTACCGGCTCAGCCCTCGCCATGTTGAGAGCCATGCGGAGGCAATAGAAATGCTCACAATCTCGCATTTAGCACCTTTAAGAGCAGTATGGAGTTGGGAAACAGACATAATGAATACAAAGATAGACACCGGCCATCTTTTAGATTCACACCTAAAGTGATTAATAATAATTACGATGCATTTAACAAACCTATGTGATTGATACTCCTGAAAGCACCACACTGAAGTCGCAGTAACATGTAGATTATGGACAATAGAGTTGTCTGACTTCTGCACATGTCTTCATCAGTTGGAAATGTTTTCCTTGACATTTTGCCAGATTTTTGTCAGTTCCATTTTTTTATTAGACACATGTGCAGTGAACCAGCTCTTTAGTTGAGGTCATACACTCAGACAAATCACACACTTACAATAAGCAAAGGACCAACCCCAGACAGAGGGTCTCACAGAAAGCTGCTGTCAGGCAGTCAGTCATTCAGGCAAACACCCACATACATACACACACAGCTTTCCACAAGTTAAACTCACAAGCTACCTCAATAATGACCTTTAACAAGTATTCTCATTATCCCTAAAGCAAACGGGCATCCCGGCTAAAAAAAAAGGCTAAATGAGATTCTGTAAAGTCAAACATACATGTATTTTACGGTCTGCTATTGGATCCACATGCCAGGGGTAATTTAGAAGAGAGCACACTTCTACATGTGTACCCCTGTGACTTTTTGATTGTTATAATTACATGTGCATGGCTCTTGTTAAGGCTCCTGACCGTTTATGGTTTCCGGCTGAGTACACGGGTTCAAATATTTTTTCTCCTCATTTAAGGGGGAACATCTGAGGCCTCGCCGCAGATGGTCCGATGAACGGTACGCCGAGGACCCCACACTGGAATATTTCTACCCTTTGCCTTTTTTCTCCCTCTTCCCTCTCTTGCTCCCTCTCTGTATTTTGTCATTTCTGCTGCCAGCCAGCAAAGCTTCGCTCGCTGAAAGCCATAAAACGAGTGTTTTAACAGAAAACACTGGCATGCCTTTGCGCTCCTTCAAAGGGGATGTTTCTGGCGCTGGAGACAGCACAGAGACTGCACTTATGTCTTGTTGGATATTCTCAGACGCATTCTCCGTTGACAAACACAGAGCGGTGGGATATTCGCATGGTAATTCCAAGCATCACCACAAACTTAAGACACATGGAGCACGGAGACAAAAAGACAAGAGTGACAAGCCATTACAGGGGAAAGTAAAACACTGAAATCTCCATAACGTTATACCTGAGATGGCCTTGAGAGTGAGCGTTCCCAGGGCTCTGATGAGCGCTGCACTCTGGCGCTGCGGTTCCCAGGAGGTTGCGTGCTCCAATCTCTCTAATGAGAGAACCTTCCAGGCTAGACATTGTGGGCTCTGGCTCAAGCCTCCAGCCCATGCTGTTCTCACCACAAAGAAACAAGCCAAGTTATTCACTGATTCCTCTCTGACATCTCTGGCCAAAATGTCTCCAATCCCATCCTCCTACTGCCACCGCTCTTGACTTTCTCTTCACCACTTACCCTCATATTTCTGAGTTATTTTTCTCTAAATTTCTCTTATTTTCTCTTCTTAAATGTGGTGAAAGTTGTTGTTGTGACTCAGAGAACACGCACTCTTCTGTCTACAAGACAGACAAAGGGAGAATGTAAGGGCACAAAAATCCGACATAGGCAACACTGACTCACACGTCTAAGCTCGTACAGGAGCGCTGCTGTGCTTGGCATGTTCGGCGAGCGTCAGTGTTTACACAGCATGTGATAGCTTGGGCTGACGGGAGGGAGGAAATAGCATCGACAAAAAGGGTAGCCAGTTCTGAAGGAGGAGGTCCATCTGTGCAAACAGCACCTAGTTTAGGGAGTTATTAATTACCCCGGGTCACCGGCCAAACTTTTGGGCCGTCACAGGAGCGCAGAAAGGGGGAAAGGTGACGTTAAATAACAAAGCGAAAGAAGAAAGAAGCAGGGGTGAGGGCAGTGAGGTAGAGAAATAGCAGCTGCAAAAAGTTGACTTTTTATGATGCAGTGGAATTCTTAGACCTTATTGAGTTATTTTAGTCATATAAGAAATTACGTTGTAAACTATTTGGAGCACCTTGCCTTATTCCACAACAACACACGCCCTAGCAAGCTTTTTCACTCTCTCCTTCACTTTCTCCTCCTCTTAAATTTTGGTAGAGAGGGGTCACTGGCTGTTTTTTTACCCCTCTTTTCTGCTTTCAAGAATGTCTGCAATGCTTCCCAGGAATCCTGCCTTGTTGACTTTGATTTGGGATAAAAGGTACAGCCTCCTCTGTTCTCCACGCTGATCCGAAAGGTGATTAGGCTGGCCTCAACATGAGCCCACGCATAGCCCAGCACACTGGCCCAGACAGATTACCCCACGTTCCTGTGTGTGCTCCTGTTATTGAGGGGACCGAGGTGAAGAGATAGATGAGAGGGGAGAAATTAAGGGCAAGAATGTTGGTAGCTGGGTGTTGGTAGAGAGGGAAAGTTCAGATGCTTTTAGTGTTAAAATGGTTTGTCTGGAGATGATGCTGTTGTGCTTCATTGCTCTTCTCTTTGGACGTAGTCACCGTGACGTCACTCATTGGTTTGTGGACTATGGTTTTGACGCATCTAGTTCGGCATTTTGGCCGTCGCCATCTTGTTTTTTTACAACCAGAGTTGACATAAAAGGGTGGAGCAAAGTACAACCGAACGCTCAATAAGTCATTTTCAGGTGATCAAAACGGTACAATTAATTTTCATGAACTGAAAACACACTGTGGAAGGGTTAAAGTTGTAAAACGAAAACACGGACAACAGATCGGACAACGCAGTGGTAGCAACCTGTCAATCACAAGGTAGCCACGCCCTAAAGCATACCCTGCTTTATGGTCTATTTGACTCTAAATGCGACCATAATTTACTAAATGAACATCATGCTGTATTGAAGAAGACATGAAACTAGCGATTGAGACCATAAACTCATGTTTACAATGTTTACTGAGGTAATAAATCAAGTGAGAAGTAGGGTCATTTTCTCATAGACTTCTATACAATCAGACTTCTTTTTGCAACCAGAGGAGTCGCCCCCTGCTGGCTGTTTGAAAGAATGCAAGTTTAAGGCACTTTCGCATTGGCTTCACTTTTCAGAACTGCAAATTGCTGTCTAGGTCGTACTAGAACTGATTCCTGGTCTGACCATGTCTCAACTAAGATAGAGGTGGAAATTGTTTCACTTCAGTTCAGTACAGAAGTAAGCCGATATAAGCACAGTTTAGAAGATTAAAACCCAACCATGCACCTATCTGCAACATTTACAGTTATTGCATCATTATGTTTATCATTAAGTTTTAAATAGATAGTAACATACTGTATATCACCACTAAGCTGGAAATGGTGACCAGTGATGGGCACTCAAATGCTACTGATTTGGCACAAAAACCTATTTCAGCTTATTAGTTTGTTCACATACTGAACACCTCTCAGCTGGTCATCCAATGTCTGGCTGAAATCAAACAAACTTAAAGGAATAGTTCGACATTTTGAGAAATGTGCTTGTATGCGAGAGCTGGAGTCGGGAAGTTATTAGCTTAGCTTAGCATACAGATTGTCTCTCTTCAAACTTCATGTAACTCCCTGTATAACCGTCAGGCTAGCCGTTTCCCCTTGCTTCCTGTCTTTATGCTAAGCTAAGCTAATCACCTCCTGGCTACTAGCCCTGTCTCCTGAAAATTACATTTGAATGCATCTAAACTGCATTCTCAATTATGTTTGGACAGAAACATATTTTGTTACGGATTACGTTTGTCTTTTACGTATCACAAATATTTTCTGTAAGTCCACAGATGGCCGCTACAAGTGAGGTGGTACAACGAGCGATGTGGTTTATCAAGCGACCGTTAATGAAAGTTACGTGGAATAATGTTATTGAAAGTTACGTGGTATAATAACGAGTATAACAAGGGGCCACCAGGGGCGGGCGGGAGGGGTGGTGGATGGGTCACCATGGTTTTTGAGGGGAATGTATTTTGTCTTCATTAAGTTGAATGGGAACATACTTTTGTAGCAGACATGCTTGGCTCCACAGTAAACATGAGATTGATATCGATCTTCTCATTTAACTCTTGGCAAGAAAGCAAATAACTGTTATTTCCTAAAAAGCAGAACTATTCCTTTAACCACAAACTGTGCCCCTGACACCAATGAAACAACATAAACTCTTGTGTTTTTATTTCTTTCTGCTGTGCAACAGTTGATTTTGGAAATGCCTTTTTTTTGTTTCCTTGCTGCTTTATTCCTTTCCTCCCTACACTGTGGTTACCTCCTCCCTCCTCCTCACCCCTCTCCCCAAAAACTACCATCAGTGTTTTGAAATAAGGACTCTTTCCACATGCACCATACTCTGATGCATGGGTGAGAGAAAATCATGATTGGCTTGCATGGGCCAACAATAATATTGTGTTTAATCTAGATATCGTTACATGCAAAATGAGCAGGAGAAATTCAAGGGCACCATTGTTTCCCTCGGCCAGTTTTTCAGGGGTCCAGTGATGGAGTGTTTCCTTTAGAAACCCAAACCAGGAGAGATGTGGACGTGCCACTTATAGTGTTTCAGCAAAATGAAGAGAATCAGAAAGACAGGAGGGAGAGGGTGCGGCAGGAAAGTTTAAACACTTTGAAATTAAAACAATTATCAATTGCCTTCGACATAGCTCTTTAACACAAGCGTTGATAGCTGTGGATTTACGTAGTCTGTTAGTGAAAGTTAACAGTGCATCATTGCTATTTAAACCAATGTTAGAAACACTCTGAGCCTAAATTACAGCCTGGCTTAAAAGGGAATACTCCAGCATTTGGGGAAATCCACTTGCTTGCTGGGAATTACATGGGAAGGTCAATGGGCTAATTATTCAATGGAGAATAATGGAATCTCAAATGCATTTGCAGTAAGCTACCTCCAAAAAACTCTCATGTAATTAATGTTAATTACCTACAGCTGATAAACTCCTCAAGTGACCAGTGAGTTGTCATGTCAGCCAGAAAAATTCAAAAGCTGTCAGCTCAAAATGAGCTTGGGCCAGATTTTTCTCTATTTTAGCATTTCAGCTACCAAAGGTCAGGAGAGGGAACGTGAAGTGGAAAACCCACTGCTTCCACTTGGCGCTGGTTTGTCCTCATGGAAGAGGCACTGGGACAGAGGCAATCCTCTGCCGCCCCGTTTTCTCATCGCCTCCATCCAAGAGGACGAATCAGGGGCCAAGTGTAGCGGTGGAGAAACAGGAGGAGGAAACAGAGGCAGGGACATCTGTATAGTAGGTTCTCTAAAGTGAGCCAGAAAGACTGATGGAGACAAAGGAAAAGCGTGTAGAGGAAAGAATGGCAACGACCAACCGCCCATTTACCCTTTTGGAAAGAAATATTGAAAGATTTACTATACAAAATGGGGAAAATATTTTTTTTTGTAATTGGAGGTGGTTCATTTGTAATATAGCTGCAAAATTCAGTATCTAAAGCTGCAGCTGTTACCTCTGCATATGTGCCTGTATGTCTCCTTGTTAATGCAACCCATCGCAAGACAAATTCTTACATAATTGTCCCCTAGTTTTTCTTTATTGCTATTGTGTGTAGAATCAGAAAATGTCTGACTTTGGCGACTCCCAGTGGTAGTATACAGAAAGACACCGTGGCAGACAGCCTTGCACAACGCTAATGAAACTCCCTTCATCACATAGACTGCACATATTTTTGCTGGGGAAAGACATTTAGCCAAAATGCCGAGCTCGAGGCTTCAGAATGGCAGTCCACAAACCAATGGGTGACGTCGCGGTGACTACGTCCACTTCTTATATACAGTCTATTTGTTTAAAAGATGCTATTGTGAATTTGACAATGGTTTAACACTATAGCCATACTTTAACCTGATAACTTGTGTTTACACCATAGTAGTCGGCTTTGCAGGAGAAGTATGTAATAATGTAGAGGACATAGCCCAACCGTTTTGCTGATTTGATGAAAAGACAACCAACTTTATAACATAAATAAAATAATTAAGAGTGGAAGCCATAGATTGTAACTTGTTAGCCCTAGCTCTTGTTCAGCTACATACATCAGTGACTTCACCCAAGTTTTGAATGTCAAAGCAATCTATAAAGAACCTCCAATCTTGACTTCCAGCTAAAAATCTTCCCCATAAAGTAGTATTAATTTGATTTTTGGCCACTTGGGGGCAATGAAACAAGCTATAAACACAACACTGACATGTCGTCACTGTTGTTATGGCAAACGTGTTGCTAACAATTGCGCATCCAGCAACATTCCCATTCAAATGAAGCCATGTTTCTGGCCACCCAACACATGTACCTCCAATATTCACTATTGTTTTAGCTCTGTTTTGGTCTCTTGAAGGAATTCACTATATATTTATATATTTTTGCCTGATATTTCCAACACCTGACTCGTGTTAGAAATATCAAGGATTCAAGGATCATTGTCATCATGCAACACAGGGTTGCGCAACGAAATGCAGTAGTAGCCCACAAGAAAAACACGTCAAAACAAAAACAGTAGCGCATTCCTGTAGTGCATTTTATTTTAATTTGCATCAGGAGGAATGTTAACAGCTGCAACAAAAACAACACAGAGTAAACACAGAGTCCGCCTCCTCGTTGTCCCACCGGAGTCCTGCACTCTGTCCTGTGGTCCGCCCGTCAAGTGAGCTTGATCCGGGATGCCACGATGACGCCAGGTCTCTGTAAAGATGTGGGCACAACCGTCTCTGATCTCCCGTTGCAGGGTTAGCCTTAAGTCTTATTTCATCCATCTTATTGTCCTGCGACCAGACGTCAGCCAGGAGCATGCTGGGTAGTATAGTCTTAGCTCCTAGTTGGGTTAGCTTTGTTATATCCCATCGGGCTCCAGTAATGAAGACTAAAAGAGTTCATGGGAGCTACCGGCCGCTGCATACATGTGCCGCCGTCACCATGGCATCACATATGCACTTGTTTTAGGGGATGGTATGTTTTCATTTTATGTAGTACTTGTGGATTTTTCTGTTCAGTGCGTTTACAGCTCAGAAACAGATTTCTCTCCCATACGTAATGCGTTGCAGACCGTCGGCCAACTTTGATTAATCAAACTTTAACCATAGCCTGTTGAACACCGGCTTTACAACCCTGTTGTTGAGAGAGATTCTGGACGTGTGTTATAGCAACTGCAAAACAAAACAACACAGCAGCCTTCCTAATGCACCCAATCCATAACATTTTATGTCTTTATTTATTTATGGAAATAAAACACTGGATTCAGAGGATCAGATAAGCAAGAATATTTGCCAACCACCAAAATCTGAGCCGCTCGATTTCCACAAGTGATTTACACCCTTATATTACACAGGAAAGGAAAAGATAGGATCAGCTAATGCTTTGAGGTCTCCCCATCCCCTTAATAGCTCCTCAGAGAGGACGGGAGGAAGAGGAAGGAGGAAGAGGGAGCTCAGAGAGGGTGAGAGTGCCACGGGATGTGATTAGGCTGGACCTCCCGTTTATGATTTCTGTGTTACAGGCGCTTGGTGCCAGACATTCCCTCCATGGAAGGAATGTCTTCCTAACCAGTTCCATGTGAATGGTTTAGGAGGGAACCACAGCCCGCTGGTTGGGTTGAGGGCTCAGCCTTTTAAAACACACACCAAGGAAGAAATATGAGGATGGAGGGCAAGAGGCTGGAGAGGAGGGAGAACAAGGGACAAAGATGATGAACAAAACGTCAGAAAAGTGTATACCATACATGTGTATCTCTATATATACAGGGTTCAATCCAATTTGTCCCAAGCTTTGGTCCAAACTACTGTCCACTCCAGCTGTTGTGGACATAAATTAACCTGGAACGCGATATTAAGTGGCGGTGGGGATCCGAATAAAGTTAGTGATGTGGCTTTAGGTTTCATACAAAACACAGACTAATATCTTTACCAGGAATGCATGACTTCAGCTTTATAAGGCAAAAGGCTGAGGAGAAAGAGAGATTAGCCCCAAGCAAAGAACAGAAAGCACATTTATATAAAATGTGTTGGCTTTTTATAGATGAAATCATCTGCAGCACGTATATAAATCAGATCCAAAGGTCATGCAGTGCGTACGCAGATATCTTGTTTGATTTTTTTATCGCTATGGCCCTCTATCACATCGAAATCTAGACACTAAAAACATACTCAGACATTAAACAACATTGTAAAAAGCCCAGCAACACTGCCTGTGTTTAAATCTGAGACTTCATAAATTCCACCGACGGCAATTGTGACAATTTTACGCAATTGCACTGTAATTGCAACACTAACAAATCATTAATATGCTTTTCAAAATGTTCTCGCTCTGCAATTTCACATTCTCTTCCCACGAGATATTGGCCTGGAGGGAACGCAAGTTATTTGCATTTTACAGACCGAGAGTAGCACGATGTTGGATGCAAAGTGTGAACGTTTGTTTGTCCTGGAATTTGAACTGAACTTGATTACTCTCCTGGTGATTTTGGCCACGTGTAACAAAATGATAACAGTGTTGGGGTCGGCTGCCGTCTCTGAGCATGCTGTGCGAGGAAAGGCCGCAGTTAGAAACAGGAAAAAACTGTTGTAAAGTACATTTATTTGGCAACTTAAATGAACAATTATGTGCTATAAAAAAAACATGTGCAGCCTCAGACGTAACTCACAGTTAATAATGCATGTAACGTCTAATTTTCTGATTTGTTTTGTGTTCCCTCTCGCTTAATTTCCCTTTTCTGTTATTCCATGATTTTGGACAGCCCACCCTCTTTGTGTCTTTCCTGAACACACACACACACACACATGCACAACTGACAGAAGTCACGACCTTGTCCTTTACAAGCCGCTGGCCTTAGCTCCAACAATAATGTTTATTCGTCTGTCTCAGGAAAGAAAAGACACGCCTTCCGCTAGCAGCTAGTCAAAGCAGGAAATCTATGAGAGAAAATGTAGATGTCCTGCTCATGTCCAAGCTCACATCTCTCGCACATAAACACCCATAAGGTGTGCAAACAGACGTGCGGAGGGACGGGCTGTTGCCCCCGGGCCTGCAGCAGGAAGCTGTAATTGAGGCAGGCGCTAATTGGTTAAGTGTTGGTGCGTTGCCGGCCCCTGTGCAGGATTTGGAGGCATGTTTCTGAAAAAGACTGCAGGGGATAAAGACCTTTGCCAGGTCTCAGCTTCAATCTGCAACCCTATCACCAGACAAAAATGTTGGTATTGGACAATTCTGCAAAATCCAGGATTACATTCAAGGATAGAGTTCAGTGCCAACATTTTAATAATTCTTTTTTCCTTTCCTTCTGCAATTCTTTCAATTTTCACATGGCAGCTGTTGTATGGCTAAGGTTAGGCAAAGATTGTGGGTATGGCACATAATCTATGTCTAAGGTATTGGTTTAGGTTAGCGGCTAAGATTGGTTACCTTGCACGGCAGCTGGATTCACACGAGAATCGCGGGATCACATATCACGAAAATCCATCTTGTCCGGCTTCAAGTAAGCAGCTGGCAGCTACGGGCGTGGCTTAGGTGTGTATGTGACGACACTGAGAGGTGACTGTTTGTTCTAAATAATGGCGGCTCGTGAAGAGGTTAACGTAGATGCCGCAATAGCATCAATTATGTCACGGCACTGAAGGCTTTTCTTGATGTAAAACATGTTTTTGCTCTCCTCCCGACTGGCTTCGGCAAGAGTTTGATTGACAAATGGTTCATCCAATCACCTGCCACTTATTTTTTTTAAAGTGCCTGTCGTTTTCCAAACAGTGTCCAGTGCCGACCTCTGAGATGGTTCTGTGTAACAAACCATCTGACGGGTCAGGTTACAAAAATTATGGGTATCATATATAAACTATTATTAATAAATTGGTTTAGGTTAGCGGCTAAAACACTTGGGGTTAAAGGTCTTATTGATAACATTTTTATGTAGACGAATATATATATTTGTTTTAAATAATACATCCACAGAACCTTTAGGAAGGTGTCAAATAAAAGTATAGCTTTTCCCGGAAAAAAATTATGATTGTTAATTAATCATTTAAAATTTTGGCGGGTCCAAAATGAATGTTTTGTTTATCTCTGTAGAAGATATCTGATGTTTGGTTCCCACTTCTAACAAGGCTTGTGAGCCAATAGTATAACGACGTATAATGTCAGTTAGTGTGGAAAAAATGGCTGAGATTGTCGGAAGGTGCCTGGCAACGACTTGTTGTGAAGTAAATGAAACAGAACGGGGGAGGGAGAATGTAACATGACTTTTAATAAAAGCAATCAATTGCAGGTCTCCGGCAGGAAGAAAACTTTGACTCACCACACGCCCATCCCACACCTAAACCTCCACACATTTACTACATAAAGTGCACACTTCTACCACACTTCTAACATTAGTATTGTAACATAATTCACAGGGATACTGGGCTACATTAAGACACGGCCACATCTCTATTTACTCGCTTTTCTGTCCTCCTTGTTGTTTCTCATATAACTGTTTATGCGGCACATCTGTCTCTGACTCTTCATCCATTCGCGCATGTTGTGCTCTTTATCTAGTAGCACCCTGATCCAGGAAGCTGGTTTTGGTCTTGGTTGCTCACTTGCCACCTCCATGGGTGGTCCTTGCTGCAGTTTTTCTGCTGTGGTGTTTGTACAGTTCAGAGGTCTTTGTTTTTCTGGCATGTGTCTCCATGCTAACCAAAGCCGGAGGCCTGCTGCCTGTTTTCTTTCGCATAGCTACACATCTGCAGGCTTTCGAGGAGAAAACTGGGCAAAAAGCAGAAAAACAGGAGGAGGGTGGAGAAGCAGGAACGCTCTGCCTTCAGTTGCCACTTTCTCCCCGTAGGTGCATGTGAGAGTTGGTGTTAGCTCCGCTCCTCTGACATAAACTGCAGTTTGTTGGCAAAGGACTAGCACACATGTTGACAGCCTCATTATTTATACTCCATCTTGACAGCTTGTTTTGTGTAATATACACACACGTATTTCCATCCTTGCGTTGCCCTGTCTTCTCGGTTTCACAGGAATAAGTCAACATAATGAATTTTGTATGAAAAAACAGTGTTTCCCCAAAGGGTGTGTTATGGATCAAACAATCACTCAGTCACCAGCGCTTTATGGCTAATTCCCCCCACTCTGAACAAGGTCATATTGTTCCCTATTTATACTCCCAGAATGATCAAACATGAAAATGATCCCTTCCGACAGTTAATATTTCTAAATGTCTCGCCGAGAGCCAATTTTTTGTTATTCAAACTGTTCTCCCAGATGCATTATTAGGCCGTATTACCCATTCAGAATTTGAAATTCATGATGTGATATCCGCAGATTGAGTGTGAACTGAGCTCTGACACGGTGACTACAGCGCAATTTCTCCGTTTCCTTGTCTTCGGAGGACGGTGGGTGGTGGGACACGTGGAAACAGCTGTTTAGGGAGGAGGTTCCTGTGAGCATCGAGGTCAGGGCACATTCACAAAGCTAGACAGGAAGCCAGGTGGGACGGGACACCAATATACTGTATATGAATGTGAGCGTGTGTGTGCGTTTAGCAGGATGCGTATGTGTACGTGCACATGCCTTTTTACAGACAGCATTGCTTCATAGAGAAGAGCTTCACAGTGGGGATATTTGGCTGTGACACAAAACAAGCAGTGCTAGAAAGTTTCTCCAGGGTCAGCAAGAGGTCAGGTGAGTAAATTAGTTTGTTTTAATAAGACTAAACTTACAACAGCAGGTTTTGAGAGGACCACAGTGCGGCATTTGCAGTGGGAACACAGAAGCTACTTAGTGTGAACACAGAGAGTAAAGGTCAGGGAGAGGATTGCTGCCACTCAAGAGGTCACAACCCAGGTTGTTGTAGTGCCTGGAGAGCAAGACCTGCAAACATACACTTCTGGGATGCTTGTAGCTTTAAACATTTCTGAAACAAGTGAGATCTGTACTTTTTGTCTAGCTGAGACAACACTACAGTTTTGAGTAAACCTTGAGTTAGTTAACCTAGTTCCCTACGACCTGGAAATAAGATGAGCAGCATAAGAAATGAAATGTTGAATAGATATTTTAACACATTGAAATAACTGGTATTTCCTACTTTATTTTGCACACCTTATTTTTCATGAGCCGCTTGCTTCAAATGCTGGCGGTCCCAATTAAAGCCAGGGGGGCTAATGTATTTTAGAAACCTTTTTTGCTATAGTTGTTGAACTTCTCATTGCATCCCAACAGCAATCAATAAATCAAATGCTCTGACAAAAAAATAAAAAGGAAGAAATCTGGTATTTTCTGTTTCTGGACTGTAATAAGCCCGGTCTAAAGAAGAGCTAAACAATCGAAACGTCACCTGTGGTAATCAATTAAACGTTCATGGGAGCAGTAGCTAATGTGCAGACTCCATTTTTCCATCTTTTATATGTTTTTCTGTCCAGCACCTAGTATTTATCATCTGGATGTGCATGCTTTTATTAATACTTTTCTGTAATAAGCCTGGCCAATCATTTAATTTTGCCCAAATGTAATGATTGAACGGCCTGCCTGCCTGCCTGTCTACCTGCCTACCATCCTATGGACTTGCATTTATATAGCACTTTTCCAGTCTTACAACCACTCATAGCCATGTTTGCATTCATAATGCTAATTTTGAGGTAGTGGCTTTGCACTTGACGACTTTCTCACTAGATTTTAGGGACTTTTGGAGCTTGTGCTGCTAGCTACTTTCATTAGAAAAGAGTTGGCAACACTGGGCTTGGTTTTTCGGTTGGATACTTTCATATCAAATCTAACTTACTCTTGCTGGTTAGTCCAATGTTACCTATACAACAGTTTTAAGAACTATTAAGTTGTTACACTTAAATGGATATCATATGGATTAAAGTAGAGCCTAATTAGTCTAATTCATTAGCTGAATTTCTATCAATCCTCAAGTTTCATTTTTGCAAGTTTATTTTCAGTCGCACATCATTGCTTAGCATGTTTGTTTGGCCTGGTACCTGAAAATCACAGCTTATTATGTCTCATTATCCAGGGATAACAAATATGTATATTGTGCTGCCAGTTGAGAAAACACTTTGTTATCCAAACGTATCAATCATTGTTTCCTTGTGATTATGGCTTACATATCTCATTATGTTGATATATTTATATTCATATTTTTAAATTAATATTTCTCAAGATCTTTATTGCCTTATTGAAGTCTATCCATCAGACTGCTGGACAGATTTAATTTAAAATCCTGCGATCTCACATCAGTAGACATGACTTTGTGTCTTTTTGTTAAGTCTCTGTGAAGAGGAAAATAGCCAAATGCAATTAATTAAATTTTTTTCACAATGAAGTCACAATGAATTTTGCAAATAATCATAGGAAAACATCTTATCAACATGTTTGACATCTCATTAACAATGTGATTAAATCTTGTCCCTTATGGGCTTAAAATGTAACTACTGGCACCACAACATTGCTATCTCTTCTATCAAGGTAATGAGATAAATAATTATGAAAAAACTGTTTTCTATGTCAAGAATGAATGAGATAATTAAGATGAGATTTAGAGATAAAGGTCCTAAACACATTGTGTTGCTCTGGGCTTCAATATGTTACATATTAAACCTCCTGTGTTGTACTGAGAAGGTTCAAAAATTTCAGTCAGATCTTTATAATAATTCTTGAGGGCTAAGACACCCATGAATGAACTCTGCCCATCCTTGGACCACAGTGCCAGCCCCTCATAGCTCACTGGGGTGGAGTTTTTGGATGTGCCGCTGAGATCTCTAAACTCCGGCAGTTGACTTTATTTATTCTAACCTGATTGTTTGGGTTTGGGGATTCTGTTGCTCCTGCCGTGAAGGAAATTGCTCTCATGCCTGCTGGTTCTGAAACGGGAAATAGTTTTTAAAAACTATAACAAAACAAACCGAAGCGTTTCACTGTGTTTGCGGAAGATCGTCATTCTCATTGCCATGTCAGGGCCGGCTAAGACGAGTCTGTCAACGAGACGGGGAAGAAAAACAGAATCTGAATCGTTGAATAGCTAGTGGAGTGATGAGCTTATCAGTGGAGTACAGGACCCAGGGTGTGTTGTTTTTACTGTTTGCGTACAGAAAATTGGCAGAATAATGGTTAAGTTAGTTGCCAGGGAAATTACAGTTGCACAGTTGACCCTTTGAAATCATAAAGACAAAGAGGAATAATACAGTTGGTTTGTGGTCCTCACTAAAAACTCACATTGGCCTTATAATCTGGATGCTTGGCTTTAACTAAAAGTATTGCCACCAGTGGGTTACCCTCAGGTTTGAAAAGTGAAGCCAAGTGCCTTAAACTTGCATTCTTTCTAATAGCCAGCAGGGGGCGACTCCTCTGGTTGCAAAAAATGTCTGATTGTATAGAAGTCTATGAGAAAATGACTCTACTTCTCACTTGATTTATTACCTCAGTAAACATTGTAAACATGAGTTTATGGTCTCAATCACTGGTTTCAAGTCTTCTTCAATACAGCATGATGTTCATTTAGTAAATTATGTTCCCATTTAGAGTAAAATAAACAATAAAGCAGGGTATGCTTTAAGGCGTGGCTACTTTGTGATTGACAGGTCGCTACCACGGCGTTGGAGTTGTCCATTTTCGTCTTACCATTTTAACCCTTTCACAGTGTGTTTTCAGTTCTTGAGAGTTTATTACAACCTTTTTGGTCACCTAGAAATGTCCTTGGCGATTGGTTGTACTTAGCTCCACCCTCTCGTATCACCTCCGGTTGCAAAAACCAAGATGGTGACGGCCAAAATGACGAATTTGAGGCTTCAAAACGGCAGTCCACAAACCAATGGGTGACGTCACAGTAACTACGTCCACTTCTTACATACAGTCTATGGGCACAGCAGTGCTTTGAGCTAAATGCGAACATTCTTGCAAGCTAATATTTGCTAATGAGCACTTAACACAAAGTACAGCTGATTCTGATGGGAATGCCATTCGTTTTGCATGTATTTGGTCACAAACTAAACAATCAGACAAATGGGAATTTTGACCCAATGAAAAGTTGCCAAGATTGAGACAGCCAAAAACCAAGATGGCAACGACTAAATGCCGAACTCGAGGCTTCAAAACGTCAGTCCACAAACCAATGGGTGACGTCACGATGACTACGCCCACTTCTTATATACAGTCTATGATTGCAACACTTCTTTTGGGCTCCTGCGCGTCTCCTACAACCTTGACTTGTGAACCAGTACGTAGATGTGTATTCACGTGTACACACACACACACACACACACACACACACTATAATGAAAGTTCTTGTGTTTGAGATATAGCAGCACTGTTGCACTCTGGAAACAATTACCAGGCAATAATCTTCACATTCTTTCATCCCACCACCAGCTCAGCTGATTAGGATATCCACTGGTACGCAAGGCTGACCTCAAACACGCTCACACTGTACAGTACAGTAGGTGCTCTCGCTCCCTCTTTGGTTACTGACCAACCCTCTTTTCTTTCTCACACACACACACACCTGACATCTGATTCCCGACTGATGATTAATGACCCTAAAGTCTTTCAGCAGGGACCACCCAGGGTCAAAATAACCTGCCACAAATACAGAAGCAGTAAAATACCATTCAGTCGCCACTCTCCTATTTACAGAGTCTCCCGTGTGTGTGTACGTGGGTGCACGCACGTAGGCGTGTGTATGTGCCAGAGCAAGAAAAAGTGGACTAGTTACTGTGGAAACACTTAAAAAATGCGCACCCCCCCTCCTCCTGTCTTCAATCATTTGTGCATGTGTGTCAAGAAAGTGGAGGGAATTACTGTGCTAACACCTTTTCAAAATACACAACCACCCTCCTGTTATTCTTTCCTGCAACTCTTCATTTTCTTTCTTTCTCTTTTCCCCAAATCGTCTCTTGCCCCGGTCCAACAGACGGAAGAATTACCCCGGCTGTCCTCTAATCTCTCCGGAGAGCTTTTTCCCAGGGTGGAAACACTGCCATCCTTTTTTCTCTCCGCTGTCCCCCCTTCTCCCTTTTATCAGTGTCAAATGATTACCCGAGGGGAAACTGAGCCCGGCAACAATATGCGTCAGGTTAGCCAGGGGGAGTCCGGCCAAAAACATCTCCTCCTTTACCTGCTTCATCCATCCATCCATCCAGCCATCCGTCTAACTCCCCTCCCCTCCCCTCTCATGCCCTTCCATCACCCCACCCACAGTCTCCGCCTCCGTGCCAGCCGAGGGCGGTGGCAGAGCCCCAAGCCCATCTCAAAGGAATTTCCCTGTCGAAATTTATATCAATTTCTGAGGCCTCAAGTTTTATCCACAGCGTGTGAAAAGTCTGAAACTCCCCTCTCCTTCTAGCACTTTCCATTCCTTCCTCTTCTCTCTTTCTTTCTTTCCCTGTCCTCTCCACAACCTTCCCCTTTTCTTCACTTTTTCTCCTCAGCTATTTATCTCTCTAAATTCCTTATTCTTTTACCTTTTCCCCTCTCCTTTACCTTCTTCCCTCACCACCTTTTTTCCGCTCTCCTTTAACGGCCCTGTGTGGGCACAGCCTGGTGAATGCCAGGCATTCCTTTGTAAGGTTAGAACAGACAAAGGTGGACCACATCACCTGAGAGAAAAACGGCCCTTTTGAATCGTCGCCCGAGGGAAAGAGAGGCTGATAGCGAAGAAAAGAGGGAGAATAAAAGCAGAGGGATGGAAGAGAGGAACACCTGTCCTCTGCTGTCCTCGCGTGAACCTTCAACTCTGACCTCTGTTACTTGATATCGAGGCCTTGTTTGAATAAAAGGGGCTTAGCTGAAGGAAAAGGCATTAGATGAAGGTGCAAACCTTCAATCCAGTATTGAAAAGTGGCTTTTGAAAGGCTTTTTGTGCCTCAGAGTAATGAGATTAAACACTGTCAAAACCATATTAGCTTATGCTTTCAACTCAATTACCACCATACAATACTTTACTCAGAGAGTGGCTGCAGAATCGAGTAAACAAGGTCATATCGTAACCCAAAAGTTAATTCCAATCAAGCTCACAAACACAAACAACTCCACCCTTCGACACACTCCGACCATTCACATGACCCACTCAACAAAACATACATGCTCAATGAACTCACCCCACCCTAAACACACCACCTTTGAGTAGAACAGACCCCCATACGTTAACACATAGTGGGTTTATGTTTGGTGACGCTGGGTGTGGTGTAGGGTGGAGTGTATCGGTGACGCCAGCCTGCCCTTCACGGCTTATTTTTGGACTTTTCGACGAACATCAAGGGCAAAGCGGGTCTGTGTGATGCAATGCAACGGTTTTCCAGTCACTTAGCGGCCGGTGTTTGTTTTTACTCTTACTAATGGAACGGAGCGAAGGGGAAAAGTGGAGTGAAAAAAAAAGAGAAACTTATGACGACCAGGTGTTTTTTCCCTCTTCTTGGGAATGTTTCACCTTGTAAAAGCAAGTCGAGTGGGAGGGGACTTGTGTTCCACGCTGAAGTGAATGGTTTGGGGATTTTTTCAAGGGGTGTGTGCTGCTGACCAAAAAGTGTACGAGTAAGAATGAACATTGTGTGAGAGTATATCAGAGGGCGAGCTGAGATTTCTGCAGAGCCGGAGGCAGAATTCTTCAGTTGAACTGTAGCATAGCCATGACTGGAGGAGGCGGGGGCTTCCTCGTGTTTGTGTGTGAGCCTCCACCGACCAATTTTTTGCCTCATTGAGCGACAGAAAGCTCTTGCTTTTGTGGTAGGGTGTGATCAACAACACGCACGCACGCATGCTCACGCAGAAACACACACCTGGTGTGTGTAGGAATGAATGGCAGGCCCTGACTACCACACAGGGCTCCTATTGATGACATCATTGCTGGGCATCTGGTCACTCCACCCTTTCCATGTTTCAGAGAGCCATTCAGTCAGCTTCAACTGCACCATTGCTCTTTCACAGACGTGACGCCTATTGCTTATTTTCTAGTGATTATTCAATTTAGCCGGCTCCAGTCATGACGGCACAATCAACAATTGGCCAGTTTATGCCCTTCCATCAGTACAGTACAGACGTCTCTGGATGGATAGAATTTAAATCAATTCCTCCTATGCATGTTTAATCGCTTTACTATCTTGATATTGATAGAATTTCCCAAAAAGAAAGCAAAAAAACACATAAAATCCCATCTGTGTCGTAAATTCTACCATCATGACACTCTTCAAACAACGGGTCCCATTTAATATAACAGACATTATCCAAATATGCCCTTGTTGAGACGTCGCCTATAGTTCTCATGCAAGACTTTAGTTCAAATGGTTGGAAGATTACACAGTCTGGGGACGTTTATTACACTTCATGAGCAAAACATGAATGAGAGAAGCACAGCAGGACTGCCAGCTTTTTGGTAAAGAGATGGAATTTAAACAGCGATTGAAGCAGTGAATGAGTGGCTGCTGCTGAAATGACGGGCCTTTTGATAAATCAATCCCAACTGGCACGACGTGATGATGAATATGACCACGAAAAAACTTGGACAAATGTTGGAAACAGACTTTTTTCTTGATTCTATCTCTCCTCTCGCTGTATTGTTTCAAGATCGGCTTGGAAATCACAGCGTCTATCTGATCTCTAACTCAGCCAATGGCTTAGTCCCAGTAGGTCTTTCAGGAAAAGGCTAGGCCAGCTTTCCTCTGGCTCGTCCAATCACAACCACGGAGCGGCTTCAAGGTCCACTACCATAGCACAGGGCCAGCTAACACAGTGCCAATTAAACACTGAATGCTAAGCCTGTACTGGAAGTCACCTGGTGAACGATAAGGAACCGCTGCTTAGCTAACATCCAAACCATGATTACCCATGTTGATGAGAGTTTCTCCCTGCAAATGCTTGGCACGTTTTAAATGTAAAGTCTATTCGATACTCGTAATACATCTTGTAGCGATGAATAGCTGCGCTGTAGCAGCGAAATGTGAACCGACGTCATTTACCACTGTGCTTTGGTGATTAACCCCGAGAGAGTGCTATCATGTAACGATTACACGCAAACGGCAGCGGATTTTAGGCGAAACAACACAATGCCCCTTTATGTATTACACTTATCCAGTGTTATGTCTTGCATAGAGATTATTAATTGGCCGTTGGAGCTCCGAGGCGAGTAGAGAGAGACGTTTCTGTGGGAGACTTTAGGATTAAAATCTCTGTTGGTGTTTAATGCCAATATCTACATGTTGAGATTGATGTGTGTGTTTGAATAGCAGAAAGGGCAGGGTGATTTCTTGGAAGGTGAGTTAGGGAGGGAGGGAGAACATGAACAAGAGACGCCTCCGAATTCCCCTCTTCTCGTCTCCTTTCCCTCCTCTTCGTCCTACCCCACCCCTCTCTGCGCGGCTGCCACCCCACCCCATCCTGCTCACTCCCCTCCTTCCTCAGCACAGCCAGCCATAGACACTTGCTTTTTTGTATGAAGGGGTTTAACCCAATGAACAATCCTGTCTGTCTTTTCCCAAAATAAGCCAGTGGGAGAGGGATCGCCGAGTAAGCCAGGGAGATTGGAGCAGCGAGGTGCACAGCCCCTGGTTATAAGTCCTGGGAGTGCTGCTGCTTGGACTCACAGCCTCTCTAGCTCAATATACACTGCCTGCCTGGCGGCCTGACTCAGTTGACTGACTGACTGAGTCTCACTCCACCGTTGCTCCCTCTCTCTCCCTCTCCTGTCCTGCTCCCTCGCTCCTTCCCTCCTACTTTCCACCCTGGAGAGCGAGAGCGCACAGATTGGGAAGGTGCTCCTCAGACCTGCGTCTGGACAGCTTGAAGACGGCACAGAGAGGATTTTCACTCTTGCTCTTTTCATCTCAATTTCACCATCTTTGCCAAAAAGCACATGGATGGACTTTTTTGTTTTTTGCCAGAGGCAGAAAAATAAAAGTTAAACAGACAATTTGCTCCACCTGCAGTTGAATTTTTTTAACTTTTTTTGGTTGTTTTTTTCCACCTACACGTGTGAGCAGCACTGGACCAATTCAGGGTGCAAGCTCTTTGCCCAGGAGGACACCATTCCTCTTTTTTGGCTGCATGTTCATTAATTATCTGATGCCATCGCATCACATGGGAGACACGCGTGGCTGAAGCAAGGAGGGAGGTAGAAGAGAGACCCACCTGAAGCTCACACCTACCACTGCCCTTACCCAGTGCTCCCCCCCCTGCACCTCAACGCTCTGAGGAGAGAAAGGTAAGCCCTATACCTAACCTCAGAGACATTTCTCTGGGGCTCGGTTAGCATCCTTGTCTTGCCTTTTCACTTTTATCACATGTGGCTGCAGTGGCTGAGGCCAAAAGAAACAGAGCAGGAAAAAAAAATAACAATAAAAAACAGACGGTGCAATATCTTAGTCATGGGACTCGCATAATTCTCCTCAGTCTTAAACTAGTGCACAGAGATTAAAAAGAACTGGTGCAGTTTGTTCAACTACTTCCAGACATAAAACTGAATGGAAACTGATTACAATATTGAAGTTGTAGCTGCGCACCCTCTCATCTGACTTTCTCTGTCATCATAGTAGAGATTTTCTGAGTGTTTTAGCCCTGATGAGTGATGGTATTGATTATTGATTCAGGTGTAGGTCTTGTTGATGCATCCATGCCCGCATACATCTGGGATCTTTGCTGATGATGTTGGAGTGGGCGTGGTGTGTATTCGGTGTGTGTGTATAGGGGTGGGGCAGTGGGATATGTACAGTGGATTTGGCTCAATAACAGATATTCTGATTATCGTCTCAAGAGGAGTGTCCTCCATGTGGATGGATCTTGTGTTTGTGTATGTAAATGCTACCCATATCCCACGTTCTGTTGGCATGGACAGCAGCTTTGTTTTTGATAGATTTGTTCATCTGAGAGTTTATCAAACTTAATTTTATGAGTGGAATGTATTAAGGTGAAGGAATACTGCAAAAAGGACACATGGTCCTATCATTTTTCCTCTCCTCGTCCCCCTGTTGCTTCACTCTGTCCATCCTCTGTGACGCCTCTGGCAAGCGACGCCGCATTCCTTTGTAACGACATCCCTCCATCGCAAACAGAAAGAGGACAGATAGCCGTGACTCTGAATCCCCAGGTATCCTACATGACGAACTATAGCGAGGGGTAGAAAGAGATGAGCAAAAAGAGTAAAAAGACCAAGAGGAACACATGAGTGAACATGTGCTGAAATAAAGAGGAGATTCCAAAATGCATGCTCTGCTGAGGAGATACATTTTTGGATCACATGTGTTTCAGCGCACCAACAGCAGGCTTTCTTAGCAAAGGAAGGAGGGAGACACAGAGAGAGAGAGGTGTAGAGCGAGGGGGGGGGGGGGAGTCTGGAAAAGACAGTGTGCTGGAGTTCTGAAATCCAAAAACATTTGGCAGCATCCGTCTATTTCACTGGCTTTACGGCAAGAAAAGTCAACTGTACCTGTGTGTGTGTGTGTGTGTGCTGGTGCACGTGCAGCCACACATGCATGCTCCGAGGTGACCGAATCTGTGTGAGTATCAAAGTGTGTTACACAATCCTTCAAGGGGAGTGGGTGAATGGATAAAGCGTGAACTCAACAGGAACAGGAGTTCTCAGGTCTGCAGAGCTGCTGGTGCGCAGCAGCAGCGGTGTCTGCTTTACTGCCCAAAGTAGCATTTGCTCATAAAGGTCCAGCCCCAGTCACACAGCAGTTTGTGAAATAGTCACGAAAATTGTATTCGTGTACACTAGTTAAGCATTTTTTTGTGATGGTCAGCACAAAATCAATTTGTATGTAATCCACGTAATTGTGAACCGGGAAGTATAAAGAGCGGCAAACACCATGTAGGCAGACGGACGGTTGGTTGGGCTGGATAGGTGGGTCAAAAAACACAGGACATTCGCCCAGGAGACGTTGTTCGTGTCCCGTGTGAAACAACAAGTCAAAGTTGATTTATTTGCCACGTAACTTCCGTACTTCAATTACGGCACTTCTGTTGTTATTTTAATCCAAACCCCGATCTTTTCCTAAACCTAACTAAGTAGTTGTATTTTGAAAAGACTGGAGCGGAAATTGAGAAGTGGGTCACGTGTTCTTGAAAGTCATGCTGAGCGTCACGGAAAAAAAGGGAAATTCGTGTCTATGTACACGAATCAAACAGATTAAATTTCGTGACTGTTCAAAACTGCCGTGAGACTTTGTTGAAAGTTCATATAGACTTACTGTTTTCCAGTCAGCTTCCCTCTTCGTTTCTATTAAATTACCTATAGGTCAGGAGATTTAGGCCCCTCTCTGCATCACAAGCCTTTTTCTTTTCCATGTATTTCCATGCCTGGCACATGCATTGGCACATAACAGTGTGCTGTAACCATGGAAACCCTGTTGCAACTGACTGGGACTCTCTGTTCTCCAGTGGGCGGCAACTGGTCACTTGATTTTGTCACTGAAGTGTGTTTGTGTGTGCGGTTACATTATTTAACCACAAACTAACAGCCCATTCTGGCTTTTTGATACAAAGTGGCGAAGCGCGACCGACCATACACAAACAACAGTCACGCTGAATGCACGGCGGCACCCACCGCATACTTTATGCCCTGTGCAATACAAACACCTACATGGATTTAACACTCCTCTCACACACACACACACATTTCAAACAGATGAACACGCTCACGCCGTCTGCTGCCAAACCGCCTGCTCATATAGAGCTGAGTCTCTCGCACCCCGCTGCAGTTACTTTATAGGCCAGAACGTGTTGAAGTTGGGACTTTTAAGACCCTTTTTTAAAAAAAAATCTTCTTAGGATAATACTTTTTCTGATGTCAAGGGGAAAGAAGGTTTTCTCTGTGGATCTGTAAGCTTTTTGGTGAGATTTCATCCTCATTAGAGCAGCACGACAGAGGGAAATCTGATTCTCAGATCAGTCTTTGCTTGAAAATCTCTCACCCTTGCTTCATCAAAGAGACACAGGTAGAGTGGATTCATACGGGGGTTTAAGAGAGTTTTTCTAAGAGCCGACAGCAAAAGAAAGAGAAGAAGTGAACGGATTTTAATTGAAGTTATAGGAGCTGTTTCTCACCTCTCTTTGGCTTGTAAAATAGTGTACACTTTGTTGCCACAAGGGGGCAGAATACCAGGCAGTTCACTGTCACACCACAGACACAAACACACGGCATCTTGTACTGAAGAGACAACCTGTTGCTGCAATTCTGACTGCTTTATTGAATAATGTCGAGTCTCATTACATCTAACAAATCTAATCCTACAATAAATGATCTCACAACACCGATAATGCTCAAAGGATTTCCTCTTTTGCTCTTCGATCATCATGATTTAGAGATTCAGTATCTACAAACTTAGCCAAGCGTCTGTTTCTTTAATAGAGCCAAATCACTTTCAAAATGTTCTCAAAACATTCATCTGTCACTTTAATGTGTGTGAAACTTCCCTGAATTGTACTCACTAATAGTCTTTTAGTGCATGTTTGTATATGCTTTTGCATGTGTGTGTGTGTGTGTGTGTGTGTGTGTGTGTGTGTGTGTGTGTGTGTGTGTTAGAGTGCACATGTGCTTCTATTACTCTCAGGCTTCAACCCGTGCAAGCAGGAAATGAAGGAGAATGCCACTCATTCTCAAGGAAAAGTAAACGCCCACTTATTCCTTTACTTCCCTGGAACGCAAACACCTTGAGAGCGCACACACACACACACATTTCCCCTTTTGTTTCATAGCATAAAGAGGAAAGAGTGTGAAAACAGGGCACTCCTTTAATGGCTTCACCAACAAAGAGTGTGTTTTCTTTTCAGCCAGAAGCCCATAGTCTGTAATTACACACACATACTGTACGCGGCCACACTCTTCGGCACGTATTATATGGCACGCTAACTGATGCGGCTGATATACTGAAAGGAAGAATTGCAGTGAAAGGCAGTGGAAACAGAATACAACACAGGCCCTGGTCTTAATCAGAGCCCGGACCATAACGTTCAAGATTAATAGGCTGGATTTGTTTTTCAGCTAAAAAGGGGGAGAAGAAAAAAGAGACAAGAGACAGTAAAAACGCAGAAACATATTGCTGCGTGCAGACGCATGAAGATTTGCATCTTCTCTACTTCCTTTCTTGCCTCGTGTGTTTATACTCTCTGAGCTTGTTTGCACATCACCAGTAGGTGATCTTGGCCTGGACGCGCGGCTGATATATGTGGAAGTCAGTCAGCTATATGGCGGATAATGAATCTGCGCAAACATACGGCCCTCCAGAGTGGATGGCGCAGCACGTTATTAATCAAGCCCTTGTATTGAAGGACATTGTTTTGGCTCTGGGCTCTGTATGAGCCCTGCAGCACACAGTAGGAGAACAAAAAAACAGTAGAAAACGTTCTAATTCTCTTTTTTCAAATTTTTTGGCAACTTCACATATTTATTTTTCTCTCTAATTCATTTGTCTGTCTCCCTTTATCTGTGTTAATCTGCCTCCCTCTTGCTCTTTCGTTCTCTCATAACTGTGTCTGGACCAGAGGGAGTTTTTCCACTGTGCTGGCAGCAACCGGGGGACAGAGAAAGAGAGGCAGTGGGGAGGCTTGGCAGATGCCCCTTGTTATTTTTCCTCCGCCTCCCATTGACTCTGTCAACGGTGGCTCAGTCTTAGCAGGGCCTCCAAAGCTCAGAGGGGCTTGACAACATGCCCCGTTCAGCTATCAGGGGGAACTTATCGCAGGCACGCTTAGGAGACAGATGCACTTTCATCATTGCGTTGCCACTTTTAACATTCCCCTTTCTTCTTGACTTTGTTGTCCCAACTTCTTCCCTTCTTTCCATCCTCTCCATCAGTTACAAATCCTCTTGAATCAACTACCCAACTCTTTACTGGGCTCAAACTAAAAACCCCTTTGTGGTTAAAGCAACCTTGTTCTCCAACGTCAGACATTGCTTTCAGTCAGTGAGGCCTGAACAACCGAACCAAGCCACGGACAAAACATGTATTGAGCAATGCTTTCTGGAGTCAAATCTATATTTTTCCAATGGTGTGCCGGAGCCTTTTTTTTTTTTTGGGACGGCGGCTTGTGTTTTCAAAGAGAATCCAACAGGAACAAACAGGAATGAAAGCTTTAGTGCTCATCCAGCAACAGCGCTGTTCCTACTTAATGGGATGTGACATGTCGAGTTTTCCCTGCTTCAGTGCTGGATACATGGAAGCAAGAGTTTCCCCATGTCGCATGTGGATGTGTATGACCTCCCCACTCACTATTCTTAGTTTAGTGGGGAAAAAGTTTAATCCATAACCCAGAGCGTAGCCAATTAAAGGTTGTTTGATATTTACTTGGTTCAGGTAGCTGTACAAATGAGCGTGAGTGTACAGTACATGTGTAGGTTTATTTGCCTTGTGTGTTTTTTCTCTGCTCCCCCTCATTCATTGCCCCTCAGTTCACCGTCTGGCTCGAATTTTGTTTGGGGCTTCCAAAAGCAGGACGTTTGGGCCAACTCTTAACAGGGGTCAACTCCTCAGTATAAAACTCACATTATCCCCTTTTCATCTCGTGACAGATGTACTTCCCAAGCCAACTGTTTATTTTTATTATTTCGCTTCAGATGCCGGATAGATATATCTCTCTCTGATGGGTCAATATTGAGTAAGGGATTGGAAACAACTCTTCTGAGACCATTTGAAAAGCTCCAGACTTTGTTATTGTTCAGTCTGAGCTTGATTTAGACGTGTGCGTAGGTGTTCGTAAAAAGAGAAAAGAGGCTGGGGTTATTGTGCCGTTTTTGGTTCCCTCGAAGCAGGATAATAAAAAGCATTTTGTTTCACAGGGCCTGATTTTCTGGAATAGGAAATGGATGCTTACTAAGTGACACATGTATTATGTTTTTCCAACCCAGTCTTCAGTAGCAGACAGCAACCTAATATCTACCATCTATCAACAAGTTTTGTTCCACCAATTACCCCATTAAAGGAACAGTGTGTAACATTTATATTCTATTAGCAAAAATATAATATAATATTCATAACTATGTTTTCATTAGTGTTTAATCACCTGAAACTAAGAATCATGTTTTCGTTAGCTTAGTATAAGCCCTTCATATCTACATAGGGAGCGGGTCCTCTTCACATATTCCGCCATATTGCTCCTCCATGTTTCTACAGTAGCCCAGATCGGACAAACCAAACACTGGCTCTAGCGAGAGCCTTTTGCATTTTTACATTACCTGATGGCCACCGTAGCTCTCCGACACGCTTGTGAAACCATTGTAACGTGAGCCACAGAGTGCAAAACCGTGGTACAGCCAGCCACCGTCTGACTTTCGTTGCTTCTAATGTATTGTTATTGTGTTATGGATGGCCTCTGAGCGAGGCAAACAGCGTTACCACGGTTATGCACCCGGTGGCTCACGTTACCGCAGTCTTTGAATGGAGGAGTGAGTGGAGGGGTACTTAGTTGGTTGCAATCTGCCACCACACCACTAGGTGCCGCCAAATCCTACAAACTGTACCTTTAACCTTGCAACTGTTAGAGGAACAGTTCGACGTTTTGAGAAATAGATACATCCAGTAAACACAGAGCAGCATTAGCATTCATTCTAGCTTTGTGTTTCTGTCCACCTGGTAAATGTAAGTCCAATATTCACTCTCCTTTTAGCTCTGTTTTGGTCTCCACCAACTACTGAGGGAATTATGACGTTCTTTAGCTGCTAAATGGTGGCGGTGCAGTCACAAGAACTTAACATATTCTTTATAAGTTATCAGTGGGAAGTCGTGAAACAACTAAAAAATGTTAAAGACAGTTGTTTTCACGTCACAAGAGATTTTTGACATTTTAGCAGATGATAATGTAAATTCAGCTGAGCATAATATGAAATGAAAGCACATAAAACTGTCAATGTTTCTGATGTCCTTTCAAATAACTCTGCAATCTCTCAGTAGCAGGTTACTATAGGTGCCCATCGCATGGCCACAAGCATATACGTATATGTAAGTGCTCTTTCTTCCAGTCTTAAACAAACTGGCACAGGTTGCCCCTTTCTGCCCAGATAAACACCCCACATTTAGCTTGGCTCACAGTGTTCCTTAAAGAGATGGATTTAAGACGACTTATCCCCTAGAGTAGACCACCCCGGGCTTCTGAGTTGTTACTTTTTGAATTGTTTTTATGTCACACTTTTTTATGTCTCTCAAGACAACAAATAAAAAAACCTCATCAGACAAAACACAAAAATTGTGCTTGAGCCGTGACGGTATCCCATGATTGTTTTGATGCAGGGTGCCAGTTCTCTATGTTTAAATGGCCTTGGCTTACAGACTTAATCCTTTCTGAACAGACTTTGAGCCCATTGAGCAACATGAGTTTCATAATGAAACACTCAGAGGCATTAGGCAGCGTACAACACAACCAGCCCTTCAAAGCTTTTCATTTCCGTAATCAGCAGCAAAGCAGTGGAACGATAAAAATGAAAAAGCGACTTTGTGCTCATTCCAGCTCGTTCGAGGCGAACGCTGTGTGAGCGTTGCTTTACCGAGTGCGTTCTACATTGTGTGTGTGTGTGTGTGTGTGTGTGTGTGTGTATGTGGTCTTAACTACAGTTCTCTTGTTTCTGTTTATCCCTACAATATATGTAATACTTCCTGGAGTTAGACAGGAGAGGCAGTGCAGTTTGGCAGCGTTCCTAAGTGCTTAAAGAAGCTGTTGAAGAAGAATTATTTCGTGCTCGCAAGACAGGAAGGGTCGTTGCTTTGCCTAACAATTTAGGAGGGATACAGGCGGAGTAGAGTTTCATGGAGAACACTTGAGATGCTGTACAGTGAAGACTAAGATAAACAAACACAAGACTAATTGGATGACAGCCTCACTGTCAGCCTCTCCATCACGCATTTGTAACATAAGTAAGCATGCAAGCGAGTACGGAAAGATTTTCTTCACATAAGCTGGCATTTCAGTACGTGGGCCCTGACACAAGACATATATAATATGTACAGTGATGACATAAAGTATATTTCTGCAGATCAAATACAATAGTCACCCTTTTCCATGTATGAGAACAAGATCAGAGGGATTAGGAAGCTGCCGTTGGCAGTAGGAAAACAGCTGTAGTTGCATGAAGCAACACAGAAATAACTCTCTTATTAAAAGGGCAAAGATTTACATGAACTGAGTTGAAATCGGGATGTTCCACAGATGATAGATCGCAGATTGAGCTGACGGAGATAAAACATCTTCTACCTGACGGTAACCATGCAAGTCTGCGATTGTTTGGACAGCGAAAGCTACAGAAGTACAACCACTTCTGGGGGGATGTTCTTTGGCCAACTAACAAAATACTTAATTAGGGAGGGCTTTGAATCAATTACCACTCACTTTCATGTGGTTTGCAGATGGCTACGCGCTCTCTCTCCCCAACTTTTCCTGCTCTTTCCTCTGTGAGACGCCAGCAAAAAAGGCCTGCTGCGTTGCCTCATTGCTAATTTGAACCAGAGAAGTGGTCATTTCCTAACAGTGGGCCCCGGCCCACTCCGCAAGCCGAGCCGACAACCAGCCCAGTGGAGCCTGAGCTGGACGGATCCCAAAGCAGGGCAGAAACCGCACAAACCCAAGTCTTCCTGACATGTGGTGAAAGTGTGATAGGGATATGGGAAACATCGGGAAAGTTTAGGAAAGAGAGATGGCGATGGATCTGTTTGGAAGGGAAAGAAACATCGAAGTGGGACATGATGAAAATGGGAGAAAGGGGAAGGGGCGGTATTTGCGGGAAAGAGGCAAGGAGAGGTGAAAGTACAGGAAAAGATTTGAAGGTAGAAGAAGCATAAAAAGAGAAAATAAGCTTGGTCTGAGGAGCACTCAGTTTGTAGCAACCATGTGGCGTCTTTGATCTGGCCGAGGATTTGAACCAGTGTCAACAGAAACATGCAGAGGCCGTCTGTTTGCTCCCAGACACAGATCATTCCTCCATGAATTACTCTGCTTCAGTTTGCCGCAGCCTCTTTACTACTCCAATGTTTGTTTACCCTGTCGGGAACACCCGGCCCATTCCTCAAGTTGAGCAACAAGCTCAGTAATACCCCAGAACTCCTGCAATCAGCTAAACTTTCTATGCCGTTAATCTCTAGGGGGAAGCAGAAATCTGGGTCGTTTTGAAGATTTAAAAGATACATTTGAGTCAAACAGTGCTGCCTTTATATTCTGCAGTTTGTTCAGTAACAGAGTCATTTCTCATTTAGTCCTATAATCCATTCATTCTACTCCAGTCGCTGTCTTCCATCATGGGGACGACGAGGCATGTTCTGTATCCCTCGTAGCCTGGAAGGAAGAGGGAGGGATAACAAGGAGGCGGAGGAAGAAGACGAGGATGCAGACATGTCTGCCAGACCGTTACAGTGAGAGGATGTGTCTTGAATGCGGCGTCCCTGCCATATGACAGCCTGCTGATTCAAACCTCATGTTGGGAGCAGAGAGACAGTAAAAAGACAGTGGAGTTAGAGGCTTGTTCATGGTTAGATTGCAAAACATGTCCATCTACAAAAGGGCTTTAGTGGCATCACGAAATCTTGTTTTTCTTAAAGCTGCACTTAACGATATTCAGTGCGGTCGCACAAAAAGCCGTGAATGACACGATAATGCGCAAGACCAAAGCGTGTAATAAGAACGCTCTTCTTGCTTTAGGCGTGTCTTGACACACCATGTAGTCTGTACTGGGTCCAACAAACACAAGACTTTGAACCAGGAGACCAGTGTTCAAGACCGGTGTTTTGTTTTGCAAGTTACGTTAGTGACGTTTGTGATGTGTTTTGTAGTGACACTTGTCATGTGTTTTCTGTACTGATGTTGCGTTGTTGTACGTATTGTACTTAGTTTACGTACTTATTTCTAAGGCCAACAATGACTTTTTCCTAAACCTAACTAAGTGTTTTTGTTGCCCCCTGCTGGTACTGCTCCTTCATACAGGCGCATAATATTCACTCCTCGGCAAGGCAAAATGTGACAGGTGCGACTACTACACACTTTGGCGTGATATCGGGGTGCAATATTTCATAGGCCTGTCAATCGATTAAATTATTTAATTGTGATTAATCTTAAAAGTATACTCTTATCAGAATGGGACTGGACAAAATGCTTGCTTGCAGGTATGTTTATATTTATTATTGGAATATATATATATATAATATCAATTAACAACACAAAACAATGACAAATATCGTCCAGAAACCCTCACAGGTACTGTATTTAGCATAAAAATATGCTCAAATCATAACATGGCAACCTCAAGCCCAACAGGCAACAACAGCTGTCAGTGTGCTGACTTGACTATGACTTGCCCCAAACTGCATGTGATTATCATAAAGGCGGGCATGTCTGTAAAGGGGAGACTCGTGGGTACCCATAGAACCCATTTTCATTCACATATCTTGAGGTCAGAGGTCAAGGGGAACCCTTTGAAAATGCCCATGCCAGTTTTTCCTCGCCAATATTTAGCATAAGTTTGGAGTGTTATTTAACCTCCTTCGCAACAAGCTAGTATGACATGGTTGGTACCAATATATTCCTTATGGTTTTGATGACAGTATCATCACTGTAGCTCTAAAACAGAGCCCGCTACAACCTAAAAATCACAAGTCGCTTTAATGCGTTATCATCGTGTTAACTTTGACAGCCCTAATATTTCAACATGAACTGTCTGCTACAAGTCTCCAAAACCGATGGAAGTGCAATCCTAAATCACAGGAGAACCTCTTTAACAATGTTGTATATTTTAAAATACTAAAATGTAATGCTATATATAAACATAGAAAGTTGGACTCTCCAAAGTTACATCCTCATACAGTTTGATTTGCATTGGAAAAGACTACAAAAAAACATACCCAGAAATTACTCTTTTATGAATGATCTCTTATGGTGGGCACTATAAAAAATGGCTAGCAGGAAGACAGGCACAAATTAAATGTCTAAGTTTGAGCTTCATCTTTATTTGCAGTACAAAAACATCTGTGTTGTGTGGTAATGGTTAAAATATCAGAAACACAAGGAAAACCATAGATCTGTGTGCTTAATCCCTCTCTGGGAGTGGATCAGCCAGGACATCTCGTCTTGAGGGATGTTTGGGAAGGCCAGCTCAGACAAGCCAGGCACAACGCAGCGGGGAAACGCACAAGCAGCCGTCCACCCTCATGTGGAGACAATGACAAATCCAGACCCCATCAACACTTATGGGGAATGTGCGGAGACCCCCTCCAAGTCAGCACAGTACACACTAACAGCGCCCTAATGAATTGAGGGCCTTTCCCTCGTGGGCTGTATACGGGTGTGATCCGAAAACCAGGTTCGCTAACATTTCTGTCTGTCTCGTGTCTCTTTCTGTTCCATTGCATAATTCTGTTGATCACAAGTGTCTTTCTGTTTCCTCTGGAGTTTTGCTTGTCGAACGGGATCTCCCAGCGGGCAGAAAGTGATGATAGTCAGATAGCATTAATGCAGAAAAGACGGATAACGCTCCTGTTGCACAACACTGTACTACTGTGTTCCAGTTGTTCCACACAGTAAGGGAGATATTCATCATTCAAATGGCAATAGTTATGTTGAAAACCCAGACATCAGAAACCAATAATGGAAATCTGAAGCCCATATACCTGCAGAGATTTTGGAAGTGGTTCATAGTGAAGAGAAAAGAGTGTACAATGACAGAAATGCATTACATATTTCTTTGCGTCACATTGGATAAGCCAATTCAGCGTATCCTCATATGATATCTGAGGAAAAGTTATTCCTCCTTTTTTTTGCGTTTTCCGTGACATGCTTGTAAATTTCCGCTCCTGTCTTTTCAAAATAAACTTCCACATCTTCACAGGAAACAAATTGGTTAGGTTGAGCTAACAAAACTACTTGTTAGGTTTAGAAAAAGTGTGTGGTTGGGGTTAAAATAACTCAATGTACAGAAGACACGTGACAAATCAATGTTGATGTCTGGTTTCACACGGGGTACAAACACCGGTCTCCTGGGCCAAAGTCTGTTTTTTTGACCCACCCATCCACTCTGACCTTCTCCCTATGCAGCACTTGTCGTGCTTTATACTTCCTGGTTCACAATTGCGTGGATTGGATATGCATTTTGTAGAATATATATGACAGTTCATTACTTTTCATAGGTATAGCTTAGGCATGCTAATTTAAATTTCTTTTTCTGACAGATAACCGAACCTCGTTAACAGATTATTAACCATTAACCGACAACATTAATGCGTTGTGTGCAGAGGTGCTGTTGTTGTAGTGCCTAACAAGCTGCCCAGCTGCAACAATAAGCCGACGCACAAACAGCTTAAATCCATAATTTATCACCAGCTGCAGTGTATGTGCAAAACAGACAACCGAGTCCCCAGTTCAACCTTCCGGGAGAGTTAGCAGCCACGATGCTGCGTGCATTGTCGTGGACACATGCAGCCACTTTCCCAATAAAAGTCTCCACCACATCAATTAGTTTAACTGCAAGTTTGTCAGCTGTGTTTCTGCCTGGCGTACTCTGTCAGCCCGGTAAGTAAGGGTCTGACAGCCCGTGTGTGTGTGTAACAATGGTGAGTAAGAAGTTATCAGTAACATTATAGCTGTGAACGTAGCACTGCAGTGTGTGTACAGTTTATTTGTCAGTGAATAAGTGCTACAACTCCTCAAGACCCAAACCAAGTTCCTGGGTTTGGACACAATTTCTTTTCAGGAATCAAACTAGACATGTTATCAGTGTTTTGAGCTTTTCTGTTAGTAGGATCACAGTGACGATGTTGAGAAAGAAACAGCCTGGCATCCATAGGAGTTACATCCATATCGGACAATTCCACATCTCACAATTTACATCTCTTGCCAAGATTCAGTGCCGAAGCAGGAAATAGTGTCATTTATGAAAGCCCCTAGGAAAAGCACTGGGCTTTGAAGCAAATTTTACACAGTAGCCAAACGGTGGTACTACAATTTCCATGTCTGTCACGTGATGCCATTTAGCCCAAAAATACTTTTTCTCATAGACTTACATTGGGAACGAGAAGTCTGTAACTCAGCGGATCTTATTTTTTTTTGGTAAATAAACTTCCCAGTACGAACACTTTAATAGCCCTTATTTAGTTATTTTCCTTCCTCCGTTCATGTGAATCGAGGCCGGACTGAGGGCTGGGAGGCGGGGTTAAAGAAAACCCTACTGCGTCTGCTCTATGGATGCAGAAGATTGCCGAAAAATCTGGGTAATTTTATACTCGGAAGTCAAGATTTTTTTTGCTTCATTTGCCACTGAGCAACCTTCATAGGAATGAACAGCCTCCAACACTGTACCAGTTCTCTTTATACATCCATGCTTTATGTAGCAAGGTTGAGAGCATGTGGTTTTGCTGAATCGTCCAATATCGACATTCTTGTCTGGTTATAGGGTTGGATAGAAAATGGGAATTTTGGCAGGTTTGTTAGGAATACACATAACAACAACACTGGTTGTTAAAGAACTACTGAGCGGGGGGAGCTATGGGGACAAACTCCACAAAGCAGAAGCTGAGCTGTGTGGTTTCTCACTGCTGCGTTCCTCCTCGATCAGTGAAACAAAATCAAACAAATTTGAGAACAACGTCAAGGAATGCACCGCGTGGCGTCTGCATCGATTCATCTGCAAATCTCCTCCATGTGACACTCCTCCCGCTTCGTCCCTACCCATTACACTGCTCTCGATACGATTATTCAGAGAGGAGGGGAAAAAGAAAAGCGTTAATTGTAATGCTGCCAGGGTCCAAAATTGTCCAAATAGTTCTCAGTCCTGCCAGACACAACAGCATATTCACAGCATCGGCCTGTCTGTAGATGCAATTCAGTCCAGCACATTTTGATCCTGTCTTTGGCATTTTGCTGACATTCTGCCTACATGTCTTCTCTCTCTGCGGCAGCGCTGTTGTCCGTCGTCTGCAAAACACATATGAGCCCTGCTCTGTATGCAGAAGCTGAAACTTTGCGTCTCCTCTCTCCTTTAGATAGTCTAAGCTCCAGGGGGGAAGGAGAGTTGTAATGCCTCATCTGTAACCTCAGCTGCACTTCATCCTATGTCCTCCCTGTTCTTCTCTCTCTCTCTCTCTCTACTGTACATTTCTCTACTGGTCCATCATTCACTCCACAGAGGGCGTCTGGAATGTGTCTGTAATCACTTTCGCTGCATTTTTCTGCAACAAGAGGGGAGCTCAGACAGTAAAACAAAGTATCTATGGTGGGTTGGAGCGTATGCGGAGATGCAGAAGGGCAGACAGAGTAATGGATGGTGACGTTTGTTGGCTGGGCAAATCATCTGATCTACAGATATAGAAATTAAGACTGGCCAGGACTGGGCCAGTTTCTCAAAAGTGTCTTAGAACAAAAAACATCTTTGTTCTGTTGACTTATGACTCTTTGGGAAACCCACTTTTAAACCCAGATGGAAGGGTTTTGTCTCCACTGTCAGTCTAGACTCCCATTTATTTTCACATCTGTGCTTGTGCGATAAGCAAATTGCAGCCATTACCTTATGAGTGTGAGAGGGCAATTGTGTTTTTCCCCATGGTGTGGATGAAGAAGAAGGGGAGAGGGGGAGGGGGGCATACAAGCAAAAATGAATGTGAACACTGTGGGAGATGTGGTGAACATCAAGAAGTTGGGGTGGAGGTGGAGGGTGGGTGAAAGAAATTTGGCAATGCTGATGGAAACGGGGTTTGGAGCCGCTGGCGAACACTCGCACATAAACACCTACATACACACAGAGGACAGACACCAGCACCCATCATTCAAACGGCATTTTAAGGGCCATTTAAGTCATTCCAATAAAAACTGCAGCCATTATAATACGTTGTCCAGGGGAGACAGAGGGAAAATATAGTTATGGCACAGGCACGCTCATGCAGGGTAAGGGGTAGTAGAAAGAAAGAAAGTGCAGGAAAAAGTAAGTCAGACAATGTTTGTTTTTAAGTCTGCAATCTTTTTCACGTCATTCTCCCTCCCTGCTTTTGTCTGTGAGAGGGAGGCGAGTCTGGGAAAATGATTTAGTGACAGCAGGAAGGTGCAATGGGTTCATATTCCTGCCAGTCTTATCAGTAATCAGTTCTTCGCTCAGATAAACTTGTGATATTTCCCACCGGTGTAGTTCTGTAGGCTTGGAGCCAAATACTGACCCCGTTGGCAACTTGTTGCCAGGAAACATTTCATGGGATCTATGACCCCTGTGATGCACCTTGCCACCTTTTGCTAGAGCTAATACCGACCTCATGTGTCACCCATTACCTATAAACTACTGTTGACTCACGTACCCCCCCACCCTTCCCTCTGAGACCCCAGACTACCCTCAGATAAAAAACCTCCTCCAAAAACATGACAAACCAGGCCGACAATAAGGAAAGTCGGGGGGAGTTTATCTGTCTGCCTCGCGACCTTATATCTCCATCCAAGGCCAACAACCGCATATGCGGCGTTGCATTCCGACAACTGTTATTTTGGCATTATGTCTATTTGCACTGTTCTCAACTGAGGGGCTGTGAAAAGCCGTCTAAACACAGCTCTCTCATACCACGCGATCCTGGCCAGTGTTAGCATAGCGGAGTGAGTGCAAATATGGAGCACGGCGATGGAGATTTCGGATAGCCGGTGCTTTTTTTCCCCCAAAGATAGCCTCATACCTCTTCACCCAAATTACAAAAGATATTTTCTTACATACCTCTAGTGGTATCTAGCCATGCAGATAGTTTTGGTTTTAAGATATCCATCTCTAACATTTGTGCCTCTTCTCTAATAAAATGCTGTTGAATAGGATTTTATTTGAGGTGTTCACAGCACTAATCCACCACATTAGCTGTCTACAAAGCTAGAATCCACTACACATAAAATGTGTTTTTAGTAATTGGTGAACTTACCCTTTTAACAGCAATGCCCCATTGATGTTGTACTGTATTACAATGGACTCTATGCTCTCTGTGCCCTGTAGCAACAGCTTTGCCCACCACCTACATTTATTATTCTCCTCCATTTTTACTAAGCCTCACACTGATCTGTATGGAAGCCCTGAGGGGCAAGTGAGAAAAATTTACGTAAATTGTTTTCTCTCCTGTGTTTATGACTTAAAGGTCCAGTGTGTAGACTCCTGCAGTATCTAGCAGTGAGGTGAGGACATTACAACCAATTAAAGCCTCTCCCGTGTGCCAAGCGTGTTGGAGAGCCACGGTGGCTGACGCGAAAATGCAAATGTCCCTCGCTAGAGTAATTTGGAGCAGAGCCAGCGCGTAGAGTGTGTCGGAAGTAAGAGAGAGAGAGCGGCGAGTGACGTTATCGACTTCGGCCCTAAGCAGGAAAAGTTAACCGAGTTTGGGTTGTCCGTTCTTCTACTGTTGAAACATGGCGGTGCAACAAGGACTCCGTGGAGAGGGAACCCGCTCCCTATGTAGATATAGACGGCTCATTCTAAGGTAACAAAAACCCAACGATTCTTATTATCAGGTGATTATACACTGAAGTAAACATACTTATTCATCTTATATTCCGTTTCTGGCAATAAATCCCCCCAAATGTTACACACTGTTCCTTGGATCCTTGTGTTCGTTGTTGTAATACTCGTGTCGGCCACAAAAGGTTGAAGTGCACCACTACTCCATGTTCTAAATGGGACTAAAAACATTCATGTTTTCTTCCAGGTGAGTTTTAATTGGTCGCGTCTAGAAGGTAACCCCCAAGTTGCGAAAATGTGCGAAAACTCCTGTGAGACTCACTGCCTTGACGACCTATCCTAACCCTAACTGTTCAAGGTCAATGCCAAATTCACACCAGGCAGTGGCAAAGTATTCTGCGGCCAGGAGGTGTGTTCATGTGTTTCAGGCAGGAAGAAATTCTTTGTAACATAGGTCAGCATGTAAGAGAAGTCCCTGTTATAAATCATAAACACAAGAGAGAAAAAGATCATATTTTGAAAATGGATGGATTTTTTTTCTCACTTGCGTCTCAGAGCTTCCATAGATCTGCAGACAGCATATTATGATCAGAGGCTGAGACCTCAGAGCATTTTTACAGACTGTTCAAAAGCCATTACCTCTGATTTACAGAACACATATAAGCTTGTTCTCCTTCATACCACATACCTACCACAAACCTCCCTCTCAACACGCATCACCTCCACCTCCAAGTTTTTATAAACTCGTGGTTTGAGCATGAGTTGATGTCTCCTGTCCCCATCTCGTTTTGTTTTGCATAGAAAAAAAAAAGCGTGTTGGCGTTTTCACTCCTACCTCTCCAAACCTAAGTAAACACTCTGGCTTCCAAACCATACAGCGGTGCGCTAAAGAGAAACGCGTCAGACGGTGCCCGGGGTTATGCTTTCTCAGCAGCAGATGAGTGATTCGAAAGGAAGGGGAGGTTTTTGTGGGCAATTTACGTACGCAGGACTTTGAGTCATTTTGGGGTCGTTTGTGGGCTGCGGGCAGCCGTGCCTCTGGCTCTGGACGAACCGTCATACCTCTGTTTGATGGTCAGGAATATTCTAGCATAATCTCACACGTCAAGAGGGAGAATGAGAGAAAGTTATTTGCATTTGCATGATGAGAGGAGAAAGGGGACAATAGACAGAAAGACTACACCAGTTCCATTATATACTGCATGCCCTTTGAGCACAGATTCAAAGATTTGGTCGATGATGCTCTTGCCCATCTCCCTCCCCTCTGCGTTGCCCCTCTAGCATGGTGTTGCTCAACTGGAAAACAATGGCAGAAGCCCTCCATCTGGTTGCAGTTTTGTATCCCGTGCCATTTTGAGTGGGAGTGATGCAGAGACCTCCAAGGGGCTTAAAACAACAACAGCTCACAGTCGAGAAGGCTGGTTGCATATTTCCAGCTACTGTCGCAATAAACACACCCGCACACGTGTTCATGCACAGAGAAACCCAAGTGAGAAACTATTAAATGGATATAATTCTGAAATCTGGTGACAGATTGCATTCTTGGGAATGGACAGGTATTGGAAATTATGAACTGTAAGAGAAAGTATGGCATGTATTGTGTGGTGCACTGGTGGAATGTCTCAGGGTGTTTTAATGGCGTTTGTCCCTCCACACCTGTGGAACTAATAGCCAGCCACTGAAGTCAGATGTCCTATGAAAATATTTGGTGGAATGAGAGAGGGGGAGAAGGGGGCGTGGATCAGTTGGAGGGTTCATACCTAAAGGCAGTCGTGTAGTTTGGCTAACGCCTAGGATTTCCATTAAACGGCAGGTTTGAGGAACAAGATAATGGCTCTAGCAGAGTGCGGCCTGAACCCCAATTCCTTCTTCCCTATCCCTGTTTCCCGTAGACGCACCACTCTGTTCCATGTGCTGCAGGAAAAAACAGTGCGTATGCATGCTGTCGCTGTTTGAAGTCGCTATTCATTCTTACAGTATATATGCATTTGTGGAAACTATGCCACTAGTCATTTAGATGTGAGCATATTGTCACTGAGCATTTGCATATTTTAAGTTCAAAGCACTTGATTGTGTCCTCAGGGTGCCTGAAACCTTTTTAAAGCCAATTAAACCACTTCTAAAAATGCACGACTTTCAAGCTAAAATCCCATTTTTCTCGTTTTTGTTTTCACAAGTCGACTGTGTTGTGCTCACACAAAGGTTTTATGAGGTCAATGAGAATAAGAAGCCAGAATGCGGTATGGAAATGGTCCTGGTAGCATTAGAGGATTGGTTGAGGGTTTCCACTGATGCACACACTCCCCCTGTCGCTCCCTCCGTATGTCTTTGAAGCCGGTGATGGCAGTACTTATCACAAATGATGATGTTCCCAAGTCTCTTTTGCATCTGAGGAGTGAGTTTTAGTGGTTACCCCGGGACTGGGTCTTTTACAGTACAGTGCAAAATACACATGCTATGTATTAGTTTCTTATTTTTCTAAGTATCCGCCAGAGGGGTGAGATATTTTTCATGTGCAGTTCTACTTGTTTTGAAGAAGATTCTTTGATCACATGTCTTATTGAAGCCAGTGATGTTGGATAATCTGCCTTTTAAGCCATGCTAGCGATGGTCGGTAGGTCTGTCCATCGCTTTGGTTCAGACTGAAATATCTCAACAACTACTGGATGGATTGCTATGATATCTAGTACAGATATCCATGTTTCCTAGACGATGTATCCTAATGATGTTGGTGATCTGCTGACTTTTCCCTCGAGCACCACCATGAGATTCACTTTGACATTTGTGAAATGTCTCGAAACACATTCATGAATTGCAATAACTTTAGTGATCCATCTAACTATCTACAGTAGCACCACCATCCTCTGGCTGTAGACTCTTATATTCGTGTTCAAGTGCATATTGTTTTGAATAATATTCTTTATTTACATCATTTTGTTGAAGCCTTTTTTAAGCCAATTAGACTGTTATCAGGCCATTAAATAAGCGTTATCTGTGGTTATAAGCTCCATAGATGTGGGTCAGTAGGGCCCTACTACACCCAATATTAGGTTTTATTATCTATTCACATGGTCGATCTCCAGAGAAGGCATACAAGAAGACAACAGCGACCTCTAGCGACCGCAGTAATTGTGACAGGAGCAGCAGCGGAAGTCAGGCGCTGTAGTATAGACAGCGTGAAACACCAACGTGTAGTTGTCTTTGTGTTCACAAGCATTAAGTTTCGCTTTCACTTTTGTTATTATAAGCCAAAACACAATGTTATTCCCTAAACTTAGCGAAGTGTTTTTGTTGCATGAACCTAAATAAGCCTTTTTGTTTGTGCAGTTTCATGCAGTTTTATGTGTTAAAACGTATTGCTTTTAAGTTACAACATAGTAGGCATAGTAGGCCCCTACTGACCCACATCTATGGTGCTTATAGCGAATGATAACGCCTATTTAATGGCCTGATAACAGTCGAATCAGGTGTTTTTTTCAAGATATCAAAAAGGATTCTTCACCAAATTATGAACCTGTATCAGTAGAATTATTACACCTACTTGGGATTTTTTTGTTACATAAGGAAAACTACCCTTTAAAGTTACACAGTTTAGGACCTTTTCTCAATTTGTATTGATTTTCTGGAACCCCTTTTGAATCCTCCAGCCCTGGCGTTGAGGAAAACTCCAATAAAAAAGAAAGAAAACTAAACATTTGCTTACTGTGTGAAGAAATAAAACATTAACAGATTTTCTGCCATAATAAACAACCATTGGGACATGCTACCGTATTTTTCTGGGTGTCAGCTTTAAGGAGTGGTGGTATGTTAATTAGCCCGCTTATAAAATTCCCCTCCCCAATTAGGGTAACTGGAAACATACCATAATTGGAAATGGGAACGCTGTTTATATGCAGTTTATTGGTGACAGACATCCTCAAATCATTTGAGTAAAAAAGACTCACTAAAGGCCCAAAATGCAGCCTTTATTTGTGGATACTAATACTCAAGTAAAGTACAGGTACCTCAAAATTGCACTTAAGAACAATAATTGAGTAAATGTATTTAGTTACTTTCCACCACTGTAAATATGTAGGACTCTTGGCAGACAGATCCTTAATGTAAATACTACTCTCTTACATGTGGTATAGAACCTGCATAGATTGACAAGGGTAACAAACATGATCCTTGAAAGTGACCGACATGGGATTTGACTCTCTGACCTTTCCAACTGCTTCATAATTGGTAACATTTCCTAGGTCACGGGGGGGTCACAGTGCATGCTCAGCTGGAAGCGAGAAGGTGGTGATGGCCTGGTGTGTTTTGACTGACAGGTGCTTAGCTGGTGGGCTGACGCCGTTTGATAAATGTAAAAAATGGAGAAGCAGGCTGGAGCCTCAAAGGGAAGCTTAGCCAGCGCTTGCTTTTACATTCCTCCCAGACACAGACTTCTAAATCCTTCCGGAGAGCGCGAGGTGTGACTGGATAACGGAGTATGTTGCCGAGTTATGTGTTGAGTGTGTCAGCTTGGATGAGAGGAAACAAAAGCCCTCCTTCATTTCCCGGCCATCTTCGGTCACTAGAACAGAGCTAACGGTGGGCAGACGGAGGGCGAATAACTCCGTGGATCAAGCCCCGTCTAGAGCGGTGGCAAAGTGCCGAGCTGCCCCATACCACGCAACTCTTCCCCTCACCCAGACTTTAATCTTCATCCCACTTTGATATCAGAGACAGAATCGCTAATGTGGGAGGAATGAAAGGAGGGAGGGGAGAGAGGGAGAAAGAGGGGGTTTGGAGGGTAATGGGGGAATAATTGGGGGAATATGGTTTCCAAAGCTGTGTTATTTTTTTATGAAGCTGAGGGACGTATTCAAGTCTGGAGATCAAACGGTGTGGTGCTTTTTATGTTCTCAGACCACAGTGAATGAAGGAGCTGAGGTTTCCCGCAGCGGCCTGCTCTGTGTCACCCGAGGAACTCAAACAGCTTTGTCTACCTCTCTTTCCTTTCTTTCTCTCGCCACGAAGCTGCTGCGTCAGTTGTTGGAAGTCAGCGTGGACTTCGGTGGAAGCCGTTCAAGTCCCTTAATCAGTCTTCAGATGCTATCTTTTGCTGTGACAGTTAAAACGGCACACTGTTAAACCTGTCTGCCATGTAGGTCTGCACCTTTTTTTATTTCAGAATAAAATAGCCTCAAGAATGCGTCAGATAACTCACAGAAGAGCTGACTGTGTCGTTTTATGTAGCTGTTAAAGTATCGGGTGGTTAACAGAACATAAAGTGAGCTGTGTGTAAAATTTGACAGGTCATTAACAGAGGGTGTATCCCTGAGGAAATGACACATTTTATCATCAATGATCTCACTCGCTCATTTGCACGTAGATCGGAGGCATCTGCCTGCCTGGTCCGGGCAAGATCGCATAGTCAACCTAATCTGAGTCACCGTTCCCGACCCGCTGAGTTCCGACCGCACTTGGCCCGGCGCCCCCTCGCTCCACTTTGCGCTTATTTGCCGACTGACAACTTGTAAACAAACTCGGTGAAAGAGCTCACTCAACACCCACTTCCCTCTCAAATCCCTCTTCATCGCTGTCATTCCTTATTTTGGCGGGTCGGTCATTTAGGTTTGTTTGGAGTAATAACACAGCAGAGACTCCCACCCTTGGAGAGGTTTAGTTCACTGGAAGGACTGAATATGACTTCATGGAGGTATACCTTTCACTCTTTATTAATTTTCCATATTAGACCCTTTATGTGTCATACCGCACAGGAGTTTTCTTGTGCTATTTATTTATTTATTTTCATTTAACCTTTAATTAACCAGGAAGTCGCTTGAGATAGAAATCTCTTTTTCGAGAAAGACTTGGCCAAGGCAAGCACACCAGTTACAGTTCAAATAGAAATAAAACACAACAGATGAGAAATAAAATCATCAAAAACTCAAGGAGGAGACTAAATCTAGCTCAATTAAAGCAGTTGCATTTCTTAGTTACATGGACTTTTATCCATAGACTGTATATAAGAAGTGGGCATGTGATGTCACTCATTGGTTTGTGGACTGCCATTTTGCAGCCTTGAGTATGTCATTTTGGCCGTCGCCGTCTTGGTTTTTTGCAACCAGAAGTGACAAGAAATGGTGGAGTTAAGTACAACCGAATGCTGAGTAAGACATTTTTAGGCAACCAAAATGTCACAAATAACTTTCATGAACTGAAAACACACTGTGAAAGGGTTAAAGTTCTAAGACAAAAACATGGACAACTCCCAGACCGGACAACGCCGTGGTAGCGACCTGTCAATCACAAGGTAGCCACGCCCGATGATGGCGACAGCCAAAATGCTGAACTCAAAGGCTTCAAAACAGCAGTCTACAAACCAATGGGTGACGTCACGGAGACTATGTCCACTTCTTATATACAGTAAGTCTATGGTCTGAAAATCGCTATAAAACTCTGAGGGTAGCTACAGAGTTGGGTGAAGGGGTCATCACGACAAACAGCCCCTTTCACATACAAGTAGTAATGTGATCTATTATTGATATAAAAATAGTGACTATAGCAGCTTTAAATAGAAAACTAAAAAGTAAAGTACAGAACAGATGTTACAAACAATATTTTGAAGAGCTCCTGTAAAGACAACAGCACCGGTCCCTGTGCCTGTTTTGATTCATTTGCTCTGGATGGGCTCTAGTTTAAGGAGCCTGGCCTCCGCCGCCTCTCACCGTCGCCCCGTCCTCCCCCACATCTCCTCCAGTGTCCAAGGATGTGTCTCATTCTCATATCTGTGGTGTAAGTTTTATTCCTCTCTAACTCTCATATTCCTCCCACCAATCCTCCCGTCCCCTCCAGCTGCCAAGTGGAGACAAAGAAGCTGCTTCAGCCCTCCTTTGGTCTGGTGATTATCTAAGCGAGGGCCCATCAATCTAAACTAACTCCAGACTCCCAAGAATGTCCCCTTCTTCTGGCTGCCAGGTCGGAGATAAACACATATCAGATCTTGAGAATCAGCCCTTAATGAACCATTAGATGCATGCAGACTGATGTAGCCTCCCTCAGTCTTATCACAACCTCCCAAACTGCTTCTCCGACATGCTTGATAGACTGATATGATCCGATTAAAGCACCGAGCACAGATCCCACCATTCAAAAACAAGAAAAAGGCTTCTCCTGCGTTTCCTTATATCCACTTAATTTCAGCTATTTGCCGCATAATGCATAATGAGAAGGTTATTATTGCGTCTAGCCCCGCAAAGGTTGAATGTGCTGTTTTATTGGCTCTTGGCAGCACCGCAGGAATTCCATGAGGCAGGTGAACGAGGAAATGGAGTTCATTCAACACTACACAATTATCTGAATGTTTGTTGTCATTAAAATCTCTTTTTCTTTCCTCCTTCCTGATGAACAGCGCTCAAACTTGACATTCTGGGGAGCAGACCAGACAATTTACAGCCCATTAACCATAAATTCGTCCGGATTTTTTTGGTGTTTACAGCAGTAACAGATGTGCAAATAATTCCCTTTCACTAAATTGAATCATACTTAGGATAAACAGTCTCTCATATAGCATGCGGACATTTCAGAGGACTTTAAAAAAGTCATATCCACATTATATAAGTTTTGTATTGTTGTGCAGTCAGCTTTCGGTGCCCCTAAACTGTCCCAGACTGACAATGTCGTCTCCCGCTGCGTTTGATCGTCGCTGTTATAGCTTGTATCGTAGCAACTGGAACATTCCTTTGTGTGTCTCTGATCACCTCCTGATGACTGCGCTATGGTGATAAGAGACAGAGGACAAGTAGATCTGGTTTTAATATAAAAAGGAGTCCCGATGAAATCAATCACACACAAGGGAGCTGAACAGGGAGTCACCCGGATCGCGATTAGTATCAAGAGGGCGGAGGGGGTGTTGACAGGACGGGAGAAAAGGTCAGAGGGAGATACGGTGTCAGAGAGGGAGGAAATATAGAGTTAACCCATGTATCTATGAGGCACGCTTCTCCTGTCCAACCTGCTCCAAGTTTGGACTGATTTATTCCTCTTCTCTTTCTATGTCTCGCCCTCCCACAATACACTGTCCAATATCTACACTTTGTCTCTCACTCACACTGGGTTCTGTTTAACTAACCAGATAATGCAGAGGACATGACAGATGAGAGGGACAGCCAAGACAGTTATCTTTTTACTAACGAGCAAGCCAACTTTATTATTATGGCCCGTGTTCGCCAATGTGAGTTGTATCGCTGCCTTTATTTTCGAAACAGTGAGTCCTTTATGTTGGCGGTGGTCTTTCTGTTGTCTTGGCCCCGGCTGCAGATCTGCAGCATCTCATTCGGACACTTTTCTTTATTTTGTTTCCTCCTCTTCAGCGTACAAAGTGCGATTATTGAAACAAGACGCTGTGTTTTTGGCAAACCAACACGTTTCTGTCTCTTTTTCCTTCCTTGATATTGAACAAACACGCCTGTAGAGCCGCACTGGATCACAAGCAATTTAGCAAACAGCATGCCCAATTTGTCTTCTGTCTAAAATCAGGAGTATCTCCGCTAATTACTATAATAAATCCAAATATGACTTCAGATATTTTAATGAATATGTTGGCTGTTGCTAGCCTTTTTTTTCTTTTGTTTTGGAAGTTTATTGTCATGATATTGCCAAGTTTATATGTCGGCCTGTTTCTAATTGACTGTTTAGGAGAACACGTTGTACTTCCACAAGGAAATGTCTCTTTTTTTATTCTGTGAGGTAGCTACTCATTGCATATTTAGTGTCCAGGGGTTATTGGATGACACACAAACCTCAAGAGTTATCATTTATTCCTTTAATAAGATTGTTTTTTTATTTATTAATCGTATTTATCATTGGACAGTTGCAGAGTGACATGTTTATTTTGAGTGAACATACACCGACCCACTGCTGTAAATACTCACCAGTGCACCAAATGTGTGTCAATCCGCAAATGAAAATAGTCCCCAACAAATGCACAGTTTACTCCTGTTTGAGTAATGTTTGGTAAAAACTACACTACACTTTTTTTATATAGTTTTAAGCCTTTTTTTAAAAATGAAAGTATATATTTGTGACCTCTTTTTAAATGTTCTTCAGCAGGAACAAATGCCGACATTGATGGATTGCTTGTACTACAAATAGTTACATGAATATGACCATGTAATATATGTATTGAGAGATGATATTTCCATGTTTTCTGTCATTGTGGACATTTATTTAGATATTAGAGAGTGCAGAGTATACAACTTCAACCTATTGTGTCTCTTAACCTTCAAAGTAGTCTGGCTGCTGGCAGTCCAACAATGTCTTAAATTCTTGAAAACTTTATATCCAATTCATCTAGCCAGTTAAGCTGTTGTCAGGCTATTAAATAGGCGTTATCAGTTGCTATGAGCACCATAGATGTGGGTCAGTAGGGACCTACTACACCCACTAGTAGGTTTTATCGTCTATTCACATGGTAGATCACCAAAAGAAGGGATAAAAGAACACGACAGCGACCTCTAGTGACTGTAGTAATTATGACAGGAGCAGAAGTGGAAGCCTGGCGCTGTAGTATAGACGCCTTGGCACTCCATATGGGGTGGAGGTCGAGGGCGATGGATGTGAGACACAAAACACAGGGTTTTCATGCAGGAGACCGGGGTTTGCATCCCGTGTGAAACCAACAACATGTTCACAAGCGTTAAGTTTCACTTTCACTTTTGAAACGTAGTTATTTTAACCCAAAACGCAATGTTTTTCCCTAAACTTAACGAAGTGGTTTTGTTGCCTAAACTTAAAGAAGCCTTTTTTGTTTGTGTTCAAAATGTAACGTTTGATTCAGTGATTTATTTAAGTTTCGCTTTCACTTTTACAACACAGTAGGCGTAGTAGGCCCCTAATGACCCACAACCATGGTGCTTATAGCGACCAATAACACCTATTTAATGGCCTTTTAAATAAAGGTGGACCACCCCTAAAAGTGGGGTGGGTGTTTAATGGTAAATCGTGGTTTAATTAGTTAAATGCAATGACAGTGAGATGAGCCCCTAGTTCCAATGGCAGCATTACTGAGCTGCTTGTCATCAAAGTATTACCTTTTTTTTTTTTTTTAAACCAAGGCTTTTGATTACTGAGTAAGCCAGAATGATTAAATTGATATATTTCCTTTAGCAGATAAATACAGTGAAACTGATATATTAATGCATCAAAGCAATTACACTACTACTATATACACTGCTACTTACAGTATGTACGCTCATTTGGTTATATGTAGGTACATGCAATGCTTGCATGTGTTGTTCAATGTACAGTACAGTATGTGTGTACGACTTCACAGTGATACAGACTCTAAATCAGACATCCAGCAACATGCAGTAGTGTGAAATAGGACTGGGCAGTATCTCCTAATACTGTCTGGTCTGACCTGTGCTGCTCTCTGGTGGCTCTTATAGCCTTCATATACGGCCTGGCGTGATGAGCCCACTGAACACGGCTCCAGGGGGATTTATATTCACTCGGTTTTCTCACAGTTTTTACACGGCCTCGCGGGTGTACATCAGCGGCCAAATAGCTTCTTTTATGTGTTTCATACTAGAAAAGCAGACTGATCACGACTGCACAGATGTAGCCATCGTAAAAGTCCCACTTATCACGTGCTTGCTCCACTGACACGGCACCGTTGTGTCAACAACCCTGCTAGAAACTGTTTAGTCTTTATTATATATTGCATTATAGGCGAGAAATTACTGCACATTGAGGATTTATTTTCCCATCCTGTTACATTTCTTACACCTTACTTTTTATAATATCGCTTTTTTGTTTTTCCAAGTCTTACAAATTAACACCATCTTTACAGCTATATAGACATAATTTTATACACACACACACACACACACACACAGTCACAGAGCCATGTTTATACAGCCCAGCAGTGGATTTTGGGAGGTGTGAGGCCAGAACTGACAGGGTCCTCTTACACAGCCAGCGCTCTTAGCCAGCAGCTAATAAAGACTTGCATTGATCCTGATGGGTGGGGTGGGCTTCAGCGAGGACCACAGTCAGAGGGGGTTATGCACTGTAAGCTGGTGGTCTGGTTAATATGCATGTACGTGTGTGTGTTTGAGGTGCTTTGTGGGCTGTTTTCAGCTGGCTAGGTCTGGAGACTGAAACACCCTGCCGGGGTCAGCGGCGTTTTAAGTGAGTGATCAATCAAACCGGGGCCAATGAACAGTTAATGGTCCTCAAACTGGGATTCAAACCAACCAATGAATTTATGTTTAAAACATAGTGTGAGGTAGTGGGTGGGGGACAAGTGATTTCTGAGCAGAGAGGGATTCAGCAAATTTCCGCAGAGAAAAAAGAGGTAGAAGAGTGATGGAGGAGGGTGCATTGCCTGTGTGACCTGTTATCCTCAACTATGTTAGGTGTTATATAAAGACTCCCAAGTGCAAATGCACACGCTATACGCTAACCCCTGCCTTCACACACTATTGGAAAGACATAGCAAGCAACATAATAGTGATGGTGTCCAATCCCGTCCCTCATCCTCTGATGGCCATGCGTCACATTGTCTGAGTCCTCGAGCAACAACAGTTCATTTGCTCATTTCCTCGTATAGTTGCTTTTTTTTTTAAAAGCCCACAATGCATTTAGTCAATCTCTTTTATTATAGACTGTCAAGAGGAAGCTTCAGGCTTCACATTGAGTAATTGCTCAAATCTTTTTGTGTCATTTACTGTGTAATTTCCCTCATGTGTTTTCATTTAATCTTTTGTTCTGGTTGCACAGTGAGGCTATGTAACTTTTGAAAGACGAAAACTTGATCTTCTTCTTAGAATGAAAAGGTGAATTCATAAGTAATAAGATGCACTCTTTCTCATTTTCGATACACCCGAGGGTTCTGCTGCTATACGACCTTACTTGGCCTGGTGTGACCAGTAGCTTATGGTGGCTAATGTTAGCAAACTTAAAATAGATATTTTTGTATTACTGACACTACTGAGTCAGTCAGCTGATGTAATCTTAGCATGTCACAGTCACAAATACATTTCAATGGTTTTAGTTGAAACAAGTAGTAAACATTCAAGTGTTCAGACAGAAAACCAGACTTCTGCACCTCCTTTTAGTTTTGTTTTCAGGCTTTAAAAAATCTAGCCTGCGACGACAGACTTTGGCCAATCACATGTCATTTCAGAGAGAGAGCGTTCCTATTGAGCGTTCCTATTGGCTGTGCTCCCGCTGGTGGGTGGTGCTTGGTATTTCCTCGACAGATCTCAACAAGGCTGCCAGGTCACGAACTTTCTCATTTTACAGCTAACCAGTACATAACAAGATGTTTCTGGAAACATTTGAGGAGAGAAATAGGCATTACAGTAACAGAATATTGATTCATATTTGATCAGCGCTGCCTAGTTTGACCGTTTGATCAGAGTTTGTGAGTGATTGACAGCCGGCTTTCATAGACAGCAGCTGGACGGCAGACTCCAGCTCGGCTCTGATTGGTTGTTTTCCTTCACACTCTGTGAAATCTTGCAGATGCCATTAGGAGCACCGGAGGACACAGATTTTTTTTAATCATATTTGCCTCATTTCTACCCACTGCTGCTTTAAGGTTCTGTAATAAGCATTAGTTGATAGGTAATAAGGCCCTTATAAGTCCTAATAAGTTACTTAGAAACATTAATAAATGTTAATAATAGCATTATAAACACATTTATTATTAGATTATAAGACATTTATAAGCACTCAGTAAGAAACTTGTTAAGAGTTTATAAAGTGCTTAAGAATGTTAATAAAAGCCTTATGAGTTTCTTATAATTGTTTATAATAACATTACAAACACATTTATTGAGTTTAACTAACTTACTTACTTACTTACTTATTATATCATTGTTAAACTTTCAACATCAACGTTAACTATGCTTTTTACCTATTAACTAAAGCTTATTATGGAACCTTAATATAAAGTGTTACCATAATATTATAAAATGTTTTATTTTTGCTAACTTAATGGATGTCGCATGATGAATTGTGTTACAAAAAATAAGCAACAGAGAGAAGAAAAACTGATATATAAAAATGTGGAGGATCCTTTGAACGTTTGGGGTATTGAGCCTTAGCCACTTGAATACTAACAAAAATTCATCAGTCGCCCAGCTGATACTATGGATTTACAAATTGCTGGTTTAATATTTTATATAGGAATATGGCTCCAAACCGTGGTATAGTGGGATTTCCCTCTTCCTGGTCTATTGTCTTCTTCTTTGGTCGTCTGCCCTGCCGCCTGTGCCAGAGAAGCCCATTCAGATGGAGCCCAGTCCGTCTGTAGTCCAGTAGCCTCCAGCACGGAGGCATTTCAGCTCCTTCAGGGGGATTTGACCAAGATTTCCTGCCCCTTATTAAATTATAATCTCCCTTCTACCTCTCTTTCTTTCTCCCCTTCTCTCCATTTCGGACAGAAAAATAGGCCTCCCTCTCTGTTTTGCTGCCAACTGATGTGTGTGTTTGTGTGTGCGCGGCGCGTGCATGTACGTGTGAAGCTGCTTCGGCTGCCAGCGGAAGGAGCGTGTGAGATGATTGGCGGGATACGCATCTGAAGTGGGTCAACAGGGGGATCAAGAGCTAAAGCCTTCTGCTCCCCTTTCATTTTTCTCCTCCTTCTCCCAGTCTTTCTTTTTCGCCTGTCGTAATGACTTCACGTCTCCTTCATGGCTTCTTGCTTTCTTGTGCCCTTTCGTTTACGGTCAATAAGGCGTTTCCTCTTTTTCTTCCTCGTCTCCCCCGTCCCTTGGCACAAGTTTCCATCGGCCTCCGTCTCTATCAGTGGCAGCCTTCGACAATGTGATCTGTATTAGCTTAGTGTTTTCATGCAGTGTCAAACTGTGGAATCCTTTGATAGAAACAGACTACGAGAGGACTTTTCTGGGCTTTTCCCTTCTGGAAGTTAGCCCCAGCTACGTGCAGCTTGGGATTTTTTCCAGTCTTGGCAAAAAAGAATGGAACAATTGATGGTGTGCGATTGTTCCGGGTTTTAGTCGTCTTTATTTAAGCGCCCCGGAACATTTCTCACCTTCGGAGCACTGAATCGTAAATACACCCATGCACACACTCTCCACATGGTCTTGACTCCTCGCCACAGGCAGCTTTGCCTTTGGATGAACTGCCACCATGAATATTTTGACACACAGTCAGGAAATAACGAAGCTATGTTGCGAAGAAAAGAAGAAAAAAAAGCTCACTGAGAAACTTGTTATGAGGAAAATCACGATGGCTTGTTTTGAGCTCTTTTCTTTGTCTCGCTTTTGTCAGTTTTCTGTGTGTTCTCTGGCCTGAGTGTCTGCTGCACATTTCTGAGGCCCCATTCTGGCAGACGCAAAGCCACCCACCCAGTGAAGGGAGAAAGGTAGCAGCTACTTGGAGACATGGCACAGAAACCCAACCCAGTACATTAGAGCCCTACAGAGTCCAGCATCCAGTCCCTGATCCTGCACAACACCATCCTATCCAGCTACTGAACAATTGGCCACAGATTCCGCCCCTGAACAGGGATTATCCAATCATAGCTTTGCTTTACTATATCAGGCCTGTCAAACTTTGAATATCTCCAAATGTAAAAATCCATGGGGCTCCAATTAGACCAATATTCAAAGCGTTTGGAGTATGCTATGTCTTATTTTCAGCCTTTTTTAAATCAAAAATACAAGTCAAGTAATTTATGTGTAGCAAACAGAGGTCAACATCCGGGTCTGAAAAATGAAGCCAATGAGGAAGTGCCTTTAACTTGCATTCTTTCTAACAGCCAGCAGGGGGCGACTCCTCTGGTTGCAAAAAGAAGTCTGATTGTATAGAAGTCTATGAGAAAACGAGCCTACTTCTCACTTGATTTATTACCTCAGTAAACATTGTAAACATGAGTTTATTGTCTAAATCGCTAGTTTCAAGTCTTCTTCAATACAGCATGATGTTCATTTAGTAAATTATGGTCCCATTTAGAGTCAAATAGACCATAAAGCAGGGGATGCTTTAGGGTGTGGCTATCTTGTGATTGACAGGTCGCTACCACGGCGTTATCCTGTCTGGGAGTTGTCCGTGTTTTCGTCTTACAACTTTAACCCTTTCACAATGTGTTCTCAGTTCATGAAAGTTAATTGTAACATTATGGTCGCCTAAAAAATGTCTTATTCAGCGTTCAGTTGTGCTTAGCTCCACCCTCTCGTGTCACTTCTGGTTGCAAAAAAACAACATGGCGACGACCAAAATGCCGAAATCGAGGCTTCAAAACGGCAGTCCACAAACCAATGGGTGATGTTATGATGACTACGTCCACTTCTTACATACAGTCTACAGTAACAAAGTGTAAGGAATGGATTAAACTGTTAGTTTATCTGCTGTAACAAGTTAAATTTTTTTTTTGTAGGGTTGCAGATTACCTTAGTAAAATTGCAGTTGGAGGCCAGAATATTCACTCAGCTGGAGACAAGATGCTGGTTTCAAGTAACAATAGCGACGCTGTCCTGCTCTGTATTTGGTTTGGGGAACTATAAGCAACCGCAGCCAAACTTGCGTGAGATAGTGTTACGCTTCCATTACGTTACCATTCCTCATCTTCAAGTCCTTTTTTCTTGCAAAAGTGAAGGATACTTTTTTCAAAATACGTTATCTGAATACATTAGTTAGCTGGCTGATAAAATCTGCCAGCAACAGTTGTCACTTTAGCCGACAAAATTCACAGCCATCGTCTAGAAATAAGAAGCTGCTTTTGTTTGTTTCTTTGTGAAATCGAAAATTAATCGCTTGGAAACCGAAGCGGCAGTTTTACTTCCTGTTGCCTTGCTGTCCTCGCTGACTCCTTCTTTCTCCCATTTTTTTCTTTTCTCTGCTTTTCCCTATACTGTAGACATTTGCTGTTATGTTAATTAAAAATAACAGAGGCTTGAGTGTATGTCAGAACCAGTGAACTTACAGGGGAAAAAGAAACGCCTTGCTTGGTCAGGCCTTGGCAGCACACAATAAGAGTATTCACACCAGCAATGAGCGGTGTGGAGAGCTGAGAATAAGAGGAGCACAGGAGAGGGAGAGAGAGAAGAACTGAGGTTGCCAGTCGAGACCTGCGAGGCAGAGTGATCTGTCTGATTTGTGGGATATAATATTACCGGGTGTCCTCGAAGTTTTCCTTCTGAGGTGAGGTCATCTCCACAGTGCCCTCTAAACCACAATTCCCTTCATGGTTATGTATTTCAATCCATAAATCTCTATCTTTGTATTATTTCTCATTTTTCACATGATGAGTAAATGATACAACTTTCAATGACCTGTCTTGCTGAACATGTATTACTCTGGAAGGAGGAAGCAGATTGCCTTTTATGAGATTATATTTTTTGATTCTTTCCTTTCGATTACCTAATCTGCCGCTCATATTGAGTTTAGGTGCACCGACGGGTCAGCCGGTAAGGTATAGCTGTGTGTCTGTCGACTCGCTTTCTCAGCTCCCCCCATACTGTCACTGGCTGGATGTTTTGCAGACTTTCAATCCACCTCCCTTGGCTATATCTTGATCTGAAAGTGATAGAGCTTGCATCGATAAAACAGCAGGGGAGCCAGACTGGTTAATGTATTGTAATTAATGCCCTTTCACTGGCCTGAAACTGTTCCTGTTAGGGGCTCAGGAGCTCCCTTTTAAAACTCTAAATGTGTGAGGTCCTACAGGTTAATAATTGTGTAGCTAATTACCTTTTTCCCCTGAGTACACGCACACATGCATACTTTCATATGCACGATACATCACCCCTCATCTTATGATTAGCACGTCTGCTTCTGCACTTAGATAAGTGCTCAGGAGTATTAAACATGTTCCACTGAATGAAGTCATCAAGAAATGGAAACCCTCTGTCTGACTTCTTCACTCATTTCCCCTCCCCGTGTTTTCTCCACAACCTGTCTCACCTCCCACACTTTACATTTCCTTTTTTTTAACTCTCGCTCGTTCCCTCTTAAACCACTCCATCAGCATAAACTCACCCCTCTCCGCCCTTTTCTCACCCGCTTCAACCTTCAGGGATGTTAGGAAAACACAGCCCTGCTCCACAGGTACCATTTCCTGAATTGATGAGACTCTTCTCTTTTGCTGTTTTATGAGGGGTTTTTTTCTTCCCTGAAGCAAAGCAAGGCCTTTTTTTCAATCCTGCCTTCAGTTCACCCGTGGTAAATTTTTTAGACTGTCATTTTCTATTTTGCTTCCTCCCATTCACATTAAGACGGATCCACTTGAAAACTAAGGGCGCGCGATCCGTCACGCTGTTGTAAAGGGAATCCGCGGGTTGTAACAGAAGACAACAAGCAAGACGGATGAGAGACATAATCGGCAGCTATGACAGATTCACAAAAAATGAGGATGTGATTGTATAAGCGTGTACTTGCGCTTGAGCAAGCCAGCATTGCATGTGTAAAGTGAAAGAGTGCCCTTTGTAACACCTGCAGTGCAGATATATATCAGAAAGTCAAAGTAATAAGAGAAAGATGGATGAGGTCTGTGTGCTGGACACTTTGACTCTTCATCATCTTCTGTCTCTCCTGTGATAAATTTCAACAGTTTTCACAAGTTAACTGTCTGGCCACATACATACCTATATCTTAGAGTAATATAAACTGCATGGCCAAAAGTATGTGGACACATTGCACCCATATGTGATTGTTGAACATGTCACATATGCTGCTACAAGGGCGCCAATCTGATGCTAACGCTTTCTGTAAGATTTTGGAACCTGGCTCCAGAGATTTGCTCCCATTCAGCCACAAGAGCATTAGTGAGGTCAGCTCATGGATGTATAAAGAGAACTGGAACTAGTGTTCAACGCGGCCCCCATTCATTCCTGTGGAAGTTGCACAGTGGTGCATGCAGCCAAAAACGTTTGACTTCAAGCGATCTTCTGCATCCATTGGGCCCATAGACCAGGCGCAGTAGCGTTTCCTTTAACTCAGCCTCGGTCGCTGGCTCATTGAAATGATGAACGGAGGAAGGGAAATAACTCTGGATTTGGCTATAAGTGCATTTTACATCTTTTAGGACAAAAAGGATTTAAATAAGGGCTATTCAAGTGTTCGTACTGGGCAGTTGATTCACCTCAAAAAAATTAATTATCTGCAGAGTTACAGACGTCTCTTTCCCAATGTATCTCTATGGGAAAAGGTCCTTTTCGGCCCAATGGCATCACGTGACGGACCAGGAAGTTGTACTTCCATGGTTTGGCCTCTATGTAAAATTTGCTTCAAAGCCTGGCACACTTCCTTCTAAATGTTGAGGATTTGTTGCTTGTCTTTGTCTTATGTAATAATAAACTTGGGCTTTAGAAAGTTGTGATGGACATTATTGACTCTATTTTGTGACATTTTTGTTGACCAAGGAGCAGTGTGTAGGATCTGGCAGCATCTAGCGATGAGGTTGCAGATTGCAACCAACTGAAACTTCTCCCATTTGCCATGCGTGTAAGAGAAATACGATGGCTAACGTGAAAATGTGAATGGCCCTATCTAGAGCCAGTGTTTGGTTTGTCCGTTCTGGGCTACTGTAGCGGTCCGCTCCATGAAGAAGACCCGCTCCATATGTAGATATACGAAAATGTATCAACTCATTCTACGAAAACACGATTCGTATTTTCAGGTGATTACACACTAAAGAAAACATACTTAGTATTTTTATATTCAATTTCTTCCAATAGATCCACCTAAATGCTACACAATGTTCCTTTAATCAAATGAAAGAGTGGAAAATGTGGTGTGTATATTAGTGATTTAATATAAGGTTTAGTGTGTGAGTAAATGTGAAGTGTATTCTCAAACGTGTATGCATCAGCACGCTACAGTAGAAAAGTACGTCATGTCTCGACAGTAAAATAATAATTTACAGTATTCCTATGACTAATGATTCAGTGTAAACATTACTGAGACAACACAGAAGCTTTTATTGTGGCGGCACAGAAGGGACAATATTTTCCTGAGAAGCAACCAAACAAAACCTAAAACACACACTTTCCAGCTGGTGGCAACCGAAGCAACAGCTGTTAATGTCTCATCATATATTCATTAGCTTTGTGGCCACTTTTATACACGTTGCACATGGACACGTTATGTGAGCAGCCATACTGTTTCACCACCAGTGCTTATTATGTGCACAGCGTTGAGTAATACAGGGTGGGTTCAAAGCCACCTAAAACTGTGACCACTACTCAAATATTACACCGTGAGCTGACACCGGAAAGGTGTAATGGTCCAAGTGCCACTCAGGCTGAAGGAGGGATTACCTCATTTAAAAAACGGTGATTCTCTAAATAAAACCCCACACGCTCAATTTCCTCTCCCCCTCACACACACACACACACACACACACACACACACACACACACACACACACTCTCTCTCTCTGGCCGCCAGCATGTTGTGTAACTGCTGTTCTCACTTTCTCCCTCAATCTCTTCTGTAGTCTTAGAACGTTCACACAGGTCAATGGTCAATGGAGCTCTGTGTTGTCTGGAAGTGATACCTCAGAAATGTTTTGGCCTGTTTGTGTATGTATTAAGAGTTTTCTTAATGTTTGCAGGTGTTTTTACTGCAAATCTGTGAAATCCGTTAATACTCATGTGTCTAGACTACAGATTGAATAATAAACCACAGATACATTTAGTTTATTTTTAGTTTGCCTTTCTTCCTCTCAAGTGCTGGAAATTCCTTCTTGCTGTAAAAAGGGAAGTTTCTCACATTCGCTTTGCTGAATTTACAAGAAGAGGGTTTGGTAAAGGAAGGTGGCTGTGGTTGAATAAAAGCTGAACACCCGTGTGGGTTCTCGGTTTAACAGTCAGGAATGGTTATGGTCGTGGTTGGGTCAGAATTGGATGAATCAGCTAAAGTATGCGGTCGGGTTTTAAGTGCACTTCTCTGCAAGACCTGTGGTCGTAAACCAAACCATCTAACAATCATGGCCCTCGGTTGATGTTGAACCATTTGGTGTTTTTGTAAAAGCTGGTACATGATGTTCAGGTGATGATTCCTCCACTCAAGGAGCGGCTCATATGTTCACCACAAAAACAACCGCCTCCTCTTCCCTCCATGACACAGAATCCTCACACTTGGTGTACCTACAGTATAATCTCTCTGTGGCACGTGGTTTAGGAAATGCCTGGTAGTCTGGATCCACACATGTATATCGCTTAAGGGAAGTGGAGGCAGAGCACCTTCAACCTCACCTCCCCAGCGCTGTTGATTTCATTAGTGGGTAGACACAGAGCAGTTAGGGAAGAGTGTGCTTGGCTTGCACTCCGCCGCGGTGTCTGTGTCTCTTCTGCCTGTCTGAGCAGGCCACTTGAGATGCTGCTGAGTTTGGGTTTGGAGGCTGTTGAGTCTGCTTTGGCGGCCCGAATCCTCCGCAGATTAACGTTTCAGTTCTGTCAAAATGGCATCCAACGCATGTTCGCGAGAGAGACTGCAAGCTTCGGGTATGGTTTGTGTCCGTGACTCAGATTACCAGGTGGTTTGGCGTCAGATCTGTGAGGTGTACTGGATATGGGAAAGTGGGATGTCTGTCTATGTTCATTATTATGTGCACTTGCCAACATGTGTCTTTGTGTTTGATGTGGGCATGGATGGATTTTTGAGCGGGCCCTGTAGGCCTTCTTGCTGCTGATCTTTATCAGTCTTTTAATATTGAGTATCTGCAAACCGAATACAATCCAGTGTTTGTTTTTGTTTCTTTGTTCCTTCATATTACAGCTGGACCGCATACTGACGCCGCAGAAACATTTCAATAAAATACAGTAACATTAGTAAAGCAATTTAAAACAGTTTTCAGAAAGATCTGGATCGGCTGTGGCAGGACGCTTTGGACAGGAGTCAGATAGCCTCCCTTCATATCCTGTGTGAACAATATACTGATGTTTTTGAACAGTAGCACCTGAGAGTATGGTTCACCTCAATCTCTATAAACAGATTCTGCATTCATATGCAGAATCTGGAGGCAACGGGACAAGATTTTGGTATCGAAAGCCTTCTGGTTTCTGTTTGTAGTCTGAGTAGTATTGACCAATGCCTTTCAAGCAGGCTTTGGTTGAATGCAGGTAAAGAGTCCGTATGGAGAGCAAAAAAACGCATTGACCGAAATGCAATCTCTGAACCTACGGGCTATCATCTGACAATGATTTAGCTTTTTATTGGTTTAAAATTAGCTTGTTACCTGGCTACTTGTGAAACAATCCGGCCCTATACGTCGTTTCTGAACTCCAACTCCAGTCTTGAATCTCAAGTTACTAATCGGACTGTAAACAATGAGCAGCGCACAGAAAAGGAAGTCTTGGCCCGGATATCCGCTGGCTACACTGGAAACCCCTAGAAATACAGTCCCTTGCCGCCAGAGGCTTATCCGTCCTCGGACCTATAGCCGATGGGTTCCGATATTGGGTTCATCTGCAAGAAAGAGATGCAAAACAACGACTTCAGAGTGACTCAAAACAACTACAAAGAGACACTAAATGACTACAAAGTGACGCAAAACAACCCAAAAGAGATAAAAAATAACCCAAAAGAGATGCAAAATAACCCTAAAGAGATACAAAATAACCAAAAACGTAAAACAACTACAAAGAAATGCTAAGTGACGACAGGGAGATGCAAAATAACCACAGTGAGACGCAAAACAACCACAAAGAGACACACAACGACCAGAGAGAGACACAAAACAGTCACAAAGAGAAGCAAAACGAGAAAGACACAAAACAGCTACAAAGAGACACAAAACGAGCAGAGAGACACACAAAACAGCTACAAAGAGATACACAATGACCAGAGAGAGACACAAAACGGCTACATAGAGATACACAACGACCAGAGAGAGACACAAAACAGCTACAAAGAGATACACAACGACCAGAGAGAGACACAAAACAGCCTCAAAGAGATACACAACGACCAGAGAGAGACACAAAACAGCTACAAAGAGATACACAATGACCAGAGAGAGAAACAAAACAGCTACAAAGAGATACACAACGACCAGAGAGAGACACAAAACAGCCTCAAAGAGACGCAAAATGACCAGAGAGAGACACAGAACAGTTACAAACAGATACAAACAGATGCAATACAACCAGAGAGAGACACAAGACAGCCACAAAGAGACACACAACAACCAGAGAGACGCAAAACAGCTACAAACAGATGCAAAGTGACCAGAGAGAGACATAAAACAGCTACAAAGAGACGCAAAACGACCAGAAAGAGACACAAAACGACTAGAGAGAGACACAAAACAGCTACAAAGAGACGCCAAACAACCGGAGAGAGACCCAAAACAGCTAAAAAGAGACACAAAACAGCTAAAAAGAGACCTAAAACGACCAGAAAGATACACAAAACGACCAGAGAGAGACACAAAACAGCTAAAAAGAGACGCAAAACGACCAGAAAGAGACACAAAACAGTTACAAAGAGACGTCAAACAACCAGAGAGAGACACAAAACAGCTAAAAAGAGAAACAAAACGGCCAGGGAGAGACTCTTTCAGTCTGGGTGTCTTGTCTTGTTATGTAGGAGGGATGAGGGGCTTTTACATGTCTTTGTCCAGGGGCCCGTTTTCTTATAATCTGTCCATGGATGTGGATGTCAGACATAGCCCAGTTATTTAACAGCTGTCTGGAAGCGGGAATAGTAAAGTGATGACTATGAGACATGTCATGATGGAGTTGGCGGTGGCGGTGCCCTTTTACACCCGAGGGTCAGACTCTCCCTTACTTCCTCATTAATGCTACGTTTCTGTTCTGCTCTCTCTTTCTTTCTTTCTTTGTGTATTTTTGGATCTGATACCGTAATGTGTGTGGTGATTTTCTTTTTTTCAGCTAAATCTGTTTTATATAAAGTGTCACTCGGCCTGCCAGACGAGGCTTTTTCCCTGTAACTCTGGATGCCGCTCATGTTTAATGACTGAGGCTTTGATTCACCATTACCTCTCAAACCCGGGGTTTGTTTTGGTTTGTTTTGAATGGAATGAGTTTATGTGAAAACGGGGGGAAATTAATGAGTTTGAGCATTTTCGAGACACTCGCCTAACCACTTACCAGAGCTATATTGTGTTCTCATGCATACCGAGAGAGTGTGTCGTGTTACGTGGGTGTTCTTGTGTGCGAGAGCATGTACGGGTCTCGGTCCAGCAGTGGCTCATGGTGGCCAGCCAGAGAGGATTGCGTGAGATTTTTTAACAACGTCTGCAGAGCTTTTTGAACAAAAACATTTGATAAACAGATTGTGGAGGCCTGCGAGCCGCCTGGCTGTGTGTCTGATCCCTGTTCATGCTCGGCTTCTGGGTTTGAGTGTGTGTCGCTCCGGTTCTTGAGAGAGTTTGACGCCTGCAGAATGGTGAGCATCCAGAGCCGCCTGTTAAATTACATCTGCACCGAAACCACAGACCCCCATACCAGACGAACGTCCCTGCCAGCCAGCCAGCAAGTCGGCCAACGACCAAACACTGCCCTACAAAATACTGCTCTCTCTTTCTCATGTTTATTTCCTTTAACATCTTTTTCTTTGCTTTCTTCATTTCGCATAGATTAACTTTGGTGTGAACATTTGAGAGGCGATCTTTTGATTCTTTCTGGCAACAACCCGCCATAACCCCACCATAAACAGACGCCGCAGACACCCACGCACTTATGACTAATGACAAAAAACTTCCTCCAAAACCCAGAGAAACACTTTGGTAAATGACTGTAAAAACAGGAATTTGACTACCTAGCGGTTTGCTAAACAATCACAGACGTCGGCGAAAGCGAAGCTGTAAAACAGACCTCATCACTGCACACACATATGGCGGCAATGAACACACCGTTTACTAAGTACGTGCGAGTTGAAGTCTGATGGGCGGACTCCCAGATTACTTGCAATCCCTGCTTCCAATTAAGTGCAGTGCATAATTTGATATAATTTATCAAGTTAGAAAATGTCAGATCATTTTCAAATTAGAAAATGTCAACTCACGTTTGAGGAACTGCCGCTCCTCGTTGTAAACTTTCCGAGTGAACTGAGTCCATATCTGCAGAGACTAGCAAGCTTTCACACACACACACAATGACAAGATGAGTATTATATGAAGCAGGAGAAATAAAGGAGGAGAGGAATGAGGCGCTAGGGAGCTTCTGCAGCAGCCTCCTCCACCCCTTTGGGACTGAAGAGTTGCACTTAATGCTGCTTTATATTATAAGTAAAGGTGATAATCAGAAATTACATTTGTCAGAGTGATGAAGTGTGTCTCTCTTGTGTCTCTTGTTTCCCAAATGTCACCTATCATTGTTATTGGCGTGACTTTGCTGTATAGTCCTGTAAGTGTATGATACTGTGTGACACACCGAGTTGATGGTCGGCCGTCTGTTAGCGTCTGTCGGCCTAGTTTTTGCGGTGTGTACCGCACTGCGGCTCTAGTCTAATTAAAGGTACAGTGTGTAGGATTGTAAGACTGCGGTAAAGTGAGCAACCAGGTGCAAAACCGTGGTAGCGCCGTTTGCCTCGTTCATAGGCCATCCTTACCATGGTAACATTACTTTAGGAGCAACGGAAGTCAGACGGTGGCTGGCGGTACCACGGTTTTGCACTCAGCGGCTCACGTTACAGAAGTTTCACAAGCGTGTCGGAGAACTACGGTAGAATTCAGGTAACGTAAAAATGCGAAAGGCTCTCTCTAGAGCCATTGTTTGGTTTGAGCGACATGGTGGACTCCGGGAAGAGGACCCGCTCCCTATGTAGATATGAAGGGTTCATTCTAAGCTAATGAAAACCCGAGGTGTTCGATTCTTTGTTTCAGGTGATTAAACACTAATGAACACATAGTTACGAATATTATATTCCATTCCTGCTAATAGATCCCCCAAAATGTTACACACTGTTCCTTTAAGTCAGAAAATTCCTGGCAGGTTAATATAGAGAAACTTGCAGCTACGCACCATTTTCTCTTATCCTCAAGCAATTACCATGCCTGATATAAGCGTGACATTTTTTGGCATTCAAAACAGGAGCAGGCTGAACCTGAGATTACGTTTTTCATCCCACATCATCACAAAATATCTCCTGACAGTCATCAGTCCAAAGACAGCTGACGAAAACAGCTCAGGGGAGAGAGTTCGAGTGGAAATTTAATGCCATTTTCACACATCATTTCACCAGCTAAAGCCGGTCCTGGACACCTACAGTTGCTCACTTACGATACGCAAACACATCAACCATCCTCCGGTGGTTTCCTGTACGCACCTGACCACGGTTGTGAAAATATTTGGCAAAGGGAGATGTGGTCATTTCTTCCTGAAGTAAATTAAAATCAACATATCGGCCTGCCACAGGTTCTGAGGGCCATCTAGGCCAAATATTAACCCAACCAAAATACTTACATACCGCAGACAGTGTAGCAGCTGAGAGTAGCCACACACATCAGCAATATGCTTACCAGTTATATTTGTACGTGTTTGCACCTCTTGTTTGGACATGTAAAATGTTTGGCACCAGTCTGGTTGAACTTGTCCTTTCTGAGTACTGGAGATAGTGTCTGTCTTTAATGTATAGCTGCATATAAAGTGATGTATGCTTTAGGAGATGTTAGCCAACCGTTTGCCCACTTATATTTAGGCATTTGTATCCTCTGCTTTACCTACTTCTTTAGTTTCAACATTTTTTATTGATGCATGCGTAATGCAGAAAGGGTGCCACAATCAATAGAGGAGAAGTACACAACATCAAGGGATTTTAAAAATAAAATAAGTAAGTAAATAAATAAATAAAAAATAAAAAATGAAATTATATAAATCTAAATAAAATAAAATATACAAAATAAATACCTTCAAATAAATAAATTTAAATAAATAAAAAAAACGGATTAATAAAGGGAAATGCTTTCCCTACTTCTAAGCAAGAAAACATGTTTCCTTGGCTTCCTTTGGCCAAAATGTCTGTGGATAGCTTAACTAGGACATACTATGCTTGACAGAAAACTAATAAAACTAAAAACCAATCCTCACAGCAAAAGAGATTTAATATCAGTGCACTACTCCAAATTGCTTGTAGTAGAGTGGTTCACTAATTTCAGCCCATAAACAGTAAATGCATGTTTCACAAGGGTAGATACTGTTTTTCAAATTATGTGTTTTTCCACAAATGTTTGGTGTTGTGCGGTGTCTAGTACATTAGGCTGAGATGCACTCAAGCATAATGGAAAGATTTACACCCATATGGTTCCTTAATTCAGTAGAACTGTGGGTGTAAATCCCACCTCTGCTTTATCCCATCATCCTCTTGTGCAGGTCATAGTTTTCAAGAAGTAAAAGAAATATTACACTGATATTTCTCCTTGAATACTTGTAACCTCCGAGATAAAAATATATATATCATATTTTTGAGCATATTAACAAATATTATCCTCTTTCCTCTTCTGTTTTTTCCTCCAGTTCTTTGTGTGTGACACCTGAAGCCGGGGATGCTGTTGACCATGCTGTTGGCTCCCGTCTGTGTGCTACTGATGCTGGGGGCGCGTGCTCTCGCTGGAGGTTACCCCCCCATGCCCCACATGAAGTACTTGCAGCCCATGATGAAGGGGCCTATTGGACCCCCATTCAGAGAAGGCAAGGGACATTATGTTGGTGAGTAATCCTTGTGGGTGTAGTACACTGTATATGTGTCTCTTTTACTTTTAAGTCTCACTCTCAGTGGGCGACCTCTGCTTCTGAGAAGTGAAGCCAATGCTGAAGTGCCTTAAACTTGCATTCTTTCTAATATCCAGCAGGGGGCGACTCCTCTGGTTGCAAAAAGAAGTCTGATTGTATAGAAGTCTATGAGAAAATGAGCCTACTTCTCACTTGATTTATCTCTTCAGTAAACATTGTAAACATGAGTTTATGGTCTCAATTGCTACTTTCAAGTCTTCTTCAATACAGCATGATGTTCATTTAGTAAAATGATGGTCCCATTTAGAGTCAAATAGACCATAAAGCAGGGGATGCTTTAGGACATGGCTACCTTGTGATTGACAGGTCGCCACCTCGGCGTTGTCCGGTCTGGGAGTTGTCCGTGTTTTCGTCTTATAACTTTAACCCTTTCACAGTGTGTTTTCAGTTCACTGGGTCCCACTGGGTCATTTTGAACTGATTCAGTATGATTTAACCCTTTATTATTGAGATACACTCCTCTGTAAGGCCATTTTGAATATAAGAAACTGCAAATTAGCAACATAGAAGGCTCTTTGACAAGTCTCTGTGTCGCTGATATTAATTCAAGCATACACAAATATCCAAACTATACTAAAGCAAACAGTGTACCTCCTTTACAGTTTCTAATACGGGTGGGAATCACCAGAGTCCAACGATACGATATTATCGCGATACTTAAGTCAGGATACAATCTTATTACGATTTTAAACATTTAGCAATATGCAATATATATGATATATTACGATTTGTTACCTTTTTTCAACTGCAAATTATACAGTTTGTCAACATGGGTTTTATCTAATAAGGTACAATTTTCCTTCTGTTCATCTCAGAGTTTTCATTCACATATCTTGAGATCAGAGGTCAAGGGTTCCCTTTGAAAATGGCCATGCCAGTTTTTCTTTGCCGTTATTTAGCGTTCTTCCTGACAAGCTAACATGACATGGTTGTTACCAATGGATTCCTTATGTTTTCTAGTTTCATATGACAGTATCTTCACTCTAGCTTTAAGACTGAGTCCGCTACAACAATATAGTAAAAGATCAATACTTCATGTCCATGTATCCATACAATATTGCCACGCAAAATATCGCGATACTGTGCTGTTTCAATTTTTTTCCACCCCTAGTATCTAAGTAACTTTTTCCAACTATCTGAGGCAAAGTAAGCATGATGTGTATAATATGCACAAGTCAAAAACTACACAGTAAAGAACAGAAACAATACACATTAAAACAACTTCTAAGGAACAAAAGAAGTCTCCAAACATCACAGTCAAAGATGTGACTGATGCGGAGACCCTCCCAGGACAGACTTGTGCACTAAAGTCACTGGTTTAGTGTCTCTCTCCAGGCAGTTAAAGGGCTCACTGACTGAAGTGTGTGTCTCCTCGCCCGGCGGGTCCAGCAGTACTTGGCAGCTCCTCAGTTGGGGCCTAATGGAGGCCTGATTGCCCACTGTTTGCTGAGCTCCACTGGGCCAGTTGTTCCTCCTGCCATCTGGATGCAGTTACCCCACTGTTTATCACATATTCTTCAGAGGAGAGAGTGTGAAGGAAATAAAAATAGATTATATAAAAGGCTCAGGCAAGGGGAACTGGGACAGGGAGGGGGGGGTGATACTCATCCTGAAAAAATGTGCATGCTGTCATTGCCATCATTATCAAATTTGACTCTAACTACAAATACAAGTTCTGGATCATATGCGACATGCCTTGTGTTAACAGAGGCCCCTTCTTCAAAGCAAATGAGGGGCACATTTTCATTTCAGTGCCGTAATGTGATGTTGGACACAGACAGACTCCAGAAGTTGGATTCAGTGGAAATTCAGTGTTGAAATGTTGCATTTAAATCCCCTCACAGAAACATCAAAGATTTGCTAAAAGAAGTTATGCTTTCTATAAATGGGATTTCAGAGTGTGGTAGAAACAAGAATTAGATTTGGAGCAGTGAGACTAATGCTCCATGTGGCTCACATGAATACAATGCCTCTACTGCCACTCAATGGTCACATGTCCACATTGCATCACCATTGGAAGAACTTCATGATAATGATAAAAACTTTATTTATACAGCACCTTTCGAAACAGGGTTACAAAGTACTTCACAAATAATAAAAAAAAATAACAAGAAACACATCAAACAAAGCTACGAAAATAAAATAAATAAATAAATGTATCAATTTATCAGTTATCAATCATCCATATACTACCACTTCCAACATAATAAAAGACCCGTCCCACCGTGGACACCATCTGTTTGACCCACTGCCCTCTGGCAGACGCTTCAGACTGTCTGCCTACAATATTGCACTACAAGACGTCTTTACAGCTTATTATGTTTTTACATTTCAACTGCACCCTTTGTACTGTATATATATAGAACTACAGATATCTACATTCCAACTGCACCTTAGTTTATTTCTTTGTACATATTTATTCCTGTATTTATTTATTACTCGTATATAGCGCCAACATGAATCAGCAACAGCAGCAATATTTTATTGCTTTTATAGGTCAAGCAAATACATATTTTCTATTTATAGTATATATATATATATATTTTTTACTCCTCTTTATTTGTATGTTTAATAGATGTTTATGCACAGTCAGGATTGCTGTTTAATTTCGTTGTACTCTGTGCAATGACAATAAATGAAGGAATTCTATTCTAATCTATTCTACTATACTTATCATACGATCTACTGTATCAGATGTAGTATTAGAATTTGCAAATGCAGCCAACTACACAGAAATGTAGAAAATAATTCCCATGATGTTATATAGAATATACAGTATGTAAGGGATAATGTACAGCGAGCCGGTCATTGTTGTGAAATAAACCCCGACAGGATGATGCCGACGCAAAGCGGAGGGGTCTTGCATCGCACTGAAGGGCTGCACATTATCCGGTTTATTATACAGCTATTTACTTAAGAAATCAATAATTTGACACAAAAGCGGTCCACTAGAGTCCGACATCAGAACTGCGCCCATAGCAACGGTCTGTTATACATAGCAACGGTCCGTTATACATAGCAACGGTCTGTTATACATGGCAACATGCCAACATACATGGCATAGTACTAAACAAATCAAACAAAGTAGACCACGGCTACAAAATGTCACAACTTATATACACACATATATATATATATATATGCATATTGAGTTTAATATCATGAAGAGTCCTTTCTGTAGGTCAGTGATAATCAGTAATAATAGATGTTCAGGTAAAAACAAAGATAAAAAGACTATATAACAAACTTGTCAAATGTTTCAATGCAAGATATTTAATGTAGAAAAAGGCTACCAGTCATGTATATATCTTTTCTTGTGCATTCACATGAGCTGTAGGTTGTGTATCAATCTGAGCTGGACAGGAGTACTGCCCTCAAGCTTGCCTGGGTACTCCTGGCAGGTTTGCTCTTACAAGAGCAGAGTTCAATAAGTGTCTCAACTCTGTCACTTCAAATGTATTTGAAAGCACAACCTTAGGCTTTGACTCCTGGAGAGCATCGCAACAAGTAATGAAGAAGCCATTATATCCTCTCAAGTGTGAAGCACCTTATTTCCTCTCTCTGGGTGATATATTGAGGAGGACTACAGTGGAGCTAAACAAACAAAGCTGAGGCTATAATGCTCATTACACACCTTAACACAATGTTTCGGCTGGCACCTTTGCTGATATAGACAATCCTCAAGTCTAGATATATTATATAAATTATTCTATTTCTTTTGTGAGCACACCTGAAATCTCACTACTGTACAAAACCTGTACAGTGTGGTAAATAGGTCAAAGCTAAATCTGGAAGTCCAACAGTAAGCATAATCTTTTACAATCCAATGATTGGGTGTTAACTTTTATACGTATTAAAATGCAATACCTAATTATTAAAGTTTAAATGTTAGCATAAACGATAATGGCCACAACCACAAAAATAAAACCTTCATTGTTAAAATTGGCATTTTGCTTTAAAAGAACAATATGTAACTCTGACAGAGAGCATTTTAAATGGGCACTACAGGCCAAATCCAAAATATTGGAGAGAGTTTCGAAGATTTCGAAGCCCAGATTCGAAGCTCAAGCGAGTTGCCAGGTTGAGGACGCTGAACCGACAGAAGCGCAAGATGAGCGAGCAAAATTTGAACACATTCATTGATTCAGTCACAAAATTTAATAAACTCTTCTAAAACAGGTATATGGTTTCTATTAGATAAGTTAGATAAAAAGCTAAGGTGGGCATGAGTAACGTCACTCGAGTCAATTTAGAGTCGATCTTGCGGTTTTGGACGTATATTTCTGTCACTTTAAAGTTAGTTGAAGTCAGTTTTGCACCCATCCATTGAAAGGCCTCTGTGTAATGGTCTTTAATGTATTTATATTTAAACCACTGCAGAAGTTGTAATGATTTTTGAGGACATATGATATCTCTTCATATATACAATGTGTGTGTGTTTTCTTGAACTTTCCAGAATATTTCTCCTCAAACTACATGATGCATTGCAGGCCTATCGCATGTATGCTGAACATAGGAACATCCACCACGTACATGACCCGTGGGCTGTTGAGCATCATTAAGCTTATTTAATAATACTAATAGTAATAATAATACACAATATTTATATAGCGTTTTTCAAAGTTCTCAAACCTGCTTTACATGCTGTAGAATAAAATAAAGAATAAAAAAACAAGCAGAAACTCTTTAATACAGACAGAAAAAGATAAGAATAAAATTAAAGAAAATATTTTTAATATAATGGGGCTGACCAGGAAATAAAAAGGGGAAGGCAAGTCTGAAGAGATTGGCATCAGCAGACCTGTGGCATCAGGAGGCGGCTGCTGGTGTTAGATTTCTAATACTGATTTTAAAAAGGCTGCATTCTCATTAAGTGCCAGCAGGGGGAAGTAGTGGTCTATGGTTACATTAGGGGATGTAATGGGAATCCCAATTTGAATTCCCTTGCATGCTTGTTAAAAGGAAGGGGAAAGATTGCTGTTTAGCTGCAGGTGTATTGACAGATCCCAGGTTTTAGAGGCCATGCGTCACACAAAGCTTTCTTTGGATGTGGTTAAAACATGAGGGGAAATTATTCAGCCTACAAAATAAATAAACTGGCTTGGATTGTCTTCACAACTGCATCTTTGCTTTCAGTAGCATAGGCTGGCTGAAGCAGAGGCTGATGCTTTGATACATTGCAAGTTTATTTGACAGAGATCCAAAACAGACATTTTAAAATATGGATTCTTGTCATTTGTGCTTTCTTATGAAAAGAATACAACTTGAGCTGCCCTCTGGCCATCTGACCTACAGTACAGGCGAGGTTGTTGCTGAGCTGAGGAAGTGGAACAGAAAACCAGCTGACATTTTGCGATTGGGCTATTCTGCAGATGAAGCTTGTGTTTCTGCTCTGCGTGGCCTGTTCTGCTTCACACTGCTCAGAAAAGAATAATGAGACAGTTTATGACATGTGGCATACTTCTTCAGTCTAGTTTCCTCTTTGCTACACAATCAAACAATTTGCATTTTACAGACACTCTCAAGCCAGTCAGCTGGAAAACAGAGAAGTGAATTCCTGTCAAACTGTACTATTATATAACAACGGCTGAACTTTTTTATATATGGATTCCGATCAGTCTGAGCTTGGATAGGCTTTAGCCCTTCATGATACTGAATAAGCAGTTAAAGGACCAGTTGCGTAACATTTCGGGGAATATATTTTGCAGAAATGGAATATAATATTCATAACTATATTTTCATTAGTGTGTAATCACTTGAAGCTTAAAATCATTGTGTTTTTGTTAGCTTAGAATGGGACCTTCATATCTACACAGGGAGCAGGTCCTCTTCCGAACGGAGTCCGCCATGTTGCTCCGCCATGTTTCTACAATAGCACAGCCAAACACTGGCTCTAGAGAGAGCCTTTTGCGTTTTTACGGTACTTGAAGGCCGCCGTAGTTCTCCGACATGCTTGTGAAACTGTGGTAACATGAGCTGCAGAGTGCAAAACCATGGTACCGCCAGCCGCCGTCTGACATCTGTTGCTCCTAAAGTAGTGTAAGGAGGGTAAGCGGAGGGGTACTCAGTTGGTTGCAATCTGCAACCACACCACTATATGCCACCTATTCCTACACACTGCACCTTTAAAAAGAATTAATGACCTAAATAGTCAGAAAGATTACCATGTCTTCGATGGATGGAAAAGGTCATCAGATCACAAAAAGATATTAAAGTGATCAGTGGACTCTCTCCAACAGACTAGATCCCCTCTGACGTTATGTGACAGATCCTTCTTCTATGTAACTACTACGACTGGGCTGGGCGATAGGGCCAAAATCCTCTATCATGATATAGGCCCTTCATATCTCGATAACGATACATATCACAATATATAGCATGTTTGCTGGTAATTCAATAAATAAATAGTCTATATGAAATACACAACAGTAATAAATATAGGTCTAGCCTATGTCGCGATAGAAAGGATGATGATATACATCGTCATATTGCCCAGTCCTAGTAGCTACTCAATTCATGATTGATTCCTTCTGCACTGCATTGTTGTACTTCCTTGACAGTGGACATGTACTCAGACACCCCCTGTTGTATTTTTATATCTTCTGTCTTTAGTGCCGCTGCTACATTTAGTCTCTATATTGACTATAAACTTCAGTGGCTTATCAAATTTTCTGTGGGATGCAGTGTAAGTAGGAATTCTAGTCTTTTTAATACTGTATATCTTTGACCTTCAGCAATTTGAAAGATTTGTTTTTGTTTTGCTCAAAACTAACAACACAACCTTCTCTTTTTCTAGATATGCCACCCATGATGGAAGTGAAGGGAGAACCAGGCCCCCAAGGGAAACCAGGACCAAGAGGCCCTTCTGGACCAGGAGGACTTCCAGGAAAACCTGGACTGGGCAAGCCGGGTCTCAATGGCCAGCAAGGCCCTCAGGGGCCTCCTGGATTTCCAGGAATCGGTAAGCCTGGACTTCCAGGTCTCCCAGGAAAGATTGGACCAAAGGGGATGCCAGGGCTTAACGGCGAGGTTGGCCCTCGTGGTGAACCAGGTTCCAGAGGTTCTTCAGGGCAGCCCGGCCTCCCTGGCCCAGCTGGCCTGTCTCTGAATGGGAAACCAGGACTTCCAGGCATCAGAGGCCCCTCTGGGTCTCGGGGTGAACCGGGATTAAAGGGTCTTTCTGGCCCACCAGGTGAACGTGGAATTAGGGGCGAGAATGGAAACGGGAAGCCAGGGCCTACAGGTATAAGGGGTCCTCCTGGGCTGAAAGGCGGTTCAGGCCCACCTGGACTTCCAGGTATAGGCAAACCGGGACTAAAAGGTTTGCCTGGACTGCCTGGTCTTAAAGGTGATCAAGGACTCTCAGGGGAAAGAGGAGAATCAGGAGAGGATGGGGCTCCAGGTCTACAAGGTCTGCCGGGGCCAGTTGGGTTAGGTAAGCCTGGGCTAGATGGACTGCCTGGAGGACCAGGTTCACTAGGTCCTAAAGGTGAGCCAGGGCAAAGGGGTTCTCCTGGATTTCCTGGGACTCCTGGCTATGGAAAACCTGGTCTGAGTGGGCCAAAAGGAGATAAGGGCTATGGTGGGTTGCCTGGTCTCCCAGGGGACAAAGGAGAGCCAGGAATGGTGGGCCCAATTGGGGAATCAGGTCTTGATGGACAATCAGGACCACCAGGACTTCAAGGCCCAATGGGACTACCTGGAAAACATGGAATGCCTGGACAGAAGGGAGAGCTGGGGCCCCAGGGCCCTCCAGGACTGCCTGGCCTCAGAGGCGACCAAGGCCCCAGTGGATCATTTGGAAAACCTGGCATCCCTGGCGAGAAAGGCATCCCTGGGCCTAACGGTCCTTTTGGAAAACCTGGACCCAAAGGTGAGGCAGGGTTTATTGGCCTACCTGGCAATCCAGGGCTAACAGGTGCTTCAGGGCCTAAAGGGGAGACAGGGTTTATAGGGACCCCAGGCCCCAGGGGCCAGTCAGGCATTCCTGGTCTACAGGGGCCCATGGGTCCCATGGGGCCACAGGGTGTCCCTGGCCTGAAGGGTGAATCCGGATTTCCAGGGATTCCAGGACTGGGTAAGTTGGGAGAGAAGGGAACTATAGGTCCCCAGGGTCCTCCAGGGAAACCAGGCCCTTCTGGGCTTAATGGTAACCACGGCGCTCCTGGTCTTCCCGGTCCCCCCGGTCCTCCAGGAAATGGCCAAACAGTTGTTGCAGGGCCAACAGATTCACAGCTGGAAGGGGATGAAGTACCAGGGGACAGGAAAGGGCCTGCATACAGTCAAGTCCCACTCTCCGCCTCGGTGGCTCCGGCCTTCACAGCCATCCTCACCACACCGTTCCCCCCCTCCGCCATGCCAATCAAATTTGACAGGACCCTGTACAACGGGCAAAACGCCTACAGCACTGCTACCGGCATGTTCACCGCTCCTTTATCCGGTGTCTACTACTTTGCGTACCACATGCATGTAAAGGGAACTAGCCTGTGGGTGGCACTGTACAAGAACAATGTGCCGGCCACTTACACCTATGACGAATACAAGAAGGGCTACATGGACCAGGCGTCTGGTAGTGCTGTCCTAGAGCTGAAGGAGGGTGACCAGGTATGGGTCCAGATGCCCTCGGATCAGGCGAATGGCCTCTATTCTACCGAGTACATCCACTCCTCCTTCTCAGGATTCCTGCTTTGTCCCACATAACCCTCTCCTTTCATTCATGTTCCTGTATTGGCACCCTCAGAGCAGCCCTAAACCGAAAATACCTGCAGCCATAACAGAAACACAAAACCCACAGGATTCTCAATAGTATTGCCATCATCTTTATCCGTCTCAGCAACATCAGTGAAAGAAAAAAACTTTGTGAATGAAATATGGAAAGTTTTAACAGGCAGGGGAAGGAATTTCATACTGTGCTCTTTGTGTCCTTCAAATGTGTGTTTTTGGGTTGTATTTTATGTTGGTGTTTTTTAGCTTATATTATTTTAATTATTATATTGTCATAATTTTATTGTTATTATTTGGTCCTTGTCATAATTGTTGTCGTTGTTTATCGGATTCAGACTATTAAGTGCCTTACTTTGTAATGTGCTAGTAACAGACCTTCCCATGTGACTGCACATCCTGCCCACATGCTCTGACATCACCAGACCCTGGGGGGTGATTGGCTCCTCTGGCTGCAGTCACGTCCCCCCTTGTGTTCTTATTTAAACCGCGAATGGCATTACTGACATAAAGAGCAACTATACAACATAGAAAATATAGACAAACAATAGCGAAACAAGGCATTTTGTGCTGTAACACCATTACTTTTCACGTTTCTTTTGTTTTGGTACGCTAAACAATTGAAATTATTAATGGGATCTTTGTTTTTAAGAGTGAGATATATATATATATTTTGACAATTAGTTGGCATCTGTAGGGTGCTTATTTCTCTGCTTCTTTCTGAATTTATTAGGCGACCATTTAATCTTTATCTTTCTTATAATTTATTAAACTGTCCAGAAACGCAACCCAAGAAATACAATCCAAGAGTAATTATGACCTCACAGTATTAGAATTATTCAATTTAAATTGCCCTTTTTTTTTTTATTTACTTTCAGGACAATGTTAATTAAGGATGTCAATTAAGTCAATGTTTACATGCCATAGAACAGATACTGAGAGCAACTGCAAATGGACAGACTCAACAGAATACACAACTCTAGCTGGATCAATGTCCCGTTTTCTTGTATCGATCCCATTTTTCCCATTTGCACTGCACCGTGTCGCAGGCCTCTCCTTCAAACACTCTGACCATGACATCACTGCTCTCTAATGGTTACTACCTATTAATAAATCAGTATCACATTAACAGTCCACGTGAGCGATCTGTACTGCCGTACTATGAAAGCCCCACTCTGACCACATGATGCTGTGACTGTTAAAGAAAAATAGGGATGACAAACAAAACACATCCACTTCTTCCTTCAATGCCAGTTTCTATGTGACTTGTTGCAATGCGCAAATGAGAGCAATTCTAATTCATTTGTGAATATAAATAGTGTATTTTCCAAAGCATTGCATCTAAGATAGCAGCATTATTGTTTAGCTTAAATCAACATCCGTGGCTACAAGGACAAGATGTTTCAGAGCCGCATAATGTCAAAAGTATCCAGCCGGAAATGAGAATCAATCTGCATTTACTCCATGAATAAGTAAAGGGACTGACTGAGGCCCACAGGTTGTGAAATACAGGTTGTGTAACATTTAACAAGCCGCTGCCAGATTTCTGGGAGAGGTGGTGGGCCAGAGGTGAGAGTGGTGTATTTACTCATTTCTGTTGGATGAGGCATTAAAGATACATGCTGTGTGTGTGTGTGTGTGTGTGTGTGTGTGTGTGTGTGTGTGTGTGTGTGTGTGTGTGTGTTCTAGTAGGTGTACCCTTCTGTCTGTCGCTGTGTCAATATATGTGTGTGTGTATGTGTGTGGGTAGTTCACATTGTCCCCTCTGGCATTCCGGTCATGAACACTTCAGCGAGGATAATAACAAACTTGAGTGAAGTTACAAAACCCTAAGAAGAGCTTACATTCCTGTTAATGTTCCACAAAGTGATCTGAGTTCAAAATCTTTCAGCCTGCTTGGGGTTTTTGCTCACCCGGTAGAGTGTGCACCCCATGTAGGCTGAGTCCTTGGCAAAGGCAATAAAGGCCCTTAAATAAATAATAATAAAAGAAAAATTCACACACTTCAATGGTGTCTTTGCAAAGTAAGGGAACACATTATGAAATAGGTGAATGTAACGAGTAGATTATGGGACATGAAATTGACATAATGAGATAAGAAGACATTTACTAAACATAAATTACTAGTTAACACTAAGGCTGACCCGAATGCTTCGAAGCTTCGACCGTTGCCATGGAAATCGACCTCCAAATCCGTATTTGAATGATTTGTTTTTTTGTTTATATATATAAGTATATTATAATAATGTTTATTACACGGCTTTGTTGAATACTCGATTCTGATCGGTCAATCGCGGCGTTCTACAGTCTGTTATTTCTTTATAGCGGCGCGGCACATGGCCCTGTCGGGGGTTTCTTTCACAACAATGAATGGCTTGCTGCACATTATCCCTCACATAAATCCCAAAATAGCCCATGAAATAAGGAATAATCCCATAACATTATTCATATTTAACATTCATTATTATTAGTTATTACACAGCATTGTTGAATACTCGATTCTGGCCAATCACAGGCGTTCTATGGTCTGTTATTTCTTTATAGCGTTGTTCTGATGTCAGACTCTGGAGGACCGTTTTTTGTGTCAAATTATTGATTTCTTAACTAAGTAGCCGTGTAATAAGCGGGATAATGTACAGAGCTATCCGGTCATTGTTGTGAAAGAATCACCTTCAGGGCGATGAGAGATGCGGCATCGCCCTGTCGGGGTTTCTTTCACAACAATGACCGGCTCGCTGTACATTATCCCTTACTTATCATTCATTATTATTAGTTATTCTCACACGGATATTGCGGTTTCTTATGTGTAGAGCGCTGTCCCGGGCACTGAAACAGTGCTAATGGAGACAGAGAGACAGAAGAACATGTCGAGAACCTTCGAATAATACTAAACTGAAGCTTCGAATAATACTAAACCGAAGCTTCGAAGCCCAACATTTTTTATTTTGGGACAGCCCTATAGTTAACTCTGAACACTTTTAACTATTTTGGTCCAATGAGAGGCATAATGGTGTGCGATAATTCTTATGTACCAAGTCATGAACAAAAACGATATTCTGGTGAAGTGTACACGATCTTTTATCAATGGTTGCAGTTACAGAAGAGAGGAGAAAAGTGTAGCTTCTATTACAGACTCCGTGCCTTTACTTCTGCCGCCTATCATTACACTGAATTTAGGACTACCTTACACCGTGATGGAGGAATGTCAATGTACAGGAGGATTGTGCCAAATATTGAGCTTTGCAATCAGAATGAATGTATACTGTTTGACTGATTTACAATAGTTTGTGTAAATCATCTACCATGCTGTGTCACTATGCAACACTTGTGGAGAAGCAGTGCTAGGATAAGGCCTCATCAGTATTTTAAATCTATGTAATGCAAACAATGCACTTGCTCTTGCCCTTTTCCATCTCCTAACACGAACACATCTACAACTGCTATGTGAGTCTAAGACCGTCCGAGGCTCGTTATGTACTGTATGTTGCCTTTGTCGCCTTCTATTTTTGGACATATGAAATGGTGATGTGAGTTACTATAACTCTCTGTCCTTATGTTTTCATACACAACGTCACTTGCTTGCAGAGTTTTGCAAATTTATGCAAATCATTTAACAAGCAAGATCCATGTACCGTCTCGATCACAAATCGCTTTGAAGTGTTTTCTGTTTTTCTTTTAAAAAAAAAAAAAGTTTTTAAAAAAAAGCCTTGCTTCGGTTCTTAAGGGATATTTGTTTGTTTTAGTTTCAGTAAATACAAAAGGCCATTCCCATTTGCACATGAAATTAATGAAGATGTATTTATACATTTATGATAATTTAATAGGGATGCCAAAACCGACCACCGAAGCCTAGAACGTATAAATGGTATTTAACAGCATTGATGAGCATTTACAACATGTAGTTAGCATTCTAGAGTTGTTTGTGAAGGATTATTTGTTGACTTTTATTTTCTATTTGCGTATGTATCAACTTATAGGATTTTTTTTTGTCATACAAGGCTATTGCGTGCACTCTATGCAATAGAATATGGGTATAAAATGCACTCTTTTTGATTGAAAATGTTTGTCTGCTTATACAAAATCTACAGTACTTGATTGTATTGATACCACATCAATAAAAACCTTCTTGTATATTGGTGTCACGCCCCCTCTTTCTGTTTACTGTATCTGCATTTAGACATTATAAAGAAGATATAAAGTCACTAGAACACATATTAAGTTGTATTAGTAGCGCCTGAGCAGTTGTAGTAAGTTATTTTCATTTTTTCTATAACTAAAGATATCTACATGGCACATTTGATGGACAGATTTGTTGCAGGTAAAGGAATGAACACTAGAGGGAGATATACATTATAGTAAAAACAGCATTTCAGGCCTTCTCATTTGGGAGATCCTTGTCTGATCTCACAGGAAGCTCAAAGCATGTGGGAGAAGTTTCCCTTTTTCTGACAGATATCTCATTAAATTTAGGCAACAAACCTATTTGGTTAAGTTTAGGAACAGATTGTGGTTTGGCTTAAAATGAACCCTCTCTGGCAGAAAGCCCTGAAGGCAAACTTCTCCCATGTGCACGCTCAGCGCTGCAATGATGCTGGTCAGTTCAGATCACTTGGATAACAATTCTTGTGTGTTAGTCAGTTCATTGCAAATAATACAAAAAGAGTACAGATAAAATAATATAGGCTTACATATAAACATATATAAATCAATCTTTGTCTCTATCTTTGCCTTAATTTCCCCTGTGTTTAGATGCCATCCCAAGAGAAAGCATGTTCAAACCAGCAAATCATCTTCAGGAACAGAAGCGTCTAACTTTATCGTTCTATGACACTGGTATCCATTTAAAATATATGGTCTACACATAGATATATTTTTGTGAATATATAAAGACAGACATTTAGTTTTAGTTTGACAATAAATAAATGAATAAATATGATTATTAGGGTTGTCAAAATTAATTTTAACATCACTAATTTCTTAAACACAATTGATCTTTTGGAGGTTTTAGCAGGCTGAGTGAAGATACTGGCATCATGTTATGATTTGAGCATATTTTGTATGCTAAATGCAGTACCTGTGAGGGTTTCTGGACAATGTTTGTCATTGTTTTGTGTTGTTAATTGATTTCCATTAATAAATATATATAGACATTTGCATAAAGCAAGTATATTTGCCCAATCCCATTTTGATAAGAGTATTAAATACTTAACAAATCTCCCTTTAACATTTTAAAAGGAAATTATCATCACATTTAATTCATGATGTCTAATTATCTTTTGATATGATGGTAGTTTAGATCTTTCTTCCTTTTTTGTTATTGTTTTTTTTCTCTTTCTATAAGCCTGTGGCTTCTTGACCTCTCTTGACACATTTCATGTTTTTTTTTATTGACTGTATTTTTTGCAGTTTTAAAAATGTGCAAATAAAAAAAGAAAGAAAGTACTGTAGACCCACCCTGATGTAAGCTTTTCTAATGGCCTATAATTTGCATACTTCAAGTAGCTATTAGAGCTACTTGTGATGTGATTGGATGAAGACACAAAGATCTTGTTGCAAAACAAGAACTCACGAGCGCAGAGGCATAATAACTGTGAGCTTATTTTCTGGAACTGTCGTCACCATGGTGAGCTGTCATCGTGCACCCGGATTCTTCTTACGTCCCACTGACGTCAGACCGCCATGCTGCATTCAGGGGACTCCGGTAAACCCGTTCTTCTAAAAATGAGTACTATGAGAATACGACTTTAAGGTGCATACACGTGCTCCCGAAGAGAGAGCTTCTTAACAGCTGTATTTATCTATTTGTTATAATGAATAAAGTAAGTGACACTGCTGCAACAGGGATGCAAAGAGAGAAGCGCAAAACAAATTTGATGCAAATGTTGCCAGGTATGTCAAATGATACATTTGTCTGTGCAATATATCCTTGATGCAATATACAACTACCTTTGTTTACATTTTATTTATTACATCTACCCTACCTATTGTACAAGTGCAATTACCTCTGTTTAAATTACATCTATTTTTATATTTTATACTTCTAGTGTAACACTTCAGTTTATATTTATTTATTCCATCTACTTTACCTGTTTTATTTGCTTTATACACTGTGTGTGTTTTACCTGTTATATGTTTTATCTGCGTCGTTTAGTCTTGTCAAGTGTTTGTTTTAAAGCACTGACCAGAAGTGGCAAATGTGAATCTCGTTGTATTTAATACAATGACAATAAAGCTTTCTATCCTATTCTATTCAAATGATTCCAGTTTTATGCTTCCCCTCCAAAGGAAATAAAAAAAAATCCCACAACTGTTCTGTAATACACTATGCTTATTTCCTAAACATTTTAACACAAAACTCTGATGTAGAAATGTAGTTGATAACGTTTGTACACACTCGTGTGCCGTAGAAAGTGAAATAATCCCCCAGTTGTTTCCCCACTGTGTTGACTCGCCATATCCTCCTGAGACCCAGCCCATTCACATGTGTCCTCTGTAGTGGACATTTTGTCCACATGCATATCCTCTTACTCTTTTGACCTACTCTATCAACCCCTGGTGTATTGTAAAGAGGACATCCTAGGCTTTCCAGTGATATGGAATGTGTTTTGTTTTTTTTAATCAATTTGAATGTATTCTAGGATTAATATCACTCTACACAGGGCTGTCCAAAGTGGGGCCTGCGGGCCAAAGTGGCCCGCCAATCAGGTTTGATTTGGCCCGCCAGATGTTAGCAAATTCTTTTTTTTTTTTTAATAAAAGACCCAACCGACTTTACTGTCTTTTGGAGGCCGTACAAGGCTCGGATTTATGGTTAGAAGATAGTGGCATCATATGAAACTAGAAAACCTAAGGACTCCATTAGTACCAATCATGTCATATTAGCTTGTCAGGAAGGAGGCTAACACTCTAAAGTTGGGATAGATTTTGGTGGGGAAAAACTGGCATGGCCATTTGTCAAGGTGTCCCTTGACCTCTGACCTCCAGATATGTGACTGAAAATGGGTTCTATGGGTACCCACGAGTCTCCCCTTTACAGACATGCCCACTTTATAATAATCCTATGCAGGTTTGGAGAAAACATGCAGTTCTTTGAATGCAGTATACATGTGTTATTTTTGCCTATTCTAAAAATGGTGTATTTTAATATTTCTACATACTGTGGTCCCTAAACAGTCTTGGAAATGCATAAATGAGCCCAAATTGTATTCAGCAGGTGGGTTTTAAGGGGCTAATTATGTAAAACATATCCAATTAAAGTAACTTGGGATCCTAGTACCATTTTGCATCTTAATAATACAATACAATAGGTGTTTAATTTTCTCGTGTGGCCCTCCATTGAGTTCCAGTTTTGGCCCTCCAAGGGAAAAGTTTGGGCACCCTTGCTCTACAACCATAATCTGTTCATTTTTTTGTCTTTTCACACTGAAATAGTCCACTACAGTGGACAATAAAAAGAAAGTTTAACAAGCCTAAATTGGTTGATTCATTTTTAACCCTAAAGAGGAAGGAAATCACAAAAAAAAGTAATTGGAAGATACTTTTTTAAACTCGGTTCCCAGGAGGAAAACGTCTGCCTCTTGTTTCTCATATTTCCGACAGTCCGTGAAGCTGTGGAGGCTCCTCCTCAACAACAGTCTCCTCTGCTCTCCGACGAGCATTCAAGCTGCTGCCACATTGAAGAGGAACAAAAAGGCGACCTGGCAGCGGGTTTTCTACACTCCCTCCACTTTCTCCGGGGTAGTCACGGGATTTCAATGTTCAGCCTGCTCTTTGTAAGTAACTTTAATAACCTAATAACTAACCCTTTGTGTTTGAACGTGTGTGTCTGTGTGTGTGATCGATTACAACAACACAGATCTACAAGAGGCTGATTTTAAAAAGTTAGACTAACATATATTGCTAGATGATTTAGCAACAACACAAGGTAAAGTAAGTAGTAGTAGACGAACCTGTGTGTAGCCACATTAGCGTGCAGAGCTAAAGCTTAAACCTGCTACAATATTATTACGTTACACTGTTGGAAATTGTGTTATTTAACCAAATAAACACCCAATTTGTGTTATCTATCCTCAATTTAACTAGTTTAAAACTTACTATAGTGAAGTCTTGGCGTATCTCTGGACTGGTTGCCAAGTGACGGAGCTGAGCTAGCATGCTAACTAATGTAGCTACATTAGCATGCTAGCTAATAGGGCTACGGCTATTTCCTAGAATAATAATACTAATATAAAGCTTTAACGTCACGAGTATCAATATTAAGCCACTTTGTTTTAATTGTATCTGGAAATACAGCACTGTAGGTGCTGTGTGACGCAATGTTATTGTCCAAACACAACGTCGTCCGCAGTTTTATACAATAAAGGCTAGCTAATGCTAATGCTAGCCGTAGCTGTGCAGTGTATCAGTAAAAGGTAGCTTCTCTTGGACAACATCTAGCTTTGGTTTATCTGCTGTCTTAACTTGTCACGTCTGCTGTTTAAAATATAACCAGTGTAGTTGTGATTTCCAGTGTTTTTTTCCAGCTTCTTTTAGTGTTCAGCTTTAGGTTGGAAAGGTTGGAGAAAAGCTTTGCTAGAGGAGGTATAGATGGCGATTGAGCTAGCTATAGCTAACTGCCTTCCTTCCGCCCTTTGTGACAAATCTTGACCCAGATGGCATGGTTGGACCCATTTATTATGAAGCCACACGACAAAGCTAACATCTTAATATAACAAAAACAATTGGTTGATGTTCTTTGTCTGGTGATATCGTGTCTTTGTATTGTGCAAACTGCTGTTTTTTATTGTCATCTAGCCGGTTTGGCTCAGAAAAATCAGCCTTTCATGTAAAAAAAAAAAAAATGTAGCTAGCACTGACGTTGTGTGGGTCTATAATTTAGACCCACTGCCTGGTTTCTTCAAACAGAAAGCACCCAACTATTTACTAGCTAGTTGGATGAAGTGAAATGAGGAAATGCACTTGAGGGAGGAAGTTGACTAGAGCAGCTGTGACACTAAAGGCCGCAGCACATTCCCATGCCTCTCAGTTTTCAATTTATGACCTTCCTATGGTTTCAGTCTTCCCTCTGTAATACATTCTAGTGGGTGGTTAATACAAAATGAATAGCTTTTTGAACGCTCCTACCAACATGGGCGGATGAGTCAATGAGTAACTGGTGTAACAGGTAAGCTAATTACATTCCTGCTTATGAGTCACTGCAAAGGTGACCTAATTTGACAGCAGAGAATATATAGGAGATGAGATGCATTTAATGCTTTCACGTATCAAAACGCACTGAGGGCATGGCCATGTATAGTAAAAGCAGCAAGATATCCTTGTTATGATAATGTATGTAATACTATAATCTGTAATACACATACAGACTAGGATTAAGGCCCTGACACACCAAACCGACGGTCGGCCGTTGGACAGTTTGGGGCCGTCGGTGAGGGTCCCGTCGGCCTAGTTTTTACGGTGTGTCCCGCACCGTTGGCTCTAGTCTGCTGGTATCAGAGTTTTTTTTCTGCCAATTCAGCATGTTGAATCGGCGGCGCCGGCAATTGGTGAGAGAAATCGCTCTCATTGGCGGTTCAGCTTAAATTAATCTGTGCTCGAGAAGAGACGGACGTGAGGAAAGCAAGCCAACGAGTAAAGTCGAGAGGAAAAACACAGAATACTCTTCTCATTTTTCATAATTTCATTATCACTCCGATATTTTCACAACGACATGGTGATCTGGAATGAAGCTAAGTTGTGTAAAATAGTCGGCAAACACCGCCTTATAACATGTACGTATCATAACAACAGCTTGTATATCCGCCGTCCTCGGTCTTCCGTTTTTTTCTTTTTGAATGACAAATACAACTACTGCCATCTGCTGGTGTGGAGAGTTATTTCATCTCGCGCAGGGCGTACATGGTAGTTGGCCGTTGGCTGTAGTCTTGTAGTGTTCAAGTGCAACTTTTTGGCCAAGACAAAGGCGACGTGAGCGACTCGACGGGCAGCCTTTGTCCCCGCTACTTCTCTGATGTTGGCTTGGTGTGTCCCCTGCTTTACAGAATAACAGAGTCTTTATGCTCTATTCACATTTTATTGCGGAAGTAGGTCACTCTTACTGATGACCTGCTTTATGTTATAGCTAATTGACAGCCCAATCTAGAAATAGCATAGCTCCTCTCAGTCCAGTCAGAGCACAGCCCGCAGCTAAAGGCAGGCCTATACAGTGGGAAGCCCTCATTCCAGAGTTGCCACACTTCAAGTAAAACACCCTTTACCTTATTTTTGTGCATGTTTGTATACCGTGAGACTGTGAGATTAATCCTCCATTTTGCTGCATAGTTGTTGGACTTGGATGAAACATTTCTTCAATTTGCATTGCCTTGTTATGCTTATAAATTGTTTGGTGTATGTTAAGATTGATGTGTTTCGTAGTAGGCCATGACATTTAACACCAACAGAAGGGTGGTTCCTCTCGCTAAAGGCAATGTTACAAGTGGGGAAGTTCTCAGCCTTGGTTACCGTAACAGAGAAAGGCAAGCCCGGTGTACAGTAACATGACACCAACTTACCATGGAGGTTACTGGGGGAGAGGAACACCTATGTTGTAGCCTGCTGGCATTCAGCCCATCTAGCCACAGGGTGGCTGTGAGTGTTGAAAGGTAGGGTTGAAGAGGTCTGCTCCACAGCGGCTGGCTCAACAGATTTGGCCAATTTAAAATCTAGTTATGCCCCTGGGTGTCTGGCTGCGGTGAGAATGGAACACAAGCTTTGTTTTTTTGTTAGCTTGCTAAGATCCCTGGCTCCAGAGCGATTTTGTTGTGTGGAAATCAAAGTGGACAGCTGGGATTAGATGCCCTCACTTCTTTCTTCTCATTTCAGCCCTTTAGTGAAAAGCCATATATAAATATGCATTGGTATCCATGGGCACTTTGTGTGTTTCTTGCGTTGTGTGCTGGTTAATGAATCATGCCCTGGTCGGCACAGCGTTCGTTTACTGTTGTTGCCACAGCGCTGGGATAAAGTGAAGGCTCTGTAGTACTGGCAGTGTCTGTGACAGATTGACACCTTCTAGATGCTGCTGCTGCAAGGCTGCTCACTGAAACTATAGCAACAGGTAGGAATAGGATATTCCTTTGTTATTTGTGTTTACAGCTACCATGTCTAGCTAGAGCTGCAGTTAGCCGGGGGGAAAACACTGTCCTTTGCCAAAACATGCTATAGTAAAGTGTGTTGTTATTGTTATTAGAGCTGTTGTTTGTAGGTGTATGTAGCTGCTCACCATAACTGATCCAGAAAGTGTTCTAGTTTTGAAGCAACTATAGTCTAGAAAATGCTGCACATAAAAAAGCTTGCTGTGTTTTGCTATTGCCTAGGCACTGTTTCGCTTCTCACTGGGGCTTGGCTTTTTCTTCAGCTCCTTAAGCCGCTTATTAAACGCATGAAATGTGTGACTACCTCTCACAACATGACCTCAGACTAATTCATTGTGGCCATAATCTGAAAAAGATGGATTTCTACTCAAATCACAGGGGATATTTGATGCTTCTGGTAAGCAAGTTGGATTCCATAGGTTAAAAAGTTCATAGAGATGTGTATACAGGGGCAGCCATAATACCCCCCCCCCCCCCCCCCCACCCCTCCCCCTCCTCACCCCCTACTGCGTCTTCAGCTTGGCTCTGTGAATGTTTAAAGAGCGCACCATTGCTCTTCTCTGATCTCTTCACAAGGGACACCAAAATTCCCTACAGGAGCACTTGTTGCTACTGCTGAGATAATCGTTGGTATGGCAACAGGCATCCCCTGATGCCGCTGTCAGAAGGCCAACTTGGTTTCCAAATGTCAGAAGAATTGATGTCACAGTGGGACTCTGCACCTCTCGGCAAAAATGTGCGCAGACATTCTCCTGCCTGGGTCTGTCTGTAGTGGAGTGTCGGCCTGAAGTTATTTCTATTTTAGATTAGAAAATTACTATGATTTCAGTAATAGTAATTGTGTCCTACATTGACACTGGTATATATTTCTGACATGTGAATACTAGGGCTATCTCCCGATTCGATACTTGGGTGCCGATTCAAGATGTATAGTGATAGATCATGGGAAAAAGTTGAATCATACACTTCTAGGGACTTTTACTTTGGAAAATATCTAAACTAATACATTATTATTCCTTGTTCTGTCCTCCACTTATTTCAGTTCAGAAACTTTTCTCATCTTTTTGAGCCCCTCCTATTCTTCCTCCGGTTTCTCTGTGTCTCTTCTGTTCTCTGCCTCTCTGTTGCTTTGCCCAGGCAATGTTTCACTCTCTATTTAGATCTCTAGCCTCCCCTCTCTCTTTGCATTCTTTTTCATTTTATCACTCTCCACTCCTCTTTCCCCTTGGAAAAATAAAAAGTCAACACCCAAAAGTCAGCATATTATACGACTGCGACTATCTGACGACTAGGGCTGAGACGATACACCCATCTCCCGATTCGATACTATCGCGATACTTGGGTGCCGATTCGATATGTATTGCGATTCTACAAGTATTGCGATTCGATATTATGATTTATTGCAATTTTTGTTAACTTTTTTAACACTAGATCATGGGAAAAAGTTGCATCATACACTTCTAGGGACTTTGAATTTCAAAAAGATCTAATTTAATACAGTGAGAATGTTTGGTTTTCAGCATGTATGGAGTCAGAGATGTCCTGAAGTCAAATATATCAGTCATTGTCAGGCGTTATTTATTCAATTTTTTCCGGCAACCCGCAAAATCAAACAATAAAGACATTTCCCTCACAAATTAGAGGTATTTCCTTTGTAATTTATAAGGGACATGTAATGTTTTATACTTCTGGTGAATATAATACAATATTATATTTTCCATATGTGCATTTTGTATATACAGTTCCCTTTGTCAACATCTTATTTTGAAAACCAGATGTAGTCATACGTGTATACTTCCACTATACGTTGCTAGCTCTTACCGTCAACTCCTTTGTCTTTATACATCCATGGTCAGCTCCATCAGAGCCGCTTGAATGCATTTAACATAAATGTCAGTATATAGGTGCTCTACCGTTGTATCGTCGGCCGATTTGACCGCAGAGATGCAAGTGGCGGCTGGCTTGACCGCACGTTACTGCAGTAAGATAACGTTTCCTGTCCATGACAGAGATAGCATGCAGCTTTAGCCATGATGTCTAGTTCTGCTTTTCTCAAAGTGTTTCCATACTCTACTGTATGTGTAGTGTTCACCACTTTGGATTAAAATGTGAGGGTGCAGGTTGTATCCATAAAGACCCTCCGCCGCTTTGTAGTTCCTCATTGTGGACGGCTGTGGTTTGTGTTGGTTGACAGTTTCGGAACAGATATGACATCACATTACTCAGACTACAACGCGAAAAGCTGTAACTTCCTTCTACCTCAGCATAGACTCAAATGAAGCAAATATATTGATTATGGCCTTTAAAATATCAATTTCCAAATCGTAAAAAAAATATAGCGATACATAGGTGAATTGTTTTTTCCCCACACCTACTAAATACTTAGATGAACCCACAATCCAATAAAATACACAAAAGGACCTTTGGTCTCTATAAAACTAGTTTAGCTTCACAGGAAGCGGCTGTCAGTTATTTGTCAGAATGAAAGTAATTGTGAACTGGCATGTAGAAGGAACGCCTTGTATTCTGATTTATTAATCAGGCTCTATAACTGTACACGTCTTTGCTCCACCTACTAATTTCTTGTTTTGTCAGTTTAATGTCTAACTTATCCATGCCCTGATGCGTTGGCAAACAGGTAGAGGTGTGGCTCTCTGTTGTGATGAATGTGTCCTTCCAGGCTGGGAGATGTCGTCCTGGAGCCGATCTGAGGATTGTGACATGAGATTATGACTTATCAAAGGAGCTCAGAGTTGGATGAATATAGTCCCTCGACCCATATTCCAGATGAAAACTTAAATAGAGCAGAGTGGAAAACTTCACTGTCCTGTCTGGGGCGGATGTAGCAGTTTTGAGAAACGATCAATAATTGTGATACACATTAATATAGACATATATGTTAGTAGAATTGATATACTGTACATGTATTTGCTTCATTTGAGTCTATGCAGAGGTAGAAGGAAGTTACCGCTTTTATTAGCGTAGTCTGAGTAACGTGATGTCATATCCGTTTCAAAACCAAAACAAAGCCGAAGCGAGGAAGCAGAAAACAACGGAGGGTCTGCCGTTCACGGGGGTGCGTCCATCACGCTCACATTTTAAATCCTAAGCGGTAAACACTACACATGCAGTAAAGTATGGAAACACTTTGGGTTTCACACATTGCCAGGAAGAGCTAGACATCATGCTAAAGCTGCATGCTAACTCTTCATGGACAGGAAACGTCATCGTATTGCGCTAACGTGCGGTCGAGCCAGTCGTCACTCATCTCCAAAGTCAAATGCAGCTGATGCTAAATGCATTAAAATGGCCCCGATGGAGCTAACCATGGATGCATGAGATTAAACATTAACAAAAATCGCAATAAATCATAATATTGAATCACAATACTTAAAATCGCAAAACATATCGAATCGGCACCCAAGTATCGTGTTTGTATCAAATCGGGAGTTACTGTAGGTGTATCGTCCCGGCCCTATTGCTAAGAGTACAGATGGTTATTTCAAACATTTGTAGGCTGATGAAAGGTGCTACTTTACAAGCAGTACCTTCCTCCCCTATACAGACTTACCTTAAACTTCATTGCGACATCATATCAGTGGTTGTTCTATACGGATGAGTTTCAACAGTCATTTAGTGATCCATTGAAACATTAGGAAAATGTTCAAACCACTGAGGCTCCAACAGGTTAATGTTTCAATCATTTGGGCTCTAACTAGGGATGTCCCAATGAAGTTTATTTTCTTTTAATATTTAACCCTGAATGTAAACATTGATCATTCATACTAGATATATAGATCTATATATATAGATCTATATATCTATAGATATCTATAGATATATATCTATAGATATCTATAGATAAATATCTATAGATATCTATCTATAGATATATATATCTATATATATAGACATATATATAGATATATATATATATATATATAGACATATATATAGACATATATATAGACAGCATGAAATAGATGGCAAACGTTTTTTGGTCTCCTCTGTCTCTTTTAAGTTATTGGCTTATCAGTTATGTCTTTTATGCAGGTGTTTAATTTTGTGAAAAGTGTGATTAAAAGTGCAACTAGGCCACAGCGAGGACAGAACAGGCCTTTTGTCTGGATATGTTTTCCTCTTTTCATTTCCATTTCTAAGGTACTAAGCCCTGGACTCTTTCAGTCCTTTCCAGAGACGGATCAGTCCTTACCCCCCCCCCCCTCGCCCTCCCCTTTAAGCGCTATCAGAGGCCTTTGATCGTCACACTGTTTATCTGTGCTCACTCAGAGGCTGCAAAGCAGTGTGATAAGTGGGCTTTGCCATGTGCGAGTGCGTGCATGCGGGGTGTTCGTCTGTTCATGGAAATAGAAGGGGTTACATATTCTCTCACCTCCCATCTCCAGCCCAGTGTACACGGATACAAGACGCCAGAACAACAAGTACTCAGTGGGAAGATTAGCTTCTGTCCTCTGGGAGCAGAGAGAAGTAACCTGTTGTACTGAGTACTGGACAGAATGAGGATGTCCATTTAACAAAATGTCAACAACATTAAGTTCGTCAATAAAACAACTGCCATCATAATCTTTTTCATTATTCTAAGCGTGTGACTATTTCAGTCCAATAATGTGTTTTTCTCACAGAAACACGGACCACAAATGGTCTAATGAGACAATAAATATAGGCTTGGCACAGCATCACAAGAATTAAAAGCCAATAACACAGCAAATATTATATACGCTGTTAAAGTGCACACCCATTTACAACAGCATAACATACTGAGTTACTGTAGACGAAGAAAACATTAAGTGATAAGTGGATCTAATCAAGAAGGAGAAGTGCACATCATAGCAGCATTTCACAGCCTCTATCTTGACGACATGTTTTTGCTGTCTCCGTTCTGACAAACCACAGAGCAAGACTTTGTATAATACGCAGATGGCATGTTTTACGACATAGAAGCAAATTTGTTTAATAGATACTAGTTTGGCATTTTTAATCGACAATTGCTTGTAAATGTAATCTGCTGTCCATAGTAACAGTTAATAATTAGTTAGTTAAATAGTTAATTTAGCCGTAAATTGGCTAAAGAAAGTCTTGACTTGTGTCTAGTTACTGTGCCCTCTATAAAGCAGTGTCTGTACTGATAATATGCTTGACCAAATGCTTTCTAGTGAAAGAAACACCACTGTCTGCCGTGATATTTCGAATGAAAGCAAGTGTCAAGCAACTGTCTTTTTATTGTTCATACAGACCAAAAGAGTCCTGAGTCATTCTTAGCAATCTAGCATTTAAACTGCCAGTATTCTTGAAAGCATATTAATATTTTAAGCTTGTCAGTGTCAACGTAAAAAGCTCTGCATCGGTTCCTCAGAGTCAAAGTTATTCTCGTCAGGACGTCATGTTATATCATAGCTTGTACTCTCTTTATTTACAGACATTTGGTTACTTTTTAACCTGTTATTTATTTATTATTTTGATAATTTTTTAGGGCTTTTATTGCCTTTTATTAGTGCAGCTGGAGAATGAGAGAAAAGGGGGGGGGGGGGACAGAGGGGATGACACGCAGCAAAGGGCTGCAGGTCGGAATTGAACCATGGCTGCTCAGCCTACATGGGGCGCACGCTCTACCGGGTGAGCTAGAGGTAGGGATGTGACGGTGAGGGAATTCCCACCGCTTAATAAACTTGTGACAACACTGGTGTTACAGATCACACTGGATATTTTACAAGAAAAGTAGTTGATCTTTACCGTTGGGTGGCTGTGTGTCTCGCCTCTCCGGTAGAGCTTTCGCTGTCGGGCAGTACGTTTCCAACCGACGCCGTTGTGCCGCACACACCGGCTGTAACCGCTCTATCCTCTGCACGGTGATTGCCTCATTGACATTATAGTTCCCTTGTAGCATTGGGGATTAATCCGAAATATTGCAAAATAGGCGCTTTAGCTTTTCGCTTTGACACCAAGTCCTCCGCCATCATTTTGTTTGTTGAGTCTTGTCCCGTGTGTGAAATCTGACTCCTGCTACTCTGTGCTGAGACTCCGTACGAAGCAGACACTTTTGCTTTCAGTTTGTAGCGTTCGCCGTTCGACTATGTATTGATAACACGGTGCTGATATGCCAAAATGAACAAAATGGGTTTTATTTCTATAAAAAAAAGCAAAACAACGGTGGGGTCGTTGGGTACGTAATTTGTTTAACACTGACTACCGCGGCAAGCCTAGCAAGAGTTCGCCCCTTAACCTTTCATTTTTACAACTTGTTAGTACTTTGTATTTAAAAGAGTCTTCTGCTTTCTTTTGAAGTTTTTCTGTAATAAAATACTTTTAAAACTAAAAACGGAGCACTAATAAATGTGGAAAATAGACCATCAATTTTGCCCTTTAACAGCATTCTTATTTAAAGCCTCATCCACACTTCAGTTAAGCATTCCTGTTAGCGCTAAGCCATTTGTCAGTGCAGTTACCTTTGATGCTTCTCTCCTTTATTGCATGCCCACTCTACACACTTTCACTATTGTTTTGAGCAGATTAAAAGGGTGTGAGCAAGGGTAGGTTAGACGCTGTGGTGAATATAAACCCTTCAACGGGTTGGAGGAATCTAACTTGTCGGCAGCCTTGAGGATTTTTATGTTGAATTGGAGCGTTTCATTCATGGAGGGTCAGTCTGTACCTCCAACCTATTTCTAGACTTGATCAAACACAGTCCACCCACTTACTGGCTGTAAGAGGAGGGATGTTTTTTTTCTTTACAAGCAAGTGCAAAGTACAGTTTTATATAGTGTTGCCATCTTGGTTTTCATTTTGTCATAAGATCTTTGTTTTATTAATTGTCGTAATCTGACACCAAGCCTTTTTGGCTTACAGGTTTTTAAAGGTATTTCCCAAGCACACTCTATTTCCACATTTGAATTTTGGACTGAGAGTAATACTCTGTGTTACACCACAGAGACGTCTTGTCCTGTGGTTTTCTTTTGAGTCCGTTTTCAAGTACTACTTCCCAGAGTAGGGAGACCGCATCTCTTTGGGGTCGGTAGTAATCGCCCTGTGAAAAACACAGGTTTATTATATTTCAAACCGAGACGACCACAAGCCTGAGTCAGACTGTCTGTGCACGGTTCCGCCTTGACACAGGTAAACACAGACGTGACCATTTGTGACTCATGTCCCAATTATAAGGCTCTGATTCGGTGGTTGGGTCCAAGCAGGTAGTCTATAATTTGTGCTCATATTCACAGATTCTTGTTGTTGCTGTGCTGCTTTTTGTCCATCCTTCCATAAATGTACTATTAACTGCCTTCTCATGATAATGCACACATTTTCAGTTTTATTTCCATGGCAGGTAACCTGAAGGTGCTGTTCTCAGAAAAGTTTTGAATGGACGTGCATCAGGTCTTTCCTGCTCTATAACTAAATTCTCAGAAACCCACGGGCGGGCACGTTATCAGAATTAAGTCAACAAAGCACGAGGCCACACATAATCTACTCGACTTGAAGTATCACTTTCAGCCCGAGGCTCCCGTTGGCAAACCCCAGGGTTTGCAGTTCATCAGAAGGCAGAGCAGCAGTTTAGGATCTCTGTTTGAGTTTTGCATATAAGCCTATAACTCCCAATGCCGTCTTGTCCCGGCCTGCCTGGAGATTTCAGTCTCGCTTGTTAGACTTGATAAACTGGTGAGACTCTGAAAAAGGATTAGAAGTTTGACTAGTGTAGCTTATTGTAGTTTTGTGTGTGTGTTTGCTTTCTTGCTTTCTTGCTTGCTTGTCTGTTTGTCTTTGTGTTTTCAAACATGACTGTGAGGTGAGAGCTACGTACTACTGCCTTTATTCGTGTACTGTTTGCGGAATGGTGTGGTGACCTGTCAGCATACCCCACATTAACCGGCGGCCTCTTCAGTCGTGGACTGTGTCCCGGGAGTCCATAGCATGCTTTTGTCTTTATTGAGCATGACGTTAATTCTCTTATCTTGTGACCCACTAAGGGCTTTGGGTGTTACATTAAGAGCATTTTCACATTTCTCTGACCCAGATACTTGAGTTTGAACCAGAATTTGTTTGGGAGATATTTTCTTTGCATACACAAGAGTCCTGACCTGTACATTCATTTCGCAACAGGCATTCCTGGCAAGAAAGTATGCCAACTACGTCAAACTAATATTCGTTGAAAACTTGCTTGTCATGTTACTTAGTTCCCACTGACATGTGTCACATGTCACATACTTCACACTAGGCTAATTTCAAGACGGTTGGGCCGTGGTGTTGATGCACAGTATCAGACTGAAAGTAATCTTATTGCAGTGATCGTTGCGATAGTGTTTTTTCTAATTAGGCATGGTGCAATAAAAATATTTCATGTCACGATCATCCTAGTCAAAATAATTGCTATTCAGGATATTATGCTGATAATCATCAAAATATGCTTAAAACTCTTAAAATGGCACAAAACATACTGGAATCACTTTACCTTACATGTAATGAAACATACTGTCTTTTTATTGCAGCACAAATATGACACGCACCTTTCTTAGTGAAAAACAATCTGAAACAAGGTAATCATAAATCACAAGGTCCCACTGCATAAATAAAGGATAAATACAAAAATCTTACTTAATTCCTGTATTATTGTTTTTAAATAAGGATTTTCACTTCTTTACCTTATTAGCGTGCTAAACAGCTTTTTCAAGTCACTTATGTGAGGATATTCACAATTATCCCGAAATGGGAATTCAACACAATCAACTTATGATTGTGTTTTGTTTTTTTTATCCCACCAAATACTAAGACAACATTACATTTAAACACATCTTAATAATGTTATAATTTACCTTTGCCCACTACTTTTTTACTGAATAGATATCGAGCCCATCGTAATGAAACTCTATGTAACCTCCGATAACATTAGCTGTTAGCTCCGTTATCTAGCCAAGCAGGACTGTGCTGCCCACCGGCATGTTTTGTTTTAGTAGCGTGTTACACGCCTGTGCAGCTCCTGGCAGTTGTTGCTCTCAGCCGCATGCGCGTGCTTAACCACAGTTGTGTAGCACTAGTTTGTCTCCTGGTGGCGGAGCATCGTTTGGATGCGCTCAGGCAGCAGGACACATATGCATTCACACACACGTCCGTCAGTTGTGTAGGCGGTCCTTCAATGTGGCCCGGGTCACATTTGTGTACACACTGCTAAAATAATGTGGCCACGCAGCTCAGACCACCTCCGAATGTGGTCTGAGCAATCGGATCTCAATGCATCTCGGGTGCATTCACACCTGTACTTACAGCTGTCCACTTGTCATCAAATCACCCAGGTCGCATGTTAATACCAGGGCTGAACAGGGCCAGAGACGGCTTGTCTGGCCCACACCCAAGTTTGACACTTTCACACTTAGCCAAATGTACCAAGGTCTGTGAAAATGCCCTCAGGTCCAGAAAAAACAACCGTGAAAAACACCATAAAAGAAGGCATATGTTTGTCAGTAGAGCTATTGTGTAAATTTGGCCCCTGATCAATTTCTCCCTGTCACCAAGACACTGAGATCTCCCAACCAGCTGTTGCTTTTTTCTTCTAGTGCCCCAGCACTCATTTGAAATGAATGAATAGTGGTTTCTTCATCTCTTGTTGGTGTGAGCACACAGTTAAGTTGAGAACAGCTCCGATTTTAGGTGAAATCCGCCCACCCAGCCTATCAACAGCATTGACGTCACTGCAAGGACCCAGCTGGACCATTGGGCAGGTGTGATCCTCTGTTGCTTATCCGTTGTTATGTCCTCTTGATGATTTTTCTTCACATCTTACCAGCTTTCTTCATGTTACTATTCCTTTGTCCCTGTCCTCCTTGACATTTCCAAGCGTATCTGTTATCTTTTGTTTGGCATTCACGGAGGCCAGGAATGAAGACATGCCCCTGTGACATTTGGCCCCGTTTCTATTCCCACTGATTGACAGTTTCTGTTTGATTGGTTTCCTCCTGTGAGTTTCAGATCAGTGCTGCTAGCTATATCAATCAGAGAATTGAAAGGAGAAAGTAATACAGCGGAAACCGCTTATAGTGACCACATCTGTCTGGGTCAAATTGAGCACTAAAAGCGGATGATTATTATAACCAAATTTTGGTTGTTGTGCATCATTTCTCATGCAGATTACCATCTTTTTGACATTTGTGTATTTATTACATGAATACAAAGTAATAAAACGAACCACTTTGCTATTTTCCCTCACCAAGGGTACATGAGGCATTGCCGTGTTTGGCCAGCTCTGCAGAGCGAGCGTGCATACAGATAAACGGCGCACCTTTGCCCGGGCTCCTCGTTCTCTCACTTGGTAGCGGCATGACCAGAGACGGACGCCGGTCTGCATGTGTCCCACAGAGCCGGTTGAGAATCGGAAAAAGATTTACTTTGGGAGCATTACATGATGAGGCATTATCAATACACTTGACAAGGCGCTTTTTCCGTGCACATTTGTTTTTACATTCAGAGAAAATTACTTTCCTTTTCCCGTCATGATATCAATGTGCACGCAGCATCAGCCTCAGGTATCCAGCCGGAAAAGAGGAGGTCTGCGAGGCAAAGTATCAAGGAAGTAAAGTAAAAAACAAAACAAAAATTCAATTAATGTTTATCTAACGTAGTTTTAAAATGTTTTTTACATATGTTATGTATGAAAAGACCGAAAATGAACACTATAAGCGGAGTACTTGATTAGGAAGGATCACTACTTGATAAGGAATGATTGTCACAAGCTTTTTGATCCATATAAGTGGTTGATCACTGTAACCGTGATCACTATAAGCGCTTTCCACTGTACTTCCCTGTCTTTTTGTTTTTATGCTTGCGTGTATTTGTGTTTATGAAAGCATGTAGCGTGAGTTAATAGTCTCAATGACAGTAAAAGGAAGTGGGTGCACTGAGTGTAGCAAGCAGGTGGGTATGTGGGGCAATGTCTTGTGACCAAAACGTCTGATCATCGTGATAGGTGTGCGCAAGTACGGACTTTTTTATTTGGAATTGAATCTAGTGTCTCCTCATCTTTCTTTTATCTTTCCCGTGCCGACCAAGCTGCACTCACCTCAAGGAGAGCAGAGCTTTCTCCCTACTCCCCCTCACCATCCATCCCGCCAATGCATGCATGACAGACGCTCCCCTTTGCTTCTTGAATCGGCTCCCACACAGCAAAAGTAGCCCTTCAAGGCAGTACAGTCTGGTCATGCCCAGTCTGGCTCCAGACAAAACACCAGCGAGACTCAGGCACAACCTCAGACCACCAGACAGGGTTGCATGCAATGCTAACATCTTTCACAAGGGGGGGAAGAAGATGGACTCAGACATTCCACATTTAAGTCTGACGTTTTGCCACCGTGCCCTTCTTCCAGTCTGTATATTCTGTGTCCAGACATTTGGGCTTGTGTGTGTGTGTGTGAGAGTTCTTTCTAATTTTAGAAACAACCCCTTCGCCCTTGTGGCAAATGTATTACCACAGCCAGCTTGTGACTATCTACACTATGTACATGGTTTACATAGTTGATGTATATAGCAGTGGTGGTGCGCAGCCACCTGACGGCTATCAGGTGTCAGCTAGAGCTGCCCACGGCCTTAGCTCTACAGTTATGGAGTCCCCATGGCAGTCAACAATGTGGAAGGCTTTCAATTAGGACTCCCACTGTAGCAGTTGTCTCTGTGCACTTTAGCTGTGATAACTTCACAACTTCCACAGGCACTGCTCCAATCTATTGCTTTGTCAATGGAAAATATTAAATCATATAATCTGCTACTGTATAATCACGATAATAAACAGCTGCCTCAGCTCTTGCACTCAAACCACGCTACAACTGAATGTGTTTTTCATTCAGTTTGCTCTTAAACCTGACATGGCTTTATACTCTGCCAGACAGACCGATGATTCATCCTAAAATGATGAGTTAGCAGTTGCAGGCTACCCATGTCCCGATTCCCATTCTTTATCACCTGTTTAGGTTTGTGTGTCCTTTTCTGTTCTGAGATACCCCGTGTCCTTATCAGCTAGCACTGCTACTCCCTGCTCTCTCTCTCACTTCACATCTTGCTCTCTCTCCGTCTTTTCTTTCTCCTTAGTCACTGTACGAGATTTTGGGAGAGGTGTTGGTTCATTGAATTTTGAGATGCTGCTTTGACGAGATGATCAATACAATGGATGTAAAAGCTGAAATGATTAGTTGAATAATGACAGTTTTGGTAAACATCAACAAACGTTTCAAACATTTTGTGGTTCCAGCTTCTCTGATGAGAATGTCTGCTGAGTTTTCTGTAATGGTAAACTCTGAGTTATGTACTGTTGGTTAGTGTTGTCATGATACCAACATTATGACTTTGATACGATACCCTGCCTAAATATCTCCTATACTGAATCGATACCACAGCAAAAACCTAAAACATCAAGTAAAGAAATGGAATAATAGATGACGTCTTTTTTTTATTAATTAAAAATGTATTAATTTAAAAATGTACATTGTATGCAGTAATGTGATGTCCCTATACTTTAGTTTATGTGAGTTCTTTGATAGTTAGGCGATCTTTATATTTCTTTGTTAAACAGCGCCCCCGCTGGTGCATCAGTAGCACTGCAGGCGGAGAGGCTTTCAAAACAAAAACCCACACAACGATAATAAATTCAGATGAAGTTTTATGAAAAGTTGATGGGAGAAAAGCTGCTAAATTCAGGAAGACACCATAGTAACTAAAGTAAAGCCCTGTGTTGTGTTGAAGTATTGTTCATGAACAATGTCATAACAAACAAGGTAATATAATACTTTAACACGTGCTCTTTGGTGGATTATGTGTTTGCTGAATAACAGGACATGCTTGCATAGATTCAGAAAAGATGGTGAATCTAATTTTATTGGTTCATTTGGTTTGGTAATTAGAGCTGCGTTGTTATTTTCCTTGTTTTCTTTACCAGTGTTCCGCTGATACAGACACCAGCTCAGAGCAAGACTGTGCAGCCGGCGACGGCGTATGATTCATGACCTGCTTTAATGCTTTTCAACTTCATTTGTTGACTCCATCTTTCTGGTTAATGCTGGCCAAATTCCGGGACCCACAGTTTATTTTTTGACCGCTTGCTCCAAACCGCAGCAAAGTTAAATCGGCCCGCAGGATCCCAATGCCTTCCTCTAAAGCAGAGCACTGCACACACACTGCCCCGCTGTCGCACATCGACGCAACTCATAGGAAATAACCAACGGCTCTTATTAAAACAATATAATTCTTAAAGTATCGGTACTAATATAATGTTATCGTACCATTTTTAACAACAGGGTGTTGTGATACCGTTCTAGTATCGTATACCGTGCAACACTACTGTTGGTTGGACAAAACAAGCAATTTAAAATGTTGACTTCTGCAAACTGTGCGGCAGCAAATGACTATCATTTGGCATACACTGTTTGTATTAAGTTAAAATGGTAAAGTAACGGCATGTCATATGTTTGACTCAGCTGATGGTTGCTCAGTATACAGTTTTTAGACTTTTGTATACGCTGCTTCTTGTTTCCTGTGTGGTTTAACATGTTTTTGCTTCTACAAACAGATTGGGTATCTGCGTATGTGTGTTTGTTTTGTTCTTCCGGCATCTGTGCAGTGTGTAACTGCAGAACCAGTTTGCAAATTTCAGAGTGATTTGCATGTCTTCCTGGCAGCGCAGGCCTGATGTTACCACAGTTTACTCACTTCTCTATTGACAAGCTCAGTCAAGACTGGCCAAGGGTGCAGGTGTCTACAGTAGATGTTTTTATTTATTATTATTCATCATATTTATTAATACTAAACTGCTTTTATGTATAGTTTATGAAGAGTTGACATGAGACATGCCTATTGGCAAGTGTATTGTTTCTACTGTCTCCATCAGTGCGGTAGAAGTATGTTGGACTTAATCATTCACTGAATACAATGTATGTTAGAGTAGTTGCTATTACTTCCCACCGAGCCCAGATGTTTTTCAGTTCATGTATACCAATGTGAACTTTGAAATGGCCTTTTTGCTCTTGGTAACCCCACTATTGGCTGCATTTAAAACGCAGACTGTATGAAGTCACTTTGTGCATCTGGGAAACCATCCCCAAACCAGCTGCTTTTCATCTTTTTAGCATAAGCTGTCATTGTGGTGTCCTTGGTGTGTCTGTTGGCTCTTTTGTACTTCAGTGTTTCCTCCATGTTTCAGTCTCTCTTAACTGTCAGCTCCCCCTTTCCACTGTCACGTATCACAGGTGAAAAGCACGTTTTTTGCCCCCTCTCACCTTTTGTCCATCTTTCTTTCTTTCTGGAGGATTAGAGGCCAACACGCCTTTTAACGTCTGGTTACCCTTTTTTCCAGTTGTCTGCATGCAGCAATGCCACATTGTGTTCAGTACTGCTCAGAGGCGGTAATTAAAGGCGTCACGGAGGATCTCGGCCATCACGCAAGAGAAAAAAAAAAAGTCGAGGCTGCTTTGAGTGCCCTTGTGGCTGTTGCCAAGTATAAAAGAGGAAGATAGAAATTTACGGAGGAGAGTGGGTTGATGCATCCCCTTGACAGGGGCTCTGTGGTAGGCAGTTAACTGAGAGGATAAGTGACACTGGGGTAGTGGGTGGGAGAAAGACAAAAAGAGAGAATTGATGTAGTTTTGAAGAGGGGTTTTGGGGTTGCAAAAGATTAATGTCTCTATCTGGCTCTTTAAAAAAACTACTAGAAATCAAGCAGCTGGGATTAAGAGTATGGGTGGGAACGAAGTTACCGCTTTTATCGTTGTAGTCTGAGTAACATGACGCCATATCCGTCGTGTATCCGTCATCAAAACAAACCGCAGAAAGTAGAAAAGGGTGGACTCTGACTACATACATGCTGAAAATCAAACATTTTTACTGTATTAATTTAGATATTTTCCAAATTAAAAGTCCCTAGAAGTGTATGATTAACTTTTTCCCATAGTCTGGTGTTAAATAAAAATCCCAATAAATCGTCATATCGAATCTCAATACTTAAAAATCGCAATACACATTGAATCGGCACCCAAGCATCGCGATATTATCGAATCGGGAGATAGGTGTATCGTCCCAGCCCTACCGTCCTACAGTTAAGTTTAATACCTGTAGTGAAATGGGAATGGAGAGTCAGAGAAAGAGAAGACAGAGAATCTTGTGTCAGTCTCAAGGAGGTGAAAAGAGGGAGCGTGGGACTGAAATGCTGGGGCTGTTTGAAGCTTTGCCCACCCTGCAATCCTCACCTTGTGACTACTGCCTGTGACACGGTGCTGAAGTCCAAGCCCTCTCTCGCCGTTTCCCGCCCACCACTTGTGTGTGTGTGTACGTACGCTCTCGTCATCCACTTTCCCTCTACTCTCCTTTCCCCCTCCTTTCCCTTCCTACCTCCCTCCTGTGTTGCTCTGAGACGGTTCCAGCCAGTTTGTGGCGGCTGCGTTTAGACTGTCAAGGACTTGGCACAGTGTGACTGGCTGCTCCCTGGCTAGTTACAAACCAGACATTACCTGTTCTGTAAGACACCCTTGTGAAGCGCGTGTGTGCGCTCCATACTGAGTATATTATTAGTTTCCATTTTGGTGACAGGTGGTCAATTGACAGTGGGGTGATGTAATCCAAAAGCGTAGTCGGTTCACAGCAGACGCACAACTAATGCAGACACGGTCATGATGGTACCTTTTTTTGAGCTACTGGACTTAAAATTACATGTTTTTCAGATTTCAGTACAGAGGTCTAATTAAAGGTCTAAATTAAGTTTATGATGCAACTGTCTTCTCCCATTGTGATCACATGTTTTAGTTAATCAAGAAGAAATATAAAAGGTTGCCAAAGGGATTGTGGAAATCAAGATTATGTTGTAAATAGGGCTGCAACTAACGGTTATGTTCTCGATTGATCGATTTGTTTTTTGGTCTATAACATGTCAGAAAATGGTGAAAAATATCGATTGTGTTTTCCAAAGCCCAAGGTGACGTCTTCAAATGTCTTGTTTTGTCCCACTCAAAGATATTCAGTCATAGAGGAGTAAAGATACCAGAACATATTTACATTTAAGAAGTTGAAATCAGAGAATTTTCTTTTTTCTTTTTCTTAAAAAAATGACTCAAACCGATTAATCGATTATCAAAATAGTTGACGATTGATTTAATAGTTGTCAACTGTTAATCGATCAATCGTTGCAGCTCTATGCTGAACTATTTGAGGAAAATATATAATAATAATAATATAATTTATATTGCGATTTAAATATTCTCTTATTTTCTGTAAATTAAACTCAAGATATAATTTTGCCAAGCATGATCACAAACTTGCCTTGTTTATTAATTAATGGAATCATATGAAATAATCCAGTTGCCCATTTTTGTGTTCAAACCAGTCAAGAGAAAAGTCAACTCCTAAATGAACTTTTCTAACTTTGATATTTGAATTTTATTAACAGCTGCATATTTGACCAGGTATGGTAATAATGACAATCTGCTGGGAGGTGTCTGACTTTGATGAAACCTAACACTACTGTTGACCGCTCTGTACTGTAACAAGTTTAAAAGTTTGACAGGAAATTCAGACAGCACTCTTCACCAGCTGTCATTTTACTCAACATCTACCAAGTGACCTGCTGGTTACCTCTCTGAAACTGACATAAAATAATCACCCAGAGTGTTAATCAGTGTTAATGTCACCGTAGGTGAGTCATTATCATCATGTGACCTCACTCTCATCTTTCTCTTGGCAGGCTTTCTGTGTCGACTTGAGCCGTACCTATATGGCGTGTGTGAGCGGAGAATTTTGCCAGGCACAGCACCTCACCTCCGTGGAGAAGTGAATCGGCCGCCCCCTGAGGGACTACGCTACCCAGAAACCCCCCTGACTGCCAGCATACTAGGAACTGCTGACTCATCCAAAGGCCCCCTGGGATACCGCGTAGTCCTTGGCCCGACTGCACTGCCCTGTCCCAACCAATACGAGAAATCTTTGCTCTCCGCTTTCTCCTCGAACAGCCAATCACAAACAGCTCTCCTGAATGGGGTAAACTGATTGGATGACTCCTGGATAGTCTCTCCATCTTTTTTCTTTTTTTTTTATTCTTTTAATTTTTTTTGGTTTTGTATTAATTCATTTTTTACATCCCGGAGTATTGTGGACTAGTTTATCCTTTTTGTTACCCTTTTCTGTGTACATCATCCCATAGTTGAACACCTGTTGTCCTCCTGACCCATCTTTCACCACGTGTTGTCATTTTTATTTATTCTGCCCTTTTCTGAACACATAAATCTCCTAGCAGTCTTTGCTGACTTCTGAGCCAAAAGTCGCTTTTGTTTTGTAAGAGTATTGTATTGTAATTGTTTTTTAAGCCGTCTCGCCAACATGAACCGCCCCGCTGCAGTCGAGATTGCCTACGAGTGCATGAGGTTCGTCATCACCCACAACCCCACCAATGCCACGCTCAACAAGTTCACCGAGGTACGCCCACATCTGTCTGTGTTGGTATCTGTATGTGCGTTTGTTTGCGAGTCCCGTGTCTTAAATCCTCTCTCGTTTGATGTCTTGTCAGGACCTGAAAAAGTGTGAAGTGAACACACTGGTGAGAGTTTGTGATGCCACCTATGATAAGACTCCAGTAGAGAAGGAGGGGATTCAGGTCCTGGTAAGAGTTGACACACGCACATATTTGTGGTGGCCTCTCTTATTGTATGGTTTCGCCTTTTTCAACTCTCTTCTTCTATCTCCTCTAGGACTGGCCCTTCGATGACGGTGCCCCTCCTCCAACCCAGATTGTGGACGACTGGCTCAAGCTGCTCAACACCAAGTTTCGAGAGGAACCTGGCTGCTGCATCGCTGTGCACTGCGTGGCTGGTCTTGGACGGTGAGTGGCGAGCTGCATTGTTTTGGTGGTGAAGATTGACTGGATTGTTGTATAGTCAACTTTTGAACGGCCTCTGGTCTAAGTTCAAATTCTAGTCGGTGCTACGGTAAGATTTAGTGACGTAGTATAAAAAGCGAGAAAGACCACTTATGGTGGGTGTATGGGTCCAACAAACACCAGACTTTTAACCAGGAGATCCATGCTCGAGACCGTTGCAGAAAGAATGAATTAGTTAAATATTACAAGTGTCTAAAAAATAAGCCTGTTTTTCTCCTAATCTTCAAAATCCAGCCTTCCTCTCAACCCGCCTTCTCCCATTAGAACTTGTTGCTTCTTCATTCATTCATATTGATCACACAGTGCTGCACTGTACCTGTGCATCAGTCCCTGCTCTTTTCCGTCTCATTTTGAATATACACCGGTGATTAATTCAGTATCTTGAATTCTTCCTGCTCTGTAAATAGATAACCAGCAGGTTATCTGTCATTAATGACAACAAGTCTGTTGCCGCTGCAGACTTTGAAAAGAAAACGCAATTACATTTGCATGTGAGCTGTCTGTTGGTCATGAAGGTTGCTCAGGCAATGTACCAATGTGACAGTGAATTACAGACGAGTTATGCCGAATAACAACACAAGTGTGAAAACAAAGAAGGCAGAAGCCCGTGACGTGGGCGAACTAGTGTTAAAATGTCTTTCCTGACCACAAACGCACAATAAGCCAATCGGTTCTCAATGGCTCTCAGCATTTTGCATTGCTGTTGCATTCCAGAGGTTGTATAATTACCAGCATTGGTTAGACTGGCATTTTCTGAATTCATCTCCTCTTCTTCCCTGTCCTGTGTTTACTGCAGTCTGATCTGCTTTACAGCAGCCAGCTTTCTCGTAGTGTGGGCGGCTGCAGTAATGTGCCTTGTTGTTGTTGTTTGTCCTTTCTTTAACAATATTCTCATCCCTCGTTCCACGCTATCGCACAGTTTTTTCTCATTTTCTTTCAATCCCTTCATTCTCGCATACTATCCCTTGTGAATTTTGTGTGAAGCCACTGAAGAAAATGCTCTGTCAGCACTGAGATCCGACCCGCCAAGTGGTTCTTTTTATATTTATTTTTGTCTCATCTGGTGAGAAAGGAGAAGGTCATCTTACTGTAACTTATCACAGTTTTGTGTGTGTATGTGTGTGTGTGAGGCTCAGGGTGTGAGCAGCGTGCCCCAGCAGGGCAACAGTGAACTTGTGCACCCCTGTTGATTTCCCAGGCCTGTTTCCCAGGTTTAAACCCCCCCCCTCCCTTCCCCTCCACCATATTACTATGGAACCATGTGAACCTTGGCATTTAATCTTCTCTTCTCTCTCTCTGATTCTCTCTCTGCCTCCTTGAACCGGTCCGTTGGATTTCTTCACATCCCAGAGCTCCAGTCTTGGTGGCCTTAGCCCTCATTGAGAATGGGATGAGGTATGAGGATGCTGTGCAGTTCATAAGGCAGTAAGTACCCTCCAAAGATTGAGTCTTGAATCAGTAATATGGTGCAATATGTGTGAATAGAAAACAGGGTGCATGTGACATCATCAGCCTCTTATGAGGTTAATCAGTTATGCATTTTTGTTTCTTTGGTTTGTTGATGTTGACAGCTTATGAATTTTGGCATTTGTTTGTCTATAGTCTGCAAATTACCAGCAGGTGGTAATTCTCGAGCCTGGTACTACAACTAGAAACAAATGTGTCCGGTGTTAAAGGACCAGTGTGCAGCATTTAGGGGGATTTATTGGCAGAAATGGAATATAATATTAATAAATATGAGTTCTTTAATGTATAATCACCTGATAATAAGAATTGTGTTTTCGTTACCTTAGAATGAGCCGTTTATATCTACATAGGGAGCGGGTCCTCTTCATAGAGTTGGCCATGTTGCACCGCCATGTTTCTACAGAACAGACAAACCAAACTCTGTTAACTTTTCCTGCTTGGGCCGGAGTCAATAACGTTACTCTCTCCCGTCGCAGCTCTCTCTCTCTTGCTTCACCACTCACTTCCCACGTACACACACATCTAAGCACCGACTTAGCTCCGTATGGCTCCAGATGGAGCCATTCACGTTTTTGCATCGACCACCGTAGCTCTTCAACACGCTTGACACACACGAGAAGCTTCAGTTGATTGCAATGTCCTTACCTTGCCGTGCCTTTTTAAAGGAATACTTTTTGGGAAATACACTCATAGTATTCGCCTCCTGACTGGCTGAGACTCCAGGAAGTAACTGCTCCAAGCCAAGAAATACAGCACATAAACCCCCATAAAATTAGAAGTTTATGTTCTTACTTCAGTATTTGTACAGATTAAACAAACAATATGTAACGTGTTAATTATTGAGCTTTACAGGTGCTGGCAGTTGCATTTTTTTGTTTTGCCTTTAGACAGAGCAAGTCTAGCTGTTTTCCCCTGTTTGCAGTCTTTGTTTTAAGCTAAGCTAACAGAATGTAGCCTTATATTTAAAAGACAGGTATAAGAGCGGTATTGATCTCCTATATATTCCGAAGTATTCCATTAATCAGAATCAGAAACAATTTTAATTGACAGGTAGGTTTTCACATACAAAGAATTTGTCTTGATATATTTTTCTTCCGACTTTGTTTATTAGTTTTCACATTTAAAAAAAACAAAAACATTTTGTATACAAAAGTACAGGAGAACGTTTTCATCTTTTTTTGTTAAGGAAACAAACAGACAAACAAAATCAAGTATAATAAAATAATCCCCATATTATAATAATAATAATAATAACAACAATGACAACGACGAAAGCAACGACAATAACGGCGATAATAATAATCAAATATATATTATATTTGGTGCATTACCATAAACATAGTAGAGGAAATAGAAGATAAATGCCAGTACTACAAACATTCAAGAAGCATGAATCATAGCATTGCATAATAATTATGCTAGTAGCATAATAATATTAATTAAAATAAAAAGAATATTTGCAATATATGCATTTTAAAAATGAAGAGCTGAACAGGTTTGTGAAGGAATGTGCAAAGTATTGTCTAAGGAATTTGCAGAGGTTCACAGTGTAATGTATATCACTGCAGTAATGAGCACAGTGTCTGCTATGGTGTGCCCTTTGTCCTCTCTTGTGTATATCATTATTTTAATCCTCTGCCCTCCCTTTTTCCTTTCTTCTTTTCATAGGAAGAGACGTGGAGCCTTCAACTCCAAACAGCTTCTTTACCTCGAGAAATACAGACCCAAAATGCGTCTGAAGTTCAAGGATACCAACAGCCACAACTGCTGCGTGCAGTAGGCTGCCAGTGCATCTTTCTTATGCGCATCTAGTGGGGAATCTTCCACCAAGGGGAGAGTACAACAAAAAAAAAATGAAGAGAGTGCTATCAGTAATTATTGTGATGATTTGTTAACACTGAGTCATGGTTAATTGATCAGAGAAATAACGAGTGATCGAATGAATGAATCCAGATCTGGGGATCCACCAGCCGAACCAATGAATGGAAGGTCAAAGCACACAGATAAGGCCCGCCTCCCGGTTATACTGTTCAACCACGGGCCAGAATTTTTCAACTCGAGTCCATCCTGTTTCTTTTCTTTTGTTTCAGTTGTAATCATGGAATACCATTTTCCATTTTGTGAATTTTTATTTTTTACACAAAACAAAGGTGATGAAAAGATGTAATGTTAAATGATTTTTATTTCCTCTAATTATTGATATTATGATTAGGCCAGAATGATGTACCTTTTTAAAATACATTTTTAAACTTTGAACACATATTTGTGACTGTCCATTTTGGTATTGGTTTTTTTTTTTATTTTGCACAAAAACTCAAAGGTTCACCTGAAAATGCAGTAATGTTTTCCTTTTTAACCCTTCACTTGCTTAAAGTCACTTTCAGTTTAGGGGGTTCACTCAGTTTGAATATGTCTGATATATTTATTCACAAGATATGATATGTGTGGCAGATATGAGTTTGGCAGGGGCAAGGACACTTTGTTATCCAATAGTTTTTGTTGTTGTTTTTTTATCCTTTGAGAGCCATGTCTTTTTTTTTTTCTTTTTTTTTAAATTCTTGTTGGAGTGCAATAATCAGTCCACCTCAGATAAGCCCACCAAACCCTGCTGAGCATCCTACACACACACGCACACACACACACTTCAGACCACTTCATCCAGGCAGTTAAACAGGCTCCTACAACAGGTACTTCTCCTGCTTTCATTCATCCTCCTTCAAACGGGGCTACAATAGGACTTTCCTAAATAAATATGCATATTTAAACTCACACACAGAGCCTAAGATTCAATCTGAAAGACAAGGTGGAGAAGAATGAAATGGTCAGTTTTTTATCATTGTACCCATTTTGAAAACATCCCCAATTCGTATTGGTTCTTTAAAGATAAATAAATTGAAATAAAAAGCATACTTGCGTCTTTTTTTTTTTTCCTGCCTCTTAAAAGTTTGAAGGTTGGTTGTTAAGTTGTTTTGTGGTTTTCATTTCTAAAGAGGGTGTGGTAGGTGAGGTGATGGAGTTTATACCTTTTATGTAGGCAGGTAATTGGAGTTAACATCGGCATTTAAGACAAACTTTTACTGGTTAGTATTGCTTGATATATATGGGTGTGAACCGTCTGTCTAGACCAGTGATTCTCAAAATGAGATCTGTGGCAATATAAATGTTAGTGACCATATGCTTAATCGGTGTTACGATTATGAGGGGTTCCTTGGGAAATGTTCTCCCCTGTTGGGGGGTCTCTGTCCCCAAAAAGTTTGAGAACCCCCTCGCTAGACTATCATTATTCAAGTAGAAATGTCTGCTGCTCTTTCCATTTAGACCTTAAATCAAGATTCCTAATTCATAAAAGTCAATATGTGGGAATTTCTTATACCAGTCCCTCGCAACAAAATCATTTTTATCCTGTTCTGAAAATGAGCCGCCACCTTGCACTTGATGATTAACACTCCTAGTGTCTCCCAGACAGTGTGTGCTCATGAGGCATGTCCGTCAAAGCCTGCCCTACATGTCCTTTCCCCAGCAGAGAGTGAGTCAGCACCACGTGGAAGGCACAGGACACCCTGGTACTGAGAAATGACTCACAATGCAACTGGTAATCACGACACCAGCCAATACCTGAACCAATTGGAAGTAGCCCCCTCTGCTGCTCAGATCCTGTCATGGCCAAAGCTGTAGGCATATAGGAAGTGCACTTACAACATATACGGTATGTCTAACCTCATTGTGTTAAGTCACTAATCCACCCATTTTAATGAAAACAAGAACCGTCACTGATTAATAACTTGACATGACAATGAAGTTTGGCCTTTATGAGGAAGAAGAAGCATTGGGGATTGATATGTTAGTTATTGTCACTGCCTACAATAATGCAGCGGAACCGCAAACAAATGAGCTCGTGTTGACAGTTCAGTTGCTGCATCGCCTGCTTTGAATAATATGAATATCAAATACACGGAAATGTATGACACTGATTTAAACATTTGTATTCGTCGTTCCAGTTGAGAAGCTGTCGACAGTCTATCGCACTACAATTAATACAACTGGCGTTCACATTTCCCAGTTGACTTCTTTTGGTCTGTGATTGTGATCTTTTTGAGTTCTTGAGAAACAGATTGCATAACTGGCCATGTTATGTTATACAGAATCGTAGTAAGATAAGATAAGATATTCCTTTATCAGTCCCACAGTGGGGAAATTTTTCAGTGTAGTGCCAGTTTAGTCCGAAACAAGAACATCTCTTTGGATGTGTTTACAGACACACATGGACACTTCATAGTGTTCTGCAGACTGGCGCTGTGTGCCGTGCTCCGCACCAATAGGTGTCACTGAGAGCTAACAGGATCTTAGTGTTGCTGTAACGCAGTAGATGAATGATTGCTGGGTGAGACAATGATCAAAGCAGCAAACCTGCTGTGCAATGGGTTGAAAGCACAAGACAACACAGTGGCCTGCTGCGTCTCTGAGACTTTCACCTTATGTTTTCACCTCAGATTCTCCAAATACTTGATTATTGGACAGGGAATAACCTTGTCCTCGTGGCTTACAATAATTCCTATCTCAGGTTTTAGAGAAAAAACACTTTAAGATAAGTTGATTTAACAGATATAAGTATAAAGATCGGTTACAGGCACCACAGTGTCAGATTACATGGCTGGTTGATGCCGCTTGCTATGGATACCAGTAAGCACCATAACCAACGCAACTGTGCACAATAATATTCAAGTTACTTTGATTTGAAATGCGTCACATCTCTTCGACGCCTGCAACTTGGACTGAGGAACACCCACACAGACATGCAGAGAACAAACTCTATACCAAGGGTGCCCAAACGTCTTCCCTCGGAGGGCCAAAACTGAGACTTAATGGTGGACGACGGGCCAAAAGCAAACACCTATTGTATTGTATTGTATTGGGTTGTTAAGATGCAAAATGGTACTATAGGATCCCATGTTCCCTAATTGAAATGCCTTTTGTCTGTGTGCCACTGTGTCTGCCTCTCAATTTTTCCTTATCTCACTTGCGCCAGACTGACTGACTGCTCGCCGTGCTCAGATTATGAAAAATAACTGATAATTATGGACCCTAAATATTTATAGAGCATTTTTATCTCACAAAAAATTAACGGTTTTGGTTTTTGGGGTCCTTCTGTGTGGAGTTTGCATGTTCTCCCCGTGTTAGCGTGGGTTTTCTCCGGGTTCTCCGGTTTCCTCCCACAGTCCAAAGACATGCAGGTTAATTGTTGACTCTAAATTGCCCGTAGGTGTGAATGTGAGCGTGAATGGTTGTCTGTCTCTATGTGTCAGCCCTGTGATAGTCTGGCGCCAATGTCAGCTGGGATCGACTCCAGTTCATATACTGTATATATATATTTATATTTTATATATTTATATTTTATATAGATGGATATCCAAAGAGTGGGAAAGAGGAATTTGGAGTTACCATGCCTAAATTAAGTGTTAAAAAGGGACCTAGATTCCAGACCAGATGTCAGTATTCACAGCACAGATGCTGGTTATATTATGGGCACTTTGGTGGGTAGAGGACAATAAACCAGGCAATTCAGTCATATGCAGTGATTCAGCATCAGCGTTCGTTAACTTAAATAAGAGAAATCAAATCCAAGAGATTTATCAAACATTATACAGAATTCACAAAGCAGGGTGTGAGGTGGGTTTTATTTGGCTACCAGCACACGTGGGTGTAGACGGAAACGAGGAAGCAGATTACATTGCAAATAAGTCTGCTCTTGTGGATAAAAAATAGAAATTGCCCGACAATACGAGTCTATAGAGAAAACACTTCAATCACAAACAAGTCAGTCAAAGAAATGTGACAGATTACATGGGGAAAATAAAAACATTATATACCAAACAGTGGAAAAACCAAAAAGCAATTTGGCCTGTAATTGAAAAGATGCAGTAGTCATAACCAGGCTGAGGCTTGAGCATTGTGGTCACTTGGGAGTGGGCTGGCTCTGATTGGGAAATACCTGGATGGCAAATGTAAGTGTGGAGATTCAGATAGTAAAAAGGCACATCCTCATCCAGTGCAAGAATTACTCACTTCAAAGAAGAAATGCTGTTCAGAGACCTGGGAGCAACTGGAGAAACAGTTTTTACTCTGCACACTTTACTCAACCTGGATAAGTGGACTCAAATGAAGAAACTGATGGAATATCTGCACAGTATTGGACTACATAAAATATACAAATAACATAAACCTGCAGTAGGCAGAATGTTTTTGGTATCATTCGGCAAAAATTCCATAATAACCTTTCAGCACATTGTAATTCAAGTGTTTTCATGTTTTTTTTTGTTGTTTTTTATATTTATCCTCTGATATTGCAATATATTGTAATTAATTGTTTTTTATTTGTTTGTTTGTTTTATTGACACAACAAACATGAATTACTTCTTTATTGTTTTCTTCCATTTACATGCATGTTCTTTTTAAATATCTATATATTGTAATTTGCTTAATGAATTGTATATATGTATATATATATATATATGTTTTTGTTTTTATTTTGTTCTTTTTTTTAAATTTGTATTTATTACTGAATTGACGCTTTGGCAATATTGTTCACCTGACAGTCATGCCAATAAAGCAAATTGAATTGAATTGAATTGAATTGATAACTAGACTTCTGCACCTCCTCATGGCTCTGTTTTCAGGCTTTAAAACAATCTAGCCCGTCACGGGAGACTTTGACCAATCACAGGTCACTTCAGAGAGAGAGAGCGTTCCTATTGGCTGTTCATTAAACAGAGGCAGCTGTCAATCATTCCAGAACTTCGATCAAACGCTACGTTAGCTAGTAGCCAGCTGTTGCAGGGATGGCTTGTACACAGGAGCAAACATCAGCATACAACTCTGGACATAATGTTATGTTTAATAAGGGCCGTCAGGACATGGAGCTTCTTCAGCAGCCACAAAGGGACTAGATACATCCAGAGATCAACATGGACTTGATTTTCGAGTGAAAAGAAATCAACAAACAGTAAGTGTGCAGATAATTATTATTGTCAGTGCCTGTTATTTGTGTGTGTTATTGGCAGGTGTGTGTGGTGTGAAGGCCGCCGTTTGCCAGACAATGTCTGTGTTTGAACTTTAGTTGTGTTTAAGCGTGTTTAAGGCAGTCATATAGTATGCGGTTTCAAATACAGCCAATTGTGTGCTGAGAGTGAGCTAAATCTTTTGAGCTTTCCTACTGTTAGCTAACTGAGTTTGTGTTGGCTAAATGGGCTTGTGTGCATGTAAACATTATTCATGGTTTTAGGTTGTTTTTGGTTCATGTGGTAGGCTATATCCCAGTCAACATGGTTATGTGGGACCAACATGGGTTATGCTGGGGGTACCTGGGTACCAAGTGGGTATGGGCCCAAAAAGGGCATCTTATCTGGGGCCCACTTGGGTCAACTAAGTTGGGCTCACCATGTGGGCTCCCCATGTGGGTCCTAGTTGGGTCACTAATGGGAAATTAGTGCATGGGCTCAGAATGGGCAACACAAATGGGGCCCACTTGGGTCAACTAAGTTGGTCCCACATGGGCTACCCATGTGGGCTACCTGTGTGGGTCCTAGTTGGGTCATTACTGGGAAATTAGTGCATAGAACAACATAGAAACTGTGGACAAACCCACTTACAACCCATATTTCAGCCTATGGAGTCCCCATGTAGTACCCACATAGAACTTAAAGCTGGGACCAAGATGGGTCTTGGGTATGTTGCCCAGTTGGGGGCCACATAACACCCATTGTAATCCTGCATGAAACCCACAAGAGCAAATGGCATGAGGCCATTATGGAACCTGCGGACAATCCCATATAGGGCCCATTTTTCAGCCCATTTACTACCCACATGGGCCCCACATACAAATGTTGGCTGGGATGTTAGGCGTGACGCATTTTCTATCCCTCTGTCTATCTGACTGTCTGACTCAGTATTAATTAGTTTCCTACATATTGCTGTTACATCTATTGTTTTATCCAATAGTTATGGAAAAGTGTTTGATATCTTTATGGAGGACGGAGCGTGCCAAAGTAAAAAAAAATAATAATAATAAATTACTAAAATGTTCAATTCATGAGTGACCTGCTCTCACTTCTACCTACATGAAGCTTATTCTGTTCAATTAATTATCTTCATTATCGATCAGTCTGCCAATTATTTTTTCACTTAATCAATTAATTGCTTGGTCTTTAAAATATCAGATACTTCTATAAATGTCTATAATATGTTTTGTCTATAGAGGAAAATGCACATTACAATATACCAGAGCACAAGTTGACATATTTATTTGTGCTACTTAAAAGTCCAAAACCCCAAAACATTCACTCTACTATCACAGGAGCCTAAGAAAACTGTCCAATATTCATATTGTAGGAGATTCATTTTAGGTATTTTTTACTTATAAAGTTACTAGATTATAAAATTGAACATCAAAATTACTGTTTAATTTTATATAGGTTGAATTGTTTTGGAGGCTGTTGAATTGTATTTGGTTATATACTGATAGGTGTTTCTAAATTTGTCATTATTGATATAAATGAGATGGACAAAATATAAGCGACCCTTTTCAATGTATTAGTTTTAGCTATAGGTGGACTTAACAAACTGTCAACTAATCATAGATCCACAGTCTAACTAGCATTTTTTTAGATCATTACAACACTTTAACTAGTGCAAACCCTGCCAGTTCATTGGCCCAAAGCTTCTCTTAATGCTGTGTGAATCGTTTGTAAGTGGACATCAAGAGCAGCGAGAGCTACTTTTATGTTTGCTGTAAAGAACATATGGGGAAAAGGCCAAGAGGTTTTGATTCTTCACAAGAAGAAGACCTTGATCTATTGAAACACTCAGCCCGCTGCAAATCTGATCTAGGCCACACTACTAAGCAGCCAACTCTGCGATACGCCATTGTGAATCGTGGCCCTTTAAAAATGCATGCTCGCTCTTGGCTCTGTATCTTTAATGAGGTGTGTCTGAAATATTTGATAGCCTTGTGCTCATTTGAAAAACAAGTACGTTTATTTCCATTAATATTTGATACGGAAATGAATATATGTAAAACACATACATTAATTAGTCTGTTTTGATCAATTGTCTCTGTCTAAAGCAGAGCGAGTATTTCCGCGCAGTAACTCCCCACAGGCTACACTGGTGCATATCATTCTCTGGTGCTCCAGAGCAAAACCATTTAATTTTCAAAGTGGGATTTAGCATCTTTAAAGACTGTGCACACGCAAAGAAATGATCAGTTTTCACTCAGCGTTGAGGCACATTTGTAAAATGGATGTTTGTGTCATTAGAATGTGTTGCTCGAATGACTAATGAATAGGGATGTAAAAATCACAAATGTGGCATTGCAGATAGTAACTGTGACAAGTGAGAAGTGATTTCGTCTTGGGGGCACATGCTGGGTATTTTATTTGTGGGTAAGGAATAAGGGGTGGGACATTTTTTTTTTTACGATTTTGAAATAGATTTTATAATGCCAGAGTCAATATATTTGCTTCATTTGAGGTAGAAGGAAGTTACCGCTTTTACTGTTGTAAAACGTTACATCATATCCATTCCGTATCCGTCAACCAAAACAAACCGTATGGAAACACTTTGGGTTTCACACATTGCCAGGAAAAGCAGAACTGGACATCACGGCAAAAGCTGCATGCTGACTCTGTCATGGACAGGAAAATGTATAGTATTGCGGTAACGTGTGGTCAAGCCAGCTGTCACTCTCATCTCCGTGGTCAAACCGGCCGACGCTACAACTGTAGAGCAGCCATATACTGACATTTATGTTAAATGCATTCAAACAGCCCCGATGGAGCTGATCATTGTTGTATAAAGAGAACGGAGCTGACGGGTAGAGCTATCGACGGACTTGGCGAAATTAGTGGAAGTATACACGACTGTCCAGTTTTCAGAATAAGGTGTTTATAAAGGAAACTGTATATACAAAATACACATATGGAAATAAGATTGATTGTATTATATTCACCAGAAGTATAAAAACATTACATGTCCCTTATAAATTAGAAAGAAAATACCACTAATTTGTGAGGGGAAATGTCTTTATTCTTTTATTTTTAGGTTGCTGAATTTTTTTTTTTTATCAATAATGCCTGACAATGACTGAGATATTTGACTTCAGGACATCTTCTGACTACATACTTGCTGAAAATCAAACATTTTAATGTATTAATTTAGATATTTTCCAAAGTAAAAGTCCCTAGAAGTGTATAATTCAACTTTTTCCCATGGTCTAGTGTTAAGAAAGTTAACAAAAATCGCAGTAAGTCGTAATATAAAATCACAATACTTAAAAATTGCAATACATATCGAAAATGCGATCAAGTATTATCATAGTATCGAATCGGGAGATAGTTACGTTTCATATTGTGTATTAAAGACATTCAAAGTCTTTAACATCAGCTGATATACAATTATAAAAGCTGTGAATTCACTTCTGTGGATTTCCTCATCACTGAAGACACTGGTTTGCATCCTTCATTGTAATAATGTGAAGTACAACGTTAATGGGTATAAAGACACATCACTTCCCTGTTTCCAAAAAGCACACAAGGGCTGTAAGATAAAAAAAAAAAAAGGTGTCATATCTCTCCTCACCACCAGATGGTGATAGAGACCTGTATGAATTGAGCAGTAGTACATGTAATAACCACTAGAGAGCAGTACTAATACACCATTGCCTGAGATGCTACTGGTGGGCTGCAGTGTTGAGAAGTGTGATGTATTCTCTCTGGCAGCACCTTGGACAGCGCCAATCTGGTGAGTCATACTGCCACTGTATTCAGGATGTTTGGATTCAGCAGCAGAGGCCGAGCAGTAATTAATAACCACATATTTACTGTTTTGTGGAACAAGGAAAGGGGTGGAAAATGGAGGTTGTTAGACTTCCTACCTAACTCGGTGATGAGAGACTGCAACAAGGAGAGGGTGTTTCTTGATTGTACCAATAGAAGCAGATTTTTTGGCATGTGGAACTATTCATTCTTTTTTTACAAGTTACAAAAACAGTTTGTAGCCCATTTCTTTCAGACTGAGATGACAGCAAATTAAATGCTGTTTGTTTATATCAGAAATGGTTGACACAGCTCTCAGATGTCTTGCCAGAATAACATGGATGTTTATTGAAAAAGAGCTGGGGACTGGGGGAATCGCATATTTTAAAAGCTCCTTTTTATGCGGCACAGTCGTTTTGGCTTTATGTTGGTAAATCGTATTGTGCAGTGCTGCATTCTGCTCTTGGCGTCCGTGTTGATGAGTGTGAGTGGATGGTGAATGACAGGCCAACACGCTGCCAGTCAATCAGCGGGGTTGTCTGGCCCATCTCCTTCGCCTCTCTAGGGGATGAGATATGTGTCATCTTCCCATGAGGCATCTCACCACGACGCTGCCTCCATCGTCTCTCTACTGTGCCAAGTCCTCCCCGCCCCTCTCTGCTTCTCCACGCTAGTTCGTCTACACTATTCACCCCCTCTGGCTTATCTCTATGGAAGTGTCCTCTCTTCTCTTCTCCTTCCCCATCTTTATTCACCTGTTTGCTTATCATGCCCAGCTCTCATCTTCATCTCCAGCTGCTTCTTTCTATCGTCCCCGTTTCCTGTGGATTTGCGGCTCTGCAGTACCTCACAGCGTCAGCCTCTAACCCCCGTCTATCTCCCAGTCATTCTTTCCCTTTCTCTCAACTCTGGTAAAAAAGATAAAAAACCGAAGCAGCACACGAGTGGTTTGTGGTTTGCCGTTTAGCCGGCTGATCTTCATTTATTCGCTCGCCGAAGATGAAATAGTTATCCTGAGCAGAGGCATTTTTCCTCTCTTAATGCACTCGTCAGCAGCCATATCAATAGCCCCAAAGCAGCCATGAAAGGCCAATCTATCCTGACACAGCATGCGCCAAGTGGCCGGTTTAACAAGCACCTCTACTAATTGGCTGTGTATGAGCTCTCTATTCATTAGCAGTTAGGGTCACGACCATTCCAGTAGGCAGGTGTGTGCATTCCTTAGTTTTTAATCTTTGTCTCATCTCTCCTCTCGCCTTTTTTCTTTCTTTCTTAGTGGCACTCTGTGATTTACAGGAGCTGTCCGGAGCATTTCCTTCACTTCAGCACGTATCTGATTAGCTTCAGACCAACCAACAATGTGCAAAAAGTGTCATGTAGCTTGCTGTGGCTCAGAGGTAGAACGGGCCGTTCACTAATCGGAAGATCGGTAGTTCGATCCCCAACTCCCACAGTCCGCAAGTGTCATTGGGCAAGATACTGAACCCCGAATTGTTCCCGAAGGCTGTGCCATCAGTGTGTGAAGTGTTTGTGAAGGATTAAGATTAGATCCTAATGAGAAGTTCGGCACCTTTTGTATGGCAGCCTCCGCAAGTGTATGCATGTGTGTGTGAATGGATGAATGTTGACATGTAGTGTAAAGCACTTTACAGTCGGAGGACTAGAAATGCGCTATATAAATCATCAAAGTGCTTTACAAGCGATTGACAAATGTCATAATGATCAAAAGTAAAATGTTGATTAAAAAAGTGAGTAAAATATAGTAAAAATAATAAAACCACTAAAGTTGTAAAACACTAAGATTGAATGCCAATGTTCAGCAAATTATCAAGGATGGGTTCCAGACTTAAATGTCCCATATTATAAAAAGTGAGATTTTCATGTTTTTTTTATTATAAAGCAGGCTTAAGTCCTATATAAATACTGTTAAAGTATCGAAACACTCAATCCACAGGAAATACACACAGCCCGTATTCAGAAACTCTGCATTTGAAACAAGCTGTCAGGATTTCTGCCCATTCGTGATGTCACGAAAATACAATATTTAGACCTTTGACATAATTTTAAACGTAAACATTCTAAATGTGTCCCAGTTTATTCCTGGTTGCAGGTGTATGTGAATGTCATCAGCTGACAGGAAGTACACATGGACCCAAGCTGTTGCCTATTAATGCAATTCTGTTGCAATTCCGTCAAAATGCAATAAAACGGAGCGTTTCAGACAGAGGGTGAATACAGGCATATTCAAGCAGACAGTATGAGGAAAATAAAGTTTTTTTTTTTAACATTACAGCATGTAAACATGTTCTAGTAGAAACACAAAAATACAAGTATGAACCTGAAAATGAGCACGATATGGGACCTTTAAGTCAAATTGGATGCATCTGTATGCAATCCTCACACTAAAACCAATGTTAAGGTTAATGTTTGAACGGTTAAGGTTAGGCATTGAACTTAGGTTGTCGGGGAGTGTTGTGAGAGTTTTTCCGCATGTTTTTGCAACTTGTGGGTTACCTTCTAGGCATGCCCATATGTATTAAGTCTGCTCCTCTGTGGTATACTTGTGTTTCCACGAGAGATCACTTTTTCTTCTGGGGTCAGCTGTCAAAACACTCTCTTTAGACGGCGTCAGTATCCCAGGTGTAATCTGTTCTGGCAGACAGCTGATCCCTGCTGAGTGAAACGGCTGCCAAGGAATCTGGTTTGAATGTGAGCACTCCCCTCCAGTCTTCCACTGACAACAAGAGAGACAAAGTCCATCTCTGGGGGTCAAACTGCTAATCAAAACAAAAGGCATTAGCTATTCTTTGGCAGCGTACAACAAATGCTCCACCCGCTGATTTACAACCTTGCTTCACAAGAGTGTCTCCGGGACAGTCCTTGTTTGGACTCGGCATTGAACAACGTAGTTCAAGTAATGCTAATCTCACAGTAATGGTCAAATCATTGACTCAATAATGCTTTCTTTTCAGTGCTGCCCTTTTCCACTATTGACTTTTGGTACAAAGCTTTGCTCATTGACTACTGCCAGAGTGATATTCCAGGGAGTGGATGAGAGGGGGGGGGGAGGGTTGGAGAGGTGATCGCACCATTTTCCCTAAACTACTCTGCTATTGTGGGCAGATCAAAGTAGTATTTATGCTAGGCTTCTGGATATGTGCATGCCACGTTGCTGTGGAGAAGTATACTCCAATGTAGTATGAAAGGCTCTCCATTAATGGATGAAAGGTTGTTGGCCCAAATTGTCAGATGGAAGTTCAAAAGGGCTAATCAGGCCCTGAGCAATCCAATGAAATGCTATTATTGCTATAGTATACAGAGCTTATCTGGCTCTGACCAAAGGTAACAAAATCTGATTACCAGACTACAATTAACACGTTATATCTTGTTTGTTTAATCCATCCAAAAACTGAGTGTAAAAAGTTGTAGTTTTAAGGGGAGTTATCAAAACAACAAACTTATATCACTATTTCAATATTATTGAAAAATACAACTTCTTGAGCTTTGGATTTTTTTTTTTGTTTATGACCAATGTTTGTTTACTTTATAAGATACTGCATGGTGTAAGTCCACCACCCATCATCAATGAGGGGAGACTGTTATATAGAACATTTCTCAAAAATATACGCTTTTTCAGTTACAGCAACGAAACAGTGGGATGCTATCCCTATAAATATTAGTGTTAGTTTAATACTAATGTCATAAAAGGTCATGATGTCTCAACAAGTATGTTTTTGCCCCGTCAGAGGCAGCTTTTTCCCTGCTGCTCTGTCTGTTAGCGTGACTTTACAACTATAAAAAGGCAGATCACCACAGGTTCACGTTAATATTACAATGGACATTTGTGTTGTGATATTTAAGAGAACAATCCGTCAACGTGGAAATAAAAGCCTCTCGTCTACGAGACCAGTCTCTTGAGAGAGCTCCAAGTGTGACTGGCCGGCTCGTTAACTAATGACCCCGGCATGCAGGCGCTAGCTTGCCTTCACGCCAGTTTGTGGAGCTTCTAAACTCCGAAAATGCTCGTAAAACTGCCAATATTTGAAATCTACACAGTGGATTTCTCGCCTCAGAAATTCTCAGAAGTGAATTTAGTGACGAAATATGAAAAATGTAAAAAAACTTGCAATTTTTGTCCATGGTTGTTGTAGACTGTCATAGACTGTACCGTTCTAGCACTGTGCATTGTGAGAAACAGTAGGGCGAGGTAGACTGGTCCGATGCATACTGGAGATTTTTTTCTGAATCAGTACCACTTCTGGGTGGTTTTGACATAACTGCAGATTTTACTTTTGTTTGCATACTGCATACTACATGCTGCATTTTGGCCAAATCAGTATGTATTGCTAGTATATCGAATACAGCCTATTTCTTTGACAGGCAAAGTAACTCCATGGAGTCTCTACTGGTTGCCTGACAACCTCATGATGATGACAAGAATCCAAGAAATTACCCTAACTGGCCAAGAAATAGTTCCACACATAACCCCCCTTTCTGTACAGATTAAACAAACAAGATAATGTTTGTAAATTAGTGCTGCTGGTATCCAGATTTCATTATTTAGACAGAGCCAAGTTGGCTATTTCCCCCCAGTTCCCCGTCTTTATGCTAAGCTAAGGTTACTGGCTGCTATCGGTTGCTTCATATTTACCACACAGATATAAGAGCGTCTTCTCAACTTAATCTCGACAAGAAATAAAATGTACCTATTTCCCAAAATGTCCAATTATTCCTTTACTTGCTTTACAAGTAATCTGCTTTTGCTCGGATACTTTTCATCTTGTGTACTTTGCTTTCTAAGAGAAACTCATGCAGTGAATGAATCACTTAAAGAACAAAGCGCACTAACCTACTCAACTGTGCAACTTTGAAGCTTGAAGTTATTCAAATGCAGGCTCGACTGTAGCTGCCACAGTTGGAGGTACACGGTGAGCTTATCAGTGTGTGAGATTGAGGCATCTGTAGGTGCTCCGCAGCTTCTCGTGGTAGCTGTGATCATCTGTGACATCTGCCTGTTCAGAAGATAAAAGTGCAGGCACTGATGTTTTCATTAAACGCCAGACAACATGCATCTGTCTGAAAACATGCCTTTAATCTCCACAAACCAGCCGAATCTCTCTCTTGGTTGCATTACGCTTCCTAAAAAGAGATTTAGACAGCAGCCTTGTGTACCTGTCAAGAAACACACCTCTGTTTTTCTGTAATTCTGCATGGTGTGTTAAAAAAAATGCCCAAAAGGCTGTTCAATTTCAATAATTAAGCTTTGTTTTTATAAGCCACGTTTGGCAAAGTCAAACGTCCGTTGTGCAGACCACCTGTAACATTAGCAGTAAAAAAATGTAAGATTCATAAAGGTCATTTAAAAGTCAAGTTTAAAGATGAGACTCCCTTCTTGCTAAAGTAGACATTCAAGGCTGTGTATTGAGATAATGGGGTAACAGGGGGATTTCTTCACTGTAAACACCGGATTTGCACAATGACTTGTGTGTGTGTGTGTAACTGCGAGCCTTCACGAGACCCGATACTTCGGTACCAAGTCGATGCCAAAATTCTGAAAACGTAACGTACTCATTTTTCTACAGTACCGCAGATTAGGGCTGTCCAGAATAAAATTTTTTGGACTTCGAAGCTTCAGTGAGAAATATTCGAAGGTATTCGACGCTTCGGGACGTTGACACACAACAAACAGCGATATCCGTCTGATTAATATTAATTCATGTTGAATATGAATAATGTTGTTGGATTATTCCTTATTTCATGGGCTATTTTTGGAATTATACATACTTTTTACATACTTACTGTATATAAGTACAGTAAGTACTTATATACAGTAAGTACATCTAAACACTTTTTGTTTAACAAAACAAAAAATTAAGCATTTGAATACTGATTTGGAGGTTGATTATCAACGGTCGAAGCTTTGAAGCATTCGGGTCAGGCCGCGGAGGTATCGTCAGAGCTCGAGACTAACGGTGTGCCGTACATCGTAATGTAAATCAATGGAATCTCCCGTGTTGAAAGTGACTGGACGAGAGCTAGTCAACGTTAGCTGTTAGCTCTGCGTTGGATTGTGCTGCTTACCGGCTGCTAACAGCTAACGTTGACTAGCTCTCATCCTGCCGACTTCAACATAGGAGGTGCCAATTATTTACATTATGATGCGTTCAGGCTTAATTCAGTAAAAACTGGTATAATATTATTGTATTATAAAGTTATCATGATGTGTTCAAATGCAATCTTGTAAAATGTAGTTTGTCGAGAAACTTGAATAAATACAGTCGTTTGAAGGAAATGTTTTCACAGCAATATAAAATAGATAACAGAGAGGGAATTATGACCTGTTAAACTTCCTTACAAAAAACAGTATGCAAACAGTAATAAAGGAGTGTATGTTGAAGTACATGGGATTTATTGTTTTACTTTTGTTTTTTACCGTGGTATCGCATTGGTATCAAGAACCGTGGAATTTCACTGGTATTGGTATCGACTACTAAATTTCTGGTATCATGACATCCCTAATGCCTCCATGTCCTCATTCGTCGACTGTCATTGCTTTCTATTTTCCCCCCTGTCAGCGTGCAGTTTTCTGTCTGTTTGCATGTGTTTTTTCATCCCGTCTGTAGGAAAAAAGGCAAGAGACGGTGGCATTTGCTGATTGCCTGAGCGAAGGCACCGCATGCGGCAGGGCTTGCATACTTAATGCCGGAAGGCTGGAACTCCGATTGCAATCAGGGAGACAGAGCGAAACGCAGTGGTGGGAGGGGAACAAACAATAATACATCCAAATTCAACAAGAGCAGTTGACAGAGGGCACCAGAGACACGGAGAGGAGTGGGTGAATGTGAGGCCAGTGTAATTGACAGCTGATTCTACATAGCACACCTTCGACCTTTGCTGCTTTGTTTTGCTCCCACCCCCCCCCCCCCCCCCCCCACATACTCTGTGATCTCCAAATACATGTATAATTCAACCCTGTTCAAGCCCATATAGAAACACCCTATCAACCTATTTAGTATTCCGACCATTCACTGTGCTGGCACGCAGGCAAACATCCACCACTGTCAGGATGTATAACAGGTTTCCTGTTGGTGGAGGTAACCGGAGTGGCAGGGGAGGAAATCAGAGGCTGACGAGGGGTTGAGGAGCTGATGAACTTCATGCAAATGCGCCAGTGAACTATTCAGCGTGTGTTTCCTCAAATGTGTTTGTGGAGCACCACCTTGATGGTAATGCGCACAGGCTAAGACTTGGAGGCAATCTTCCTGGCAAACAAACGGCAGGGCGTAGAAATAAACCGAAGAGGGAGGGTAAATCAGGAAATTCATGCCTTTGGGTCTGTTTGTTTGCATACATATATATGGAAAAAATGCAATGTCTTTGCTAAATAAAGCTCCATAGTCCCACAGTGTTTACTGTTGGATGAGTATTCTACATTCAGGGCCAGGCACCTAAGGCCTCCTCTTCAGCTGTCTCCAGTAGTGAGAAGAGGAAGACAGGGAAAGGTCTTGGGAAAGGTCTGCCGTGGGCTTGGCCTCCTGTAGCTAATCAGGCTCTTTCTCCAGGCTGCTTGTCCATTCAAGGCCTCAATCTGACTACAGACAAAGACTTGCTAAGACATAAACTCCTGGTGACAAACTGTGTCGTCACCCTAGGCAAGCGCACATGGGAGGGTTGGGCTTAGTTTGCACGCAGTACACTCAGTCATGCAGAAAGGCAACAGTATAATCGGTGTTGTTTTTCCTTTTTTCCCCTCACGCTACCTTTTCTTCTACCTTTTTAATAGTGGTTTGCAAAGACTTAATTCTCCATCATCTTTACCCATCTTTCTCCCTGAGGCGTGCAGACCACATCCTTCTGCTCCATCACTAGTGAAAGGCATGGATTCATCTTAAGTGACAGGATTCAGCAGGCTTACGTCCCGAAATGCCCTTTGCAGGACACTCGCAAGGGGTTGGCACACTGTGGACGTTGACTTGATCGAGTGTGGCTCTGACAAGTGTAATTATCCGCTGACGAGTTGCAAATCAGTGGCCTTGAGGGACAGACTTTTGAGGAGAATGTTCAGTCCAACCTCGCAATACGATTAAGCCTACATGTTTTGCAAGGAAATCCAACACCGCAGAGAAGTATTGTGTTGCAGGGCATCACGCGAGGGTTATCTTCGTTCCATCAAGCCGTGTGAATGGAGTCCAATCTAATACAAGTTTGGAATCTCGGAAACACAAAGCATGAAAGTTTCCTTTGCTGCTTGCAGCGCCACTACTGCTTCCACAAGCGCTGCTGCACTCAATAAACATCGGAGACAATCTCTCCCATTCCACCCTTGTATCAGGCTGACTCTAAATCCAGTCTGGGATGCATTCACTGCTATCTGATCCCGCCTGTCACATTCCCTGCAACACACACATACAAACATTTCACTGCCAACACAGAACCTACCCAGCTTGCATGGCTGACTCAATATTTCATAATGCGTCATGTACCAATGTGAGATATGGTCCCTGATTTCATTTATATGGAGCAATAGTGGCTCTCTTATCAGTGCTGGAGTGAAATAGCTGTGGATCAACATCGTTAATATGTCAGTCTCAAGCTGATGGAGAGTTTACATGCTGCACAGAGCCACAGTGGGAGCATTTTTCGAAGCTCGGTTGCTACAGGAAAGTTCAGATAAATGTGGCATTTCTTGAGGTTTACGTGCCCGATGTTCGCTCTGAATTTGATTTTGACTCTAGTTCTTCATTCAATGTCAAGCCAGGACTTCTGGGATTGATTTCCTGGTGTCAACACTAAGATTACGTGAGAGGATTTAATCAGTGATTGATTTTCACAGAGGCCAACGCTACATTACTTACTGAAGTCCATTTACATCATCCTCGACCAAATCACCTTTTGCAGCAGCGTGTTGTTTGATGTTTCCAAATGTGTGATAAATGAGATGCTCAGAGGCAAAAGCTAGATTCCTGAATTAGACAAAATTTAGTTTTCACTTTGACATCGGTGTTAGCTGGTGTGAATGGTTGCCATGTTGTCTTTCAGATATCAATGTAAAACAGGATTTCTTTAAAAAAAAAAAATTCAATGTTTTACAAATTTGCAAAGGTTTGACTCTCTCTCGTTTGTGAAGCTACTTTACTTTTAAAATTTGGTACGTTTTTAATTGGGGTATCAATTGATTAAAATATTGAATCGTGAATTAATCACACATTTTTTATCTGTTTAAAATGTACCTTAAAGGGAGATTTTTCAAGTATTTACTACTCTTATCAACATGGGAGTGGATAAATATACTTGCTTTATGCAAATGTATGTATATATTTATCAATTAACAACTCAAAACAATGTTAAATATTGTCCAGAAACCCTCACAGGTACTGCATTTAGCATAAAAAAATATGCTCAATCATAACATGGCAAACTGCAGCCCAACAGGCAACAACAGCTGTCAGTGTGTCAGTGTGCTGACTTGACTATGACTTGCCCCAAACTGCATGTGATTATCATAAAGTTGGCATGTCTGTAAAAGGGGAGACTTGTGGGTACCCATAGAACCCATTTTTATTCACATATCTTGAGGTCAGAGGTCAAGGGACCCCTTTGCCAAAATGTAGCACAAGTTTGGAGAGTTATTTGCAACAAGCTAGTATGCCATGGTTGGTACCAATGGATTCCTGAGGAGGTCTTTTAGTTTCATATGATGCTGATATCTTCTCTCTAGCTTTAAAACTGAGCTGGCTACAACCTCCGAAAGATCGACTGCATTAATGTGTTAAATAAATGAGTGGCGCTAAAATGAATTTGTGTTAATGCGTTATTATCGCGTTAACTTTGACAACCCTAGTTTTTAAATATTTTTTTGTTTTATTTCCATATAGATTCACAATGAAAACCATAGTTAACAATCAGCCATGAATATGTCTCTTTCAACATTTTCAACCCAATTTGTAGTTTCCTTGATTAAAAGTTACGTCCAATTCCAACAAGTTAACAGGGACAAAATGATATTTGGCTCCAGCCGTGAGTAAGAGCCCGTCTTTATTCTTTCAGGTCTTTGGACTGCTGCAAATCACACAAAAATTAAATAGGATAGAAAGCAATCAGTGGATATTTTTTAATCAAAATAACTCATGATCCAATTCCGCTATCTTAGAGCTCCCTTTTCTTTTTTTTTTTTTATAAAAAGCACATTATTTATTTCCATCTGTTATTGAATGCTGCGGGTTTTGTGCTGCTGCGGGCTTTGTGCTCAGTAATTGAATCTGATGGTCTGGTCCGGATGGAAATTTTGTATTCTTGGGAACAACAAGCTGATCTGTTGGCTTACGGAGATAGCGAAAAGAAAACACAGACAGACATCTAGCCAGCCATCCCAACCCCACGAGCATAACTAATCATCGCACAGCTTACTGCCTCTCATCAAAGCAGCAGAAACATGGAGGGATTTTTAAGTCCACTGTTGGCTACTTGAAGTGTAACTGTGTGAGACGTGCAAGCATCAATGTGAATGTAGACCGGCGCAGCGTGTACCCGCACTAAATCGATCAGCTAAAATTTCAGTTCCAGCTTAAGCTGAAGCGTCATACTGTGAATATGAACATCTGGGCGTGTGCTGTCTGTCAGAATCAGCAGCATGCTCACAACTGGATCAGAATCTTTACAGGGTTTGAAATATGTATGTTTAAATCAGTTTCACACATATAACGCTCCATCATCGCTCAACTTAAAAGACCTCTCGCAGCCCCTTCTTGGTCTCTTGGCATTATAAACTCCCCTCCATTCACTAGTTGTCGTTCTTGTTCTACATAAGCAGTCCACTCATTCCCTAAGGTTGAAGCAAACCGTATAATAATGACTCTGAATACCAGATATAGAGTTTTAACATTTGAAATTATTCCATAATTTCTGACTAATGCGTGACTAATAGCTTTCTTGCTCTTTCCGTCTTCTAGCCTATCCCGTCCTCTCCTTCCTCCCTCACTTGGCTCTTAGTTTTCTAATAGCCTGCTTTCACTGCTTCTTTTCCTGCAGTTTTGTTAAGAGATGTGGCGAAAAAAAAAAAAAACATCGAGAAAAAGCGAGGGATAAAAAGCTGCCACTTTGCCAAAGGAAGTTTTAATTGGGGCCCAGGGGAAAAGAGCTCCCCCCGTTTCTGCCATTTCTCTCTGCTCTTTATGGAAGAGATGAGCAGCAATCCGATGCCCAATAGGGAAATGGGGATGCAGTTACGTTGACAAAAATTCAAAAAAAAAGGATTCCGCTGCGCGCGTTCATAAGACGCCTGCTTGTGTTTGTATTTATAAAAACAGCAGGGCTTTCTTTCTCTCCCTAAATGATGCAGCGCTTTTGAAATCAGCCATGGTGTTCCACTGTCACTCAAGATTTCATCATGCAGCCTGAAATGTCTCGGAGGACTTGGACGGGGCTAACTGTGGAATAATATGTTATGCATGTAAATAGAAATTAAGAGATTGGCATGAATAAACCATGGCTGGGTTTCACTACAGCCTCAGAACAAAGATTATTTCTCAAGTATTTGGGAGTCATTTTTTTTAAATCTCTCTCTCTCTCTCTCTCTCTCTCTCTCTCCTCCTGTGTCACTTCTAAAGCTGTTGTCTCACTCCTTCGCCCTCCATTGCGTTCTTTCCTCCTCCCTCCGTCTCTTTTCTCCCAAGTTCATTCATACAAGCACTGGCCCGTATTGAGTTTCTGTCCAGGCGCCGCCACAAACTGCCAGCAACGCTCGGCGTAAACTCTAAAGAAACGTCTATCAAAAGTCGGCCGAACGGGAGGAGCAGCGCATACCAACAATGGCGGCGGGAGTGACCCCCTGACAGAGTGACATCACCAAGAGTAATTGCCTGTCATGTGCCGTACTGTTTCACATTTCACATAAAAGCCCCACTGTTATTCATTTAAAGTTAAGCCGGGGTGGCCAAGGTCGCCGCGCTCGTCCTGTAAAGAGAGGGATAATTGAACACCACACCTTCTCTCCGGACTGCCACGAGATGGATTGACAGCGGTGTCACGACTGACAGGAGGTTAAGAAGAGAGGCATTTGAATTTGAATACAGCTTGTGAGATGTGTTGGTGTTGCCGGAGTTTTTACACGCAGTTATGCGTGGGCTCGGGGTGACTTTTTATCCTGCTTGTCATTTTCTCTAACTCTCTCTCTCTCTCTCAGTTCCTCATCTTCCTCCTCTTTCCCCTCCAGTCGTGCTAACAGGGGAAAACCAAAACAAGTAGGGGATCTTGAACCCTCTCCTCTAACTTTTACAGAGAATAATACAAAATCCACCATATTTCTTCTTTTTCTTCTTTAGGCCAATGCCTCTTTTGCTCATCTGCTTTAGGCTCCAACCAGAGAGAAGCCGATAGAGTGCTGCAGGGATGGCGTATTTTGTAGGCCAACCAGGAAGTTAGCATCGTCCTGGTTCCTTTGACAAAAAGCCAATTGGATTTTTATATTGGATTTTGGATTATTGCATAAAATAAGCTCTGTGGCAATTTATGATACTTACACGTTTTGTTCAGCAAGACAATCCTCACAAATGAACACAATTTTTCATGATTTTTGAAGCATGAATGCAGTCGCCAGAAGTAAAAAGCTAACGTTGGGTTATAATCGAACTACACACCGTCGCATGACTTCACGTCATGACTTCCCTAAAGATGGACTAGTGTTAGTGGTGTTAGGGGTGATGACGTTTAGTAGTCTCCTTTAGCCACTTGTTAGCAACCACCTTTTATTAAGACACGTAAAAGCTTCAAAATTCACGAGTGGGATATTTACTGACGCATTTTATGTCTTAGAACAAATGTGAAAATCTCTTAAGCTTGTGTGAACCACAGACCCTATTTCAGGCATCTAAAAAAGAAAACATTCAAAAAACCCATTGACTTTGAGACGAGGGAACCGGAAGTGCTAAAAAAAAATAAAAAATAATTTTGAAGCAGTATCAAATGCTCATGAAACACAGCTGCATCACCTGTCATCGTCATCTTTGGTTGTTTTCTCCGAGCTTTGTTTTGCTGAAACTGTGTGATACACACGTTGTATTTATTGTCCAGTTATTTATTCATCCCCTCAACCTAAACATGAATATAAGATGTGAAATACCTTGTGTATTGTCCATTAAAATGAAGCTACTTGACATGCAACATAGATCCATACACTATACCGCTGCAGGGATATGTGAATAAAAATGAAATCATTAAGGAATATGTGCATTTCACCTTCTGAAATGAAAATATCATACCTTCAAGCCATTCATTAATAGGTGCTTCATATAGGCATGTTTTATTGAAATCCATGCTCATGAAAAATGTCACTGACCATCATTAAGCTCTCTATAACACAACCGGAGCTCAATATTCTTTCAAACAATGTCTCATATGACATTTATAGGCTCTGGGAATTCCTGTTCCTTAAAAATGTTACAGATTGTCGTCTCTGTGATAGTGTGTCGTTTCTCAGAGCAACAAATACAAACCAGATGCTTAGATATTGTGCACTCCATGTCAGACACATCTACACTGATCACAGATATTGCAATAAACACTACAGGACTGTTAAAGGAAACTATGAAAGGAGTGCTGTGATTCAGGGTCAATTTTTACATATTCAATTTGGGCAGAATCGGCTGTCCTGAATACCATTTTTTGGGGCTCTGGAGCTTCGGTAGTAATCAACTTTGAATATTCAAAGCTTCGGTGGGGTGGGACGGCGAGGCCGCCGTGACTGAGGAGCGCTTTAACCTCTTGGTTCGTAGCAGTATGGACTCCTCATTAAAGCAGCGCAATTCCTGTCACACAATCAGAGGCTTCCCTCACACATGCTTTTTCGAACAAAAATGTGTCATGAGGACTGTTTTTACGCCTCGTGTGGACGGGGCACACACGCCTCTGTCCACGCTCAGCGTCTTGCGGGCCCTCTCCCCCTAAACGGTGCCATTTTGAGACTTCTGGCACTACGCACCGCCAAAACCTGCTGTCAGCCTGTGCTTTATGCGGCCTGTGGAGGCTTCCTTCCGGCCCTTTTGGCCCGAGCCTCGCATGTGTTTCGCTTCGACATAAGCAACGACGGCGAGGACTCTTGGCTCGCCTCCATGACATGATTTTTCCATTATCCACTGAGATGAACGGCGTAGCGCTGCAACGCGGGTCTTTCGTTTTAATTAAACACATTCATTTTTAAGGATTCTGTTATCCTACAAAAACAACAATGAATATCCGGATACCAAAACTGAAAAGCGATTATCTACCCAACGAACGAATAACGGAATAGTCGAATATTCGGGGTCCAGCTCAAATGGCCTGGTAGATGATGATGATGATGGCCATCTTGGCAATTGTTTATGGAAATGACACTAATGCCACATCATTAATATGGTAATGATTCATTAATTTTAAAACGCTCTCTAATGTTGCACCATTTTATATGGTTAATTTTTGCAGTGTGATGATGAAAAAGGAAGCAGAGAAGAGGGGGAGAACGGGGGAGGATGGCAGAGAGGAGAGCAACGGCTGCAGAGGTGATGTGATAAAAGATTCATAGCGCAGCAGAGCCCAGGTCAGCTGGGGCCTCTGCAGCCTCTCCATATCACCAGCAGCAGCTTACCGTGCTCTCCATGCAGAGGCAGGGAATCTGTGCATGTGTGCGTGTCAGAAAAAATATAGACCGACAGAGATCGAGATTGTCTGATGAGAATCTGTTTGACTGCAGCGAGATATTTTGATTAGCTTTTAAACTTTAAACAACCTTAATTAGGGGTGTAACGATTAATCTACTACATCGATGTATCTATTTATATTCCTACAATCCAACTACATCGATAGGTACTCGGCAAGTCGTCCTCCACGGGCCACATATATCGATCTAAAATCAATTTGCATTGTAAATAATCGATGTTATTCATGTTATGTTATATCTCTGTATCGATACTAAGAATTTTCACCTTGTATTTAAGCACGACAAACATTTTATGGATGTATTTCTTAATACTTTTGATAGTAAAGAAATGTTAAACATTACTCCAGTTCGCTCTCCCTGCGTATTGCGTCATTGACCTGCACCAGTAGCGCCAATCTCAATAAGACGACAACAAAACGAAGGATGGCGAAGAGCCAGACGAGCGAGAGATTTTTAAGCCGCGTTTGAGGTCAAGTCAAGTCAAGTCCATTTCATTTGTAAAGCCCAAAAATCACAAATCACAAGTTTGCCTCTGAGGGGTTTCCAGCGGGTGGAAACTTTTTGACTTTTGCAAAAAAACAGAGATGTCCTTGATAAATCGCTCGCTGTTTGCAGAATATGCAAAGGCCAGATAAAATAGAATGGCAACACGACCAATCTTTCCACGCACCTAATATTATTGCTCTACTGTTTATATTGAAAATAAGATCAGAAGCAAGATTCAAGATTCCTTTATTTGTCATTTTTATGCTCCACATAAAAACGAAATTGGGTTTCTTACATCCACCACTCAGAAATTCAGTGCAAAACAATTGGTGAAAACTATAAAGTAATGAACTAATAATTTAGATCAATAATAAAGAAGCAGCAGGTTAAATCACTGCTCATTTGACCTGGAGAGAAATTGGTTTTATTTTATTTTTTGTTAAATATGGCACTGCCTTGTATCTTGAGAACTGAAGCAGCGGGTCCTGATGTTGCACTTTTTATTATTTTTTAAAATAAAAGGCTTATGTATTTACCATTTAATCGTTGTGTTTACTTGTTTATATGCATGATCAATTTATCCCTGATTCCCTTACAAGAAAAACTTTGAGGAATCCTGACCTGCACTGTCCAGTATCCAGCTATTTATTTCACAGTTACACTGATTGAATTTTAGTTCATGTATCGATTTCAAATCATTGAATCGTATCGTATCGTATCGCTCTAGATGAGCCAAATATCATCCTTGAATCGTATCGGAACCATGGAAAGTAATACGTATCGTATCGTTGTAAAAGCTTATCGTTTGCGCCTGAGATTGCTTTGTATTGTTTGAATATTCAAATGATATATCAACGCCCCCGTGACCTGAACAACCCTGTATGAACATCCTATACAGCGCTCTGTGTGTGTGTGCTGTATGAAAATGCCAGAAGTTGCACATGGGTTTATATAGATAAGAGCATGTGGCAACACTCCCCACCTTTAGCCCATAAAGCAGTGTGTGTCTGATAGTGCCAATGAATATGTTACCAAGTCTGTGAGATTAAGAGGGACAGGCAGAGCGTTCCATATCAAATCAGGTGGAAACCATTTCCACCTCTGCCATATATTTATCATCCCATGTCAGGAGTTTTTTTTTTTTTTTTTTTTTTTTTTTTTCCTTTCTTCCCCCGTTCCCTCCCGCTCTCTCTCACACCGTCAAAACAACACCTTTGGCATCTATTGGATTTCATATATATGACTCTTTATTCACTCTCTAGAGAGAAGCAGAGAATTAAAGTAGGGAGGAAGAATGAGTGATCTGGTGATGAGTTAGGTGTGATTTATAATGAGGTGCTCCAGTGCAAAAGTGCAAAAAATAAGTTTCATTATTCTAAGTTTTTTTTCCCAGATATCCTGTAATGATGATGTATCGCCGGCATTACCTCCCCGCTCTGATTTGACGCTGGCACAAGCAACAGTATTGAATTATTTCTTTTTTTTTTCCTGGTGGTAGAGATGGGGAGAAAATGTGCTCTATTCTCCACACCTCGGCTTTATTTTTAGGATGACAAAGGCTTGATGGCAAGCAGCAGAAAATGTCACAGGAGTTTTTGTTGCTATTTTCCTGGAGGAAGAATACAACTACAGGCTTCTTGTACTCCAGCAGAGCTGGGAGAAAAGTTAAGTTTGACACATTTTGATTAGAGGGAGCTTGAATACTGCTGACACTATGGAAAAATGTGAATCAAAATGTTTCAAAACGCGCCTGGAGTTTTTATTTTTTCCGCCATCCTCACTTTTTTGAGGTGTTGTAGATACCAGAAATAGAATATATGGTAAATCAACACTTTTTGAAGTGAAAAGTTGTGTTTACTTGAATTTATATTCTTGCGTGTGTGTGTGTGTGTTCCCGTGAGCATGTGCATATTGCATCTCCTCTGGCCATGATCAAATATCCATAATGCAGGTGTTGTGCTGTCACTTTTGATTACGTTGAGCGCTCCTAATATTGCCTGAAGCCTTGTGTGTTTTCGACATCGCTCTGGTTCTTCTCTTGCCTGCTCCCACTCGTTCTTTCTCTTCATTATTTTGCGAATGGTAGGCATTTCTCAGCGGATCTGACATCGCTCGTGTTATTCCAGTCTTACTCGCCGGAGTAGGAGGGAAGAGGAATAGAGGTGGAGAGAAGTTGTAGAAAGGTGAACTTGGTGTCGCCTCGTGGAGGACACGAAGAATTTTCACGTTCAGGATGAGGAATGCGGGAGGGAAACATGGACGCACACATTACCACACAAACGCAGACGGACAGTGTTTAATCATCTGGCTGCATAATGTTCTGGTACAAGCTTTTAAAAGGATTGCTTCTGTGGACACCAGACGGCTAGACAGCCAAATGAAAGAGAGTATATGAATTGTTAGAGATTTACAAGACAATGTTATTGGACTGAAGCTCGGTGCATTTCACTGACGGAAATGTACTGACCGGGACTAACACCGAGGCACTGCTGAGGAAAGACCTGGCATTTCACAAGTTCAGAAACACGGCTTTTATTTTTGCGTATTGTGTGTGTATATATTGAGTGATATTTTGGAATTGGATTATTGAGCAGTGGCCTTGAAAATTAAAAAAAAAAGGGCTTTCTAAATTGTGTTGGGACAAAAGGAAATCCTGCAGGAGAGCCACACATCTTTGTCAAACTGAAGTTGTTCATGATATCACATTCATTCTAGTTTTTCAACTTCCTTGTGCTTGCTTGTAAACGACATATAGGGCTACAACAAATCTACAAACACATCTTTGGATTGCTTGTTTTGCTCGACCAACAGTTCATAACCCAAAGGTAATATTTACTCTATTTCTTGACCAGATGCTGGTTGGCAACTGAAGAAGCAACAAAAATATAATAATACAAATAAAATAAAATATAAACAAATAAAAAATAAAATAATAAAATAATAAAATATATATATATATATATATATATATATATATATATACACACTCGCATATGAGTGGTCAAATCGGCCGATGCTACAACTACATCTACAACGACTCAACAACTACAACGGAGCTGATCATGGATGTAGAAAAAGAATGGAGCTGACAGGGAGAGCTAGCGATGGACTTTGCGAAGTTAGCGGAAGAATACACGTGTGACTATGTCCGGTTTTCAAAATAAGGTGTTAACAAAGGGAACTGTGTATATATAAAATACATATATGGAAATAAGATTAATTGGATTATATTCACCGGAAGTATAAAACATTACATATCCCTTTTATAAATTATACAGAAAATACCACTAATTTGTGAGAGAAATGTCTTTATTCTTTGATTTTTGGGGTTGCTGGAAAAAATTAATAATTAATAAATAATGCCTGACAATGACTGATATATTTGACTTCAGGACATCTCTGACTACATACATGCTGAAAATCAAACATTTTAATGTATTAATTTAGATATTTTTTAAATTATAAGTCCCTAGAAGTGTATGATTCAACTTTTTTCCCATGGTCTAGTCAAATCACAATAAATCATAATAATGAATCGCAATACTTAAAAATCGCAATGCATATCGAATCGGCACCCAGCTATCGTGATAGTATTGAATCGGGAGATGGGTGTATCGTCCAAGCCTTACCAAATATAGACGCTGTTGCTTTTCGCTTTGACATCAAATCATCCGCCATAATCTTGTCTGTCAACTCTCTCTCTTGTCCTGTGTGTGAAATCTGACTCCTGCTACTCTGAGCTGAGACTCTGTACGGAGCAGACACCTTCACCTTCAGTTTGTAGCGTTCGTCGTCCGACTATGTATTGATAACATGGCACTGATTCGCGAAAATGAACTAAATGTGTTTTATTTCTATAAAAAAGGCAAAACAATGGTGGGTTTGGTGGGCAAGTGATGTAATCGGTCTGTGCCCGAACACACCTTCGTGTTTGTACGGATTAAACAAACGAGATATAGCTTTAGAGATGCGGGAAGGTGGATTTCGTTACCTTCGGACAGTCCCAGGCTGTTATTTCATTTACTAGACGAGAGAGTGGTACCAATCTTTTCATCTAATTCTCTGCAAGTACGCAAATTAAGACTATTACCCAAAATATCGCCTTTAATGCTTTAGTTCTGCAACTAATGGTTATTTTTATCATCAATAAATCAGCTAATTATCATCGTGATTAATCAGTTCATAATTTGGTCCATAAAATGTCAAAAATAGTCCAGGGTGATGTCTTCAAATTGCTTATTTTGTCTGACCAAAGATATTCATTTCACAATCAATGATATAAGTGCCAAACAAGCAAGTCCTCAAGATTGAAAAGCTGGACCTGGGGAATGTTTGGTATTCTGCTTGAAAAATGGCTCAAGATGAATTAATTATAAAAAAAAAAAAAAAATTGTTGCAGATTAATTTTCTGGCAAATCGCCTTATCAGCTAATAGGAAAATTGTTTCAGCTCAGAAATGATTCTCATTTAATTATCAAAAATTGTTGTCACTGAATTATCTTTCAGTTGACTATTTTTTTTCACGGCATTTAAATTAGTTTTGCACATCTGGGGAAAGCCTGTGGCTGTAAGTACTGAATTTTAAAAATGTCTACTGCTTTTGATGGAGGAAGAAGGCAGAAAAGGAACTGCTAATCTTGTTTTAAGTCTTGGGAACACAGGAAATCCGGCATGTATGTACGACTTAATGCTTTGGCGTAAACCTAAGCAGCGTCCTCTGTGAGCACAGCCTTCAGGGGAATGTAAAAAAACAAACACACATGTTATCACCAACAAGTAAAGATCAAATGCACTCTTTTAATTTGCCCCACTATTGAGACATAAAAAGGAGTTTTATAGGTAAGTTGGACAGTGAATAGAAACATTAACGACTGCAGCATGTTTCCCCTGTAATAAAGAATCACACTGTCCTCTAGATGAGCCTGTGGTAATTACTCTTCATGAGACTGAAAAAAATAAAACCCACTTTGATATTGATTACTCTCATATTTCATTTTCATCTTATGAGTCATCTCTAGAGGGAGGGAGTAAAATATGCTGGCAGATGAGCAGTGCGTCTTGTGCAGAATGTTTTTCCCAGCAGGCTTTGAGGTAATAGATCTCTGCTGCAATGATTAGTGGAAAGGACCAGGCCTTATGGCAATGTTCACAGCACACACACACACACTCAAACTTAGACATCCACCCACAACTATGAAAACAGTTCTAAGGATGCTTCGGATGAGAGTGACAACCTTTTTAGTCTTTGCAACCTCTTCTGGGAATCAGAAGAGATGATCAAGGTCCGATTACAAGCTTTTTCTGGAGCTTTCAACTGCATTATTACAGTCACATTGGAGGATTGAAGCTGGTTCAGTTGTCACGTGTTGCCAAGTGAGCCATCTCCTCGACAGCTGATCCAACTTCAGTTTACTAATGAAGACCGTAAGATAGGGGTGGGCGATGCATCGAATGTACTCGGATCTATTGTGGCTTGTTCTACGTGGGATGTAGTAAATGACTATATCGCAAATATTCAGTACAAATTATCACGTCATTGTTTTAAGCCGCCGGCATGAGACTCACTTTGGCGTCTCGCTTCTCTCGCTCTCTCCTATGGCGAGAGAGGGAGAGAGAGAGTGAAAGAAGTGAAGCACCAAAATAAGTTGATGGCCTACGTGTTGAGTTCGGAAACGGTGATGGAAGATATCAGCCTCCACTTCGAAAAAGTCAGTCAAATTAGCCCCCGCTTTGTTTTGCAGTACGTGTATGTACTACTCATTAGGATAGGAGCGTGTAAGAACTGACTTAAAAATAAAAGCGACCTTTCCGGTGAATGTGAGTTGTGACACAATTTCCCATTCATTCAATAAGTCAGGCTGTCAATAATAAATGAGCACAAAAACCTACTGCCTGCAGACTGTATTTCTAAGAAAAATCTAATTTCAATTATGTGAATAATTAGTCAAACTTAATATTATTTCCAAGGGCCAATCTAACTTCAAAGTGACAGTACACCACCTCATAATGTCAGAAACTTGCTGTTTCCGCAGACCAATATTACTTGAAAAACAGGACTTCTCACTGTTCTTCTCATTCAGCATAATAAGAACAAACAAAGCTTAACAAAGTCAAATCAATTTTATTGATATATCCCTATATTACAAATAAAAAAAAAATTGCTTCAAAGGGCTTCACAATCTGTACAGCAAACAGCATCCTCTCGACTCCCAGGCTTTCATCTTGTCCTTCATCCTTCTCTCTGCAACGAGTTGCCAATCTGCCACAGCTCGCTGTAGAGAGGGTGAGAATGGGTTATCCAAGATTGATTTTGTCACTCCTCTCCTCTCCACCGCTGCCTCCACACTGTCCTGTTCCGACCTGATGATCACCTAGATGGCCTTCCTTAGCAGCTTGTTGAGACTGCTGACCTCCAAGCCTTGATGCCTCCACCCCAGCACACCATCGCGAAGAACAGAGAGCACTGGCTATACAACAGACTGATTTCACTGTCTCCACCGCGGCCTCTCTGATCACCTGTTCACTGACTTTGTGTGTGTGTGTGGAGAGCTCCACCACACCTCCGACACAGAGCAGGGAGAGGCTTCAGCATGATAATAAATACTTTAGCTCAGCAGCCCGTTTAATACCGGGTTTCAGTAACCATCCCTAAATAAAATGATCTCTCTTATTCGTAGCATTTTTCAGGCAGTCTCGTGATGTGTTTATCGCGCATGTTCATATCGTGATGCTGATAAAAATACGATTTACCGGTCAGCACTAGACAGAATTTAGTTTATTACTTTATTTGACAGGGACAGTTCATATTAATAACATTTCTATAAATATGCCAGAGTTACAGAGTTGTAGTCCTCGGGGTGAAAATAGTTACTCAACTCAAGTTAAGTACATTTTATTTGTATTGCCCAATATCACAAATTTGCCTCAGGGGGCGATGCAATCTGTACAGGATACGACACCCTCTGTCCTTTACAGTATGACCCTCTCATTGGATGAGGAAAAACTGGAAGAAACCTCAGGAAAAACAACAGACGAGGGATCCCTCTTACAGAACGGACAGACGTACAATAGATGTCATATGTACAGAGTGACAAAATAATTAAAATACAACATAGACAATCCATATGACAAAACCAAAAAAAAATATTACATATAGTGTGAGCATATATGAAGAAATGGATTAAGGAGATGTCAAGCAGCTTCTACAGATTGAGCCTGAGCAACACGACCTCCTCACCACCATGTAACCTCGAGAGAGAACCAGATTTTTAGTTTTAGTTCACAGTTGCTTTGTTAATGTAAACGTATGTTTCCTATGCCAGAAAGCCCCTTTGGACTGAATTAAATTGACATAAAGGCTGAATCTTATTGAGAGGGTTATTGGCGAGAGGCAGTGGCTTAAAATTAATATCATTCTCATTGGCAGGACTATTAGGCTTAAATTATTCATTGAGACTGAGACCAACCCGCAAGCCGAATAATAAAAGAATAACTAGCTAACTAATTGAAAGTTATCGGCAAAACGATGGGTTTTGAGTATGGATTTAAAGACCTCCACAGATTTAGACTGTCTGATGTCCACAGGGAGGTTATTCCAGAGGAGGGAGGATGAATGAGAAAAGGCCCTTTGGCCTGCTGACTTCTTTTTCACTCTGGGGACAGACAGGAGCCATGTATTCTGAGAGTGGAGAGTCCTGAATTGGAGTGTAAGGTTTAAGTAGATCAGACAAGTAGGAAGGAGCATGCCCATTTACAATTTTATAGGTCATCAGAAGCACCTTAAAGTCTGATCTGACATGGATCGGAAGCCAGTGCAACGAAGCTAAAGCTGGTGTAATGTGTATATCAAATGTTTTAATTTTTGGTTAAAACACAGAGGTTAAGAAATAAAAGCATTGAAAATACATTCAACGATAAAAGCAATGAAACAAATATGTAGATGCAAACAGAGCCCTGCACTACATAGAGACAAAAGGGACGGTTCTTGTAGCATACAGAATCAGCTATAGCATGACAACAATCAACAGACGGTATGACAGTACAAACAACAAATAGCATGACAATACAATGAACAATCAAAGAACAGTCTGCTCTGTCCCTCCCTGAAGAGGGCTTCAGTAATGTAATTCCAGTCCCGTTTTTGATTGATTTGGACCCCACGGTTGTATGAGTCCACCCTCTTCACTTCCTCTCCTTGGATGACAACCAGGACAGGGGGCTCCTCTGGTAGTCCACCACAAGCTCATTGGTTTTTACTGATATTGAGCTTCAAGTGATTGCACCATGTGACAAAGCTCTGTATCAGTCCTCTGTACTCCTCTGTAGAAATAGTCTTTTAGTGAAGACATCATGTTTCTCACTGGAAATTATCCTCATACATGGTCGGTATAGTGTTGACTTCCATTTTGCCAAAAAATACATTTAACATCTTTTATTAAATTCCTTCAAAGTCTTCACTACATGTATTAGTCTGGACAGACATGTACTGTATGTAAACTGCAACTTGACTGGTTGGCGGAGGCATACCGTTGAGCTTGAGTTTGCCAGGTTATGATTTCTGGACAATATTTGTCATTGTTTTGTGTTAATTGATTTCCAATAATAAATATATACATAAATTTGCATAAAAGCAAGCATATTAATTAATGTAAGTTTTTGCTCCTTTACTTTTTTCCATTTTTTCTTCAATACTTGTACACAAAAACTAAAAATGATTGGCATGTTAATATCATATACAACATGATAAAATAAGCTAATATAACACACCCCAGACATTTTTGAAAAGTGTTATTTTCTACAAATCGAGTAGAGACTTAGAGGGACTTGGTGTAAAGACCACGGGCAGGGATTAGTGGCATGTTTGATCCTCAAACTCAAATCTCTGCAGTGTTACCAACACAAGTGACCTTTACCACAAGTGCTTTCTCATTAGTTGCGATATAACTGGAGTTTAAAACATTTACGCTGAATGGCATTCTGGAAATGTCATGTCACTCAAGATTTACAAGGGTTTACTTTAAGATATTGCTCTAATATCATAGCAACACATTTTATTTAGACCGTACTTCTCAAAACATTGCTGCCTTGCAGGTTTAACGAATGGATTTGATACAGAGAGTAGAGTGTGACCCCTAAACGTTCGGAGTCAGCCCCAACATTTAAATCTGAGAATGAGAATATTAAATGAGAATATCCACAAATCAAATCTTTGTTTTCATTCTTTCTGAGTTGGATGTCACCCTGCTTAGTAACATCAATTGGCTAAATCTGGAACATTTACGTCACAGGATGGTGACGTAAATGTGTTTTGTCCCTGTTGAATACATAAAGTCAAAGAGTTTCTCTGAATCATATCCAAGAAAAACGTGGATGATCTACTGAAAGAAATGAAATATTAAAAGAGAAATTTGCCCAAAATTGCTAAAAGAGACAATAGTACTTGGACAGGAAGGAAGATTGGGCACCATCAGGATGCTGATGGTTTTTACCTCTTTGCAAAATGAGACAGGAAATCTTCACATCTCTCAGAAGCAGCCACAGTAATGGGAAGGGCTGAGAACATAATCACGTGTCATGAAAATGAGTCCAGTTGGGTACTGAGATTAGGTTCTGCATTGGTTAATATTTTGAGTAATTAAACAGCATTGTTTGTGGTATTCTGACAACTTTTTTGTGTACTCTGGGGGGTAAGTAGGCATGTTGTAGTTTACGTCGTTTGCTTTCCATGCAAAGTCAGATTGAGAGAGCACTTTCTACAATGAGCTACTGAATCCACATGCTGAATGGTCAATCTTGACTTTGTGGTACTGAATGCTGGGATTGCTTCTCAGCTCAGACAGCAGTGCTTGGCTGGTTGTTACGTTTTATGCATATTGGTGCAACTAATCGATCAATTTAGCTCAAGCCCATATTTATGAAGACAATCTGAAGAAAGGTAGAAAAAGCGCACTTTACCTAAATATACATTATCCACAGCCATTTGAATCAACCTATTTTCATACAACGGTTCATATGATATCGTACGGAAAGTTATTCCTCATTTTTCATGCATGTTCCTACGCATGTCCAGTGTCAATCTCAAGTCTTTTCAAAATAAACTTCCGACTTCATAGTAAACTACTTGGTTGGTTAAGGCAACAAAACCACTTAGTTAGGTTTAGGAAAATATCGACTTGGTTAGGTTTAGGCAATAAAACCACTTAGTTAGGTTTAGGAAAAGATCGACTTGGTTAGGTTTAGGCAAGAAAACTACTCGGGTTTAGGAAAAGATCGACTTGGTTAGGTTTAGGCAACAAAACTACTTCGAAAAGATCGTGGTTAAGTTACGCCACATCGGAAGTGGTTACACCTCCCCAGAAGTGGCGTAACTGAAGTTCGGAACGAAAACTACTTAGGTTTAGGAAAAGATCTTCGTTGGGTTAAAATATCACAGGAGGTGGCGTAACTTCAGTACGGAAGTTACGAGACAAATAATGGTTAACTTTTAGTTTCACACCGGGTATGAACACCAATCTCCTGGGCGAAAGTCCAGTGTTTTTTGACCCACCCATCCACCCAGACCTCCTTCCTATGCTGCGTTTGTCGCTCTTTTTACTTCCTGGTTCACAATTGCGTGGATTAAATTGATTTTGTGGGATGTATACAAATGAATTTGCTTCTACTTTTCGTAGGTGTAGCTATGAATGGTGTATGAGAACAGCCTGTTTGAATTAATCCTCTGGGCACCTTCATTATCTGTACCACATTCGATGGCAATCCATCCAATACGTGTTCAGATATTTCACTAAAATGTCAACCTCATGGTGGCGCTAGAGGTAAAGTTAGGGGATCACCGACATCAGTGGGGTTCATCCTCTAGGGGCCATGAATGTATGTACAAACTTTCATGGCAATTCATCCAATAGTTGCCGAGATATCTCAGTGTAGGCGGAAATGATGGAGTGACTGCAGCCTCGCCGCCATCGTCACTAAAAACTCACTATGAATCATTTCCTGGAGCTGACTCCAAAATAACGAATCACCGCAAAGTGTCCAACTGCCCGGCATCCACGTCAAACGAGATGAATCATCCAGACGTGAAGTTAGTCCTCATTACAAACCCCCAGTTACAAAATGCCATGCGGTTGTGATTGAAGCATTTGGCTGCACACTTATGAAAACCCATGTTTTTCAATGAGACACTTGTAATCAAATGAGTTCCATGATTATTCCGCCACAAAACAACCGGGGCAGATAAGACCACGTGTATAATCTACCGAGTTGCTCCCTCCCTTTTCCTCGCTATCTCCGATTCCCTCTCTATCGGCCTCTTTTTCTCTCCAATCCTTTTTCTCATTTTGCCTCTCAAAAATGAGCATCTCCTAATGTCTCGAGCTAATCTCTGATTCACGTTTCCCTTTCCTGTCCAGCTCTCTGTCGTCTCTATGCAGCCCTCTGCCCTCTCTCTTTCCCTCTCCCTATCTCTTCTTCCATTCATCATTAATTCATGTGATGCAGCGCAGCAGAGCCTCAGTGAGTGATACACTTCAACCATAACAAACAAGCCCAAATCTCTGCACTCAGCAGGAATGATCTGCATCGACGAGGGCCGAGAACGGGGTAGGGGGTAAGAGTGAGATAGAGATAAAAATGTGTTTACCAAATTTTCTTTCGACTTTTTCCTTTTTCATCAGAACTTGTTTTTGGTATTTAGATGAAGAGCAATTTTCATCACATTTGATTTTTCCAGAGCTAGAGAGAATATTCAAATGTTTCACTGAGTACCGAAAGCCTGAAAATCACCACTGCCATTAAAGTAACCGCCTTTTTTTGAAAAAGGAATTAAGCACTTTGTTAGTTTCGTATGAAAATCATCAAAGTTTATCTACTCCAATATCTTGTCTTTAAAACCTACAGCTTAATTAGTGACAACTTAATATTTTGTAAATGACAGTAATCAAAGCTGAAAATAAATGTAATAAAAATTAGGGCTGTCATAATGACGCGTTGACGCAAATTCATTTTAACGCCACTAATTTCTTTAACGCATTAACGCAACTTGCGATTTGTAGGTTGAGTTTTGAAGCTAGAGTGAAGATACTGGTATCATATGAAACTACAAACCTAAGGAATCTATTAGTATCAACCATGTCATACTAGCTTAGGGTAAGGAGGTTAAATAACGCTCCAAACTTGCACTAAATTTTGGTGAGGAAAAAATGTCATGACCATTTTCAAAGGGGTCGCTAGACCTCTGACCTCAAGATATGTGAATGAAAATGGGTTGTATGGGTACCCACGAGTCTCCCCTTTACAGACATGCCCACTTTATGATAATCACATGCAGTTTGGGACAAGTCATAGTCAAGTCAGCACACTGACACACTGACAGCTGTTGTTGCCTGTTGGGCTGCACTTTGCCATGTTATGATCTGAGCATATTTTTTTATGCTAAATGTAGTACCTGTGAGGGTTTCTGGACAATTTGTCATTGTTTTGTGTTGTTAATTGATTTCCAATAATAAATATATACATACATTTGGATAATGCAAGCATATTTGCCCACTCCCATAAATCTCCCTTTAAGGTACATTTTGAACAGATTAAAAATGTGAGATTAATCACACAGTTTAATCGATTGACAACCCTAATAAAAATATTCAAATGCATTAATTACAGTGATGAATGAGTATCAGCAGCTGGTGTTTTTAGTAGATCATATTATTTAACAATACCTGCAGCTACAGTTGAACCTAAAATATACGTTTTCTTTTCCCCATTTACATAAATCGTGTCTCTGCTCTGTTTTTTTTTATGGCAACCAGCATGCCCTTTAATTTTCTTAATTTTGGAAAAATTTAAAACACTTGTTAGATCAATAGATATTCGCGCACACACACACACACACACACACACACGGTACATTCAGGTCAACAGAGAGTTGGACGACACTCTAACACAGCGTTCACAACCTTCCCAGATTCACGATTAGCAGCTCATATAAAATTACAGCTCCAATGAAATGCCCTAATTCTATAATCTAGTCTAGTCTATTTTCTGATAACTGCCTCATTAGCTTATCACGCCCTCTCCCAACGCCCAACTCTAATTTTGGGTCACGGATTTGTTCACAACAATGTTGGAAGTTGGGCCTGACAGGAACAGCCCGGGTTCTCATTGTGCTCTGACGGCGGCTCGTCCTTGGAAGTTGTGCAGCCTTCCAGGACATTGAACAGATCTGGTCCCCAGAGGAGAGCCCTGCCTCTGAGCACTTTCTGCTGGCTCCTGTCCCACCCCCCCTCTGTGGACAGACCCGTTCTGGCAGGCTGTTTGTCAAAATGCCACAATATTGAGAGCGCCTATAGGAGCGGGAATATGTTCACCCAGACCGAGTGCCTCGTCATGCTCGTGGATTAGTCTGTTGGATTTGTGAGCGTGTCTGCGTATGTCTGCTTTGTCTGTTTGTATATTTTTTTGTATTATTCTAAAGTAAAAGTGCTGTTTCTGTCTGTGTCATGCTGACACAGAGCCCTCTGCATCTTGTTCGAGGAGTCACCAAAAGGATTTACTGTCTTCACAGACTCATGCTGCCCTGAATAACCATCTACAGCTGCCTTAGATTTAAGAAAACCTGCTGTCCACATCCATTAATATTGATGTCATTTTTTACAACATTACTCCACCTTACTCTAGGATCTGGATAATACAGAAGCCGGCCTTTAGAATAACACCTTACAAACGCAAGCCTTTAGAGACAGACGATGTAAGACTGATAACAAAAGCATTGTTTTTGAATGTGTGGCTGCACTTTTTCCTCTATCATTGTTTTCAACTTTGACTCGTATAAAATAATTGGTGGCAAGTGGGAATCCCTGCCGCTCTCCACTGCAGTGTGTGTTTCAGACTATTATGTTATTTGATGCTCTCATGCACTCTCAGTTGGACTTTTCTGAAGCAGCTGTATCACATACTATGTTAGCGCCATTCAAAGGAAATGATGGCCCTTGGATGGATGTGTAGGCTAAGTTTTCCTGTTGACTGCATTCTTGTTAATAAAAATACTTTGACATTTTAGGAATTATGCTTACTCACTTTCTTGTTCAGTTATTTTACCGCTACCGCCAGCACAGTTAGCTTAGCTCAGCCTAATGACAAAAAAATGGGGAAACGGTTAGCCTGGCTCTGTCTGAAGTAGGGCTGTCAATCGATTAAAATATTTAATCACGATTAATTGCATGATTGTCCATAGTTAATTGTGATTAATCTCAAATGAATCACACATTTTACATCTGTTCAAAATGTACCTGAAAGGGAGATTTGTCAAGTATTTAATAGTCTAATCAACATGGGAAAGGGCAAACATGCTTGTTTTATGCAAATGTATGTATATATTTATTATTGGAAATCAGTTAACTACACAAAACAGAAACCCTCACAGGTGTACTGCATTTAGCATAAAAATATGCTCAAATCATAACATGGCAAACTGCAGCCCAACAGGCAACAACAGCTGTCAGTGTGTCAGTGTGCTGACTTGACTATGACTTGCCCCAAACTGCATGTGATTATCATTAAGTGGGCATGTCTGTAAAGGGGAGACTCGTGGGTACCCATAGAACATTCACATATCTTGAGGTCAGAGGTCTAGCGACCCCTTTGAAAATGACCATGCCAGTTTTTCCTCGCCAAATCTCTTTTGTTTAATCTGTACAAAAACCAAGGTGTAAATATTGTGAGTTTTTTTATGTGCCCAATTATTTCTTGTTTCAGATGGTTGCCTGGCAACCTCATGGTGATGACAACACTCCAAAAAATAACAGCCTGGAAAACCACAACTTGTCATTTTTACACTGCAGTTTCTTTACGGATTAAACAAATGCAATACAACCCGCTAATTAGTCAGTTTTAGATGTGCTGGTAGGCTAGCTGTTGCCCCCCGTTTCCAGTATTTTTGCTATGATAACCATCTTATGAACAAACATGAGTGGTATCGATTTTCTAGAACTCAAAACAAGTTTATTTCCAAAAATATATTGCCTTAAATTACACCTTTAAGGCAATGCCTGCAAAATGTATTCTTTAGCTACAGCCACAGCTATCTCTTTATCTCTTCCTTGTTCAACAACAATTTCCCTTTTTTTTTACTCAAGGTTGACACATGCATAGTTTCATGGCAACCTCAATAATGTAACACTCTGCATCATTTGAGATCTCGCTGTGTCTGCTCACAGCTGCACCTGAGTTTCAGTAAAAGAAAAAATATGCACTATGATTGGTGCCCAAGGTAACACAGTGGACGCCTCCATTCCTTTTAAAAATACTGATAAAATCTGAAAGATTTTCTCTCCATATACTCGAGCCTTGAGCATGTCCTTTGTTTGATTTCTATACTCACAGGGACCATTTCTACACAAAATCTCTAGGCATGAAGTATGTTTTATTTTCCACTGGCATTTGTTTGAAGTACCATCAAACATGACTTGCAGGCTGAAGAGGGGAAAAAAACAAAACACACTAAAGTGTGCCGTCTTAAAATGATACTTTTCCTATCTGCTCTAAATCCATATCATTTCAGAAAGGGTCTCTTGTTGAAAATGTTGAGTTTAGAGTTAATTAGTGAGTCTCAGAGGTGTTGGCAGGCATATTTTGCTCCCATTGGACAGAGCCAGGCTAGCTCTTCCCCCTGTTTTCAGTTTTTGCACTAAGCTAAGCTAACCAGCTGTTGGTGGGAGCTTCAAAGAGACGTAAGAGTGGTATCAATCTTCTCATTGAAATCTCCAACAAAAGCCAATAAGCATGTTTCCGTAAATGTCAGACTAGCACTGATGAAAGATATTGATTAATATGGCTTTGGTATTTGACAAGTCTATCCATGATGTCTGAGTTATTAGACTGACAATCATGATTGAGATGTAAAATGCATCAGTAACACAATACGAAGCACAACATAACGTAACTTAAACGAACATAAACAATAGCAAATGCACAACAACAGCACTATGTAATGATACATTGAACCGCTGACATGCTCCCCAGAAAACGTAAACACAGAACTGTTCTCCGCCTTTTCATTTTGAAAGAGCAACGGCCAATGAGGAAACTCCAACAGACGGCCGACCCATCCTGTAATGGTACGTGTCCACAGCCTCCATCCTTTCCACGCTTCCCATTCATTGTCTATGTAAGCAGCCGTGCAATGCATTCTGGTATTGTGGCGGCGCGATTCGAGAAACGGAGTGTCACGACGCCCGCTCCTTATTTGCATAAAGTTGAGGGCTAGTCTACTTAATCCGACGCGACTCGCCGCCTCTCGAAACTCCCGAGAATCTTTTAAAATAAACGTTGTCGATCCAAAATACAGACAGATTTAGCAATTGCGTGGCTTATTTCTCGCCTCAAATGTTTTCAGAAACACATTTCGGTGAACTATTTTCGTGAAATAAGAGAAGAAAGTTTCCAAACGAGCCTCCATACTGTTTACGGTTTGAAAGCTGGGAGCGGCAGCCCACAGAAGGAAAGCGTTCGTCCGATCAGGTAGGGACAGCCTCTTGTCTAGTGACAGCCCACCAAGCGTCCAATGTTGGAAAGCGTGGCGTCCCCTCAGGATAAAAAACAGCCCTGTGGACACGTACCATAACTTCATCACTCAGTCACTCACTCACTCAGTCACTCAGTGTCAGACTTTGGCGTTTTTAGGGCTGGCCCTCTGCAGTCCAGCCAAAAACATTGTAAGGGGTTAATGGATTTTTAGTAAGACTGCAGTTTTAAGCACTGAAACATGTTTGAAGGAATGTGCTCGTAGATGTATTTTAGTTGTGCTGAATGCGTTGACCTTCTCTGTGGAGGTGCGAACCATTTGCAGTCGTGCCCGGCAAATGGAAATCACATTGTATTCAGTTCATTTAGCCAATGAACGGTGAGCTGCTCACAGCCTCTAGGCCAAATAAAGAACTTCATCTGAACTTTGTTTTAAATAATGGTAACCTCATCATTAACTAAACGCTGGCAAGGAAGATGTGGAAGTCAGAGTTGTGGGCTGACCCACTATCTTTTAAAACATTTGTCTTCAGGTCCATTTAATTCTCTTAGGATCGTTAATGGGAACTTGCCAATTGGAAAGTGTGCCCTAACAACTCCATTAGTCTTCTTTCACTTTTTGTTTGTTCCTAAACACACATATTTTTAGTTAGCAATTTGCCTAATCGCCCGTAAACAATCATTGTCTTGTCCCTTAGGAGGGTTGGACCCTGCTGCAGTGTGTTTGAACAGTTATCTTTATGGCGTAGCTCCAAAAAGAAATGCTCAATTATCCAATCTGCACTTTACCCCCCTCCCTCTGTTTTTTATCCTCTCTTTTTATCCTTTTTCTAACAGCGTGCACACACGCCCTCCCCCTAATCCCGCGCTCTTACTCCCGCTCCACCACATCGTATTCAGTGCTGCATTACACTTGCAAATAATCACATTATTGCCAAAGACACCCTCTGATAAACAGAGCATGTGTGCATGTCAATGAGTCGGTGCATAAACAGTGCGTTATTATTTTAATGAAGATATGTCACTGTTGTTAACGTCGCTAAAGTGTCTATGTGTCTTTTCGCCAACTGCCTTTAATTTGCCACAACAGTGCCACTGGGGCCAGTGACAGAATAATTGAACGAGATATAAATAATGAATTAATATAAATGCATTAAAAAGATCCTTCTGTGGAGAATTTTTTGAACAGCTTGATTAGTCAGGACTAATTTGATTGAAGGGAAACTGTGGGTTGAAGGGAAACTGAGGGGTTATGGCAATTAATATTAACAGTCAAACAACTTTTACGGAATTATTTTCAAAGTTTTTTGCAGCTGTATGCAAGGCCAGCGACGCCCCCGATTTAATCACCCATCGCATAGCCACAATGCTAATGAGCAACAAGCCGGCTAAATCTAATTTATAGACAGTCAAGTTCGGCCAATGACACATCAGAAAGAAAGTGAATGTGTAATGGTTGGTGAAATGGTGGGCTAAGAGTCATAAATGAGTTGTGACAACTAATTATTCGCTAATTATTCTGCAGAAATAAAAGAGATTCATACACAGTCATGTGAAGTACACAAGTACTTATAGTGTAATAGTAAGATATTAAATGTTTTATACTGATTTCATTTAGGTCAGAGCAAAATGTCATTAAGGGAAATATAGTAGATGCATACATTCTGTCAGTACTTTTGCTAACTGTGGTTTCATGCTTTTATTTTGAAGGATAAATCTTTGAAGAAAATGTTTCACTGTCTCATGTACTAATGCTGGTGCTGCTTTTTATATCTCATGTTGTGCGCTGCAACCATAATAGCTACATTGAGTTTAATTTGATGAAACCATGCAGTTTCAATGTAATTAAATATTTTTCTGTATCCAGTTTCCAGCTGCCTTCATACAACATTCCAGCTATAGATGTATAAAAAAGATATGAGTGTGTGTGTGTATACATATATATATATATATAAGTATATATTGTTTGCTGCATTTCAAAAGTTTACATACTTTTTGAATCTACATGTTGCATGAAGGAGAGTCAGATTTCAACCACCCAACTGCAATACATGAAGATAATGGCTTTAACACTGTTCTGACCCCTAAAAATTACACTTGTGGTTGCTATGAGTGAAGGTCAAAACATTAAAATTAATATTTAACCAAATACTTAACTGAAATGCTCCATCTCCAACTACTCTACAATAAAGGTTCCTCGTATGCCTATTCATGGGATTTTAAGGACACACAAAAAAAAATTCATATCCATTAAAATCTGCCTGGAGGAGTCAAAGGTGCTCAAAAGTCACCAAAAAAAGCACACATCACAGTAACCAGGGCAAAGACAGAAGAGCTTTGTAGATAATGTTATGATTTTAGTGGTAATTCTCTAAAATGATATTAGTTTAACAGGCCAAACTTCCCAAAAAATCAGTGAAGTCCTTTAATTGCTCTCAAGTCACTTTATTACATCGTCAAAATCAGAGGTGTTAAAGTCCTGTATTCAATGGCACAGGAAGACATGATGCATTGTTTTGTGAACTTATAAAGGCTTTAATTTGCATCACTAATAACTAACCCTGAGGCTTCCAAAGAAAGGATTGTTTCTCAACTCTGTGAAAGTAACTGAACTGTCTCAGTGGGCAACCTGCATTTCTGAAATGTGAAGCCAATGCTGAAGTGCCTTAAACTTGCATTATTTCTAACAGCCAGCAGGGGGCGACTCCTCTGGTTGCAAAAAGAAGTCTGATTGTATAGAAGTCTATGAGAAAATAACCCTACTTCTCACTTGATTTATTACCTCAGTAAACATTGTAAACATGAGTTTATGGTCTCAGTAGCTAGTTTCACGTCTTCTTCAATACAGCATGATATTCATTTAGTAAATTATGGTCCCATTTAGAGTCAAATAGACCATAAAGCAGGGTATGCTTTAGGGCGTGGCTACCTTGTGATTGACAGGTCGCTACCACGGCGTTGTCCGGTTTGGGAGTTGTCCGTGTTTTTGTGTTACAAATTTAACCCTTTCACAATGTGTTTTCAGTTCATGAAAGTTAATTGTAACATTACGGTTGCCTAAAAAAAGTCTTATTCAGCGTTCGGTTGTACTTAGCTCCAGCTTCTCGTATCAAAAAAAGCCAAGATGGTGATGGCTAAAATGCCAAACTCGAGGATTCAAAACGACAGTCCACAAACCAATGGGTGATGTCAAGGGGGACCATGTCCACTTTTTATATACAGTCTATGGTTTGACCTTGCAAACAATCAACCCTGAGCTTGACAAAGCTTCTACAACTTAGGTCAGCCCTTTCACACTGACAGTTGACCCCACGTATTTCTTGGGTCACTAGTCCCATGTGAAGTCTGTATACAACATGGAAATACTAAAGAGAACTTGATCTATCTGTGTGGCAGATAGTTAAAACAATGCAGTTATGAGTGAAAATTAACCATTTAACTGTGGCAAGTGACCATTGTTGTATGTCATCTGATTCTGTGAAATAAATGTACTGTACTACATAGAGGATTGAGGGCTGTTTTCAAATTGATGGGATAGAATCCCAAACCAACATGTTTTACAAGTGCATCACTTGTAGTAAAGGAAAAAAATAAACCGAAAAGAGGGCTGGGGTTTCATATATCTGAAGTTTCTGTGACATTGGGTGTGTTTGGAGACCTTTGTCGCTGCTACCTCTTTATCAGCAGAATCACACAAACCCCTGAGTGTACCTGGACGGAGCAGGGAATCAGAAACCTGAAAACAGGCTCAGATAAAGAGCTGAAGGCAACGGGGGGGCTCAGGATTGAAGAGAGGAGAGGAGAGTTTTTTTTTCTTTGCAGGGAAGGCGGCCGACACATCTCAATCTCTGAATGATTCTGTGTCAGATAGCTTAGGGTGTGTTTGTATTCTTACGCGTGGTTGCTTCTTTCCTACATATTCAGAGTTCTGTATGACAGGGTATGATATTGAGTCCATGTCTGTATGTATACTGAAAGTGTGTGTCTGTGTGGCTGACATGTCAACGTGGCCACGTAGGTGGTAGTGGTGGTGGTGGCGGGGGTCGGGAGCACAGAGGGGGAGCAGCGAGCGAGTATTTGTGTCTCAGGTGCACTACAGGAAATGAAAAATGAAAATGAAAAAAAAAAATGAAATGCGAGGGAGCACTTGTCATCGGAGGCGACTGCCGTTTCTGACGGGAAATTAATAAACGTATTCTTGCAAATTTGTCGTGTTATTGTGGGTGGGAGGTGGGGAAGAATGCTGATCAACTGAGAGGAAGAAGGCAGAAATACACTCAGTACACACACACACACACACACACACACACACACACACACACACACACATATATATGCATACAAATTCTCACCAATATAGGCTACAATTGTGCAGAGATGTTTACGTCCTGTGAACTACATACTCAACATTAATTGACTGTGATGGCTTATATGTTTTTGTGAGTGATTACAATCAATAGAAAATATTGATTTGCCAAATGCAGCAGGTCTCTGAGGACAAGTAGAGATATTTAGAGTGATGGGTTGCAGGAAACAAAGAGAAATTGATTGAGAGAGACGTGTAAATTGTATCTTTCATTTTAAGGCAGCATGATATCTATCGAGTTAAACCGTCTCTTACATTTGCATACAAATTGACATTTTAACTCTATCCTCTTCAGCACACAAAGAAAATAATGTCAGAAAAGACAGCAAAGCTGCACACACACACACACACACACACACACACACGTGGACAATCATTGGGCATATTGCACTTTCATTAGCTGCTAAATGTGTCTGGCATCCTTCAGCTGCATGCGAGCAGCGGTAAAGTACGGCCAAATCAGTCTTATAATAGACACTTTAATAAATGGGAATGCCCATGTAAGCTAAATAGCACACAGCTGAAGCTGTCTAGCTATTACCGAGGCTGTGGATTTACATTCTGCTCTTTATCAGTTGGATATTGCTTTCCTGAGCGTGGGAGGTCAGCTCTCATTGCTTTACTAATATCCTCAGGTCCTCTTTTCATCTCTTTAGGCCTTCTCTTGTCCCTCTGACTGTATTTGTGTGTGTGTGTGTGCAGGGGTTGTTCTGGTGTGTGTGTGTGTGTAAGAGCTCTTAAGGCCTCTATATTCAGATCAATTTCATGGCTGGCTTCATCGCGGCGCCACGTCTCTTTCATACATCAGCTACGCCGCAATGTATTCGTATGAACACAGCGGTCTTCGCAGACACCAGTGCACCGCCGTCGACTTCTGCAGCGTCTCATATGTACAGCTTTCACCCCCCCCTGCCTCGAACAACCCACGTTCATGTTCGCTGTGTTTTGACTCCTTTCATTAGCAACTCTGGTTTTGTGTGCTTTTACTTGGCATTGTTTTTTCTGTTTCTCTCCAACTTCAGTTTGATGCGATCCATCCCTCAGATGACTGCCGAGGTGTTAAATATTGAGTCTTACTGTCAGAGACAGCGAGTCGAGCCTCCCTTTTCGCTTTCAGGCTAATTCTTCTAAAGAAATCCGACCCCTGTGATTTAAAGAAAAAGCAGAATGAGATGGAAAGAGCAAACAAGACAGATGAAAAGGGGGTTACAACATCTTCTCACTCTCGCATTAAATGGACACATCCATTAATTATTGACAGAGACGCCGTGTCCCAACATTTTATAGTCTCTTGCGTGTCGTAAGGGATGACTCAATCCGCTAGTCAGAAAAGAGATCAAGGACAGGGCGAAGTGTGACACTCACTTTGATATCATCATCAACACAGTCATGTAGAGGAAAGCATGGAGCAGATTCAGATAAGATGTTATAGTTTACAGCAGCAACACTGTGGGAATATCTGGTTTTAACTTTAGGGCTGAGCGATATGGACAATCTTCTTTCAGGCTTGGGCAGGAATCACTGTATTATTTATAGTACATGCAAGACGAGACATTTCATTCATACATTCATATTTAATACATATTTGTGCAAAACAGATGAGCAGAAATAATCACTATTTGCAAGGCTGCCATTGTTATGCATATACTTGATGGGGGTATCCATCCCATACAGCTAACTAGATGATTCAAGAGCTAGAAAGAGCAAGGGCTGGCACTTTAATAATCAGTCATAGCACAGACCAGGCCGAAACTCTCAAATTACCCACCGTTTGTGCTGTCAAGACATTATTAGCCTGATATCTCCAGACAGTGGCTAGCTAGCATTAGCTACCCGGTTATGTGGCAGGGACAGATTGAATTGATTGAACTAAAGGCCTTGACATACCAAGCCATTAGTTGGCCATCGGATGGTTTGGGGTTGTCGGTGAGCGTCCGTCGGCCTAGTTTTTGAGGTGTGTCCCGCAACGTCGGCTCTAGTCTGTCCGTGCCAGAGTTTTTTTTTGCCGATTCAGCATGTTGAATCGGCGGTCGGAGCTTGTCGGTGAGAGAAATCACTCGGATTGGCTGTTCAGCTCAAGCAAATCAGTGCAGAAGAGAAACGGAAGTGAGGAAAACAAGCAAACGAGTAAAGTCAAGAGGACATCACACTGGTGAGAGACTGCTTTAAGCTCAATTTTATCCTGCAATTGGTCACCCCCTGACAAATTTTAGTATCGAGATGATTGTTTGTCGTGCAGTTTTAGAGGGTTTGCGACTCACGATGCTTGATTAATTGCCTGAACGATCAAAGATCTGACTCTCGGACGACTGGGTCGGAGTTCAGAGGCATGTCATAAACGTTGGTCGGCCGTCTTGCAGTTTGAGCAGTTCCAGTCTAATTCCCCTCATTGCGGCTGTCAAAACATCTGTTATAAACTGTAGTGATCTTGTGTTAATATTACTGGAGTAGTGTTTGACATTGTGGCTAAAATTGGAGCCTTGACTCAGACCGAGGTGTGATATAAAACTGAACTTCACTCCAGAACAGATGGACCATATTTTTTTTGCATCTTCTCAGACATCTAGGGCTCATTTAATGCTGCTCATCATTTTTTTTAAAAATAGGTAAAAATAAAAACCCATAATGAAACAATTTCAATTTAGTCCAAGAGTTTTATTTAATCTATAGGAAGCTTGGTTAAAAAAAGTGTATATTATGTCACCAGAAATAAACCCAGAACAACACCAGTGGAGATAAAAGGTGTCAAACGAAAGGCCAAGCTGTGTTAACGCCACTTCTCTGGAATATTCTTACCATTAGCCCTGCAACCCATTGATTTGATTTCACCTCTCATGCATGGAGTGCATCCCAAGGTCACATGTGGCATTTGCCCTTGAAATATGCAACCGATTTTACCGATGGGTCATGCTGAGAGGGTTTGTCGCTTTGCTTGCACGTGTTGCCTGCAAAGAGAAAAGGAGGAGAAAGAAGTGGTCATGGGTGATTGGTTTACAGCGAGGATTGCTATATGGAACAAATTGAGTTTGAAATGTCATGTGTCATTTTCTGTGATTGCACGGCTGCAGCTGCTTTTGCTTTTCCACACATATTCTTAACCTCTCTGTTTCTCTCTCTCTCTTTCTCTCTCTCTCTCTCCCTCCCACACAAGCAGACCCACATACTCCTTTTTAAATAATTGGCTGTTTAAAAGTCAAGGGAAGGTTTTGTGGAGTGCGTCACAATTCTTTTTAAAGGCTGCTAACCACGTAAACCTTGCAACTGAAACCTTCTCAGAATCATCGATTGCATCAGTAAAACCTAAGCTGTGAGCCAAGAATCATGCACGCACAACACGCCTCCTTAAATGTCTAATATTTTTTTTTCTTTTTCTGACCTTGACAGCCAGCATGTACTTGTGCCTCACAAACAATGGAACAATCCGATTCTTTGTTTTGCTCTTTTCTCCTCGGATCAGTAGAGAAATATTCAGGCAAATGTGCTTTCCAGCTGCCTTTGATTAAGACATCACAGTTCCTGTTCTCGCCTCTGTTATATTTTCGGGTTCTTTGGCAAACTGAGGAGTAACATTAATTGAACACATACAGTAGGTCCTTGAGTTTCATCAAATACACCTGGGGTGAACACAAGCGAATTAAAGGAAATGTTCCGTCTATAGTCGCTTGAAAGATTTGTACCCGCTGCATATCTAAAGACGGTGCAGGGTGACGATCATATTCAAAGCGGGAAAAACATTATTCATCTTTAATAAACAGCTAAATGCAGTTTTTTAGTGTTAAGATTTGTTTTGTTTTGTCATTTTGAACGTGTACAGCCACTTTTGAATTTGTTTGAAGTCACTGGGAGCCGTTCCAACAGGAGGAGACGGAGCACAAACATCTGATAGGATTAAATTGCTATGACTTTGGGAATTCAGTGTTCCCCCGTGTGTGTGTGCGCGCTTTGCAAACCTTATGACATTCACACTGGAAGAAAATGGAAAGTGCTGTAGCTGATAGGCACAACTTTGTGTTAGATCCACAGATTAACAGAAATAGGTGCCTTCCTAAAGCATAGACTGTAGTCGTTTTTTACGAAACCACTTATACTCAGCATGGTTCCCTCAGCTATTTTGCAGTTGTACTGACAGCATTTCTAGTATTAATGTCAGCATCCTTATTTAGCTCCAGCTATGAGTAGTAATGTGTTGTCACAAGAGTCTCTGCTGGTAGTGAACTATACCAGACTTCTGCCGAAATTTTAACTTCATTGTTTAAGCGAGACAATTGAAAGTAAAGCCCAGATTGAATCAAATCTGGCTGCCATGGCTGAGCAAAGACAAAAAATATAAAAAAATATATATAACAAAGTAAAACAGAAGGTCATAAATTCATCATTTTGTGCTTTCACCCAGCATCAGATTTTGTATTAGTACTTCAGGTCTGGCCGTGACTGATCCTCTGTTTCTTTGAAACTAAACTTCAAAGCTTTCCTGAACTCTCAGATGTGACCTCAGATCAGTGTCACTCATCATTGAAAACATTGTTTTTCATCCAGCCTTTTTCTCCTCAGACTAACATTCAAATGCATCATAGGACGGCAGCCTATTATGCATTAGCAAAATTCGTTGTGGTGGAAATGTAATGCTGGGATGTCAAACTTGATTTACTTGAATTCTACACAATGGATGTGTCTTTTTGGCCAAAAGCATCCCATAATTAATAATCGTGTTTGTTGACGTCCACTTTTTCACTCTCTAGAGAAAGAATTGGAAAAATTGAGTCGATGGGCCGGGGGCCATTGGTACCCATAAGGCGGGACTGTCCTCCAATGAAGTTCTCCAAATTAAAGGACAAAATATGTTATTTGTCCATGCCCTCTAGAATGACACAAAGAAGTATATAATTTCTCCGCTGTCCAAAACCATTACTGTTGAAAAAGAAATCCATTTTATAATGTGACAACATTATGGTAAAGATTTGGTTATGTTTAGGCACAAAAATTGCTTGGTTAGGTTTAGGGAAATATTATGGTTTGGGTTAGAATAAGTACTTTAAGGTTAGGGCAACATTGTGGTTTCGCTTGAAATGACTTATTAAGGTTAGGGGAGCTTTGTCGTCATGGTCACAATAATAACCATTTGGTTAAGGTTAGGGAATGATTGTGGTCGTGCTTAAAAAACAACAACATTGGCTGTCGATTGGTAACAGGAAACAAAGCGCTAGTAAGTAGTAGCTAGTAAGCAAGTCTGATGTTTTGGCACTTGCTGAAACTAATGATGCTGTCGTTCTTCTTGGGAGGACAGTGTCAGACTGTCATATTTGTTGAAAAGGCACAAGTTCAAAATGGCCACTGCGCCCTCTAAAAGACCCACTTTCGTGGGCAACAACCTTTGGAAGATGGGGTCCCTGATATCGGAAATATATTGTCGCCATACGCTTCGTTTCACCTGTCAACAAGGTGGGCCCAACTAGGGGTGTAAGAAAATATTGATACACATGAGTATCGTGGTATTATGTTTTGCTTTTGATACTGTATCGATTCTCCAAAATGCTATATCAATTTTGAATTAACCTCTTAAAAATCTGATGGCCCACCGGCGGTCCCAGCCACTATTCTGTCTTTCTCAATTTTAGAGCGTCGCAAACAAGGCTAAATAACGCTATAAAGTTACGCTATATTATGGCGAGGAATAACAGGCATGGCCATTTTCAAAGGGGTGCCTTGACCTCTGACCTCAAGTGAATGTGAATGGAAATGGGTTTTATGGGTACCCACGAGTGTCCCCTTTACAGACATGCCCAATTTATGATAATCACATGCAGTTTGAGGCAAAAACCATGCAGGTTTTTTTGCCTGCAGTACAAATGTGTTATTTTCACCTACTCTAAAATGGTTTGTTTGAATATTACTGCACCCCAGTATGCAGTAATATTCAAACAAACCGTCCCTTAACTAGAATTACATTAATTGCATATGGCTGGAAAGCTGAGACTCTTGTCTCACTCCAATGAGTGCAATTGTAATCATGTGTAATGATGTTAGTCCCCATAGTAGCCATTTTACATAGTCACATTTTTTTCTCAGATTTTATATACTGTATGGTGTTGTGTCTTTATACTATGGCAGTTTTCCTAAAATTAGATTTGAAAAAATTGCAATATATCGCCTTACTTACAGTATCGCAATATATTGAATCGTTACCCCTGTATCATGATACGTATCGTATCGCCAGCTTTTTGACACTACACAACCCCAGGCCTAACATGCGTAGAGGTTTATGTTAACACCCTAGATTGTATCCCCCCTGAGTTGACAGTGCATTGACAACAACATAATCCCTCACCAGCTTCCCACCCTGCAAACAAATTCCAAGTGGGGTTATATACCAAAGCCAGAGGCACCACTGTTAGGAATTTAACACCAGTCTTTGTGTTAAAGGGGGGCGCTGTTTTGCCCATACCCCTGATCATGATTTTAAAGACACATAGGTCGATAATCTTCTCTTCTATCATTCCAGTTCAATTTCCATTGATGTACAGCGGTTTAAACCTTTCACCAGTCTCTCAATTATATATATAGTTGTCTTTAAAAAATTGAAAAAAAAGCAGCATTACTACATTGTGGCAGTGAAGAAGGTAATAATGATTATCATAGGTAACAACCTGTTACCATGATATGCACATATATATCAATAAAGACTATAGAAATGAATAGAGGTCATTAACTCCAGCACCACCCCAAAGATTGACATGACGACAACCAATCGACCAATCAGATCGCTTGGTTGAAACAGCACACTACACAAGTCCCCCTGGCAGTTTTCTCTATAAATACCTGTAGAACATCCATCAAGGTACCTGCTGAGTTATTAGAAGTGAAGCACAGTGTATTTAAAAAAAATGCTAGTTTTCTTTCTCTCTTCCTCTCCTCGTATACGGTTGTAATAAAAGAAGAACTTCTTGTCATGAGCACAGCTCGTGATGGATGGCGTAAAATAATCTCCCACATTATGAGATCCATCAAGTAGATTTAGATTTTTAGATTTCACATTTCAGCCATTTATCTGATGCTCTTACCGCGGTGTGAGCTACTGCAGCAATTTAATTCCTACATCGCCAATATTACCAGCAATCAACAAAAGTAGACACACACACAGCCCTGGCAACGCAATAATGACAAAAACATTTGTGAGGAAATGGTGCCAGTGTGTGTGTCAGAGGGTAGATGATACTATAATGTTGCAGATAGTAAAAGCTAGTCATACCTCAAGGGAGAGGCTGTTGCGATTGGTTTAACGGGGGCACACAACTGTGAGCAGCAGTGAATGATGCCATGCTAAAGGTTAAGGGGGTCCTAGATACTTGCAGAGAGCCATCATGCAGTCTGAGGAAGGTTAACCTTTGCTTCTCCCTATTGATCCAGCCCACCAAAGAATCCGTATTGATTTGGCCCGCGGACCCCCTGGAATCAGTGACTTTTCTGTAAACAGAGTCGGGATGCATCACGCACACATACACCCAAGCAGAATCCAATTTTACAGCGTGACATGATGGCTCCGGTATGCGATTATTACCCACAGAAAATGAGGAGGTGTTTCTTCTGACACCTCCTATTAGTTTTTTTCGTGGAAGGGGTAGAAGACTGCAGAATGAGGCGATGCTGCTCCTGTGGGAGGCGAGACGTGTGGTGCAAGCATGTGTTTTGGGGACTGACATTAGATTGACAGTGTGAGTGGTTGCCAGAGCTGATGTGTGTCAGTCTCACTTTTTCTTTGGGGCTGATGCAACTTGCGTCTCACGGTGGAACTGTGACAAAATTTGGGAAAAATAAAATAAAATGAAAAATAAATCGAAGGCCAGAAAAGCTTGGTATCTCATGTTAGCAGCTTCTGTTTCTTATGTCACCTATCACTAGTAACAAAACAGTCTGTATTTGAGTTTGAGTGCAGTAGGTGTTTTTGGCTTCAGCCTATAATTAATGTACTATGTGGAGATTTAATGCTCAGGTGACACTAGATTAGCATTGGCCCAAAATCTCTACAGGGGAGGGTGTTTGATGCCAGTTGTGACTGGTTTTAACTGCTTTTACCCTTCATGCTTTGCTGCTTTTTATTTGTTTGGGGTTTTTCATTTCATATTGATTTAACTTTTAATTCAACACAAAGAAAAAAAGGAGGATAGACTGTCAGCACTGTCAGGTAGGAGGGTTTTCAACAGCTTTTAATTTCCCTTGTATTGAATCCCTTTGTGGATTTCTCTCAAAGTTATAGATTTAAAGCGGCATTCATTTTTTTTTTTTTAGAGCTGTAACGTAGGGGTGAAATAAATGCTTCAAAACTTTGACGTTGCCATGGTAATCAACCTCCTAATCAGTATTTGAATGCTCCGTTTTGTTAATGTTTTTTATAAGTATGTAATAATAAAGTATCCTTGGCACTGAAATGGGGGAGATGGAGACAGACAGAAGAACACGTCAGCCTGCTGCGCTGCGAAGCTTCGAATGCCTTTGAATATTTCTCACAGAAGCTTCAAAGCCCACAAAATGGTATTCGGGACAGCCCAACAAATGATCAATCGCTGTGTCGATCAGCACAAAATGAATCGGCAACTGTTTTGATAATCTTTTAAAGGTTCAGTGTGTAGGACTAGGCTACATCTAGTGGTGCGGTTGCAGATTGCAACCAACTGAGTACCTCTTAGCTGACTCCTCCCTTTCCAAGACTGCGGTAACGTGAGTCATCGTGTGCAAAACCGTGATAACGCCGTTCGCCTCACTTAGATGCGACAGATATCAGACGGCGGCTGGCGGTATCAAGTTTTGCACTCTGTGGCTCACGTTTCCGCAGTTTTACAAGCATGTCGGATAACTACAGTGGCCTTCAGGCTCATTCTAAGCTAACGAAAACACAACAATTCTTATTTTCAGGTGATTATACACTAATGAAAACAAAGTTATGAATGTTATATTCAATTTCTGATAAAACTGTTCCTTTAAGTAATTTTTCAAGCAAAAATGCCAAACATGACTGTTAAAGCTTCTCAAATGGGAGAACTGGCTGCTTTCCCTCATCTTATATTATACTAAGTTGAATACCTTTAGGTTTTGGGCTGTTGGTCGGACAAACAAAGACATCTGATGTCACCTTTCATCAGCATTCACATGCATTTTTCACTGTTTTTTGATGCTTTATAGATCAAACGATTAATTGAGTAACTAAAAACAATCTGCATCAATATCAATAATACAAATAATCTTAAATTGCTGCTAGATGTTCCACTATGTTCAAAGGAACAGTGAATAGCATTTAGGGGGGATCTATTGGCAGAAATGGAATATGATATTAATAAGTATGTTTTCTTTAGTGTATAATCACATGGAAAAAAAAGCTAAAAAAGCTTTGTAGAGCTGACGGGAACTGCAGAATTGGGTGATAATTTTCAGTGGGTTTGTCCCATTTTATATTACACACACTATCATTTTGACCACTGATGTTGATATGATATTAAAAGTATTGATTAGTGCTGCTTTAAATAGAAGATGGTAACAATAAACTCGAGCGAACCCCAACACAAAACAACGACTGTATGTGCAGCCTGGTGACGAGATGGAGAACACACCCAGTTTGAATCCTACCCTGCACTCCCTTCAAAGCACCACTGAAGCATTTGGTAATTTATTAGATCAATGTTATTAGTTCTACTTAATATAAAGTGTTAGGAGGACATTTGAGAGTAATCTGTTATCCAATTTCACAGGCGGTCTAAAAACGGCTTTTGGAATCTCTAGTGTCTCAATCTGCTCCTCCCTCTCGCTCTAATCTCCTCTCCTCCAGCTTGAGCCCAGGGAGCAGGGGGAGCTCCAGTGCCACTCCGAGGAGGGGCTAATCTGGGCACGGGCCGCCCAGGATCGCTTCTCTGGTCCCGGGCCAGCGCTCTTGGCTAGCTCCCTGCCCCAATCATGAGGCCCACTCTGCTGGAAGCAGTGCTTCACTGGGCAGCGTGGTAACGCAGCGGTGGATGGAGGGGGTCAAGAGGAGAGATGAGGAGGTGGAGAACGGGTGGGAGGTGGTAAGGAAATAATAGATAGATGATGAGGAAAGGCAGGATCGTGGCGGAGAAGTGAATATATTCATCTTAGGGAAAATGCGAATGCGAGAGGGAGGTGAGAGTGCTTGAAATGGAGCCATTGGCAGAGTGAGCATGGGTAGTCGTGATGGTGCGAGGGAGAGAGAGATAGAGAAACTGGTGAAGAGGAAAGAGTTTTAGAGACAAAAAAAAGGCTGACAGACAACCTCTAATTTTGCTGGCTGAGATGACAACCATCACTTATATTTATTAGCTAATTCATTCCGTCAGTTGATAACTAACCATTACAAAGTGAAGCTCTTGGCTGCTGTTTGGTTAATGTGCTCTGCATGCCAATGTCAGTAGCATTTAGAGAATTGCCTGGAGACAGACACCGCCCTATACTTGCTATTCGAAAATAGAGTGTCTTTATCTTTTTAAAGACATAGTAAGAGAGACGTCTCTTCTTGCAGACAAGCTCAGACTCTGGACTTAACACATGGAAGACAGAAGAGACAGCTAATGTTAGCTTATCGCAGTGGTATCGAAGTATATATGTCAGCTAATAACTAACAAGAAATTATAGAACAGAAAATCTTTTTTGAGGTAGTTTGCCATTTGTTGCCATTACATTGTTTGTTAAGTGTATTTTTCAACTGTAAAATGTCCTTTACGCACAGTTCATATCTGTGTCACAACTCTTTAAAGGACAAATTAAAATCAATGAAAATTATTTCTTCAGGTTATGGGTTCATGCAATGTTACTGCTAAATAACACATTGCTGTTATAGCTTTTAGTTGTGCACATAGGTAGTACAGCCAAAACAACACTGACAGCTAATAGATACCGCACATTAGTTAGAATCTGTCACTCAAATTTGAAGTCCATTACATTAAGACTTTTAAGGTATCCCCTCAGTAGCTCTGAAAAGGGAAGTCCATGATTTGGGGCTCTGCCATGTGGGCATACGGCGGTTACCTCTGACGCCCACCCACTTGTTCCCCCTCAGGTTAACACTGTTAGCTTCGTCAGCACTGTTTGCTCTGTTCACGTGGTTACCTACAAAGCCCCTAGGAAGTGCGCCAGGCAAATTTTTGTCGTGGCCTAAGGGTGGTACTGCAACTTCGTCACGTGATGCCATTGGGCCGAAAAGGACTTTTCCCCATAGACTTACATTGGGAAAGAGACTAACTAATTTGTTTTTAGGTAAATCAACCGCCCAGTACAAACACTTGAATAGCCCTTATTTAAATCATTAGTTCATCATTCCCTTCCTACGTTTATGTGAATGAGCCCCAGAGCAGTGAGGGCTGAGCGGTGGAGTTAAAGGAAACGCTACTGCTTCTGCTCTATGGGCCCAATGGATGCGGTAGATCGCCAGAAGATACGGGTACTTTATCACTCTTTATCAGTCGAGCTAATTCTGGCTTCATGCGCCAATGAGCAACTCTCATAGGAATGAACGGGAGCCCGCCTACAACGCTGTATCCAGTTCTCTTTATACAGCATCATAGATGCTCTGAATTTCCTATTTAGCTCCTTTCAAGTATAAGTGTAAGAACAATTAGTCCTTGATTGCAATTTCTATTTTAAATGTTTGCCTATACTTGTAGTATAAGAAATGTTTTCATGTGCGAATTAGTTTGAGTTTTAATAGATACATCCCTTGCACACCCTAAGGGGTTTTTCACAATTTACCTCCTGCAACCAAATTTATTTTTTTCACTGATTTCTTTTATACTTTTAAAATAGCAAAAAATGAATGACAAATAAGCTTTAAACATTTAAACGATACTTTTCAGTGACCACGAGGTCCACCCAGTTTGATCATATCACACAATCTTCTTCAGCAAATGCAGTTGCCTAGTTGTCATGGAAATATTAAAATTTCCATTATTTTTTTCTGAGCTTCTTTTATTACTTTAAATGAATCATTTTCTTCTCAGTTTGTAACTCCAGGTTTTGATCATTAACCTTTCACAATTGTAGTATTTTTTTTCTCAGCTATCCTAAACTGATAAGGAGTCAAAGTAGAATTTCTTTGAATTTTATGCTGTGAACTAGATAGAAATCAGAAAAAGGTTGAATTGGAAGTTAATTTATGAAAGACTTTGAGGTGAATATGAAGTCTTTAGTGGAAACAGAAAATCAAATATTTGTCAGCCTTGATGAAACAATGGATGTGCTATCTTTAACTTACCTTTGTCTAGGGATGTCACGGTGAGGACACTTTCCCACCAGTTAATAAACTTTTACTTTGATCTTTAATGTTGGATGGCTGTGTGTCTGGCCTCTTTGGGCCTTAAGACTGGTAACACCGACTACCGCGGCAAGCCCACACTTCTACACTTTCTAATTCTTATGTAAGAGTAGATAGTCGTCAGTAGGAGTGGGGGAAAAAAATCGATTCCCCTATGTATTGCGTTTTTTTTTTTTTTTTTACGATTTTGAAATAGTGACGGACTTGGCGAAGTTAGCGGAAGTATACACGTGTGACTACGTCAGGTTTTCAAAATAAGGTGTTAACAAAGGTAACTGTATATACAAAATACACATATGGAAATCTTCCTCGTGTCCAGTCATCTTCTATATCACGTCTTTCCAGTGGTTGGCGCAGGCGAGCGCAGCGGCATTTGGTTCGGCCAGGTCATCTTCGGTGCGTTGTGGAGCTCGGCTACATCTCATGATGTGTTCCATAGTTTGGGATTCGCCACACACACATGCATCTGAAGTTGTTATTTTCCATTTCTTCATGGATACCTTGCAGCGTCCTTCGCCGGGCCGCAAGCGGTTCAGTGTTTTCCAGACAGCCTAAGGTGGATCGTGGCCGGTAGCGAGGCATTCATCTGGGGTGATGCCTCTCTCCATCCATTGGGTTGTCTGGTTGCCGAGGCTGCTCCACTGGTTCTGCCATTCAGTAATCCTGGCATCAGTTGGGGTGGTCTCCAGAACTTCAGTGGTGTCCAGGAAACTGATCCTGGAGCTGAGCCGTTTCTGGACAGCAGAGTGCTCATGAAGTGAGTGCCGGTTGTCATTGTGCGCTCGGCTTTTGTGACGACTGCTCTGCGAATGTCAGGGGGAGCGATGCCAGAGAGGGCATGAAGGCAGTGTACTGGGGTTGTTTTGATGCACCCAGTTACTATCCTGCAGGTCTCCTATAGGATAGGGTCTATTTTACGTGCATGGCACGATCTGCTCCATGCTGGGCAGGCATATTCGGCGGTGGACAAGCACAAGGCTAGTGCCGATGTACGCAATGTACTTGGGTGAGCCCCCCACTTTGAGTTTGTTAGTTATTGTAGAAGGCTGTTCCTGGTGGAGACCTTGGCTCTCGTCTTTTGGATGTGTGCCTCGTAACTGAGGGTTCGATCTAAAGTTACTCCCAGATAGACTGGGTCCTGGTGGAAATAAGATTGTATTATATTCACCAGAAGTATAAAATATTACATGTCCCTTTTAAATGAAAAATAAAAAAAAAAGACTAATTTGTGAGGGAAATGTCTTTATTCTTTGATTTTGTGGTCGCTGGAAAGAAAATAATAAATCATTTCTGACAATGACTGATATATTTGACTTCAGGACATCTCTGGCTACATACATGCTGAAAATCAAACATTCTTACTGTATTAAATTAGATATTTTTCAAATTAAAAGTCCCTAGAAGTGAATGATGCAACTTTTTCCTGTGGTCTAATGTTAAAAAAGTTAACAAAAGTTACAATAAATCATAATATCGAATCAAAATATTTGTAGAATCGCAATACATATCGAATCGGCACCCAAGTATCGTGATAGTATCGAATCGGGAGATGGGTGTATCGTCCCAGCCCTAGTCGTCAGAATGACACATAGTTGTATAATATGCTGACTTTTGGGTGTTGACTTTTTCTTATTTTTCCAAGGGGAAAGAGGAGTGGAGAGTGATAAAATGGAAAAAAAAATGCAGGGAGAGAGGGGATGCTGGAGATCTAAATAGAGAGTGAAACATTGCCTGGGCAGAGCAACAGAGAGGCAGAGAACAGAAGAGACACAGAGAAACCGGAGGAAGAATAGGAGGAGGGGCTCAAACAGATGAGAAAAGTTTCTGGACTGAAATAAGAGGGAGGACAGAACAAGGAATAATAAAGAGGTGCAGATAGTGAGGTGTGTGGGGTGTGGGGAAGAAGTGGCAGTAAAAGATGATGATCCCCCACACTGTCTGTGTGTCTCTTTGTGATAACAGAGCAAAGGCAAGAGGGGTGCGAGCGCACGGGTGAAAGCAAAAGGACAGACTCCCTTTCAAAGAAGAGTTATGGGAATAACTTTATTTCTTTTCACCAAAGCCTCCGAGATTAAGTGTTTACTCTTGGCTTCTACGCGGGAAGCAAGATTCAATCCCTGGTTTTTAAAGAAAAAGTAATTACTCGCCCTCCACCTCAAAGGGGGGCTGCATAATGAAGGATTTTTTCAAAGCGCAAGTATGTTACTGGTCCTGTTTACACACACACACACACACACATGCATTAGAGCAGCTTTAAATGCGTCTCTGCGAGGCGGCATTGTAGATTATGACAGGCACTGGCACTGTGAGCTTGGGCTGGCTGGGCAGCTGGCAAAGCTTAAAAACCTCTACAGGTGCTTGGGCAGATGCCTCTGTGTGAGTGTGTGTGTGTGTGTGTGTGTGAGTTTTGTCAGGGTGTGAGGCAGCATGCATTTCCTGTATTACGATGAGATTGCAGCAGGCGGTCTGTAGCGAGGAAGGCTCACACATTCTGCGACATGCACACACACTCTTTCATCATAATGTAGACTAATATGGTAATAAAAGCAAGCATTTCTCAGAAAAAACATTAGCAAAGCAGAACTGGAAAGACATGGCACTTGAGAATTTGAATGTTGGTGAATACATTCCAGCAATGATCAAACAATAAGTGCATCATTTCTGCTTTTTTTCGCTCATGCATTTGATTTATTTATTTATGGAGGGGTTTCAGTGTGGCGCTTTCTCTCTCATACAATCAATATCAAGCAGCATCTCCTGGTGTGGGTGTGAGATCAGGCAAAACATGAATATCAATACGCTCCTTCACAGATGTCATTAGAGATGCTTACTTGTCTCTTGCATCAGAGAGTACCTGTCAAATACAGCATACTACACACTCAAAGCCTGAATGAGATTATTGTTGGCATACAACTGTGCCTGTGTGAGCTTTTATGTATTTAATTTTTGAAAGGAAGAAATCCATAAAGGAGATTGTATTGTAATAACCCCCTCCCCCCTGTGTTTGGTTTGTTCATGTTTTATTCCACTTTGTGTGCTCAAAGTAACTGTGAAATGTACGATTATATCAGCTTTTGCCAAAATGTAAGTATCATGATGGCAATATAAAAACATTTTTGGCTTTTTCTTCTGTAAATTCAACCCGGAATTCAACCAGGAGTAGATCTTCATATAAAACAGTTAATCCTGTTTCAGCGTGCAAAACGCCTGCTGCGCCTTTTTTTTCTTCTTTTCTTTCCAATGTGCTTGGGAAGTTGCGCTCCTTTCGCGCCTGCCGTTGCTAAGCAACCAAAACCTGCGTGCTGCGATGATGATGATGATGATGAAGTTGTGTTAATTTAGCAGGAAGCCTCACCGACTAAACGAAACAAAGTCAAAACAAAGATAAATGGATTTCCGGCACAGCGGCATTACACTCGATTCCTCTGTGACAGTTTGGCTGACCTTTCAACCGGATGTTGTGCCGTCCTCGGACGGACGGGGTTAAGCCAGTAAAATAGCCCTTTGGACAGATCGTAAAGCTCTGGGTAGCGCTGCACTAAAATGATTAACTTCTCCTCCATATATTTACTGTAGACTGATATTTACGGAAGAAAGAAAAGATATCTACCGGCTGTGGTTGGTTGTTCCTTGTCACATGCAGCGTTCCAAAAGTTGAACTATTTTTATCATACAGGGCAGCCGTTGCACCCTGAAAAATAGGTGCTTGGGAACGCTTGTCCACCGCGACGGGCGTCGCTCTTTTGTTAATTAGGGTTATTTATTGCTTAACTACAGGGTACCTGGACTGAGTTGAGCAAGATTATCTATCCTCCATAAAGGAGGTTGTATTGCAATAAACCATCATGTTTGTTCATATTTGATTTCACTTTGTTTACTCAAAGTAACTGTGAAATGGAAGATTATATCAGCTTTTTCCAAAATGTAATTACCGTGATGGCGTTATAGTAACATTTTTGTCTTTTTTCTTCTGTAAATTGAACCTGGAAAGGAGTAGAGTAAAGAACAGTTAATCCTGTTTTAGATGCGACTGTCTGCAATGCATTTCAAATTAAGATTAGTTACTGCTTAACTATGGAGTCCTGGACTGAGTTGAACAATATTATTTTTAACTTTTGGTAGTCCATAGTAAGAGTATTTACATCCTGGAAGACATCACAGAATGTCCATAATTTGGTTGAACATTTATAACTCAGGTAAAACTGTAGCAACAGCATTGAGGACATGCTCATGAAAACGTTGCCAATGTTACCTTAAAGTGATCAATACTAAAGAAGGTAAAGGCTTTCCTCAGTGCAAGGTCGAAATGAACTCCGCTGCATTTTCAGTGTGAAAATGGTCTTGGGAACTGATTTCATAAGAATTATCGACTGCGTCTCTCCTGTCAATAAGAAGTTGTCTGGCTGCTGGTGCTTGCTGCTCTTCAGTGACATAGATCAAATAATCCGTATGTCTCCATTGGCAGACAGCATTATTTCTGACCTCGGAAACATTAGTTGATAAAAACAATTTCTACTCCGGCTATATTTAGTAGCTCTTCTGCAGTTACAATCATAATACTATGATATCAACTGGGCAAACTCCCTTTGCTTAGGAAGATTGTTTCTATACTCTAGACTCAAGGTTAGTTTACTAACTTTTTATGGAGCTTTACATCGTATCCCACAGTCTCTTCAGCGAATGGAACTTGCTCAGTTGTTATCACATGACCTGAAAAAAAGTGACGTTTCTTTCTCTTATTGTTTAATTTGAATAGTTTTAAAGGACCAGTGTGTCATATTTTGGGGGATCTATCAGCAGAAACGGAATATAATATCCATAATTATGTTTTCATTAGTGTATAATCACCTGAAACTAAGAATCGTTGTGTTTTCTTTAGCTTAGAATGAGCTGTTTACATCTACATAGGGAGCGGGTCCTCTTCACGTAGTCCGCCATGTTGCTCCGCCATTTTTCTACAGTAGCACAGAACAGACAAACCAAACACTGGCTCTGGAGAGAGCCTTTCATGTTTTACGTTACCTGAAGGCCACAGCAGTTCTCTCGACAAGCTGGAGAAACTGCGGTAATGTGAGCCGCAGAGTGCAAAACCGTGCTACCGCCAGCCGCCGTCTGACTTCCGTTGCTCCTAAAGTAGTGTTATTATGATAAGGATGACCTCTGAGCGAGGTGAACAGCATTACCACGGTTTTGAAATCGGCGGCTCACGTTACTACAGTCTTGGAAAGGAAGGAGTGAGCGGAGGGGTACTCAGTTGGTTGCAATCTGCACAAATGCTGATTTTTTACAGCCTGAAAACAGAGCCATGAGGAGGTGCAGAAGTCTTCTCTCAGAACACTTGAATCACAATATGCTGAAAGGTTATTATGGAATTTTTGCCCAATAATGCCAAAAATAATCTGCCCACTGACACTTTAAGGTGCCATTGTGGTTCTAAAACCAAGTTTATTTTCTAACCAAAACAATATTTTGGAGAGTAGATGCGGCTGAAAAAAGTAAACCTCTCTGTCAGGTGCATTATGTGACATTCAGCCCAAACCCGGTCGCCACTCATTCTTAATATCCATAATTGTTTTGACATTTTCTCAGCCCGCGCAGCACAGGTATCATTTATACTGCCTTCCATATACTGTATATATAATTTTTCAGGTAAGGTGCATATCTGGCTGTAGCACTAGTGTCCACTGATAAAGGGCACAGGGACTGTGAAATCATGAATAATCCAACACTAGCTCTATTAGCAGTTCCTGTGTGATTTTGGTCAGTAGGTTAGGAATGGCTTTCTCCCCTGAAATGCTAGCGTATCATTTAAAAATAATGATAGATTTTTGTCAACCATTATTGTGAACTGGCAATATTTTTTTTATTTATCCTTTATTTTAGCAGTGGGTCCCCACTTAGACCAAAATCTCTTTCTCAGGAGGGCCATACAGCATTACAAAGTCAACATTTATCAATACTTAAACACATACAAACATGTAAAAACTGTTACAGTTTAGCACAGTCCTATATCTGAGTGTTTTTAAGGTGATACAATGCGAGATCTAGTGGTATAATTTCACAAGTTGATTGAAAGAAGGCTATATATATATAGTTTCTTGGGTGTTAACTTCACCTCTCGCTGTCCAATTAAGGTCACCTGGGTAACACCGAGGTGATTGTATTTCAATTTTCTCTTCAGAACTTCTATGGTTATTAAAAATAGGAAGACTTCAGTGTCACAAGGTGTTGACAAGGTGTTTTGTTTTTTTCTGTTCCCAAGTTAATACAGACTCTACAATCTGATTGGACAGAACTTGACCTGAACTTCGACTCTTCTTGCTCCAAATCAATCTAATTCTCACATTGTCAAACGTGTAGTATTTCTCCTCGTGACGGTGACAACGTATGAAACTGGGAATGTAAAAAAAAAAAAAATTGGTGATGGCATGTACATAGTAAGAGGGCAGGAAGTCCAGATATGAAATGGAGGTGTCAAAATGGTGAAGGCTGTACATGACAATAACCGAACAAACACTGAACATTGTTATTCACTGTCTGATTACCATTTAGAAACAACTTTAACGGTCGACATCACTTATTTTCCATCTTGTCATTAATCAAACCTCATATGAACAGTACGATATTCATTAAGGCGACGATGGCAATCTTAGCCCACGTGTGAAAGGTGTTGATGGAACTGTCACTCCCTCTGACAACGACATTTTTAGCATCCATTGACGTTCGTGTCGGCTTGTTCATTTGTTTGCAAGGCACTTGTAGCTTAGAAGTGTCAGCAGATGGTGTTGAATATCTCAGATTCTGTGCTTATGTGTGTGTGCAGGAATATGTGGCTATATATATAGATGTATTTTTATGAGAATGCACATCTATCCTAGATATTTAATTTGCTACACAGGTGTGGAAGAGGTGTATGCTAATCACCTGGTATACAGTAATTACCAACAGGAATCAGAGCATTCAACAAGAAGACACAGACCTCATTTGCATGTTTTAAGCATATAACACCCAGAACCTCTCTTAGGAACAAATATCAACATCACTTAGGATAAAAAAGTACTAGTTTCAGTGATTGGCTTTTCTTTTAGATACATTCAGTATACTGTAGGGATCGCATTATGATTAGAAGAATGTTTTTGTTTCCTTTTACTTCCGTTAAAGTCCCTGCTATTAGTGTTGGCTCGAGTTTAAATGTGGTATTAGGTTTCTCACATTTAAGATCTATAAAAGTATAAGACTCAAATAAAAATCAGTGGCTGCTGTATTTCTTCTGTTCCTTGAAATAAAATGAAAATAAGGTACTTTGTGCCTTTTAGGTACGCACCTTGTTAAAGTATATGGACACACAACATCCAGAGCACTGTGATGCTGTTATATGGAGTCTTCTTCTACTTAAACATCACTCTTGTGGCCTGATCCAATTCTTTGTTTCATACTGACCAGTCTAGTCTGAACACATTTAGGGTCAACTACTATCAAAACAGTAGGGCTGCACAATTAATCGAAATTTGGGATTGCAATATGGCCTACTGCAATTTTCAAATCGCAGGAGGCGCAATATTTAACAGCGAAATGTGTTTCAAAATACCATTTTCAATTAAACATTTTCGTGCTGCAGAGATGGCCTTGGACACATCGTACTCTACAGACTTAAAGTGGAAGTGAAACAGTCAACCAAGTTAAGCTGGTTTACTAAATAGATTTCCACTCTAATGAACAATTATATGACAAACATGACAAATGAAGAAAAAATAAGCTTTGTTTCATCTTTTATTGGAAGAGCGCCGCCATGTTGCAGTACTCTAATACTCCAGTACTCTTGCAACAAAAGATGAAACAAAACGTTTAATTTTAAATGCTGACATTTGTCATGTTTGTTATATAATTGTTAACTAGAGTGCATATCCATTTAGTAAACCCACTTAACCTGGTCGACTGTTTCACTTCCACTTAAAGAAAACATCTTTGTTTGGTTCAGATTCCCGCAAAAAAATCACACCATAATTATTTTTAATGTTTTTTTCAATGAAATTGAGAATAATGATGTAAAAAAAGATCATTCCCTGTAATATTGCAAATCAGATCACAGTTTCAAAATCATTCAGCCCTAGACAAAAAGAAAGGTTTCATTTAACACTTATCTATCATTATTCATTATTTTGTTCTTTATGTCCTTGATTACTTGATTAACCGTCATGAATGTCATAAAATAATAGAAACTGTCTGCCGCAAATTGCTTGTTTCATCTGAAGCACAAAGCTATTCAGTTAACTGTCACATAGGGCAAAGAAATGCAGCAAATCTTCACAATTGAAACGCTGGAACTAAGGGGAATATTTTGCATTTATGCTTGAAAAACAATTTTCTGTTGATCAACTAATTGTTTAAGCTCTATAAAAGCACTTTTAGTCAAATGAGTGCTATACTTCACTCACCTCACTGTGGACCCAGCACTCACAATGTGAGTTCAGTGCAGTTCAGATTGTAGTTCACCTCTTTTGTTCCTATCAGAGGCTCACATTGTGGTCTTATTATTTCACCACTAGCCACAGGGATGTGGTCTGTTGTTGATGCTGGTGGAAGGTCCATTTCCTCAGGCGGAAGCTCATCGTGTCAATAATGTCATGGACACCTTCCTGACTGATGAACCCGCACAACTAAAACTCCAGAGGAGAGTTGCCACATCAACCGGAAACCAATGGAGCTAACACCTTTGATCAATAGGGTTGAACTTGGAACTGGGGTTATGTTATGTAACCATCAACACGCCGTGATAAATTATTGATTCTTTAATTTTCTCATATTGCAGCACTACACTGCACAGCAGTACCACCATATATATATCATATGATCTCCAGTAGCTGCAACCACTGTACAAGTGGTAGGGTTTACACATGGCACATTCATATATTATGCATCATTATATGTATTTGCGTGACATCTAATATGTATTTAATATAAAAAAGCCTAGAAAACCCATAAAAAGTCTGTAATTTTTCAACTACAAATGTTCCTGTAGTGTGTGAAGGATTTTACATAAGCAGAGACATCTTGCATATAAGCACTGATGGAGAGGAAAATCAGCCTCCACCTATCTGTGTGGGTGTTTGCATCTACACAGTTGAGCAAATACTTGTGTTAGGAAGAAATCACATGTTTATAACTGGAGGCAAATTACAATGAGTTAATAAGGGCAGCTCATGGCTCAGCCAACATCACTTGGGTGAGTCTTTGATCTTTTTGAAATAAATATAATACATTGCGTTTTTCATCATCTGCGGCGGGGTCAGCACTTTGATTAAGCCCATTACACATCATTATGACATTTTGGTTTCGTGTGATTAAGACAACTTAGACTGTGCAATTCAACAGCAGTGGTGTGTAATGCACTGTAAACACACATACCCAACACATAAGGAAATGAATGGAAAAACAGCCAATAGCAGGATACAATTTTCCCTTTTCTCTGCCTCATTTAATTGTAGCTATTACAATAGTTGAATTGTACCCCATTGACCTATTTGCTGGTCCATGTCCATTCACATGTAACGGCGCCGGTCTGTTGTACTCTTGATTTATTTAAAAGGATTTGATTGCTTTCTTCTCAAGCAATCTACTGCTTGTGCTCCTTAAAAAAGACTGAAGCACAGTCCTGGACACAGTACATGCAATACAACGCTGTGTAAAAATTAGGGTTGGGAAAAAAATCGATTCACCTATGTATCGCGATAATCTGTTTTACGATTTTTTAAATGGATTTTTTAATGGCAGATTCAATGTATTTGCTTCATTTGAGTCTATGCAGAGGTAAAAGGAAGTTACTGCTTTTATTGTTGTAGTCTGAGTAAGGTAACGTCATATCCGTTCTGTATCCGTCAACCAAAACAAACCGCAACCGGCTGCAGCAAGCTGAAATGAAAAAGTAGTAAGAAAAAGAAGAAACCTTTATTTGTCATATTCATACAAGTGCATACAGTACATGGAATTTGACCTCTGCATTTAACCCATTCTAAGTATTTTAGGAGCAGTGGGCTGCTGTAAGCGGCGGAGGGTCTGCGTGGATACGACCTGCACCCTCACGTTTTAAATCCAACGTGGTAAACACTACACATACAGTAAAGTATGGAAACACTTTGGGTTTCACACATTGCCAGCAAAAGCAGAGCTAGACATCATGGCCAGCAATGTATGCTTACTCTGTCATGGACAGGAAACGTTATCGTATTGCAGTAACGTGCGGTCAAGCCAGCTCTCACTCTCATCTCTTTGCTCAAATCGGCCGGCGCTACAACTGTAGAGCACCCATATACTGACATTTATGTTAAATACATTTAAACAGCCCCGATGGAGCTGACCATGGATGTATACAGAGAACGGAGCTAACGGGAGAGCTAGAGACGCACTTGGCGAAGTTAGCAGAAGTATGTGACTACGTCCATTTTTCAAAATAAGGTGTTCACTAATGAAACTATATACAAAATACACATATAGAAATAAGATTGATTGGATTATATTCACCAGAAGTATAAAACATTACATGTCCCTTATAAATTAAAAAAGAAATTACAACTAATTTGTGAGGGAAATGTCTTTTATTCTTTGATTTTTGGGTTGCTGGAAAAAATTTAATAAATAATGCCTGACAATGACTGATATATTTGACTTCAGGACATCTCTGACTACATACATGCTGAAAATCAAACATTTTTACTGTATTAATTTAGATATTTTCCAAAGTAAAAGTCCCTAGAAGTGTATGATTCAACTTTTTCCCATGTTCTATGGTCGCAATAAATTGTAGTATTGAATCGCAATACTTGTAAAATTGCAATACTTAAAAATCGCAATACATATCGAATCGGCACCCAAATATCGTGATAGTATCGAATCGGGAGATATGTGTGTCGTCTCAGCCCTAGTAAAATTGCTAAGCAGTTAAACTGAAAAAAGAAAACAACATTTCTTAATTGGGAAAAGAAAGAAAAAGCTTTGTGAAGGTATGAGATTTTCATTCAGCGACGTTTTTAGCAAGAAATTGTAAATCACCAAGAGATGTTTCAATAGTAGGCTTTGGTCGGAAAGAGAGATTTTCCCAAAAAGCGCACAGAGCTGGAGCTTCCACTACTTCTGATAAGGCGAAATAATACCTTAAGTGACTGAATCGACAGTTCTCAATTCGTGAAGCCCGGCTCGCTTTGTCTATAATCCTTTATTCTTTCTTGACTGGTCTCGTGCTGTCTCTGTCTGACTAGAAGAGGAAAAATCTGATGGATGTGCACTCTGAACAGTCAGCAAAAACTCCTATCAAGCTCGGTGGGGAGTTTCTAGTAGAGGTCGTATATGTTTTTCTTCAATCTATTTCTTTCTCTGCTGTTGCATTCCCTAAGAAACAGTTGTAAACCTGCAGAACAAAAGAGACAGTGCCATGTTGGTTCCTGGAAAGGTTGAGATGAGTTGTTCACTTAGTCCAGATAGATAGATTTTGCAACAGTATCAAATTGCTAGTGCCGTGTGGCTATGAAGGTGCTGTTGCATCAGTATTCAAGTGCCGTGTGCCCAAGGCTAAATAAGAGAACTTGACAGTTGAGAGAGTGAAAAAAGAGACTTCATCCCAAAGAACAGACTGAAGATAGAATTAATTCTTTTGAAATGGCAAGATCACAGGCCAGTTTTCATTGAGAAGAGCACCTTGTGACCAGAGTATACTTGACATTAGGGCTGTCACGATTGCGATTCGAGAGCGAAAATTGATCAATATGCTCTTTCAATTTCGGCCTTCGAAATCAAAAGCTATAGTATATAGCCAGTACTTTATTTTCTTTCCATCCCTGCCTACTTTCGTGCGTCCTAAGGGGGAAATAAACAGCAACACTTCAGAGACGACACAGCCTATCTTAAGCTGGGCATACACTGTACAATTCCTACTCCTACTGTACGAGTCAATCGTTTGCAATGTAAAGCCAAAGCTCACGATTTATGTGCTCACACTGTACGGTCCGATCGTCAGCCACAACCTGAGTGCTCACACTGTACGTGTAAAATATAGAAAAATAACACAGAAAGAGAAGCTAGTATGTTGTAGACTCTTCAGCGTGATTTATACGTGCTGCATCCGCGACGGTCACGAGTGTCCGCACAGCCCAAGTGACTTCTGTTTTGGACTGTTGGTTGGACAAAACAAGCAACAAGCGATGTGGGCGGGAAATTGTAATTGGCTATTTCTGCTATTTTCTGACAACTGATAGGCTAAATGATTAATTGATTCGACAAATAAATCAATAATGAAAGTAATTGTTAGTTGCAACCCTAAAGCAATAAACAAACTAAACCCAATTTATGACCAAAGAAAGATTTGATCTTTTTAAATAAAATATTTTTGGTCAAACATGACGATGACGATGTTGGGTAATTGAAGTTATTACAGACCTCAGCAATCATCCTAAAAAGCTGCAATTTACCTTTGGTTGCCGGGATGCAATGTCATAATGGGCCCTAAAATTTTCCAGGCAGGCTGGATGTCTGAATGACAGTGGTTACTGTATGAAGAGTATGAGCACACATGAAGAACCACATACAAGACATGAAAAGGCAATCCAGTGACAATTCCCATCAAACCCCATGGTGGGTTGAAGAGGAAGGAAATGGCGCCACCCTTATCAAAGTCATCATGGAATATGGCCATCCATTCAGGGGCAAGATTGCACTCGCTCAAAATGGTGTGGAGTGCTGGGCAGCCTAGCACACAGCATTTTGCGGACAATTGCCTCGGCTGTTAAGAAACCAACTGTGTTGAAATTTACCTCTTAAAACCTTAAAGCTCTTAAATCGAATTTGTAACCCTCTCTGACTGCAGAAGCAAAGGAGACATTCAGCATGGATTATTTTGCAGAGTATATGTTTGATGTTGACTACTACCGCGCACTCGCCGTAAAAAAGAGAAAGCAAATACATAATGTAATATTTCTCTCTTTGATCTGTGGACTTTTTCATGGTCAGACCGATTGATTCATGACCCAGACGGATGGCCTCTTGAGAGAGTTTGAGAAAGTGAAATGAAGAGAAGAGGCAATCCAAACAATAGTTTAGGTAAATGAAGAAGAATCTGGATGTTAATGACACTAAGTATCCACATTTCTTCAGGGGGCTAGCTGTCTCTTAGCAACAGTGGTGTTGTCGGCGTGGAAACCCTTGGCAGATTGGAAGCATTATTCACCAGGGCTTAATTAGAGGGGTAAAGATTAGGCCAGGTTGTCTTTAATTGAGCAGTGCGTGTGTGTTAGTCAGTGTGTGTGTGACGACATACACCAACCTTGTTCTTTTATAGTTTGCATAAAGAAAGGTGTGTGTGTGGTTGTTCTTTAAAAGCAATGACATTGCTTTGAATGACTCACACACACTGTACCCATACCTTTTCATGTTTTAACTGACCTTGTTATTCATATTTGAATTGGGGACACAGCAGTCATTTTAGGTTCTCTTCAAATTTCGGACTGTTAGCTCACAATACTTAACCTTCAAGACTTCAAATAGAGGTGGAAAGGTCCCTCATAAAATCGTTTAAGCCCTTTACAAGCCCCCTTCAAGAGCCTTTAAGTGGGCACCGCACAAATCCATCATGTCCGAAACATCCTTCATGTGTGAAGAACAGTTTTCACAATCTGGTCTCAGTGGAGTATCATTATGTTCTGACTTCACACGAGAGAGTAAGCTCTTTTTTTTTTTCTTTTTAATTTGCAAAGGCAAGGACAAAAATGATTTACTGTAACTAGGGGTGAGAATCACCAAGTAACTCATGATATGATACTATCACAATATGTTGCCCACGATAACGATGGTATCGCAATACAGCGATTCTGCAATACTCGACAAATTGCAATACATTACGATATCTGTGTAATTGTAATCTAAAATAGTCATAAACTGGCCAAACTGCCAGAAAGCATAACAGTTCTGAGGTTAAATGTTTAAAGGAAGGATACAACTATGCCTCAATACAATATTTCTTATCTAAATTGACAAACATCTCCTTCAAACAACTGTATTTATTCAAGTTTCTCGCCAAAAGATAAAATTTGAACACATTATGATGACATTATAATTAACCAATACAAATTTTTACTTAATAGAGCTTTGACGCATCATAATGTATTGGAACCTCAGTTGACGTTACCCGTTAGCTCCATTATTTAGCCAAGCTGGACTGTGCTGCCCACCGGTTGCTAACAGCTAACGTCGACTAGAAAGCATTAATGCCGATCTCCCGATTGCATCCCTAAAGATAACTCTCATTTCAACTTCACAAATCAGCCGTTCCTCATCCATTGCGGTGTTTTCAAAGCGAGCGGCAGGAATAAATAGAAGCAGGGCGTTTGACAGAAGTTCAGTCTCGCTGTGCAGCGCTGTGCAGCTCGCCGCCGGTTAAGACACGCCAATACAAAAGCAATGCAATCAAACTGATTTAGTCACTGATGTTTGCTCGCTGGCATTAACAGTATACTGTTAATGGTTATGACACGGACACTGTAATCTCATTGAGACGCGCAGTCTCATCCTCAAGAGAGACCTAATAAAACTTGTTCTACAGCGGATATTTGGTGGCCACAGAGTAACTTTTTGTGGCCACGGGTTATCGGGCCATGGTTAATGTCGAACCCTGTATACTACAAGGAATTTGTAGTAATTTTTTTTAACAATGGATTTTTAATTTCACACAGAAGTAAACAAAGGCAGGCTTCACAGGTTTCATCAGCTGTAGCAAGCAAGCTTTTAATGTTTCGAGCTGATTCGTTTTAAAATGATAACCCTGTAAAAGGGTCTTAAAGGTGCAATTCATTGCTACATACACAATGTAATGCAAAAAGACTGAGGTCAGCATCTTCACTATTTGATGATCCACATAGAAGACATTGAAATCAAACATTGATGTATTACTGGGTAGAGCTAGTTAGGCCTAGTATAGTAGAGTATTATCAATAAAAATATAAGTAAAATGTTATTGTGCTCTAATATAACCCTGTTAACCTTGCTATAGAAAAAGACATACATGGACAAGCAGCACAGAGGATTAATGCTTTCTTGTTCATATTTTCAGACAGTGTTTTTCACGTCCATACAGAGAAAAGGCTTTGAGGACGTAATGTAACATCTAACAACACTATCATCATAAGATCAGACACTATAGAGTCAGTGTAGAAATAACCTTTTGTGATATCACGCATAACGAAAGCACATGCTGTTGCATTTTAACTTTCTCTTTAATATTTATTTTACATTTGACTCATGCATTTTAGCCCTTTTGTACAGGTGGACATTAACTTTAAAACGTGATTTAGTATCCCTTTAAAACGAAAAGTGAAAGTAAGAGGACAGTAGCACTATCTGGCATTTCAGCCATGTAGGTTCGATATGTCTCGCCTCGACCTTTCCCTGCTCTATAAAAAAAAAAAAAAAAAAACGACAAGAAACTAACTGGGCCACATTTACGTCCTGCAAAACTCTCTTTCTATCTCTCTCTCTCTCTCTTGCCCCCCACTATTTCTGTCTCACTCGCCCAGAGAGTAGATGACCATAGATATAATGTGGCATGACCGTGTCCCCTCCACACTATAATTATAGAGACAGCGGGATATGGAGTTGACCTATAGCAAGTCCTGATTAAAGCCAACATATCAGAATACATACAGTACGTCCTGAAAGGTAGAGCTTTACCTTTTTTGCACCATTTACACCATTTTTGCTCATCTTTTGTGTCTAACACAGTGATAAATATGCAGTGAATGTGTGTGTGAGAGGAAAGAGAAGCTTCTATCATTGGGTATTTCTATCAGAGCGGGAGGAAGAAAAAGAGCACAGAGCTACAGGTGGGCTGATTGTCTTCATGTCAGTTGGCTGTAAAGGTTGAATTCTGACTTTCAAAGGAATTGCAGTCATTATGACTGCCTGAGTGGCCATATAGTGTCTCATCTAAAGCAAGTTTTCATGTCTGCACATTTTTATGCCTCCGCGCCGGTGATAGCCGTAGCCGGAGGCATTATGTTTTCAGGTTGTCCGTCTGTCCGTCCATTCGTGAAGGCGATATCTCAGGAACGCCCTGAAGGAATTTCTTCAAATTTGGTACAAACGTTCACTCTGACTCAAGGAGGAACTGATTGAATTTTGGTGTTCATAGTTCAAGGTCACTGTGTACTCACATCCGTCCCATTCTCGTGATATCTCAGGAAGGCTTTGAGGTTTTTTCTTTTTTTTTTTTACAAATTTGGCTCAAACATCCACTTGAACTCTAGAATGAACTGATTCGATTTTGGTGCTCAAAGATCAAGGTCACTCTGACTTCATGTCTGTCCCATTCTCGTGATATCTCAGGAACGCATTGAGGGAATTTCTTTAAATTTGGCACAAACGTCCTTTTGGACTTAAGGATGAACTGATTCAATTTTAGTGGTTAAAGGTCACTGTGACCTAACATCTGGCCCATTCTTGTGAAAGCAATATCTCAGAAATGCTTGGAGTGAATTTCATCTAATTTGGCACAAACGTCCACTTGAACTCAAGGATGAACTGATTTAGATTTTGGTGGTCAAACGTCAAGGTCACTGTGACCTCACAAAACAAGTTTTTGGCCATAACTCAAGAATTTATGATAATTATGACAATTTCACCCAAATGTTTAATAGAATAAAATGATGAAGTGATGGCATTTTGGACAGACATGGATGTTAACGGCATCTTGACGGGTTGGCATACAACGGCAAGGCGGTAATTGTGGTTTGTTTATTTTGTATTTAATCTTTATATTTCCAGGATATTCCCATTGAGATTTAAAATGTCTTTTTACAAGGGAGTCCTGGCCAAAATGGCAGCATAAAAGTTTCATATAGCCACACTTGATTGGGCAGGTTTGGTTGTTTAGGATCAAATGGGCACAGGATAAAATAGAGACATGAAGAACATAAGAGAAAAGCAGTGATTTGTGATAAAAGCGCAAAATTAAGCCCTTGTTCCTGACGTAACCTCACCTTGAAAGACTCACCCAGATTGGAAACTCCTCAAGCCTTGCCTGCTTCAAATGAACTTACATAGCAGAAAGACGGCAATGTGCCTCTCACTGAAATATAAAATAGAGGAAATGGAGAAACTAAAAGCACCTTTTAAGAGATTTTTCCTTTATTATTCAAAATCCCCAAAGGGCAAAAGTGAAAGAGCTGGGAAGTGTCACAAATTCTGATCAGACGTGATCAAAGTGCATTATACACCACAGCAGCTAAATGCAGTCTCATTCCCTGGCACTTCTGGGTCAGGGAGCATTTTACTGTAGATTTGTGTGTGTGCGAGAAAGAGAGGGAGAGAGGGTAAGAGGGAAAGCAACAGAGAAGCGTAACATAACGAGAGGGTTGGCAACACTTCTGCGAGTCATTAGCAAGTACGTTTGCACTTTCTCGCAGCCTCCCATCTCTTTATTCTTGTCCATTTGTGTGTCTCATATTGCCTGAGTGCCAGTTTCTTTTCTTTAATATGAAAGCCTTTCAGACACCTGAGCTTCCGCTGCTTCGATTCGGCTTCTAGATTGGCCCCAGATGTCCGTATGGAAATGATGTCAGACCACGAGTGCACTAGGAGCCCATTTCTTGCAATTTCTCCGCTCGCTCTAACTCAGCTGCTCATCGCCAGGAAACAGTCGCATGGACAAACCACAACAAACAAGCCGGCAGGAGAAAAACAACCAGAGAAAATGAAGGCAGCGACGAACAAACCTTCGCTCTGTGAAGGCCTTGCTGTATCATCGAGCCACATTAAGGACAAACAAGGTGGCTATGTGATAACACAGCGCAGGTTGACTCAAATTATGGTAGAAGTGTTGCGTCAGGCCAGAAGTCTGAGATACAAACACAGCAAAATAGTGTAAAAAGGTTTCTTTCCTTAGATGTAACACTTTATATCAGCTCCATTAGAGAAAAAAACAGTCAACACTTTTTCACCTCTTAAGTAACAGCGTAAATAAGGAAGGCTGAATTACAAATGGGTGTAATTTATTTATTATATATATTAGATTTTCGTCAGTAACAAAACAAAAAATGTATCACCAACCAAAGACGGGGCTGCAATGAATTCAAGTGTGAAAAATAAAGCTTGAAGTGAAGGCCAAAGATTGATTAGAGCTGAAGCAGTGAGGATTTAGGTTGATTCATGCAGGGTTTGTGACTGATGGGTTAATAACAGGACAAATACCATTGGCTCATTATGGATGGATAATAACAGACAGATATTGACCCCACAAATCACAGAGAAATCTCCCATCATTCACTCGCAGTATACAATAGACCACACAGACATAACAAAGCACATGCACATAAATAGACACTATCACAGCCCCACATCACAATTTGCACAACCGTTTTCTTCAGCAGTGTAATATCGACGTGCCATTTGTTTGCCCCTTCTCGAGAATTTATCGTACATCATCTCTTATGAAGACGTGCTCTCTGGAGCTACAGGAGGAATTGCTTCTCAACATACATTCGAAAGGTCACCCTTGTTATGCTAAATTTGCTTCTTACTTGCCAACAATATGGGAAGATTAAGTATGTTTAGATGTGTTTAAATACATATTACCAGTGACTTTATACCTTACTTATAGGGCTTTGTATTCCTGGGGAACATAGGCCATCGATAAAACCTTTCCACCCTCGTCTGTCTTGGGCCATGTTCTCCAGTGGTTGCCACGTGTTTATATACCACTATACCACGCTTTTAAGACGTTTAGTCTCTTTGGGCTAATATGCATCATATAATTTCGCTGAAATCAGGTAGTTTTTAAATGAAAACTCTGAATTTAGAAAGGAAAATAGTAACTTCAGATGTCAGATAAATCTATTAGAGTAAAAAGTACATCTTTATGCCTCTTCCTAAAGTATAGTGGAGTAAATATGAGTCCCCAAAATGGAAATAATCAATTACAATACCATTACCTCAAAGTTGTACCAGTGGGCCCGGTCCAGTGTGAAGATACTGGTATCATATGAAACTAGAAAACCTACCAACCATGTCGTGTTAGCTTGTCGGGAAGAACGCTAAATAACGCTCCAAATTTACGCTAAATTTTGAAGTAGTGGCAGTATTCTCAATGGAAAAAAAAAACTTATTTTTTTATATATATACTGTATATATATTTTTGAGTTTAAGTTTGCCATCTCTTGCATAATGGACATACATCTCATTCAGGCTATGTCATATCTTTATGTGAATGCCACTTTCAAAAATGTGTGTGCTATATTTCACTGTAATGTACAGTATGTCACCCAGAACCAAGAACAGTAAGCCCCATGCATGTCTCCTTAAAGCTGACATGTTAAATTACCCTGGTTCCCAAAAAATTACTATGTCACAAAACATAGTAAACAAAAGTAGTGCAACAGCCCCAGCAGTGCTTGTCGCTTTGCAAACCTCAAAGAGGTTCATTTTGTCTGGTGCCGACTGACATAAGGGAAGGGTATTAGTTTGTGATTGCTCGATCAAACATTTAATTTGTTCCTTTTCCATCAGACAGCAGTTCACCACTCAGTCTATCAGCCAGCCAGGAAGTGCAACCAACACAGTAGTCTATTGTGTTTCGTATGAATGTGCATAAGTGTGTGCATGTGTGTATAAGCGTGGGCTTTCTTCTCCCGCTGCATCAAAACGAAAACCCCAAACATGTCTCTCGGTGTGAATCGTTTTTCTACGGTATTTCTGTGTGATCTCATTAGACCAGAACAACAACGAGCTGCCAGGACAAAAGAACAGAGTGCAGCAGAGGTGAACAACAACAACACCAGTTCCCAGCCACAGCATTGTCAACTCCTATGGGCACGTTCTAAAGGTTGAGAATGATGAAAAGCAAAGTAACACCCCCAGGCCAGCCTCTGAACACTGCCTAGAGGCTCCCAGAGTACTGCACTCTCAGCAAGTCAACTAGAGTACAGAGCACTGCGGCCTCCTGCCTCAAAACAAGAACTGAAGAGTTTTACTGCAAAGTCAGATACGCAGCAGTGAAATACAGTGACATTGATTTCTGTAAAAGAATTAACTGAACAAAATACTGTTACAAAAGACAGTACAGTGAAGTATGAAACAGGTACATTTTCAACACACTTTGGTCCCATTTTGGATGTTACTGTTCATCAGTACAGCTGTTTAGTAATGGCGTAGAAAGATGCAGCTAATTAATGGGTTGACCAGCTAGGCTATAAACTACTGATACTATGGACCTTTGCCACAGCTTAACAACAGAAACCAATAATGAATATAAACAAGAAGGTTTTAATGCAGACATATGCTGCAGGGACTACAAGAATCATCATATTGGTGTGATTGTATTGCATCAAAGGGTTAAAATCAAGCATTTATGAAGTGCTTAGATGATATTTGAGAATATCGCGATATATATCGTATCGCAATATTGCCTAAAAATATTGTGATATTATTTTTAGGCCATATCACCCAGCCCTAGCTCGAGCAGCCAACAGTCAAACAGAGATTTGTATTTAGTCTGTTCTTTTGTCTTTTATTGAACTTTATTTTGAAATTCAATCTAACATTTGCTTTTTTTCTTGTGAAATTGAGCATAGATTCGTGGGGGGAGAAATCGATACAGCATAGTATTGGGATATTTTCCGTGCAATATTGTATCGCTACTAGGACGTCAAGTATCAATCTATTATTATATAAACTATTAACCTCTTAACAATCCGATGGCCTGCCGGCGGGCATTGTCACTCGTTTTTCAGAGATTGTAGCGGGCTCAGTCTTAAAGCTAGAGTGTAGATATCTAAGGAATCTATTGGTACCAACCACGTCATGTTTACGTGTCGGGAAGAATGCTTAATAGCGCTCCAAAGTTACGCCAAATTTTGGCAAGGAAAAACTGGCATGGCCATTTTCCAAGTGGTCTCTTTACCTCTCACCTCAAGATATGTGAATTAAAACTCTGAGATGAACAGAGTGAAAACTGTATCTCATTAGACAAACCAGATGTTGGCAAACTACATAATTTGCAGTTGAAAAAAGGTAATATATCGCAGTAAATCGCAATGCTCAGCATAACGCAAAATGTTTGAAATCGCAATAAGATTGTATCGTGACCAAAGTACCGCGATAAAATCGTATCGTGGGGCCTCTGGTGATTCCCACCTCTAATAGACATGCAGCCTGTGGCGCGGGGTCATAAGGAGGTATTACTTCATATTACGGGGTCACAAGCAATACAAGTTTGGGAACCACTGTTCTGTTCTGTTAAAAAACTCTCTCTCTCCTCTCCTCTGTAATATCGATGGAAACCAATTTGGAAATGATGTTTGATTATTAATAGCTAATGCATGCTAATACATTCGACTGATCTACAGTAGATTTATAGATGTGCATAAATGCATATTGAAAACAAATTATACAAAAGCTGTCACGCCTGCACATTCATTGAAATATTAAAGATACCCGACACTTCACACTGTCAGGAATGGAAATGAGAGTTACCAATCTTCTTGACAAGTGAGATATAACTGAAACATCCTTAACAACAGCTTTGACTCTTTCTCTCTACCAGACTTGTATCGTTCCCTCTCTTTCTCCACTCTGCCAGGATTGCGATGTTTTGGGCTGTGATGAAGGCTTCGGTTTTCGCGACGACAGAGTAATTAAAGGGATTGATTGCAACACAGGGGGAAGCATTGCGACGTGTGCACAATACACACTCGCTGACTCGTGCGCACACATTTCGGGAGATGCATCACTTCCACTCTATTTCACAGACATTTGAAATCACAGTGCTAAATGTACCAAGTCATTCCAACATAAATCCTGCATGCGATGAACAGCATGAATTAGCACCATGGGATAGAATAAAACAGTGTCAGGGTGGCAAGTTTATAGGACAAGGCTTCCAAAATTGCAGGAAAAGATTGTTTTTCTACAGTATATTGCGTATTAAACTATACTTTATATGTAGTAGTAATATCACTAGAAAATAGACAAAGTGACAACAAATAATTGTTGGTTTTGTTTTCAAAAAGGCTATTTAGACATTAAAAAACAGAGGCACTTCCAAAGTTGCCTTTAAATAGAGGGTATTATGGAAAATCAGAATTATCTAGTGTTGTGTGAGTTGATTATATTATTGATGTTACTTAAGTGCTGTTAAAGCTGCTACATTAACTTTTTGACGTAATGAAATTGCACCACTCAAACAAGCCACTCTAAACTGCCTCTCGGTGCGGTGTCACAAGTGGGAATCATAATGATATTCAGTGTTAATAGTGTGACTATGCAACTTTTGAGTGAAGAAATATCCCATTCTTCCTCTTAGGCCTAGTCTACACGTACACGGGTATTTTGTAAACAGCATTTTTCTCCTGTTTATGACGTACCATGTGTCCAGACCTGTTAATGACTCAGCTCAGACCCACTCAGGTAGACATAGGGGGTTTAGTGCAACAGTATATGTTCTGGCTAAACATACTGGTAGAACCTTAAAGGACCAGTGCGTAGGATTTGGCGGTATCTTGGGGTTGAGGTGAAGAGATTGCAACCAACTGAAGCCTCTCCCATGTGCCAAGTGTGTTGGAGAGCTACGGTGGCCAACGCAAAAACGCGAATGGCAACTCTGTAGAGCCAGTTGGAGCAGAGCCAGTGCGTAGAGTGTGTGTGTGTACGAAGGAAGTGAGTTGTGAAGCAAGAGAGAGAGAGAGAGTGGCGTAGATGGGAGAGAGTAACGTTATCGACTCCGGCCCAAGCAGGAAAAGTTAACAATGTTTGGTTTGTCCGTACTGGGCTATTGTTGAAATATGGCGGACTTGCTCCCCTATGTAGATCTAAACAGCTCATTATAAGGTAACAAAATCACGATTCTTATTATCAGGTGATTATACACTAAAGAAAACATACTTATTAATATTATATTCCATTTCTGCCAAAAGATTGCCCTAATTGTTACACATTGGTCTTTTAACCAGTGCAGAGAAGCTACTGTATATACGAATTACAGTATTCAAGCCTATACGTTTAGGAAAAGAAGTGACATAATGCCGTATGAGTAAATAAGAGAAATGACACGAGTGTTGTTACCGCGAGTGAAAATTGGCAACCATAGAGTAAAACCTGAAAATGTGCTTCTCCACTTCACTCTGCTCTGTTACACATTTAACAGCAAAAAATGGAGGAAAAATATACCTCTCTATAAATGACAGAGAAGTGGCTGCCTGATTAATAGTATATGATCCGGTCTAAGATGTTAGCCATTTTTCCAGCTCTGGTTATAAAGCAATCAGAGAGAATATCGTTTCCAATAGTTTTGAAAGGTTGCAGGGAGGTGAAGTAGAACCAGGTGACACACAGGCCATTTTTCTACAGCAAATGAGAAGGTTATTTGTGGCCTTGATTGGAGCTTCGTGCGCAATGTGACCTAAGAGAACGACAGCCCCGCCGGGTTGATTCAAGACCGGTCATTATTGCTGAGGCTGGAATTGATCTGCTATAAAATAAACAACTGTCTGTTAACACTTCAGTTGTTTGAGGTGATTTGAAATATACCTGTAATTGCAATGCACCGATGGAGGAATTTTTTTTGGATGGTAGAAAGTGGGCAAAATTGTCTGGTTGATTCGGAGTAGAATGATTGGGAAGATGAGAATAACATTATTCGGAACTATGTGCCCTGCAGAATTTCTGCAAGACTCATTTCAGAAATTCTGAGAGGTGAGTTATTCTCTCTTTAGAGGAAGGAAGGAGCGGTGCATTCATTTGAAAAGTCAACATTTTTTAAACATCTTTAGTCGTTGGTGAAAAATCCGCTTTTACATCATGTTCACATGTTGCATCAGTATCTTTTAACATTTGACAAAAGAAGGGTCAGAGTCGTCACCTACTCAAATCACAATGGACATGAAAAATGACTTAATTGAAAACATCTTTGAAAGGGAAGTGAAGGTTTGGGACTCCTTTAACTTACCTCCCATTTACCGTCTTATCCACTTCATGTAGAAAACCGTTATGACTTTAATGTCAGATGAAAATTCTCAAAGGGATATGTGGAAATATGAGGAAGTACCTGAAAATAAAATGTCAAAAAGTCTGGTGATGTTTCTGGGTTGTTAGCGAAAGTTATTGAAAGTTGAGTTTTCAATAAAACGCCGAAACTGAATAATCTGTCACTTTTTTTTTTTTGCGACAGAAATCAGGGACTCTGTAATTTCAGCGCTGTCATGTTCTTAACCTACATTAACCTCATAGCCCCAGTGTGATTTGACAGTCAAAATGAGAGCAAATAATTAAACCATCAAAAAGGTGTCGCTGTCCAAATAGCATTGCAGATCAGTGCGTACTGCAACGCATCAACGAAAGCGAGCAAACACCTCGTCTTCTGAAGGTGGAGATTGAAGTGACAAGTTAACGTGCTGCGTAAACCATTCAGCATGTCGGTAAATACCAAGAGGAATATTATCAAAGACATCAAGCATCATGTATATATCAAGATGCCTCACATCTCGGCCCGGAGAGAGCTGTCGGTCTGCTAAAAACACTGAAATGTCAAGAACTGAAGACAACTGTGATGTAGTCACGTCTCATTTCTGTCAACTAGGAAGACGGAGCTGAAAGATCAGATGTAAATAACTGCTGTAGCACAAACAGGCTTCAACACTGATTATTCTTCTTCCTCTACTGTCAAGACAATACCATTCCCACTTCGCTACGCCATTAACTTTATCAGTGACTGCTGGAGCCATTGAAATGTCAGAAGCAATCGAATTACAAGGAAGAGGTTTTTTTCCCCCCTTTTCTTTTTATTTTCCATAAACTGTTCTTTCATGTTCGACAATGTATGAATTATGCACATTTCACTCAGGTGCCCTTTGATCCCACGGTAATGAGATCCTTTAATAAATCACTTAGATTCTCTTCTCTACCTGCCATCCACTTTGTGGAAATCTCTTCTTTCTTGACATTGCTCTTTAGTAAAACTGTATTTAGTGATTTGTGAGCACCTGGGAGCAGAAAGACTCCAAAATTAACTAACAGCAGCAAACCTTGATTATACTATGAGGTACTTCTGGATAATGTATTAAGAAATAATGTCAGAAAAAATCATGAAAATACCATGTAGGACATATCATGAAAACCTCACTTTTTCAGTGCTTGTGCTCATACAGTTGGGTGTCTGGACTGTGAAATAAGACAACACAGTCAGTTTTTTTTGTGGGCTGTTTAGATCAGAAAACATGTGATTCAACAAGCTACTCAGGTTTGGCTCCCCTTCCTATGTTACATACAGGCTCATTAGAATAAATCACCCACAGCTTGAGAACTACTAGGTGCAGCATATTTTCTCACAAGCCAATCAGAGCAGACTTGGCTTTTTCAGGAGGGGGTCTTAAAGAGACAGGAGCTAAAACAGAGCGCTTTAGACAGAGATCCTAGACAGTATTTAAAGATGGACAACATGACAGCTCCCCAAAAGTGAAGCCAAAATTTCTCGATCGCCCCCTGGTGGCTGGCTGCAGAATAGGTCATAAAGCCCGCCTCCCTCCATGTTAACGGATGGGATATGGGACAAACTAAAAAGTCAAAGTACACGTCAAATAAATTTTTCCTAAAGATGGTTTCTGTCATTTTAGGTAGTTCTTATCACGCTGATGAATGTTCAAGAGTTAATTTTTCTCATGACTTTTGTTTTAATGAGTTATTTGATGCTATAAAACCGGGGTGAGACGTCATGATTGACAGCTGTGAGTCTCTCTCGCTGACAAGTTGCGGCCGTGCTCGGCTTGCGTTTGGCTCGGGCGGTTGACCTCGATACCACGGCTCCACCGCCCGATCAGTACTGCGCAGACGCAATGACATTAAAATCTCAAATGGCAGCTCCAGTGTCTGGGATATTTTGGCTTCACTTTTGTACAGTGGGAGGAAGTGGAGACGCGTCGGCCAACGTTATATACAGCCTGTGGGGTGAATACAGGTATACCCAGACAGACGGTATGAGAAAAATAACATGTTTTTTGAATATTAAAGCATGAAAAGATGTTCTATTAGAAACTCAAAATACAAGTATGAACTTGAAATTGAGCATTATATGTCCCCTTTCAATACAATTTGCAAGTAATTGCTTTCCTGGCAGTAAAAATAGTTCAGGTAATGTGCTTCTACAGTCTTTGGTTCCAATAGTGAAGCCTTGAGACTGGCCTCCCACGAAAAAACATCATTTGTTTCAGCAGATTTAAAAAAAATGGCATGTTTTTGGTATAAGTACCCCATAATGTTCTCCAGCGGCCGGAAGAATTACGACTGTCGGGAGCAAAGGAGGAAGTAGTGTGACGTTATTATAGAGCTGTAAAGTCCACAAAGGGAGCAGGTCAGGGTGGATGGATCAGTCAACAAAACGTTGGACTTAAATGTGGCTCCTAACCTTAAGCAAATGGTTATTAATGGAACCATGTCACCAAGTTTTGGAGAAATACAAATTTTTTTCTGATGGCACTATGAAAAGTCAAGGGATCACCAAAGTCACAAAGGCCAAGCAAGTCGGCACTGATTTGCACTGTAATCCATCTAACAGTCGTTGAGACATTCCACTCTGAACCACAACTGTCAACCTGCTGGTGGCGGTGGAGGAAAAGTCAGGGGGCAACCAACTTGTCACTCGATCTCAATCACATGAACCAAATTCACACCAGGCAGCGGCGAAGTGCAGCTCCCCGCAATAATTAAATTTTTCTGCGGCCGAGAAGCGTACTCATGTGTTTCAGGCGGGGAGAAATTCGTTGTAACATAGGTCAACATGTCACAGGAGTCGCATGATCTGTTTATTGATTGACTGCGGGTACTCTCTGGCCGCACTTCGCCACTAAAAGTTAAACTTTTCCTAACTTTTGTTTGGCCGCACTTCGCCACAGAATCACACGGCCGAAGCTCGCTAAGCTCAGGAGCAGCCGCCACCACAGGCCGCACTTTGCTGCTGGTTTGGTGTGAATTCAGCGAAAATCTGTCACACCAAACCAATACAGCAAGTCGCCAACTGGGAGGTTGGTTCTCAGTTTAACTCTGTCAAATTACAGAGAGTAGTTTGAGTCAATGTCGGTCTCAATAAATTGCTTAATAGAGCTTCTTTTCTGGTTTAGATTTACTCACAGGCTTTTCCAATTACACAATTTTGCTGCATCTTCACTAAACAGTCACTTTATTGATGATAGCTCAACATAGACTGCAAAACACAGGTCAAATTTGGAAGTGTTCCAAATTTCAACAGTGCTCTGCACAAACAGCAAACTGCTTTTTTTCCATCAGCGTATACATATTCAGTCATTTATACATTCGCTTGTTGCCCGTTATCTCAGTGACTGAAAAAATAAGGCTGTTTTCATGCTGAATGTGGATAAACTGTCAGCAGTGGATATTTGATGGTGTTTCTATCTCAACGTGATCCTGTGAGTGGTGGCCGGTGAAAGCAGCTTTTGAAAAGCAATGTGCAAAACGGGGGTATGCAAATGTCTGGGAAAATGGCACAAATATCACTGTTAAGTATTTTCTATCACAAGGTGGCAATATTTACAAGTCTTGTAAACACACACTCACACAGAATGATGTGTAAAATACAGAGTGCAGAGACGGAACAGAATGAAACCTTTGACATTTCCCCAGCAAATCATCCCCCAAAACATTTGTCATAGTGCTCTCTATGCAGAAACACGGGGAAGCTGACAGCTAAACTAGCAAAAAGCCGCTGGAGACTCAAAGGCACAGTTGGTGTTACAATGACAACTTTGTCTAGCTTGCATGAACCTAGTGCCCCTGGAACATAATTTAGATTCCCCCCGGGATGGTGCTGGGAGCGGCTGCGGTGCGACCACGCTTACTTTGTGTCTGCGGGTGGCTGGGGAATTTGATTTTGTCTTTACTGCTCTGCGCTGTCCACGGCGTTGATTATTATTCTGAGAGAAAACCATATCTCAAGCTGATACATATTTCATGCTGCTTGTGGAGTTCTCATCTGTGAATGCATGAGCCCATTCAATAATGCGCTTCATTTTTTGAGGGTAATATATTTTATTTCTAATCCCAAACAGTTAAAGTGGCTATCTTTTTGCTCACTCACCCGCCCACCTCAATGTCCTCTGCACTGTTACTCTGCCTGTGTTTACTCTTAACTCTCTCTGCCTTTCCTGCCTTCTGCACGCACGGATGAAAGTGTATTTGGTTTTGAAAGAAGAAAAGGTTAATGCAGGTCTGAAAGCACGGGGCACTGACATCCTGAAAAGAGATGGCTACTGAGAGGAATTAAAGTCAAGATGTCTGAATCCAGATCACTATTTTTACTCATGTGAGTCAGTGTTTAAAGATAGCTGGGAGCATTAAGATCATAGAGCTGTTGTTTAGGGGCTTTTAGTCGTTGAATATCACCCAAACACTTCCGTGTGCTCCTGCCTGGTTGTAGAGATGGATATTGTTAGGATATTACTCATGCCTGTATTGATACTGATATTGCGTAACAGTACCCATACTTCTAGGTACTCGTCTGATAGAACAAATCAGAAAATGTCCTTGAGGTTTTGTTTCTGCCTTACGACATATAAGAGGCTAACAGCACTAGATAAGTAGCTTCTCATTTTGCGACCACTTTTAAAGATGACTATGATTTGTAACTAGTTGCACCGGTGGTCCTTTATGTTTTGTTTATAGGTTCAGCCCCGTTACACACAAAGGCTGTCAAGTAGTATTGGCTATATTTTTATTCACTTTGCTAAAGTTATCCCGGTCTAAAGCACATTTTTTAATCCGTCTACCATATAGTAACTAGGGATGTCATGGTACCTGAAATCTAGTAGTCAATACCAATACCAGTGAATTTACATGATTCTCGATACCAATTCGATACCACTGTTAAAAAAACAAACAAAAACAAAAAAACAATAAATCCCATGTAATTCAACACGCACTCCTTTATTAAAACATTTGAACATTACAAAAAACAGAGGCATGTAGCCTTTAAGTAATAAATAAAAAGAAACGTCTATTAACATTGCAAAACAGAACAGTGGCATGTAGCCTTCAAGTATTTAAAGTCTTGAAGTCTTTGAGGTGCTTTGCAAAATTGGAAGTATTTCCTCCTTTGGAAAGAAAAGTACGACGGCACCGCATACTGTTTTTTGGGAATCTATTATTACTCCTTGTAAATCAGCCTCGAACGCAAAGTACTTCCATACCCGACTCTTGCTATTTGTTTTCTCAACGAGTTGAGGCGGAGGTAACGCTGCAGCAGCTGCCATCTTTCACGTCTCGTGTTGTTGTTTTTTTCCGTGCTGTTACGGCGTTCTTCTTCTTCCTTCATTTAATGGCAGATGAGAACACTTGTAAGCGTATACTGCCCCCATTAGATCCAGAAGAATCGCATCTCCAGTACCTCCGCTCCAGTACCAAATGACCATTACAGGCAAACGAGTACCGTCACATTTTTTGAATTTTGGAACCGAGTTGGTACCAAGTATCGGTTCTCATGACATCCGTAATAGTTACCAGAGTCCACAGACTCTTGGGAACGTGTCATCAATTGCTGACGGCTACTTTTGCAGAATGTTAACGTGCAAGCTCTATGGGCAGAGCATGCACACCGGAGACTTCAGCCGGCTCGAGCCAGCTTACTTCCAGTTTAGCCCTATGTTAAGTTGAATGGGGATAAAATAATTGAATCGTGCGGCTCTACTAGACTTTCTGACCGTTATCGGACCGAATTGATCAATTTCTGATAGTGAAACGAGTCAATTCACGGGAGGTTGTGATGCTCAAAACAATTTATCCAACGAACTCCACCGATCCAACAGTAGTGATGGAGTATTCTACTGATTATTCCATCAACCAATAGAGTAATCGGATAAAAAATACTTTTGATTAATGAAAGAGCAATAGTAAATATACAAAAGAGAGAATAAAACGAGTCTCTCTTAAATGATGACATGATGACAATTGCTTATCACCAATCTGACCAATCGGGTGCCAGTTAGACCCGTTCGTGCAGCCCATTGCTTTTCAACTTTAAATCTTCTACATTATAAGCTTATCTGGCATTTGGAAAGTCTGATTCAGTCAGCGGATGCTTGACATCATTAGCCCATTCATAACGATCATCAATAACTCTGCCAGACTGAATAATTGAATTGACCCAGCAATCTATGCTCCTATATTCAGGTTTACTGAACTGAAGGCTGAACTTTCATTACGTCAAGTCTGTGAACTCTCGAGTGTTGCAACTCATTGTCTCACTGCATTAGAATTTCAAAGTAATTGAACAAGGGGCAAGCGCTAACATTGATCCCATTGTAGTCCAAAATGGTATCACGCAGCAAGTGATATTGAATACGGCATTATTTCACAAGATGCAGTGTCTTTTCCTCCTGCAGGTTTACTTATTACTGAAAGAATTTGGGGTTATTCTTAATTCCCTAATGTGTGTTAATGTTACAGATGAGGCCGATTTCCATTTAATCAGAATGAGTTTTCACAATGGATCACATCTCATAAAGAAGACGGATTTCAGTGAAGACAAATTTATTAACATTTAGCACTTTCTCTCTTTTCTTTATACCCTTTTCTCCAATTTCCCATAGCCTCTCTTGTATTTGGTCTCGTCTGTTGTAGAGAGTGTTTCTGGAGGTAAACAACGGCGTTTTGCCACCACCCACAGGTACCTATCCTTATCAGTGGTCAGCAGGGTACTCCGCCCGCTCGACCTCCCTCCGCTCGCCGCCGTTTTTCCCTCAATCCCCTGACCTCCCCCACTCCTACTTCTTAACATCCCATCCCACCCCTGTCAAGCTCCACACTGATTTCATCTCGCCTATAGCTGAGACCAGCTCCCAGTTGTTCTTCTATCTCTCTATCGCCGGATCTCTCCTTTAGCCCATCCATCCCGGTGATAGCACCTGCCCACTGGTCATAAAATGCCTTCCAAAGTAATTTTCTAACCTTAAATGGGACAGAGTTTGTCGAGTGATTCAAGGTTAAGCCTCACCCATCTGAGCTGTATACTTGTTCTCATTTATCTGCATCTGCATTGTTGTCAATTTTCTCATTATAAACAGTCTACAAGTTTAGATAGAGGCCAAGAAAAGATATCAGTGAATGAAATGAAAAGAGTGAATGAAAAGATGGTCAGTCCAGGGACATTTTTTTAAATGTTATTTAATAGGATTGTCAGAAGCCAAGGTAAAGATAGTGAAGGAGCAGAGAAAAATACTGAGGAAAAAGCTACCTTTTTTCTTTTATTACTGTAGTATTGTATCTTTAATACTGTAGTTTTTTTTTCATAATAGAACAAATATACAAGTTATTATTAAAGTGCACTTAAATATGTATCAATACATTTTTATTCTCATACAACGGTTCGTATATCTTAAAATAAATTATTCCTAATGTTTTGTGCGTTCTTTACTTTTCAAAGTAACTGAGCATTAGTGGGATTAGAAGTTGCAATGTTATTTGTATTTTTTTTTTTAAAATGTAATCCCTATAATGCATTACTGCACAACACTATTAGAGCGGGCAATGTCGCTGTAATTGAGCCCAACAGGGAAAGGAATAGGAGCAGTCAGACATTTCGAAAAGTCTGGTGTTTTCTCTTAATCAGAAATCAGTTTTAATATTTTGTGTTGGAGGGAATTGTAGCAAAGCATACTGATTTCTCAAAATCTGTTGATAGCTGTGTGGTTTTTAGGTCACCGTCAGTGTCAATCTAATCAAACCTTACCTACACTGTCCTGATAAAGCTGATTAGCTGAGTTTTTGAGTGTTAATATCTTCATAAACAATACTTAATTCTTTTTACTTTGATTATTGCTTATTAAGCCGTGAATATTTTATGTTATGGAGAAATACTTTAAAGCCAATTTTTTTTTAGGGGCTTTAAAGTAATTACATTTTCCACTTATGAGCTGCGGCAGGAATATGTTATGTTCACAGTAAAGTAGAAGAGAGTTTTATCTGAGCTACGGCAAAAATGAGCAAAGCACCTCTGGAATGTTCTTTTGCATACTGCATGTAAACATGTTACTTTTAGCTCTTAGTCTCTGCAAGCTGTAGTTGTAGCTGGCTTACTTTGCGTGCTAAATCATTGGCAGGAGAACACATAACAGGCAGAGATGTTTTCTGCTTTTGGGTACATGCATGCAGGGAAATTTTAGGTGGGGTTATTAAAAAGTGCATTTAAATGTCTAAACACATGAAAAGCTTTTTAAAGGTCCCAGATTGTAGAAAATCACATTTCCCTGTCTTTTTTTTTTATTCTTAAGCAGGTCTAGGTAGATAGGTAGAGAGATGCACACAACCCGTAGTCAGGAATCAAACGCCATCAAAGCCTTTAAACGAGCCGTCAGGACTTCCGTAAGGTTGTGATGTCACAACTATACAGTCACCTGTAGAAGAGCCGCTAAACTCCTGATAGTTGACATATCAGGTGAGTCCCTCCCTGCAGTAACGCTGTGAATATGGTGACAGTGCAGAAGCGTAGGAGCGGAAAAACGCTGACCAATCAGAGCAGACTGGGCTTTTTCGGGAGGAGGGCTTAAAGAAACAGGCGCTAAAATGTAACGTTTCAGACAGAGGGTGAATGCAGGTATATTTAGACTGACAGTATGAGGAAAGTTAAGTGTTTTTTGAACATTAAAGCATGTAAACATGTTCTAGTATAAACCCAAAATACTAGGGGTTGGGGAAAAAATCGATTGAACTATGTAACGTGATTTTTTTTATTTTTTTTATTTTAACATTTTGAAATAGATTTTTTAATGCCAGAATCGATATAAGTGATTCATTTGAGTTGAAGGTTACCATTTTTATTGCTGTAGTCCAAGTAATGGGATGTCATATCTATTTCAATAACCAAAACAAAGCCGAAATGAGCCGAAACCAAAATTTTCTAAATAAGTTGTCAACAACGGAAACTGTATATACAAAATACATATATGGAAATAAGATTGATTGGATTATATTCACCAGAAGTATAAAACATTACATGTCCCTTATAAATTAAAAAGAAACTACCACTTATTTGTGAGGGAAATGTCTTTACTCTTTGATTTTGGGGTTGCTGGAAAAAAAAAAAAAATCCTGACAATGAATGATACATTTGACTTCAGGACATCTCTGACTACATACATGCTGAACATCTAACATTTTTACTACTAGAAATTAAGATATTTTCCACAGTAAAAGTCCCTAGAAGTGCATGATTCAACTGTTTCTCATGGTGTAGTGTTAAAAAACTTAAAAATAATCGTAATACTGTAAAATCGCAATACTTAAAAATCACAATGCATATCGAATTGGCACCCAAGCATCATGATGGTATCGAATTGGTGGAATAGGTGTATCGTCCCAGCTCTACAAAATACAAGTATGAGCCTGAAAATGAGCCGGATATGTCCCCTTTTGAAATAGACCTGTAACCAGGATGTGAAGCAGTATCTAGACTGCTTGTTTGAAATTGCCATCTAAGAAGAAAAAATCTATATATCCTAAAACAAAAGTTGGAGTTTTATCACTTTTTATTCAACACTCTGAATGACCCCCCCCACACACACACATACACACACACACAGCTGTGTTTATTAACTCAAGAGCTGCTTCAGTACGTTCCAAAGCAATCTTCCCGGCAGCATAAAGCAATCCATGATTCCCTCTTTGGATCCTCTGCGTCGTGATCCTGACCTCACCTTTTCACCTCGGCTCTTAATAACCCATCACCTCTTTTGGCTCATCCCATTGTCGTCTACAGCTGAAGCTCTCTTCACCGAGGGAATGTCCGGGTAGTGGAGCCACTGCTTCAACTCCCATTGCACACAAATACACACACATACACACACACACACACACACATGCCACTCCTTGACGCATAACAAAATGAACCTGCAACCTCTATATCCCCATACAGCCTCCCTCTCCCCCTCTGCTCACCTCACACTGACTGTGGAGAGTGATTTAAGGATTCAGCAGCAGGCCTGATGATGGTGTGTGCAGCCCAGGAGGTCACTACTGCGAATTAATGAAATATACATCTTCCCCACTGCAAGGCGGCTTCCACCTGAAACTCCAGCCACGAGATTAGATTTGTGAAGGCACAAACACACACATACGTGAACACACAGCACACTTTGTGAATGCACATGCCGGCACAAGCATGCAAACTAGTGTCAAGCTACTTAGCCATCGTATGCATAGATCAAGGTTATAATCAGGGCTGTCGAAATTAACGCGATAACGCGTTAACGCAGATTCGTTTTAACACCTAATTTCTTTAACTCAATAACAAAATCAATCTTTCAGAGGTTGTACCAGATGGAAAACCAAAGGATGCTAAATAACGCTCCAAACTTGCGCTAAATTTTGGCGAGGGAAAACTGTCATGGCCATTTTCAAAGGGGTTCCTTGACCTCTGATCTCAAGATGAGAATGTGAATGTGAATGAAAATGGGTTCTATGGGTACCCACGAGTCTCCCCTTTACAGACATGCCCACTTTATGATAATCACATGCAGTTTTGGGGCAAGTCATAGTCAAGTCAGCAAACTGACACACTGACAGCTGTTGTTGCCTGTTGGGCTGCAGTTTGCCATGTTATGATTTGAGCATATTTTTTATGCTAAATGCAGTACCTGTGAGGGTTTCTGGATAATATTTGTCATTGTTTAGTGTTTTTATTTGATTTCCAATAATAAATATATACATACATTTGCATAAAGCAAGCATATTTGCCAACTCCCATGTTGATAAGAGTGTTAAATACTTGACAAATCTCCCTCTAAGGTACATTTTGAACAGGAAAATGAATTTGAATTTTCAATTAGTTTTAATATTATTTTATTTTTGACTTTTCAATTTAATTTGAGTTCAGTTTTAGTTAGTTTTCAGAGTGTGTTTGCTAGTTTTAGTTTAGTTTGTTTTTCAGAAATGTTTAGTTTTAGTTTTGAAATTTTTAGTTTGAGTTTTACAGTAGTTTTAGTTTGTTATTGTTAGGGCCAGTTATAATGTCTAAGAAGTATGTAGCTGCATATACATACTAAATACATGGCTGGAGAACTGTGTCCAGGAATGGCCATAATGTTTAATGTTAAGTCTTTGCGCTACTTTAGTGTCCGATGTGAAGAAATTGTGGCATGGCGCCGTCTACTGGAACGTCAACTCCGTTCAATTTCTGTGGTTCAACGTCACGAGATTTGACGTAAATTCATGCCAACTTCTTTTTTTTGGTTGTGATATATTAAAGCTAAAAAAAACTAAAACTATATATAGTTTTAGTTTGTTTTATTTTTTCTCAAAGAATTTAGTTTTTATTTGTTTCAGTTTAATAAAAAAAATATTTTTTTATTTTCGATTTAGTTTACTATAATGACCCTGACACAGATACATACTCAAATGCATGAATGTAGTGTTCATTGTTTTGTCTGCCGCTACCTTAACCCTGCTAATAGTCCAACCTCGAATAGAGCCCAGGTTTGTTTAACTACCGACATTGTCAGCAGTGCAGTTCCTCCATCTTCATTACAAAGAAAAGGCCCCAAATGCTGTTTTAATGGTCGCTTTTTATCGGTTGTCTCCCAGTGCAACGTGTCCTCAGAGCTGCACAGCAAATTTACACATGGGCTTAAGCGTAGGATCTCCAACTGAAGGGTATTTAGCTGATAAAACCTCCAGGGGTGGATGGGGATATGTATTATAGATGGGGAGAAGGTGATTTGTTGTTCGCAGACACGGTAGGGGAGTATGTGACATCACTCTCAATAGGACTGGCTTCTCTCTGTGGAGTCTCCATGCTCACAGTGTGGTTATGTGTATGCATGAGGGAGCACAAACACAGACACTCGCTCTTCTCATGGGCTCCCCGGATGAGGACAGTCGTTATAGAGTGATGGGCATTTAAAAGGGAGTTAGGGAACGTTCAGACGTGGGGAGTTTAAAGGGGAAACGGCACAAACTGAGACGGAGTGTCGGTGTTGTGGAGAGCAGGGAGCTTTTGCTCACTTCTGCCTTTTAATCTTTGCTAAAGTGGCAGAAAAAGGAGCACTTAAGCGGAGAGCACACAGAGTTGATATTAATGTCTCTATGCTCGAGAAAGTTTCAGAAGTAAAATCGAGACACAGTTACGAGGGGAATAGATGAGGTGCTATGTAATTAGTTCCTCATATTAGTTTGCCCGGGGTGTCTGGTCTCTCTGCATTTGTCAGTTTTATTTTGTAACAAGCATTAACAGTTCAGTTATAAGCTCCGGAGGATGAATTTTGATTTTTATGCCTTTTTTTTCTGGCACGTACAAATTGTGATAATGAATTTTCAGAGCAATCGTAGCTAATTTGGTATTTCATAGAGATAGCTCAATGTAAATTTTCATCAGTGCCACCTTCGCTTTCAAGTCATGAAGCGCATTCCTTAATTGGTGCCCGCAGGGATTTGACAAAAGTTTTTCGATCAACTTCGCAAGATAAAGAATGACCACAAGATGTGATTAATATAAATCTCTCTAACCTAACAAATACAAATATTTGACTGTGTAGATATGATTGGAGAAGACAAAAAAAGCTATCAAGATAACGAGAGCCTTGCAAAACAAACAAATCTTCAGAATATACTCCAGTAATGGAAAAAAGAACACAAATTAATAACCATCTCTGTAACACTGCGCCGTAATGAAGATACAGCAGCTACATATAGAGCCACAAATAGAATGCGAGTATTGATCGGAGATAGAAAATGATATCTGAGTAAAATAAGAACTTGTCTGACCGATGACCTGATGTTCATGCTGTGATGCACGGCAGGGCTGACTCTTACACTTACATGAGTTAAACATCATTGACTTGACTTGACAGGGTTATGGATGATAATGTCTTAATGCAATTTGATTATTTAAGCTTGCATGTCTGGATTAATGCACACATTCAGAAAATCAAACTCCTTAAAGTGACTGTTGTTGCTGGTAACACTTTGAAGAGTCATGAGATACAGCTTTGATTATTTTCTGTTCTGTATAAAGGGACAAACAGCGAGTACACATCCTGTCTTGTAGGGAATCATTTAATGTAAGGGGATACTTGATTTTTTCATATTTATGGAAGGCAAATAATGCATTGATAATACAGTGCCTTGGAACAATAGACTGTATATAAAAATGGATGTAGTCACCATGATGTCACACATTAGTTTGTGGACTTCCATCAAAGAGTATAGAAGCAAATAGACGAAACTCCGGTGTTTCTGCTGCCATTTTGGACTGAAAACTCTTATTTATAATATTTTTTATTGTTTAAAACAGGCCATTTCAGTAGAGATATTAAATATGACAATCGAATAGAAATAATTTAGTTTTACTTTCGTATGGCACTTTGTAGGCGGAAGTTTTACTGGTGCTTTCAGTCCAAAATGGCGGGAACGTAGTTTTTCCGCTGGACGCTGATGCTGTTGCAATGGAACGAACAATTGACTTTCACTTCTTGGCAATATACGTTCTTTGCTACCGTTTTGAAGCCCTGAGTTTGGCATTTTGGCCGTCGCCATCTTGTTTTTTTGGAACCAGAAGTGACCATATTTGGACGAGAGAGTGGAACTGGAGAGGAGCGAGGCCCGGCTGGGCCAGGTACCATTAGTTGCTAACGCTAGCTCTAGCTAGCTAGCTTCATTAGTAAGGTGTATCCATAGTTCACATTAACTGTAACTGGGAGCTAATTTGAACGAAAAACAGGATTAAAACAAAAAGTGCCTACGGAAAAAAAAAATAGTCGACTCCTTAGAGTCTTTTAGTACAACCGAAAGCTGATGGTAACAACGCCGTGGTAGCAACCTGTCACTAAAATGGCAACACCCTTAATTATGCCTAACTTTAAGCCTTACTATAATTGAAACAGGTGAGTTATATAACATTTCACCCCCTGTACTATTGCCATGAATGGGGAACTTAGCTATAGAGACTACAACTGTTTTTGTACCAGGTTGTTTATTTCTGCGGTCGGGTATTTTAACATTGGAGTCTATGGGGACTGACTCGCTTTTGGAGCGAGGCTGACTTGCGTTGATGCATCAGGATACACCACCCTTTACCTCAGTGGATGCTCCACATTTACCTAAGTTTGCTCCACAGTTTGGCACGTCCCAGCTCCTGTCTGTACGATGCATGCTGCAAGCGTCGAATGACATAATGCGGCCAGCGCGAGTATACCCTCTAATCATTCAGTCCATATTTCTAACCACTGTAATTTAAGTCAGTAATGCACCACTGTTCTTTCTTCTCCCTATCTAAGACATTTTACACGTGGCCACAATCAGAATCAATTCTGACAAAGGAAAGATGTTTTCCAGATGTTTCTTTTTACAGTAGATAATTATTGTTTGCCATATTCCATTTCTAAGTATAAAACATGTTTTTATGGGTTAATATGACGCCTGGTTGGCTTGTATCGTTAGTCACATGTCATTTTGATTGCTCATTAACGGACATGATGAGGTTCTATTTTTCAAGTGTCTTCCAAGTGAAAATGAAATATAAGATGGCAGCTGCGTGTTGATATGAGAGAGAGAGACAGAGAGAGGATTAGACAGTGAGAATATACTTAAGAGATCCCCTCTCCCTGTCATCATCTAAAAATCATAAAAACATAAAACTATGATGAGCCAGACTACTCGCACGATAAAACATACACATGTAGTCACACAGCGTCGGAGAAACATGTACTGTAGACACACTGACACACACACACAGTACAATATCCAGCACCGTTGGACAGCCAATTACAGAAGCAGCCTGCAGGGGAGGAGGAACAGTGGAAAGGTGGAGAGAGATGTTGTAGCAGAAGAGAAGGCATATGAGGGTTGAGGGACCCTGATGCCCATCAGCCGCTGATGTTAAACTCAGAGTCTGATCATTGCCTCTCGGCGGGCCTAGAGAGAGAGAGAGCGAGCATGAGTTTTCCCACTCGTCTCCTTCTCCTCGCCTCTTCTTCCTCTCCCCATTTTTTAATGGGCAGCCTGTTCCTTCCCCAACTCCGTCTCCTTCACTCGCAGTGTGTCGGGGCTGCTGTGCACAGCAGAAAGACAGCACTTTGATGGACGTCCTCTCATGTTCCTCTCTGTGTCTCGCTGTTGTTCACCAATCTCTTGGTCTCTCATCCCCTCCCTCTGCATGCCTCGCGCTCATAACAACCCACATAATGCCCTTCCTTTCTTTCTCACAGCTTTCTGTCCTTGTTCTGCTTTTGTGCTTTCCCCCCCCCCCCCCCCCCCCCTCATACTGTTCAATAGCATTCGTCTTCACGCCTCTTCAATCTCCTCTCGCTGTTTGATATCCGAGAGAGAAAAAATAGCAAAGCGAGACTGACCTGCCATGTACAAAATGTTTTCTCTCTGACTGTCTTTTGAGGATGAGTGGGAGCACTGTGTGTGAGCACTGTGGCTTCCCTCGTTTCAGGCAGTATCCTTCAATTTCTTATCTTTTTGTAATATGGACCTTTTGTGATGTTGTTGTTGTTTTTTTAGAATAAACTCCCTAAACTCTTGTGGTTCTCTTAGCAAGTGTAGTCAAGTACAACAGAGCAAAGGCAGTTTTCTAACGCCATTTCATTGCATGAATACCCCATTCATGCAATATAATCTATATTTGCAAACCAGCGGTGAGTGTATACGAGTACACGTGTTTACTTTGCTCATTTGGTGTTAGTGCTGATACGCCAGAGAGAAGGGTTTCATGGCCAAAAGGGGGCTCAGGGGGGCAAGAAGATCTGCTGCACCTCGGCTGTCAGTCTCAGCACCCTGTAATTTAGCTTTCTCCCCCCCAAAGCATAGCTCGCAGGAGCAGTCAGCAGTTATCAACGGAGGTGTTACACCTCATGTCAGACACTGACATATTACACCGAGCGGGACAGTGGTAGATCAGAGAAGGAGTGAGGAGGTGAAGGAGAGGAGGAGGAGATGTAGAAAATGTATCCCGCCTCTTGTTCGTGGCATGGTTTTGTGTGTGTGTTTTGTTTTTTAAAAGGGTGGAGTGGGATGTGACCAAGAGCAGAGAGTGGAGGCTAAGATGGCAAAGATGCTGTGACTTGTTTGTCTTTGATTTCTCACACACGCCCATTCAACAGAGTGTCCTTGGATGTCTAAAGCTGTGTGTTTCTTTAGGAGACTGCTAGTGTGTATGAGAACAGCCTGAATTGACGCAGCATTTTTAAACTGCTGCCAATTCATATTTGATGCCGATATATACTGTATATACACATACATTACATATATTATATTTATCTTTATAAAAATGGTTGGGTTAAAAGCTCAGAAAAGTGCTTTCGTGGCATGCTAAAAAAATCATGCACTAAAAAACTGTTAACATCAAGAGAGCATTACAATTATCGCTGTTTTACTTGAAGCAGACATGATAGAGGCTGTCTGGAGGCGTTGTGGCAAACCCCTTGGCCTCCTTCCTCTTATTGTATATCTTGTGCCATGACATTTTAACTGTGCAAACAAATGGAAATTTAAGACTACAACACTGAACCTCCAGTATTCATTATTTTTTGTGTTTCATTTAATCTCACTTATTCTAAGGGTGTTGCCTGCATGAATAATTTCAGTTGATACTGTGGTGTCTGTGCTTTTGAAATACAGTAAAAACAAGGCCAATAATATCTGTGGATAATCAAATAGCAAAATATAGACAAGAAGTATTGATCGGGCCTGTGCAGTCTTATATTATCGTATCATATTTTTATGGTATTGCATTGAGACTTGTTGTTGTTTCCACCAGTAAAAAGTTATAAGGAAGGTGGCAAGTATCGCGGGCCAGCAATGCAATACCATAAAAAGACTGATGGCAGCATTAAAGCAGGGCCCTATAGTTTCTGTGATAACAGAATCATGGACAGAATCATGGAATTGATGATTTAAAAAAGCTTTAACACCGATTCTTTAGGGTGTATCAGTTAGTGATAGTTTGGCTAGCTAGAAATGAACATGAACACAGATTATGACCGATTCTTTCACCCCCATCGTCACCAAGGTAAACATTGGACTAATTTTTCACAAGCCACATATCTTCTGAACATTCTGACACTAAAAATGTCATTTTTCATTCAGACAAATCAGGAGAATATTGACCTTTTCAAGACCTGTCTCAGCAACACACTCACGTGATCTGACAACAAACGTTCCCTTAACACCCTAGTTAACTCATTTTTGTAACGCTAAATATGGCTGTTAGCTGTGTAAATATCTAATGTTAGCAAAAGAAAATACAAATACACTATACAAATATAACCCAATCTGCTTTCTTCCATCCACACGACGTTCACAACACTTTCAAACGAGGTGGGTTGGGATGGGGGCAGAGGCGAACCAAGGCCTATTGAAAGAGGCTGGGACACGGGTCTTGGGATATGGGGTATATATCACATGCGCAGTGTAACTGGAGCTGCAGTCGTGTGTTGCGATTGACTCATTTTTACCGTGCATGTGTTGTAACCCAAACATATGACGCGTGAACACGCCATATAACCACGCCCACTTAGGAGAAAGGAAGTGTATACCATTTCAAACCATTGGCGGAGCTTGTAATGTGTTATCTTTGTGATAAAGCAAGCCTGTGATAGTTAGAAGTTTGAGGGTAAATAACACTGATCTCAGACCTCGCTGGTGAGCTTTTACACAATTTTATCTTTGTCTCCAATCGAGCCACCCCACTGTAACTGTAGTTTAAAAAAAACTATATCTTAAAAATACAGAAAAAAAAATCCCAGATGCTTAGGCCTGGCAGGGGGTCAACCCTTGGTTGCTGCAAAGAACTGAATAAAAGAATGAAACCTCCTCATGCGTTGCATAACAATGTGCTCTTAAAAAGTCATCAAGACATGCAGTAGCAGAAAAACTTCTCCAGCAAAGGGACTTCATTAATGTGCGTGTGCACGCCTGTCTGCAAGTGTGTGTGTGAATGCGATGCCATACAGAAAAAGGCACCTATACCTCACACAGCCTCACATATTAGCACACACTAGCAGCTGACGCGGAGTGAGATAAAGGCCCCGTGATGGCGGGTGGAAAACAAAGTTTCGACAGACCTTCTGACAGGGACACAGAGAGACAGACATCCAAGCAGACAGCAAAACCGACAGGTATGGCACAAAGGCAGAGCTCGGAGAGGTGCTAAGTGACAGCTTGGGAGAGAAATGAGTGACTTTAGTGCATTGTGGCATTCATGTTCTCGACTGTCGGTGAAAGGGCCCCCTGGAGACTCAGATGACACGACAAAACGACAAGAGAGAGAGGAGAAAGATGAAGTGTTCAAATGTGGCAATTTCATTACCCGCACTACTTAATGTTGATGTTTAATATCATTCCATATGATCCGGATGTCAGGATGCATTCTGTGAGCGTCTTTCTTATTTGTGTCTCCGCGGCTCCATATCTCTTGCATGTTAAACTCAGTTTCCTCAATGTTTACTTTCTCGGAGGCACTAAGTACCCGTCCTTGGGGACCCAATCATAAATTGCCGACATACAACACTAGCAAGGGAGAGGCAAGGCAGAAACAATGCGCTGGCATATAATGAGAGGCTAAAGTTAGGTTGGCCCTCTAGAGAAATATGATGCAGAGAAAAAGATGATATTTAAGGTTTCAAGGAGCTAGAAGCAATCAAGAAGAGACACTCTTGAAAAAAAACTCTACCATAAATATCGGGCACTTTTTTCAATGAATATGCTGTTTGAGACGTCATCAGATATAAAAGCTAAATTTACCCAATTAAATCAAATCTGACATTCTACAACTTCTGGTATTGCAAGATAAGCAGTCATAGCAGCAACAGAAAAATGGCAAAGCAGTGGTAAATTGAGACAAATCTTTCCATCCAATCCACTACTGTGCAGGATCATATATCGAATGGAGGAATGCATTAGTTATGCAGAATAAATCACCATTTCCACGCTCCTGGAAAGCAACAAAAAGGGGTCTGACCTTGAGTGTTTTTCACAGTGGTGTGGCAGCATGTGGAGTCACGTTCAAACTGTGACGTGAATGGCATTCGCACCGCCTTTACGCAGATGATGTATGAGTGTGAAAACCACGATGCATGATGGAATGAAGCGTCTATGCAGGATGTCAACGATGTCATTAATGTGTCCTCGCAAACGGCGGGTTTGGGCGTATTAGAATATAGTCTGGAGTGTGTGTGTGTTTGTTGGTGATATGATTCAAATGTAGTCGTACATCATCGATTGTGTAGCCACGTTCTGTTAACCTCGCAAACAGACCCTGCTTGGCTCTTTGCTGCACTTATTGATTTTGATATCGTCTTTTGCTTCACTCAGCCTATTACAAAGTCTGATTTGGCTTTATGATTTGCCGTGACCGCCTCCTGGCGAGCGCGCTATTCGCTCATTAAATTAACATGAGCGGAATCAGACAGCTCAGACACGGTCAACAGTTGTACGTGTTAAAACTCCGGGGGGTTTCCATCAACCGCACATTGATACGAGCACACACTCGGTCTCACATTCACGCACACCACCCACTGTTTGACAAATAGTGATATTGATGACAACAGAAATGCTGTCCTATGTTCATCAAGCCCAAAGTGTGGCAGCTGGTGCCTTGAGTAGTGAAATGAACCTTTTCTTTCTTAAATACATCATGCTTTATTCATACCAGCAGCTCACAAAAAATGTTTTAAACCATGTCGGCCCCTCAAAAGTGATTATTTTTTCATGATACCGCTCCACCTTCATCCCTCCATGTGTATACTAATTGGTTAAATGTATTCCTTTCATTCTGTTCAAAAGTAAAATTAGCTGCACATGTCAGGCTGTCAAGGAAGTTTCCATTATATTTGCCGGCTAAAGAGGGGGGGTGTTCTGTCTGGTGATGTCTCTCGAGCTTACTGTACTTGGCACCATTGCTGCATTTGACAGTTTTCCCTGCAGATGAGGTGTGGGATAGCTAGCTTCCCCTCTCCATGAAAAGCTGTGAGCCCAGTTGATTTCAGTCTCATTTCAATTCTGTTGATTGGCTCGAGTTCAGCTCTCTGCGAATGTGTTACAGGCTGAAATGTATCAGGATTTCACTATCGCTGAATGCTGTGTACCTGAAAAACGTATGTGCCGGAAAGTGTGTTGCATTACTATGACAACTGGTTGACCTTGAGCTGTCGTCACCAGTTTTAGGTGCAGTATAACAGCATATATATAGGGGCTTTAAACACAATGATCTAGCGCTGGGCGTTATCACCAAAATCTATTTTCTCATTTTAAGAACTTGAGTGCAAAATTAACGTAACAATTTTAAGTGAAATTACAGACAAAAAATCAATAAATATAGACCTAGCCTATATCGAGATCGATACATTCTTATATAATTTTGACGCTATACTGTATATCGTCATATTGCCCAGCCCTATAATGATGTTGATGTAATACAAAAAAAGTGCATCATGTAATCAGGCCCACTGTAAAGCATTACATCAGAAAAAAAAACTGTACTCACACTCAAAATGGATTGTACAACATTTTTTTTTATGTGCTAGACAAATGGCGTGTGCAGACAATGATATGGCAATATGCTATATGTGTGGCTGCTGGTTAGGCAGGTAATTGAAAGCCCGATGTTTAAGACACCATCTAACTATTCTGCTCATTAATTTCATTGTATGATAAAAAAACTAATGCACGGGCAAATATTTCCAATGATGCGTCTCTACTTGCATTCACATTTGGATCTGCCGGGCTCAACACATAAGGACATAATTAGACTCGCTCTCTCTCTCTCTCACACACACACACACACACACACACACACACAGGCAGGCACATATATAAGAACAAGTGTGTGTGTGTTGTAATTAAGCTGCTCTGACTATAAAAGAAGAAATATATATCCTCACTAAAGGTGCAAATAATGTGCTTTGTGCATAAAAAGTCTTCACCAATAAAAGATGAGGTGGATGATGAGAGAGATCAAAATGAAAAATGAACATCATGTGGTAAAGAGGCACAACTGCAACTACACGGGTAACTCAATTTTCTTTATTGCTCAATGCTAACCAAAATCTTTCCAAAACCTTAACCAAATTGCTTTAGCAACATTAACATTTTGTAACCTTTTACTTAAATGGCCATTTTTAAAACATTGATATTATTCTGGATGCCATATAACATGAGGGAAAAAAAAATACTGCGACTTGCCCATGTACCTGTATATTACGAGCGCCATCACGGTAAACAGTAATTGCCTGTCAGTGACGATTTGAATGGAGTATAGAATTTGCAACATTTCCAATGGTTAGCACTTGCATAAACTATAACTACTGGGAAAATGAAAGAAGTCAGAAAGGTATGACACAGTTTCCCTGTCTTATAAGTGTTTTGTTTTATTGTTTACATAAAATAGATTCAGAAAGTGACAGCATGTTTATTTATAATGCAAATGGTGTTGTAATTCTATATTCCATTCATATCTTCCCTGACAATTACTGTTTACCGTGATGACGCTGCCACCTCACGGCTTCCCGGCGCGCCCTCGCAGTATTTGCGTACATGAGCAAGCTGCACTATTTTTCTTTCCATCATGTTATATAGCTTTCAGAATAATATCAATGTTTTAAAAAAAAGTGGCTGTTGTTCCTCTTTAATCTTAACCACAGTTCTTGTGTTAAACCCCGCATTGTTGATTTTTTTTTTTTGCTCACTTGGATGCAGCGCAACAAGCTGTACACACACAATTGACATACCTTCATAAATGTGTAGCGTTAGCAGCGAGTTGTCTATTGACACATCCAGCAGAGACAGAAAAAAACACTAGCATTCATTTATTTCTGCCCGCCTTGAGAATGTAATGCTATTTTTCTTCACAACCTAATAAACATCTCTCACTCCCAAGTCAAGGTTTTATTTAACTTTATAATGAAATGAAAGCGGAAATTACAACAAAAGTTGAGGCACCAACTTTTTCAGCTCTGCACAATGACTGACATTGCAGGTGCAATTTCCTACCATCCTTCTGTTACAGACACAAAACACACACAAGCCCACATGTCCTTGCAAACACACACACACACACACATGCATTCACACACAGTCAGCGGGGCACACAAAGATAACCTTGCCACAGTGAATGTTTCAACAGTTTATCTGCAGCTCCTTTTCTCCATCTCAGCTCTGGGAGGAGGAGGAGAAGGAACTGCTTCTATTGACGGGTTTCACCTGAGAGGCTCTCCACGGCTTCCTAACTTCTTACCTCAGACCCTCCTCAGGTCCGCAGCCCGGTGGCAGGAGAGAGCACTGCCCTTGAAATATGTATGATTTAGGAAGAAAAAAGACAGAGGAGAGGAAGAGGAAGAGGAGGAGGAGGAGGAGGAGGAGGAGGAGGCGGCTGATGTGGCTGGATGACACCACAGTGGCTGCACACATCAAGGAGGCATGCTAGTTATTCACATTAGATCACATATGATGAAAGGTTATATGTTAGTTACTCACATTAGATCACATTAGATAAGATTTTTCTCCGTGTCACAGATCAAGGTGTGCTTTCATCTCTGCTTTCGTAGCAAGAGACACAAGGTTGACATACAGTAAGGTCTATGGGAACTTCAAAGAACATGCCCTTCTCTCTCCCACTGCTCTGTAGTGCAGTACAGCACAGCAGCACTCTGCAGATAGACTGTATAGTACAGAAACTGATTCTCATTAAATAATGCAGAGGGCAAAATAGCAGCTGGACTTTTGAGTACTTGTTTGGGGACATTAGATTAGTTCATTTGCATTGCATTCGTAATGAGTGAGACATTTTGTCTTGCAGAGCATGTTTCTGATTTCACAATTAGTCTGCTGTTTAGGCTTGGGCTGTATTACGGTATACCAGGGTAATAACGTTGTGCATACAGACGCTGCGCTTTCTATGATGCTGTAACAGGTCTGTGCAATATATAGATATTATATTGATATTGTGATATGAGACTAGATATCTTCTTAGATTTCGGATATGGCAAAAGTGTTGTCTTTTCCTGGTTTTAAAGGCTGCATTATAGTAAAGTGATGTAATTTTCGGAACTTACCAGACTGTTCTATTACTGACTAGGCGAGATTGGAGCAAATGTGATTAAAAAAAGTTATTTTTGTCAAACGCTATATTGTGACAGTAGTACATGAAACAGGTAACCTGAAAAAAATCATGCACCTCTGGTGTCCTCCGGTGCTCCTAACGGCATCTGCAAGATTTCACAGACCGGATGAAAACAAGCAGTAAGAGCTGATCTGAGGTCCGCTGTCCACCTGCCGTCTATGATAGCCGGCTGTCAATCACTCGCAAACTCCAACCAAACGGTCAAACTAGGCAGTGCTGATCAAATATGAATCAATATTATGTTACTGTAATGCCTATTTCTCTCCTCAAATGTTTTCAGAATCATCTTGTAGTGCACGGTTTAGTTGTAAAATGAGAAAGTTTGTGACGCCGTCGCCATTGTAAAATCTGTTGAAGGAAGGCCAAGTATATGTCACATGACCGGAGCACAGCCAATAGGAATGCTCACGGGCTAGATTTTCTAAAGCCCGAAAACAGAGCCATGAGGAGGTGCAGAAGTCTAGTTATCTCTCAGAACACTTGAATTACAATATGCTGAAAGGTTATTATGGAATGTTTGCCCAATGATGCCAAAAATATACTGCCTGCTGTGTTACATTTTTTCTCCATCAAGACTGGGCTTGGCTACTGTCCTATTTATGTCAGTTATGAAATTGAATTACCCACAAGTCGGTTCATCCAAATCAATATTTTTCAATTACAGATTGCAGTAAGTGGAACAGAGAGTGTGTAAATTTAGCCTTAATTAAGACTAACTGTAGCCGCCTCACCAGCTAGCTTTAACTTGATATAGCTGTCTTCCCACTTACCAAGCCCGAGTGCAGTATCTGTGGTTTTGCTTGGATTTAGCTCCATTTTGTAATTAGCCTACTGTAAAAAAAAAATGGTCCTTAGTGGTCAAAAAGTTTCCCCTCTAACACATTTTTACAAGACAGCCTATCCTTTTTTTTATTATAATTTAGTAAGATCATTTTACTTCCTTATTTAAATTATTTGCTTTTATCAGTAGCCTATTTGTGGCAGTCATGTTCTCAGATGTATTGTAATATAACTAATATCATTATATCCGATAAGGTGGAAAAAAGTTAGATTAAATATAAATTAAAAAAACTTTATTTGCTTATATTTTAGCAGTGTAAACAGACGTGAACTGGCGTTGTAGTCACAGTAGGTTCAGGAATGCATGTGGAGGTGCATAGAGCGGCGTTCATCACCAGCCGGCGACGTGAAATAAAACTATATTGAAACATCAGACGGCCGGGAATATGACACTAACATGACCTCATCAGCTTTCCATGTTCCATATGATTGATTGTGGAAAGTTTTGTTTTCTTCTTAGTGTGGTGGCAAAGGCGTTACCAGTGGAAACATGGCGGCACATAATCATTTTGAAAGTGCATTGACCGACGGTGTTATTTAATCCCTCAGTCAGTCAGTGACAGATTTTCGCGTTCGTATAGAGCTGGCTCCGACTTTGCTGCAGCCCAGCCAAAAACAAACGGCTTTTCTCTTCCTCTTTGGTAGTTTTGGTAGCACCTTTCCCTGTTCACTATGCTTATTGCGATACAGCGCCACCACATCGGCGTCATGCCGCTGCCGTTACAAATAACAGAAATCCACCAAGTGCAACAGAATAGTGTTTTCTGGGAAGACACCTGTCAGAGTTTTGTTGAGAGCTGGAGGTGGGATGAAATTGGACGGAGGCGGCTACTATAATTCAAGCTGTGTTAACCAGATTCCTATAAAACCTCTTACCCAAATTAAGGAAACTCAATTTGAAATTTACATGAATCAGGTTACTCCAGAAAGGCGACAGTAACCAGATTACTTGAGTGCATGTAAACACACTCTGAGTGAGAAGCCTTCACTCTCATCGTCTCAACAGCATCACTGTCTATGTAACTGTAGAAGGAGGAGCAGGGGAAGAGCCGGCGAACGTGGGGGATGTATCCATCCACTGCTTGTAGGATTTTCCTATGCTGATGGACAGAAGTGCCAACAGTTTGAGGGCATGGGAGGGTTTCTTTGAAAAGCAAGAAAAAGCTCAGGTCAGCTGCAGCATTTGTCAAAATGCTAACAAAAACTCTGACAAAACCCCCGGCCTCTCTTTTGTTTCTCCTGTCTGTCTCTGAAAGTAGATCTCCTTGCCTTAACCTTCACAGAACTACCTGGTTTAGTTTGACAGGTGAGTCGAAGGATAAAATGAACACACACTGGCTCACACACACATACACGTATACACACCCCTTGTCAGGACTCCCCAAAGACCTGCTGTCTGTTGAGGGGCAGATGAAGGTATAGTAAGAGTAAAAAGTGTGTGTCCATGCGCGTAGATGTGTGTGTGTTACCCTTTTCCTCTGAGAGAGTCATTACGTGGTTTTCCACATTGGGAATTGACATTTTCTTCCTTTACTTGGCATTTTCACAGACAGAGCCGCGACTTTCTTGTCACAACACACGCCCACTTCTCACCTCGAACGGCTGCGTAAAGTTTTCGCGCACGTTCGTTTCCGCACACACACGCACACACACGCACACACACACACACACACACACATGCACACATGCACACACTATCCCTGTAACTTTTAGTAGGTCAACCCCTTAAGGGTGGCCCAAACTTACACTCAGGTAAGAACACAATGCATATTTCTAGATACATGCAGCCTAATTAGGCAAAGAACAAAAAGATCACATTCTCGTGTACCTAGGGTTTCTAATTAAAGGAAATACCTCATTTTCCTCTCATACCTATTCATGACTAAAATAGACATTGAAGGGGGAAAAAAAGTCTCAAAGTACAAAGTAGAATTGTACTCTGCCTCAGGTGATTTGTCTCAGCCCCAGGGCTTAGGCCCACTCACTCTTTAGGAGTTTCACAGATATTTTTTTTTTTAGTTTCCAGAGTCCTTTCTATCCCTCTGTCTGTTCATATTAAAAAGGCAAGTGGATCAGAAAGAGAGCGAAAAGAGCAGAAACCAAAGTCTAGGAAGTGGACGTCTCTTTGACTCAGCGTTGTGTGCAGACCTGGCTAATGGGACATTTTTATCACACACCTGTCAGCTGTGGAGAACTGTGGAGTGAGTACCGCCTGCAGTGAAGATCATACAGACTATGGTGAGCCAGCCAACAGGTCTGTAGGGCCTTGGAAGGTGGGGGGATGTTGGGAGCAACAGACGCAAAGCTCTGTTAGCTTGTAGTGACAGATAGTTAGCCGGTGTTAGCTGTGCTCGCTGGGGGCAGGGAATGTGTCGAGGGGAGGATAAATAAGCAACGGCACTTGCGTGATAGAAATCCCATGAGATCATCCGGCCACGGCGCCGAGGCTGACGTACGGGACAACTGGGACAGATTTGAGAATGGCTTTCACAGAGACGCAGCAGAACCACTTTAGTGTTGAAACATTACGAGACTGAAAATGATACAGGGGCTGAACGGGCTGCCTTTGGTGAGGCGTTGTACTAGAAATATGACTCCAATATAACTCCCACAATCTGCTACCTTCTATATCTTTTTACCTTTTTAATCATTTTTTGTTGTGGAGCTGGGACCTGTTCTTGTAAATCAACCTATTATAACTTTAGCTTGGGTTGTAGACTTTATTTTCTCCCATGTTTTGTGTACAGGTGAGGTGAAACTGAAATTAAAGCTGCAGTGGGTAGAATTGGAGCAATTATTTTTATATAATGGTCACTATATCCTGACAGTAGTGCATGAGATGAGTAATCTGAAAAAAAAAAATCATGTGCCTCTGTGTCCTCCGGTGCTCCTAATGGCATCTGCAAGATTTCATAGACCGGAGGTAAGCAACCAATAAGAGCCGAGCTGGAGCCTGACGTCTCTGAGCAGCTGTCAATCACTCCCAAACTCCGATCAAACGGTCAAACTAGGCAGCACTGATCAAATATGAATCAATAAAATACATTTAAAGTCTGAAACCAGAGCCATGAGGAGGTGCAGAAGTCTTACTTCGGCTTCTGTCTATCGTTGTCTCACTGTCTGAGTCATTATCTTTCTCAGGACAAAATACTCACTGATTGAAATATAAGCTGTGAGATGCAATTTTTATAAATCAGTCAGCATGATTGCCTCATGCAGATAATGCAAGAAAGCCAACAACGTGCCAATCGATCCATTTCAATTTGGGTATGACAATCAGCTCAGATTGTGTCAGATTTGTCTGACAGTGTCTGAAAGCTGAGGTGATATTTCAAACTGTGAAATAACCTTTTTTTTTTCCAGAGAAGGGGATTTGTAAGTGTTAGATGGAAACAAATAGGCAATAGGTGAGTCAGCTTTCATAATTGCAAGGCTTTTTAAAGAAGATGAGGCCAGGAGAACACAGATGAGAGAATAGAAAACAAGTGATTGATTTTCTCGCAGATCTCAGCGTGAAAGCGTCAGGAGGGGAGATATCGACTTGTCTTTCACCGATCTTTTCTCACCGTCGCCGCTGACAGAAACACCTGACAGATCGAGACAAAGCGGCAGAGTGGCAGGTTTTGATGTCATGCTAACTGCTTCAACTGAAGGCGATGTTGAGGCGTCCTGTCCTTGAGATGACTTATTGTGACGCACCTGATGCAGAATTCCAGTCAGAGCTCATCCCCTAAAAGTGTCCTCGCTTTCATGAACTTGGCCTGTTTCATCTGAGCGAGCCATCAAAAAATAAGCTCGAGGTCATTCTGATTTGAAGCACCATTCGCCCGCCTCTCTGTACCACCTTTTTTCCTCATTAATTACTACGTTAGGGATCCTGGACAACAGACGCAAAAAAGAGTGATGCAATCAAACATCATTTTTCTCCCTGGATGACAAAGAGAGTCCCAGGTGAGTGGATTGTGAACCAATAGGGTCGTATTGATCCAAGCCTTCTCTTATGAATCCATCAAGCACCTCTGTCATGTCAAAGAGCACTTTGATTTCTGGAACGTCTGTGTAAGAGCTGGACCTACATCAAATCTACCTGCAGTCTGGCTGCAATATCAAACTCTCCCCGTTTAATTATTCAAAGGTTTCACACTAGAAGCCTTTATTCTTCTGCCGCAACCGGGATGCAATACAAATAAATTATTCTTTTGGGGGGGGTTTAATGCTTCAAAAACAATAGGATACACAAAAAAATCATTCTTGAAATCATCCTTTTTGAGGTATTTTCGTTGCGCGAGCATCTCTTGAATTGGCATCTCAATCATTGAGCCTATACACACACACACACATCCAAACTTTCTGTGGCTGTGTTGTTAAATTCCAGCCTAGGGTATGACAGTGAATCATTGATGGGTGAATGGGATAGTTGATTCTTCTTGGAGCTCGGTTTGAGGAATACCAAGAGCCCAGCAATGAATTTTGAAAGTCGGAGAAGAGAGAGGGGGGCTTTGCTCTCACACAGCCAGGGATCAGAGGCCTGAATGAATCAGTAATGCTCAACACACACACACACACACACACACACACACACACACACACAGACACCATGCACTCCTCTTGCTACTACATCATTCCCTCTCATTCTGCCTTTTACACTTCGTTTTGTCTCTTCCAAATCCAGCTTAAAAGCCTTGTTGTGATGCAATGTTTTTGAGTACAAATATCCTCCTATCAGCAATCTTAAGACATTGAGATCTGGCTCCGCTTCATTGGTTTGAAAAGCTTAGCTCAGTCTTCTAATGTACAAGTTTGCATCATGTGTTAACACTAGAAATGAAAGGAAAAAAGTGTGCAACAATTTGTACTTTCCTTTTTCTTTGATAGCTGTACGTGTGTGTGGGCTAGAAGGGGAAAGAACAACAAAAGCATAGAAGAAGCAGCCAGTTTAAGCCGAGCAGAACACAAAAGCAGAAAAAAAGAGATGTGAGCAGAAGTGTAATCGATAACAAACAGGTTTCTAAATGTGGAAAGAGGAGGAAAATGAAGACTAGAAAGCAGACGGTAGGATGAACTTAAGCAGGAGGTCGGAGGTTTCAGTTAAAAGTCGACGAGGCAGCTCATTTAAAGTAAGAACACAAGGCAGTGCTCCTGGGAGAAGCTGGTTGCCTGCGCAGGAAGACTACACAGGAATTTTTTGTCTTTCAAAAGAACACTGTCTCTGAGGGATAAATTAATTACTCACATACTCCGTCTCAAATTCAAGAAGAGAACATTTGTTTTAATTTAATGGCCACAGTGCATGTTTTGTTGTGACGCTAAATGGCAGAAGGATCTGTTGTTTCCTGCCTAAGCTCCAACTTTCATCTTCCATCATCATTTTGTTTCCTGTAACCGTGCAGTATTTGTCATCATTGAAGCATAACTTGAGGGGGATTTATGAAGTCAACAAAGCTCTATAACGTACTGTGCTTTGAGAGATACAGCAGAATTCATTCCTGCCTCACTCTGCACAGAGGAAACTAAGCAATGTCTTTATAATATAAACACAGTTCTTTACAGTTGAAGTGACTGCGAGCGGGATCTATGCAAAAGACGATGGTGTTTTTAGCCATGCTAGTGGGGGGTGGGGGGGGCTTTAGGGATGGTAATATATGTTGGTCCACTGCTTTGGCCCAGACTGAAATATCACAACAACTGTTGGATGGATTGCCATGCTATTTTGTACAGACATTCATAGTCACCAGGAGATAATGCTGACGTCAAGTATCCGGTTAAATATCTTAACATCTACTAGAGGCATCATCTGGTCGGCGTTACGATGCTACAGGAGGATGCATTTTTATTGGCCAACCAGGAAGTTAGCATCGCCCTGGTTCCCTCGTCAAAAAGCCAATGGGATTTTTCCATTGGTTTTTGGATTATTGCAGAAAATGAGCTCACAAACGTTTATGATACTTACAGGTTTTGTTTTAACAAGATAATCTTCACAAATGAACACCACTTTGATGATTTTTGAAGCGTAAAAGCAATCACCAGAAGTAAAAAGCTAACGTTAGGCTATAAACGAACTACACCACGGTCGCGTGACTTCACGTCGCCACCACTAAGTTAAAGGCGGACTAGTTTTCGGCGTGATAACGTTTAGTAGTCTCATTTAGCCACATTTTATATCGTAGAACAGGAAGTTAAAATCTCTTAAGCTTGTGTTAACTACAGACCTTATTTCAGGCATCTAACCAAAAACCCATTCAAAAAACCCATTAACTTCCAGACGAGGGAAGTACCGGAAGTTGCATAAATGCTAACTCATTTCCGGGTTTTAGGACTCATCCCTGCAGCACTCTATACTTTGGTTGTAATACTAATGGCATTCCCATCAGCCTCAGCTCTACTTTGTGCTATTTAGCAAATGATGGCTCATAAGATTCAAGGTTATTTTTTATGTTCTGATATGTTCCTGGCACTGTTTCATCTCCATACACAATTAGTTGGTTGTTGCATAGTCTTCAAGCTTTCAGTAGCTATGAACTCCATTTTCTGTGTATTGTGTTGTGGGACAATAGTGTCATCAACAGCACATTTATTTTATTTTGCTACTTTTTCAGTGTATATTTACTGAGGGTCTGCTTTAAATTAGTGTGTAGGTGTCTGGTATGGGATTGGGACACACGCTTGCATCACATCCAGTTAGTACCCATGTAATGTAACAACAAAAACAGCTACTGATTGACTGACTGTTTGAGAGTAGTGTTTTCCATACATTGTTAGACTAGATGTGTGTTTGTTCATCTACACAAGCTCAAAACCTGTAACCATGTCTCAAGCTGAACACTGTCCATCCTGCGACTGCTGGTTTAGGAGAATGTGGAAGCGCAGAAACTAGAAGGAGTGGAGCTAAGAGAGCCAAAGATTGGGGATGAGTGGCTGAGTAGATGAGGGATAATGGGTAACAGTCCGCTTTCGGAAGGCATGGCATCGCGTGGGAATTCTGAAGAGGACCGATTCAGGCCGGATGAGAGAGGAAGCTGATTATCCACCCTCCTTTTGTGTGTGGGATCAGGATCAGCAAGCAAATCCTGCACTCGGAGAGGAGAGTCGAGTAAAAGGGGGGAGGAGGGGGCAGGTGAGGCGAGGAAAGACAATGAACAGAGGGGGGGAGATGGGAGAAAAGGAGATGACGAGGGAAAGAAAAAAGAGAGAAGGATGCTGAAGGAGAGGGTAGGGCAGGAAATGCGAGGTGAGAACTGTGATTTTACCCTTTGTGCCTTGATTTGGCATGTACAATGCAATCAAGTTGTCACTGATGGAGTTTTCTGCCATGCATGATTATGTGCCTCTATATGATTATACTCTCCCTTTATGTAGTCTGATTTTAAGCCTCAGTGCTCATTAGCCACTTAAGGGGAATGGGAACAAAGCAGTTTTCAATACAATTGTTGTTTTTTTTCACACCTCGCAGTCTCTGATGATTAAATGAACTCAGAAATATCTTGCTCTAACTACCCGCGCTGTTCCTGTTCGTCATGGGAGCAAGAGAAGCCAAACTAATTGCATCTGGATTTGCCGGATACTCAGCGAGGCTGAGATGTAAAGTGTTTGTGCGCGAGCGTGTGCGAGCCTGTATTGGTCCTACATTCTGCTTTCCCTCTGTGTCAGATATCCCCTACCTCTCTCTGGTACCTGCAGCAATACAGGAGCCATTAGACACTCACTGAGTGATGAGACGAAGCAGTTTTCATTAAAAAGACATTTGGTGAAGACTGGAGGCCTTGAATTGATGTGAAGCGAGAGACAAAGGCTCTTGTTTGTCTTGGGGTGGGGAGCTGAGTGACTCATATGTCAGTGTTTCCGACTGTAAAATCGGGCAAAAAAAAAATGCTGCCACTCAAATAAACAGCGGCTGAAAGTGAGCCAAGGTTTGATGGCGATGAGAGGGAGGCAGGTGTGCGTGCGAGTCTGTGTGTGTCAGTGCTTCTGTGCCGGAAGGACTAAGTGAGGGAGAGAGAGTGAAGGACGGTGTGAAGTCATTTGGTGAATTTGTACAATGCTGTAGAGTGAAACTGAGACACTGTTGCTAACACCTGTCAGTGAGCTGTGGATTAACAAGAACTAACTCCCTGCTTCTGCAGCCTTCCACCTGACTACCACATACCCCAAAGCCATGCCTCACCCCTGAGATAGGAACCCCACCCTAAAGGCACGATTCATTTGGCCACCAGCCATCCCAGACGGAGTGTATCATCTAGAGGAGGAGATTTACTAGACATAGGGGTGGCATGTTTGCACTAGATAGATGATTCTTCGTATCACTGCAGCAGCCCATCTTTCCAGTTCATTTAAGGTGTCCACTGACATATTCTGACGTGCATGGCAGAGTACAGGTAGAGCTATGCAAGAGACGAGATAAGTGATTCCATTAAGCTGTAAAATGAGCATTAAGCGACGCAAACATGCAGACACAGCACAAACTCGGTTGTTAATGCTACATGAATCAAATGATAAGGGGCTGTGCTTACCATGGCTGTGTCTGGGAAGTTAGTTTTGATCATGTATTTGAAGCTAGAATGGAGCCTTGAGGTGCGCAAAAGTTGCACCAGTTACTTGCAATTTTTGTTTGCAATTTGGCTGTTGAACGATTGGATGGACTTTTAGTTTGTCTGAAATTTTGGTCATTCTGCAATCCCATTTCCCCACATAGCTGCTGTGAAAAGATCAGTTACAAACCGTGGAGAGCTCGTTTTAGTATTATTCGAGTAGTATTTTACAAATTGTGGCTAACTGTAGTCTTGACTGAGACTGCACTCTCATTTAAATGAAACTGAATATCACTGCAAAACAGGCAGACCATGCCTGCGATATGTCGGTCCAAATTATTTGTTTTGTCTTCACAAAGCAATGCTGCCTTTCTCTTTTGTGTCGACATTTCTGAGGACGTGGCCATCTTGTTTGAATTGATTTTATTGGAATTGTCACTGTCGATTAATCCGTTCAGCATGTACGTAGAAGTCGTACGTTTTGTCGTGCAGAAAGGTTGATTAAAACATGTAAAAATGCAAGATTAATACCAATCATCCAGTGTTTATTACCCGTTTAGTCTGCCTACATTCTATTTCCTTCAATTGTTTATTTGGATTATTTAAAATTGTGCCACAGCCCAAAAAAACCCACATACTCAAATCCCTGTAACCCGGGGGAAATAATACCACAAGACACAATTTATGAAAATGAAATTTGGGATCTCCACAGGACACCTGTTGCCAATTAATGATTTGACCAAGACTTTCTGTACTTCAAACAAACTACTGAGGACCAACCAAAAACGTTGTCCATCCAATAAATGGAATGAAAATTACTCCTGACTCTTCTTTTCACCTTGAAACATCAAAAAGACAGAAAATATAATATTTTCTACAGTTGGGATTAAGCTGCTCCTGCTTGTTAACAACAACTTCTCAACTAACTCCAAAAATGACCCTAAGAAAGTACTTGAAGTTTCAAGTCTCAAGTTATTTGAACTAAAGCTGACAACAATATTGAAACAACTGTAGTAATGTATACTGTAACTGTCTCACCTCTAAATAAGAAACACATTTTACCCTTAGAAACTGCTTTTTCTTATTTGATTAATGGAAACTCTTTAGGAAAAATGGGTGTAACAAGGAATACATCCATAAACAGCTGGGGGGGAGCTGATACATCCCAATGATAGGCTTGTGTGACGTCTTTATTATTATCCATTCATTGGACAAAAATTAGTACACGCCCGCAAGTGCAGGATAATTCATCAACATTTTTAAAAATCATTTTCCAGGAAATGACAAACTCTAAAATACCATTAAGAATACCTTCAAAATGACTTTTTGTCATTGTTGGGCCAGATACTGCGTATAGGTGACAACCAGCGTGATACATACGTGATAAAAAATCATCTATTTTGATTTAATGGAACTTTAATAACTACCTTTCACTTGACTACATGTAAACACGCTGTATATCCATTTTTGCAAACAAAGAGTCCAACATTTCTCTTACCTTGGTGACTAATGGAGCTACAAAACTACTGTTAAGCTAAACAGCAATGACACCGTTTCTTTAATGACCACATGTTGAATTTGTGCCACCACAGATTAGTCGAGGTCGGGGGACCCTCATGCTTTGGTTCCTGGCAACCTGAGACAGCCTCTTGCTGTGAGAATGCAATAGAAATGCAAATGAGCCTGATATGGCGCTTAATGACACAGTTTAAGAACGCAATAACATGCCATTTGGAAAAAGGACTTTCTTCACTTTGCCTGGAGGCGGCACCACCGCTTAGTCTGCTGTGACAAAATGAAAATGCTTTTCATGTTTTACGATGTTTGGTGTTTTCACATTTGCGAGGCAGGTAAGCTGGCATGACCCATCAGTATAACTGAACAGGAAAAAACGCCTATTTCCTCGTCAATATTAATGGCTTCAAAGAGGTTTTAGTTTTACAGGACTACAAAGGCCGCTTGAACAGACTGGACAAACCGCTAAGGGACAAAATGTTCTCGCTTTATGGATGCTAAATGCACAAGAGTCTACATTTGGGCAATGGGCGAGAAACATTTTGTAGATAGCCGCTGCTGCGGAGAAGGAATGTGAAGAAAGCGGGTAGACATTGAGGTGATGTGTAATGTTATTTGATAAGCACAAATGCACACACATCCACACACGAAGAGGGCTCTAACTGAGTCAGAGAGATGCCCCAGAGTAGGAAGGTTAGCCAGTCATGAAATTACTAAACAAATAGAGGCTTACAGGCTTCCCAGCTCAAACACTTTAAGTGGGTGTTGAGACCTGCAGATAAGCTCGGTGTGTGTGTGTGTGTGTGTGCCTGATGGATATAAAAGAAGTGCCTGATGATGCCTATGATCATGATCATAATGATAATGATGGCGAATGTGATTTAATTGCTTAATTATTGCCTACAACAAAATGCTACATCAAACCCCACAATCATTAAATATTGAACTGTCATGTATGCCATTCTGTGTGTACGCACTAAACGTCTTAATTATTTGTGTTCATAACTTGTGTAATAGTGGTAACAATCCAGCATGGATAGTAGCACATCAGTGTTTTTGTGATGCTTAATTTAGTAGATAATTCAAATAGAGTTTTACATAGTCGACAACACAAATTCTTCATGGTGGGTGCTTGATGAATTGTAGCCAATCCTAGCTAAGCTAGCCACCAACTACTACCCAGCTACTTTGAGCAGTTAGTCTAATAGCTAATCACTGCAGAGGGGGACTCTCAAGCATAGACTGTATATAAGAAATGGAGGTAGTTACCGTGACGTCACCCATTAGTTTGTGTGCTATGATTTTGAAGCCTCGAGTTCGCCATTTTGGCCGTCGCCATCTTGGTTTCGTGCAACCAGAAGTGACAAGAGAGGGTGGAGCTAAGTACAACCGAACACTGAATAAGACATTTTTAGGCAACCAAAATGTTATAATTAGCTTTCATGTACATGCCCTAGGGTGACACAAGCACCCACACACCAAATTGCTACCTGCCACCATAGAGGTTATATCAGCTTTTTTTTTTCAAGACCGTAAAGCATACCCTGCTTTATAGTGTTTTTTACTCGAAATGGGACCATCATTTACTAAACGAACATCCTGCTATTTTGAAGAAGTCTTGAAACTAGCGATTGAGACCATAAACTCATGTTTACAATGTTTACTGAGGTAATAAATCAAGTGAGAAGTAGGCTCATTTTCTCATAGACTTCTATACAATCATGCTTCTTTTTGCAACCAGAGGAGTCGCCCCCTGCTGGCTGTTAGAAAGAATGCAAGTTTAAGTCACTTCAGCATTGGCTTCACTTTTCAGACTGCAGAGGCAGCCCACCGGTTACAAGGGATCGCTACAACCTGCTAAACGAAGGTGGTTTGCCGAGCTATCACTGGCTCTAGTGAGTTAATCTGCTATCATGTCTACTTCCTGCTGACTCTCATTGGTTGTGAGAACTGTTATTACCCCCCTTGAGACTGGGAGCTACACAGAGGAGCAGGTTGTACAACAAATAAACTTTCTGAATATCTTTAGACTTCACTGGCTGTTCAGTCTGTCAGCAGGCATCACACCAGCCAGATGAAGGGTTTGCTATGCTTGTCGGCTGCAGCTCAGTTTCGTCAGCATGCAGTCATCATTGTTATCGAAGATCAAATATACCAGGATGAAATTATTTATTATAGCCTAGAGGCTAACGGGCTAAAAAATTGGGAACGGCTCCGGTAGGCAGCAGGGAAAAGGCTGAGTCTGTGTTACTCTGACTAATGTTATTTCATGTTTGTTTTTATGTTGAACTCTGTGCCCTTCGGGGACAAATAAAGTCGAAAGTTGAAGACCTCACAATCTGTCAACGTTGACAACATAACAGAGCATGAAATAAATTTAAACAAATGAAAACATTATAAATTTATATCCAATCAAAGACGATAATGAGTTTGACGGCAGAATTATCTATTTTTAATGAGACAAATGCTATAAAAAATAAGGTCCAGCTTACTTTTTTTCCAAGCTTTCAACCACATCTCATGGCCTTCTTCAGCAGATGGAGATGGTTTAGTTATTATCACATGGCCTAAATGGGAGTTTTGGTGACTTGTAGAGCTGCAACTAACGATTATTTCCATCATTGATTAATCTGTTGATTATGTTTTTGATTAATTGATTAGTTGTTTGGTCTATAAAATGTCAGAAAATGGTGAAAAATGTCGATCTTTGTTTTCCAAAGCATTAAATGACGTCCTCTTATTTTGTTCACAACTCAAAGATGTTCAGTTTACTGTCATAGAGGAGTAAAGAAACCAGAAAATATTCACATTTAAGAAGCTGGAATCAGATCATTTAGATTTTTTTTTTTTCTTAAAAAATGACTTAAACAGATTTATCGATTATCAAAATAGTTGCTGATTAATTTGATAATTGACAACTAATTGATAAATCTCTGGTCACTTGAAAACAGGTGGTCATATAAGTTTGTACTTAGATCACATGGTAAAAACAAAATAATCTCCATGACAACAGAGCAACTCCCAAGAAGGCCACAATATGTGTTGAAAGCATCGGAAACAAGAAGTCAGCTGGACCTTAAGTTGAGTTTCTTTTTATTTTAAATAACATAACGTATAACTAGTGAGGAGTGCTAAAAATTCTAAATATAATAATTTAAATGCACAATGTGTAATTTCTACCGCTTGGGGGCTCTCAATCAAAACAATAACAAAAGGAGTAGTTTGATGATGTCGTAAAGTAGCGTGGGATCAGGGGAGTTGGCGTCTTCACCATTGCCAATGAAAATCTAAGTGACGTGTCTCAGGCAGAAATCATGTTCACGGACTTGGTAATGCATGAAAGTTTTATTCAAGTCATGTTTAGTCACGTGTATTCACGTTATGTCATGCCGCAATAGCGTAACGTAGAATAACTTTATGAGCGTTTAACATTGTTGTAACGTTATGATGTCACCGTACACATTAGCTTGGTGGCTGCAGCAAATGTGGATATGTCGTCATTGACAGGCGACAAAATGGAACGGTCCGTTACCAATAATAAAATTGAGAGTTTCTCTGGGTTTGAACATTGTTGGAAACATTTGGGATAATTTAAGTACACTACTCAAAAAAATATATATATAAAATATTGTAATTTTTAGACATTTTAATGTGGAAATGTTTCATATTATTCCTTTAAACAAGAGCAGCACATTTATTCCTGGTACATGTTTTGTCCCTGGTGTCAGGAATCAACGACCTACAGAACTCTCTGTGCAGTGTTCAGTTGAGCACCTCATTAAAGCTCTCATCCTCTTTCCTCGTCCCTGTACGTTTTATTCTCTCTCCATCCTCCATGTCCACTGGATTTCTGTAGGCTTTCTTTGCTTCTCCTCCTTCCATCCATCCCTAACTAATTCCCGTCCCTGTAGTGGAGCTTCCAGCCTTTGTCCTGCTCTGCGGCGAGTGGGACCCTGAGCCCTAATCCCCTCTGTGGCCTGCGAGGGAAGAGGGAGGGAAGAGGGCGTGGATTTTAGCCTCTGGAGTTTAAGGCCTGGGTCTAATGTAATTACTCATTGTGAATGACCCTGGTGACAGGTGGCTGCAGCCTCAGAGAGCAGCACACGACCTCTGTCCTTTACCTCATAACTCTATAGCAGGGGTGAAAACAATTTATATTCTAAGATAGTGTTGCACGGTATACCGATACTAGAAAGGTATCGCGATACCCTGCCGTTAAAAACTGTACCGTTTTATTAGTAGCGATAATTTAAAAATGACTATTTTAGAATAAAAATATATAAATATATAAGCATAGATAAGTTATAAGAAAAATAGAAATAAGAAATGAAATGTAAAGATGTGTGCATTATCAAATATAAATGCAAATATAAAATTAAAGAAATCACATAAACTTAAGTATAGGGGACATCACATTACTCCATACCATTAAGTTTTTTTAAGGAATACATTTTTACATTTTTTATTAATAAATAATATATTTTAAGTTACATGTTCTGTCAATCTATGATTCCATTACTTTTCCTGATGTTTTAAATTTTTGTCACAGTATCGTTTCAGTATCAATATTGAGATATTTAGGCAGGGTATCATATTGATATGTGACAACACTATTCTAAGGGAAAAAAATAATTGTCATCCACCTTCATAATCTTAATTTTCCACAACTCATTTCAACATGTTTATCATAAGAAACTGCAGCACTTCACTTCTCATAACAATGGGTACATATTCTATAGAAGACCAGGCTCGTATGGGCGAGTTCTCACTTTAATCTGCACCCGTGGGAGAGGTGAGGCTAAACAGGCTAACTGGCTACACAGCTTAATTGAGTGTGCAATCTCAGAAAACTCTGTGGAGGGAAAAATGAAAATAATCTCAACGCCTGGGCTTCTTTCTCGCTGTGAACAAATAGGTCAAGTAGACGCACGAGTGTAGGCGTTCGCACGCTTTAATATTCCTGTATGTTTGTTCCACTTGCTTGGACGAGGATACATCGCTCACGAGGAACTAAAGCAGTTTTCACTACCATGGAGACCAACAACAAAACAAAGAAAAAGGTCAAAAACTAGTATCTTTGGAAAATGACAATAGCATTTCTTCCCGTTTACCAGCAGTCTCTCTTTCTCTCTCCTTCATGTAACAACCTGTATTTCTCGTCACATCTCAATATGTCCTCCCAGCAGGACGTATTGGACTTGCAGTCAATACATCATCTATTATTGACTTTCATCTTCAGAGCTTGAAACGTTGACGCTTTCTGATCTCCTCTGCCAGCCCGGTGAGTCTCTGGCAGAGGACAAAAGTTAACAAAAGAGAAATACAAATGAATTATTGAGTGATGCGGGGGAGGGCAAACGAGAGCTTTATGTGCTGCTCAGGCGCCCATTTAACCTTAAGTAATTATTTGGCTTCCGCTTTTAATGGAGGCCTGAGCAAGTGAGATAAATCAGCGCTCACTTGAGATGCTAAAGGATTTGGGAGCGAAGAGACAAGTTGACAGAGTGAGTGCTGATGAGCCTTCTGAGACGAGGGAAGTCGCACACACAATTAAGCACACAGATGTATATTATCTAAGGACACAAACACTACTTTTTTTATCTCTAACGTACACACATACACACACGTAATGAATGGCTTCATTGGACCTTCACAATTAAATGAGTTATGGTCCAGGATGTGTAAAAATGTGATATAAGTAAATAATTTATTGTGTTGCTCAGATATCCCGACCGCCGATCAATACAGCAAATCAATGGATACGCTCGGTATGCAAAGTTGTTCAACCTATAGTTAAACCCGTAGTGACAGAAGAGCCGTGGTTGTATTGAAAGGCAACTCAGTCAAACACAGACACACAAACACGTATACAGAGCCACACAGTTGTTTTGAGTGAATTTGATTCATGTTCAAGCACCCCGGTTGCTGTCACTCATCGTTCAGCTCTGTAATTTGTTTTGAAAGGGGATCATTGTAAAGGGGATGTTTTGCCAGTCTTGCAGTTTTGACAGATATTTGACATAAATTGCCTTTGTGTGTTTCCGTGTTTTTGCTCAATTCACAATTCAAATAATGTAATTCAATAAATTGTTTCAATTAGAGATGCACCGATTGCAATTTTCTCGTCCGATTCCAATCTTTCAAAAGACCGACCTGCCGATTCCGATTTTACTTTGTGAGAGTTATAATTGACAGCAAGGCTCCAGACTAACTTTTCCCGAAAAATAATTTCAACCGTCTCGAAGTCAGTGTAAATCGTCAAATATTCTCAATGTTATCCTTTTACTTTGTTATTGTCATCTATAGTGGTTATTTGCATAAATCACACAATTCAGATGATTAGGAAATAAATGATTGGATTTTTAATTAAACATTTGCTTTGATTAAAAAACATTCTTGGCATTAGTAGTTTTAATTATATATTATAAGCTGCTTAGAGCTAGTGTTAGGAAGTTAAACAGATCATAATACTCTCTCTAATTTCCATTTTATTTTGCTGTGCAAACATGTCCTTTAAACAACTGTAGTTATTCATGTTTCTCGCCAAAAACTAAATTTTACGCAATTACATTTAAACACATGATGGCGTTATAATTTTCCTTCCCTCAATACTAATTTGTATGCCTCCGTCCCGGCGACAGCTGTGGCTGGAGGCATTATGTTTTCGGGTTGTCCGTCCGTCCACACTTGTGAACTACGTACATCAGGACCATTCTCGTGAACGCATTTTCTCAGGAACTTCTTAAAAGATTTTTTTCAAATTTGGCACAAAATGACGACTCAAGGATGAACTGATTATAGTGTTTGGCGGTCAAAGGTCACTGTTACCTCACAAAACACATTTTTGGACATAACTCAATCATTAAAATGCTAATTATGACAATTTCACCGAAATATCTAAAATTCTAAAATGATGAAGTGAGGACATTTTGGACAGACATGGATGTAAAATGCAACTTGACTGGTTGGCGGAGGCATACAACCATGAGGCGGTAATTCTAGTTACTGACTAGAGCTTGAATGCATCATAATGTGACGCAATGGAACCTCCGTTAACGTTAATGAGCCGGCGACTGCGATTTGCTTTGAGCAGCGTCATGGGAATTAATTAAAATACAATAAGTGTCTGAGTAAGTTAGTTGTTCCAAATTGTTTTAAGGGTTGTTCTTCCACGGCTTATTTTGGACTTGCAGTTGTGACAAATTGCAGCTTTATGTCTTCTTCACTCACGCTGAAGCACTTCCACTCCGACGGCAAATTGTGTGTGTGTGACTGTGATGTAACTGTCTATGCCACTGTGTGCAGATGTAAAACTATCATGCTTTCATGGCCGATGGGCTGAAAACCGTCTGGTTTAGGTGCATCTCTAGTTTCGATATAATTTGTTAACCTCTTCACTTCTTGTTTCTCTCCATTGCGAGGTCAAATTGTTCCTTAAACAACATTTTTGCCCTTTTAACAAATGCTTTTAAAAGCAAACGGCCGGATATTCCATGAAATTTAGGCTTGGATATTCACAGCGACCCCTCTGACCTTTCTTTCATGAATTCATGATATTTGACGACCCCCTGACCTTTTCTTCCAACGCCACCGTCAAGCCAAAATTCCCGCTTGTGCCAAAGAAAAATCAATCTTAGGAGTAGATGAAAATGACATTTACATTACACGGTCATGCTTCCCAAGCCACTGCACTTTTGGACACCCACGCTTAGGACAAAATGTCACCTTTGTCACCTTCTAGCAGCGTGATCTTCACCTATATTTGGTATCCAAACACAGGCAGAATTAGTTTTAAATGCTGTTGCAAGAAGACACAGTTGACCAAACTTATGTGTCCTCTTAAAATGAGGACAGCAGAAAGTGAAGAGTACAGTACACGTGCCACAGTGTTTTTAATCTGGGCCGCTAACAGAGTTTTATATTAAATTTGTATTCTTGTTAAAGGAAACATGCCTCCTGATAAATTATACACGACATTGGTGTATCTGAACATGAACACGAGTGTTTATAAATGGGTGCGCTCATGTACTTCCTTGGTATTCTCCCATTAAATCAGATGTGCTGGCATTAAAGTCAGGACAGAGTGAGAGGGGAAGATGGAGGGGAAAGGAAATGAGATGGCATTTCAACTGAAAGAACAGATGCGGCAATATCGGCTGTGTAATGAAAATGTTAGTGGTGTAGCTGAGTTGGCGTCCATGAATACCGTTCTAAACGCTGGCTTGAAATATGTTTGAGGGAAATGACAAAAGGGGCTCACTAAAGCATGATAATGTTACCCCACAAATCCTGCTCCTCTTGGAATTCCCCCCTCTCTTCCTTTTCTTTGTATCTGGCACCTTCTTCGTCATGGCATTGGTTGCATAGATACATTTATAGGTTTGCTATGTCAGTTAGTCTTCTGGGACCATGTCCACACTAAGCCTGCTAAATCTGACAATTACTTTTTTGTCACCTTATGCTGGCGTTTTTCACACCCCACTATGGAGCTTTTCAAAAATGATCTCCTACGTGCGTAACTATAGTCATAATCCATAAAGTATAACCGGACTTTGCACATGCAAATATATTAGAATGCCATTTTTTCATTGAAGGTAAGACTTTTGCCTACTGAAGACAGAAATAGCCGTCGTTGCTGAAAATGAAAAGAGCATTCTGAGGAACACCATGAGATCATGATTGAAAGCTCAAGAAGAAGCTATGGACCTTGACATTTCTTTTGTCAAACTACAATTTCCAACGTCAAGAATGAACTTTCTCGCTCAATCATTCAGAATTATTTTGGTGTGCAAACTTTTATTGCACTTGCTGTCAGTCATTTTAGTCTAATTTTTACCTCGCAGAACACGGGGGTTGCTGGTTTACCGCTGCCTCGATAGGTTGGTTTGTTTATGCTATTGTGTGACTTTGGAGAATCTGAACTAACCAAAGTCACACAATGACACAAACAAACTAACTGATCGAGGCATCGCTAGACCAGAAACTCTGCTGTGTTCTGCGAGGTAAAATTAGTGTTTTTTTCAATGGAGTCTGGTGGCTTTGGCGAGAGCATGGATAACAGCTTTAGTCCCCTGTCGGAAACAGATTGTATACCTGTCTCACGGCAAGTTAAACGGGCGAAAATATTCTAAATATAGCGTACACTTAAACTGATATTGATTTTTTTTTTGTTCTTTTAGGTGGCTAAAATATGGTTTGCTGCCGGCCCCCGTCTACAGCAGTACATTGCTTTGGTTCCGTGCGGTAACTGCTGCCTGCTTCTCCAAGCTGGGGGCACGCCGACCGCCATCTACTGTAAGTAATACACTAACTACGAATAAGTACCTCATACAACCCCACTTCAAAACACACAAACTATCCCTTTAATGTGGCTTTTTTTTTTACACTGATCAACAGAAAAAAGATGCTTTAATGTCAAAGTGATTACAGACACAAACGTAAGATACAAAATACACATTTGCATACATTTTCACTGCTTTTAATACAGTAGCAAAGTTTCATTCAAATGCAGTTTCGAGGTACTGACACTTGATTATTCCAGTTTAACTTTTACATGTGTAGTACATGTCAGAGAGGTTTCAGTCCCTGCATTCATGTGATCCATCAGATAAACTGACTGCACTGTACAGCAGCACAACACAACTGGTGTGCAGTGTGCCTTTTTCCTGATTCATCCCTTGTTGTGTATTGAGTGTATGTATGACACGTGTTCACGTGAGGGCCTCGTGGCAGCTTATTGATTGCAGTGGTGGATGATGGCGGGATACGGCTGATGGGGGATGAGGTGGCTCGCCTCAGGCAGTAGTAATCAAAGATGTCCTCCAAGCCCCCCTGCTTCACTCTCCTTTGATCAGGGGACCCAGATGGATCTTAACAGTAGTGATGGGGGTGTGTATATGTGTGTGTGTGTGTGTTGGGGGGGGCTATAAAGACCAAATCAGAGAGTGGTACACACCAGTAGCCCAAGGCAAGAGGCAGACTTTGAAGGAGGTAGCTCACACAGACTCTCTGCTCCATCGGCAGACTGACAGAAGACGGAGAGGAAAACACAGCAGTCGCGTTACAGCACACGAGTGGAGACGAGGACTTTTTTCATCCCCGCCCTTTTTTCATCCCCGCCCTTTTTTCATCCCGTCAACATCTTCAGTCCCTCTCCGGCTCGCTTCATCTTCTCTTTGACTGAAGCACTAATTCTGTCTAGACTGGTCTCATTTCACATCGGCCGTGACATTTGAGATCATTTACAGATGGATTTCCTCAGTATATTGCTGTGACGTTAGCAGACAGAAACAAAAGGGGGAAGAATCACTCCACTGATCTGTTTGAGCTTCCATTTCATATTTCAGAGTTTTAATGCTTTAGACTAGTTTCCAAAAAATCCCTTTGTGGAGGCTGGTGATGAAGGCTTTGAAGACAAAGATAGGAACTTTCTTAGGGCCTATTATGGTATGTGATGCCCCCCTGATATATTAAAACTGTTATTTCCTCCCCTTTTAAGATAAAAAAGAGTCTTTAAATGTGTAATGGGTTCGTTCCCAGTAGGGTTTTGTGTCACTGTAATCACATGAACTTTACCCAGTAATAACACACTACTCTTTGATTTGCACTAATTACATCAGAGTCACTGGCCTGTTGAAAATGGTGTCACTGCACTACATCTAACATTTCAGAAGGCAAAAAGGGGCCTCTCTTAGATAATGGTTCTAATCATTAATGCATCAGCATCTTGTGAAACTGGATATATTCAGTTTATAACCAGTTGTAAACAAGCAAAAGAGGAAGAAATGAAGAGACGTGTCGCAGTGAAGGAAATGCTGCCCATTTCTCTGAATTTCTGTGATGGTAATGGTGTGTTCAAACTGAATGCAAAGTGATTTTTATGCCTTGCTTTATACGCATGGATGTCATCGCTGGAATGTTGGGCCTGTCTGTGTTTTTTGCCACAAACATAGATACAGATATAACTCTATATTCAGTCCGCCAATGCGGAAGTGCCTTAAACTTGCATTCTTTCTAATAACCAGCAGGGGGCGACTCCGGTCTTTGCAAAAAGAAGTCTGATTGTATAGAAGTCTATGAGAAAAGGACCCTACTTCTCACTTGATTTATTACCTCAGTAAACATTGTAAACATGAGTTTATGGTCTCAATCGCTACTTTCAAGTCTTCTTCAATACAGCATGTTCATTTAGTAAATTATGGTCCCATTTGGAGTCAAATAGACCATAAAGCAGGGTATGCTTTAGGACGTGGCTTTACAACTTTAACCCTTTCAAAGCATGTTTTCAGTTCATGAAAGTTTATTGTAACATTGTTGCCTAAAAATGTCTTGTTCAGCGTTCGGTTGCACGTAGCTCCACCCTCTTGTGTCATTTCTGGTTGCAAAAAATGAAGATGGCGATGGTCTAAAACCAAGATAGCGACGGCCAAAATGCCGAACTCAAGACTTCAAAACAGCAGTCCACAAACCAATGGGTGACGCCACGGTGACTACGTCCACTTCTTAAATACAGTCTACGGTCTAAACCCTCCTTTGGAATTGAACGATTAACGTTAACATTAAATCTGACCTTCATCTTGTTTCTCAGATGAGACATGGGAAACCAACGCTACTGTTATTCTAATAGTATTTAGCTGTTAGTCTGTCACATATTTTTAGAATCACGGTCTGAGTTCGCTTGAGGCCACGTTAAACAACTGACTAACAAGACTTTTCACTGTAGATGATTAGCCATGTTGACAAGGCCCAAGCTTCAGGCTCCATTACAAGTTTTAATATATATTTTTTGCCGTTATTCTCAGGTACCTCATTATTCCCATTAGATGTTCCGAAAGCGCTGCATTTTTAGCTCGGAGGAATGATACCAGGCTTGTTTTACAGCATGCCTCGAGAGCTGACTTAAATTATAGAGGGAGAGATTTTGCGTGTGAAACAAGCCCCTGCCATTTGCCACGTATCTCTCTGCCCTCACTATCTTCCCTTTGACCTACTCCATCCTCCGTATCGCCACCTCTTTCACACTTTCTTAAACTCGCTCCTCCATCTCATCACATAACGGAGAGAGGCCACCGCCGCCCCCTCAAGAGAAATGCCATTTCCTCTGTGAATGTTGCCGCTGCTCTAAGCCTTTCTTTCTCACACCATTTCACTCACAAGTGTTTTTCTTCTTCTTTCCCTTTCCTCTCGTCTCCCGGGAGGAAGACGAGGGGAGGAGACCGCCAAACTGGCAGCCGGCGGGCGGAAATAACTGGGGACGTGTGCTTCTTTGCCTCGCTGTTGTTTCATCCTTACAGCCTGACCTTACAGCCACCCTGCCATGTGTTATGCTCTCCTTCTTTCTCCCCTCCCTTTCTGTTTCCATCTCAATCTAGTGTCTCTTGAGACTGAGGGATAATGAGCGGGATCAGTAGCGCGCCGTAGTTCATTCATTCACTCAAACTGTCAATGGGCTATAGGCAACAATCACAAGTGGGTTTTGTTTTACAGTAAATCCCAGGTGAAGCCTCGCTCGATGACTGACAGAAAACCATTAACCCTCTGCTCTCCGTCTTCCTCCACCGCCTCTACGTAAACACATTCTGGCAAAGTCATGGTGGAAATTAGAGTCTTTTTCTTCCGTCTTTTGTGCTAATTAGTCACATAATGTGACACTTGCACGCGCATGCCCCCGCCAACACAAGTTGCAAGCATTCTTGTAGCATCATCGCTCCGGTGAAATTGAGCAAGGAGAAAGGGAGTATATTAGCTGCATGATTGAGATTGGAAAAGGTAAATGCACCTTTGGGAAGTTGATTGATCAAGCTGGATAGCGTAATATCCTTTGTGATTGTGTGTGTGTGTGTGTGAAAGAGAGAGTGGTGAGAAAGAGAGAGAGAGAGAGAGAGAGCCCCGTGAAGAGGGCCAGCTGTTTTCCAGTATTACAAGTTTGAAGGATATTGGGGTCGCAGAGTTTCCACCTGAAAGGAGACAGCTTTTCATTATAAGGCAAGTGTGAGGTCAGGCCAGGTCATCCCACTCACACTAACACAGACTGAGGCGGTCAATGCCGGGCAGATTCCCCCAGAGCTCGCTCTAATCCTCTCGTTACGTTCGCTTAATCAACAGCCGATCAATGAACGCTACATCTTCATATGAACGAGCGGTGATAGGTGATTTAAAACACCAAGGAGTTTTGATTACTGATCAATGCTTGAGCATTTATTTGTAATGGGATCTGCCCACATGCTCTTAACCATTTAATAGTTGACAGAATGAAGATTAACTTGGACAAAACATTGTCTTCTTTAACTAGCAACTACAGTAACTAACAACATCAAACACATTTACTCTTAAAGTGAAATTACAGAAGCTTGGGTTAATCACAGTCACAGATTCAATTAGCCTTAGTAACTGTGGAAGTTATTACTAAAGGCCTTTACACACCGGGAAGTAAATGACACAAAAATGCAAAATACTCACCTGTGGATATTATATGTCTCGTATTGTGAAAGGTAAGGTAACGGAAGGAGTGGATCTTGTCTGCGCCGCCTTTGTCAAGGTTGAAAGGAATAAAAAAGTTTGCTGTCTTGGATTAGACTACAGAGCCTCTGTGTTGTTGTTTCATAAATATAGGCGGAACTCAACCTGTTCCGCACAACATGATTGGTTAATGCCGTTATTCGCAATGTTATAGCTCAGAAAATCGACCTTGTCCCGGAAAAATATTGTTCCGTCGACGCTTTTGCATCCCGAAAGGAATGGCCTTTAGTCTCGAACACATTATAATAAAATAATAAAAAATAAATAAAAAATTTAATTTTGGATAGGAAATGTATACAAAGAGTACAGCGAGCAAGAGATCAGCAGCACTCCGCGGGCTTACACCGGTGTGTAGCAGACCCTGTTTGGTCTGTTGTCGGCATGACGATCAGGATGGAAATCTGAAGATTTAATTGAGATTAATTCAAGTTAAAGTCATTTTTTGTGGATTTTACTTTTTCCAAAGTCCCTTTTTAAAATTGTAAAAGCACTTAAAAAAATGACATACATTACACCTACATTTCAGTATTATTGCGAATAATTCTAAGTGAGATGCCATTAACAGTTATGGCATATTCTTTACTTCCGAGTTCAACTTGGATTCGTCTACATGCATCATCTCTATTGCGTCGACAACGTCAGATGTGTTCTTGCAGGTAATGGCGATGGTTATTCCTTACTCTCAGCTACAGTATAATAAAAGGCCATATATTTAGATGGCAAAAAATTCAATGATGAAATATGGCACAACATTCACAGGAAATCACTATCTCTTTATACAGATATAAAGCTAACTGGCCAAAACAAAAGCCTTGATGATAAATGAAAAGGTTCTGAAAAGGTAAATCCCACGGGGGGAATTGTTAGAGAAATAGCTGTAACCACTGCTTTCATCCTATTTGATGATTTCTCTGTTAAAAAGAGAGGAAACGCATACCCGGGAGTCAAACAGGGACACGTGTATTTGTTGTGCAGGTGGAGCGATGTACCACTAATTCATTATCATTAGCTGGAGTTAATCGCCTGTGCAAACACTTTACTCTCCGAATTGATATTTTCTAAGAGCCAAGAAAAGAGAGAGACAATCAAGATCAGGGGTTTACTTCTTGAGCTTCTAAGTAGTGATTAATGTGTTGTTACCTCAACAGTGTGTCCAGTCTAATAGGGTAGCTTAAGGTAAAGTTTACTGACATTTACATGATTTACATCTATGCACGTCTTAACTTTACAATAAAATTAATGCTTTCTCACGTGTTACAAGTGTGACGTTTTGCTCAGTTTCATTAAGAAATATGTGGATGATGCTTCACACCTTGTTTATTATGCCTTATTCATGCCAGTCACATATAATTGGCAGGGCTGGGACGAGTCACCTATCTCCCAATTCAATGCTATCATGATAATTGGGTGCCGATTCGATATGTATTGCGATTTTTCAAGAATTGCAATTTGATATTACGATTTATTGCAATTTTTCTTAACTTTTTTAGCACTAAGCCATGGGAAAAAGATAAATCATACACTTCTAGGGACTTTTATTTTGGAAAATATCTAAATTGATACAGAAAAAATGTTTGATTTTCAGCAAGTATGTAGTCAGAGATGTCCTGAAGTCAAATATATCAGTCCTTGTCAGGCATTATTCATTTAGTTTTTTGTCCAGCAACCCAAAAATCAAAGAATAAAGACATTTCCCTCACAAATTATTGGTATTTTCTATTTAATTTTATAAGGGACGTGTAATATTTTATACTTTTGGTGAATATGATACAATCAATCTTATTTCTATATGTGTATTTTGTATATACAGTTCCCTTTGTTAACACTTTAATTTGAAAACCGGACGTAGTTACACGTGTACACTTCCGCTAACTCCGCCAAGTCTGTCGCTAGCTTTCCCGTTAGCTCCATCGGGGCCGTTTGAATGCATTTAACATAAATGTCAGTATATGGGTGCTCTACAGTTGTAGCGTTGGCCGATTTGACCACGGAGATGAGTGACGGCTGGCTTGACCACACGTTACTGCAATACAATAACGTTTCCTGTCCATGACAGAGTTAGCATGCAGCTTTGGCCATGATGTCTAACTCTGCTTTTCCTGGCAAAGTGTGAAACCCAAAGTGTTTCCATACTTTACTGTATGTGTAGTGTTTACCTCTTTGGATTTAACATGTTAGGGTGCAGGTCGTATCCACGTGGCCCCTCCGATGTTTTCTACTTTTTCGTTTCCGCTCGCTGCAGCCGGCTGCGGTTTGTTTTGGTGACGGATACGGACTCACGTCACGAAGTCACGTTACTCAGACTACAACAATAAAAGCGGTGACTTCCTTCTACCTCTGCATAGACTCAAATGAAGCAAATCTATTTATTCTGGCATTAAAAAAATCAATTTCAAAATCATTCGTCAAAAATCGTGATACATAGGCGAATCAATTTTTTTTCCCACCTCTAACAGTCGCATATGTGGTGGTTGTAATCCTGACAGCAAATGCACAGAAACAAAGACACGCAGCAAGGACATGTAGAAACCATGTCTGTCCACATATCTATTCAAATGTATGAAATTCTCTGAGTGTGTTCATGGTCTCACCTCATGCATAATATATACGTCATGATTCCTAATAGACACATTTACAAATATTAGATTTGATAGCAGCCATAAAGTCTGAGAGTTTAGCTCATAGAATATGCATGCTTTTATTAATATGAGGTGTTTCTGGATACAACTGAACATACTGTGCATATGTTTGTCATGTGAAGTGGCTTTGTGTAGTTCTCACACACACTATCTCTCTGTGTGTGTGTGTGTGTGTGTGTGTGAGGTTGAGGAGCTAAATCAGGCGCCGTGATTGCGATCCACCATGTTGCTGTTGAGCAGAAGAGACAGGTCTGAGCCCGCGGTGTCAAGGGCTAGATGGATGTCAGCAGCGTGGGTTAAAATGTGTTTCTGCCTGCTGTCCTTGGGTGATTTCCACAGCGCACTGAGCAGAGCACGCGGTCCTGGCCAGGGGGCACCATTACTGCCGCCTTGTGCAGTGGAGTCGCAGCAAATGTACCTGGATATGATCCACAGTGGGGCTGAGACAAGACACGACTCCGCTCAGGTCTCAGCAGCATTTAGGTGTTAGAATTTGCTTTTAGTCGGTACCCAATTTTCTACTCAGAGACCGTATAAGACATATAACACACTCACACAAAAAATCTGTATGTCAGTGGTCACATAGGCATACTTTACCCTGCTGTGAATGTTTTTTTTAAAAGAGTGTTTTAAGCTCAGTGAACAAAGCATCACACATGGTGGACGGCTCTGTGTGTCCTCATTCCACATTCAGAGAACGAAAAGCCCCGAAGGCACTGGATGCAGTAATTGATGCATATCATTGGACGCTCTAAATTTGATGTTCTTTTTGGGCCGAGTGCAGATGGAAGATTTTAAACATCAGACTTGACACCTGTTTTTTCATTACTGCAGTGCTCAACTGCATCATATTTCTCTCAGAGTTGGATAAACAAGCAATCCATGTCTCCAACAAACTCATTTGGACAACTGATTATTCTGATCTATCTGTATTTGGAGACCTACTCGCACTTGTGAATTTTAATTTGAGACATTTAGCACTTGAGCAGCACAAAAATCTGATTTAGTGTTTCCCTAAAATGAGTCTTTCACATAAAGCACCTACAAGTGTCTGCCCTCTCAGTGTGGTAGTTATATCATTGTGGAATTGTGTGCATTTGAGCACACGAGCGTCCCCCCCCACCCCACACCCGTATTTACCCACAAACGCTTTGCGAAATGCCAATAATTAACCCGTTAATGGCAGTGTAATTTTCCTGTCATCATCATTTAGGCTAAATGTCAGAGACAATGGCTGATGAGAGAAAAAACCCTGAAGAGTTTCACTGACTGTGAAATTGAAAGTGCAGAATAAGAAAGTAGAGGAATGGAAATATATGGTTTGAGGGGCTATTATGTGGTATTTGAGACGAAAGAAAAGAGGGGCGGAGGGTCATCGATGCGGCTAATCATATAAGTTCTGAGGCTTGCATGAACTGTTTAAGGGCTTTTTTTACCATTCGCTAATTTTGCCGCGCCATGCCGCGCTGATTTACGTTTCCATTACTAGTTTTGGCGCACCAAGCCGCGCTCGAAATGGACCTTATCCGGAGTTGGGCCAAGATGCACCCGACCCACTTTCAAGCGGTGGTAGCTTTATAACTTCAATCTTCTTCGAATATCAGTGGTTTGAGGTTTAATTTCTCTCCTGTCTCAGTGTGTCTGTGTGCTGACTTGACTATGACTTGCCCAAAACGGCATGTGATTATCATAAAGTGGGCATGTCTGTGAAGGGGAGAACCCATTTTCAAAATGGCCATGTCAGTTTTTCCTCGCCAAAATTTAGCGTAGGTTTGGAGCATTATTTAGTCTCCTTCGTGAAAAGAAAGTATGACATGATTGATACCAATAGATTCCTTAGGATTTCGAGTTTCATGTGATTCCAGTATCTTCTCTGTAGCTAGCCTGCTACAGCCTAAAAATTGCAAGTTGCTTTAAAGAGGCAGTATCATTGAGCAACAATTCCATAATAACCTTTCAGCATATTGTAATTCAAGTGTTCTGAGAGATAACTGTAGACTTCTGCACCTCCTCATGGCTCTGTTTTCAGGCTTTTGAAAATCTAGCCCGTGACGGAAGACTTTGACCAATCACAGGCCACTTCAGAGAGAGAGCGTTCCTATTGGCTGTGCTCCGCCAAGCACCGGTCAACTCAACATGGCTGCCGGGTCACAAACTTTCTCATTTTACAGCTAAACAGTACACTACAAGATGATTCTGAAAACATTTAAAGGCGAGAAATAGGCATTAACATAACATACTATTAATTCATATTTGATCAGCGAAATAAACTTAATGCAAAATGAATATCCTCAATATGAATTTGCTGAATTATTGAGAGTTTCAACAACAGTTTCTAAAGATGTTATTCTTCAATAGACATACATGTATTCTACCAAGGTAACTTGTACAGTTCATTAGTTAGGAAACTTCTCTTGCTCCAACAGCTGCCTCAGGGTCTTTACGCAGGTCGCTGTCAGGGGAAACACCCCGAATGCAACATCACCTACTGTATAATACTCTATCGTCCAGCTCCTTGACTGACTCTTCATATGTGTCACAGTATAGTGCTGCTCTGATGGCATGTCGGTGGCAGCGTATGCATATTTTCGAATTGTTTCAGATTTGGAATTTGAAGTCTTGTGTGAATGTTTGTGAATGAAACATGTCTGCAAGTAGCCTTACATTATTTAATTTCTATATAATTTGACGGCGTTGATGTTAATGATCATACGCACACTTCCCACGAACAAATGGCATTCATTTGGTTGAAACAAACGAAACTCACAGGAACTCAGGGTGCCAATCTCGTTCTCTCCGGTTTTCAAAGAGACAAAGAGCATGGCGTCATTGATCAGTTGACGCCTGTTGCACACATCAGATATCGTATCATTACAGACAGAGGAAGTAGTGGCCTGTATGAGCCTGTCCGGGGAGCAAATGTCATAGAATTGCTGCTTTTCTGGAGAGTCGATGTGCGTCAATGCGGAGACAAGTTGTGTTTCCTGGTGAGATGTTGTGTGTCATACTGTGTCACACTCTGCTGGCGATCGTGGTGGCAGTGACACACATGCACACTCAATAAATCCACAATGAAAAAATCTGCATAATCTGTTTGCAAGGGCTTTGATCCAAGGCAGCGATGCAGCCGTTGCACTGTTTGTGACAGCCATTTCGGACAATTTTATACAGTGGCAACTTAAGTTATTGCTCACATATAAAGACAGTAAAAGAGCTGGTGTATTTATCTGTCTTTATTGCGTTGAAGCCGATCTGCAGTAAAGTGACACTTAAAAAAAACACAAACGGAGGTGCTTTGTCTGACTCGAGCATTACTCAACCCCTCTGTGTAAGAACACCAATCCTGCTTTAAATGCTCATTTTGTGTTTTTTTTCTATGACAATAATACAATGGAAAACCAACCTGATAGCATTGCACTTGACAAAGTGGACCAAGTTAACTTTACTTCTCCAGCAGTGTTCGATATTTGTGCAATTGTCAGCTCGACGTGTTCCACCAGTCGGTGGGCCGGCGCACCGCTCCCTGCAGCCGTGAGCTGGGGAGGAAAACATCAAGGCATGGGTCTGCAGGAAAGATTAATAATCCTGGTTGAGAAAAGGATTGCTGTCTTGTCGAGGCTGGACACCCCCGGAGGCAGGAGCAGACGGGGACGATCAGGACTAAAGTGAACTCCATCTTGGACAACACCTCCCAACTGTCGGCGCTGTGAGGAGCTATGAAGCTGAAGACACCCCTGAGGTGTTACGGTGAGTGCTTTAGGCTCTTCTTTGTGTCACAGCCATTACGCTGCTCAATGCTTCATGTTCAAATGGCCCCAGTTCTAGCCTACTGGGAGGGGGATTGACAGGAACACCGGACCGCACTGAAGTGCTCTTACGTCCCTCATCTCTATCAACACGCTACATAGCGTCTGCACATGAGTCATCGCATGTGGCACTTCACATGTGCCTTTCTTTATGGCATAACCAGCTGTTAGCAGGCACGTTGTGTACACTCTTTGCTATTTCCTTTAGTTAATTGACTAGATTGCATACATTAGCAACATAGGGATTTTTTAATATGCAATGCGCACAGTTAACACTCCTGAATGTAAATGTATTCAACTTTCACATACTTCTTTTATTGATTTAATTTGCATACGTAATGCTGTTTCAATACAATTTAATACGGCATGCATACTGATTATTATTTATTTCCCTTTAGTTATGTGCATAATTGATGCAAGCGCATTATAGAATGCAAACATTGTTTGTTATATTTGTGTTAAAGTGTTTGATTATGTTTCTTTTTGTTGTCGTTTTTCATGCTGAATTCAAATACTTTTGTAACTATCAGCTTTCCCAGTGGGAACACATACATCATCTTGTCCTCGCCTGATGTTTGAGATGAGTGTTATGAAAGATTGCGTCCGCAAATGTTGTCGGGACCTCGAACGATGCCTCGTGAGATCCTAAAGGTGATGTACGCTGAGAGAAAGCACGATGGTGACAGAGTCGGTTTGGTTGGGATCTGATCTGAGCTAGCTCTGAGCTGCATCTAAGATACCTCGCAGTGCTTAAGGCACTTAGTTAAACTTGCATGATGTACTGATTTTAATGTTTCCTTTTGGTCCAAATTGGTTAGAATCAAGCATTTTTTTCTGCCTCTGTTGTTCAAATGAAGTCATTAGGCTTCATTAAATGGATCTCCGTTGATGGGCCTTTAGTTGCTTACTTCACTGTGGTACAATTTTCAAATTAAATTTGTGGGCTTAAAGGAAAATTACCCCCTGAAATACACTGACACTAATTCACTGTAATCGCTGCTTAATTATTTCCTGTAGTTACTTGGTGTCATAATTTGCCATTTTGTACAATTCGGATGACTGTTTGCGGGTTTATGTTTGTCTACTGGATTTCATATTCTGACTTCATAGCCTGTGAATGTCATTCAGCAATTCAATGAATATAGAGAATAACACAGAACCGAACATGGTGGTTACACAGAATTTCATATAGTACTTGTGGACAAAGTTGTCTGGAAGATGGAATAAATAACATCAGATAATGTTGTAATAATTGCAGGTAGACATATTTACAATAATCCTTTAATAGTATTTGTATGCAGAGAGCGACAGACACAGCTCAGCTGCCAATCATGACATCCATACCCACTTTTTTATAGCATCAAATAACTAATTAAAATCAAAGTTATCAGAAAAATGAACACTTGATTATACAGTACATCAGCGTGATAAAAAAACGACAGAAACCATCTTTGGGTAAAATATACTTGACGTTTACTTTGACCTTTTCAGTTTGGCCCATGTCCCATCTGCTAACATGGAGGGGGCGGGATTTATGACCTATACTGCAGCCAGCCACCAGGGGGCGATCGAGATGTTTTGGCTTCACTTTTGGGGAGCAGTCATCTTTATATACAGTCTGGTTTGGACTGAAGGATGAAGATTTTGGTGGTCAAAGGTCAAGGTCACTGTGACTACAACATTTTGGCTGTAACTCAAGAATTCATTTGCTAATTATGACAATTTCACACAAATATCTAATAGGAGGAATGATGAAGTGATGACATTTTGGACAGACATGGATGTAAACTGCAACTTGACTGGTTACTCAAGTAATTATAGTTTTTCTTATAAAAAAATGCCTTGTATGGATGTAAACCACTGAAATTTGATGTGGTCAGACATGGGTAAATGTTTTCTTAAATTTCAAGTTGTAAATGGTATTTCCTTTTACAGTAATCACAAATGACATATTTATTTTGTTGGTTTTATTTAAGCACTTAAATGATATCGTAAGTTTATACTTTTAAGGACAGAGAGCAGCAGCTGTTTTGGTACAGTAGCTGTTGAGGTCGGCGTAGAAGGTTGCAGCTCCAAATTATTGGTCTGCCTTGAAAGTGTTTTCATAATCAGCTCACCTTCATGGTTGTAGAAATGCCAGTGAAGTTTGTATTGGAGTGGTGGTGCACAGAGTGGTATACACTGCAGTGACAGCAAACAAGATAAGCTACTTTAAATACCGTTGAGCCGGTGTGATCATTGGTTGACAGAAAGCGTGCGGATATAAAATGCGAATGGCCCGGGGTGATTAGAAAATTACAATAACCTTTCCTGCTTGAGCGTAAGTTAAAAGCTTTATTTAAGGACATGCAGCATTTAAACACTTTAAGATAAAAATCGACTACAAAATTACAGATAGAGTGCTTGAATTACTTTTCCACTCAGTTTAAACTTTTAAAATGTCATACATCAATAACTTTTAGCCACTTAACTTGATGTAAATCTCTCTGCAACTGCAGTGTTAAGTAGGTCTGTGTCACCGCCGTAGTCACTGTAAATGCAACCTAAGTACTTGAGTACACACAGACTTGTATGAACGACTTTCAAACTCTGAAGTGGGAGGTTCTTGAGTTTTTATTAAATAGCGTTTCTGACCTTCACCAACTCGCTGATAAAAAAAATGATATTTTACTTTTTTTTTTAAGATTATTTTTTGGACTTTTATGCCGTTTAATGATAGAGACCGTGATAGTCATGAAAGGGGGAGAGAGAGGATGACATGCAGCAAAGGGCCGCTCCGACCCCTCACAGTTTGAAAGTTATCAAAACGTGTTATTTATAGTTTTGGCCATCATTTCCATCGGTTATGAAAGCATTGTGCTTTTTAATTTAACAGCTAAGATCTCGAAACACGATGACACAACAATGTCAAACAAAAGTGAGGAACACAAACAAGATTATTTAAAACACGATATTTGTAGTGAGGGAGCACACAAACTGCTGGTGATGATTATACTCATTCCACAGGAAACCTGGGTGTGTGCACAACTATAGTAAATACCAGTCCGTCATAAGGTCGCCACGTCCTAAAGCATACCCTGTTTTATGGACTATTTTTTTAAATAGACCATAATTTACTAAATGAACATCATGCTGTATTGAAGAAGACTTGAAACTAGCAATTGAGACCCTAAACTCATGTTGACAATGTTTACTGAAGTAATAAATCAAGTGAGAAGTAGGGTCATTTTCTCATAGACTTCTATACAATTGGACTTCCTTTTTGCCCTCTGCTGGCTATTAGAAAGAAAAATTAGAAAGAATTTACATACCAGCTAGTATGTACATTGAAAGAGTTATTGTTCACTGTAATCATTCTTCCTCTCTATACTGGCCTACTCTGTAAAAAATGGGGGACAAAATCCACAATCCTGGTTCTGTAAATGCATTTTAAAGGTGCTAAATATGGTTTTGGGAGCATTTCTATTGCCTCTCAACGGCTCTCAACATGGCGATGCTCTAAAAATAATCTACTAATTCACAGTGATTTTCGAATAGTATTTTTGCTTGGAATGCACATCCCTAATAGCAAATAGTTGTTTTGCTGCTATATTAATGCTCCCGATATGGAATTTAGCACCTTTAAAGCTAGTTAAACTAAGTTGGTATTTTCTGAATATGCACTAATTTTGGTATAAAATGCCCTCATTGGGTTTCACCAGACAGACAGTGGTTCCTGGCTGAGATGTATTATATAGACTGTTGGAGTCGCATTAGGAAGGAATCAATCAAATATGAAGAGGCGGAATGATTACGGCAACCAAAAGCTCTTTCAATGTGCTTAAGGTCATATAAGGGTTGAGGACAAAAAAGTGACCCTTACCTTGAGTAGCTAATGAGCTGAAGTCTTTTCAAATGCCTCTCAACAGTGTACTGGAATATGAAAATAGATTCAGCCTTTCAAAGCGCTCACTTCAGCGTTTTGCAATTCATTTTGGAATGAATGAATGAATGAATGCAATGCTCTAGTGATGCAGTTACTTTTCCCTGAACTTAGATTTACTGATTGCATGTCATTCTGAGTACAAAAGTACAAAAGTTCACAAGTGTACATCGTTAATGCTCGTGTTGTCTCCAAAAAGTGCAGTGGTTTTACCCCCTCACAACAGTGATGTATGAGCATGTGTGTACAGTGTGTGTGTTGTTTGTGTGTTTGTTTATGCATGAGTGAGTCATGGTGACGGGGTTGCTCGTGAGGCAGGCGCTCTGGCACTATGACAGAATGAGGTCGCCCCGCTGTAGAATGACACGCTCACCATGTCAGCCTCTCTTTGGTGCGCACACACACACACACACACACACAGACACGCACACACACATACCTCACTATGTCCCTGAATAAGTCAGCTTGGATAATGGTGATTCCCTTGGCTGTGAAACACTGCCCCACTCTCACACACACACACAAACACAGACGAGAGAGCGTGTGTAGGTGCACAAAACAGTGATATGGTTACGCATGAGTCCTAGCTGAGTCACGGGAAAAGCAAGGCCTTATGGGTATTTTGGCCTCTTTACAACTGTTACTAAATTATCTGCAACGTCTGAAATGCAATAAATAACAGGACATTGCCAGGGAGGTCCCATTTCCCACAGCGTTTGGCGTACCGTGGCTCGTGTTGCATCATGGGAATGATCAGAACAGGTGAAACGAGGCTTATATTATTCAGACCGCTCGGCTGAATAACCGTTATTAAACACAGTGGCGTTCTACAGGTGGCGGCGTTGTGTCATTTTTGGAAGCGCTACTGGTCACAGTGAATTGAGAAGCACTATAGGAAGGGTGAATATGTGGGGGAGCGAATAACAGAAACAGCCAATGATGAAAATAAAGCTTTTATTCACTTAGCATCAGGCTTACAGGAGAAACAGAACAGAGCTGATCTCCAGAGCCCGACATTTCACAAGATATCCTCGAGGTGTAAGCTTGCTGTCAGTCATTAGGCATTACTTGTTTCAGCTGAAGCCAACTCATTTCCATTTCTAGACTACTTTTTGTGGATAAGATTAAAAAACAAAGAGTGAAAGTAGCTGTTTTATTAGCATAAACACAAGTGTTCACACATGTTGATGTTGCTAAGAGACGGGTCTATCTCTATTGAAATGCTTAAAGCTGCAGCGGGTAGAATGGGAACAGATATGATTAAAACAAGTTATTTATACAAGTGTATATCCTGAATGTAGTGCATGAGACAGGTAATCTGAAAAAAATCATGTGCCTCTGTGTCCTCTGGTGCTCCTGATGGCATCCGCAAGATTTCACAGACCGGAGGAAAACAACCAATCAGAGCTGAGCTGGAGCCTTGCCGTCTCTGAGCAGCTGTCAATCACTCGCAAACTCCGATCAAATATGAATCAATATTCTGTTACTGTAATGCCTATTTCTCGCCTCAAATGTTTTTCAAAAACATCTTGCAGTGTATCTTGTAGCACATCTAAAAACACAAGATTTAAAGAGGTGCTTTTGTGTGATTCTTTGTGGAGAAACTCAGCTCTACAGATCTGTCGATTAAATAGTGAGTGCCAGTCGACTAAGAATTTCTTTGGTCGAGGACAGCCCTTATTTCTTTTCACTGGGCGTTTAACGCCGGGGAATTCATGTGGAAGTAAACATCAGCCCGTCGGTATGTGAATTGCTCGTGAAATCTTTTCAACAGATAGCAGACATGTCATACAACCGTTATCGTTTCCCCGGACTCAAATACTGTCGTTCTTTAGGGATGAAATGTAAACATAATAGTACTATCTTTCTCTATGCTCAAAGGAATGCCAGCGTATACATAGTTGTGGCCTTTTGATTTGATTTTTACTGCCGTGTTTGCCAAGACGCTCACTGCTGGCAAGCAGCTGATAGAGGTATGAATATACTGGCATCATAAGCCAAGTACTCTCTAAAAGTCTCATACCACGCTCTTGAATTTCTACGCCATGCATAGTTTTAAAAAAATCATAGCATACTTTCAATATTGGAAGATTGTTCCCGGTTTAACAGAGGCTGTGGAAGCTTTGTTTGGACTTCCTTTGCCCTTACAGTGTACCTTCCTTGTGCTGCGCTGCTCTGTAGGCCTGTGTGCTGCTGTTATCAAAGGGCCTCTGAGATTGAGCCAAGTTCTGCTGAATAAAACATTTTGCAGCTGATCCTCATCAAATACTAAAGCAAAAGAAAGGAGAACTTTCCTCTTGTACTTGTTTGTGTCTTTTATTTCCGTGTGTGTGTGTGGTAAAGTTTGGAGTTCCCTTCAGGTCGCCCTCTATCTCTCTTCTTGGCCTGTGTAGCCCTGCAGCTCTGCAGAATGGAGTTGTGTCCTGATTATTTCTTACTTGTAGCATCTCTGCACTTCTGCACACTGTCAGAGTAATGCATAGACCTTATCTCCGACAGATACCTCTCTGCATATGAACTTGGCCTTGAGCGGACTACAAAAGGATATCGCTACAGATTGTGGAGGTGGGGGGAAGAGAGGATTGGTTCGAGGAGGAGGAGGAGGAGGAGGAGGAGGGGAGAGAAGAAAGAGGAAGGGATTAGGTCACCTGAACAGTTGATAAGGCGAAAAAACGACTGGGAAATTTTCCTTATAATTTAATAACATTATTCTTTGCCCTTGTCTCTTGGGTTTTGCATTTCATTACAAAGATAGGATAAAGTATTGAATAGTAATATGTTGAACAGTAATGGGATGAATTTTAATGAAATGATGAGGATATTTTTTTTTTGGAGAACTTTTAGATGCTAATAAAAAGGGCACAAAGGCTCATGGCGCCCTGACAGAAGAGCAGGAATTAACATTGTTGTTTGGCTGTTTTAGAAAAGATAAACCACCACTTCTCCAGTGTTGACACAAAGTTTGTTAAAGGCCGTGCTACTCATTAAGTATATTCTGGGCTAATGAAAAGACGTGTTATGCCAGATGATGTGTATAGTTTCATACTGTGGTTCTTACATCCTGCCTACACAGGATGTGTTTAGCTGCATTTTTCAGTTATCCATCTCTGAAGGAATACATACACTTTTGTTTTAATCAAAACAGCTCTCTACTCAGGCCACGTAACAGCTGTCGTAACTGTGGCGCAAGGCATTTAACGTGCAATAAGAACGCCTTTCTCGCTTTTGGCGTGTCATTTGTACGCCATGTAGTCTGTTCTGACTGCAATGAAACGCATCCGCGTACATATGCAACGCTCTGAGCTAGTGACGTAGAATAAAAAGCGAGAAAGACGGGCGGGAGGGGAGGTGGATGGGTCCAACAAACGCAACACCTTCAACAAGGAGACCGGTGTTTGAGACTGGTGTTTTGTTTTTGAAGTTAGTGACGTTTGTCACGTGTTTTTTTTTTAGTGATATTTGTGACATGTTTTCCTTACTTATGTTATGTTGTTACCGTACGTATGTTACTTAGTTCATGTACTTATTTCTCCTAAACCTAACTAAAAAAACCTAGCTGTGAACGAGCCAACAGTTAGTTACATCCTCTACACCAGTGAAGCTCGAAGGAAAACCGAAAAGGAGCACATCCAAAATATCTGTAATAATCTCTTGTTGCGCAGGAAAATTGTGTGCACGCATAACTATAGCAAGTGTAGGGCTGGGCGGTATGGCCAAAATCTTCTATCCCGATATAGGTATAATCATATCTCCATAACAATATATATCACAATATAGCACATTTTCTGGTAATTCAATGAATAGTCAATACAAAATAACCACATGGTTAAGCCTGTTTTTGTATCTGCGCGAATTGAATACTTGACAAAAGAGTATTTTCTCATTTAATTAAGAACTTCAGTGCAAAATGAACATAACATAATGATAAAATATTTCTGGCTATATGCTGACTGTGTTGACATTCATGCACAGTAATCAGATTGGGAAAGTAGTTTGATTTAACTACACTGGGGCATTCCCATAAGCAGAATTCTTATCAATTGAGATTGTCTGAGAAATTAGTATATAGTATTAGTATGTGCTTGTTATAATCAATTTAGACAACTTAATTGCGTATCATGATATCTCGATATACTGTATGATTTTAGCAGGATATCATTTAATTCAAAGACGATAAATTATCATATTGAATTATCAAAGTTGGGCAAAGTTGAACCAGGAAGTTGGTCTGTAAACTGTGAGAAATATTCACAACAGGCAGTTTGGGTTATAATGTTATCGTTTGTTTTTTCTTCTAAATAAGTTTGCCGAATCTACGGCTTTGTTTAAAACCTGTCTGACCTTTTTTTTTAGTGAGGTCGCCATATTTCCAGCAATTAACTTGGTGAGAAACAATGTTATGATTACCAGCAGGAGTAATGGCCAAAAATGAAAAAAAAGGACTCAAGTTTTAATAAACTGGAATTATCCTTTAAAACATAAACTCATCAATTATTGTTTATGCATGTGGGTGGGAATACTCTCTAAAAGACCGTATTCTTGTTTTATTGTGGACCTGGAGTATTTTCAAACCAGACACTGTGTAATTGGATTGCAGATTTTATTGATTCTCTGCATCTGCTCACCAGATTGGCTCTTTAACTCAGTTCTTTTCTCCAAAACATTGGCGTGCAATGACAAATGCCAGCAACCCATAATGATAATTGAACACCATAGTAAACTGGTTAAACTAGATCCTTTCACTCAGACATAAACTGCGTATTCTTACACTGCATTAAAGCACCATTCAGATCCAGTATCCTGACATACACGGCACATTCATCCACATGTGTGCAGCATCTTCTCTCTCTCTCTGAGACACACACACAGACACTCCTCCTACTGCCAGGTCTAATCATGGTCCTGTGCGCTGCCCGAGGATACTGTATGGCCGCCACACTCCTCAGATATTTTAGATAATTGAACAAATTACGTACGCCTTGTTCTGGGGTAAGTGTGGCTCCTAGCATTGAGTACTTGCCCTTTTGTCTGTTATTAACTGTGAAAGTTGTTGTTTTTCAATTCTGTTCTGCTGTGCAGGCATCATTAGTCACCAGGCAAAGCTGCCGCGGGCTACGTTTGGTACCAGTCGGCCAACCAACCACGGGGAAAATTTACTACCAGTAAGAGTGCATGCGTGTGTGTATGTGTGTGTGGGCTAGAAATCTGACAAGGCAGTTGCAATAGGGGGTTGTTGACAATAATTCACATTTCCTATTTAGAGTTTTAGTATTTTGTCAACCGAGTATAGGAAAATGTCAGAGGTCAATCTCTGCCATTTGGCACTGAAACAAAAAACTAAATAAAATAAAAGTTATGAATGAGATCTGTGCTCCTTTCCCACTATAAGATTCAGTATTCATCCTGATCCCAATCAACAATCTGAAGCATGTAAACACATTTTTTTTAGACACCAAAGAATCGATTCAGCCCTGTCATTCACTACAACATGTCCATTGTAATCTACTAATAATTCCACTAATATTAGAGATGTGTGACAGCTTGGGGAAAATCCTCAGAGGAAAATGTCAGTCAAGTCGAAGTAATCCTCCATTCAAACTGGAATGAACCGTGTCCTATGTATGTATATGACCTACATATGGCGTTAAGTAATGTGGCAGTGGGTGTTAAGTTCTATATAATCCTTACACGGATATCTAAATGGTGTCCCTTTCACTCCTCTATAACCTCTTTCATCCCTTTTTATAACGCTTTGCACATTACTCTCTTCTAGATAATTTCCGCGACACTTGCATGATGTCATTCAAGTCCGCAGCAACTGGCAGAGCATTTTAACTCCAGTCAAAACATTTCTAAGATGTTTGTAATTCTGTACATCTACTAAACCTTTTAGAGTTTTATTATCATGGCAACCACAGATATGAAAAATGACTAACCAAAGGTCAATCTCTCCCATTTGGCACTAAAACACTTAACGGTGAAATAAATCAAAGAAATAAAATAAAGTAAAAACCATCAACTATAGAGCTGTGCAACCAGGGTATAATATCAAAGAAGCCCAAAAAATAAAAAACACAAAAAAATATGTATATTCACCGCAACTGCCTTTTCATAATAGATGAATTTTACAGGAAAACTCTAGGGGAAAAAAGCAAGCCTACTGAGGGAGATACGTTTTACGCAGTCACAGGAGAAACACACAATGCAAAACCAGAAATTATAAGATGCTCTAAAACTACAGTAAAACAATGGAGATGGAAAAGGATGCTATTCATTTTAAATTGAACCTTGAATTACATACTGTGAAAGCAGATTGTCACGGTCGGCAGCTTCCACATTCTCTATAATATAACTTAAACAAGCTAGGGAATCGATTATGAAAAACACATTTACCGATCCTTAATCCAGCCCCCTTTAGTTACTGTTACAAGCTTGACAAAAAGAAACATACTTCAACATACTTCGGGGTGGCACAAAGCCGACGTCATTTAAACAAAGGAACGAAATCAGACGAAATCATGCAGGTTGACCAGAAACTCCGGGGCCTCCAGAAGCGACCTGCAGTCGATGCTCCAGTGGGAGTTGGAGAGCTCTGCGCCTGGCAGCAATCGGCTCCTCCTCCGGCCAGGAGCAGAGCTTCGCCTCGCTGCTCCGCAGGCCCCCGCTGGGAGCAAAAAACACTGACACCACGCTGCTGCTGGAGGCCCAGGCTGTATTGCTGGGCCCGCTGGAGGGAATGGGAGAACCAGAACCAGGACTGTGCGGGCAGACTGCCAGACACCTGCTGCAGTAAAATGAAATGTTTTCTAAAGGGAATCTAGTGCTCGGAAACACTACCACTTTTGTCCACGGGGACCGCCAAAATCAACACAAAAGGAAAATTCCTTGTAGTAACTGTGACCATATGCAGTATCATGTGTCCGTGAAGATTGTGACACCGATGTAATGTGATTTACATTGTAATGTGACCTTTGAACAGACTGAGCATTTTTTTATTATTATTTATTTTGCACAATTTAAGACTATACAAAATAACAAATAAATAAATTAATAATATAAAGTGCAGGAAGAGGCAAAAAACCCCACTGGGCTTATCTGAAGCCTCCACCTATAGACAAGATTAATATAAAGAAATAATATGACTACATAATAGTGATAACAAACAATTAGGACAAGATATATATAATAACAACAATAACAATACAGTAAATATATCAAAAAGTCAAGTGTGTGTGTGTGTGTGTGTGTGTGTGTGTGTGTGTTGCGTGGAAGTGTATGGTTAGTGTTTGTGAGGAGGATATTGATTTAAATATCTATACGGAGTTCTGGGTAATCTTAACCAAACAACATTGTGAGTGGGAAAAAATAAATAAATAAATAAAAACGGATACATGGACAACATGGGGAAAAGCAATTACAAAACAGCAATTAAATGACCTTTTAGCATATAGTACATGTAAAATCCAACAGGAAAGAGAAAAGTTGACCAAGGTTCTGCTGTCATTGGAGCACAGAGAACAGAGAGAAAAGGGGCGGGGGCTTACGAAGAGTCAATTCATGGAAACACGACGCTTGAACGACTTCGGTCTGTGCCAGAATAGTGGTAACAGAAGGAAATATAAATCACCTGCTGAACGCTAAACATACTCTCAATCTTCAGGCTGGTAAGAGGCTAAAGAGAGCCTGCCACATAGCGTCCATAGATGTGAACAGGGGAGTTGCAGATGCTATACTTGTGACTTTGGGGTTTGCTAATACACTGAAGTCTGCTTATAGACCGTTTTAACAGAATTGAATTGCTAGGCAACAGCTTGGGTCCATGTTTACTTCCTGTCAGATTATGTCATTCACGTTTACCGCAATAGGAAATAAACTGGGATACATTTGTAATGTTTACAACTGTGAAAAGGTCTATATCTTATAAATCAAACCTTCAATAAAAGTTGCTTGGCTCAAAGTAACTTTGCTCCTAAAGGTTAAAACACAGCGCTTTGTAAAGATATAAAAGTTGTGGTCAGACGAGGCTGCTAGTAGTAATGCTGCACATTGCAATAGACTTTAACACTGTACAAAATACTCGAGCATAAAATAGTAATGGCACCCATTAGGTATGGCCGGTGGATAAGAAACGTTTATTGAACTTTAAAAATTCATACCGAATCACAGGGGCACCTCATAGGGACTGCATTATTTAAGATGTCTCAGTAGCTGAGCTTGAGGTCCACTAAGTAGAGAACAAATGTGATGGCTGTCCTCTCACCACTAAGTCTGTTCTTTAATTTAGAAAACATTTAATTTAGTTACCTTGAGCGCTGTGAAAGTGTATGGAAGACTGAGCGGGCTGTAAATTAGGCATAGAGGTACGGTATATTGGATTAGGATTGATTCCAGGTACCGGGAACCTGGGATCTCCTGCCCAGATTCTGTCTGTTTCCTGCCCTAAAACTGCAAAAGCAAAATACCATTAATCCATGTAGGTAAATGCTAAATCATCACTGCTTTCTAAGGATTTAAACAAGCTGTACATATAAATACAGATGAACAAAATATAACTGAGTACAATGATTGATTAATGGGATTAACAATGTCACCCATTATTGTCTGACTGGAGGCTTTGGCGCCTCCGTTTTGGGTTTACCAATCGATGCCAACTTTTCTCTTACTTTCCTTTTACTTTTCTGCCAAGTCTTCTGTCACTGGAGCTAGGGAAGATAAAGTTGAGCAAACACCACCACCACAGCTGTTCAGTTTAGGCAAACAAGTCCCCAAACATACATGGAGTATTTTAATTTTAAGCTTTCAAATTTTAACCAAATACACCTAACAAACAGACACTGTTCCAGATCATTCTCACCTTGTATACAAGAGACAATAAAAACAAGAAGAGACTACAAAGAGATTATTAAAGTTAGAAAAAGTTGATTACATTTTTGGAAAAAAATCAACAAACCACATCAATAACATATTTCTGTATTCTAAATAAGGCTGCCGCATGTTCAAGACGGTCCACCTTTCTTATACTGTATGTGATGAACACAGCTGTTCATTTCTGAGAACCATCTAGCTATAGAAAGGAGTTGGACTCCCATGCCATCACCATGCAAGTTTTTTTTTTGGGAGGGTTTCTTTTTGATGTACACTATTATTTGTTACAAATTCCCTAATAAACAGAGTTGTGAACCAGGTGAATAGAAGAGCCTTTTTCCAGTTCCACAGCTGATCAACACATCTCTGATCATTCAGCTTTGGATTCACCTCGCTTCTCGGAAGTTGGTGAAGGACTTTGCAGTGTATCAGTATGTCCCCAAAACATATATCCGTAAAGAACTGATAATCCGCAGAATAAAGATATACTTACATCCTGTTTGGTGTCTTAACTCTTTGTGGCTCCAGAGACAGCCTTGTCACGTTCCTATACAACTAAACTGCATTCTCAATTGTATTTGGAAGGGAAAGTATTTTGTGGCGGATTAAGTTTGTCCGTGACGTATCACAAATACATTTATAAGTCTGTGGACGGCCGCAGCAAGAGATGTAATTCAAGGAGTGACACGCAGAACGGGTGAGATAGTATGTCGAGCGACCGTGAATGAAAGTTACGTGGTATAATAACAAGTATAGCAAGCGATAAAGTCCACTACTGGTTTGGAGATGGATGAGTCCAACAAACAGGATTTCCCCCCAGAAGACCACTGTCCGTGTCCCATGTGATACTAAAAGTCAACGTTCACTTTTGTAGTAATTTTGAGCCAAACCATGATGTTTTTTTTTACTAAACCTAACCCAGTGGTTTTGTTGCCTAAACTTAAGTGTTAGTGTTTTTTTTGTTTTGTTTTCTTTCAATGTGCAACGTTAATCACATGTTTAATACTTTTAAAAAACGCAACCGTAATCCTGGAGAAAATGTGTTTTCCTCAAAACGTAATTGAGAATGCAGTTTAGTTGTACGGAAATGTAATTTTGTGGGAGACATGGTTGCCAGAGAATGTAGTGATATATGGAAAAAAAAAGTGAGGCTTTTTGTGAAGCCATATGGCAGCACAAATGTGGGATTTTCCTAAATTGTTACAGCTTACGTGGCCTTTGCTCATCGCACACAATAAGCACATCCACCGGTCTATTCACCCATGGCTGTCATTTCATGGCACCATGCCAAATTAAGTAGTTCTTCTGGATGTTGCGTAGCTCCTTGACTTAAAAGGTAAAGTCCCTCACCCTCACTCTCTGGCATGGATTTTCTCTTGATTTGCTTTTTCTTTTTTTTTTAGAAATAGTCAAGAGTTTAATAGCTTAAAGGCTAATTCACCACAGAATCACATGGCAGAAACCTACTGCTGCATTCTCAAAGGGCTGAAACTATCAAGCATTTCTGGGCCAGAACCCATAAACTTATGTCACAGCAGGTGTTTTCATCAACTTTCAAAGGCAAAAAAAAAATACCTGCTTTTCCAACCCTGATTGGGGATTTGTTTAGAAGTGCACCTGCTTCATGTTTAAACCCGTGGAGAGCAGTTTTAGATTTACTTTTTACCTTTTAAAAGAAAAGTTGAGCTACGGTGGTATAGAAGCAGACATTTATGAACAACCGTTGAAGATTGAGTAAACAAAAAAAACAAAATGTTTTCTCAAGAGAAAAAGAACAACAACACAGATACATCATTTTTCAATTTGCTTGTTCACTACTTCACCGGTTACAATCACCACACCACAGGTGCAGATAGCACGAGCAACAAGAAAAGCTTTCAAACTGCAAATAGTTTCTCCTCGGGCGCGGTGTTAAACGCTGCAGACCTTAAACCCTTAAAAGGCTTCATGTATGAATGTTTGGCACGGCGCCAACGCTTTCAATCATCACTTAAGGCCCACTCTGCGGTTGCCATTAGATGATGGATTCCGATTTTCAATTTCAAGCCTTGCTGTTTTGGTGGCTTGTGTCCCTAGGGAAGTGTTTCTCATGCAAACTGTTAGTTATCGTTAACGGAAATAGCGGATTTTTATCATTGTCCACGTCCATAATTCACAAGGAGAGGCCACGGGGCTGGCTCTTTGCAGACATTTTTATCACAAAGCTATAAAACAAGTATAAAAATATCGGCAGTCTGCACAAGGATAGCGGTTTTCTCCTTTTATAACAGAGCCATGAAACTGACATACCATAAGCAGTGACGTACATTCGAATCGGTGTGATGAACTTTGAACTGACCTTCACCTTTCCAAAACTCTGCCATGCCGTCAATAAGAGTTACTTAGTTTAGCATATTAACTTGAATTCAATGAGAGATAATTGATTTTTGTCTGCGCATGCTCACTTGATACAAATCTCTCTCTCTCTCCATTTCTATTTTGTGGAGACAGAGCGAGCAATCCCTGAGGAAAATCATACGTGGCCGGAGGGCTGATTGTGTTCTTCAATAGAAGCGTTAGTACAATCAGTCCATGGCTGGCAATGCAGACAAATTACTGTTAGGGAGTCTCAAAGAGAAGGACCGAACCAAAGAAAAAGGCTGAGATGCTGTCAAAGCCTATCGCACATCCTGCCACCACTATTGAGAACTTTTAATTTGTTCAAACTGTCATGGCTGGCTCCATTTTCGAAAGCTTTGTTTGTCAGCAGAAGAAGTATAATGCATTTGGATTCGTTGTGATGGCCAAGATGTGGGAAAGTGATTTACTTTCGTAGTCATTTTTATTCGTTATTGAATCAATGGTGTATCATAGCCGTTAGTTCAGGTTATGTGTACAGAGCTGGACTGTGTGTGTGCGTGTGTGAATGGCATGCCGAAGAAGCGAGGGGAGAAATTGGACTGTCTGGCAGTATTATAGCAGCTATCAAACCCTGCTGCCACAGCGGCGCTCATAATCAGAGCTGGGGAGGCAAATTGACTGCTGAATAGATTTTGAGTTTTGCCGCTAGTCAAAATGCCCTGTCAAAACTGAATATCTTAGCTGGAGGCTTGTGACATTGCATTTTTTTTTTCTCTCATGGAAATTATTCACTTATAATGGGGTGGCTGACCTTTGACATCGTAGGGATGTGTCATTCATTTACACTAATGGCCTCATCCTGAGTCGGAAATCTGTGCTCATAAACAGAGAGAGTGCGCCACGGAGAGAGAAAGGATAGAGTGAATGTATTACCCCATTTGACATTAACCACTGTAAGGGGATATTGCGAGTAATTCAAATTTGTTTTGACAATTCGAAGCAGGGCTCTGCGTTACGATGAGAATGAGGAACAAGCCTCCCCGACACCAAGAAATCACAGCGGCATAGGAGGCCTGAGGGTCCTCTGTTAATTAAATCACAATCTCTTTTATTTGCCAGATACATACATACAAGGAATTTGACTCAGGTTTTATGCATCTCTCTCAATGTACCTACAGGGAAATAGAAATAACAGCCAGGAGCAAGGACAACAAAGCTGGACAAATACAGGTGAGGAATGGAGAGGACTGTTGTGTACATACTGTAGGTAGTGAAACACGACTCGGTCAAAACGGAGTATTTGGCTGGACCAGCCAGCCGCTACGTGCATCTCCGCGGTCAAACCGGCCGGCGCTACAACAGTAGAGAACCCATATACTGACATTTATATTAAATACAGTCAAACGGAGCTGACAGCAGAGCTAGCGACGGACTTGGCGATTTTAGCGGAAGTATGCACGTGTGATTATGTTGGGTTTTCAAAATAAGGTGTTAACAAAGGGAACTGTATATACAAAGTACATATATGGAAATAAGATTGATTGGATTATATTTACCAGAAGTATAAAACGTTACATGTCCCTTATAAATTAAAAATAAAATACAACTAATTTGTGAGGGAAATGTCTTTATTCTTTGATTTTTGGTTTGCTGGAAAAAAATGTATAAATAATTCCTGACAATGACTGATATATCTGACTTCAGGACATCTCTGACTACATACATGCTGAAAATCAAACCTTTGAATGTATTAATATATATATTTTTCAAATTAAAAGTCCCTAGAAGTGTATGATTCAACTTTTCCTCATGGTCTACTGTTAAAAAAGTTAACAAAAATTGCAATAAATCATAATATCGAATAGCAATACTTAAGAAACGCAATACATATAGAATGGGCACCCAAGTATCGTGATAGTATTGAATCGGGAGATAGGTGAATCGTCTCAGCCCTAAAAGCTATGCATGAAAGAAATGGCAAGAAATGTTCTAAATGAAGTTGCAAGAATAGTTCTTTTCCGTTTTGCCTATATATTAATATTTTATTGAATGAAAACTTATAATGAAGCAAATGGCATTCAATACTAATTGTAAATGGTATAATATTTCTTATTTAGTCGGTATATTATACATTTTATCCAAGGTGAAAAGGTATTAGTATGACATACAGAATGCAAGGTTGAAAGTATTTCAGCTTTTTATTAAAACATGTTTATCACACCATTTAAAACGCGTCTCTGCCAGTGCATACGCCGGATGCCCCGCACAATTCAGTCAGCAAAAGTGTCGTGCACGCCTACCTCGACCACATGGCTGACACAAACACAACAGGGTATTATGGTACATTGTGATTACAGCCTTAGCCCTAAGTAACGGAGTACAATACATTATGATATTACAACTGAACGAGCGAACAACATAGAGCAGAGCATATTTTTTTTCTGTGGCGTCCTCCTCTCATCAACGATTAATGACGCAATATAATAATCGCTCTGACGGATCCATGCTTTGTTTAAAGTGATACATCCTCATGCCGGCAAATGTTTTCCCCTCCATTTAAGAGGTATGCTCCTCCCTCGCCACTCATCATCACTTCTCGCCAGATTGTGCCCCGGCTGTATGAAAAGGAGCTCACCCAGACTTTTGCATTTGTAGGGCTGGTCCTCTGCGGTCCAGCCAAAAAAATACATAAATGTTATACAAAAATATATGAGAAGCACTAATGACCAACAATAAAATAAAACAACTATATACAAGTGATGTGTTCTGTAAGTTGTAAACAACACAAATAGTGCAAAGAAATAAATACTAAATGGATATACATGCCAAACACGTGCATGCCAAAGAACCACGTATGTTTATCCAAACGTACACAACATATAGCAAAGGGAGGACTGTTTTTGCTAATAAACCCCGACACTATCTAGATGAGTTCAGTGCTTGGAACATTGCTTCCCATGCTAAGCTGAGTAAATCTAAATCAAAGGGCACATTACTCACCTGTGGGCTTCATCCAAATCACGTCAGGGTTTTTTAACGCTCCAACATGTTAAGTGGGTGGACCCAATTTGCTCCAACTAGCACTGTCACTCGTCCTCAAACACCTGACTAAACCAGTTAAAAGGCCTGTCGTTGGATATTGAATCTGGCAGGATTAAATAAAAAAAAGAGTCAACATTTGAATGTTTCTGAGTGGCCTTAATTTCCCTGGATGACAGTGTTGATTTTCTACCTTGGTGGGCAGTGCTGTTTAGACAAGGCAGACTACCTGCCATGGGACATTGTGGGTAATAACGCATTGGCATCGCACCAACTCAAAGTAGGTCTGACAGCAAGGGCACCGACAGCCATTACTGCTTGTCTAGAGGATTTATGGGATATTTAGGAAAATGTGATGGGTGCTTATCGCTGCAAAATTATGTCTGTCAGGGAAACAAGCCAGAACAAGCATAAGAATGTAGCATACTGATGAAAAATGGAATATGATAAAACAAAATTGTCCCACTGAAACCAAAAAGGGATAGGGTGTTGTAAAGCAACCAAAGCATTGTGGCAATTGGAAGCAATTCTTCATACTCTTTGCTATTCTTATTGGGTCACAAGTGCTCTGTCCTGGTTGACAATTCTAATAAAGTCTGTTAAAAACAAAGCCAGCACACTTTAAGTCACATTTTTCACACCACATTTTTGTTTTCACACATCTAAATCAACAGCTCAGTCGACCCCGGTAGTGTCACACTCAAACTCTTGTGATGGCTGAAATAATCAGCACAATCTTCCACAACAACTTTGCTATCTTAGCTGTAGTTATAACGTTGTTCAAATTACTTTCCACTGCTAAAGGCTGTAGATGTGTTGAAAGTCGTGGATTTCAGCCACAATCAACACCATTTGCCCTAAAATGACCTAGAATGTTGTATTTGTTTTTATTTTGGATAATCTTTATCATCAACTTGTTAAGATGATGCTAAGCCCCACAAGTTGTTTCAGAAAATAGGCTGTAGATTTTTACCATTATACACATGGCAAATGTCGACACATTTAGACAGCCTACTTAAAGTTTCACAACAGTTTATTTCTTTGTCTTTTAATACTTGTTGGTTTTCCTACCCTGTCTGTGGCTCTCAATCTCAAAGCCTCTAAAGTTCTTACTGAAGACATACATCTTTGAAAATGGGTCACAACGAATATAATGTATGAAAAGGCAATCTGGTCTCACGGGAAGGCGTATAAAAAGTACAACATTACACTGACATTCTGCGTCATGAGGACGCATTTTAGGCTTTTCGCGTGTCAACAATGTAACATAAGTATGGAAAACATATCACAAACGTCACTAAGAAACATGTGCCTAACCTAACTGACAAAACACCGGTCTCTCGGTTAAAAGCCCTGTGTTTGTTGGAACCATCCATCTCCTCTCCCGCCTACCTTAAGCGGTCTTTCTCACTTTTTATACTATACCACTAGCTCTGATCCTAGCATAATTAAGCCGATGCTTTTACATCGCAGTCAGTACAGACTACATGCCGTACAAATGACATGCCAAATGCAAGAAAAGCGTTCTTATTGCATGTTAAATTGGGCATTATTGTGGCATTCATACGCCTTTTCGTGCGAATGATTTCCGACAACAGCTGGACATTGTAGTTTTTGGCAACTGTTGCTCAAACAGGAGTAAATAGTGCTTTTTTTTAAGGACTATTTTCAGCTATGTATTTTGTGCTCTGTTGAGTATTTATGGCAGCAGGACTGTGTATGGTCGATCGACTTAAAATAAACTACAGTGTGTTTGTTAATAGTGATAAAGGAACATGTGCCACCACAGTTGGACTCGCAGATGTGCTTTTAATAGTTTTCGGAAAAAAACTAAATTCATTGTTAGTTTTAGTCTTTTATTTGTTGACAATAACAAAAATATAGATTATTGACTTATCCTTTTAACATGTTGGAGGGTAAAAATGACTAACCTGTGATTTGAATGACGCACACTGGTCCATCTTGATGATATTTTAGATAAGCAGTATCCCAAATGCAGACCCCATTTAGTGTCTTATGTTATTTTTGTGCTGATTTTATGTCTCGGAGAGCAAAAGACATTCTTCCACCTTAAAGTCATATTCTATTATCAAGCCGTTGAGCTTGCAGTCTCCAAATCCATCCTTTATGTTCTTGCCTCATTGCTCTCTTTCCTCCTCACTACTCTGCTTCAATTTCTGTCCATATTTCATCCTCATCAGATGATTTCCTGAGTCATTCTAGTAAATATGAAGACATTATGATACAGGATGAGGCGGTAGTGACTACGCTCTCCCCGGACATTGTGCAATCTTGACACAGCTTTATGCACTGAAGGTTTACGTTCATGCTCCAGTGCTTCTTCAATCCCTTAATCGCCAGTCCTTAGCGGGACCGCTGAATGTCATTACCGGCTCCTCTGAGCCACTGACAGACACGTGCTGGGGACGGGGAATGACACAGGGCCCCCAAAAAAAAAAATCTCATTACCACCGAGTCACATATCTGAGAGTGAAACTGGATGTCCAGCCTCACCCTCTTCATTACACACCCCGCTGTGTCACCGCACCAGCAAGAGGGCAAACTCTTTGAAGACAAATGGTCATCCATTCTTCTTCTACTTGTCAGTCCCATTATTAAAGTTCAGGGGAGCTCTACCTCCTGTGAAGGGATAACTCGCTTTCAACTTTAACAGAGTTTAAAGACTATTTGGGTCTTTTGAATGAAGTGCAAAAACCCATTCCATCACTCCGTTGCATCATATTTGAACTTTTCTTATTGTTAATAAGTAAAGATTCTGTTTTAATGCGGTACAATCTGTTAGTCTATTTGAAATTAAGTACAAGCAGGCAGCGGCATACCTACTGTTAAAGTACAAAACCCCATAATTTTCGCTGATGCAGTCCAGTGTTGTTGGTAATTGGGACCGGGTGGGTGCAGAGGTCGCATTCATCATCGACTGCTATTTAAATCTAAGAGGTTCACAATCAGAGCTCTCAGCAAGTGTGATGACCTGCGGTTGTGCCTCACACAAAGCCAACAAAAAGTTTTGCTTTATTACAAGTAGAGCTTTTTGTAGTGCTTTGCTTGAATTAATGAATATTATAGTAACTAATATGATGATGACTAAATTCCATCTTTGTTTGACAAAAATCTAATGTGGGAGGCAAGAACACATAAAAAAATGAGGAATCAAGTAGCTGTTGTGTAACGATATTTCATCTACATGTACAAATTCTGTAGCGTTAAAGGAAATTTCAACATTTGTTTTGGAAATGATTTTGCAGAGAGTTATAGATGAGTAGATCAATACCACTTTCATGTCTGTCCCATAGACTGTATTTAAGAAGTGGATGTAGTCACCGTGACGTCAACCATTGGTTTGTGGACTACGTTTTTGAAGCCTCGAGTGTGGAATTTTGGCCGTCGCCATCTTGGTTTTTTGCAACCAGAACACGAGAGCGTGGAGCTAAGTGCAACCGAATGCTGAATAAGACATTTTTAGTCGACCAAATTGTTGCAATTAACCTTCATGAACTGAAAACACACTGTGAAAGATGGATGCAAGATGGATAACTTCATAACTTCCATCATCAGCTCTTGAAAAAATTATGTTTCATTTTTTTGTTACCACTTGTCCAATTGGGCAAGTGAATTGCTAAATTTACTAGCCCAAACATTAGCACAAGCATTTTACTTGCCCCGGGGCAAGCGGGCAGTCCTTATTGTTGAGCCCTGAAAGATATCTTTGGAGTCAAATGTCTGTTTTGGTTTGGGGTCGCTCTGGTCTGACAAAAAAATATGATTCAGGGAGATAAAGCATGAGGACAGTAAATGAAAAGGAATAGGGGAGAGCAAACACAATTAAGGGTATTAAGGAAAATGAGTGAGGTTAAGAACTGTCAAAATGGAAAGCAAATTGAGAAATATGAGTTGCTGTTGTTTGTATTCACCACGCTTTGTTTAGTTTGGTTTGCAAACAGTTCGCTGTTAGATAACATGCACGTCATTTGAAAGTGTCCTTGTATCACAATCTAAATAGAGCCAAGTGAATGCATTGAACGTCTCAATTACTGTGTGCGCTCATTAGTCGACCGATTCTCCTGTTTGTCCATGTGGTCTCACACACAAAGTGACCAGGTGTGGTTTTGATAAAGGAAAGCAAAAAAAAAAAGAATGCTAATCAGCGTGCTAATCCGAGCTATTAAAACTAAATCATGGCTTAATTAATCTTGAGTGGCTCTGATCAAAAGGTAATGCGGGCGGGTTTTGCAAGTTGAAGGGTGCTTCGGCGCATAATGTGGCGACGGATGCAAACCCGAAGACAGCGAATGATTACAGCGTTTGAGAGGATGACGGGCTGAGAAAAAGGGAGAAGTGCTGATGGAATATGATAGTCATCAAAGAGATTTCCTCGGCGCACTCCCTGCAGTCCACTGGGATCGTTGTGTGTTTGTTTTATTTGCTAATTGTAAAGACAATCTGACGGCTCTTTGTAAACACGCTGCTGGAACTGAACGCACAGTGCCTGTATCCTGCTCCGGAGAAAGTAATCATGATGTTAACTCCCAAATGCAAAACAAATTATTGAATAAATTAACAAATAGCTCAAAAATATTTCATAATCACTCCTCTCAAGCAAAACTAACACCGCTATCATGACCTCAGTAAAGCGTATTCTTAATTCCGGCAGATGTTGTGGACACTTTACAAAAGATCGTAAAGTTCTTAAAGGTGTAAAAAGGTCATGTCCTTAGGATATAATCAATGTGTATTGTCAGGTTTTGCACAGAAGTAAGAATAGTTTCACAACAATACAAGCATCCTGAAAAAAATGTCCACAAACTCCAACTCCCAGTCAATTTACTGTCAGCGCAGGAGCTCCACAGAAACGTACAAAATATGCTGTTATCGCTGCATTGTTCGGTCGGTCTGCTTCAACCACAATAAAGAGTAAAACATGTTGACAGTTATTGGGCTTGGGAATGCATTCACAATGTAATGCCACGCTGCACTCATCAGCTGTATCTGTTGGGGTCTACTCACCTGTAAGTAGTATAGGACTGGTTCGTTTGCGCGTGCATGTGAAATGCGCGTGCACGTGAGCATGCGCGTGCGTGAGCGCGCGCGCGCGCGCGTGTGTGTGTGTGGGGATACAGGTGAACCCTTGGTGACCCTGGTGTCCTTTTTGTAACCCTAGGGCTGATGTTAATTATTGGTAGTTGTCCAAAGGTGTCTGCTGTAAGGTGTTATCAGTTGCTCCACAACAAAAAAAGAAAGACCCCATCCTGTGGATCCTGATGCAGATAAAAAATACAGTTGTATCCCAATATGTGTCTTTTATTACAGTATCATTACAAGTTCAAACAAACCCTGCTTCCTGTGACCAAATGTTTTTGCCTTTTTGGTGTGCCACAGAAGACCCATACTGTTGATCCTGATTCAGATAAAAAAAAAAAAGTCAGTTGTATCCAAGATGTTATCAGTTGCTCTGTAAACAAAAGAAGACCCCCTCCTGTGGATCCTGCTTCAGTGAACAAAACACAGTTGTATCCCTAGATGTGAACTCCGCTGTATCCAAGAGGTGTCTTTTTTATTACAGTACTCATAAAAGTTCAAGCAAACCCCAGTGTGTTGGGGTCAAAATGTTTATGGCTTTTGATGATGTGATGGTTGGTACTGTTTGCAGGCTATATCAGCATGGCTCCTGTCAACCATGCTTATTCTGTGAGAGGGTGTATGGATTAGCGTTGTTCGTAGTCGATATTAACATGTATCCAGGACAAATGGTGTGAGAAGGGAAGTATGTCATTTCCTTCATGTCATCTCCTAAAATTCTTTATGAGATGTATCTGTGAGAGGGGGTGGGGTATGGGGTGGTATTGTTTGTAATAGATATCAGCATGTATCCAGGGACAAATGGGGTGGATGTGAGCGGGATGGGGGTCATCTCTTGTATGCCATCTCCTAAAATTCTTTAGGAGATGTATCTGTGCTGTAATGATTTGTTAACATTTAAATTGGTAGATGTGTGTTAGTACACCACTAATTTTGCTTGTAGTCATCTCCCAAAAAAAAAAAGCGGTGCAATGTCGGTAGAGTTACAATATAGTGGGTTTTTAAAAAAAAAAAAAAAAAAAAAAAAATGTATGTAGTGTGAATGGGGCAACCTCAAGGCCTGTCAACCATGCGTATTCATGAGATGTCACTAGCTCCATCTTTTACCTACACTTTGTGTATATAGTCAGCATTCAGCTGAGGTCGTGTTTACCAAACTTCACAACTTTTGAAGAGGACGCTTTTCCTAACGCCACTCTTGCATTTTGCACATTAGGTACAGTGTTCTTTTCTTTGGATGCGTCATTTTTGGCGTCTGTGAACATAGAGCTGATGTGACTTGCCAAAAAGCCCCAGTTTTGTCTCATCTGTCCAAAAGACATTCTCCAAGAAGCTTTGTGGCTTGTCAATATGCATTTTGGCATATTCCAGTCTCACTTTTTTATGATTTGGTGTCCTCCGGGGTTGTCTGCCATTAAGTCCACTTTGGCTCAAACAGGAGAAAATGGCTCATGGACTACTACTAAAACACTATGAATACTATAGAACTAACTAGCATTGTTAGAAAAATAATTATTAATGGGACAAATTTCTTGGGTATTTTAGCGTGCGATCAACTGCCTAAACACATCAGGCTGCTTGGAGATGGTCTTATAGCTTTTACCTTTAACATGCTTGTCTATAATTTTCTTTCTAATCTCCTGAGACAACTCTCTCCTTAGCTTTCTGTGGTCCATGTTCAGTGTGGTACACACCATGATACCAATGTTTAATGTGTCCCTATGGTCAAATTATTTTCAATCTTTTCTAGGGGTACCATCATTTTTGTCCAGGCCAGCTTCATTAGTTTGTTTTTTTAAATGATTCTGAACCAAAATTCAAAAACATTAGCTGATTTTCATTAGTTCATTTTCAATACATTTTTATTTATTATTACTTTTTTGTCAGTTTCAAGTTATTTCAGTGACCATTGTTTTTTTTATTCTTTCTTTAACGGAAGGGTACCAACAATTTTGACTATGTGTGTAGATACACACACACACACACACACACACACACACACACATACAGTATATACATATGTCTATATCCACACCCGCTTACATATAGATATCCACTTAGACACAGCCAATGTTTAATGTGCCCCTATGGTCAAATTATTTTCAATCTTTTCTAGGGGTACCATCATTTTGTCCAGGCCAGCTTCATTAGTTTGTTTTTTTAAATGATTCTGAACCAAAATTCAAAAACATTAGCTGATTTTCATTATTTCATTTTCAATAAATTTTATTATTACTTTTTGTCAGTTTCAAGTTATTTCAGTGACCATTGTTTTTTTTTATTCTTTCTTTTAACGGAAGGGTACCAACAATTTTGACTATGTGTGTAGATACACACACACACACATACAGTATATACATATGTCTATATCCACACCCGCTTACATATAGATATCCACTTAGACACATTCGCTTACACAGTTATCTATTCTATTTTACAGACAAAAAAAAAAAAAAGGACATATTTACATCCCTTTAGTTGACCTTTTTGTCGACATTACTTATTAATTAATTTTGTTTAACTCCAATCCTCACCCTGACTCAAAGTAGCCCACCCATGATCAAAAATGATATTCTGTTCTTTTATTTCTATTAACATCCCTCTCAAGAACCCACTGATGTTTCAAAAACATTTTGAAATGTTCAGTGTTTAACTGTTGTCTTTTTATAGCTTTAAATATAAATGCTTTCCCCATCGTAATGATGATGTTGTTCAGGTCTTTTCCTTTTTTTTTTTTCATCACCCCTTAAATCACCAAACATTATAGATAAAGGACAACTATAGAAATTTGATTTGTAGACTGAGATCCACTTTTTTCAACGTTAATCCAAAATAATGCAACTTCCTTACAATACCAAAAATAAATGAATGTCTGACTCCTCTTCCTCCTCACACAATCTACATATGTCACCTTGTTGGATGCCCCATTTTAATTTTTTTAGCATTCTCTTAGTAGGTAAGAATTTGTAGATTAGTTTTAGTTGTAAAATTCTAATGGAGACATCAAAAGAAGTTGTGTAAATACATGCATATACTTTCCTCCATGGGATACATTTGTCTAACAAATACCCCCATTTTTGACTGGATAGCTACTGGTGTAGCAGAAATGTGTTTAAGTTGCATGTATAACTGATATATTTTCTTGTTTATTTTTGTCTTATTCATCCATGTTGTGTCCTTAATGTAGGGGTAACATGCCACTTGTTTTGTACATAATAATAGCTTCCTTTTCCAGATCTGAGGTATAGCTGCACAGAGTTGATTAAATGTAAAAAGGTCACAAACATTACCGTATACTATTTTAAATTCATCATAAGTCTTGATATCGCCCCCACTATTCAAGAGGTCATTTATAAATAATATTCCTTTTTTCAAACATTGATTCAATAAAGATACGGTGATCATTAATCAAAATATTTCTATTATACCACAACACTTGGCTCTGGATTTCATAACTTCACACTGGTTGATGATATTGGTATTGAAACCAACCGACTATGGCCTCGTCCAAAAAGCCGGATAAGTATGGAAATGACTTTCTCTTTAATATAGTGAACTGAAAAGCAGTTAACTGGAGGTAAGGATAGAGTTCTTTGTGGAACAGAGGATGAGCAGACCTCAATCATTTTGCTGAAAACCACTGCGGATTTAAGATACATTTTGGTATAAGGGATGCTTTTAGTGCAAAGTTGAGTGCCTTAAGGTTTAACAATTTAAGTCCACAGTGTTTGTAATCATTATACAGATAAGCTCTTTTAATTTTGTCAGGCTTCCAACCCCATATGAAATTGAACACATTTTGCTCATATTTTTTAAACAGCTCCTCTCCTGGGGTAGGTAATGACATGAGGATATAGATAAACTGAGGAATCACTAAGGAATTTATCACGGTTATTTTTTTCCATATAAAGTTAAGTTAGTCATTCCCCAAACTTTTTAATTTTCTGTCTACTGTATGTAGCTTTCTATCAAAGTTTTCCTTCGTGATAAGGTCCATGTCTTTAGGGATATGTATACCAATGACATCTATTGGGCCATCTGACCATTTTAGTGGGCAGATTACTATAGATATTAAAATTTGTACCTTTCAGAGAGCCAATTCGCAGCACAGTACATTTATCATAGTTAAGTTTTAGTCAGGAAATTACTGAGAAGTTATTCAACTCTTTAACTAATGCAGTAAAGGATGCAACATTTGGTTGATTTTGAAAGTTTACATCGTCCGCATACATTGATATTTTTGATTCCAAACTATTTATTCTCAAACCTTCTATGTTGTTATTCATTCTTACTTTTTGTGCTAAGATTTCTATAGCTATAATAAATAGATACGCAGACAGTGGACATCCTTCTTTCAATCTTCTATATTGCTTAATTGTTTCAGAAAAAAAACATTGTTTATTATTTTACACTTTGGATTACTATACATTACTTTTTATCCAACTAATTAAAGAGTCTCCAAAGTTAAAATATTCTAAACATTTATAAATAAAATCCAAACGTACTTTATCGAAAGCTTTCTCAAAGGCAGCAAAAAAAAAAAAAAAAAAATGAAAGCAGAGGTTTTTGTTGAGTCATAATATTCAATTATTTCAATTATTTGTCTAATACTGTCACTGATAGATCGACACTGTAAGAAGCCACACTGATCTGGATGAATAATATTGGGCAGTACTAGTTTTAATCTGTTTGCAAGACATTTGGCTAATATTTTAGCATCGTTACATTGTAGTGTGATTGGCCTCCAATTCTTTAGAGTAGTGGGATCTTTATACCTTCCACCTGAATCTTGTTTCAATAATAGTGAGATTAAACCTTCCTGTTGAGTTTCTGTAAGTTGTTTTTTGCTATATGACCAGTTGAAGGTGTTCAGCAAAGGTGTTTTAACAGACTCATAGAAGGTTTGATAAAAGTTTACAGGTATGCCATCGGCTCCTGGACTTTTTACCTTTTTCAAAGGAGTTAATAGCTGGATGTAATTCCATCCAGCGTAATAAGTCCCTCACAAGATTTTTTTCTTTCTCTGTTAACTTTACGGTATTATCGTCTTGAGAATTGGGGCTAGTATTTTGAGGCAATAAATCCTCTGGTGGGCTCTGTAAGGAGTACAATTTTGAAAAATAATTATGTTGTACAAGCAAAAATTCCCTTGGTTTTTTCAATGATTTTATTTCCTACTACAAGCTTCAAAACATTTTTCTTTACAGTGTTTTTATACTGCAGATTTAAAAAATATTTGGTTGATCTCTCCCGATTTTTCCAGCCATTCTATTCTATTTCTCAAATATGATACGTTGGCTTTCTCTGCACATAGTCTTTCTAACTCTCTTTCCTTGTGCTCAAGATTGTCCAGTAGAGCTTGTGACACATTTGTATTATTGTCTACCCGTTCTGTTAAATCTTCTATCTCAGCTATCAATATTTTTTCTGTCTCCAAACGATTTTTATTTTTCCTTGAGCTGTATTGAATGCAGTGTCCCCTTAAGGTGTATTTTAAAAGCATCCCATATAATCAAAGGATCCGCTGTATCATTATTCACTACAAAGAAATCTTTTATGAATTTGTTTGTTGTATCTATAAACTCTTTATCCTTCAATAGCTTCTGATTTAATTTCCAGTATCCTGGACCCCTATGAAACGTTGTGGTACAAATGCTCAAGGTTATAAGATGATGATCTGACCTAAATCTCTCTTTAAGCTCGACTTTATTCATTTTTGGAGTCAAAGAAAATGATGTTAAGAAATAATCTATTCTGCTAGCCTGATTTCCTCGTCTCCATGTATATCTTGTTTGCTTTGGATTTCGCAATCGCCATATGTCAATTAAATCTAGCGAGGTCATGAGGCCAGAAATAGCATTATATGCTCTAGAATGATAATTCTTAGTTTGTATGCCTTTTCGATCCAGATCTACATCCAACACAGTGTTGTAGTCTCCTGTCATTATCAAATTTTTTATCATGTAGTTTTTCTTTTCTTGCAACATGTTGAATATATCTTGAAAGAAGAGTGGATCATCAGAATGAGGTGCATACAGATTTACTAATACAAATTCTAGGCTATCCACCAATATATCTTGTATAATATATCTACCTGCTTGATGTATTATTGTATCTTTGACCACAATATCTACTTCCTTTTTATACATTATCATTACAACTTTAGAATTTGAGCATCCGTGTGAAAAGTATATGTTATCCCCTCCACTCTGTTTTCCATTTAATCTCATACAGTTGGGTAGAGTGAGTCTCTTGTAAACAAAATATATCATAGTTTTTATCCGTAAGCCAACTAATAAAGTGTCCCCTTTTCTTCCTATCAGCTAAACCGTTACAGTTGAAGCTTGATATTACTAACTTAGACATATTTGATCTTCAGTGGATTCTATACTTTCATGATTCTTGAAAAAAAAAAAAGGATGGAAATAATAATAGTGACACCAAAACAACGGGAAGGGGCTGAAAAAATTTCCTGTTTCTTCCATCCTCTGATAATATATTTTCTATTGTCATATTTCTCTCCCTTTTTAAATAGCGTCTAAGAGAAACATTTTACTATAACAAAACATCCAATCCCAATTTATGAGCGCAAAACTAAGAACAAAAGATCATCATTTTTTTATTTTCTGCATTGATGATCTTTTGTTCTTAGTTTTGCGCTCATAAATTGGGATTGGATGTTTTGTTATAGTAAAATGTTTCTCTTAGACGCTATTTAAAAAGGGAGAGAAATATGACAATAGAAAATATATCATCAGAGGATGGAAGAAACAGGAAATATTTTCAGCCCCTTCCCGTTGTTTTGGTGTCACTATTATTATTTCCATCCTTTTTTTTTTTCAAGAATCATGAAAGTATAGAATCCACTGAAGATCAAATATGTCTAAGTTAGTAATATCAAGCTTCAACTGTAACGGTTTAGCTGATAGGAAGAAAAGGGGACACTTTATTAGTTGGCTTACGGATAAAAACTATGATATATTTTGTTTACAAGAGACTCACTCTACCCAACTGTATGAGATTAAATGGAAAACAGAGTGGAGGGGATAACATATACTTTTCACACGGATGCTCAAATTCTAAAGTTGTAATGATAATGTATAAAAAGGAAGTAGATATTGTGTTCAAAGATACAATAATACATCAAGCAGGTAGATATATTATACAAGATATATTGGTGGATAGCCTAGAATTTGTATTAGTAAATCTGTATGCACCTCATTCTGATGATCCACTCTTCTTTCAAGATATATTCAACATGTTGCAAGAAAAGAAAAACTACATGATAAAAAATTTGATAATGACAGGAGACTACAACACTGTGTTGGATGTAGATCTGGATCGAAAAGGCATACAAACTAAGAATTATCATTCTAGAGCATATAATGCTATTTCTGGCCTCATGACCTCGCTAGATTTAATTGACATATGGCGATTGCAAAATCCAAAGCAAACAAGATATACATGGAGACGAGGAAATCAGGCTAGCAGAATAGATTATTTCTTAACATCATTTTCTTTGACTCCAAAAATGAATAAAGTCGAGATTAAAGAGAGATTTAGGTCAGATCATCATCTTATAACCTTGAGCATTTGTACCACAACGTTTCATAGGGGTCCAGGATACTGGAAATTAAATCAGAAGCTATTGAAGGATAAAGAGTTTATAGATACAACAAACAAATTCATAAAAGATTTCTTTGTAGTGAATAATGATACAGCGGATCCTTTGATTATATGGGATGCTTTTAAAATACACCTTAAGGGGACACTGCATTCAATACAGCTCAAGGAAAAATAAAAATCGTTTGGAGACAGAAAAAATATTGATAGCTGAGATAGAAGATTTAACAGAACGGGTAGACAATAATACAAATGTGTCACAAGCTCTACTGGACAATCTTGAGCACAAGGAAAGAGAGTTAGAAAGACTATGTGCAGAGAAAGCCAACGTATCATATTTGAGAAATAGAATAGAATGGCTGGAAAAATCGGGAGAGATCAACCAAATATTTTTTAAATCTGCAGTATAAAAACACTGTAAAGAAAAATGTTTTGAAGCTTGTAGTAGGAAATAAAATCATTGAAAAAAACAAGGGAAATTTTGCTGGTACAACATAATTATTTTTCAAAATTGTACTCCTTACAGAGCCCACCAGAGGATTTATTGCCTCAAAATACTACCCCCAATTCTCAAGACGATAATACCGTAAAGTTAACAGAGAAAGAAAAAAATCTTGTGAGGGACTTATTACGCTGGATGGAATTACATCCAGCTATTAACTCCTTTGAAAAAGGTAAAAAGTCCAGGAGCCGATGGCATACCTGTAAACTTTTATCAAACCTTCTATGAGTCTGTTAAAACACCTTTGCTGAACACCTTCAACTGGTCATATAGCAAAAAACAACTTACAGAAACTCGACAGGAAGGTTTAATCTCACTATTATTGAAACAAGATTCAGGTGGAAGGTATAAAGATCCCACTACTCTAAAGAATTGGAGGCCAATCACACTACAATGTAACGATGCTAAAATATTAGCCAAATGTCTTGCAAACAGATTAAAACTAGTACTGCCCAATATTATTCATCCAGATCAGTGTGGCTTCTTACAGTGTCGATCTATCAGTGACAGTATTAGACAAATAATTGAAATAATTGAATATTATGACTCAACAAAAACCTCTGCTTTCATTTTTTTTTTTTTTTTTTTTTTTTTTTTTTTTTTTTTTTTTTTGCTGCCTTTGAGAAAGCTTTCGATAAAGCACGTTTGGATTTTATTTATAAATGTTTAGAATATTTTAACTTTGGAGACTCTTTAATTAGTTGGATAAAAAGTAATGTATAGTAATCCAAAGTGTAAAATAATAAACAATGTTTTTTTTCTGAAACAATTAAGCAATATAGAAGATTGAAAGAAGGATGTCCACTGTCTGCGTATCTATTTATTATAGCTATAGAAATCTTAGCACAAAAAGTAAGAATGAATAACAACATAGAAGGTTTGAGAATAAATAGTTTGGAATCAAAAATATCAATGTATGCGGACGATGTAAACTTTCAAAATCAACCAAATGTTGCATCCTTTACTGCATTAGTTAAAGAGTTGAATAACTTCTCAGTAATTTCCTGACTAAAACCTAACTATGATAAATGTACTGTGCTGCGAATTGGATCTCTGAAAGGTACAAATTTTAATATCTATAGTAATCTGCCCACTAAAATGGTCAGATGGCCCAATAGATGTCATTGGTATACATATCCCTAAAGACATGGACCTTGTCATGAAGGAAAACTTTGATAGAAAGCTACATACAGTAGACAGAAAATTAAAAAGTTTGGGGAATGACTAACTTAACTTTATATGGAAAAAAATAACCGTGATAAATTCCTTAGTGATTCCTCAGTTTATCTATATCCTCATGTCATTACCTACCCCAGGAGAGGAGCTGTTTAAAAAATATGAGCAAAATGTGTTCAATTTCATATGGGGTTGGAAGCCTGACAAAATTAAAAGAGCTTATCTGTATAATGATTACAAACACTGTGGACTTAAATTGTTAAACCTTAAGGCACTCAACTTTGCACTAAAAGCATCCCTTATACCAAAATGTATCTTAAATCCGCAGTGGTTTTCAGCAAAATGATTGAGGTCTGCTCATCCTCTGTTCCACAAAGAACTCTATCCTTACCTCCAGTTAACTGCTTTTCAGTTCACTATATTAAAGAGAAAGTCATTTCCATACTTATCCGGCTTTTTGGAAGAGGCCATAGTCAGTTGGTTTCAATACCAATATCATCAACCAGAGTGAAGTTATGAAATCCAGAGCCAAGTGTTGTGGTATAATAGAAATATTTTGATTAATGATCACCGTATCTTTATTGAATCAATGTTTGAAAAAAGGAATATTATTTATAAATGACCTCTTGAATAGTGGGGGCGAAATCAAGACTTATGATGAATTTAAAATAGTATACGGTAATGTTTGTGACCTTTTTACATTTAATCAACTCTGTGCAGCTATACCTCAGATCTGGAAAAGGAAGCTATTATTATGTACAAAACAAATGGCATGTTACCCCTACATTAAGGACACAACATGGATGAATAAGACAAAAATAAACAAGAAAATATATCAGTTATACATGCAACTTAAACACATTTCTGCTACACCAGTAGCTATCCAGTCAAAAATGGGGGTATTTGTTAGACAAATGTATCCCATGGAGGAAAGTATATGCATGTATTTACACAACTTCTTTTGATGTCTCCATTAGAATTTTACAACTAAAACTAATCTACAAATTCTTGCCTACTAAGAGAATGCTAAAAAAAAATTAAAATGGGGCATCCAACAAGGTGACATATGTAGATTGTGTGCGGAGGAAGAGGAGTCAGACATTCATTTATTTTTGGTATTGTAAGGAAGTTGCATTATTTTGGATTAACATTGAAAAAAGTGGATCTCAGTCTACAAATCAAATTTCTATAGTTGTCCTTTATCTATAATGTTTGGTGATTTAAGGGGTGATGAAAAAAAAAAAAGGAAAAGACCTGAACAACATCATCATTACGATGGGGAAAGCATTTATATTTAAAGCTATAAAAAGACAACAGTTAAACACTGAACATTTCAAAATGTTTTTGAAACATCAGTGGGTTCTTGAGAGGGATGTTAATAGAAATAAAAGAACAGAATATCATTTTTGATCATGGGTGGGCTACTTTGAGTCAGGGTGAGGATTGGAGTTAAACAAAATTAATTAATAAGTAATGTCGACAAAAAGGTCAACTAAAGGGATGTAAATATGTCCTTTTTTTTTTTGTCTGTAAAATAGAATAGATAACTGTGTAAGCGAATGTGTCTAAGTGGATATCTATATGTAAGCGGGTGTGGATATAGACATATGTATATACTGTATGTGTGTGTGTGTGTGTATCTACACACTTAGTCAAAATTGTTGGTACCCTTCCGTTAAAGAAAGAATAAAAAAAAACAATGGTCACTGAAATAACTTGAAACTGACAAAAAGTAATAATAAAAATTTATTGAAAATGAACTAATGAAAATCAGCTAATGTTTTTGAATTTTGGTTCAGAATCATTTAAAAAAAACAAACTAATGAAGCTGGCCTGGACAAAAATGATGGTACCCCTAGAAAAGATTGAAAATAATTTGACCATAGGGACACATTAAACATTGGCTGTGTCTAAGTGGATATCTATATGTAAGCGGGTGTGGATATAGACATATGTATATACTGTATGTGTGTGTGTGTGTGTGTGTGTGTGTGTGTGTGTATCTACACACATAGTCAAAATTGTTGGTACCCTTCCGTTAAAGAAAGAATAAAAAAAAAAAAAAACAATGGTCACTGAAATAACTTGAAACTGACAAAAAAGTAATAATCAATAAAAATGTATTGAAAATGAACTAATGAAAATCAGCTAATGTTTTTGAATTTTGGTTCAGAATCATTTAAAAAAACAAACTAATGAAGCTGGCCTGGACAAAAATGATGGTACCCCTAGAAAAGATTGAAAATAATTTGACCATAGGGACACATTAAACATTGGTATCATGGTGTGTACCACACTGAACATGGACCACAGAAAGCTAAGGAGAGAGTTGTCTCAGGAGATTAGAAAGAAAATTATAGACAAGCATGTTAAAGGTAAAAGCTATAAGACCATCTCCAAGCAGCCTGATGTGTTTAGGCAGTTGATCGCACGCTAAAATACCCAAGAAATTTGTCCCATTAATAATTATTTTTCTAACAATGCTAGTTAGTTCTATAGTATTCATAGTGTTTTAGTAGTAGTCCATGAGCCATTTTCTCCTGTTTGAGCCAAAGTGGACTTAATGGCAGACAACCCCGGAGGACACCAAATCATAAAAAAGTGAGGCTGGAATATGCCAAAATGCATATTGACAAGCCACAAAGCTTCTTGGAGAATGTCTTTTGGACAGATGAGACAAAACTGGGGCTTTTTGGCAAGTCACATCAGCTCTATGTTCACAGACGCCAAAAATGAAGCATCCAAAGAAAAGAACACTGTACCTAATGTGCAAAATGCAAGAGTGGCGTTAGGAAAAGCGTCCTCTTCAAAAGTTGTGAAGTTTGGTAAACACGACCTCAGCTGAATGCTGACTATATACACAAAGTGTAGGTAAAAGATGGAGCTAGTGACATCTCATGAATACGCATGGTTGACAGGCCTTGAGGTTGCCCCATTCACACTACATACATTTTTTTTTTTTTTTTTTTTTTTTTTAAAAACCCACTATATTGTAACTCTACCGACATTGCACCGCTTTTTTTTTTTGGGAGATGACTACAAGCAAAATTAGTGGTGTACTAACACACATCTACCAATTTAAATGTTAACAAATCATTACAGCACAGATACATCTCCTAAAGAATTTTAGGAGATGGCATACAAGAGATGACCCCCATCCCGCTCACATCCACCCCATTTGTCCCTGGATACATGCTGATATCTATTACAAACAATACCACCCCATACCCCACCCCCTCTCACAGATACATCTCATAAAGAATTTTAGGAGATGACATGAAGGAGATGACATACTTCCCTTCTCACACCATTTGTCCTGGATACATGTTAATATCGACTACGAACAACGCTAATCCATACACCCTCTCACAGAATAAGCATGGTTGACAGGAGCCATGCTGATATAGCCTGCAAACAGTACCAACCATCACATCATCAAAAGCCATAAACATTTTGACCCCAACACACTGGGGTTTGCTTGAACTTTTATGAGTACTGTAATAAAAAAGACACCTCTTGGATACAGCGGAGTTCACATCTAGGGATACAACTGTGTTTTGTTCACTGAAGCAGGATCCACAGGAGGGGGTCTTCTTTTGTTTACAGAGCAACTGATAACATCTTGGATACAACTGACTTTTTTTTTATCTGACTCAGGATCAACAGTATGGGTCTTCTGTGGCACACCAAAAAGGCAAAAACATTTGGTCACAGGGACCAGGGGTTTGTTTGAACTTTTAATGGTACTGTAATAAAGACACATATTGGGATGCAACGGAGTTCACATATAGGGATACAACTGTGTTTTGTTCACTGAAGCAGGATCCACAGGAGGGGGTCTTCTTTTGTTTACAGAGCAACTGATAACATCTTGGATACAACTGACTTTTTTTTTTTTATCTGAATCAGGATCAACAGTATGGGTCTTCTGTGGCACACCAAAAAGGCAAAAACATTTGGTCACAGGAAGCAGGGTTTGTTTGAACTTTTAATGATACTGTAATAAAAGACACATATTGGGATACAACTGTATTTTTTATCTGCATCAGGATCCACAGGATGGGGTCTTTCTTTTTTTGTTGTGGAGCAACTGATAACACCTTACAGCAGACACCTTTGGACAACTACCAATAATTAACATCAGCCCTAGGGTTACAAAAAGGACACCAGGGTCACCAAGGGTTCACCTGTATCCCCACACACACACACGCGCGCGCGCGCGCACGCGCGCACACACACGCGCATGATCACGTGCACGCGCATTTCACATGCACGCGCAAACGAACCAGTCCTATACTACTCCTGTAACTACTTTTTAAAAAAAATATTTGACAACTGAAACAGAAAAGACAAAATGGCCAAACACATTCAAACACTGTCGGTGATCAAAGAGAGAATTCGAGCAGGCAGTGAGTTTCTTTCTTTACTCACAAGACAAAGCAGACATATGATGACGTTTTCGACATCGAAGGCAAACAGGCTATTGAAAATGATCACATTCTGAAACATTGTCTACAAACCCTGATTAAAAGTAGTGTCTTCTTGTAAATTTGGTATGCAACGGAACACCTACGGGCTTATTATCACTACCTGTTATTCCTCTTTTAATTATCTTACCTTGCATTTCATTGTTTACTCTGCATTTTCAATCAAAATTGGGAGTGAAATGCATAAAATAGCGTCTGTATCCTCCTCCACCTATGTAAGCAAACAACTGCTGCCGCTAAATTAACCAGCAAATTTCCTTATTTATTATTTTTTTTAACTATTGCTGATGATCTCATGAAGATGCTGTGAAGAGTGGTTTAACCCTTTAAAAACGGACCTCCCGCGGGCGGCCACGGTTGATTGTTTGCATGATCTTGTTTCTAATCTTCTAATGATCTAAAATAAAAAAAAACATAATAGTGAGAGCATTCATTCTTTTTGCAGTAGAAAGCTAAGGCTTCTCTCTTTTGTGTTATCATGTTGTAAGCAGGTCATAATGTCATTACATTACGTTACGTGCAACATGATGACAACATGCGATGGTGCCAGAGTATTTCCCCCTAATGGCAACGGGAGATCATTGTTTGCATGATCCTGTTTTAATTGATGTAAAATAAAAATCATAATAGCTGGAGCATTCATTATTTGTAAAGCAGAAAGCTAAGGTTTCAGTCTTCGGCGTCATCACGTTGTACGCTGGTGATGACGTCATTACATGTGCGATAGAAAACATGGTGACAGCAACATGCGATGGCGCCAGTGTATTGCCCCGTATTGGCCTCCGGGAAATGGTTGTTAGCACGATCCTGTTTAAATTGATCTAAAATAAAAAACCATACTAGCTGGAGCATTCATTGTTTTTGCAACAGAAAGCTAAGGCTTCTGTTTTTCACATCATCACATTGTACATTCATGATGTCTTCATTACGTTATGTTATGTGCTGAACAGAATGGAACTATTAAAGCGTCTTTGCACTTGTCTCTGCTCGTAAAAAATCTCAAAACCTAAAAAATGTACATCGTTCAAATAACTTAAGGGATGTTTCTACATTTAGTATCTATATGAATTAGTATATATATATAATCTTTTGGATCAATATGTTTTGTTACTCACAGCAAGATCGTGCAGATTCAAATCCGGCTTGGGGCCCTTTTTGTGCTTTTAATTCATGATACAATTTCAATATTTGTATCAGTTATTATAGTCTATTGACTGACTTAACCTTGCCGCTTAGATTGTACAGATTTTCGGGATAAAAAGCATTTGAAAATACACCAAGAAATGACATCACAATCAGCAAAAACTACCGACGTAGGCACTGGCGGACCATTTCTACTGCAGAGTCCAAAGGGTTAAAAGAGCTGTCTCATTCTGAATAGCCTGTGTGTTACTTTGGAGTGATTTTCTAAAGCGTCATCTGACACTTTCTACCAGGAAAGACTTCTTTTTATCCTGGCAGTTATTTTATCCATTCAGTCTCTACTTCACTCTCCACCCGTATGCACTCTCATATGTCCATCACTATTTGTGATCCATGTTAAGAGCAGCGGACGTTTGAACTGCATCTTTATTCATCGGGGCGCAGAGCGTGAAACACAGGATGAACAAGTTGACCTCTCTTTGAATCGTGCCGCATTTGCATGTGGAAGGGAGGTTTGTGGAGTTCAAGTGAAGATAAGGAGAGAATAAGAAATGCTCTATTTCCTCTGTCTCCTCCCACCATTGTGCCTCGAGGCATTTGATCTCATTGCTCCTTTCATTTTGGCCCGTAGAAGCTTTTTTTTTTCTTACTTAGTCACACACGTATACATAGGCAGCACGTGCACTCACATGCTGCACTCGTTCCCTTCGTTTGACCTCTTGTGAACAAACACGCACGCGCGCTCAATCCTATCGCGCTTCATCTCCGGCTAAGCTCTTGAACTCTTTAATAAGTGCTTAAGAATTCAACAGAGATTTAAACTGTGTTGTGCAGTGGCTGTACAGTGGCAAGGGAATTGTGGTGGGAGGGAGTGAGACGAGGAGGAGGAAGGAAAATAGCCAGAGTACCCTGGTGAGGGATCAGGGCTGAATTCACTGCTCTCTCTCTCTCCATCCATCCATCCTGAGTTGCTGCTTGTCATCACTGCTCTCTAACATGCAGTCAGTGTATGAACAGTATGTATGTGTGTGATATTATGATGATATTAAACGGAGGGAAGCAGCCAATCTTCACATTTCAAATTCATTTTTGTGCAATAATTGTAAATTAACAGACAAAAGTCTGTTAATCAGCTAATTGTTTCAATGCTATGCAGTTGGTGGTACATGTGCAACTGTACTTATTATGTAAACACTGTATGGATCCAGGTCGGTGTGGTGGCTCAGTGTTTTGTGAACACTGTCGCTTCGAAGCGACGAGTTCCTGGGATAGGATCCATCGCCTGGCAGAGTTTACATTTCCTCCATGGTTCTGAGTGGGTCTTCACCAGGTGCTCATTTTCACAAGCCAAAGACATGCAGGTTAGGTGAAGTGTCATTTTTTTAAACAATTACCCTATCATGCCCACTTTCATCGATTGGCGATTGGCCATTTTACAACAGAAAACATTGTAATACCTAGTTGGTTTCAAGCTTACTGAACCTTAAAGGAGTAGTCCAATATTTTGTTTTTTTTCTGGTGGAGAGTTGCATGAGAAAGATTGATACCACTCTCATATATATGTCCATTAAATATAAGGCTGTATAGCTGCCGCCTGTTAGCTTAACTTAGCACAAAGACCGGAAGACTGGCTCTTTCCAAAAGGTAACAAATGAAGCGTAAATGGACTTGGACTTATATAGCGCTTTTCTAGTCTTCCGACCACTCAAAGCACTTTACACTACATGTCAGCATTCACCCATTCACGCACACATTCATACACTGATGGCAGAGGCTGCTAAGGTGCTAACTTTGCATATCAGGATCTAATCTAAATACTCATTCACACACCGATGGCTAGGCCTTTGGGAGCAATTTGGGGTTAAGTGGCTCAAGGACACATCGACAGAACCACCGACCTTCCGATTGGTGGACAACCTACTCTACCCTCTGAGCCACAGCCACCCCACAGCGTAACGCCTCTTTCCACACAGTTTTGTGTCTGTAAATATGTAGAGTATACGGAGTACGCCCCCCTGGTGGTCAACGCAAGAAAATGCATCTCTTTACGGATGGATAGAAACGCCACCGCATATATAGAAGAGAAGTTCATATTGTCTGTCATTCGCCGTCCATTCTAGATATTTCTAAAAAAAATTTTAAGAGAAAAGTTTGACGGCATACTGTATCTAGGTAACATTGGTAGCATGCTAGCTGTCTAATATGTGGAGAGTATAGTGGTTTATACGTCTTTTAACAAAATATTTCGCAAAAGTGTTAATTATGCCCGCAAACTTTTCACGTGGAAGAAAAATAAATAAATAGAGCTGTATTTCATCAATCATTTTCAATTAATTTGCTAATTCCACCCATCTTTTTCATTTGCTAAAACTGTCAAACTATTCCTTTAGATTGGCTGTATCTGTTGACACTGCACAGGATGAACAGATTTCTGTTTCCAGTCATAAATATGCATATTCAGACTTGCAAAATTTTGTCAACATCATGACCTGCAGTTGTGCAGCATGTAATGCACGTAGGACATGTACGACTATAAGACAATCATTTTATGCACCACTCTCTCTGTCTGTTCTCAGTCTTCACAGTGAAACATGCTCGTGCGGCTTGCCCTCGAGGTTGTGCATAATCGAGTGGACCACTCATCTCCGCTACTTCTAAGTTTCACAAAGAAGCTCTCAGAAATGACATCCAACCTCCTAGCGCAGCACAAATCAACTGACACTCTCAGTATATTATCTGCGTGAATCAATTACCTTTTATGTTGTTTTTTTTTAAAAGCCATGCACTCTCCTCCCAATCACATCGTTTTACTGGCGGAGGAGCTTATCGCATCATGATCGTACCATGATCTGAAATGTAAAAACGCCACAAGCTGAGGAATTTCGCCGTGCTTAAACTTTACGACGCTGCATCAACAGATTCTTCTCGCAGTCTCATTACTCAGGAGCCATCAAATCTTCCGGCATGCTCTCGCAGCAATCTGTCATTGTTATTCATAAAATGTGTAACTATGAATCGCGGGGGTTTTAAGTGAGTGACAGTTTAATTTTCACCATCTGCATTATGCCCCACCACCCCCTCACCCCTCACACGTTAGACAGTGCACCGTCACCTGCGAGGGCATTGGCACTGGTGACATTTTCATTCATAACAATATATCATCCTTCTGGCTTTAGCTTAGGCTACTTAAAATTGATGTTTCCAAGTTGTTTATCATTCCAACTTTTAAACTTGCAAGCTAATTGCCTGCCATTCCAGTAATTTTGACAATCGTCTCTCGCATTGGCATTGAGTCTCAGTCATCAAGCTTCTTTTTTTGTCAGTATAATAATCCACTCGCTCCAGTTACTCCTTTTTTTTTTCCTTTTTTTCTAACTCCTCTGCCAATATCCTGCTGTAGCAATGCCAGAGAGGTCAAACGACAGCTGATTTTATGCTGATATGATGGAATATGACACAGCATGATAAAATACAGCTTGACGTGATGTCAGCTTCCGGATTTTCATTAGAGTCGAATATCTTAACCTTGCCCGTGATTGCAGAGTAGATGCTGGGAGGGACTGGCGATGGGAAATGGCGAGGAAACAAACAGGTGGCTGAATCTCTCCACTGATTCCACATCAATCTCCCAGTGTCCTGCCCTAATTAGACTGTGTTTATTCTCCACACCTGCTAAAATACCACTGCTGTTATTCTCAAATCATCTTGTTTTGCAAGCAATCATTTGCTGTTAAGACACTTGCGGTTTTGATTGCACATGCAGTTGTGAAAGAAAAGATGTTCAGGAAAATGTTTCTTTGGTGGTAATTTTTGAAAGAGCTCTGGGGGTGAAAATCTATGTTTCAGGGAAACTTCCACATCAGAGAGAGGTAATGAATCGATTATTTGCACTTATGTGAATCAAATGATATTTTATCTCTGATGAAGGCCACAAGCCGAAATGCGTTAGTCTAACAATTAAATTCTATATCAGGGATAGATGCTAATATTTTTAAGCACTGGCCCCACGGGCCTAACCTTGCACGGCAGTTGGATTCTTGCGATGTCACAATCATTTGACACGCGGGATCAAATGTCACACGAAAATCAATCTTGTCAGGCTCCAAGTACTGCGTTTGTGTCCAGCTCGCCAGACAATGGTCCAATCAGCGTCCTGTGACAAGCTACTGCAGCTACAGTACGGCCGTGGCTTAGGTGTGTGAGACCCAGTGAGAACATACTGTATATGTGAGATGACACAGATCATCCAATCATCCACCATATATTTTTTGAAAGTGCCTGCCCTCTTCTAAACAGTTTCCAATGACTGCTTCTCAGATGGTTCAGTGAAACAAACCATCTGACGGGTCAGGTTACCACGGGCAACCAAGCCCCTCAATTTGCTTGCGAAAGTATATTTTTGGTGGCCTGAGTGTAAGCGTATGTAAAAGCAATACAGAAAAGGCAATTTAACACAGCCTTCCTTAACTGTGACATGTAATTAACTAAAGTTCTTTTTTTCCCTCGGTCTCTTAGTGCACACACTACAACAGATACAGTATCTATTTTTTGCATAAAAACACATTTCAAATGATTAAGAAGAGATATTAAATGTTTGCTTTGATTTAAAAAAATCTTGGCGTTACTAGTTATAATTATATATTATAAGCTGCTTAGAGATACTGTTAGGGAGTTAAATTCCCTCTCTAATATCTATTTTATAATGCTGTGAAAACATCTCCTTCAAACAACTGCATTTATTCGAGTTTCTCACCAAAAACTACCTTTTACAAGATTACATTTGAACACATTGTGTTAACGTTGTAATTTACCTTTTGCGCAATACTCATTTTTACTGAAATCACGAATGCACCATAATGTAATGTGTCAATGGAACCTCCGTTAACGTTGGCTGTTCGCTCCGTTATTTAGCCACCGGCTGCTAACTAACAGCTAACAGCAACTTGAAAGTATTAACGCCGATTTCCCGATCACATCCCTAAAGATAACTCCTCATTTCAACCTCACAAATCAGCCGTTCCTCGTCTATTATGCCACTTTCAAATTGAGCGACAGGAATAAAAAGAAAGAGGGCTTTGAAGTTCAGTCGCCTTGTGCAGCACTGACTTATAGAGACCTGATAAAACTTGGTGGCCACTGGGGGCTACATATTGCGGATATTTGGTGGAGTAACTTTTTGTGGCCACGGGCCATCAGGCCATGGCTAAACATGTGTATACGACACGTTCTTCTTCTGACTGAATGTGGATGCAATGTTTAATCAAATTGTAATTTAACTTTTTTTAAATCAGTTGTGCTACTCTCCTTCTAAGTGCAACCTGGTTGTGAATCACTGGTCTATATATAGACTCTTTAGAGTCAACAGCCACCCTCTGTTATTGTTCTCTCGGCTGGTTCTCAGTAATGTTCTTTATATCTGAGCTGCATTCAAAAGCTACTTAAGGAGCAAGGACAAATAGTTGTCAGAGTTAAACTATCAGCCTGTTTATCCAGCACAGCGTGAATAATAGGTTGTGTACATTCTGCATAAATATCATCTTAAACCAGCCCTGCCTTGCCTTCCCAAGGTGAATTGAGCTGGGAAGTCAGACACCGAGTCTGTGCTGTGACTTTGGGAAGCGGGGCTCATTTGTTCACGTAATTAGAACCTTTGAGAAGTTGTTGTTGTTTTTTTTGCATGCATGTGTTTTTTGGTTGTTGACTGCAAGAATCTTCCTCCCACCTTTTCCCCCACACACACACTTGCCAAGTGACACACAATCATATACACACAAAAATAATGAACATAGCCACAGGTATAATGCCTGCAGAATGTGTCTATATCTCACCGGACATGCATTATACATAATGCTGCAAATGTAAAAAAGACAAAGCTGTCCAAAAGAAATTGTCGGCTGAGAGATGTGTGCAGAATATCCACTCCCCTCTAAATGACATGTTGTTGATTCATCTTTTTTTAATACCCAAATGAAATTCTGGTGTCCGTTATGCCCACCTCTCCACTCCGTGGTTGGGCCGAATAGAAATATATGAGAGTGAAAAAGGACCTTGTAAATAAGACAAGATGCAACTTCCTTTATCCTGAGGGAAATTGCTGAAATAGCAGCAAGAATGGCAAGAATGTTATTTTTTTTTAATATATTTTATATTTTCTTAAATATATATATAAATAAATCCATCCCAAATAACTTCTACTTGCCCTTACTACCCTTCTTTGATACAAGAAAAATGTGGACAGGGTGTGGGAGAAGAGAAGCAGCAGTTTAAAGCCTTTGGGATGTTTGGGATGCACCACAGACAGAGGACAGCAGGAAGATGACGGCCATCAACTGGTGCTTGTCAACCTTCGCACTTGGTGTCATTCCCAGCTCGTCAGAAACCCTGAGAGAGGCAGCCTCTATGACAGAGGCAGGTCAATGTGACTCCAGCTTGTTCCCAAACGCCATGCTGTACAGTACATGCTATATAGGAGTCAATGGAGAGGCTACCTACTATCCACCTCTTCTTCCTCTCACCTGCATGTGTGGGTAATACACTAGTTTGTCTAGTTTGGGCCTTGACATTTCATCTAGCGCCACCAGCAGGTCAACAAATCTCAATAACTATTCAATGGATTTGCTGTGAAATTTACAGATATGGTCCATTTCACCCAGAGGATAAATCCTAATGACTTTGGTGATCTCCAACCTCAACCAAGTAATTTTTTTTAAAAAGAAAACTATAGCTTATCTTCGAGATCGGGTTGGTAATGCTGTGAAACTACACTAAATTTTGAAAAAGATCCAACTGAAGTGTTGCCAACTCATTTCCAACGAAAGTAGCTAGCAGCACTAGCTCCAAAAGTCCCTACATCCAGCAAAAAGTCATCAAGTCGTCAACACTGACAGTCTGTCGCTTCAGGCCTCCCTCCAAAGCCACTCCTCGAAAATGATTATGATGAACTAGGGCTGTCAAAGTTAACACGATAATAACGTGTTAACTCAAATTCATTTTAACGACACTAATTTCTTTAATGTATTAATGCAATAAATCTTTAGGAGGTTTTACTGGGCTCAATTTCAATATCATGAAACTAGAGAACCTAAGGAATCCATTGGTACCAACCATGTCATACTAGCCTGTCGCGAAGGAGGTTAAACAACGCTCTAAACGTTCGCAAAATTGACGAGGAAAAAATATCATGGCCATTTTCAAAGGGGTCCCTTGACCTCTATCCTCAAGATATGTGAATAAAAATGGATTTTATGGGTACCCACGAGTCTCCCCTTTACAGACATGCCCAGTTTATGATAATCACATGCAGTTTGGGGCAAGTCATAGTCAAGTCAGAACACTGATACACTAATTTCTTTCTGTTTTTTTTGTCAGAGCATTTGATTTATTGATTGTTCTCGGGATGTAATGAGAATTTCAACGAATACTTTATAACAAAAAAAAAAAATTTGAACAGCACTACCAACCCCTACCTTTAACCATAGAGATGACAGATCAGAAAACACTCATATGAATTATATTTTAATGGTCAAATGCATTTTATTTATTTGTATTTTATTTCCTGCAGATTGCGATGTCAGACCAGACAATGCTCATATGGGAAATTTTTTCGAAGTTGATGACAAAGGAACTGCTTTTATACTTAGATTGGAGGACTTGTTGGGTAGATCTCCATGGTAACATATGCTGCACATCTAGGAAATGTGTCCCCAGAGTCCCAGACCCCACGGACCCTTTGATGCTAAAAACAAATGCAGACCCGAAGCAAGGCTTTCTCGATCATTTCTCTCACTCATTCGCCAGTAGCAGCAATCTAAATAACACTCTATTTAATGCTGAGCGTACTGTCATAAAGAATGTTTTTTGATTCATTATGTACTAATAAAAGCAGCCAAGCAGGAACTTTGCTATTTTAGGCCGGCAGGTAATAGATTGTAATCACCATGTTTTCCGTCACATGCAACATGTGGCCCTTTAACCCCCATAGAACAAAACTGTCTGGAAATATAATCACATGTACATATTCTCAGTAAAAAGAAAATCAATCAGTGTAATTATGTGTGATTTCCCATGGTACAAACAGCAGAAATTACACTGACGAAATGATGGAAAAGCTGTAGAGAGTGGTTAACAGTATTGTACAACATCTGTGTTTAAGGTCTCAAAACTATGAGTGCTAATGACAAATAAATAATTAACCATAAACCATGATTTTTACCCTACCAGGCTGTTGCTATAACTGCATTCAAATATAGAACTAAATCAGTCACTGATTTGGTAAATTTGGTAAATCATCAGCTTCACATTTAACACAGATGCTACAAAATTGCTAAAAAAATCTTTACAATTTGAGACGCTACCATCCTTAAAGCTTCAGTAGGCAACAATTCTTTGGCATCATTCAAAAATTCCATAATAACCTTTCAGCCTATTGACTTGGACCAATCACAGGTCATATCAGAGAGAGAGCGTTCCTATTGGCTGTGCTCTGGCTATGTGAGCGGTGCTTGGTATTTCCTCAACTTATCTCAACATGGCTGCCGGGTCACAAACTTTCTAATTTTACAGCTAAACCGTATAATACAAAATGTTTCTGAAAACATTTGAGGAGAGAAATAGGCATTACAGTAACAGAATATGGATTCATATTTGATCAGCGCTGTCTGTTTGGATGGAAGCTCGACGGCAGACTCCCGATCAGCTCTGATTAGTTTTTTCCTCCGGTCAGTGAAATCTTGCAGATGCCATTAGGAGCACCGGAGAACACAGAGGCACATGATTTTGTTCAGGTTAAACTGTAAGCTTTAGAGGAGATGGTAGTCAGATTTTATAACATTTGGACAGAGCCAAGCTAGCCGTTTTCCGTTCTCATTGCTCTCTATGTCTATGCTAAGCTAAGCTAAGCGGCTGCTTGCTGCAACTTCATATTGAACGGACAGAGTGGTATCAATCTTCTCAGCCAACTCTCACCAAAAAACTGAATAAGGATATTTCCCCAAATATAAAACAACACCTTTAAAGGTGCTCTGTCTATAAGATATCCAGAGCATTAATATAGCAGCAAACAATTATTTCCTATGTTAAAGATACACTGGAGTAATGTCTACCTGAACAGAGAATGAAGTCACTCTCCCTGTATGGTGTAATGTAATCCGAGATTCACTGTGCTTTTAGTGCATGTTCATGCAGGTGAACTTGCCCCACTGGCTAGCTCACGGCCGTCACTCTGCACTGCTCTGCACTGCTCTCACACGGCGGTCACAGCTGATAACGCTGTCCCGACAGACGGCGTCATTGTAAAAGCGTAGCGTCAACCCTCCGCTTCTACTTCAGATAAAAATTGTTAGCTCTGTTGCCGTTGTTTCCACTGCTAGCACCATTAGCTGCTAGCAGAATCGTCGCCATGTTGAAAGCCTCTCAATCCATCATTCAGTGTCCTTCATTTCCAACATAGTGTCATTGTATTCTTAGTTTCCGTTTTCAATGACCTTCTCAGTCCAGGCAGAACAGCAATGTCCTTCTCTGTCATCCTGTTTATTAAAACCCATCTCCTCACAAAGCACCTGATGTCACCATCTCTCCTCTGAATCATTTCCCATCTCTTCTAATCCCTCTAATTGCTCTAAGAAACCTATAACTCTAATTAGCTGTTATTGTGTTCTTCTCCTGGCACCTCCGCCTAACAGGATTATTTACCATTTCAGGAATATTATCAGGACATTGCTGCTCTGACCTTTACCTTTATTGGTTGCTAGAAGGGGTGTAATAACATATCAAAGCTCTGTCACCTACACATAGAGAGCAAAAGCTGTCTCCTGAATTTTCTCAGTTTTCGGTTCAATTTGACGACTGGATCAGTTTTGCGGTTTACGCCACAAACAAGACATGTTTCTGAACTGACTGTGGACCCCACTCTCTACTCATGTAGACATTTCGCCGCTTTAATTTAATTGTATGCAATGTACTACGCACCGATTTCTGAGCAGATGACCTTAACTGTGCTTTGTGCTTTGTTGGCAAACACTTTTTGCAACAACTTTACAGTGAAAACCTTGCAGCTGTTTAAAGAGAACAATCAATTCTCTGACCAAAACCACTTTTTGGTTGTTTCGTTATAAATCAAGTGGAAAATATTGATTCACAGGATGATGATGTGTCAAACAACCAGTCCATTTGAAGCATTTAAAAGCCTGCGGGAAAGCTTTTTTAACACATACCATTTCTCTCTTCTGTGCCTCATTTTTTTTGCATGTTACTGTGCTAAGTTTGCTACGGGCTAAACTGTTTGCTAAAGAACATGATGTGCAACACATGTCTAAATAACTACAGTTACAATGGCGTTAAAACAACTTTCTACATATTCTACTTTATACGACTCTATCTCTACAATGTCTTGTTTTCTTCATAGTTCAAGTTAAGTCACATGATTTGAGAACAACTTATATGCCCTTGAGGACCGTGAGTATTTCTTTGTATAAGTATATCTTTTGTAGGATTGCCAGAAATCATGGTTACACCCTTACATTGGCGTGTAAGTATAAACAAGAGCAATTACCCCACTACTTGTGAGTCATAGAGACATTACAGGCCAAAAGGTTATGGCTGAGTGGTTGTGGTGTTCTGAAAAATAGTATAAAGCCAGAAATCGATACAAGGAAGATGAATTGGGAGCGGAAATGGAAGAGGGAAAGTGAAGAAATACAGTACTTTCACCCGACAAGAGAGATTACCTTTTTTTTCTTCTTGTTTTTCGTGTTACAAACACACAGTTGGGAGCACATTTAGTTTACATTAAACAAGCTTTAAATATGTGAAATACCTGAATTATGTATTTTATGATTTTTCAGTTTTTTAAATGAGGTTCACTACAAGGTATTATAAATATTGCTTGTCCTTTTTTGCACCAACTTAATGTGCTAATTTAATGATTAACATCTAATTTAATGCTGGAAACAGTATTGTGGTTTTAATATATTATTGTATCATCTGCATGACAGTGTGTGGTGAAACCCTGGTTGCTCCTCATAATGATCAGGGTTGTCAGGGCTCATCTTGTTTTCTTGACAACAAATCTGACATCTGATCGTCTTACTTATGTTATCACTTACATAATATACCAACATTTCCTTCAGGGCACAATGACAACATGTTCAACTTACCTGTATATGGTCGTTCATCAGTTACATCACATGTGAAAAAGGAGTCCTTCAAGCCAACTGTGTGTGTGACCCCATTTACACCTGACAATAAAATGTGTTTTGGGTGATCGGATTGCAATGGGATTGTGCTTGACCACATGAAAGTACAAGTTTAAATGTAACCAAAATGAAAAGAGGACGGATTGTGATCCGATCGGCTAAAAAACATCTTCAGAGGTGGTCAGAGATGCATTTAATCGACAAACAACAACTACGTGGGTGGAATGCTATTTACCATTTTTGTGCTCCGGAGCTTCAGATCTCAATGTGGACACTGGAGACACAATTCATATTAAGATACAATCTAGTTACGATACGCATTTTAATACCAGGAGTGAAGGGGGTCTGTGTGTATGTGCCCGTGTGTGCATGTCTGTATGCATCTATGTGGTCTTTGTAGTAGGGATGCACCAATCCAACTTTTTCAGTCCTGATAGCGATATCTGGGCGTTGGGTGTCGACTGGTGTTTAATTCATAAACTGTATGCCTCACTGTGTGGAAGTGACTGGAATAATTATTTTAAGTGTTAGGAAACACCAGGCTTGACTTGAACATTGCTTTCCTTACTTTGTAATAGATATACATTTACTGAATTATAATTTGTTATTAAAACGATACATTGTACGCCAGCAACTTGGTAAAAAATCTTCAAAATGAACAGGAATTACAATTCAAGTGGCAACCTTGTTAATGCAGCAACAAATTGGTCAAAACTTAAACAGCAATTAAAATTCCAGTATATAATGTATATAGTATACTGTATAAAAGGAATTGAATTTAATAAATCGGCTCCATTGTCACCGATGCCCGATCCAGCTATATGAGTCAGTATCAGGCCGATATCCGATCCAGTATCGGTGCATCCCTACTTTGAAGGGAGTTATAGTCGTTTTAAACCACCACATTTGAATCAGAAGTGCATATATGTGCCTAAATGGTTTACAGACATTATAAAAGCATTATTTTCCCCTCCAGATGAATTCTTGATATTTTATGTAAACTCATAAATGATGAAAGTAAACACAATGCATCACTGCAGTGGAGAAAATATATGTATGCATTTCTTAGTACACACTATAAATGATGTGGAAATTAGAACTATATATTTGTGCTATTCAAAAAGCATATTTTCACTCGGTAGATATTGGACCATGACCTTGTGACTTTGCACACCAGCACTATACAAACTTGGCTACGAGCTTCTACTTTGTGTGTTATGAGTGTGTCACAGTATTAATGCCCTTGCTCTTTCTCTGTGAGTAATGGCTGTATAGTGGAGACAGTCGTGGTTATTATGTCTAGTGTACTTTTTTTTTATGGCATCTGCGCTAATGCCTTTTAGCCACAGACACGCACATACACCACAGCATCCCAGTGTTCTTTTACTACGTCTTTAATGCTCGCCGCATACACAGTCCCTTAAACCAGGATGAGGCGTAATCAACTATTTCAATTACGTTGATTAATACGCTGTGGAGAGTCCCCAGAGAGCAGTGAGAGATCTATGAGGAGGGATTTGTGAAGAAAGTGGTGATTAGTTTTTTGGTGTGTGTGCATGTGTGTGTTTGAGAGAGAGAGAGAGAGAGAGAGAGAGAGAGAGAGAGAGAGAGGGAAACAGCTCGGCCTGATGGAATGGGTTAATGCTTCAAACTTATCGTTTCCATGACAACAGCAGTCTCCATAAAATGTAAGCTTGATGAAGGAGCTGTACTCAAGAGCTGAGTGACACTTTGTTTGTGAGGGTGGAAGTATATTCGTCTTTGGGTCTTGTCCCCCTCTTCCCTCTTCAAATCATGTTCTCGCTGATTGAGTTAGATCTCACATGACTTGACGTGGGTTTCGTTGCGTGTGACCCGAGGCAGTGCTGACCCAAGGCACTTCTCGACATGTCTCGGTTTGATTTGAGTTTCAAAAAAGCAAGATTAGATATCCGTGTTTGTGTGCGATAGGGATTCAGCAGGCAGTGACTGTTGTCAGGCTATTAAATAGGCGTTAGCAGTCGCTATAAGCACCATATATGTGGGTCAGTAGGGGCCTACTACACCCACTAGTAGGTTTTATCTTATATTCACATGGTAGGTCACCAAAAGAAGGTATATAAGAACACGACAGCGACCTCTAGCGACCGTAGTAATTATGACAGGAGTAGAAGCGTAAGTCAAGCGCTGTAGTATAGACAGGGTTAGGTGGAGGATGGGGGCAATGGATGGGACACAAAACACAGGGCTTTCACCCAGGAGGCTGGGGTTCGCATCCCGTGTGAAACCATAGACTGCATAAGAAGATAATGATGATGAAACCTTTGTCATACATACAGGTACATACATGAAATTTGACCTCTGCATTTAACCCATCCTAAGTATTTCGAGGAGCAGTGGGCTGCAGCTAGCGCAGTGTTTAGTATCTCGCTCAAGGACACTTTGACATGCAGTCTGTAGGAGCCGGGGTCGAACCCCCAACCTTGTGGTTTGAGGATGACGTGCTTTACCCACTGAGCTACAGCCGGGGAGAGAAGAAGGGGATGTAGTCTCCATGGCGTCACCCATTGCTTTGTGGACTGTCGTTTTGAAGCCTCGAGTTTGGCATTTTGGCCGTCGACATCTTGTTTTTTTGCAACCAGAAGTGACTAAAGAGGGTGGAGTGAAGCACAACCGAACGCTGAATAAGACATTTTTCAGGTGACCAAAAACGTTATTATTAACTTTCATAAATTGAAAACACACTGTGGTTACACATAAGGTTAAGAAGAATAAGATCTGGCACTTCATTGATCCCCTGAGGAGAAATCTAAAGTTGTAAGATGAAAACATGGACAACTCCCTGATCGGACATTGCCGTGGTAGCGACCTGTCAATCATAAGGTAGCCACGCCCTAAAGCATACCCTGCTTTATGGTCTATTTGACTCTAAATGGGACCTTAATTTACTAAATGAACATCATGCTGTATTGAAGAAGACTTGAAACTAGCGATTGAGACCATAAACTCATGTTTACAATGTTTACTGAGGTAATAAAGCAAGTGAGAAGTAGGCTCATTTTCTCATAGACTTCTATACAATCTGACTTTTTTTTGCAACCAGAGGAGTCGCCCCCTGCTGGCTATTAGAAAAAATGCAAGTTTAAGGCACTTCAGCATGGGCTTCACTTTTCAGACCCCAGAGGTTGTGAAACCAACAGCGTGTACTTGTCTTTGTGTTCGCAAGCATTTCACTTTCACTTTTGAAACGCAGTCATTTTAAGCCAAGACACAATGTTTTTCCTCTAAACTTAACTAAGCAGTTTTGTCACCGAAACCTAAATAAACCTTTTTGTTTGTGTTCAAAATGTAACGTTTCATTCAGTTGTACTTGTTTCTGATGACGGCTATTTAATGGCCTGATAACTGTCAAATCGGGTGGACGGGGAGACGTATTTAGAAGCTTCTGGTATATGGGCTAATCTGGTCTTCAAAATCATATTTGTGAACTTTGATCCTTAAAGAAAACCATGTTCATCTCCCGCTGTAGGATTATACGATGAATAAGGATGTATGTAGCCTCACCCTGTGTGTGTCTAAGGCTGTATGGATTCATCTGCCAAAGCAAGACAAGCTTTTTTTTTTTAGGATTGGCTGAAATGATGCTGGAAGGGGCTTGTTAACCAGAAATGGGGATGACAGCCAACCCCACGCGACAGAGCGATAAGGGACACTCATTTTCCCAATAGACACTTCTCTCTCTGTCGTTCTGTCTGACTTTCTCCTCTCTTTCAGATTTCCTATGGCTATCTCACTGTTCTCCTCTACACTTGCCCTCACTCATTTGCTCACTTTCACACTTCCTCTGTCTCTTCCTCGTCCTCACTTGACAATCACTTCCAGACTATTCCAGTCATTAGATCATCTTTTATTATGTGATCTATCTAAGTGATCTGGCACACGTCGTCCTTCCTGTCTAGACTGAGTCTTACATGAATGCAGACATTCGGTTTTCTGGTCAACTGAATGTTAAACTTAAAAGATACGCAACCTTCAGGACAGTGCACTGCATTTTAAAGCTCAATATGCTCCTCCTAGTATCTCAGGAAGACCTGATTTACAGGCATTTCTGGCAGTTTACTAAGAATGGTGCGCTGACCCAAAAAACACCCAGTTAGCCGTAGCAGTCCTGGAGGTAATAATGCCATTTTGATGCGAGAGGTCACAGGAGAGTGTGAAAATGTATTCGAGCTAACATGCCAAAAAAATATGCAAATAACATCTCGGTACAAAAGGGATGCACAGAAAGGGCATTTCAGGGCACACAGCTCAAATGTCAATCCTTGAAGCAGATGGACTACTGTGTTCTGGGCTCTACTTTAAGACACTGCTGTGTGTAATATCCAATAGATGGTAACGGAAGAGGGAATACTTTAGTTTACCAAAACATATTGCGTACCTCACAAATCAGAGCCAGTGGATGCATTCGGTTGGAAGTCACCAGATAACACTGTCACCCATCAAACCAAAACACCAGCGCGTTGCACAGAGGAACAGAAGCATACTTTTCACCAGCTGCTTTTAATGTAGGTTAAGATTTAAAGAATCCTGGCGAAACAATCAGTTTGCTTAAGTTTGTCACAAAAAGACGCCAGTTTCTCCTCAACAAGTGCCAAATAATGATGCATATGTATGTGACCTCTGGTCACCTTACCCATAACAAACTGTACTGTTGAAAGACTCTTTTCAACAGTCAGTCGACTGTCAGTCGGATAAAAACTGGCATCAGGGCATCATGCAGACTTAACTCTTTGTCTCTGCTCTCCATTTCAGATTTCAACACCAAGCCCCGACGTCACCTGGTGTGATCATCAAAAGTAAGCTAATTTAGAATTGGATTTTATACTGTGTGTGCGTGGTTTATGTGGCAGCCGTGACAGGTGATTTTAAAGCGTCATTTAAAGCGATGCTGTACTGTGGCCGCCATGCCAGGCTATGTGATGCTGGTAATGTTCGTCTTGGTGGTGCTTGTAACATTACCTCTGATGATGATGTATAGGGCATGATTAAACTGTAATGCATTCAGGCAAGTATAGTTGTAATGGCCTATTTTGGTTATGCATTCCATGACTTTTAAGAAGCCTTGATTGGTCTTGGTCGAGCTAGGCCCACTTGATTTTCTCTGTACCCACTCACTGTGATTTTCTGCCTACACGCCACTGTTCTGAGGCGAGAAATAAGGCATGCAGTTGCCGAAATCTGTTGTCATTTTAGATCGACAGCGGTATCAAGGTATACCGTGGTATGAAAGTTGACGGTTATCATATCGTGTTCATTTTCTGATCTACGGTATTGAGAAAAACTCACATAAGTGAGTGTGTGAGGTAAAGACACAGACGGGAGCAGCCTGGCTGCGCGGTTGCACACCTACAGTATATGTTAATTGTCAATAATCAAAGGACATTATTTTAAAAGCTCACAGCTGATGTTGTTTTCCATTTAGTAATTAAGTACATGCTATAGTACTGATAACATAAACTAACATGGTTTAGTTATATAACATGTTACAGTTACATGCTATTTTTTTTTTATCAGGTTTAGAATTCTGTTTATTATAATTCAGTTCTCTTTTCTACAAGGGCCATTGTAACTGATAATATTAATAATAATATTATTCTGTACCGTATTCTGTCAAACTGATATTTTCTGGGACAGTTAACCGTAAAAATCTCATACCGTTACAACCTTAGCTTCGAGTTGCCATTTGTAGTGGTTTATGGGTTGAGTAGTTCCTTCACTCTCAATAGAGAGGCCAAATCCCGCCCCTTCCGGTGGACCATCATGGGACCATATTTCGGAAAAAATATGTACGGTAGTCAACGGCTTGGGACAAATATTTTTTTTTCCTGTTTGAGTTGCGTCATGAATCACACATATTTGTCAATTTAAAACATAATTTTGCAAGTCAATAAAGTCATGGAGTCACAATCATGGAGTGATTCAAATGGGATCAAAACAATATTTGTCTCTTGCTGTTGACTACTGTTCATATTTCTTTTCCAAATAAGCTCCCATGGGATCCACCGAAAAGGGAAGGGACTTCGCCTCTCTATCAATAATTTTCTAGTCGTGTACCTCTGCCTTTTTTTCTGTTTCTTTTATAGATTTTTTTGCCCCGACTCAAATGTGTTATGGTCACGATTCATCTAGTAGTTGGTTGGCTTGGTTCCCTGCTTAAAAGTCTTTATATAAGGATTTTCTGAATTGTCAGTGGAGTGAATGAATGGGGATTTCACATCTGGAACCAGGGCCATTCGAAACGTGGGCGGTCGCTGTTCAGCTCTATGGCCTAATTCAACTGTAGTGCTGTATTAAAAGTATAACTACCTCTGTAGAAACAGTATAAAGTCTTGACAGATCTCTATCGTTCCATGGTGTATATCATGATACCGCCCTACCTCTAACACTATATATATAGAGCTCCTTATGTCTATACGCTGTTGGCAGTGGGATTGCGTGTCCAGAGCTGGATAAATACACCTCTCACAGCCGCCTTATCGTGGTGGTTATAGACCCCTGCTTATTCCTCTCCCTGACAGCTACCTTTAGAGCTAACTAATAGCCCTGCCAGCCACCTTTAATTGGAAATCTATGGCCGCATTTATTTTGGAGCACAGCTGACAAGCGCAAGTCTCTACATTTATGTATTATCAAACTGAAAACAATCAATTACTGGAAGACAGGAGCTGATATTTCACAGGCAATACCTTTATCAATACATAAGCAGGCGGAGAGGACAGGGCTGAAGAAGAGAGAGCAAGAAACAGATGGTAGAGTGCAGCACCAAGAGGCATAGTGTATGCTGCAAGCATGTGAGAGGGCAGGAGACAAGGACTCTGAGGGGCTGCCAGTTGTCTTAGAATAGATCTAAGATATCAGTGGCTGCTGTGGTATGTGCCCTCACCTTGTACAGAGAGATCATTTATATGTGCGTGTGTATGTCACTCATTTAAAATGGGAAAAAAGTAATATGATATCAGATGTCCTTGCATTCCAGCTATTTATTTTTCTAGTTTCACATGTTAGTACATATTCTAGAAATACACAGCTCTAGGTGAAGGCATGCGGTTGCTAAGCTTCCTCTGAAAACTTGCAACCATAATATAGCTCTTATAATTGTTAGGTGCGTAAATCACAAGTTTCATCATGATATTATATTGATTATTTGGATAATGATAGTATATTTGCTGGTATCACAAAATCTGGCAAGTATAGAGACAGCCTACAGGGAGGAGATCCAACATCTGACACAATGGTGTTCCCATAACAACCTGGATTTAAACACAACAAAAACAAAAGAAATGATAATAGACTTCAGGAGAGCAAGACGGGTGGAGCACTCTGCCCTCTGCGTACGTGGAGAGGAGGTGGAGAGGGTGGACTGCTTCACGTACCTCGGAGTCCACATTTCGTCAGACCTCACCTGGTCCAAAAACATCTCTCATCAGGTGGGGAAGGCCCAGCAGAGACTCTACTTCCTCCGGAAGCTGAAACAGGCTCACCTTCCTCAACACCTGCTGATCAATTTCTATCGGGCAACCATTGAGAGCCTCCTGACCTACTGCTGCACTGTGTGGTTTGCTAGCTGCACAGTGGAGAACAGGAGGGACCTGCAGCGGGTGGTGAGGATGGCGGAAAAAGTGATTGGGACCACATTACCCCCCCTCAGTGACCTATACACTGGTCGGCTCTGTAAGAAAGCCAGCTGTATCTCCAAAGACCCCACCCACCCTGGACATGTACTGTTTGCTCCCCTTCCCTCCGGAAGGAGATACAGGACAATTAAAACACACACCAACAGACTACGAAACAGCTTTTACCCACAGGCTGTCAAGTGTGTAGAACCCCCCCCAAAGGCTGAGGACACTAGCTGCTGAACCATAATTTGCACTTTATGATGATGATCCACTTATTTATTGTTCTGTGACTGAATGTTTTAATGTTTGTTTTTCACTGCAAAGAGCTGCTAAACTGTTTTTTCGTTGTTTTCAATGACAATGACAATAAAGTATCTATCTATATATGTATATATAGATAGATATCATATTATCATATTTCATATATATTCAACACTAACAGTTACATTTATATGAACTCCCAAAAAAGCAACTAAATTATGGTTTGGCAATTTTATTACTGGGCTCTTCCAGATATTTAAATGAAAAATAAAATGTCAATGAATTTCAATGAATAAATCTATTCTTTTTAATAAAATGAATAAACATAGACCACCTGTTGTTCAATATTAAGTGCCACATTTCTCATTACAAATGATTTTTAGATGTTAAGAATTTTAAAATAAGGGTGTATCTTAAAGATGATATGTATCGATATTTTCACGTTGCCTCAATATATTGGATAGGGATGCACCGATTTGACTTTTTCAGTCCCAATACCGATAGCGATACCTGTGCTTTGGGTATCGGCCGATACCGAGTACCGATCCAATACCAGTGTTTAGTTAATAAGCTGTATGCCTCACTGCTTTGAAGTGACTGGGATCATTCTTTTATGTGTAAGGCAACATCAGGCTTGACTTACATATTGCTTTCCTAACTTTGTTAAACTAAATGTGACCAATAAATACATAGATATAAATGTATTTAAGTGTTTTTTATTATTAAAATTATAAATTTAACACCAGCAACCTCATAAAAATCTTCAAAATTAACAGGAATTAAAATTACAGTTTATAATGTATATAGTATGTACATATAAAATGTAATTGAATAGATCATTTTCACATGTCCAATCTAGCTATTTCAGTCAGTATCGGCCCGATATCTGATCTAGTATAGGCATCGATGCATCCCTAATTCAAATGAAAAACTCTATTCTTTTTAATAAAAAGAATAAAAATAGACCTCCTGTTGTTCACTATAGAGTGTCACATTTCTTAGGTTTCAGTATACATTTTTTGAATCAGTTAAGAATTTCAAAATAAAGGTGTATCTTAAAGATGATATATATTGATATTTTCACTTTGCATCGATATATTGATTGTTGATCATTGAATCGATGTATTGATCCAAATCAATGTATCGTTACACCCTTAGTAGTTGTACAAGACAACCAAATAAATTGCATTAGATTATTTATGATAGAAATAAAAAAAATTGTTTCTTAGACGGCTCAACACGTTTTCCCTCAGGTTTAGGTCAGCTCTAAAAGGAGAAATATAATTGAGTGCCTTGTGGCTTAATTAACGAGCTTGCACTAATTACAGGAAAATGAAAGGGGCACACACACATGTACGTACACACACACACACACACACACCAATATAGCCTTTTCATGTAGTTCCCCTTAAGTCAGCTTTGATTATAAGCAACTAGTGATCAAACAATGTATGCAGAAAGATGTGGACATTAGAAGAGTGTTTGTCTGTAGATATAATTAATATGGAATAAAGTTACAGTGGCTGCCGCACTGTTTTCATGGGAGCTGTAGTTTTTTTTTTTCATTCTAACAAATGTTAAAATGTGTTAAAATCACGAAAGATTCAACCTTGTAATAGCAGCTGCTACAGTCGGTGATCATTTACCGTAGAGCACTGTAAACCTCAACAACAATGCTTTCAGAAGGACAGATGGCATCTCTGGGGACTTGTGATGAGCATTTCTTTGCCATTTTTTGACAGGTGAAAGTGAACGTAGGTTTCCTTTAATCATGACCCAAGCAACCGCTATAACTGCCTGTGTTCACATTTTTTTCTTTTTTTTTATTCTTTGCAATGGGAGCTCCACGTATTTACACTATGTTACAAATGCCAGCAGCATGACGAGGTGCTGAGGATCTATTCTGCGCTGAGCGCTGCACGTTTTTTTATTCTGGTCGCCGAGAGTTGAAAAATGTTTCATTTCGGTAAAACTTTGCCCTTCTGTGTTCTGCATTTCACAATAAACAAGTATTTAATTTGTTTTAAAACTGTGATCTTTGTCCTTTAAAAAGCAACAATACTATGCGTATTGTTACTAACGTGGAAGAGGGAACACAACGTCTCCGTCCTTCTGTCCGTTCGCGTGTCACACTTTTGTTTTCCGGAGCAGAACTCTGAAACTATTTAACTTAGGAACTTCAGATTTGGTATGATGGTTGACAGTGTGATCTAGTTGTGCCTTTTGGGGGTTAGAAGTTCAGGGTTCCCAAAATGTTTAAAATCTTTCCAAAAGGGCAAAGCTTTTGGCCCTACTTTAGCAGGGGTCAAGCAATGAGCGGGAGTATGTGAGCCATGCTCACTTGTGCCTTGTTTACACAGCACTAAATTAGGATAAATTGAATAATTTGCAAAAAAAAAAGGCAATAAGATTGCATATCACGCTGTTGAGCCTTAGAGGGAGGAGTTTGAGCTTCGGTTGAACTTTGACCTGAGACCGCTGTTCACTTCTGGTTTCCTACTGACTTTCAACGTTGGTTTCTTTTAACCATTGTTGCGATTGCTCCCCAATCGTAACCTAGTAGTTATTTTAACCATGACAACAAAGGTTCCATAATCTTTATATATTACTTATTATTTAACCCAAACCATGATCTTTCCTTCAAGTCATTTTTGTGTGTAAACTTTAGCAAACCTTTACCACGTAATGATTTGTAAAAGTTTTCGATGCCAACCTCGTGGGTAATTTCAGTCACTGTATTTTGCCATTATATTCGAAGGACTTGTTGCACTATATACCATGCATCTGCACATCTATAGTACTAAGAGGAATGATCCAACGGACTTGTACTTATTTCTTGGAGATATGTTTAGTTCATTCTAGGTTTTCCTCCAGTCTACCCTTGTCTGTATCCAATAGGTGACATTAACCCTTCTCTTTATTCATCTGCTTGCCTGTGGTGCTTTGAGTAATTCAATTTTTTGTGACTCAGACCATTTCCCTCCCTCTTCGTCTCCATCTCCATCTCCATCTCCATCTCCATCTCCATCTCTTTGGTCCTCACATCTATCTCTCCATCCTTAAAAGTAATACCCATCCTCTGATTCTGATCCCCCCCGCCCCCCGGGGGGTTCTTTCCACTTCCAATCAGGGCCACCAGTGCTTCTTGTCTGTCATCTAATCTGGCAGAGGTGCTATCAAGCTAATGACAGACGCAATTTCTCCTGCCTCTAATGACAAGTAAATAATACCATCACATCAAACCGCGCGCCAGATGAAAGCGAAGCCACGGCGCAGATAAAAGAGGAGAGGGAGCCGATGCAGCTGTTTGTCAACTAAGGACAGGGGTGTCTGTCTATCTTTCTTATCCCTGCCTTTTCCCCGCGACAGGTTTGTTCTTCATGTGCCCGCCTATTGCCTCTGATGTCAGATGGAATGAAACCCGTGTGTTCGTCATCAGGATCCAGGAGACCGTGGGAGCGCTCACCGGGGCCTCCCATGCGCGCAATTTCCATTTCAAAGCCATCTCCTTTTACCGTTATAATTCCATCTAAGGCAATTGTTAAATGAACATCCCTAACTGCTGACTAGGACAAAGATATTTTGAAAAAAGAGAGGGAGATGTATGCATCGGTAATGAAGTGGAGAGAAGGTAGGGCGAGTGCGATCAAAGGTATGGTAATGCCTATGGTAAAAAGGATGGGAACTTGCAGGGCCTCTGGAATAAGGGGGTGCAGGGGAGAGACTGAAAAGGACGTCTTCTGGGGAAGGGTGGGGGGGGGACGGAGAAGGAGGAGATATTTATACAGTCAGGTTGCACTAGGGCTATAGATAGGCTGCTTCAGAAGTCACCTGAGAGATACAGTCCCCCTACGGAGAGACACCTGAGAGCTTTTCAGCTATTTTATTCCCCTTTGCTACAACCTCTTTGAGCGTGCCATGCAGTGCCGCTCGCTCATCTCAGATAAATCATTGATATTCCGCTCGGGGAAAGCTGATAAAAGTGAAACAGCGTTGTTAGGGAAGAGTTCTGACGCCGTCAAAGTGGTGACCGCGCTTTTAAAAACTGTGGACCGTAATGAGAAATCCAGGCGCTTTCCAAAGTTTGACGAGGACTACCAACTGATTTAGGAAGAGACTGTTAACATTTATAGTCTCACTCCTCCTCACCTCTTGTCTTATAATACCAATAAAGTTTGGGCGCCTCCTTGTCTCACTTACTTTCTCCTTCCATTTCTTCCTCATTGTATAAGCTTTTACCTCTCCTGCTATTATTTTCTCAATTTCCATCATTTATTTATTGCAGGTGGAGGAAGATGGAGTAAGGCCACGGAGCGAAATATTGAGCGTCATGAAACATTGACAACTGTCTCTGGAGTAAAAACATTTATTTTGTTGATGCAATGTCACAGAGCTTGTTTCAAAGTTCTCAGAGAAGAAGAAAGTTTTGCACATGCCGAGATTATAGCCACCTTTTAACCTGTGTTTCTTCTGTAGAGTCTAAGAAAGTCTTAAGAAACAAAAACAAGAAAAATATATAGTAGGGCTGTCAATCGATTAAAATATTTAATCACAATTAATTGCATGATGATTAATTGTGAATAATCAAAAATGAATCACATTTTTTATCCTTTCAAAATGTACCTTAAAGGGAGATTTGTCAAGTGTTTTATTCTCTTATCAACATGTGAGTGGACAAATATGCTCGCTTTATGCAAATGTTTGTATATATTTATTATTGGAAATCAATTAACAACACAAAACAATGACATATATTGTCCAGAAACTCTCACAGGTACTGCATTTAGCATAAAAAATATGCTCAAATCATAACATGGCAAACTCGAGCCCAACAGGCAGCAACAGCTTTCATGACTTGCCCCAAAACTGCATGTGAAAAACTACAACTCAAAAAGTTGGCATGTCTGTAAAGGGGAGACTCGTGGGTACCCATAGAACCAATTTACATCACATATCTTGAGGTCAGAGGTCAAGGGACCTCTTTGAAAATGGCCATGCCAGTTTTTCCTAACCAAAATTTAGCAAAAGTTTCCTTCACTTTCTTCATTCTAGCTTTAAAACTACAACCTCCGGAACATCAACTCCGTTAATCGTTAAAGAAAGTTGTGGTGTTAAAACGATTTTACGTTAACGCGTTATTATCGTGTTAACTTTGACAGCCCTGCTATATAGTTCAGATTTTGAGAAGTGTCATCATAAATGAAAATAACCGATCACACGTCAGCGCTCTTCGGCAATATCCACCAGCTCCGCGTGCATGTCTTTATAACCTCTGACGCGACAATTGCGAGGCCTTTCATCTCTCTCAGCTGGAGTTATTCTGAGTCAACAAACACAATCTGTTTCACCTCTCCTTCATCTCCATCGTTCTTCTTTCATTTTTCCCCCACATCTACAATTAATGCATTTATTTCGAAGCTTCCTCTTGTTCTTCAAAGACCCTCGCCGGGGACACAGCTGTCGCTTCAACCATCAAAGTCCTCCTGCACTCCTCCGTCTGCCCTCCGACTCACTTTTTTACTCTCTCCTTCCTTTCTACCCACTTGGAGCTTTGCGTTTTTACTTTTGCAAGTCCCTCGCTGTGTTTCCCTTAATTTCTATCCATTCTAAAAGATGAAATTTGCAAATAGATATAACACAAAATTCAGATGCAAAATAGGCAAGGCCGGATCCTCTACTTCCTCGCTCTCCATTTTGTCTCGGTGTCTGCAATCGTCCTTTCATCTTCCCCCAGGATGCCGGCTGAGTGATCCAGGTGCACACGGCAACCACTCATTCATCTCCGAGTTATCATTTCAGCCATGATACCTGACTCTCCAGCGCCACGCCGCTCTCCAGAGCAAGGCACTCTGGGATATGACTAATGCTTTCTCCAAGCGTTGTGATTTGTCTAATCTGCCCTGCCTTCTGGGACGTGAGTAAGACTTCCTTGAATGTTTTCCTGAGCTCGCCCACAGCTGGTTTCCACCTGGTTGGCTGGCTGATATCTCCCACCCTGCTTTATATACAGTTTCCCTTACTTCCTCCTCTCCGTGTTTGTACACGGTTTCCCTCTGAATCTCTCTCGCTTCATCGCTCGAAAACCCAGATGCAGAGGCGCCCGTGTACACAGATGCAGAGATACGGAGTGAAGAAGGTAGTTTGAGGAAAGTAGAGAGGAACATAATTCACTGCACCTGGTAGGAGCGGCACATCATTATCACTAACAACCAAGGCTGTTGTTCGCTCCGCATTTGTATATCCTGGAAGTTGTATAATAGTCCTTCCTTTTAAGCTTGTTATTTCCAAATAAAGAATACATTAAACTTCCAGGTACAAATGTTTGTCTCCAAGGAGATCGCTCCTCTAATTTGCCCAAATATAGCTGCTTAAACATGTTTTCCTTCAGGCTTATTTAGTTAATCAGGGAAAAAGAAATGCTATTGTCAAGAGGGATTTCTTTACTTGGAGTGTTTGGAAGTTTAAAATCCATGAACACACACACACTCAGCTACACACACACACAAAAACAGGAAAACCTTTATAAAGTAATGTAATCTACTACAATAATCTTGAAATACAAACTGCTGTTCAGTTTCTGCTAACTGAGACCTGACCCGGGACCTCACTTGTTATGTTTAATTGGGGAATTAATTAACTCTGATCGTTGCAGCTCTACCAGATACCAACAGACCAGAATATATATACTGAGTGTCATTTGTTGCCGACGAGGATGCTGGCCTTATCTGAACCCTGGCGAGTCTGACTCGTCCCCCGCAGCAGTTTGTTTCAGTTCATTTAGTTTAACAAATAGTCAAAGACAGAATCTAAACCAAAATACTTAAGGGATGGCGGCTATTATTCAGTATCCATTATGGAGTCACTTCCAGCATACCAAATATCCTGCGTTTGTGCTTCCTTCCTTATCGTATTAAATGAGACCCGCCTTTTTGATGATCTTCAACTAAACCAGTAAGATGGCTACAATCACTTGACCTTGACCGCATTCGTGTTTGTGTTCTGTGTCTGAGGAACCATTAAAGGACTAGTGTGTAATATTTAGGGGGATCTATTGGCAGAAATGGAATCTACTATTTATAAGTAGGTTTTCTTTAGTGTATAATCACTTGATAATTACAATTGTTGTGTTTTTGTGACCTGAGAAGGCTTGTTAAATCTTTTTTTTTTTTTTTTTGGGACATATTTGGTTGCCTGCCGCCTGAACACAGCTACTGTACTCGTCTTTTGTTGGATTACGATGTGTATGAATTTGAGGCTGTTTGCACTGTCATCTATTTGCAGCCGTTTGTTTGCTTGTGCATACAGGAAAGGTCAGAGCAAATGACCCGTGGCGTCCCTGCAGGGAATTGGGTCATCATATGCAGGCACACACTCACACTCGCAGCCTCTGTATCCACCCATACCTGTGTGAAATCATGTATATAAATCTCCTGAAATGCCTTCACCTTGACCGGGATAACCGCATCTGAATTCACTCCACTCAGTCCAGCTTTTGAGGGTACAAGCCTCTTTACTGCTGTAACACCATATATCCACGGCGCTAAAAGCTTTAGGTCGTCTTGTTGCTGAAACACAGGGATGTGAGAGACACCGTTGGGACTTTGAGAGAAATGTATCCCCGTAACTGTTTGAAGTCATGAAATATTGAGTGTGATGGTATCAAACTGCAAAGAAATACAGGTCTCAGGACAGAACAGCAACAATCCATAAAGAGATAGGGATGATTCAGTTTTGATAATATCTCCAAGCAAGTGAGGAATAGGCAATAACGTTCAACCCCAGTGACAGATAGGGATGATATCTGTATCTTGCATCAAGCCTCCTCTCGGGTGCAATCCTGAAGCCGGCACATAATATATATATTTTTTTTTACCCCCTTATTTAATCATCCCACAGCCAAATGGTTAAATACAAGTTGAGTTATGAATGTAAATATCAGCCAGAAGCGCTGCATAATGAACCTTCCACAATGTTGCTTAACCTGAATGCAACATGGGTATTTTCACCGTAACCTGCGGGGTATGATTTCAGTTATGCGCTCATGTTGAATGATTACCCATTGTAGCCTGACCACTCCTATTCATACTAGCTTGCAGGTGTAGGATCATTTCATCCATCAAACTTTTCTTTTTCTATTTTTCTTCTTTTTTTCTCCCATTAATCCCTATTATTGCTTTGGGAGCTGGAGCTGGGATTGCATTGATTTGAATCATAACCGATTTGTACATTTCTTCTGGTTATAGTGAGAGCTCGTAGTAAGCTGATATGCAGTGATATATTAAGTAAAGTTATTGTTAGCTGGGCGATAAAGACTTTCATTTCCAAGATGACTATGGCGAGAGGGAATGTTGTGAAAATCATTAATTTAATGTCTGTAGGCCACATAATATTATTATTCTTTATAAAAAAAAATAATTTAATCAGATTTTCATCTGTCTGTTTCTTTTCCCTATAATATTTTTTAAAGTATATTGTTTTTGTAATGAAATTAAGTGATGAGATAAACTACAGTAGCACAGTGAAATATACATTTTAAAATAACAAATGAAGGATATGGGGTAACACTTTATAATAACCCTCATTTATAAATGGTAAATTGATAGCTAATTATTATAATTGTGTATATATATAATTATAATGTATTTTATTTTAACAGCTTATTGTTGCACACATTGTTACATTTTATATACCACACAAACTGATTTGTAAACCTAAAGAGATTGTTTGTAAAACATCTATGAACATTACATAGATAGATAGATTAAATATTTGTAAGACTTTTAATGGTTAATAATTGGTTTGTAAACTGTCTATAAACATTGTTTGGATGACTATTATAAAGTTGCAACTGATGATTATAATACCTTGTTATATAGTTAATAAATACTTTATAAAGCATCTGTGAACATTATTTCGATAGATAGTTAATGCTTTGTCAATGGTTAATAATTGGTTTCTGGTCCATCTATCTATGTGAAGTTTATAGATGTTTTACAAACTATTTCTTAAATGTTTACAAATCATTTGGTCATCATTAACAAATACTTAATGTAGTATATACGATGTTATAATGTGTGCAAAAATAAACTAATTGTTATAACTTTACAAGTATACAATATATAATTTTTGTGAGACAATATATACATTTAAACTAATTAGTTCAAACTACACAAACTAATGATAAAATAACAGAAATTATAGCATTACTAATAATATGTAAACATTAATTCTAATTTCATTGTTTGTTAACAGCAAAATAACTATAAGCTAAGTTTAATTAACTATCAATTTACCATTTCTAAATGAAGTTTATTACAAAGTGTTACCAAATATGGTTGCATCCGAAATTCCACTAACATGCTAATTAGTACGCTAAAACAGTGAGATTTTTTAGCATGTCCGAAACCTTAATATAAAAACAATATTATGTGAATTGCATACTATTTCTGGTGAAATATTACAGTATGCAATGCTGTACACTACGCCGGCATAAATATCCCACAATGCAATGCGGTAGTGATGACAATGTTCATAACAGACAATGGCAGACAGCTCTGTAACGTCAGTAACGCTTCAATTTAAGTCTATGAGATTCCACTTTGCTATAGGCGTAATATAGTTTTTAAATAAGTTCAGACTTGGATTTTTACAAGTCATCGTTTTGTCACATGAGGTTGGCACGGGTTACCATGGTTATGCGTCTCCAACCGGCAGGTAGGCTCTCAGGGAAGTGACGTGGTAATAACAGCTCAGTGTGTCCGAAAAGATACAAACTACTGTTTATTCACACAAAAGTATGTTGAACAATACGTATTGAGTATGTAGTGCATACTATGTGATTTTGGACGCAGCCTATGTGTGTCGTTACGTGTGTTTCTGCTGTACGTGTGTGCATGTTCTGGATTCTGTCAATACAAACAGCATATACCCAGGTGCATGTCTTTGTCCGTCTGTGTGTGTGTGTGTGTGTATCCGTCGGCCTTTTCTCAGTGACCTGTAAGTGCTGAAAAGTAAGTGAACCCTCCACTGATAGGTCCCACTGCAACATTGTTCTTTGCCCTGCCATGAGCCACCTTGTATCTCACTTACTCTCTCACCAGGCCCCCGCAAAACACAAACACACACCCTGGTACCTCTCTGTGTCCCCGTACTGAACCCTGTAATCCCCTGTCCATAACTTCTAAACCGAACACAACAACACAAACTTATACCCTCCATGCTGCGCCGACTGGTTAAAGCCACAGGGAGCCCCCCTGACCTCATGCCATCTCGCTCCATCTCCCCACGTCTGAACTGCAGCGGGAGGACACGGAGTCACTTGTTCCCCGAGGCCGCCGCTCTTGCACCCCAGCAACACTCACACAATCGGGCACGCACACAAAACACGTCAATAACTCTTGCTTCTGCTCAGTATGGTGGAACGCCAAAATGCCATTCAGTCTCTCATGGCTGCCTCTTCCTGATGAGTGAGAAGGTCATCTTCTAACTTTTTTTTTTGTTGCAATATAGTCAGTGTGAGAAACAGCATTCATTTTTAACTACTAACAATAACTTCCAATATTTTTTTTAAGCCAGAATTAAAACACTAAAAGTGCTTACGAGCCTCTTGTAGGGTCTCCTATGGTGTGAGATTTCCAAGGTATTTAGCTCGGGAGAGCACTATCGAAGATAAAAAATAAAAAACAATCAGGCATTTAAATATATAATCAGTAACCCCATTTTCGTCACATGGAAGTTCATGTTTTGCACCTGCGTTTGTCTGATAATTTTGTTGCTTCAAACAAAACCTTTCCCGTGGTGGTGGGTTGAATGTCGCAGCTGAGGTTGTGTTTATGTAGATCATAGCGTGCGGTGCAATTTTGGTGCTCACTTCGGCACAACATAGCATTTGCAAATTATGTCTGCCTGTTCAGACCACCTGTTATCTCTGTATCTCTTTAGTAAGCGGAGGAGCACATCATTTTTGATATATTTTTTACATGCTGCTAAGTGGAGTAGATTGCTGCCAAACCAAATTGGGTTGTGTTTAACATGCAATGGCAATAAAGCATTTTATCTTATATATATATCGTGCTCAGGTGCAGCATTTCTATTTTCAAATTCACATCTGTGAGATGGTATTTTCTTGTCAGTGCCCGGCATGTTGTCTTTATCTGCTCTTCATTCATATCTGTCAGCTTCAGAATGGGTGCAAATGTGTTCACATACGTTTGCAGTGGTCTGGAACCTTGCACTCGAGTCGCTAGTAATGCTCCAATCCATTGCAACAAAAAAAAGAAGTTGTTTCTGAATGCATTTTCTTCAGTTGCATCTTCTTGTGTCATCTCATCAGGCATGCGTTTGCTTTTCCACTTTCGTCTCTCTTCACTCCCTAAATTGAGTAGGGATTGCCGTTGCTTGTGCGACTAGGGAGGCCTCGGCAAGCAGGGAGTCCAATTCATTACGAATAGCCTGTATTTCATCTTGTAGTGTCTTGATGTTTGCAGCCTCAATATCCAGAGAAATATATCCTGCCTGAAGAATCTGGTTTCGGTTCTCAATGCACTGTAGGACCTCAGTGAGAAAGACGACTGCATCAAAGGCCTTGGAATATTTTTTCAGACCATTTGCCGCAGACTTGGCTTCCCTTGTTACATGTGGCTAAGATGATAGACTTTATATGAGAAGTGGACCTAGTCACTGTTACGTCACCAATTGGTTTGTGGACTTCCCTTTTGAAGCCTCAAGTTAGGCATTTTGGTCATAGCTATTTTGGTTTTTGGACATCATCGTGTTTTATGCAACCAGAAGTGACATGAGAGGGTGGAAGTAAGTACAACCGAACGCTGAAGAGAAGAAGACATTTTTAGGCGACCAAAATGTTTATATTAATTATTATACCTTTACATACAAAAACATGTACAACTCCCAGACCGGACAACTCCGTGGTAGCGACCTGTCAATCACAAGGTAGCCACGCCCCTAAAGCATACCCTGTTTTATGGTCTATTTTACTCTAAATGGGACCATAAGTTACCAAATGAACATCATGCTGTATTGAAGAAGACTTGAAACTAGCGATTGAGTCCATAAACTCATGTTTACAATGTTTACTGAGGTAATAAATCAAGTGAGAAATAGGGTCATTTTCTCATAGACTTTTATACAATCAGACTTCTTTTTGGAACCAGAGGAGTCGCCCCCTGCTGGCTATTAGAAATAATGCAAGTTTAAGGAACTTCTACATTGGCTTCACTTCTCAGGCCTGGAGGTAGCCCACTCGTTAAGATACATTCTAGTGCCGATGATTAAGAGTAAGTGAGTTGCCGCAACTTGTGCAGCAGCGATGCAGGACGCCCCATCAAGTGTCAGAGAGACGATGAAGAGAGAATCCTGTTTTTTTTCTTCAAGATTGCCCATCGCTCTGGACTAGCACTGAAGAGTTTGTAGAGACGATTAACAGACCCAAAAAACGTTGAGACCTCAGGACATGACTCAGCTGCATGTACACCCACCAGATTGAGCGTATAGGAAGCACAGGGGGAGTGTATAGCAAGTGGATTGACCCATTCCACCTTTCCTGACATATTGGCTCCATTACCATCACCATGTCCTCTACAGTCCTCTAATGGTGTGCCACTGTCTTGCAATGCTACTTGAATCATTTCTGAATTTTCCCTGCCCGTCTTTTTGTGAAAGTCTTTGAACTGAATAAATTGAATCTCCTTGACACCACCGTCTTTGTCTTGATGTACATATCTTACTCAGTGTGAGATTCGTCTGGTGTTGAGTCACATATCACTGAGTAATAGATTGCATCTTCTCTTCCTGCCAGAATAGTGTTTAGTACTATTTTGCCACAGAGCTCTATGAACTTGTTCTGCATCTCACCACTTAGATAATGAGTTAACCGTGACCCTGTCTTCTTTTGTCTTATTTTTCGAAGTGCTCGTCTGAAAGGGGATCATAATGTGACAACTCGAGAGTGGCAAGAAAATTGGACATCATCAAAATTCGAGGTTTTGCCTCTGAATGCAAGATTTCTTGAAGCCAGACGAAGGAAGGGTCACATCCAAAAGCTTTTCTAAAGACATTTTATTCTTCTCTCAACAACCTCAACAACATCATAGGGCTTTCATCTGGGAGACCGCTGTTCGTTTCCTGCTGTTTGTTTGTGTCCCATGTTCAAAACGTCAGTCACATTTTCACTGTACAAACATAGTAGTTTTAAGCCCAACCGTGTTGATTTTTTCCTGAACCTAACGAAGTGGTTTTGTTGCCTAAATCTAAGCACGCTCTTTTGTTTAATTCACAATGTTGAGCATGTGTTTACTATGATGGAAAAAGTGCAGCCAAGAGGTCTGACAAAGCCTCAGTATGTGACAAGTTGAGATAAGAACGTGTTGGTGCACATGTTCCCTCAACATTTCCTGTCAGAGAGTGGTTGCTGGACAAAGGCCATGCAGTGTTCCCCATTAACGAATCCAAATATTGTGGTTGAAAGTCCCAGCAGTGGAGGGTAGAAGCCGAGGAGGGTACAAGCTGTTTGTCAAGGAGGTCATCGGGCACAAGCAGCGGAGACAGAGCAATTCACTGGACCCTTCAATCCAGATTACAGGGCTAGCAGAGTGTAAAGAAGAGTCAGTGAGACAGATACTTCTTTACAGTAAATAAAAGAAGCAGAAAAAAACATATTGTTGGTGTAAATGGGCATCAAGTGGGCAACCCCCGGGTCTGAAAAGTGAAGCCAATGCCTTAGTCTTGCATTATTTCTAATAGCCAGCAGGGGGAGACTCCTCTAGTTGCAAAAAGAAGTCCGATTGTATAGAAGTCTATGAGAAAATGACCCTACTTCTCACTTGATTTATTACCTCAGTAAGCATTGTAAACATGAGTTTATGGTCTCAATTGCTAGTTTTAAGTCTTCTTCAATACAGCATGATGTTCATTTAGTAAATTATGGTCCCATTTAGAGTCAAATAAATGGGAGTTGTTCGGTCTGGGAGTTGTCTGTGTTTCCGTCTTACAACTTAAACCCTTTCACAGTGTGTTTTCATTTCAGGAAAGATAATCATGACCTTTTTGGTCACCTAAAAATGTCTTATTCAGTGTTCGTTTGTACTTAGCGCCACCCTCTTGTGTCACTTGCAAAAAAACAAGATGGTGACAGCCAAAAAACCAAGATGTGACGACCAAATACCAAGATGCTGACGGCCAAATTGCAGAGGCTTCGCAATGGCAGTCCACAAACCAATGACTGATGTCACGGTGACTACGTCAACTTCTTATATACAGTCTATGCTAGAATCTATGCAAGAAAGGGTGCTACATGTTAGACCACTAGGATAAAGCTGCACTGTGATGTGTAGGGAGCTATTACCCCAGCTTTTCAATCCCAGTCTTGGTATTTACCAGTGATCGCTAGTCCAGTATGAAATGTCAAATGCACATTGAATGGATGTTTATGATATCCTGTCATGAAAGATGAAACGAAGAGAGAGTGCGAGAGACTCAATAAGTCCCCACCTTGCGAGGCCGATCACCTAGAGGTAATTCGTTGTCCTTTTTAATTCAGCAGCACATCCCTTATGGGCCATTACTTTGATGCAAATTCGACACAACAAAGTACTCTTAGTGAAGATTTTTTTTGGCAAGCAACTCCGATGAACAAGGAACAAAGTGTAAAGTGCTGAGCCGTGTTTTTCAGGAGCCTAATTGGGAAGCGCACCGTGACAAAGCTGAGTGAGTGACGTTATCCGGATCTCACTGTTTTTGTTATTGATTCCTGCGGCACAAAACAGTGTGTACAAATTGTTAAATAGGCTGTATAGTTTTTCCCCGGAGAAAACTGTATTGACCGTTGTTAAGCTCCAATTTAGATGCAGGTATATAATAGGGTGTTGCATTAATAGAGAGGAAACTAAATATAATTAACAGCTCACAATAGATGAAACCTTGCTGACTAAAAAAGATCCAACCCAATGAATGTATGTCTTCAAAATAGGTCAACACTAGAGTGATTTATGACTTTTTAGTACAGTCGGAAGCACTTATAATTCCTCTCTGTAGCCTTTTTTATATGCTCAATATTGAAATATAGCCTCTCGCCAACAAGCACGGTTGGCATTATTTACATTAGCCCAGGTTGTTTATTCCTGCCCATCCCTCCTCCTCTCCTCCCTCTTTTTCTCTCCATCCTTATTTCATTTGCTTTCCTCGTGGTGATTTACCTCCCAGACCTCTATTTATCCACCACTAACAAATTGGGTTATCATGCTCCACCACTCCCCTATTCCTTCTCTACCTCCTCTACCCTTTACCTGCCTTCTCTTTCTCCTCCTCCTCCTCCCCCCCCCCCAGCCTTGGCAGCTGACTTATGAGATGCCGTGTCAAAGTGAGAGATGGTGTCTGCCATAGAGGATATGTGTGCGGTTTAGGCAGTGTTTGTGTTGAGCTTTCTGTATGAGTGTGCATACTGTATATGTGTGGAGGAATCGTGCTCCTGCCTTGTTGTTCCGCATCGCTGCTGCCTCCTCTGGCCGTGACCGTATGACAGGTGGCTTGGTCTATGACAGGTTGAGGACAAGTGTGTGTGTACATGTGTGTGTGTGTGTGCAGCCTATCGCTCAAATCCAATAATAGACTTCGAGATGTCATATATTTAATATATCAGCAGTAACCTCGTAGCATTCGAATACTGGGAGCAAATACCGTATATGGTGTGTTTTGTTTCCTGTTAGTGATGTGTGTATTGTTGTTGTTGTGTGTGTGTGCAATGCTGAACCCTGGCTGTCAGACAACCAGTTGTATCCATGCAGGGCTTCACAAGCTAATGTGGGCTTGACATTTACACTTGGGTGACAGAGTGGGTGTGAAAGGCCAATAGCAGCAGCCATTCTGCAAAGTGTACCGGGCTTTAACTACAGATAAAGGCTTTCTCAAGAAACCTTAAAGTCAAGAGGCACTCCAGTACACATTGTGTAGAAACATGAAGCAAAAACCCCCTTTCACATCCTCCCCACTTGTAGGCACTGTTGGTTCCCAGTGCATAACAGTTCCTCGTGGGGCAAAAGATAATACTTTTAGGCAAAAACAGTTATCACAAAGTGGGTGACATACAGTCAACAAAGAGTTATCTTTGTCAGAGGGGGAAAAAAAAAGTTGCTTCGAAAACATATTCTGTTAGATGCACTTTGTAGTCCAGCTCAAATATCTGTCTGATGTATAAAAGTGCAAAAAAAGATGTGGTTGAAAGCTCCAGAAAATGGTAGAAAGAGGACAAAAAGTAAAAAGTGTTCTCTTAAACTGAAAAATAGGTTTTACAAACAGTTCAAATGGCAGAAAAAAAACATTATTATGGTGTGAAAAATGACATAGACTTCAGTTGCTTGGGGCAGTATCATACCAAATCAGTGTTCTGCTACAGAGCTTTTGTTCAGAGGTACAGACTATTTTTAGTGGGACAAGAACACGGAGAAGAATCAAAGAGTTGTTCTCCAACCTGATTGAGCTTTTTCTTCTGCCAAATGGAAAATGTTGACAGAGGTTTAGAGCTGCAATGGTTTGGCGAAAAGAAAAGAAGAATGGCACCGGCAATCAGCATTTGTGGTGGTAGTATTTTTATTTGTAGAAAAATATTATGTTCATTAAAACCCGGACCATCTGTGGTATGAAGTTAAATGTGTTTTACGCATAACATATTGTGTAGCACTTACAAACATATTGTGACATCTTTTTGACCGCTATGAATGTAACCTCACAGCTCACATAAACCTGTTATAATGTAGGTTAAGATTCCATCAGGCACTTCCCTCTTGCGGGAGGCATACAAAAAAGCCATGTAAACACGTTATACTGTACCTCTGTTTACCATGTAGCAGCTACAGAAGCGTATCACATATTATCTGGAACTGATTTTCTGAGTAAATGTTGCTGTGGTGCATGGCAATTGTGCGAAAGTGCTATAAATGGCATACAAAGTGGAACTGGATGTTCCCCAGACAAATCATACTCAGTTTCTGTCTTTTGCCAAAGAACAAAGCTACATACAGCTAGTATCAACTAATTTATTTGCTTAGTACAAAAAGCCCTTACACCCACGTTTGCACAGAAGACAAAGTACTCATCCACCACTGCAGGGTCCTGGGTTCAAGTTGGGGCCAGCTGCCACAGCTGGCAGCATTCGGGAAGGCAGTGAGGGATCATGGACTGTCCTTCTGATAGATAGATTGGTAAAAGGGCATGATATCTCTCCGGCTTCGGTATTTTACAACTTTGACCTTATTTCCCCATGTTTTTGTCTCTAACTGACTAATAGGGACAACAATTTCTGAAATTGGTCCAGTATTGAGGGAGAGCACTATAGACGGCAGCCACTCACAGGCTGCAATGTAATCCTATTGGGGCAAACTGGCACCGTCATTTCCGTCCACTAAAAGTGCTTGTTTTTGCCATGACAGGCTGGGATTGTTATCATAAGTGTCTAACATTATGGTTAGAGTCTCGCTCAAGGAGAAGTCTCGTTCTGAAATCTCACAGTAAACGTGTTGCCGGAAGAGAACGGCGTAATTGTGGAATACATCCATGGTTGAAACAGAAGTGCCAGCTGGGCAGAGTTTGTTGTGACGGAGTCCAGAAAGCGTGGCTGAATATTTCGATGATATGGATGAGGTCTTTGAATTCGATGGCCGCCCGTATTTATTTGAGACAGAGTATAGGGATGTTCAGATTTCACAAGACCTCTCCTTGAGCTGGACTTGGACACAATAACAAACAGACCAGATCAAGCAAAAGGTAATACATACGTTTTATTTCTCTGTAGGGTCCTTTCCATAATGTTGTCAGACACTTATAATAATAATCTGAGCCTTTCAGTGGGAAGAACAAGCACTTTTAGTGAACGTAATGTTACGTTGACACTGCTAACTTGCCTTCTCAGCTCGTTTCGCGGCAGCCGGTTACAGCATTATCCCTAGTGGGCTACCTCCAGGCCAGAGAAGTGAAGCCAATGTAGAAGTGCCTTAAACTGGCATTCTTTCTGAAAGCCAGCACGGGGCGACTCCTCTGGTTGAAAAAAGAAGTCTGATTGTATAGAAGTCTATGAGAAAATGAGCCTACTTCTCACTTGATTTATTACCTCAGTAAACATTGTAAACATGAGTTTATGGTCTCAATCGCTAGTTTCAAGTCTTCTTCAATACAGCATGATGTTCATTTAGTAAATTATGGTCCCATTTAGAGTCAAATAGAAGATAAAGCAGGGTATGCTTTAGGGCTTGGCTACCTTGTGATTGACAGGTCGCTACCACGGCGTTGTCCGGTCTGGGAGTGGTCCGTGTCTTCGTCATAGAACTTTAACCCTTTCACAGTGTGTTTTCAGTTCATGAAAGTTAATTTTAGCATTTTTGGTCACCTGCAAATGTCTTATTCAGTATACGGTTATGCTTAGCTCCACCTTCTCGTGTCACTTCTGGTTGCAAAAAAACAATATGGTGACGGCCAAATACGAAGATGGCGACGAGCAAAATGCAGAACTCGAGGCTTCAAAACGGCAGTCCACAGAACAATGGGTGACGTCGCTATGGCTACGTCCACTTCTTATATACAGTCTATGGTTCTCCCTCAATACTGGACCAATTCAAAGAGGGTTATCCTCATTAGTCACTTGGACACAAACATATGGGAAAATAGGGTCCAGGTTGAAAAACACCAAAGTTACTCTTTAAGTGTTCACGGCTGACAGTATTCATGGGTGGGAAGCCGGTGAGGGATCATACATTTGTTACTGCTTTAACAACTGTTACTAAAAGGTTGGGACAGATTCACAGAGGGTGGGCACAGACAAATGGAATAAGAGCAATATGCTCATGATATATTGGCTGACACATTCGTGATGGAAGAATGAAGAATTAGCATACCTGCAAGATTCGTAATTGCCAGTCAGATTTCACTGATGGATTGAAAGCATTGCCGAGTATGGCCCTCCGGCTGTAGCACACACCTCTCAATCCCCTATAAGGGAGAGCGCGGCTTCATTTCTTTGGGCCAGGTCTTTTTTCTTCCAACGTTGAAAAATAAAGGTGATTGCCCTTACTCCATCAAAGCCTCTACGCTTTCAGAACAGTCTGCCCGAGGAGAGATCAGGCATGCTGAATCGATACGTTCTTTTAAGTTAGTTTGAGAAACTTACTTCTGTAGCCTCGCGAGTTGTTCTAACCCAACCTACACGTCTTTTATTCTATCATTCCTGTGTTATTAGTTCTCCACATTCGACCTTCTGCAGCGTGCTATTAAAACTCTCTGTTCTCTCTTAATACACTTCTTTTCGCACTTGAAACAAGATGAAGAGTTATTAATGAAGTTTATTTAATTGTGTTTTTATTAATTACATCACGTCTGTAGTAAAGCCACACGAGTGGTTTATAATCGCATACAAACAAGCTTTTACCTTTTAATAGGAATGCGTTCATTTATAAATTGGGCCTGTGGATTCACTATGTAAATGTCTGGCTGGGTGTTAAAGCTGTTATGTGTTTATCAGTGGTTGACTCAGCAATCAGTCAGCCCATAAAGAACGAGCAGATGTGTTTTACCAGCTCATAAAGTAAACTTGGAACAGGACATCAGATTGAAAGACTGTTATTGGAACCTAATCTAATTTCCTTCTGCATCAAGGAACTGTTAAGTAAACATCGACTGCTCATTTATGAATACATGCAATTAACCTCTCAGCGAGAATTTATGCAACCTAAAAACAGTCAAAAAGAGAATATGTAATGTGTTGAATCAGTGCTATTGTTGCTGGCAGGAACACTGTGTTAATATTCGTTTGTTGAAAGTGAAAGGGTTTATATGTAGGAAGAAAAGAAGCCACCTGCTGCAGGCTTTACTCTCCCATCTGTTGAACTTTACTTCTCAGGACCTCAGAGGTATTTGCAGATATGCGTGTAGGCAAACAAAGCAGTTAGAATGATAATTACACATTCCCAAATGTTTGATTTCTTTCATCTCCCCTAATTTATTTGCGCTCGGCGCTGCTGAATATGCAGCATATTGAAGTTTAAAACCTTTTCATTCTTAATGAATGATAATAGATAGCACAACATGAGGCTTTGACTTGGGCTATTGAATTTAATTAATTGAATGAACAAGAGCCAAGAGGTATGCTAATGGTGATTGATTGAAGGTCTTTAAAAAGCGAAAATGTGTTAAAGAAAAGGACTTTCCTTGACAATGGCTGGTTTATTGGACTGAAGTAATCTGAAGTGTGGTGTTAACTCTCTACATCCCATATGGCTGAAAATGATTCAGAGACATTAATAATGGCACTTCAGGCAGGGCGTTCATGCGTCACCTGCAGCTATTTGTCTACTCACCAAGACCGTCGTACACACTCGTACACTCATGGAAACAGAGCAGTGGAGTGGAGCAGTCCATTTATCTCACGGTAACTGTTGTGCACAGACTGAACTCAGTGAATGAACTTATTGCGTTTTGCCTGCAGTATGACCGACTTGTTGACAGAGAAAAAAAAAGTGGGTGTACAACTAATTATTTGTTTAAGGTTTAAAATGTTCATTATTCATTTAAAACAATATTTCCATTTTACTTTGAAATTCAAGCATTTTTATCAGTTAGAAGAATAAAATCACTGTGACGTCATCCATTGGTTTGTGGAATGCCGTTTTAAACATGGATGTATAAAGAGAACTGGATACAGCGTTGTAGGAGGGCTCCCGTTCATTCCTATGAGAGTTGCTCTGTGGACGCATAAAGCCTAAATGGCTCGACTGATAAAGAGTGATAAAGAACCCGGAACTTCCGCCGATCTTTCGCATCCATTGGGCCCATAGAGCAGAAGCAGTAGCGTTTCCTTTAACCCCGCCTCCCAGTCCTCGCTCCAGCCCTCGGTCTGGGTCTCATTCAGATGGACGGAAAGAGGGAAATAACTCTGGATTCGGCTAGTAGTGCATTTTACATTTTTTAGGACCTAATTATTTAAATAAGGGCTATTCAAGTGTTCATACTGGGCAGTTGATTTGCCTACAGAAATTATCCTCTGTGTTACAGACGTCTCTTTTCCAATGTAAGTCGATGGGAAAACGTTTTTTTGGGCCCAATGGCATCATGTGACCGACACGGAAGTTGTAGTACCGCCGTTTGGCCACTACGAAAATTTGCTTCAAAGCCCGGTGCACTTCCTGGGGGCTTGGTTTTTAAGCCTCGAGTTCGTCATTTTGGCTGTCACCATCTTGGTTTTTGGTCATCGCAATCTTGGTTTTTGGCCATTTTGTCATCGACCAAAATGTTACAGTTAACTTTCAGGAAACGAAAACACACTGTGAAAAGGTTACATTTCTAAGAAGACAGGGACAACGCCTTGGTTGCGACCTGTCAATCACAAGGTAGCCACGCCCTAAAGCTTACCCAGCTTTATGGTCTATTTGACTCTAAATGGGACCATAATTTACTAAATGAACATCATGCTGTACTGAAGAAGACTTGAAACTAGCGATTGAGACCATAAACTCATGTTTACAATGTTTGCTGAGGTAATAAATCAAGTGAGAAGTAGGCTCATTTTCTCATAGACTTCTATACAATGGGACTTCTTTTTGGAACCCCTGCTGGATATTACAAAGAATGCAAGTATGAGGCACTTCCGCATTGGCTTCACTTCTCAGACCCCGGAGTTGCCCACTGGTACATTAACACACAGTAAAAGTGCTGCCCTCCCAGTAAAGACCCCTGGTATCCTCCCACAACCAGGACTCTCAGTATGACTGGCTGTTCACTGTTTCACTTTTCTTGATTCTACGCTGAGGAATTAAATGCCTTTTGTCAGGCTAAACTAATGAGTGTTCTTATCTGTAAAAACTTTCTATTTAAAAGAAGTGACAGACTCTGGAAAAAAATATTAATAGATTAAAAAGGTTTCAAAATATTATTGTACTTTGTGCAAGAATGCTGGATTGCTGAAGTGCTTTTTTGATGAAATGACAACGTAAATCTTCTACATAGGTAGGTATTAAATGATATGACCCACCAAATGAAAAAAATTAAACAATTTGCCGTTTGCAGCTCAGTTCTCTAATTCTGGCTATATAGTTGTGTGAAAACATTTCTCTTAACAAGATACGTCATTGTTGCAGAAATATATTTTGTTCAGCCCACACCATGGTAACTGCACAAAACAGAGAAACATTTGAGCCTTCAAGCATTAGCATGCAGTAAGTAGTTTCCAAAAAAATATCAATTTTCTGGCTCTGGTATGTAGCAGCAACTCAGAATAGCATTAGGAAAATGTTCCCATCTCTGTACAACAATACAAGATATTCTGACTACAAATAAAAACAAATCTGGCGCTGTTGAGTAGACACATGTCAACAAGGCACAATAATGTTCACAGAGATATGAAGCGAGAATGAGATTCCCCTACATGTAACCCCCCCCCCCAACACACATGCAACATTCAAAGGATCCTCCAAGCAGCCTCAGACTCTCTTAAAAGTGGGACTGATGTTCCCTGTGGTGGATCTACGTTCATATGCTTTACATAATCAGAGAAAATGTGTGTGTATGTGTGTGTGTTTTGTTCTCTGAATACAACAAAGCCTGAGAGTCCACGAGTCTCGGTGTGTTTGTGACGGCGCGTGACGTCTGTTGTGGATATTTTGGGCTGCCAAGTAGGTCTCACGTGAGGGAATAACAGTCAGAAAGAGAAAAGGAGGGAAGTCGGAGAAGCACATCCCCGCCCCACCCATCCATTAAAAGGTAAAAACCCACACTCCTCTCCACATGCCGAGGGTAATAGGGGTCCAAATATGCCTCAGGCAGCCAGCTGCAGCTGCACGCACATAAACACAGACACGCACATAAACGCACATGCACCTGGGCTGCAGGAGGATTTGCACACGCAAACAGTAGACTAGGGACACAATGTGGTCAGGGATCCCGGGAGGCTCAGACAGACAGGAGAGGATGGAAAAGAAAGTGGAGGCAGAGAAGTGTGGCACAATGCAAAAACAGTGTCTATCCTCTCCCCCTCGTCTGTCTGTCTGTCTGTCTGTCTGTCTGTCTGTTTGTCTATCTGTCTGTTTGTCTATCTGTCTATCTGTCTATCTGTCTATCTGTCTATCTGTCTATCTATGCATGTCTGGCAGATTTTGGTAATTGAATGGATCATTTTGTATGTGACGGCTCAAACGGTGAAAAATCAACTCATCAGTTTTGATCAGCAAGTCATTTGCAAGTGGTTATTGTGCAAATTGTGGACAATTGACCCTAAGCTATGTCCCGCCCCTTAAACGCAGACTGGCCAATCATAGCGTGGCATCGGCCAGCTCTGACCAGGGTCCGACAACTATCCAGCTCTGCTCCATAGACTCTCTAGACTAGAAGTTGGAAGGAGATATACGTTTCTAAAACATTACTTTTCTACGTAAAAACCTGTGGAACTAACATTTGCACAGTGCGTTAGCACATCGTTAACTAGTGTTAGTGCTATGCTATGCAAGCTACTGAAGGTATACTGAATGCATCCATCCATCCAGAGACTATATATTTTTATATATATATAGTACATATAGACGGTAGTTTCCTTTTTTGAGACAAATGGAGGCGAATGTGATGCTCAATCAAACACAGTGACATCAGCACCGCCGATGATTTCAGAAGCGACTCAGTGGGATGTGTCATTCAAAAAGACATGAAATTTAAATCACCACCCTGGAGCCATTTTTCAAGCATTTGTAGCAATCATCTTGTAAATCTGCCCGCCGCAGTTTTGGAGCAAATGCAGACTCCTGAATTTATCATGCATCAGCCATGTAGTCAAATATCATCCTTTTAAAGCTGGTACTGATACGTTTCAGTTTGTTAGATTTGGCAATTCAAAGTCTGCAGTCTCTCCCTGACAACTGAATCCTTGTCTGGGTAAAAAAAAAAAAAGAAGAATGTTATTGGATGGCGTGTTGTGGCTGGAAATGTCATTATTTGTGCCCCAACCTGCGCTCCAACTCATTTTGCTCTCACCTGTCTTGAGGTGGCTGGAGAATCTGTAGACACCGAACTCCCAAGTGGAGCTTATGTCAGTGCACTAACATCCACCTTATGTCCCAAAATCCAAACTATCCATTTAAGGAATCTTCCATCTTAGGCAAACAAGGCCTTGAAATGTAGAATTAAGATAAATATATCATTAAAAAATAATATGCTTAGACGATAAAATGTTATTGCTGTTTTTATGCGGACTGACAGATTGTTTTCTTATGGCCGTTGCCAACAAAACATCCCCATCACATTGGTAGTAGGGGACATAAACCAACATTTGATAACATTTTGGACCAATATATTGGCAAAACAACACCCTGACCCATCTTCAGATGTAGCTATAGGTCATATAGATGCTACGGTTGTGAGAGAAGAGTGTATACCTCATTATTTCCAAATACAGTGACAGATTTAGTGATGACTATATTGATGAATTGAAGGTTGCTCTGTTGACTAATCTGCCGTGGAATGCCAGGCACAGTCAATAAATCAATCGAAGCTAGAACGCTACGGCAGCTGTATGTAATTTATGGCTTATTGTCGGCGATGTGTCCTCTGCAGGGTTATATTTTATGTGTATCTGACTTTGTGTTTGTACGATACAACCTTGATCAAATATTAAAGTCAGTCAACCAATACGAGGACTAGTAATTGCCCACCGTCTCATTCGACGACTGTGTGCGAGCGTGCACGTGGCATGCGTGCACGTGGCAAGCGTGTTGGCACTGCCATCAAAGCCTTGAAGCATCCGTTCATTTGTGGCACAAGGATTTGTGCAGTCAGGCATCAGGTCATCACCCAAAGGACTGGCAAGGAAAAACAGCAGTTATTGAATATATTCATCCAACAACACAAGGGTATCAACACTATCTTTAGACAGTAGATAACAGCGGCACAACTGACTGCACGCCAGTGACAAAGCACAACTCAGGTTTTATGAAGCAGTCTGGTCATCAGTCATGCAGCTCACTCAATATGCGCCGCTGATGTCATTTCATTTCATTTGACTTGGCGGTAAAGGTGCCCTGCGGTGGCAGAAAGGGAGGGAGAACTTTTTATTTTATCCAGCTGATTCCAGCATTAGCTGCAGTGCGCCCCGACAACCACCAAGTGGCACATATGTCTGTAAAGAGGAGACTCGTGGGTACCCATAGGACCCATTTTCATTCACATATCTTGAGGTCAGAGGTCAAGGGACCCCTTTGAAAATGTTATTCCAGTTTTCCCAGTTTTTCCTTGTCAAAATTGTGCGCAAGTTTAGAGCGTTATTTAGCCTCCTTCATGACAAGCTAGTATGACATGGTTGGTACCAATGGATTCCTTAGGTTGTTTAGTTTTATATGATGCCAGTATCTTCACTCTAGCTTTAAAACCGAGGCCACGTTGCGTTAATGCATTCAAAAAACTTGTGGTGTTAAAAGTAATTTGCGTTAACCCATTATCGCATTAACTTCAACAGCTCCTGTGGACCTGTGGTTAGAGTATGTTTGCGCATCATTAACTAGCGTTAGCACTTCAAGGCTATGCATACTAATGCTCTTTTTGCTTTTTGATGATTGTAAAAGTGAATAAAGACCTATACCCGGCTTTACAGGAGCAGTGTTGTTCCTTAATTTCATTATCTTCTGTCTCGATCGCCAGGTGATGTGGTGGTTCACTTTTAGACTGTGATCTTTATCTTTTTAACCTGTTTTTGCCGCTGAATCAGTTTGACATCCTGGATATATCCTTCAAACGCATATTGTAGTATTGTATTCCGTCGGCTTCTCTCTGAAATCGCTTTTCCCGAAAATGAGTTAATATTTATGCATTTATGCATATAGCTGGAATACTGTAACATGAATAATTCCACTATATTGACTAAGTACATACCTGTTTTCTCTGCAGAATGTTTGGATATTTGAAGACACTTTAACAATGTTTACATTAGGCTGCACTCAGTAACCAGCCTTTGCCATTGCAAGGCCATGCAGTTAATTACATGGTCCACAATTGTGGCCTGTATTTCATCTGGGACAGCCGTGTCTTTGTACTCTTCTGCTTCTTCCTGTATTCTGCTGTCTTCCCTTCACTCCACCACCACGGATCCTTACTCCTCTTCTTCGAGCTGACAGTTGCCTCTGTTCATTATTTACCTGACCACGTTCCTCCTTGTTCAGAAATTGTAGTGATTCTGTTAAGCTCTATAAATATGTTTGACAAAATCCATACTCATGAATAGCACCTGTCAGCTAACTTGACAGAGTGTGTGATTGGTTGATGAACGATGTGAGAAACTCCCCATTTGTTAGTGAAGTTCAAGTTTCACCTGACAAGTTACCAATTTAGTGGTAATGTTAAAAACATCCATATTACTGTATGGTATATATGCCTCATAGATGACAATTGAATTAACCTTTGTGCATGTGTTGACTTACACAATGAAAGAATGCAACCATTAAACAGAGAGGCAACATAATTAGTTTTGATCACCAGGATATATCCAATTGGTAATTGTGCCAATTGTAGACAATTATAGTACTCACTCATTTGCATAGATGTGATTGCAATTTCTTAAACAGAATGAAGAAATGTAAATCTGTTGTGAACGCGTGCCCAGTGGTTTGGAGGTTTGCACATGTTGTTTTGAAAATACTCATTATCATTTGAGAATTGTGCCGAAGTAATTGAGGAAAAACGGTGTAAAGCTCAGTGTCTGCTCTCGCCTTATGCCAGAGAGGCTAACACTTTAATCCCCACCAAGACACTACGACGCCAATTCACTTCCTGCTTCTCTCTCCTTTGTTGGCGTTTTGGATCTACCCGTGTGCATGGCAAATAGGATTGGGTGCGTTTGTCACCACCGTCGTGTCTTTTGTTTGAGAGTCTTTTTTAAGTGTTGTCTCATGTGAGGCAGTTGTTTTTGGTAGTATGGAAGTTCCAAATAAAAGAAGAAAATAATCAATAATGTGATGACGTATGGTAGGTAGGGCTGTCAATCGATTAAAGTATATAATCGCATGGTTGTCCATAGTTAACCGTGGTAGATCGCAAATTAATAATTTTTTTATCTGTTCAAAATGTACCTTAAAGGGAGATTTGTCAAGTATTTAATGCTCCCATCAACATGGGAGTGGACAGATATTCTTGCCATATGCAAATGTATGTATATATTTATTGTTGGAAATCAATTAACAACACAAAACAATGACAAATATAGTCCAGAAACCCTCACTGGTACTGCATTTAGCATGTAAAATATGCTCCAAGGATAACATGGCAAACTCAAGCCCAACAAGGCAACAACAGCTGTTAGTGTGTCAGTGTGCTGACTTGACTATGACTTGCCCCAAAACTGCATGTGATTATCATAAAGTGGGCATGTCTGTAAAGAGGAGATTAGTGGATATCCGTAGAACCCATTTTCAATCACATATCTTGAGGTCAGAGGTCAAGGGACCCCTTTGAAAATGGCCATGCTAGTTTTTCCTCGCCAAAATTTAGCGCAAGTTTGGAGCATTATTTAGACTCTTTCCCGAAAAGCTAGTATGACATGGTTGGTTACAAAGGATTCCTTAGGTTTTTCTAGTTTCATATGATAGCAGTATCTTCACTCTAGTTTTAAAACTGAGCCCACTACAACCTAAAAATCACAATTTGCGTTAATGCATCAAAGAAATTTACGTTAATGTGTTATTATCGCGTTAATTTTGACAGCCCTAATGGTATGGTTGTTTTAAACCATTTCTTAATTGAATTTATAGAACAATTACTGTATCTTGATATAAACCGTTACAGTGATAATTTCAAATTACATATACCGTGATAGAAGTAGTGGTTAAATTGTGCGTAATCATACAGCAAACACATAGTATACTTTAATCAATCATAGTTTAAAATCCAAACTGATATTGATGTAAGAACGCTCCTCCTCCACACGTGTTCTCATTTCTCAAATAACATATTCAGATTTATGCAGGTGAAATCAAACATATTCCCTGCATCTCACTGTAACGGTGTGTCAGAGCGATTCAAATTTAGTGCAGGCTGGCTCTATATATGCAGCAGACTGTGCTGCTGGACTGTGTGGGGGTGGAGATGACTGGGACAGGTTGAGTGACACTAACAAGACTGTAACAGGCCCGGGATACCTCTCATGTAAATGTGAGGTGAGGGGTGAGAGGAGGTGAGTGGGACCTTTATGGGTCAATTACCCATGGACATCCAGTAAGACACACTGCCTCAGTGGGATGACATCAGAGTGTCTCTCTCTCTCTCTCTCTCTCGCTCTCTCTCTCTCTCGCTCTCTCGCTCTCTCGCTCTCTCTCTCTGTGTGTCGGGTAGCCACACTTTCCAGGAGCTCCATCAAGAGGAAATCATTGTCTTCTTCTTCAGTTGCCGAGTTTCGCTCTCAATTAATACGCGGCGCCTCCGCTGTTGTTTGACTTCGGGAGGTGTAACAGTTTGTCTTTGTTCCATCCAAGACTGTAATTAATTTGGGAATCAGAAGTCAACAGTGTATTGCGCCTTCTTTTCTTTGCCCTCTCAATGAAACCAGAATCCAGACACTTGTCGTTGCCAATTCTTCCACCTTCTTGGGACGCGACCAGAGACAAATCCCCGGTGGAAGGAACATGAGGATATTATTTCACAGGCTGCTTGGCGAATTAAGATCATCGCGAGGCATCTGCTCCGTTCTTAATACGAGACGTTTGAGTAAAGAAAAGGGCATTGTCTGGCTCCTCATATCTCCCTCCCCTTTCGCTGTTGTGTTTTGTGGCGACTGGTCAGACGCGCCGCATTAAGCCGACTTGACAGACAGAGTATTCTCATTTGCAGTGGGGATACAGCTCCCTTTGACATTTCCCCAAAGAATTGACTGCTTTGATGGGTTTTCTTCTCCCTGAGGGCCTTTTTGCTATTCTGTCCAGTTCACTGTGTGGAAAAGACCCCGGCAGCGGGTGAATCATTGTCTTTGTAGACATCTTCAATCCAATTTACTGCGGCCACGTGTCACACTCCGTTGCATGTCTCTCTTTTTGTCACACACACATACACACTTACTGTACATGCGCACATTCAAAATGCTCAGATTTACACACTCAAAGTGCGCGCCCACGCACAATCATGCACCAAATCAGAGAAATAGGTGTCATTTTGTGACTGCTTCGGCACCCATGAGTCTGTGAAGATGAAAGCCGGAGGGGAAATGAGTGTGAGTGGAATGTGAGAGACTTCAAGGACCCCTCTTTGCTAGTGAAGAAGGATAAAGCTGTCACCGTCTGTCTCCACATCACTGACACTGTTGCTCTTATTATCACAGAGAGACACAGGTGGATGCAAGACGGTTACATCTTTATATCCTCAGCTTCAATTCCTGATAATTCTGCACGTTAAGATGTATGTGTCTGCGTGAGATCGCGATGATCTGATTCACATTTAACTGGCACTAGAACCTCCCGTGTCTCGTTATTTTGTCTTGTTACCATTTTCATCCATGTTTTTCAACTCATTTCATTTTCATCAGTCACACGGTGCAACTGATTGGGTGTGGGCTGGAACAAAAAATTCAAAGCAGCCAACTGTGTTTAAGGCTTCATAACCCAGTGGATGTTTTCAAGCTTGGAAGGAACAATAATTTATTTCAGAGCACTTGTCAAATCAAAGCTTCAAAGTAGCGGTACAGAAACTAACAAGCATAGACAAACATTTAAAAAAAAAAAAAAAAAAATATTGTAATAAATCAGTATCACCACAAAATGTTCAATATATTTACATGTATTTGCAATTATTATTATTTGTTGTATTTTATTCACCCAGTGATACAAACAGAAAAGGAGAACAAGAACGAAATGAAGAGAAAGAAAAAAGAAGCCTCACTTCATATTCATCCATATACAGTATACAAATACATGTACCAGGGCTCAATCCATTAAAATGATTGTCCATAGTCAAACATACTTACATACGAAAAGAGTTGGCAACACTGGGCTGGGTTTTTTGGGTGGATAATTATAACAATCTATCTTATTCTTTCTGGTTTCTCAAGATTACCAACCCTAGCGTTAATTATAACAATCTATAATAAGATAGAGTTGATACATCTCATGTAGTGAAAGGGGTATTTTAGAGTGTCTGTTTCTCATTCTATCACCTTCTGCAGCGTGTAGCTTAACAACCTGCTGATAGGTAAAACAATTCTGTATCGTTATATGACAGAAAACTAGGTTAAAGTCCAGGCTCTTGGGGACTTCCTATGACTTTTTTATCTAGCGCCATCATCAGGTCAAACTTTTAATTTGCCCAACACTTTGGTTTATGACCAAATACCCCATGCTCACACACTAAACTAAGTTGGTTAACATGATATCCATTATCTGCTAAATATCCGCATCGTACTAGCATCGTACTGTATTTCTGAGCATATCTATATATACCTGTATATATGTATATATGTATATCTATATCGCTATACTCAATTACAGACTCACAGACCTGCTAGCATGGCTGTAGACTCATACAGTATATAGCTTTCTTTATACAGACAATTTGTACCAGAGAAAATTAAACTGTTACCCAGCTACATGCAAAGTTGACATGGCGACCATCTACAGACACTGTATCAGGTGAAGGTGAATCATTTCGAGTGTTCATTATTGAAACATGCACATCATAAATATCTTATTATCCAAGTGCAAGGTTATTACTTTACTCCCAGCAAGAAACAATAAGTCCAGATAATTAAATTAAAACTTGAAACCGGAGACTGAATTTACTATTTGCCAAGTACCAAATGCCAGTTACAGTAAATTAGTCTTTGACGGACGAATCCAAGAAGTCTGTGAGGGTCAGCTGCCTCACTGACTTTTTTGAGATAGTATTTAGCAAAACCTGTACATTAATAAGCTACCATTTGATATAAGTTTTGATTTTCACAAGATACACTTTTTCTCAGTGTCTAGTGCAGTGATTGAGAGAGAAAAATAAGAGATGGTAAAGTAATGACGGAGGGGAAATAATCAAGCTTGTATTCACTGCTCCACTGTGCTGCCACTTCCATCTAGCCAAGATGCAGATCTGAAGTTTATACAATCCATCTTCTTCAATCACTCTAACTTGAAGTGTGCAAATGAGGAGTGGGAAATAAGTTTGCATGAAATGTACAGTATATAATTGGATGTATGTAGACATTTCCATTTGCTAATCCAATGGAATTAACAGAAATAATTGCCTTAACACATGTGTTGTTGCGCACAGTCTTTTTCTTTACTTCATGTAAACTGGTGGTAAAATAACAAGGTAAAGGGGGTCAATGGGGCGGTTTATTTGTCATAATAGATCAGGAGAGATGCAGTTGTCTCGGTGAAAGCCGAGTTGTCGTGGCAATTAAAGCCTCGATGTGGGTGGTTTACTTTATTTGTTGTACAAAGTGTTAATGAGTGCGCAGGCAGCCACACATGATTATTCAGCAGCGGGAGAATCACACTAATTTGGGCTGCAGATGCAGATTGCAGGAATCAATGAGAGAGAGAGAGAGCAGAGGAAAGGATGCGGCTAAACCTACAACCGTCGGATGGGAGGCGTGGAGACGAGCATGATTAATACATGAGGAGATGCGGGGTGAAGTCATGGAGTTGTGGAAGAGATCTGCACCAGCGACTACGTACAAAGTTGACTGTACAAAAGTTAGCAGTTGAAAGGTAAAACTTTATGCATCATAAATAAAACAGGGAGGTCAAAGGTCACGGCTAAAACGGGATTCCCAACCTCAGGACATATCCTCGTGTCCCAGTGGTAGAAAGTAAGAACATTGTCTCAAGTACAGTACTTAAATATAAGTGTGACTACTCTGTTTTAAATTGTATACTTCTACTAAACAAAACATATCTTTTTACTCCAGTATATTTATTCATTAACAGCTATAGGTACTAATTATTTTCCAAATTAAGATTATACATACATATGAGCAATTTATAAAAAATAACTTTAACCAACCAACAGTATACAAAACACTTCTAGGGACTTTTACTTTCGAAAATATCTAAATTGATCCAGTAAAAATGTTTGATTTGCAGCATGTATGTAGTCAGAGATGTCCTGAAGTCACATACAGTATGTCAGGCATTGTCAGGAAATTATGGAGCAATGTGTTTTTATAGCACCACAAGTATTCTGAAATTATAGCTATATATTTTGTATACAGTTCCCTTTGTTAACACCTTATTTTGAAAACCAGACGTAGTCACATGCGTATACTACCACTAACTTCGCCAAGTCCACCTCTAGCTCTTCCTGTTAGCTCCGTTCTCTTTATACATCCATGATCAGCTCCATCGGGGCCGTTTGAATGTATTTAACATAAATATCAGTATATGGGTGCTCTACAGTTGTAGCGTCGGACGATTTGACCACGGAGATGAGAGTGACGGCTGGCTTGACCGCACGTTACCGCGGTACGATAACGTTTCCTGTCCATGACAGAGTTAGCATGCAGCTTTAGTCTTGATGTCTAGCTCTGCTTTTTCCTGGCAATGAAACCCAAAGTGTTTCAATATTTTACTGTATGCGTAGTGTTTACCACTTTGGATTTAGGTGCAGGTCGTATCTCCGCGGACTCTCCGCCGTTTTCTACTTTCTCGCTGGTTTTTCAAACAGGGTATGACGTCACGTTACTCAGACTACAAAAATTAAAAAGTGATAACTTCCTTCTACCTCTGCAGACTTATATGAATCAAATATATTGAATCTAGCATTTCAAAATCTATTTCAAAATGGTAAAAACAAATTGAGATACAAATTCATGCTTTGTCCCAACCTTAAACATTACCTTTTTAAACTTTACACTTGAACCTGAGCTGGAGATTCTGTGCACTGGGCTGATATTTAGCGGTATTTTATGTTGTTTATCTCCGTGTCAAGCTAAAGGTCAGGGCTTAATCACAGGCCTAAACATCACTCCAGCAAACAGACAAAGCAGCTGATCAGCCGGAGGAAAATGTCAGCCAGATATAGAGTGCTGATTGTCCATTAGAACAAGGCTGGGGCCAAGCCTGAATGAGATTAGTCAGGACCTCGGGTCCTTCAGCTCCTCTTGACAAGGTCACGCAGCTCCAAAGAAACCCTACAAAGTACTGATTGTGAGGAAAAATAACCTTGATTTGATGTGCGTCATATTATTCCTGTTATTATGGACTTTAAGTGTGCTCACTCAGTAGTGGGGTTAGTGACCTTATCATACTTTCTGGTATTTTTCACACCTTTTTATCCACTTTAATATTCTCATCATTCTTAATAGCCATACATGATTGGACTGTTTGTGAATATGTGTGTGCATCTGCAGGCAGCATGAGACTGTATTCGCATTTTGTGGGTGTCTTTATTTTCAAAATATATACCTCTATTTTCCAGGTGCAAGCATGAAATTATGCTTTATGCAGATAGAGTCACTGCAGTTTCATCCCAGGGGGAAAACAAAGTATTCCTGCAAAGCTAAGTAGACAGTTCATAAGGTAATGAATAAATATAAGCTGCTAAATATCTCAACTGCAGAACATACCTTTACACGTGCAAGAAAGGCTGCAAAACACAATATTTTAAACCGTGTGTTGAAAGAAGAGACAGGAGGAAATTAAGTTGTATAGGGAGCTACAAACAGAGCTAATTCCTGATATATATATCTTTGTTTTCTTCAACATAATGGTCATGTTACTACGTGGGAAGGAAACTTTAGTTTTAATTTCCACAGCTCAAAGGTTTCCTCAGTGACTTATGCTGTGACAAAAAGGGTGCAAGTGTGAAGCTCAATCTTGCCTCATGGAAACAAACTACCTGGCGGTAGTAAAACCTGCAAAGAGGGAAGACAATTCAATTTGTAAAACTTGTTTGTTAAATATTTATACACACTATGCTTCTGTAAAGCTCTAGGTAAACTCACGTTTCCGCTGCAGAGCTTAGACAATGCACAATTCAAAACATCGCCTCTAGCTCGCACGTGCACTTCTCAGCTTTAAAGCTATTTTTCACACTTCACAGTAGACTGAGTAATACGCTGTGTCAGTGAGATGATGTTCAAATTATACAGAAACAGCTTGTTCGTCGGTGAATCGACGCTTCAAAATTACACTCTTATTAATGCTGACTTCCGAGACGCTCAGGTTTGCTCTGCTTCTCCTCTTATCTCTGATCTACTGCTGATGTGTGACTGAACTCTCGCTGCACCTTATGAATCCATGTATTAATGCATGATGTAAACAAAGTGTTGCTCAGCCTCAAACGCTCACCTAATCCATTTCAACTGTTTTAAATCAAATTCCAACCACGGAGCTTTTTCGTGGCAGCCGAAAATCTGAAATCCCATGTCAGTGCGTCCTTGGATGCACCACTAGTATAGTCCCTGCACAAAACTACTACCCAATTTTGGCGAAAAGAAAAGGTGATAGTGTTTGCTGCAATAGATTAAAGTGACTGTTAAATTTTCATTCTTAGTGAAGTAGATGGATACCAATGGCTGCCTGCAAGTTAGGGTTGTCAATCGACTCAAATAGTTAATCACAATTAATCACAGGATTGTCCATTGTCAATCATGATTAATCGCAAATTAATAACACATTTTTTTTATCTGTTCAAAATGTACCTTAAAGGGAGATTTGTCAAGTATTTAATAGTCTTATCAACATGGGAGTAGGCAAATATGCTGCTTTATGCAAGCGAACATATCTATATATTTACATATCAATTCAAGAAATCAATTAACAACACAAAACAATGACCAGTATTGTCCAGAAACCCTCACAGGTACTGCATTTAGCATAAACAATACGCTCAAATCATAACATGGCAAACTGCAGCCCAACAGACAACATCAGCTGTCAGTGTGTCAGTGTGCTGACTTGATTATGACTTGCCCCAAAACTGCATGTGATTATCATAAAGTGGGCATGTCTGTAAAGGGGAGACTTGTGGGTACCCATAGAACCCATTTTCATTCACATATCTTGATGTCAGAGGTCAAGGGACCTTTTTGAAAATGCCCTTGCCAGTTTTTCCTCTCCAAACTTTTGTTTAAGTTTGGGGCATTACTTAAACTCCTTTAAGACAAGCCAGTATGACCTGGTTGATACCAATGGATTCTTTGGGTTTTTCTAGTTTCATATGATGCCAGTATCTTCACTCTAGCTTTACAACTGAGCCCGCTATGACCTCCAAAAGATAGACTGTGTTCATGCATTAAAGAAATCAGTGGCATTAAAACAAATTTGCGTTAACGCGTTGTTTTTTTACGTTAACTTTGACATCCCTAATTAGAGTCCAACCGAAATCACATTTAGTCATCAGTTGTTTGCGGTCAAAAATAGTGTCACATGTTTTGATAGTACAAAACCAAGTTGCCACAATCACTGAGTGACACAGAGGAAGAAAGGCATTGAAAACGCAAACACCAAAATCATCCACAGGTAACCGACAGAGTGCTAGTGCTGAGGATAGTAGGTATCTAAATGTGAAAAAAAAAGAACCATGCCATTTTGAGAGCTAATTAGCAACCACAAACCATTAAATATAAAGAGGAAGTATGGTAAAATGTACATGCAATATATTATTTTCCCCACTGTGGGACTAATAAAGGAATATCTTATTACAAGGTTGCACAGTGTCATAGATTTTGCAGCAGAGTGGAAGCAAGGTAATGATCCTACATTGTCATCCATCCTCACATCCTCCCCAGATAGACTAACAATGAGTGAGTCATTGATTGAATGAATGATGAGTGAGTTATTTTCTGAATCCATACATACACTACTTGCATCTAAAAATAACACATTTGAATTATGAGATGCTACACATCCTATCAATGAATCTCTGTTCTTATTTCCTTTAACCTTGTATTGAAATAGTCTTGCGATAGTGTGTGTGTGTGTGTGTGTGTGTGTGTGTCCAGCTCCTCCTGGCCTGCTGTCTATATATGGTTTCTGGTAGAGTAGGATTTGATAATGCCATGCAGCTCAATGCTATTGATTTACAGCTGTCCTTGCTCAGTGCTGTGTGCCTGCTGTGCTCAAACACTACCATTCACAGCTGGGCCTAACCCGCACCTTGTCAAATCAATTTTGCAACGGGTCCGTACAGCATGTGTGTGTGTGTGTGTGTGTGTGTACACGTGAGCAAACGCAGGTGTACATCCATATACATGCCAATTGTCAAACACCACCACGTTTTCCCCCAAGTCACAAATCACAGCGTTAAAAATGAAGCCCCAGCTGCAGGATAGACTAACGAGGAGTACGTGCTCAGGTAACCACAGGTGTTATTGAAAATATGTTATCCACGGCGAGGGAACAAATGACGTAAATGAGGGCGAGAGGAGCACCGGTGTGTGATTCGCCGCACGGGGGGAATCCATTGGTTTTGCAACGGTAACCATCGATCACAAACGCAACACATCTCTGTGATGTCGTTTGTCTCTCCACCGGCTCCACGCGTGACTGGAACCCCCTCGTGGCGCCGAGCTGAATGCCCAGCAGAGTGATGGCGCGGTGTTTACCCTTGCGTGGGATATCTATCACCTTCCACTGTGTGATGCTGGATCAAAGAGGCACTGAGACAAACAGTGTGTCAAATGTGGTAGTGGATTAACGCTGGGACTCTGTGAGACTGTTGTTGTGTTACTCGCAGCTTGAAGCTGTTTTCCCTCATGGGGAAATGAATTCCCTTAATGATTTTGCTCAGTGGCTTTAGGCAACATCATCTGACTTTTTTTTTTCCCCCGCACTACAAAAAGGTATGACTTGCTGTAGTTTGTCATTGCTGTCATCATGCTGTTGTTTTTTTTTCTAGCCTCTGTAGGCTGATGAAGTTAAAGTTCACATCTATGCCTAATATCTGAGCATTAACCCCTTTCCATTCCGCCTTTTTCTTTTTTTTTTTAGATGGGTCGAGATGGGGGAGAAAGGATGTTCAGGGGTAGATAAAAAGTCAACAGTAGATGCCATATAGAAGTGGTGTACATCATCTGAAAGCTGGGAACCTGAAGATTAATTTGAGATGCAGCTCAGAACTGTGTCTCAAGTTGTTCTAGTCATTAATAAGATATACATATTAATTAATGAACTAATTCATTAACTAATCAATTAATCAATTACAGTAAATTGTGAACGTGTATAAGAGCGTAGAACATGTTGATATGAGTTTGTGATGGCCATCCCCATACTCTATTATGTCTCATAAATTGTTGCAGCAATTTTTGTGTTGAACCATTTGTTACACAGATTTCGTGCTAGATTTAACCATTTTTTGGTTGATCAAAAACTGATGAAAATTTCCAACCATCCCTCCAAAATACCACATTAAAAGACCAAGACCTTGAGGAACATTATAGAAAAAGTCATGCTGTGATTTGATATCAAAAACCTTTTGACATTTGGAGATTTCTGCAGGATTTGCATTTTTTGACGATTGGATGTTGAGCATTTCTGTTCTGGAAACTGCTCAGAAACCCCCTTATTGTCAATCTACCTAGGAAAGCCATCCATCCTCTGAATGCCCTAGGTCTCTAGTTTGTGGTTGTAAAGTTTCATAAGGCTGTGATTATCCTAGAGGTCACCACAGGTCATTTTATACAGTGAGGTCAAGTTTCAAAAAATGGTCTCATTACAATGATATGGCTGCTATGGGGACTAACATCATCACACATGAATACAATTGGGCTCATTGGATCCACAAGAGTCTCAGCTTTACACTGATACCCAATGTATGTAATTCCAAGACGGTTTAGGGATCCCAGTATGCAGAACAAACACACCATTTTGAACTACGTAAACAGACGTTGAGATATAGAGAGAAAGAAGTGTGAGAATCTATATAGTTACGGTTTCTATAAGAACCGGGGTGACAAAAAGAAGAGAAAGGTATTAGAGATGGAGTCGAGGATGAGGCAAACGTGAGAAAGACCTCGCCACAAAGCAACATGTGTGGAGGCAGATGCTAGGGTGTGGATTACGTCGCCGCGCTCGCCGAACAGATGTGGAACGTTGGCGTGTGAAGCATGTAAGCAGGTGGTAAGGTTGGACTTGTTCGCACATAAGTCAACACAATAATACTTTTTTTTCCCAATATGTAGAAGAAATACAATGCTGCAACAACTCAAGGTGTGAAACTTTGTTCCTAGTCGCAACATTTTTTTAGCCCTCAATATGTCAAAAAAATAAATAAATACATGAATTAATGTAGTAAAATAGGAAAGCTATTTTTTGCAGTGTAATTTGAATTCAAAATAAGGTGTTAATGGAAAACGTGATTTATTCTATGTTTACTGTGCCAGAACTGTGTAAGCAATATCCTCTCTGGGAGCTAAATTACACGTCTGTATACTTACTTACTTATCTCCAGTCTGTGCTCCTCCTAAACCTTTTTATGGAGGTTTGCGATCGCCCCCGTGATTTCCCCATTCTCATATTGTTCAATATGGCTTTTATTTTACGCCGGTTTTGTTCTTCCAGATGATGCCAGAGAGCACGAAATTGCTCACTGATATAATCTGCTACAGGATGTGACATTTAATGGTTTTTGTGTGCGCGTCTGAGCGCGTTTGTATTGGAAGTGCGTGCCCACGGGCGCGCCTATCGCCCGTATATATTTAGACAAAGTGTTCCGCACGGGTGTATAGGATGGGAGTAATTTGGCGAGGAGGGATCTCTGTCTGTCCCAATACGTGGACACATACATCTTCAATCTCCTCCATTTCGCCACAGACTGCCGCTGCATCCTAAACTGCTGCATGGAGCTTTATTATATTTGTGCATCCAGTGTGTAAAAAAACAGAAGGTACTTGGCTCCCTAATGGAGTGCTCCAGAGCCGGGCGGGAGTGGCTGCTGGCTTGTTTACCGACCAGCACAACCCAGCAGCGCACACCGACCGCTATTAATCCCAGGCAGCAGAGAGGGGAGAGAGAGAGAGAGAGAGAGAGAGGCAGAGGTAGTTTGGAGAAAGGAGACCAGCTTGTTCCTACATCAAACCAGATGCTTTATCCAAGAGTAGAGGTACAAGCCATTATCCTGGAGGTCCTGTCTCTCCTGCTCCCTTTCAATCTCCATTCTCACGGTCACAGTCTCTTCTCCTATACAGACACTGGTGTTAACAGGCGTTTGACTTTTTGAAGTTTAAAAGGTGCTATGTATCGCTCTCAGCACTGTTCTGCAAAAACTTTTTCACCACTGTCTTTAAAAGTCAATGTGACCTGTTTTAGCTTTTTGGCTATACTGTAGAATACAAACACAGGTATTCATCCATCATCTGTTATCCCATTCAGGTTCGCGGTTGGGGCTGGAGCCAATCCCAGCTGACATTGGGCAAAGGCAGGACAGGTCGCCAGACTATCACAGGGCTGACACAACCATTCATGCTCACATTCACACCTACAAGCAAATTTAGACAATTAACCTAACCTGCATGTCTTTGGACTGTGGGAGGAAACCAGATAACCCGGAGAAAACCCGCGCTAACACGGGGAGAACACGCAAACTCCACTCAGAACGTCCCCGCCACCAACCTGCGACCCTAATGAATGCATATTTTTATGCCTCCACGCCGGCGAGAGTCGTGGCATTACATATATTGTGGGTTGTCCATTTATCTGTCACTCCCATTCTCGTGAAAGCGATGTCTCAGGAACGCCTCTCGGGATTGTCTTCAAATTTGGCACAAACATCTCCTTGGACTGGATGAACTGATTAGATTTTGGAGGTCAAAGCTTACATCCGTCCCATTTTTAAATTCTCTTTATTTAACCTTTATTTAACTAAGCGAGTCAATTAAGAACAAATTGTAAATGTTATTTACAATGGCGGACTAGCAAAAGGCTAAGCCTCTTGAGGGACAGGGGGTAGGGGGTAAAAAGAAATATCAAAAGTTAAAAAGACAGCACTGGCATGCATTAAAGTATTACATTAAAGAAAATGCAGACGGGCACATACTCAACACACAGTACCAGACAAACAGTATCAGGTAATGCAACAACGGAACAAGAAAAGTAAAGACAAAAAATCACAACAAGCTTTACATTTAACAGCAAACATAAAAGATATGCAAATTTCTTAAAATTTGGTAGAAATGTCCACTTGGACTCAAAGATGAGCTGATTTGATTTCGGTGGTCAAAGGTGGCTATGACCTCACAAAACACGTTTTTTTTGCCAAAACTCAAGAATTAATATGCTAATTATGTCAATTTCACTCAAATGTCTAACAGGATAAAATGATGAAGTGATGACATTTTGAACAAACGTAAACTGCAACTTGACTGGTTGGCGGCGACATACAACCGTAAAACGGCAATTCTAGTTGGCATTATCTCGTTGGCAGCGGAACAAGCTGTAAACACAATATTGAGGTATTATCATGTGACAATCGGTGGTAAATTGATATTGCAAACAATTGCCTGTTTACACATCCAACAGACATGAAGCGACATTAGCAACAATTCTTTATTTTTCTGGCAACCCAGTGAATTTAAACAGTGATTATCCACAATCCCTCTGAACATGTTGGCACACGCATATTTTCACGTGTGCATCGTTGCAACAATGATCCCCTTAGAACAAATAATTCCCCATCACTGTGATCTTCTTGCGGCTCCCAGTAAATTGAGGGCAGAGTCAATGCTGTAAGCAAGGTGATCATTTTTATATTTTTCTTCAGCTGAAGCCCATTAACGTCACTGTGCATTAACTATTCTAGCCCTGTACAATTCTATTTTAGTTTTCTGCAGTACAGTACATTCCTCATGTCTAATGCCACATTTAATGGTTAATAAATGGAGTTAGCAGCTAGCTAGCCCTGGTCCTGGACCATATGCTATGTGTTTCTAACTTGGTACATTTCAGTCACTAACTTGTTCATTGTCCCTGCCAGGAGATAATGAGATCAGTTGTGTGTGTGTGCATCTCTGTGTCTGTCCACGGTTAATCTTACATACCGCTGCACCAAATGTTTTGGGTGATCATTTATGGCTGCATGCCCAAGTACCTCTTGTGGTTACAGTGACTCACACTTTCTCTAAGCACCTTTTATTGCCTGTTTGATACTGCCATCGATTGACTGCTGACTCCTCACTACTCTTGACCGGCCCCCGGCAAGTGTTGGCCAGAGACACAGTTATTCCGTGCCTTTTTATTGGGCATCAACTTCACGTTTACATGCGTATTGTTGAAAGAAAATAGACTCGGAGCCTAAATAAACCCTTCAAGTCGCGGTTACGCCCATGAGTCGGAGCTGAGACGCCGCCTGCACAGAGCCGCAGCAGGCATCTGCATAAATTAAAATGAGAGCGTATCTGTTGTGTGAGACGTGCTAATGAAAAACACGTCTGATACACAATTGTAAGTTGTATTCATTCAATCAAACATTACAGCAGTGGTCGTTGCAGACACACCAGCCGTAAATCTGCACTCTACTGAGCGCACCTTTCTAGTTAGATTTGTTTTGGGAAAACATTTTGAAATACTGAGTTTAGTTTTACTTCAAAACTAAAGAGAGAAAATAAAATGTCAGGAGAATGAAAAGTTACAAAAGTAATTAAAAAAAGTAATTTAACAGATTTTTCTATGGCTTTTTAATGAAAGCAAGCTTCATCTGTAGAAATAAATCATGTTATTCTTGTTGTTCTGGGGAGGTATCCATGCACAGCCTTACATACATAATACATAGTATATGACCCTCCTGGATTAGGGCTAGCAGGGATGTTCATCTGTCATATGTTTGCACGCTGCGAAACCCTGGATGGCATATTGTAGCCTGTGGTACAGTATTGAACACTGAAGGAACATGCATGGAGGAGTTATTGATCTCATACAGCATCTCTGATTCTTGAAAGCATCTTGAATACAAATGTTAACATGAGAGGCAGGATGACCAGATGTTACATTTGCAGGCTTACAAAAAATGCTCATAAGAAAACAAGCATCCAGTCAAATAGGTTAATTTGTGGTTTCCTCAGGCTACATTGTGTTTTTGTCCTCTAGTGGCTGCAATGTCAACTGACAAGTGAAAGGAGCTCTCTGAAGGAATACAACAATATCATTTGTGCCATTTTCTCTGCAGTGGGGGCCTGAGACACTCGCGTTGTTTCTATTGGATCTGTTGTGTTTGTAGTTGATGTATGTGCGGAGCGGGCCTTCCCAAATGGATTAATACCATAACCAGTTCCAGATGGCTGCGACATCTTGTTCCCCTTCCCGTGATCATTTTAATGCTTTATTGATTGCTGTTGTCTAGGGAACCAAACCTGCATGCAGTACTGCTTATTCCTTTTACCCCGCACACATCCTCCTCAACCACGCTCCCATCCGTAAACCCACAATCCATTTTTCACGGCGCTCTGCAATGATTATGGCACAAGCTGATTGGACACACCTTTCATCCGCTCACACTGTGAGGCACGCTGGGGGGGGGTGGGGGGGGGGTGAATTGGAAGTGGACGTGATATAAACACTAAGGGCCCTATTGTAATAACGCAAGTGCAATGACCAGTGCAAAGTGTCGGGGCATTTGGCGCACGGACTGTGTGGGAGTCTCCAAGTGCACCGGCTATTTTGGTTCATGTATGTGCAGCTGTGGAAAGTGCAGAAGGACTGCGTGAAGGTGATTGTAGATCAGAGGGTGTGGTGATTAATAGGTACAGTCTCAGCCGGTCAATTCACTGGTGCACCAATCACATGATGACAACAGCTCAACAGATTAAGAGACGCTTCTTCAGGAAATCATTTCGTTGTCTGGGTGGTGCAGAGTTGTGAACACACAGCGCCATAAATCTGCAGCCAAACGCAGATGGTGTGTTTTTTTTTTTTTACAGTTAATTAGATAGAAACAAATAATGTCACATCTTATCTTGAAATGTGATACAGCAGCGTTTGCATCGAAATGCATTTAGAGAATAAAACATGAACCGCTGAAATGTTTTTTTAGTTGGAGAAGCGCAAAATGATTAATGAGCTCCGGTAGTCCTACGTATCCAGCATAAACAACAGAATACTGAGTTAAAACCGACCAGTGTGATGTGTGTTGGTGTGTGTGGTTATTATTCTGCATCAAACTGGTGCCATTCGCATGTCTAAAGGTCCTGACACACCAAGCCGACGGTCGGACGTCGGACAGTTTGGGTGCGGTCGGTGAGCGTCTGTCGGCTTATAGTTATTATGGTGTGTCCCGCACCTGTTGGCTCTAGTCTGCCTGTGTTGGAGGTTTTTCAGCCGATTCAGCATGTTGAATCGGCTGCGTAGCACGTCGGTGAGCGAAATCGCTTTGATTGGCAGATCAGCTTTAAATAAATCAGTGCATTAGAAAAGAAACGGAAGTGAGGAAAGTAAGCCAACAAGAAAAGTCAAGAGGAAAAAGACAGAAGGCTCTTATCATTTGTTCATCTTCATCTCATCTGATCATTCCAATACATGGATATTTTCACAACGACATGGCCATCTGGAATGAAGCTAGGTGGTGAGTGAGAGTGGTGTGAAAATCGTCGGCGAACGCCGCTTTGTTTCATTTACGTATTATAACAATGGCCCGTATATCCTCGGCCTTCCGGATTCCTTTTTTGAATGACGAATACAGACTACCGCCGCCTGCTGGTGTGGAGTTATTTCATCTCACACAGGCGCAGAACATACGCTAACCGGCTGTTGGATTTAGTCTTTGCGTTGTGTTCGGGTGCAACTGCTCAGCCAAAGCAAAGGCGATGTGAGGCGACGCTCTGATGTCGGGTTGGTGCGTCCCCAGCTTAAGACCCAATTCCCACCAAAACACCTACAGCACGTTTTGCATTGCCTCATTTGAATGAGCATCCCACCTGTTTGCGCCTCTCTTCCCACCTGTGCAGCGTGAACAAAAATACCACACAGATGGGCAAAATTAATTTCAAGGTCAGGAAAATACCAAAAGGTAGGAGCACTGCTTGTGCTGGTTGTTCCGCCGCCACTAAAATAGGGCCCTTAGGGCGTCAGTAAACAGTGTGATTGATGCACCTGTCATTGACTCATTTTTTTTAGGCTTTAGCTTCCTTCCAATATGGAACAAGGGACATTCCCGGCCTCTCACATGTCTTGCTCATGTTGTGGTTTCCATCATTCACAGATGGGTCTTCTACGTATTCGATGTCGAGTGTATTCCCACGTGACACGGCTGTTCCAGGTAGATTACTCAATGCTCGTGTCGGACTCGGCATGTGTAAAGCTCGTTTTTTATGAAAGATGCGCTGCTGTTGCTCAGTAATGCAGTCAAAGCCCAGATTGATGGTGCATTCACATGCTGTTGCGTAGATCGGAGAAATGCGTTTTGTATTCAGATGAAAGCAAGACTAATTTCCCTACTCTGTTTACTGCAAGAGACTTTCAGATTTACATAATTTTCTTCAACATCCACATTGGCATGTTTTCTGTCTTCCAGGTCAGATTTACCTTTAAGGAATGGCTTGACATTGGAAACATGCAGATTTATGCTGCTTGTATGCTTGTCTTGTGGTGGCTTGCTCACTCCATGTAAAACAGCAGTTTACCGTACAGTCATATACTGTATGTACATTATCCAGGAAGGTTGCTGCTTCTTTGCCCACTATAGCCATGATGAGAAGATTTCTAGAAATGACGCCAGGCCCAGGGCGAAGAAAAACGCTGCGGCGTAAAATCAGCTCCCATGTGACGCCCACACAGAAAAACTACCAGAACTCTCACAAGTTAAGATATTGTATATATATGCGAAAGAGAGAATATATTGTCCCTGTAACAGCAGGTCTTGGTGATTATTCCTCTTCCTTTTTTTGGCAATCCCTACTCCGTTCTATATAACACACCTGAGAGTGCGGTGTCCATTGGAAGTGCACTCTCTCCTAGTGTTTATTTCATCCCCTTGCGGACCACAATAAGGCCTGTTACCTCACTAAACAAATCAATGTAAGGTGTAAAAAAGTAATGATGTGACGCTGAACTCTAACACCCAAAGCTATGGGCTACTAAATCAGCCCCAGTGCTGGGCAATTCCCACTGAATGCATGATTAAGCAGCTCTGACTGAGGGGGCTCACGGGATGTTTGGCTCATAACTCAGCGCTGTCAAAGCATCATGGAAGCGTTAAGCAAAAAGAAGGCCAGGGTGACACATCTAACTTGGCAATAAACAGTCTCAAAGAAAATGTAATTATTTTTTTCCCTTCAAAAATAGTGTTTTAAAGGGACACCAGAAAATACACTGCACCACTATGTACTTCTCCACAGTCATGTCCTTTATGTTTACTTCTACTTAAGGTTGATACAGTGTAGTGGGATGCAGCAGCACATTAACTTCACTACTATACTAAGTTGAATATTGAGGTACTTGTGCTTTGCTTAAGTATTTCCATGCTATGCAACTGTATACTTCTACTCCACTACATTATTAACAGTACTATTACCCTGACAGGGTCCACTCTGCGTAATGAGTACTTTTAGCCCCTTTTCCACCGCAGGAATTTCCCCCCGAAACTAGGAACCTTTTGAATAACTTGTGTTTAATCGCAGGGACCAGGGTCTAAATTAAGTTCCGAGGACAATTTCCGGTGTCTTTTTAATGCCAAAAAAGACCCTGGTTGGGAACTAGTACTTTCTGAAAGTACTAGAACTTTCGGGGTGGAGTTTGCAGGGATGCCTGTCCCTGATTGTTAAAACACAATTAGCTCAGCTGCTTCAACTCATGTACTGTTTAATTTATAAACAAGGAAGTACTCTAGTATTGATTTAAGACCATTTTAGGACGAGGGGAGAACATTTGTCTTTTTTTTTTTATAACATTAAAAGTAAAGTTAGGCTCTGCTGTTAGCTTGCCGACTCATTAAAAAAAAAGTCAGAGAGAAAAAGAGAGAGAGAGAATCGTAACGTTATATAGAGGGAGTCAGCGCTGTGAATGAGAGAAAAAAAAGAAGCAATTTTCTGATTGTTTCACGGTGGTTACGTTCTAAAGCACAAAATAAATAACGACCAAAACCTCAACAGATGATTTAACATGGAGACAGATGTTCTCAGTTTTATTTTCCTCCTCTGAATTTCATTCATTACATCCAACGTGCATCCATAAATATTATACGCATCAGTAAATGCACATTGAACCGCAGGCTGCTGAGTGCGTTTACCGCTGTGACAACAAATTCTCACTCCCAACTTGTCAAATACCGCCCTTTGGTGAGTGCCCCTCGGCATCGGAGACCGGCGCACAAGGTAACCCTCTTGCGTTACTTTTGGACAACCTTACATGCATAGTGTCCTTTCAAAATAAACTTTAGAAAGGAAGTGCTTAAACAGGAAGTGAGGTTTAGGTAACACAATCACTTAGTTAGGGTTAGGAAACCGGGTGCCTCTTTGCGTTGGTTTCCAATGCCGAGGGGGGACTGACCAAATGGCGATATTGGATTAGTTCGGAGTGAGAACAGGTTGGCTGTGACCACATCATGTTGCTTTTTCATACGTCAGCGGACTAATTTGCCTAAGTTTCGCGGTGGAAACACAGACAACAGTAGGTTGAAGGAAACTTTTAGTTCCTTGAAAAGTAGTTCCTGGGACTAAAAGTCTTTGAATGCAGTACTTTACACTGTAGCATTGCTACTTTTACCCTAAGTGAAGCATCAGAATGCATTTCCACCACTGTGGAGCAGGTTTGTTGCATAATACTGGTGACTGCACTGAGGTACTCCTACACTGTTGATGGGATGGGGAAACAGGGAGGAAGCAGTTAGTTGAGGCCCCCTTTAAGTAAGAGTACATACTGGATACAAACAGTATGAAGGTTGAGTCAAATTAGTGACATTGTACATTGTGAGATGATTTCCGTTCTCTACTTTCAAGGCAAATATCACTACACAGAGTTAGGATGAAATATACCAACCCACGGCCTCTTCTACACTGATTTTAGAGCTTTAAGGAAGTCATTCTGCAGTGAATGTCATGAGTAATATAAAATGTTTTCATCATCTTGAAAATATACATCTTATAGTAGCTTCAGATTTACGTCTGTCTTTAATGATAAAGACGTTGACGTTTGTGCAGTGATCTAATGTATTCTGTCTTGGAAGAGACTCAAGTGATTGACAGAAAGAAAGAATAATATAATGTGCACGCTGACATGAATATACTCAACACCGGCACAGCGGAATAATGATTAAACAGACAGAAACCTTGGCAAAAGTAAATTAGGTCTTCATGTTTACTGTGATGGATTACCCAGTCCTGGCAATTTTCAATTCAGTGTGTTTTTTTTTTTTTTTTACATGAATGAATGACAGCAAATAGTGACACTTCAAAGTAGGAGAATGAGACGGGTAAGGTTGAGCTAAGCTGACAGATACAACTAGGAACAATGGGAAGGAAACATGTAGTTATACTATAAAGCGGCTTCAGGCAATTTGTGCCCAAATTAAAATTACAGTACAATTTTTTAAAAAAATTTTTTTTTCTCATTTTTATAACCGTACTTGGAGAAGAATTTTAGTTGTCTAGTAGACAGTTTGTATTTCATTTTAAAGGTTTTATGTGTCACTTTCTGTGTTCTGGAGTTGTGTCCATATACCACCAGAGTTGTCTAAGAACAGCAAGGGCCAATACTGCAGACCTACTGTGTCATTAAGGCTGATACAATTGTTTTGTTTTGTTGTTATTTATATGTTTTATTCTCATTGGTGGAACGGCCAGTTAAAGGAACAGTGTTTAACATTTTATGGATCTATTAGCAGAAATGGAATATATTATTCATAACTATGTTTTCATTAGTGTATAATCACGTGAAAGTAAGAGTTTTCGTTAGCTTAGAATGAGCCCTTCATATCTACATAGAGAGCAGGTCCTCTTCACAGAGTCCACCATGTTTCTACAGTAGCCCAGAATGGACAAACCAAACACTGGCTCTAGAGAGAGCCTGTCATGTTTTTACGTTACCTGAAGACCACCATAGTTCTCCAACACGCTTGTGAAACTGAGGTTATGTGAGTCGCAGAGTGCAAAACGGTGGTACCGTCTAACTTTCGTTGCTCCTAAAGTAGTGTTATTATGGTAAGGATGGCCTCCGAGCGAAGCGAATGTCATTACACTCTGCGGCTCACATTTTCACTCTTGGAAAGAGAGGAGCGAGCGGTGGGGTACTACCACTAGATGCCGCCGAATCCTACACACTGTACCTTTAACCATGCTCTACCAGCCCTTGTCATTGCTAGTTCCCACAGTTGGCCTGCAGGATGTAGACAGACTTGTGCTTCCACTGGTGACAAATGTACCACAGTTTGCCAAATCCACCAGCAACCACAAAGGAATTCATATGCCAAAAATGATGTAGTTATAGATGTCCTAGTTACATTTTTGCCCTGAATCTTGATCCAATTCCATTAATATTGATTATCTTCTGATTCCAAGACCGATTTTTTTTAAAATTAAAATTGTATTATTTATTTATTTTGCCTGAGTAATACTTTGTATTTTAGACTAGCACATTCTTGAATAAGTAGACACATTTAAATGCACATCAATAATACAATTTAATACCACCCAGCCATTCCCATCAGCCTTCCTAATCTCCTCATCAAACAAAGCCTGTTTACTGAGGCATGCCAACTGCATGCATCATCTCCTTTGTTCCAGAGGGTCTGGCACAAGAAATTGTACTTTCAATTTTTAAAATGCATTTCAAATTCCATCAGAAAATAGACATGTGACTAGAAAGTTGGCAGTTTGCGCATGCATTTTCTCTCTGAAATGGATCTGTGGCATTATTGAATGAAAGCTGACATACAGTGGATATTCTTTAAGCAGGGGAAAGCCCACAACCAAATGGCTATCTTCAGCTTTAGGGCTTTAAGCAGCCATTTGTGTGATTCATCTGGTATCTTAAAAGGGATTTCTATACCCGTTGCTATTAGCGGGGTTCCATTCCTTTCATTGCTGCTGTCTTGCATGAGGTGGTTGAGATGACTAGGAGTGTGTTCTTCTGCTCAGCGTGTCGCACTTCACTGCAGTTTTCTGCTGAAAAATAAAAAAAGACTACAAAACCACAGTATCCCAGTCCCTCTTCCACAGTCTTCTTTTCTTAGCAACATGTGTCCTCGTCCGTAGCGACATAATCTCTGGTGCTACGAGCTGCTAATTACATCCGAGCAGTTGAAGTTGTAGAGCAGAACGCTTCGAGATAGAAAGATTGTAAGATAAGTAGATAAGCACGGTGACACTACTGCGTTCCTAGTTACACACCGAGTTGTATAGACTGAAAAAAAGTGTACTTGGGAAAGTGTGAGTCTGTTTGACTGCTGCGACAGAGTGTGTGGCCAACAGAGTGCGATTCTGCTGACAGCTCAGGATCTTCCAATAAGTGGCTTCCCTGTTTGGCACAGGGAGAGGGAGGGAGGAAAATGGCGCTTTCACCTCTCTAACCTGCTGAGGTCCCCTCTGTGCTAACGCTCGACTGCACACCGAGGTCCTCTGCCGCACACGCTCACGTCCCACTGCATATGGTTTAATTAGAGAGGCAAGCATATGTCTCTACATCAAGGTCACAGCCTGTCAGATTCCAACCAGATGACTGTTTTATGCAACATTATTTCTTATTTCCCTATATACTGACTATGTAATAAGCAATGAGTGAAGTTTTTACGGCCCCATGGAACAAAATCGCCCACACACATTTGTAAAGGTTGATTAGTTTGTTGATTAACATCAGTAGGTCAGAAAATATTTCTCCAAATGCTGAGATCCCACCTCACTAAAGGATTTGTTTTTTGCTGCGTTGTATTTTAAGAGACAATTGTAAGTGCGAGATTGTTAAGGTTAGGATAGGTTATTGGGCAGCGAGTCTCGCAAGAGTTTTTGCAAGTTTTACCATCTAGACACGACCTTGGAGCGGGATGGAGCGGGAGTTAAGGTGACCAACTTTTTAAAAAAAGCTACTCTCCATTCCATTCAAAATCCTTTCTCTCGCACTACGCTCACAATGCTCTGATCACAGCTAAACTAAAGAGTTGGGTCGATTTCCGGTTTTGCAGGTCCGGTCCAGTCCAGTGTGCGAGCTTAAACCGGTTTGATTTTATGCCAACCGGTTGAACCAAAATTTGTCATTATGACACGATCTGGCAAATTAAAAAGTATAGGTGACATCAGCAACAGGTGCTGATGGCATCACAACGCTAATTCCAGCTTGTATTGCATTAGTAATAAGCAATATGACGTGATCGGTTTGAACATTTTTACACCGGCCAACTCTACTGCACTAGTTGTAGAAGAAGCACGTTGTCACAACTAGTTAGCAGTTCAATTGGGATTGCTGACAGCGATTATTGTCTCTCATGTGTAATGTGGTAGTTCTATGATGAAGCTAAACTCTGTGTTCAAGAATTGTATCGCTTGAAATACTGTCTTCTGAGAGTAAAAGTTTCAGCCCTATAAAATGTAGGAAGTGTCGTCTGTTTTACAAAGGGCATATACCGTATTACTGCATCTGTTACCAAAAATCATATAATTTGAGTACTCTTGCTCATTAAACTGCTGCACAAATATTACTTACAGTTTGAAGTGTTATTTTATTCCTTACTAGATTTCTCATAATGTAGCTAATATTCAAATGCATAGATCAAAGTGGAGCTGATATTGTATTTCACACTGTGCGGTATCACTATATAACATGGTTAGACTGATCAGAGCTGACAGGGAAGAGTTAAAACAGATTCACACTTCTGTAATAACGCTTGCCGGAGAAAAACTTCCATTCACTCCTTGAGTGTGTAAGCCTTACTGTACAAACTTCAAGATGAAAAGAAACAACAATTAATGCGTATGCAAATCTGCGACAGTGGGACCGATGCCTTTGTTCCTTGAATCTGGCTGTCACTGGTTTTTAATTAGCCGACTCCCTTCAGCGAGTGTGAATACAAAGCCCTTATCAATGACACAACAGAAACATATGAGGGGACGCACGTGCTAACAAGGGCCTTTAATCAATGGCTGCCACACAGGCACCGGGCAGGGTTTAGCATAGGCTTATTCATGTTAGTGGGCTGTATTGTTGTTGTAATAGTTCAATACATAAATTTGTGTGTGTTTGAGTTTCATGTGTTCCACTCCTGTTTGTCTGTTTTTTCTCTGTTTGAATTCAACAGTTTGCGAAGAAAACATTGGGGGGTGTTTGTGCAATACTTGATGTGGGGATGAAAATAACAATACGCATGGAGAGACCACAGCAGAGGAGCAATATCACCGTAAAACTGCAATTGATAGCACAGGCTTTTATTTGCTTCAATCACTTAACTCAACCGACGTATATTTGAGACAGGCGTCTATATGGGACGGACCTTTAATTCCTTTCACACAAAACTCATCCTCAGCAAAGATGGAAAGTACCATCAAATTGATTGTTTAAAGATCCCATATTGTAAAAAGTGAGATTTTCAGGTCTTTTATATTATAAAGCAGGTTCAAGTGCTTTATAAATACTGTTAAACTATCAAAACGCTCAATATACGGAGAAACACACTCAGCCCATATTCAGAAATTGTGGGTTTGAAACAAGCCGTTAAGATTTCTGTCCATTTGTGATGTCACAAATATACAATATTTAGACCATTACACGGTTTTAAACGTAAACATTCTATATGTGTCCCAGTCTATTTCCTGTTGCAGTGTATGTGAATAACATCAGCTGACAGGAAGTAAACATGGACCCAAACTGTTGCCTAGCAACGCAATTCCGTTGCAATTCCTTTTGAAATGCACTAAAACGGAGTGTTTCAGACAGAAGGGTAAATACAGGTATATTCAGTCAGAGAGTATGAGGAAAATAAAGATTTTTTTGAACATTACAGTATGTAAACATGTTCTAGTAAAAACATAAAATACAAATATGAACCTGAAAATGAGCACAATATGGGACCTTTAAACCAGTATGAAGCTAGCGAATAACATATGACGCATAACGCAGCTCACGCGTTCTGTGCAGTTACAGTTTGAGACAGCAACGTGTTTGTGTGTTTTGGGAGGATTTCTATTTCTTCCCTGTAAAACGCAGGTGAGCATGCGCGGCTAAAAATGGCAGTGTGCCTCTATCAAATATCCAGCACTGTGATCCCCGAGGCGGGAGCGATGCTGCAGCCCATTCCGCTCTCAGCGCGGAGCCCCATTAAGCTTTGGCTCCAATCAAAGATCCTCTCTGTATCAGACTTACTTTATCTCCGAGGGCCCACTCACAGACACAGCGCTCTGACAGCTGATTGATCTCTGGTTTCTTATGCTTTTGCTTCTTCCCCTCGCCCCTCAAGAAAAGACTGGAAATGGACAGATATTGGTACACAGCCGCTTGCTGTATTTCACTTTCTGTGTGTGTTTTTCCATGTGTTTGTGATAAGTGGTCACAATTTTTGTTTTTTGTTTTCAATTGCTATTCCATATCACTCGCCTATATCAATCCATGACTATGGATGAGTTGAAATCTTCAATAACTATGTCTCCATTCTCTCTATTAGGCTATCTATCTGTGTGTGCATATGTGTGTGTTTAATGTGATTGTGTGTGTGTGTGTGTGTGTGTGTGTGTGTGGTTTGGTGGCAGATTGATGTGTTTGTCTCCCCTGTGTTGTTTTCCATCCTTTGTTTCGTGCTGTTGTTTGGACAGGCATAGGCTAGCCGGAGATGGGAATAAATGGGACTGTTAGGAGACATCCGTTATATGCTGACACAAAACCATTATAAAAGAACAACTCCATATGTGTGTGTGTGTGTGTGTTTTCCAGGCACGTACAGTACAGCATGTGTGTGTGATCTCTTGTGGGAAACAAATGTGGGTGGTATGTTTGCTTTCGTGTCAGACTATGTATTTCTTACCTGTGTACGTGTTTGTATATAGATATAAAGGGCTGCCACTGACAATTACTTCCATCATCGATTAGGCTGTTGATTGAGCGCAGAAGTTCATTCTCGTGGCATGAATCTATAAATTGTTTGGTCTACAAAATAGCGACAAGTTCTCAGAGACCAAGGTAATGATTTCAAATTGTAGTTGAAATGATATTCAATTTACAATGATATGATTAAAAAAGTAGGAAATGTGGGCATCTAGGGCTTTATTTTAATGATCATTGTCATTGTAGATTAATTGATCGATTAGTTGTTTGGTCTATAAAATGTTAGAAAATGGTGAAACATGTCGATCAGTGGTTCCCAAAGCCCAAGATGACGTCCTCAAATATCTTGTTTTGTCCACAACTGAAATATACTCAGTTTCCTGTCATAGAGGAGTAAAGAAACCAAAAAGTATTCACATTTAAGAAGCTGGAATCACATAATTTCTTTTTCTTTTTCTTTTTTTTTTAATTACTCAAACCGATTAATCGATTATCAAAATAGTTGGCGATTAATTTAATACCTGACAACTAATCGATTGATGATGAATTGTTGCAGCACTACTGGCATTTCAGAAGCTGGAACCAGAACATTTCTTTAGGGTTGTCAATTGATTCAAATATTTAATCGCGATTAATCGCATGATTGTCCATAGTTAATTGCGATTAATTGCAAATGAATCGCACATTTTCTATCCCTTCAAATGTACCTTAAAGGGAGATTTGTCAAGTATTCAATCCTCTTATCAACATGGGAGTGGACAAATATGCTTGGTTTATGCAAATTTGTGTATATATGTATTATTAGAAATCAATTATCACCACAAAACAATGACAAATATTGTCCAAAAACCCTCACAGATACTGCATTTAGCATAAAAAATAGGCTCATATCATAACATGGCAAACTGAAGCCCAACAGGCAACAACAGCTGTCAGTGTGTCAGTGTGCTGACTTGACTATGACTTGCCCAAAACTGCATGTGATTATCATAAAGTGGGCATGTCTGTAAAGGGGAGACTCGTGGGTACCCATAGAACCCATTTTCATTCACATATCTTTAGGTCAGAGGTCAAGGGATCCCTTTGAAAATGGCCATGACAGTTTTTCCTCGCCAAAATTTAGCTTCAGTTTGGAGCGTTATTTAGCCTGACAAGCTAGTACGACATAGTTGGTACCAATGAATTCCTTAGGTTTTTGTAGATTCATATGATGTCGGCATCTTCACTTTAAAATTGAGCCGGCTACAAACTTAAAACTGCAAAGTGTGTTAAAGTGTTAAAGAAATGAGTGGCATTAAAACTAATTTGCGTTAACGCGTTCTTATTGCGTTAACTTTGACAGCCCTATATATAGTAAATATGTATTAATTGTTACAGCTTAATCTAGTGCTACTTTCACTGCTAGTACCATCGAAAAATCCATGAACATGAACATGTAATACTTGTACTGATAAATTTGATTCTCCTTTTTTTTTTGGAAAAAAGAAAAAAAACATCAAAATATTGTAGGTTGAAAATGCATCACCGAAGAGAAAATCTTGCATTAATGTTATTTAACCCTACTGAAATTACAAAGTATGAGTTTGGTTTAAAACCAATTCATGTTAGAAAGGCTGTGTATTTTTTGTTTAATAGTCCAGAAAATGCTTGGAAGAAAAACACTTCCATGCTCTAGTAGCAAAGCACACCAAAAACATGACATGCCTGTTTCCCTGCAGCAAAGCAAGACCACAACATGCAGCAGGAACCTCTCACATTACTCACAGTTGATCAGAATTGACTGACTGAAGCGATGAGGTTCCTGTTTCCCTGCTGTTTTACTTTCGTATTTCCTCTCCCATACGGCCATAGACACTTCATCCATCACGGATCATTATCAGCACTTTACTAATAGATAATATAGCGCCAACAAACCCTGTAACTGACACACAGTCCATCAGGTTACACCAATTACAGATGACGATATCGATGTAACCATGAAACAGTGTATCAATATTGCCATTTAGCCACCTGGGTTTGACATTCAATCTCCGCCATGTGTAACCTCGCTTCATACTCTAGGCACTCTGGGACATATTCATATATACTCCGAATGGAAGGTCAGTCTGGGGATTTCTCAATAACCTCTCGATCTCAGCAAATAGATTGTAACCCATCAAAGATAGATATTGAAGGGTCTGCAAATTATAATGAAATAGGTGCAATTAAATGTGTAAGGAGGTTATGAGAAATTGAGCACGACACTTACTCTTGGATGGTGAGCAACGCCGCTGACGGGGGGTTTAGCTTTATCTATTCCTTATTATGTCTTTAACTCTTAGCTGCTTCTATTTTCTCTCAGGCTCTATGCACCGTGGCTTATTTTCCTCTCACTCCAGCATTATGTTTTGAGCTTAACAACTGAGAAAATGAATGTCCTCAGCCTTGTAAGGATTCAAAGTGTAGGACTGAAGCATAATAAAAAAAAGGAGCATGTTTGTGTGAGCATATGTGTCCGTTCTGGTGTCGTTTTCCTATTCGTGTTTGTTTGGCGAGGCGCGTAGATGTTGCCGCAGTGCTTTATGACGCTTCATAAAAATAAATGGTCTCCGTCTCACTTCAATTATAATGGTGAAGATGCAAAGGCGCCTCGTTCATTAGTTTGCTTTTGCTGTGGGAGCGGGGGAAGTGGATTTGGTGTATTTAGTATCTGACTGTTGTCCTAAGTAGCAGGGATTATTCTAATGCACTGTCAGTAGCAAGGCCTAGGCCTAATTCCCCTTTCTTTTCCTGATATCCATTACAAAGGATACACTAATAGACCCCTGTATTTCCAGTTCCGTATGTCTCCTAGCCAATCTTGAAATTAAACTGTCAAGTATGGGTCTGAGTATGTGTGCGTAAGCTTCTGCACACTGCACACTGTGTTTGCATATGTGAGTCTACTGAATGTCTTCTCTATATCTAGTAGAAGGTTGATTGTACTGTATGAGCAGCGTTTGAGCCAGGGTTGTCCCGAAAGGGGTTGAAATGGGCCCGTTAGTCCATGCAAAATAATATTCAAATAATTTGAGTTCATATTAAAAATGGTACATTAGATATGTGTTTGTTTTCAATTACATTAAACAATAATTTTAGGGAAATTATAAAATCTAGTAAGGCTAGATGAAAAAGAAAAACAAACCTTTATTTCAGCAAGGCTTGATGTGCTACTGACAGATATTTTGCTTGAAGTCAAGTTCAAAGAACTTGATAATTCATCTGCATCTAGAATAACCAATTATATTGTAGTATAGCTCAGAGATTTAGCGATAATACCTTCATTACTGGGATGCATAAAATTATTTTTTCATCATTATTATCATAACATTCAAAATTAGCTGAAGATATCAGATATCCAAATCAGTGGTTCTCAACCTCTTTTGGTTCTCCCTATCTATTATCCAGGGTCCTTCACGCCCTTCTATCAATTAAAATATAGGCTACTGTTTCCCCTGAATATTAATGCTGATTATTGTTATATCATTAAAAAAACTCATTGAATGCCAAATAACGAAAGATATTCCACACGTTTTCAGTAGAGATAGTCTTGGAAACTAGTCTAGATGGTGAAGTGAATGCCACACAATGTTAAATTTGCCCCACAGTGTTCTTAGGGCTGATAAGGCAGTTCAGTAAAGACAAAATGTAAAAAGCACAGACTCAATGGATTACTAGGCTGAGTAGAGGATCCGTGTGAAGACTCATTACATATTGAAGGAGTATTCTTAATACAAATATGCAATATACCTTCATCCTATGATGATCATGATTTTGCACAGCCTGATCTTCCAGGCCTGGCATAACTCCAAAACAGCACAACTACAGTTAGAACAATAGACAACAGGACGAACAGATCCAGTTGGTCACTGTCTATCCAGTCGGTCGCTTGCTCAGTCCAGTCGGTATGTCACTCAATTTAGTCTGTCGGTCACTCTCGATCCAGTCGGTCGCGCTCTATGCATTCGGTTGCTCTATCCATTCGGTTGCTTTATCCAGTCAGTCGCTCAATCGAGTCGTCGCTTGCTCAGTCCAGTCGGTTGCTCGATCAAGTTTGTCGGTCGCTTGATCCAGTCGGTCGCTTTCTATACAGTCGGTCGCTTTATCCAGTTGGTCGCCTTATCCAATCGGTCGCTCGATCCAGTCGGTCGCTCTCGTTCCAGTCGGTCGCTCTCGTTCCAGTCGGTCGCTCTCTATCCAGTCGGTCGCTCTCTATCCAGTCGGTCGCTCTCTATCCAATCGGTCGGCCAGTCAATCCGGTCGATCGCTCCATCCCGTCGGTCGCTCTCTATCCAGTTGGTTGCTCGATCCAGTCGGTCGTTCTCTATCCAGTCTCCGCTCGGTCTTGTCAGTCGCTCGCTCGGTCCAGTTGGTCTCTCGCTCGGTCCAGTTGGTCGCTCGCTCGATCCAGTCGGTCCAAATAACAGTTTAATTTTGTAGTTTGGCTAAATAATAGCTTAATACAGCTTATAAAATCTAAAAATGAGAAGCCTGTTAACAGCATTGACTCTGCCCTTGGGTTTAAGGTGGACAAAAGAGGTGGAAGGTAGTGACGGGACATTTTATCTTTTAAGAGGGTCATTGGTGCAATTTTGCACTTTGGCTCAAACCCTGTATGAGTATTAAGAATGTGCATTCCAAGCAAAAGTACTATTCCAAAATCACTGGGAATTAGTCGATTATTATTCAAAAATTGCTGCATAACCACCAACACACCAAAATCATGACCCATCCCTAATGGGTATAAAGAAAAACATTGCAGCAGAAAGCCAACGTGTTCACCGTCAGGATGTGTAAAATTTTAATTGGTGTATCATGATACTAGTACAGATATTCAAAGATTTCCACTGGCTAAACAGGAATCTTCATTATTCCAGTTTGTATAATTTAATAGTTGCATCTGTGTATTAAAATTCAACAGGTTAAATGCATAATCTGTCCCATCATTTGCATGGCAGTTGTGTGGTTCACCCTGACCTAACATTAACATTATGGGAAACCTCTTGAACAATGATATGCAGATACAGTACCATCAGCTGATTAATTGTCTTTCAGCTAATGGAGACACGATTTGTGTTTGCTGCCAACCAGCCACAGCAGGTGGTGCACATTGAATATGCATTTTGTAATGTGGTAATGTGGAGTTTAAAAAGGGTAGAGAAAAAGGATAATTATACATTGAACTTCCTGATGGCTGGGAGAAAATACTGAACACTTTATTCAAATCCCAGGGGAACTTTGTGTCACCCCTGGAAAAAGTTCTGTAAATGCTGTGATTGCTTGGTTTGCTGAGCCTGAAATGGTTTATGATTTCACTGTGAGCTTAGGGTATTCAGGTTTTGGGGTTTTGGGTGAGGATTCAGAACTATACTCACTGTGCTTTCTCTGATATTCAGGGAGCCTCAACCTAAGGGAAAAGAAAGGAGAGTGAAGATAAGACTTTAGCTGAGTAAGATGCGCAATGGGAATTTAGCAACTGGTCCACCGTTATCTAAAAGTAACGGACACTTTATACACCCCTAGAATCATGAAGCATCACTTTTTTTTGTGACGCTCACAAAAGGAGAGAAGATGAAAGTTGATGAATGGAGAAAAGGAGAGGGTGTGAAGAAGAGGAAGCGCAAATATGTCTGATATAAAGTTGGGAAAAAGATGTTATTTCGGTCCAGATACAAAGAAAAAAGGCGCAGAAGCCACAATGCAAAGGTTATGATAAGCAGCAGAAAGAAAAACAATGTAGTTTCTGTAGCGAGTGTGAAGTGTTGAGAGTGCAAATGAGTTGTCAGGCCCACAGCACTGTACATATTGGAATTAATGAAGGGAAATGTTCCAGCGGGGCTACACTCATACAATGTGAATAATTAATATGCGAGGTCACAGAGAGACAGGGATTTAGGAGAGGAATCTTTGATGGCTGAATAGATGTGTAGTGTGTGTGTCAGGCCTGTGATGTAGTTACATAATCGCTGAAAGCAGATATGCACAAAACCATATACAAACATACCTCAGCAATTTTGGATGTAAACAACTCAGTTTCTTTAGCAATTTTGTCTTTGCTAAGCAGCTTTAGCATCCTTAGTTTCTGTTGGATACAGCGTTGTAGGCAGGCTCCCATTCATTCCTATGAGAGTTGCTCAGTGGAGCATGAAGCCAAAATGGCTCGACTGCTGAGTGATAAAGTACCCGGATCATCCGGGGATCTTCCGCATCCATTGGGCCCATAGAGCAAGTGCACTAGCGTTTCCTTTAACCCCGTCCTCCAGCTCTCGCTCCAGCCCTCGGTCTGGGTTTCATTCACATGAACGGAGGAAGGGAAACACCTCTGGATTCCGCTATTAGTGCATTTCACTATTTTTAGGACCTAATGATTTCAATAAGGGATATTCAAGTGTTCGTACTGGGAAGTTGATTTACCCCCCAAAAAATATCCTCTGAGTTACGGACGTCTCTTTCCCATTGTAAGTCTATGGGAAAAAGTATTTCTGGGCCCAAAGTCATCACGTGACTGACACGGAAGTTATAGTACCACCGTTTAGCCACTACGGAAATGATCTTCATAGCCCGGTGATTTTCCTGGGGGCTTGCTAAAACTATGTGAGTTGGTTGAAAACTTCAGCAGACTTTTTTTATGTTTTTAGCTGATTCCTTTCAATCAAAAAGCCTAGAAAGGGGCCTTTAATAAGCATCTGATGGCTACATACATGATATGTAGGTAAAAGGCTACATGTCCCAGGCAAAACATTCAAAATTTAAGACAGTATTGTTTGAGTAGCCTATTACAAAGCAGAGGTAGCTCTCCCAAGACTTGATTTAGTTGAATTTATGCTTTAATGTTTGCATTTTCAAACAGTATGCTTTACTTTTACAAGAGAAAAAGGAATTTGAGGATAAGGAATAACTGACGGGTTTGGCAATAATTAGCTAATGCCATGCCCCTCGCCTTTGGAAATTACTACTATGAATAATAAGTTAGTTAGTCAGGCATACTAACAATTTCAGTTTACATTAGAGCAGGTAAACTCCCAGTTTACCACAATTGAATCAAAGTTTCCCCCTCCTTAAATGTGTGTTTTTGGTTTTTGGAAAGGTGATAAATAAAAGACATCACCCTCCAAACTACTGCTGAAGATTGCTCCTATTAGACCTCCACCGTTGCACACCGTTTCGGCAAGTGAGGAGAAGCTTGACAGGCCTGGACAATCGGTAGAGATTGGTGAACTGTCAGTTGAGAAGTGACAGAGTGTGTGTGTTTTTGTACTTGGAAGAAAAGAGAACAATAATCTGAGTCATGATGCTCTCAGAGTCATATTTACCTGAGAGAGAGAGAGAGAAACAGACAAGAGCAAACTTGCAGCAATTGCTAAGTGACCGACTCTGTGGCGGAAAGTTATTTTTGATGGACCAAAAATGAAACATTATCTCGGCTTTAGTGCACAGCCCCTCCTCTGTCGGCCACTTCTGTCTTTTTTTTTTACGTCTTTGTACCTCCACTTTCTCTCTTTCTCTCAAGCCTTAATTCTTATTGACCTGCTGGTTATTGCTCACTGTCACTCATCTCTGGAGTGGGGAACAAAATAAACTGTGACTGCAGGGCTTTTTCCCCCCTCTGTTACAGTCAGCACCACAAAAGACAACATGCTTCCAATCTCTTACACAGGTGCATGGAAGCTTTTCTACTCTAACACGTATGGAAGAGCCCCGGAGTGGCGAACGTTATCTAAAGCATTTGGTCATTATGAACATGGACGGGATATTGTAAAAAGAATTCTGTTGCTCAAGGGAAACGAGAAAATGCATTAGCTAATACAAAAATATCCGTGACATCTGGACACCGAGGGCTAAATGATACGCTTGTGCTAATAACTACAGCAGTACTCATTTATTTCTTTGTCCCCATTCAACAGAAATTGCATTTATTTTTCTAACAACCCATAACTGTGGAAGACTCATTTTTGTATTCCCTGTGTTGCCGATGACAAGATGTAACCGGCACGCAAACGCACCTGTCACGCTGCATCTCCCTGATGTGTTTGTTAGCTGTACTGTGACCTTGAAGCAATAGCAGCCATTGGATACCAGATCTTCAGTGTGGTAAGACGCAGAGACAGTGAGTCTAGAGGTGAACACGTAGGTGGAATCATTTAGATCATCTTTATTGTCATTTTGAATAAAAGAACCATTAGGTAGTCCAGTGTTGATACTGTATGAAACCCTTAAAGGACCAATGTGTAGCATTTTGGGGGGATCTATTGGCAGAAATGGAATGTAATATTAATATGTATGTTTTCTTTCGTGTATAATCACCTGGAAATGAGAATTGTTGTGTTTTTGTGACCTTAGAATGAGCCGTTTATATCTACATTTAGGGAGCAGGTCCTCTTCACTGAGTCCGCCATGTTGTACCACCATGTTTGTACAGTAGCCCAGACTGGACAAACCAAACACTGTTAACTTTTCCTGCTTGGGCCGGAGTCCTCCCGACGCTGTCACTCTCTCTCTCTTGTTTCTCACTTCCGATGTACACATATACTCTAAGCACTGGCTATGCTCCAAATTACCTACGCAACATTCGTGTTTTTGGGTCGGCCACCATAGATCTCCTACACACTTCGGAACGGCTTCAGTTGGTAGTAATCTGCAACCTCACCCCTAGATACAACCAGATCCTGTTCCTTTAACAGAGGTTAATTTTATTAAAATGTATTATTAATTTGTTCATGAGTCCAATTCCTCCCGTTGCAACAATGGACCCCCCAGAGACAAAAAACAAAACAAAAAGTTTTAGTTTACAGTTAGTTTGGTTCGATTGACCTTGGGCTGGTGCTGTCAATCGAACCCTGGTGCTGACCAAACAACTGAACTTGAGACCGCCTGAAGAGTTTGACTCTGGTGCGGTTCGTTTGTGGTGTGAAAGTAAACAAACCAACCACAGGTTTTAATGATAGCAGATATGAGATGTTAGCATGATTTCAGAAGCTAAAGTGCTAATAAATCCATCTGCTGATCGTGAAAACTGTTCAGAAAGCAATCTGTATTTAAGGCCATGTATAGAAGCAAGTCAGTGCGTGTATTTTACCTAATTAAAAGGCAAAAAAGCTTTCAAAACTGCTGTGCTTGTAACCGACTCTGTGTTCTTCAACTCCATTAAAAAGTGTGTGACAGCAACCCCACAGTACGCCGATCATACACGTGTCCGTGAGGTCCCTGACGTTCAGACTATGTGTTCGCTCCAGTCATTTGGGAACGTTAAAGTGCTGCACGAACTTCTGTCACTCACTGGAATTTGATTTCCCCACGTGGGTCCTGATGATGCAGGATGACAATCGCCAAAACTGTCCACTCAAGGAGTTACCAGTCAGTCTGTATATCGTCATGTTTACTCCTCTGGTTGGTTTGTAAAAAGGCAGTGTGAACAGCAACCGGACCAGAACTAAAATGCAACAATATGTAATTTTTTCCCCCTTGGTCTGGACCAAATGAACTGAACTGCAGGTTGTGAAAGCACCCTAACCCCAATATATGTTCCCAAAATGTACCCACATTCCTCAATGCAAAGTTGATGCACACCATTCCAGGGTAGTACAAAATAATGGTCCCTAAAAGTGGCCTAAATCCAGCATCCCTGGTCGACAAATGATGATTAATGGTGCTTCAGCCCAACGTTCAACAGAATGGCACAACTTGTCATGCTAAATGAATGATAATATTTCACTAGTTTTATATTCCGAGACGATTTTAACTGCCTGCTCTGGCCCCAAAGTTAGCTGCCCAAAGTGCTGCTAACTGGAGCTGATTCTCATTCCAAATCGGCCCAAGTCCATATCCTCGAATACTTACCAGCCAAAGTTGGCTTCTATTTGGCCTTCCAGGTTCAGTACACAGCCAAGTGTGCTGCCATTCAGCTGGAATCGTCCCGGGTAGGCTGCCAGCTTCTGAGAGCAGGATGGCACTGCCTCGCAATGATCCTACATGGCCGATAGACAAAGTTCGCTGATAGACAAGTCCCAAAACCTTTTGAATGTGTTCAGTCAAAATATCCCCATTAATGTTTTCACATTTGAAGTCTCAGATGAGTTCAGCTTTGATATTTCTTTTTAACTTTTAAACATCTTAATGGCTGCTGTTTCGATCGGTGTTTGATCACCGATCTAATCTCTAAAATGCAAAAAAAAAAGCGCTTCCTCAAACACACGCTCAAATTCACACATGCATCCGCACGTACTTGTTCAAACATACTTGCATGCACACATAACAATGTCATATTTAAACACATAACTGTCTGAAAGCCAGTGATGGGGGTGCATCATATCTGTTTACACTAGTTAAATATTGATGTTCGAGATCTGTCAGCGGCGTTGGGCTCAGCCCGCCCCTACCTCATCAACTCCCCTCCTTACTAATATATGAACAAATATGATTTATTAATTCCCCCCTAGCTCATCCCAGACTCCAATTGTTTCAAAAGTTTCTGACTGTGTAATTTGCCACCCTTGTTTATCAGCCTGGTTTTGCAACTCGGAACACAATGAGGCACAGAGAAGAATGTCGAGCGCTGTCATGGGAGAGTTCGATAAAATATGCACAAATTACAAAGTGGAGACAATTTTCGTGCTCTTCTCGCTCTCCCACCCCCCCCACACCCCGCCTTCTCATTTCCCTTTTCATCTCTTCATAGCTCGCGTTCCCGCTGATAAGTGTGTGTCTGTGCGCCTGACAGTCAGCGAGCATATGGAGGGTGTGTGTGGTCCTGCCAAGCAATGTAGAAATCACAGACAGGACGGCAGCGCTGTAGCGCATTAGAGTAATCACAGGGAAATTATCGCCCTTAAGTAGCTTTTGGACATCTGCAAGGAGTGCACGGATATTTGTGGATACTGCACACACGCTCACACAGGCGAACCAGCACGCTCAGATACCTGACAGCGAACAGATGGACTCGGCACAACCTGTTACAGACACCCTTCTCCACTTTAAAAGGAGTAATCATAGAAAACTAAAAGTTGGCGCTCCCTCAGGCTAGTCTTTCTAATGAGCACATGAGTAAAGCCTTTTTTTGAATGATGAAAGAAAAAAGGAAGTCAGATGTTTATGAGCCCCGCTTGGAGGTGTAGTCAGTCGCAATCTCCCGACTCATCCTTTGCATGAAGGGTGAAAGAGATGAGCGTTAAATTTGATAGGTGTGTGCTTATACCTTGTGAGAAATAGAGCAACTTTATTCAGGCCTGCTGTTGCCTTGTGCTTAAACCAAACGCCATGTGGCAGTATCTTTTTGTGGGAAGTTGTTGCATATGTATTTGCAGATCATATGCTTTGATTCCAATTCATTAAACTTTTCATCAAACAGAAGATAAGAACACATCAGTCATGTCACAGTAAATTATACTGTAGCTATATTGCAGTACCTCTTTGTTGAACTTTGGAAATCTCTCTCCAGAGGTATGGGCTGTGCTGGATTTTTCTTTTTTTGTGTGCGTGTTCATGGCGTCCTTTTTAGGCGACGTACGTGGTCAGACGTGTCTCGCACTGCCGGTGGCTTTCACAATTGTGCGGCTGTCAGGTCTGTTTTGTGCAGAGGTTTCTAACAAAAAGGAAAAGAGAAAGGATGCGGTGGGTGGGGTGATTATGTGTGTATGTGTGTGTACCATCAAACCGTAAAGTGTCAGCTTGTGTCTGCAGGAAGCCTGGTTTCAGTTTGATGGGGCCCTCCTCTGCCTGTCCCTTCTTCCCTGGTTCTCATTTCACAGGTGGACGAGCACATTAGTTCCAGCCCTAATCCATCACCATGGATCCCGGCTCACATGTCGGGAATGCACACTAGCAACACACATGCGTGCACCCACATTGGTAAACATAGCTGAACACAAATGCACACATACACCAGGGCTATGTCAACTGGGATGTGTGGAAGGTCAATGAAAAAGAAAAAATACTCTCGCAACAGAAGAGAAGGAGAGAGAAGAGCAATCGCACGTCGATGAATCAGATGTTTATCGGGGCTTAGATGTTGGATTTAACATGTCTCAAATTGTCTTGCACTCTATCTCAGCCTCTGCTTCTGCACTACGTAAGCGTTCGCATTGTTGCACACTGCTCTCCACCCACTTACGGATCATTCGAGGTCACTCGCTGCTGGTGGTGGGTCTTCTTTAAGTACAGGGCACCAGCCCCGAGGTGAAATGTTCCATTTTGACATTCATGCCGATCGTCATCTCCGAGAAGCGTCTCAGTAGTGCTGCTTCTATCAAGGATGCTGCATTGTTGTGAGGAAAATGTCAGCAGGAGCCAGGACTGGGGGAAGAAAGGGGAGCGTGACAGAGCATGAACTGTGCTCATGGGTGTTTTGGTTGTCGGTTTTCACTGCCAGATTTTGTCACCTCTGCAATGCACGTTTGCATGAACAAATGTGTGGCTTATGGACCCTTTTTGTTTTGACGAATGTCGACGATTGTCGAAGATCGTGTCATGATTACGTCACGATGTTAGCCTGAGGCAAACAAAAGGAAAGACTGGAGGCTAACACTAGCAGTGGGCAAAGTTACACATCGGAAATGTCATCCTGCTGTTGGGTGCCAGAATCGAGATACATTTGAGATGACAAACTGTAATTCGAGGCTCTAGCGAGCTACAATATCGGCAAAACGTTTCAAAGATGGAAAGTAAATGTTGCTGATAGTTTAGACTTCTACTAACCGCAGGCAATGGCTCACGGCTGCCGTGACCCATTCTCTCCATCTCTGAAACGCTTCGCCAATATTGTACGACTCTCTTTTTGACTGACTTTACTGAAGAATAGTTAACTATAGGCATTTAAAGATTTATACGCCCTTTATTTATCTTTACAGCGCTGCCGGTGGCCACCAGCTTGCTGTTCGGAAGAAATTATCACCAGCCAACAGCCAAATGCTGGTAAACTATGCAAGTGGCTGCTAGATTTGCTTCACTACACCAGCCAAAAAAAAAACAATGGTAATCTATTTAGCGGCTGGTAGATTGTTGAATCCACTAGCCACAGTGGCAGGTGGACAAAAAAGTAAATCTCCAACACTGTTAGCCAGCCTTCTACTCCTCCCGAAGTAGTCTACCAGCGGCGTAGGGCTCGTCCAATCTGGTCCCTTGGTTCACATTGGTTAATGTGAACTTTCTCAACTAACACTCGCGATCCTGGAGAGTGAGTGACAGTACATATTGAGAGAGTATTTTCTTCAGCCATTGTTAAAAAAAACAAGCCAACAATACTTGCTATAGCCAGCGTTAACTAACATGTTCAGAGAATTTTCTATGCCTCAACTTAACCGCTCCGACCACAAAATGTACTAACATGCATACTATTTCTGCATATTTCTCTCTCTCTCCATTTCATGTGGTACCTAAAAGAGCATAAAGCACCCACTCTACCCAGGGGCTAGTGTCCCACTTTTAGTGCTGATGTGCGTTTAACCTCACAATGATGTTATAAACACTCCCTTAACAAAGTATGAAAAAAATCCATCCAACTCCTCTAGCTACCTCTGCCATGGGAGCAATTTACAACTTTCTCATCTCAAGGCTATTTGTTGTGTGTGTGTGTGTGTGTGTGTGTGTGTGTGTGTGTGTGTGTGTGTGTGTGTGTGTGTGTGTGTGTGTGTGTGTGTGTGTGTGTGTGTGTGTGTGTGTGTGTGTGTGTGTGTGTGTGTGTGTGTGTGTGTGTGTGTGTGTGTGTGTGTGTGTGTGTGTGTGTGTGTGTGTGTGTGTGTGTGTGTGTGTGTGTGTGTGTGTGTGTGTGTGTGTGTGTGTGTGTGTGTGTGTGTGTGTGTGTGTGTGTGTGTGTGTGTGTGTGTGAGAGAGAGAATTCATCCTAATTTGCAGCATTTAAAGAAAGGAGAGTAGCGCAGAGAAAACACTGCTGCCCATGACTCTGGCCCACCTACCACATGCTCCGTGCCAACAGACAACCTTCACTGGAACTTAATTAATAAAAGAATGGGGGGTGGGGAGGAGTACTGAGGCAGCTCCAATTAAAAAGCTTTTATGGCTAGCTCATTTTATTCGCCACAGGTTGTTTTCGCTCTGCAGGGTAGAGTACATGCTGGAGAGAAATCAGAGCCAAGCTGTGTATCTTTACTAAATCTGCTTGTTTGTATAGCTCTAGTCTTTGGCAAAATGTCTGCAATATCCTTTGTGTGATACTAGTGTGAGCAACAAAAAGCAGCTGTCTAATGCAGTTCAAAAAAATTGTGTTTGTATAAAAGATGTATGCATCCGACAGTCACAGCCGAACAATTCCACTTGTTTTATCGCTTTTGTCTCTGATGCCACTGCGGCACAATTTGAGCTTTGCAGCTGCATATGTTTGAACACCTCGCTTGCAAAGAAAACTTACCATCCCACACTGTTTAGAATTCAAGTTGAGCCCATTATTTCCTGCGCATGGCTTGGTTTGAGGGAACTGCCTCCGACGTATAACAGTTCACTATAGACGTTACATTATTCAGTTATTCATTATGGCCATTTAGTGTCGAGCATTAGCATGACAGCTGACTTGAGAGCTATACTCAGCCGTTCAACTCAGTGAGACCAGCTCCACCAAAAATGACTCCTTCTTTCTTTCTCCCCTAATGCCGGGCACGAACTACATGAGAATCAACCTGATTTTGGTCCCGATCCCCCCCCCCTCCCGACAACCGTCAGCAAAGCCCTGATTTTTTTGATGGTTCTAAAGATGATCTTTCCAGATATCTTGTGGTGTGAGGTATGTTAAGAGTGTTTTTTTCACATCCCCCAATCTGCTCGGAAGTCCATCCTGGCCGCACTGATTTAAAATGATATATAAATATTAAACATGTTCAATATTCAATATCCTGTTGTTTGTGGGGAACCCCGAGGACAGCCGATGACACAGTCACATTGGAAAGAACAATAGGTAATTGAGAACAAAGCTGACTGAGCAAGGAAGTACAACAACCGCCATCATGGCTTGGTAGCAGCTAATGCAAAATGTGAAGCATAAGGTAGTAGTTAGACAGATCTCAGAAATGGTGGACCAACTTGTTGATTTGTGGCAACAACACAAGTGTTTCTTTAACCCTCTGAGACCCACAATAGACCTGTTTTTGTCTTTTTTTTAGGGGGGGTTCAAGGGGTCTTCAGGGGGAGATAACAGGTCAACAGTAGATGTCACATAGAAGCGGTGTACATCATCTGAAAGCTGGGAACCTGATTCATTTGAGATGCAGCTCAACACTGTGTGTCAAGTTGATTTGGTCATAAATCAGAAATAAACATGAATTAATTAATTCATTCATTCATTCATTATTTAAAAGCCAATATGAGCTTCAGCTTAACCTTATTATATATTTTAACACAGAACAAGATGTCTTCTGCTGCTATGTATTATGTAAAACAAAAACATATTTATCTAATAACTCAGTTTTTTTCAGTTTTGGACAACAATTTGCTCATTATTTTGAATTAATTCCATAACACTATTATTTCCCAGCCAAGTGTTGGCCTATACGCTCGTTATCATTAAGCCCTCCTGCACTCATTGCATATACCAGCCACTTTCACACCACAGCAATACAATACAAAAGGAATTTCACAGTTAATTGTCATATCTTACACACAAGGAAATCTTTTGAACAGACCACTAGGAAAGAAACAACAACATGTTTATTAACCAATTTCAAGCTGTGAGCATATAAGATCATATGGAACCACATTTGTTAATGTGACTTCATCTATGTGGAGGCTTCTGGATCACGACCTGGTGTCTTCATCGGTGCGGGCTGCACTTTTGTAACCAGAGGAAGAATAGCAATTAGGTAGCGGGAGCTAAATTTCATACTTCGATCTGATAAAATGTCAGCCAGTACATCTTTGAGAATACCAATACACGCGGGTCCAATTTTGACACTCTGTGAAAGAAGTTCCAGTGAAAGAGGAGTACATAATTGGGAGGCACTAAAAAAATGCTTTCATATTTAGGATGAGCAGATTTGTTGGAGCTGGATCCCAGAATGAACCAGACATTTATCTACCAAATGAATCATTAGATCAATGATATATCCTTATTTTCATTCATGAAAACCCCACTACAGCCTTGATTTGGTTTCTGTGTTATTCAGCCTACAATGCAAGTCATTCCTCTCAGATTACCGTTTAATAGTGTTGATAAACAGAAGCCACCTGATCTTGGCAATCTGTTTTGTTTTGATCATCAGCTAGCAGGGAAATTTAGATTAATTAGCGACAAATGGCAAAATAAATTGAATGAAACACAGCAATCCGCTTTGTGGCTGAGGAGACGAGGACACAGTGATGGAATGTGTTTGGGCTTCTTTTAGGCACAGATTGTTTGTTTCACCTTATCCTTTAATGATCGTTAATCCATCAGCGCGTTGACGTTTTTCATGGCAGGTGTATCATTATTCTTTCGGTAAGGACTGATACCGCTCTGTTGGTCAGACGGCTGATGTTGCAGCTATAATATCAAATGATTGTATACCTGGATGTAATGCAGTATACAACAACCCTGCCATAAATCCTACCTTTTTCTTGACACCATGACAGCATTTATGATAATACATAGTCTTGTCATTATCTCAATGTAACCTTTACTTTGTAGCAGTCACCCTCCTAATGTTAGGATATTGAATCACGGCCAGAAACGGTAATAACAGAAGAATGTAATCCTCCCACACTAAACTGCCACTTCAAGATAGTAACCGATGCATAGCAGAGGCCGATGTTAAAAATCGGTCAAGTAAAGCACACGCCATCTGCAAGTCTGTTTGGAAGCCCAGCTTCTTTCCATCATCTAATTGTTGGACCAATGGTTATTCACCACAGTTTGTCACTTTCTTTTTTGGCCTGCTGACTTTTTCTGCTAATCGTACTCTTTTTTTCTTACTTATAACTCAACAATCCGTTGGATGGTGGCTGTTGAATTACCCCCCCCCCCCCCCCCGACATGTTTGCTGTGGTCACCTTCCTTCTTGTTCTTTTTGTGTTTTAAGGTAGCTGGTAAATAATTAATTGACGCACTACCGCCACCTATTGCTATGGAGTATTCTTCACTTTTCTCTCAGAACTTTTGTTGTACCCTACCACCTTTGAAAAATAGGGGTGGTGTCTAGAAGGCAATATGCAAATTGTGAAACTCTCGCAAGATGGTTAAGGTTAATCATTGACCTTGAATGGTTAAGGTTAGAGTAGGTCGTTGGGCAGCAAGTCTTGAGAGTTTTTTCAAGTTTTTTCGCAATTTGCGGATTAGGCTGCCACAGCCAAAATGGAAGTTTGCTTTGGCCAACTTGTTTTTTTATGAGAAAGCAGGCTTTTTTTGTACTTTTAAAAGTTACATTTCTTTAATAAGCATTCTTGTTATCCCATTTCTTGCTGCATAGGCCTTTTTTTCACGGAAAACATTTTGACACGTCACAGTAGAAAAGCACAGGGGGCAACAAAGCCACTTAGTTAGGTTTAGGAAAAAACGTCATGCTTGGCCTTAAAATAAGTACGCAAACTAAGTACATAGAAAGAACATAACATAAGTATGGAAAATGTCCCTAAAAAACCCGTTACAAGCTTAACTTACAAAATAAAACACCGGTCTCCTGATTGAAAGTCCTGTGTTTGTTGGACCCATCCACCTCCTGTCCCGTCCGCCATAAGCAATCTTTTTATTCCATGTCACTAACACTGATTGAAGATATCTATGCGGATACATTTGCATTGCAGTCAGACAAATGACACGTCAAAAGCAAGAAGGGCATTGTTATCGTACACTTTAGCGTTGCGCATTATCGTGTCATTCACACGCCGTCTCGCGCGACCGGGTTGGTGAGAAAGGCCTATTGAGAGTTTGAAGTGCTTGTGAGACTCAGAAAAATCTGTTTATTATTGTACAGTAGCATTGAGCCAGTGGGCTTCATGTGACCTGCGTTTTGAACCAAAATCTTCTTTAGACCCAGCACTGTTACTCGGAACTTGTTTTTACCTGAATTTCTTGAGATTATTAAGGGGAGAGTTAGAGTGACATTTAACTTATTCAGCATTTTTTTTTTTCTCAAGCCTGTGGCCAAACATAACTGATTGACTTGGCTATGATCCCATCACGATGCGAGCCAGGTCCAGATGTGGTTTGTCGGATCCAAAAAGGTTCTGTTTCCAATGCATTCTGCTTTTATGTACACCTGGCATTAACATAGTGTTTTAGTGTTGATTGATTTCTTGATTGATTTATTTCATAGCTGGTGGTGGTGCTGTATTGGATTCCATTACGTTAAATGTGTTTGTAATATTACCTGTTTTGCAGCATCAGGATTCTTCCCCAGTGAGTGGCAATAGATGAAACCATTTTTTACTCACTAAGCTTTATTCTTATTGAACTACCCTGAACACATTAGTCACCATTTCCCACAATCCTGACCAAGCTCCATGTTTGTGTTCCTGTTTTGTAAGTGAGTAAACAGCTCTCGAAGAAGAAGTACTGTAAATACCCGCTTTAGGAGCACAATGGTTTGTTCGATACTGAAGATTCCTTGAAATTACTTCCCCTTGTGTCTATCAGGCCTCATAGGCTGTGGATAGCGGTGCGCTCTCTAAATCACATATAGACATTCCAACCCACGGCTATATGAGGATCGATGGCCAGCTCAGGCCTGCTTATCGACTGGGCCTCTCTCTTCTTGTCTCCGTCTGAAGGCTTACAGTAAGGATGGCCTGTCTGCCGCTTCGTGGCCACTCTCAGCTCGCTGTTCAGACATTTGAGACATAATGTCACTGTTGCTGGACTTTATCCAGCCTGAAAAGCAGGACTGCAGCTGAGGAGAGCAGACATCTGGTTGCCAGCCTCCCATTTCAGTGTGAACAGGATTAGGTCCACTGCCTGGAAATTGTTTTATTCCGTCCAACAAACTGCAGATGAGGAATAGGCTGCGAAAGATGCTTGTCATTAACCATCTTAAAAGCTCGCACAGGCGTTGTGAAGATCTTTAGCCATTCTTCGCTGGCTAGCGTTCGTTTCGGCATCTTAAACCAACAGCTTTGGTTCCCATCATTTGCCCCGATGAGACGCTAGAAGCTCCCGATCCATTCATCTAAAACACTGCATCTAAGATACTCTCCGAGGACGTATTTCAGCCAGCCGTCTCAGTCAGCCAGCATTCCTTTTTTATTCAAATTTGGACATCTTTTAAGAACATTTTATGGAAAACTAGAGAGAAATTCCCCAAATGGTGATATAAGATGGGTTTTGTGTTTAATGCGTTGTCATCGAAGCTCAGCAGAAGTCAGAAACTCTGAATTCAAACCGCCTCCTCTGCCACCACAGAGAGCATATTGGACTTTTTCAGCTGAGCAGAGTTTGATGGGATAAAAACCAACCCCTGTGCCTATAGGCTCTGTGTGTTGGTGGGTCTGACGTACACCTGTCATCCCCAACTTTCCCTCAATGAAAGAAATATCACACTGCCGTGTACAACGCTGCCTAACGTTAGCAGTGTTCAAAATGAACGGCGGTATCATAGCGTGACACGCCTTGTTACTTATTTAAAGAGGACCTCTTATGCTTTTGTGCTTTTTTCCCTTTCCATTAGTGTGTTGTATACTTTTTTGTGCATGTAAAACGTCTGCAAAGTTGCAAAGCCCAAAGTACACACCGAAGGGAGTTAACCTCCCCCACGGAAACACTGCTCCCGAACTACCTGAAACGCCTTGCTTAAAGTCCCGCCTTTTCTTCTGTAACGTGGTGATGTCACCAAGTAACACATCTGCATAACACCTGCCTATAGCGGCTATTGGCACACCCTCAAACAAAGCTAGTTAGAGGTTTTTAGACAGAAGCTGAATAAAGGGTCTACAGCACAGCCGGTTAGAGGATAATGGTGTTTTCTGAACAATAAAGCTTGTAAACATGTTTTAGTGTAAACCTAAAATACAAGTATGTACCTAGAAAAAAAGCATAATAGGTCCACTTTAAGAAGGTGACGTGTTCTCTGACTGAAGTTACTGAGAAGTGCAGTCAGCACAAGGCGAGTTATGGCCTGGCCCCTATAGCTTCTACCGGTTGAAGGCAAAACTGTTACTGAAGCCATTTACTTTTTTATTCATAGCAGAAGACTTCATTTTGTGAGGTATTTCTGATTCAGTATTAGAAATAAAAAAAATATGGGAATAATTGATTTATTAAAGTCACACTTTCATTATCAAAAAAACAATATTGAATGTTGTGATATTATGTTTTGTGAAACTAAATCGATTCTCAAAACAATGTATTGATTTTTAACCAATAATTTACAGGCAAAAATTAACTTGGTCATTACTTTATTTAATTTGCAAAGATACGCACCCATCTCAGTGTATGTGCCCTCTCAAAGTAGTGCTATATGGTGTTTTATGTTACAGGGACAAATGCAGATCCCACTGTTCTTGATTGCATAAAAGTTTTTTTTACTCTGATTATATCCATATGGTGGTGTGTTCTTTATACTATGACAGTTTTCCTGAAAAAAAAATCACAATATATCGCCTCACTTACAGTATCACAATTTATTGAATCCCCTGTATCATGATACATATCATATCGCCAGATTCTTGCCAATACACAGCCCTTCCTGCTTGCCACTTTTTGTGCAAAAACCCCAGGATATGGCTCATCACAACATGATAATCAAACTGCATTAAATGCATCCCCCCACATGAAGAACAGACAATATTTGTATCAGTCTGCTGGGCACAACACACACACACACACACACACACACACACGACACACAACACTAAATCTCTCTGTTGCATTGCAGACTGGGAAATTAGTGTCACAGCTGTGGCGAAAACAAGACGGTGGCCGAGGAGCGAACGGAGGCAGCTGGTTGACGGGAAGCCAAGCAGACGTGCACACATGCACCGGATTGTTATTTCTAGGTTACATTTACTTCAATTTGTTCTCATTGCACTGGAAGGTTGAGCCGGCGTAGTGGCTGCTGCCTGCTGGTCATTTTCCCTCTCTCAATTTTTGTTGTTTGGGAGACTCTTGGCTGACTAAGTGCTCCAAATGGATGCCGCCTCCTGCCAGCTTCTCTCTGTCTTCGTTCAATCTCGCAGCTTTTAAGTGTTATGAAGTCGGAGCGGGTAGACAATAGATGTTGGGAGATGAGTGCCGGATAGAGCACGATCACTGAGAGCGTAGTTAATGGCTACAGAACAACTTAAAAATACGACCTTTAAGTTCACCAGCTGGGGTTTGTGAAAGACGGGACGGGTTTTCACGGATCTGGCTGGATGTTTGTGAGAACTGGATAAGGAGATTAACTGCCAATCATAACACGTGTATTTTCTACTCCATAAACTTAAAGCGAAGGCCGTTCTGCGGTCACCACACATCTGTGCATGTTTATGAGTCCTGGAATCACTTCGCTCTCTTATTTTGGGGGGGAGACGGTGGAGGAGGAGGCGAGCTGGAGAGGAGCTAAAAGTTAAACTGCATTCTGATATTTTTTTTTTTTTTTACTTCCTGTCTGTGTTCCTCTGTGACGGGCTGGCAGCTGCTGCCAATGCAGGCTTCTAGTTCAGCAAACATCTGGGCGTCCCAGACCTCCCTCGCCTGCTAAATGTGTGCAAAAAAAGAGAGAAGCAGAGAGGGACAAGCTGCATAATAACGCTGGTCTAAAGGTGAAGGATAAAAATATGGCAGAGAGGAAGGAAGGTGAAAACAGAGGAAAGGAACCCGCTTCAGGCATATCTTATAATACGATCGGCAGAGGAATTAAGGAAATATGTAAAAATGTACCGCATACTGATTTCCCTGAACGTTCTTTTGACTAATTTATGTTACTAGTGATTTTTTATTTTTTTTTGATACCATCATGTCTTCATTTAGACGTCCGCACACAACTCAAATAGACACTTCGTATTGATCAGGCTTTTTATTTTCTGTTTTTCGTCTTATCTACTCCGCAGCCTGAATCATCCAGCGCATATTCCAGGTGGTTCACATATCTGCATGACGCTATTCTTCCATACTTGATTGGATTTTGTTATCTCTGTAATTGTTTTAATCAGCCAATCACAATTAGCCTCCAGGAAAATATAGACAGAGAGAGGCAGAGAGAGAGAAAGAGAGAGAGAGAGAGAGAGAGAGGGCATCAGTTCATTACTGATGGAGCGTATCTCTGCAGTACTTTATTTTCATTCTGATAAATTAAAGAAAATGGGCCAAATGCAAACTTAGTTTACCTGAGGTCAGTTTGTAATGAGACACTGAAGGCTTATTTTTTGGACGATGCATTCACGGCCAAGCTGTCAGTCCGTCAGGCGTCTGGCATCTACTTTCTCAACCAAAAGGCCGCCTTGAATATGAGCGCTCACTAGGAATGTAAAGTAGAAAATACTGAACAATTTAAGACTTGAGAGACTAACTGACCATGCACTTTTTATTTTCTTCTTCTTCTTCTTCTTCTTCTTCTTCTTCTTCTTCTTCTTCTTCTTCTTCTTCTTCTTCTTCTTCTTCTTCTTCTTCTTCTTCTTCTTATTCTTATTCTTATTCTTCTTCTTCTTCTTCTTCTTCTTTGTCTCGGAGGTGCTGTTACCTGAGCCAGTTCGCTGCCCTTCTGCAAAGTAAACCGTTTTTGTTGAAATGCACAGAGGGAGAGTAATTATTGCAAAGTTTTAATTTGTGAAAACTGCAAGCATATACCCACATGAACTTGGCAATTTTTCATCACAGCATGATGGTATGCAAATCACTCCACCGCTGATGGGTACAGTCACCTGTTCTGAATAGATAATTAACTCTATCAGGACCTAAAAGTTGCCATTTCAGAAAGGTGAAGGGGGCACAGAGATATAGAAAACTTCAAAACGTGTCAGCTTATTAGGCTGTTCCATGGAAAGAATGTGTCTAATACACAAGAGCTTAATATGTTACTTTCTTTCAGCTGCACATAATATTCAGTTTGAATTATTTTCTTTTTGTTTGAAGCTTAAATATCCTGTTGGCGGAAGTTATGCTTGGTCTGAGGCTATAATCCATCACTGTAGACTCTGCCTGTTTAAGCAACATTTGTTTTTTTGTGATACTTCATTGATCCCCAAAGGAGAGAATTCGTGTTTTTGAGTCTCCTGTTTTCCAAAAGGGATTAAATGGACTGAGAGATACAGTATTAGCAAGACTTACTCATTGTTTCCCAGTCTTTTATTCCAAATTACATGGCGAGGCATACGAGAGAAAATATGGCAAGTACATGCATTCCAAAAATTCCTCGCAGCAAATTCACAATGATTGAATAATCAACTACTTTTGGCATTTGGCTCACTTAAACACTTTTTTGTTAAGTGCTTGTCCGTGTTAAACCATAAAGTAAAAGCTCTGTCTCCATTTACTCCCTGCATATGTTGTTATATTTCACAAAGTAGTGCCCCGACACTGATTTGGTTGCATTTTTGCTAATCCAGTGATAAAGTTTTACAGCATTATATTTTATTTCAACTGTACATTAGGGTTATTGCTTGCTTGCTGTGGATGCCAACATCAGAGGTCTGTTGGCATCTCTGCTTTACTGAGTACCAGACTGTGAGTGAAACTGATCTGTAAACAGCTGAGAATGATCCACCTCTTCTCGGTGAATCCCTGAAACATACAGTCGCCTCAATCAAGTTTTTTCACTATACTTTTTTTCTTCTTTTTTAGATCCATTTACAACTAAGTTTTGGTGCATGGTAGTGGCACTTTTTTTTTTTAAAGCTTCACATCTTGCCAAGTTTAATTAGGAAGTGCTCAGTGACTCAAATGTCACTGTACTCTACACAAGATCTTTATCATCAAATGCAACCGGATGCAAAATATGACAAAACACCTCCAGATTGTGCAGCCTTAACCTTTGTGAAATGAGTACAAAGCCATGCGATGCAAAAGTGTCATGTTTTGTTGGCGCACTGCATGTGTAAAGCTCTTACATTTGCACATATGTAGGTTTTTCGTTGTAACCTTGACATCAACAACTAGAGATGTCATCGACGAGTCATCAGCATTTTCACAAACGTACACTTTTTCTTCACTTTCATCTTTTTCTTCGTGGTGCTGATGGGTGATTTTGAACTGTCTTGAATACTTAAAAAATGCAAAATGTTTCTAAATATGGACCACTGCAGCACAAGACCGCCAGTGGCTATGGGCAGTGTTGGGCTCAGCCTACCCAAAAGTGCGTCTCGCCCATCCAATCAAAGATTTTAGGAAACATTTGTATACCTCCACACTGATGACAGCTGTGGCCGGAGGCATTGGGTTGTCCGTTCGTCCGGACCATTCTTGTGAATTCCATATGTCAGGAACCTCTTGAGGGAATTTCTTCAAATTTGGCACAAATGTCGGCTTGGACTCAAAGATGAACTGATTACATTTTGGTGGTGAAAGGTCAATGTAGTTTTCTTTGGTCAGCCAATGGAAAAATAGCACAGAAAATGCCAGTAGCGTTTCTAATTTTCTGATTGGGTTGGCAGCTTAGAGCCTACCTCCAAACTCACCCACTGCCCACCCCCTCTTCCTGTCATGTTCAGGCACAAACACAGACCATCCGCTGCACAGAGTGTCTCTCGGAGGATTGGATGTACTTTTTCTCGAAAGTTTACCCCTTCTCTCAGTTTGTGAATGCTGTGCTGCTAGCGAAAGCTCATAGTTTGACCTATATTCCATTCCATTCATTTACTTTATCCACAGCGACATACAACACTTGCTGTGCAATGTATCATTTTTTTTGCTGCTTCGGCCTCCAGCTAGTTGATGTAGTTGTTTTCTTTGCACTTTTCAGTTGGGGGTTGACTACGACTACCTTCTAGTTTTGTAAATATTGGCTATGGTGAGAAGTCACATTTTATTAGGTTTTAATTTCATTTGAGAACTAAACTCATCATGAAAGTAAATGTTATAGAGTTGATGATGTTAAAATCTGGATGAAGGACATTTGTATTTTATCTGAGGGTAAATCCATCTGCCCTCCACTGACTCAAATCATAAGGTAGCAGCAAACTGCTTCACAACCTTCCAGTTTCCCTGCTTCAAAATTTTCTTTATAATTCAGTGTATGCTATAATACAATAGAATATAATTCTTCTTTATTAATACCCAATGGGGAAATTAATATTTTATATTTAACCCATCCAAACACCCCATACACAAACAAAGGCATAAGCTGAAGAAGCCTGAGGGCACAATGGGTTGAGCTTGCATCTGTTGTTGACTCTGACAACCCTCTGGTTGCCAGCTGCCATTTTGCCAGATTGTTGTGCCCTCTGGCCAGGGATTCGGACCAGCAACCTTCGGTTTACCAGTCTGCTTCTCTTACCTCTGGACTATACCGCACTAACAACCTGTTATTTCTACCAACCCACCTCAATGTAGCAGGCTAAAACAAGCCCTGTAATAGCGTAATGTGTCTGTAGTTTTAGTCTGTAGTTTTAGTGAGGACATTTTGTTCCAATAAAAAACAGATAAAACTCATGTCTATAAGACATAATTGGCCTTTTTCACAGCAGTCATTGAACTTGCCATAGCAGGAAAAGCACATGTGTTACTAATAACATTAATAATGGCTCTGATTTATTCAAGTTGCCCAGGTAGCGTTGAAGAAAAAAAAGTAAATTAAAAAAAAAAGTATTCCACAAGAAGTAGATGCTCTAACTTGTATGACATATTGAAGTAAGGTGAACAAAAAAATAATTAAAAAAAAACATTAGCAGGTGAAGTTGCAGTGGCGTGCGGTGAATGTGAAGAGGTCTGATAGCAAAGCCTGTTCACACTTTGCCAAATGCTGCCTTTCTTTTTGATCACAAAGCCTCTATTCTGACTTTGACAAAATGCCAGTTTTAATTTCAGTTGAAGTAGACTGCCAATTTTAGCCTCAAGTCTTGACAATGAAGTCCACGTTAATTAATCTTAATCTTTAAAGATCCCCCCAGACATGTGTTAAGACTTATACAGATACTCTGTTGTGAATAAATTGAATTTATGTATGAAAATATCAATAAACTAGTTAACATGATAGAAATACTCATTGAAAAATGTGTTTTTTTGCACCTATGGGTATATGTACCTTTATCCATATCTGTTTACGGGTCATTGTAGAATAAAGTAATTGTTTTGTCCTTCAAGTCATGTGACTGAAGTCCCTAAGTGTAATACAAATATAATATATAGACAGACAGGTTCAAATTGAGATACATTCACAGCAGCAGCAGCAATGCTGTGAATCAAACTGTATCTTGTATAAAGAAAAAATTAACCTCAGATTGATTTGATTATTGTCAGAATAGGCTCCTATTTTAGCAGTGACATAGGAAATGTTGGAGATCAGTAAAACAGTAGTAATGATCCTGGTGTCACGTTTGTAGAATAGGCCCTTTTCACAGCAGCTATTTTGACGTTGCAGGCTAACCACAGGTGTAATTGATAATATTAATTATGGTCCTGTTCTATTCAATGTGTCACAGCCATTCCAGCGAGCCAGCATGCACAATACCATGGCGCTGGCCCACCTAAATGGGACGGGGCCATAATTAATGTAATTAATTAAACCTGTGTTTAAAGCTGCAGTTGAGCCAATGTGATAAAAAATTAGTTTTATAAAACTGTCACTATATCCTGACAGTAGTGCATGAGACAGATAATTTGTGAAAAAAATGTTCATGTTCTTCTGTGTCCTCCTGTACTCCTAAAATTATTTGCAAGTCTCTACTGTGCCTGAACAGAAACGATCAATCACAGCCGAGCTGGAGCCGGCCAGTCTCTGGGCAGCTGACGAACTCTGATCAAACGGTCAAACTAGGCAGCCCTGACCGAATATGAATCAATATTCTGTTCCTGTAATGCCTATATCTTGCCTCAAATGTTTTCAGAAACATATTTTAGTAATGTTTAGCTGTAAAATGATAAAGTTTGTTACCTAACCGCCATGATGAAAACACTCAAGCCAAAACCAAGCACCGCAAGCGAGCAAACTTTGTCATTTTATAGAAACAGAATCTTGATTCATATTTGTTCAACGCTGCCTAGTTTGACAGTTTGATCGCAGTTTGCAGGCTTCGCGAGCAGTGATTGACAGCTGCTGTAGAGGATCCAGCTCGGCACTGATTGGTTGTTTTCCTCTCGTCTGTGAAACCTTGCAAAAGCCATTATGAGCACAGGAGGACGCAGATGAACCTGCTTTATTCAGATAACCTGTCTCATGCACTAGTGTGAGGTTATAGTGACCGTTATTATACAAATAACCTTCTTTTTTTTTAGCATATTTGCTCAAAGTCACCAACTTCAGCTTTAACCTGCAATGACATTTCAAAATAGGTGCCTGGAAAAGGACCTATTGATCCACATGTATAAGAATATCAATACTAAGTGTTTGATTAACATTTTGTGAGACCGAGACTGGCACTCGTGCTGCTCTACAGAAGGACATGTCGTTATTTGCAGTTCTCTACCTGAATACACGATTCCACTCAAATTTGAATAGCCTGTCTTTTGTCAAGGGTGAAAGCTGAGCACTTGTTGAACATTGTTGAGCAAATGGACGTGTTGTATAGCTGATATTATTAATGAGGAAAAAAAGAAAATGAATCACACATTTTTTTACATATTCAAAATGTACCTTAAAGGGAGATTTGTCAAGTATTTAATACTCTTATCAACATGGGAGTGGACAAATGTGCTTGCTTAATGCAAATGTATGTTTATACTTATTATTGGAAATCAATTAACAACACAAAATAATGACAAATATTGTCCAGAAACCCTCACAGGTACTGTATTTAGCATAAAAAATATGCTCAAATCATAACATGGCAAACTCAAGGACTGCTAGTATGACAACATGGTTGGTACCAATGGATTCCTTAGGTTTTCTAGTTTCATATTACGTGCCCTCTACAAGTTACAAATCACAAGTTGCGTTATTGCGTTGAAGAAATTGGTGACATTGAAACAAAGTTAAGCAATTGTGTTAACTTTGACAGCCCTAGTTTAAATCTAATAGTGTGATTTACCACCATTAAGTAGCCAATAGTCCATTCAGTAATGACCAGGCAGAAAGGTGTGTTAGGGGCCTTTAAGTCTCCCTCTTTACTGCGATATAGCAGAATAGCCAAGGATTAAAAGCATCAACTCAACCCCACCGGCCCCATGCCAATTACAGAGAGCTATAAAGGCCTATTTGCTCACTTACTGCAGTGTAGACAATGCTTGGTATCTATCTCTCTCTGTCTGCCATCGCTCCTTTTATTGAATATTGTGAGCCTTGTACTTTGAAACTTTGTGTTTTCCCCATCTCACACAATCTAGTGAGATTGGCTGAGTTTCTTCATAGCTAGAAATCTCACACCATCTCTAGGAAAAAAAGAAAGCAGAAGGAGATGTTCAGAGAGATATCAAAGGTAGAGATAGTGTTTGAAAGGATTTGGGGGTAGGAGGGAGGAAAGTGCTTGCGAAGACAAATGCTCTTGTTTGTCCGTTCTTTCTCAGATTCAATCAGGTCTATATCATAGCTGCGGGGTCATATAGTCTGCTTTATCATTTCAGAGGGAAACAGACTTTTTCTCATCTTTCTCCCAACTACTACTCCTCCTCCTCCCATGTGTCAACGCCCAGAAACAGGGATGTGCGCAATTATGCAGCCCCTCACAGTTCTTCCTCTTTGCAAACTGAGAGACGGATCAATGAAGACACACAAGATCACAAGAGAGGATGGAGGTTGGGGGGTGTTGGTCGGCTCAGATATGGATCAGCTTTAACTTGGCATGTACCAAATGAATGCCAGAGGGGGTTATTGGGGATGGAGAACCCCAGGCGATAAATCAATCCTTGCCAAGCATGCATACTGCAATCGGGAACGGGCGTGCGAGGTAGGGGGACAAGGTGGTGAAAAAGAAAATCGATCAACCCGAGATGATCTGAGAGGAAAGATTTTCTCCGTTTTGCTCTCCTCATTTGTTACACTCTGACATGAATGGACACGTATATGCTGTAACACACAAAAAAACACAGCAGGTAAATAGAGAAATCTCTGTGTGTAGGCTGTGGTTCTGTATCGTGTGTGTGTCTACATGTGGTACAAAGTCAACATGAGACTAGATCAGATGGTGTGTGTGTGTAGTACACAGTCTACATGAGTCCAGATAGGGAAGGGAGGAGAAAGCCATTAGAGATAGGAGCCTTGGTCTGAGGCTGCGTCTAATGCACGGCTACTCAGCCAGTCAACCAAAGCCTGCTTATCATGCCACGGATACGCACACTCACACACACACACACATACAATTTTTTCCCCAGGCTATCCACCCAGCCTCTTTGTTAACAAATATATAAAAGGCAGGAAGGCATTCCCTTAAATCGGACGCAGGAAAACACCGAAACACGAGTTTGCAGTTCAAGCGTGCAAAACAAGTTGAACTGAGGTTATTTATGGAGATTTTTCCCAACTCAATTTCCATTGTTATATTCACCAGATTAAAGTATTTAAAGCAGATGTGGTGATAAACATAGCATTTTTAAGAGAAACTATTATTTAATTATTCTAAAATAAAAAAAATAATTCCATTTATTATATTTTTAAGTTATGACCTTTAACATTTTCATCATATCAATCCTTATTTGTAATATGATGTATTCCCTGCAGTTTTTTTCCACAATAGCAGTTTATTATATTTCCATTCTGTCATTGCTTCTCCATATAGTAGTTTTTATTGTCAGTGTTTGCCTTTCCAATGTTGGATTCAATTTACATACCCATGCACAAAAAATAATGACGGGATAATACCCCTCAACACATCCCAGTGATGGCAGCCAAAATCGGGCTAGTTTATTTGGCCCGACTCCTGGGGCTTCATTCATCCCGAGTTTTAACCAAGTTGCGGTCCAATTTATTTCTTCTGGCGTCCTAATTTGGGTCGATGCTGGGCCAGGTTATTTTTGATTTGTTCATGTCATCACCACACAAGAACAAACAGTCTATATTGCCCGCAATGCAACTCAACCACCAACATTTTGGTTGGAAATTCGGGTGTGTTATGCTAGTGGCAGCTAATGTAGCATCGAGCTGCTATAGCCTCAAGCCGAGATGATGAGCTGCTACAGGGTTCTTGTGGACTGCCGTTTTGAAGCCTCTAGTTTGGCATTTTTGTCCGTCACCATCTTGGTTTCTTTTGGAACCAGAAGTGATACGCTAAGCACAACTGAACGCTGAATAAAACATTTTTAGGCAACCAAAATATAAATATTAACTTTCATGAACTGAAAACACACTGTGAAAGGGTTAAAGTTGTTATACAAAAACACGGACAACTCCCAGACTGGACAACGCCGTGGTAGCGACCTGTCAATCACAAGATAGCCACGCCCTAAAGCATACCCTGCTTCATGGTTTATTTGACTCTAAATGGGACCGTAATTTACTAAATGAACATCATGCTGTATTGAAGAAGACTTGAAACTAGCAATTGAGACCATAAACTCATGTTTACAATGTTTACTGAGGTAATAAATCAAGTGAGAAGTAGGCTCATTTTCTCATAGACTTCTAAACAATCAGACTTCTTTTTGCAACCAGAGGAGTCGCCCCCTGCTGGCTATTAGAAATAATGCATGTTTAAGCGCATCTGCATTGGCTCCACTTTTCAGACCCGGACCTCAAGTGACATCATCAAGGTATTTTATGTCATGACAATTAGCATTATTATAGTGACTTAAGCTATATCGCTACATGTAGCCTGGCTTTGTGCCATGCATGAGAGCCCCCCCCCCCTGCTGACAGGTTGATATGTACTGCCCGCCATTTATTGATGTGGCCCAAAGCCCATCCTTAAGCTGCTCTCTGAGATAGTGTCGCCTGGGATGGAGGGGTTGAGGGTGGAGTGGTGGTTGGGAGGAGATAAGCCAACGTTGCACACGAGTGCTTTGTTTATGATGAAGTGGTCCAGGCAATTACATTAGAGGCACGACGAGAGCCCTCGTCTCTCTCTCTCTCTCTCTCTCTCTCTGCTTCTCTCTTTCTCGGTGACTCTTTGTCACCCCGCTCACACTCCCAATGCCTCATGCGTCACTGCCAAGCGAAATGTAAGGAGACACCTCTCAAACCTTATCGGACCAGCGGTCAAGGACGGTAACTTTTGTGCCCGTCCGCCTTTTTATAATGCCTGGCATGGCTCACCGAACGAGGGAGGAAGATTCACGGCATGACACCGGTCAGCCCCAGCACCTGCACACGGCGTCCCTCTGTCGAGAGTATCTGTTCACTCTTTTATTGGAGGCCGTGATTTAGGAGGAGTAATTGACTGGAAATGGACTAGCGCAGGTGAGATGTTTTATGGCCCAAGTGTCGGCTAACTGCACAGGATTCTCACTTGACGGAGGAATGAGGAGAGAGTGCTGCAGCACACAAACAAATCTAAAGCCTTAAGAAGGAATTAAATGGCGTATCGAGTCTTACAATCTCCTTTTTTTTACGCAAACAAAATAAATTGCAGTGAAACAAGTGAAATTATTTCAACCCACTGGCACATTTCATCATTTTTTTTTACCAGAGCGAGAGAAAGAAAAAAGTGATTTGAAGCTTGAATACTGCATTTAATTACTTGTTAAGATTGAGATATGCAATATGATCACTCAATAATGTAATCCCCCTGCAGGAGCGTCTGTGTTTTTACGCCTCGTATTTTTGCATCAAGATTAAACGACGTCTGCAACTCAATACTTTATTATATGTGTTTATTATATTCTTTTATTATATCCTGCTTCTTTTTGTGGAAGTAGTTTCATTAAAAAATGATGGCGACGACAACAAAACATGTTCCGATGCATTATGAAAGCAAACGGATCATGCTGCATGTTTTTTTTCTTCAGACTGTCAGCCAGATGTCAACAGTATCAACTTTTTTTTTTTTCGCTTTCACATCTGGGTTCGAAACTTCTCCCAGCTCATTAAACAGTTACAAATAGGGATATAATTGGTTCTAAAACCCACATCCTCATTATGCGGCACGGCGGAGGCGCAGCAGCAGCGGAAGACAGCAACAAACACAAAACTTGCAGCCGTCCAGATGGACAGTGTGGCTTAATGTTGTCATGTCACGGGGTCCATATGCTCTTCAGTGTGTGATTTCCGTTGGTTTAGTTGCTTAGCGTCGGGGAAGACTCCTCAGAAGCAGAGAGAAACGAGATGCAGGGGAGTGTTGCTGCCCACAGGGAAACAGGCTTTGACATATGTGGAAGCACATAGCTCCTTTGGGGGGCGGTGGAGGGAGAGGAGAGGAGTGGAGCGGAGAGAGACTCCTCGGAGCTGTGGGGAGAAGGGTGTGATCATTCTGTCATCGAGAATTACTGTCATAATGCACACGCGCGCACACACACACAGCAAAGTACACACGGCGACGAATGGACGAATGTGTACAAACACATAACGCGTCGAAATGCTGATGTATGATATGTCGTGGCAGCCCTCGCGTACGCCTCCGCATGCACCTGTACACCGGTGACGGCAGCCCCCTTAGGTGGAGCCCTGTGGGGCCTGCCATTTCCTGCACCAGCACCTGTCACCTGGATCATGCACAAGAAATGAAACAAGCCAACAACCTCTGCTCTCGCTCCGCGCTGTTCTTGCTCCCGCTCTCTCTCTCTTTTTCCCTCCCACTCCCACTCTTTTTTTCATTCCCAGGCGTGTCAAGCCAGCCAGTTATGATAATTCTGCACCTATAGAGACATGCTCGCTTTGCCTGTGGAGTCGCCGATTGCTGCCGTTTCCCAGCTAAGCTCCCGGAAGCTTGGCCCCGGCTGTGAAACTGTCAAAAGGAAATACCTCAATTCGGGGTCTTTTTTACGACTGACGATACAAGAGTCGCACATTTGGAGAATAGCCTGAACAGTGAATTGAATGAATAGTATTGGGCAAGGTACATGACGAATGTAATCCAATCTGACCATCTGAAAACTTAACTCAGTCCACATTCTTTTATAAACTGTGACTTTTACACATGATGTGACCAGTTTAGCATTTTAAATTGGATTGCATCCACTTGTTACACCTCGCAACAAACTACACAATAGCATTTCAGTAAGTGACAACACTAGCGAGTTCATGCTGGTGACGCACTGATGTGAATTTGACACATTTGTGCAGAGTGCTGACCTGCCTCAGGCTTTTCTCTCATGAACATAATGTCACAGCTATCAGCTGCATTTACCTACTGAGAGACGGCATCTGTGAGCCATTGAACCTGAACTACTGGATATATCACACATTGTATAAACCTTGTTATAAAAACAATCGACTTTTACATCAAGCAGACATGGGGCAATAAAAGGCGTATGAAAGACACGGTAATGCGCGAGGCTTTTAGCGTGCAATACGAACGACTTTCTTGCTTTTGGCGTGTCATTTGTATGCCATGTAGTCTTTACCTGGACTGCTTATGGAGGGGAGGTGGATGGGTCTCCAACAAACATGACTTACAACCAGTCATCAACTTTTTTTGTAAGTTACATTAGTGTCATTTAGCATGTTTTCTAGTGATGTTAGTTGTGGGCAACTTCCTGGTCTGAGAAGTGAAGCCAATGCAGAAGTGCCTTAAACTTGCATTCTTTCTAACAGCCAGCAGGGGGCGACACCTCTGGTTGCAACAAGAAGTCTGAGTTCATAGAAGTCTATGAGAAAATGAGCCTACTTCTCACTTGATTTATTACCTCAGTAAACATTGTAAACATGAGTTTATGGTCTCAATCTCTAGTTTCAAGTCTTCTTCAATACAGCATGATGTTCATTTCGTAAATTATGGTCCCATTCAGAGTCAAATAGACCATAAAGCAGGGTATGCTTTAGGGCGTGGTTACCTTGTGATTGACAGGTCGCTACCACAGCGTTGTCCAGTCTGGGTGTTGTCCGTGTTTTCGTCTTACAACTTTAACCCTTTCACAATGTGTTTTCAGTTCATGAAAGTTAATATTTACATTTTGGTTGCCTAAAAAAATGTCTTATTCAGCGTTCAGTTGTGCTTAGCTCCACCCTCTCGTATCACTTCTGGTTCCAAAAAACCAAGATAGTGACGGACAAAAATGCGGTGCGTTGGTCGGTCTGGGTGTTGTCCGTGTTTTTGTCTTACAACTTTAACCCTTTCACAGCGTGTTTTCAGTTCATGAAAGTTAATTATAACCTTTTTGGTAGCCTGAAATATTCAGTATTCATGTAATAGCCCCACCCTCTCGTGTCACTCTGATTGATCAAACTTTAGTTTTAATTTTTTAGCTCTGATTTTGTCTCCTTTAACTCGGCAACTTCTCCACTGAACACACAGAAGAACTGATATCAACCTTCCCTGCAACTCTTGGTGAAACAGCAAAGTACTCAACTCCTAAAATGTCATCAGTAGCTGCGTTGTAATTATTGAATTTCAAATTGTAATCCCTTACATGACTCATGACTAAAAAAAGCCGTTGGGCAGTGACGCTGGTAATGCGTCACTGCCCAACAATAAATGTGAGCAAACAAACGTGCGAATATGTGTGTATGGTCCGAAGTGACTGAGTGGAGAATTAACAAAAACTATATTAGTAGATGTGTGTGTGTGTTTGTGCAAAGACAAGCCAGAAAGTGCTTTCAGAAGCACAGATGGGTGCATTAGCACACAGCGGGAGCTTATGTTTTATTTTTTCACAGCGATGATTCTTCGCGGGGGGTTCAGATATAATTATTTCAGATGCAGTTTTGTTTGGACTCCTCAGTGGGAAGAGATTGTAATTCTTGGAGTAAATGGCTGCTGACAGATTTTCGAAATTTTTAATTTTTTTTTAAAGGAAGGGAAGAGAGTGATGACTGCAGTTAGAGGCCTCGCTGTCCATTATTAAAGGTCACAAAGTGTCACAGAGAAAGCTTTAACACCACTGTGACAGCACTCTACTCTCTCATTCCTCTCCCTCTCTATGCGGTCTTCCATCTATCTGTTTCCTGTCCAGAGGAACATCCCGAGCTGTGATCTCTAAATTCCCATCCCGCCATCAAGCATGGATCAATCCCCTCCATAAACTGCTGTCTGTCTTCTACTCCCCCTGCATTTTCCGAGCCTGTTTATCTCTCCTCATGCATCATTCCTCATCATTCTCTCCATGCTGCCAGTACCTCCCCTTTACCATCATCTTCCCCCCCTTCCTGCTGCATCTCCTTCCTCTCTCTGTTTCCCTCCCGGGTCTGCTCCACCTCCTCTCTTTTCTGCATCCTTTTTTTTTTTTTCTCCCCTCGTTGTGCATCTGTCTTCTGTTTCTCTCTCTTTCAGTACAACTCACCATCAATTCAGCAAACTTTATTGGCATGAATGTCATAAAAATCTTTCCTAATTATTTGCTAAAATGCCAAGACCTCCAAGAAGGATTCTCTAAAAAGGAGATATTCTTGTACCAGGAGAAAAACAAAACTAACCACATTAGTAAATAAATCTCTCTCTTGTGTCTCCGTCTGCAGTTGGTTTTTATGTGGCCGGCGATGGCAGGGGTTCAAGCTGTGATGGAGTGCCAAGATGAAGGCTCCGTCATCATTATTATTATTCATGATTTAGACGCATAAAACAAGTCCTTCCAGAAGTAAACAGGACATGCCCGCGGTAAAGAGAAGCCTCGGCCCCGTCGGCTATAAATTGCCTTCGCAAAAGGACACTTTGATATTCCGAGCTTTATTAGGATGCCCTTTCTTTTGGCATTGTAAGAGAAAGTAAACTGCCATTCGGACTTAGATTTAAAGCCCTTAGGTGGTGGAAAAAAAAGTTGTGCAGATATGGGAGACGATAGAAGACAGATAGGGCAGAGTTTACAGTGAAAGATGGCAATAAATCAGCCTGTAAATAGATGATCTCTTGCTTGTCGGAAAGGATAAGTCATAATGACTTTGACCATATTTGATTAAAAATAGACTCAATGCGCAAGTCAATAAAAGTGTATGAAAATATGTTGACAAGTACATGCCTTTTTTTTCTTCTTCTCTTTTTGACTCGCTGTTTCATCACTCCAATCTCCCGCATAGTCAGAGAGCGACAGGGAAGATGAGAGCAAATGGAAAATGAATAAGCAGCATCTCGTATTTATTTTGGTAGGAAACAGAGCTCAGGAGAGATGGTAGACAGAGGGTTGCCAAATAACAAAAGGGACAAAGGGATGTAGAAATGAAATGCAACTGTTTCGCATATTGATAAAAAGAAAAAAAAAAAAAAGAAGCCCAACAGTACCAGTCAGAAATATCGAGCTGCTCATTAGTTGAACCGTATCCAGCAGCTCCTAGTGATTTTCTTGACACTTTCCCGCTCACCAGTAGATATGGATGGATGATTAAAACAGATGACGGGTTAACTTAATGGCATGAAAAACAAATGGATTCTGCTCTGGTGGATTTTTTTTCATCGACCAAAAAAAGAAAGGGATGACTTGGCTAATGAGCTGCTAAATAATAGAAGGACTGTATTTTTCATTTGGTTCGAGTCACCGTGGCCTTTTAAGGTGCATTCCCCCGACGGGTTCGAGCGTTTAGAAAACAAAGATCCGAGGTCGAAAGAGGGTATTGACAATGTGTCTGGGAAGAGACGCGGATACACTGTGAGATCTCTGCTCAATCCACCCCGTCTCCAGGTATCAATAGCAAAATGTCCTCAGGGAACCCCACTTAGATCAAACTCTGCTTTAGAGCTTTCTATACTGCAACACTTTGTACACTATTGGGTGGTAGCTTGAATTAAGGTAAGGCTTACATGGAATCCTCAGTTTAAATGCATGCTTTGTGAATACTGTGATGATCTCACTACGGATATAACACATGAAGATGCAACATACACAAGCATATACATTAACGATTCTAATTCCAATTAGCATTTTGTCTTTATCAATTATTATAAAATCATTAGTCAGTTAATCGTAAACTGAATTACTTAAAGCTGCTAAATGATCAATATTATTTTATCAATAATGGTCGAAACTGACAGAGAATTATCACCCGACTCTGCAGGTCCTCTACAGAGCTTTTTAGTAGCTTTTACTGTAGATCATCGTCGTGTTTTTTCAGCCCGTAACCGTTCTCATAACTCAGTTTTTGGCCGTAACAGGCAGCTGCTTGTTTAACAAATCCACTCCTCACTACCTGCTAACAGCAGACACACACAGTTAGCGAATAGCTGGTGAACATAGTAAAGCATTTAGCAGCTAAAGAACCAGATATTTCCCTCAGGAGTTGGTGGACACCAAAACAGAGCTAAATTTAGACTGGATATTAAATTTAAATTAATCAAGTGGCCAGAAACACGACTCCAAATGAATGGTAATGTTGCTCCGTAATGTAAACTAACCTAGCTCACAGTAGCTAACTTCATTTCTGAACTCAGTTACCATTGGTGGAAAATAACAAAGTGCATTTACTCAAGCACTCTACTGGAGTATACATTTTAGGAATTTTTACTTTACTTAAATATTTGAATCTTATGCTACTTTATACTTCTACTCCACTACACCTTTAGATGCAAATATTGTACTTTTTACTCCGCTACATTTATCTGACAGCTTTAATTACTAGTTATTTTGCAGATTCAGGTTATATACAATACAAAATTCAATCAATCAATCAATAAATCAATAAATCAATTCAATAATAATAATAATAAAAAATCAATAAGGCATTATTGGTCCCCAGGGGGAAATTCATAAGCTATCCAGCAGTATGCAAAGTTGTATGTGTGTGTGTGTATATATATATATATATATAATTATATATATATATTAAAATTAGCTCCACATTTACCAGCTGCAACGTTAAAGTGATGTACACATTAATGCATCAATAATTATAAATAATAATATATATTATTATGCAATAAAACATATTTGTTTATCAAAACAAAATGTTGTTTTCTCGTCATATTTTAATAGCAAAACACCCTAAAAGGCTTAATTTGCGTATTCAAAGTCACTAAAATTGTACCCCTGACCTGATTTCAGTTTGGTATCTCCTCACTTTTTTCAATACTCTAAAGCTTGCAAGTCTGACAGATGGCCATATGAGTTCAAAATATAAGCAGATTACGCTGCACAACTTCCAGACTTCATATAATGGCATGAATTAACATGCTGGGCAGATCTAGAACTTCAACCCTATTTTCATATATCAACAAAAAGTGAGCAAATTACTTGTTACCGTTAGACCGATCTACCGACAACAGGTTTCCATTTTACTGGATTTAATTAAGATAATAAATGGCTTATTAGAACAGGGTGAGTTGAGGGCTGATCAATGGCATCCCTAATATAAATCAAATGTATTTAACAGCCATATAGGAAGCACTTATAGAAGTGTACTGAAAATATGAAAGTGATAAACTGTGTGTCTCGTTGAGCATGTGTACTGCACCTGTATGAACTACACCTGACATTGAGCGGCGTAGCGGTCGGGATGGAGAAGGTTGGAGAGTGATAGATCAGCACCGAGAAGAAAAGGAGAGGTGAGAAGCAGATTTCAGCTAAAGGTGTGTGTGAGGAGGAGATCAGGACAGAGAGGATGAAAGAGTGAGGTGTCATGTGGGTGTGTGAGAGGGAGAAAGAGAGAGAGGGTATAGGTCCCTTAGGAGCTTTCTGCTGTCTTGCAATGCAGGGGGCAGGGATGAAAGAATAAAAGTAGATTTACACCACAAGAACAAGAACTTTTTCTTCTTTTTTTTTTTTTTACGCTGCACGCATCATCGTGTATGTGACCTTGCGTGTTATAACATTTTAAAAGAAGAACACCAAAGACACGATGAGGGAAAAGACTGTAAAATAGATCTATCTAAAAGCTGTGCATGCTATTCTGGTGACTATACTCAGTCAGGATTAATCAGAGCTTCCTGTGGCTAATACCATGCATCACCTTCTGTAATCAGGGAAAGAGAGAAGACGGACGGACCAGATTGCAGCAGGCCTTTTACGGTCATAAACAAGAATAAAAATGATGCCGTTTAGGCTGTGTAATTTCCCCTGGCTTCCATCGGCGGAGAAAGTTTTACTGCAGAATTGAAAACAGGAAGAGAACCGCAGAAGTAACGGCAGTGACCTCGACCTTTCGTACACATTTAAAAACCTCTGCACATACACTCACTTAAACATTCCACTGCATCCCAGTGTGCCTCCTTGGAAAGATGTTTTCCCCCATGCATTGTCATAAAACCTGCAATTACATTATTTAATGAGGGTCAGCCGGACAGTATGTAAGCATGTGTGAGCATCAGTGTTACTTTATGATTCCCTTTGAACGCATGATTATTGACCACCTCACAGGCCCATAAAGGTGATCACGTTCCCCATAACACCTGCGTCTGCTCAATAAGCAATGTGTCTTTTATAGGGAACATATGCTCCTTTTCACGTTCATACTTTTTTGGGGTGGTTTCTAGAACATGTTTACCTGCTTTAATGTTCAAACAGGACTTGGACAATATATGGCTGGACCGTGTATGATCAGTCTGTGAATTTGTGGCTAAATTGTTCTACAAATTGTCAGTGGTTATGTCTATAATGTTAAATCCAGCAGTACATGTCCACCATGTGCTTCTCCACTCAACAGGCCGTGCAAGCAGTGACGTACCCTCTTGTGGAAAGCACCTGATTGGTCCCTGGTTTTCTGCTTGCCGTTTCAAACAGGAAACAACATAGCACCCCGCTCGTAAACTTTCTGTTATTCCGTCTAAACAATCCACCAAAATCTACTTCCGAAAACATTTTAAGTGAAGAGTAGGCTATGTTACTGCTGAATATTGTTATATTTTAGAACTAGGTCACCTAGTTTGACAGCTTGGTCCAAGTTTTGTGAGCCGTACACGTCACGCTGGACGGGTTCTTCTGCATAAAGAACTGCTCCCGCCTTTTCATTTTGAAAGCGCAACAGCCAATGAGGAAACTCCAATACTCAGCCAACCAATCGTGTAATTTCATCACTGTCACTCACTCACTCAGTGACTTTGTAGGGCTGGCCCCATTCCCCTAGGAAGTGAGCTGGGCTTTGAAGCAAATTTTTCCATATTGGCTTAAAGGTGGAATTACAACTTCCGTCAGCAGATGATTTTTTTTTTTTTAGGTAAATCAACTTCCCAATACGAACACTTGAATAGCCCTTATTTAAATCATTACGTCCTAAAAGTTGTAAAATGCACTAATAGCCGAATCCAGAGTTATTTCCCTTCCTCCGTTCATGTGAATGAGACCCAGACCGCGGCTGGGAGGCGGGGTTAAAGGAAACGCTAATGCGCCTGCTTTATGGGCCCAATGGATGCAGAAGATCGCCGGATGATCCGGGTACTTTATTACTCGGCAGTCAAGCCATTTTGGCTTCATGCGCCTCTGAGTAACTCTCATAGGAATGAACAGGAACCCGCCTCCAACACTGTATCCACTTCTCTTTATACATCCATGGCTGGCCCTCTGCAGTCAAGCCAAAAACACATTATTTTTCTCATACTGTCTGTCTGAATATACCTGTAGTCACCCTCTGTCTGAAATGCTCCATTTTAGCGCCTGTCTCTTTAAATCCCCCTCCCGAAAAAGCCTAGTCTGCTCTGATTGGCTTGCGGGAAAAATATGGTGCACCTTTGCAAAGGTGGTTCTCAAGTCGTGGGTGATGAGCCTGCATGTGACATAGGAAGGTGAGCCAAATCTGAATGGCATGTTGAATCACATGTTTTCTGATCCCGGCAGCCCACAAAAAGCTGAATGGGTTGACATTTGTCAATAATATTTCCCCTTTAATATACCTTCCAGCTTTTCTAGGCTGTGTCTCGCCCTCAGCCGCAAGCCATTTGTTCCTTCTATACATCTCACTCAAACAGGAGGAAATAGCGCCTTTGTCGGGGACTATTTTCAGCCATGGAATAGTTGCACTGGTGAGTATTTACAGCATCGTGATTCACTCAAATTAAACTACAGTGCCCATGTTCATTGTAATAAAGGAACATGTCAGCCGGTGCAACACCGCGGCTAATTGATGTTTTTTTGGAAAACAACGGAGCTCTATGGCACAGAGGAATAAGCTAAATAAGGCTTTGGCTACACAGCCAATGCTTGTTAGTAGAATCAAGAGGTGGTTTTAGTCCTTTTGAAGGATTTCAAAAGACTTTTCTTTCAAAATATAGAACACAATCGGCTACAAGAGCTTTTATTACACATCTATCTTATAGATCTTGTGGATTCGACTCAGTGTTCCAGATAATCCAACATCCAATACATCCGACTTGACATTTGGAAGTGCCTGAAAACAACACGGACAAGGATGCCTCACATTTGCCGCCACAATCCCTCGCCTTATGTTACCTTACATTAAAAATGATCCCAATGACTCCCACACTGTGTGATACGGTAATCTGTATTGGCACATACCACGAGTTGAAGTATCAGAACAGCTATTGTCAGATCCGTTCATCTCTAAAGGCCTTTACAGACGGGGGACGTGACAAATAAAGGTCACGAAAATGTTAAATAGCTGTCTGCAAATATTATATATCTAGGGCTTTTATTATGAAAGGTAAAAACGGAAGGAGTGGATCTGGTCTGCGCTGCCTTTGTCAAGGTTGAAAGGTGTAATAAAGTTTGCCGTTTTGGTTCGGAGTACAGATCCTCCATGTCATTGTTTCGTAAATATAGGTGCAACTCAACCCGTTCCTGGTTGATGCTTTTATTCGCGGTTCAAAAGCTCAGAAAATTCGACCTTGTTTTTAAAGTGTCCCTTTTTGGCCACGTAATATTGACGTTCTATGTGAAGTGTTCATGACCAAAACAACAGTTCTAAAAATATATTGATGTGTGAATTAATTGCACAAGAAAAACGTCCCTGGTGTGTAAAGACATTTATTGGAAACTTTCCCATCCGTACCGTCCATCCCACATGACATGAACGCAGAATTGCTGATTCTCATTTATTTTTCTCATTATCATATTTTTTTTTAACATTTATTAATTATGCATTAAAGTTTACATGTAATTAGATGTAAAATAAATTAAAATTAGGAAGGTTTTTTAACAAACCTTACAATAACTATCTCACCCCCAAAAAAGTTGATGTAGTGTTTTATTGAATTTAAAATTTCAGACAGTTGTGTTGTGTCCGATTAAACTGTTGTCAGGCCATTAAATAGGCGTTATTCGTTGCTATAAGCACCATAGATATGGGTCATTAGGGGTGTCACGGGTTAGACCGTGCCCTGTAAAGTAAGATGCAATGCACACACACTGTAACGCCACCTCCATCATAATATATTAAATCAAGCCGGCTTGGAGGTGTCGGGGTTAAGTGTTACTGTAGCATCAGTACTTCTAAATGTCGGGAGACCCGCCGACAAAGTAATCAATTTCTTAATGGGGGTCATAGTGATACAAAGTAAAAATGTATTATGAATTACACACAGGCATAAGTATTAATATTGAACATTTCCATTTATTGTAAAATGGATATGCAGTAAATTGTTTGTCACCCTTTCTTCTCTGCTGTAGATGCGCTCCTTGGTTTAGACCTGGACTGCCGAAACCGAACAGGAGCGTACCAATAGCTTATGTAAGGGGGGTTCCCAGAGAAGGTACCAAGTACAGTAGAGTTGGAGGGGTGTTTGGGGGGGTTGATAATAGGCAAGGTAATTTTAATTAGTTTGAATAATTACTTGCCTCAAAATGTTATATTAAATGGTTTATAATTTAATTCTAAATTATGTCCTATTTTTTGGACTGGATATTATTATGCTGTTGTTTGATTGATTATTAATTATGATTTGTTTTACTTAGTAGGATCCAGCTTCATAAAAGAGGAGGCTGGAATACCTGGAGGAGGGGTCAGTGGAGAGCAAACCTCTGATGAGAGACAAGCCATATTGTAGAGCCGCAAGGGCCCAACATTTAAAGGGGCATAGCCTATGCTGTATCTTGATATATATTTTTGTCATTTTGCTTATATTTTTCATTATTTTGGAAGAACCTGTTTCCTGGATGCCAGGCCTGCACTGTACCTATTTTTGCACTGGATTGTTGGTTTCCACTAAGTGTTAATAAATACACCTGGACTGCTTAACTGGAATTTTTCTCAGTTTTTACGCCTTAGCCACTCGGCCTACTACACCTACTAGTAGGTTTTATCATCTATTCACATGGTCGATCATCGAAAGAAGGTATAAAAGGAAACGACAGCGACCTCTAGCGACCGTAGTAATAATGACAGGAGCAGAAGCGGAAGTCAGGCGCTGCAGTATAGACAGAACTGAAACATGGGGTGAAATATGGGGGTCAGGGGCGATAGATGGGACACAAAACACAGGATTTTCACCCAGTAGACTGGGGTTTGCATCCCATGTGAAACCAACAATGTGTAGTTGTCTTTGTGTTCAGAAGTGTTAAGTTTCACTTTCACTTTTGAAACATAGTTATTTTAAGTCAAAACACAACGTTTTTCCCTAAACTTAACCAAGTAGTTTTGTTGCCTAAACCAAAAGAAGCTGTTTTGTTTGTGTTCAAAATGTAAGGTTTCGTGCAGTTTTACAACATGTTAGAACGTGTTTCTTCTACAACATAGTAGGCGTAGTAGACCCCTATTGACCCACATCTATGGTGCTTATAGTGACCGATAACGCCTGTTTAATGGCCTGATAACAGTTTAATCGGGTAATGGTCTGCTTCCCCACTGACTACCTTTTTACAATATAAAAAGCCACGTTAACAAGGCTACCATAAAGTATTCCACTGCTTTTAGCTGCCTCCGGTGGTCGTGTGACCCTCGCCTATCAAGTGGCCCCTCAAGCGTCACCCTTCTCTCTATCCCAGGGCAAAGCATGCGTGTCACAATGGGTGGTAGTGTGTGTTATTAACAGCACGGGAGCTTTGGAGAGGGGTCACTAGTGAAACACATAGGGTCATGTCAGACCGTCCATGCATTAGGCCGTTGCCGGGGTCTGTGCTGGAGTGTGTGCGTGTGGCCCTTTCCAAGGGGTGACTAGGTTTCTGAAAAGCATGGAAAACACAGTGACAGGGTTACACTGAGGAGGAGAGAGGGTCATGTGCCACGCAGAGCATATGTGTGGGGGTGAACATGTTTTGAATGTGACACGTGCGACAGTGCGAGGACGGGTGAGGCGAGGTGATCCATACCAGGTGTCACGTCGTCTCTGATAAAGCAGGCATGAGAGATCGCTGAGCTCTCCCACCCCCCGGGAGCGCCGGGTATATTAATATCCACAGAGCAGCAGCCGTACCAACATAGCACGGATCCAAGACTCCCGAGTCCCACATAATATTTTACTGAACTTGTGTGGAGGCTTTAAGTTATCTGTTACGAAACAGCCTACACATACACAGCACACTGACACCAAATGTGTTTTTTACAACTGCAGGGCATACAATATAGATGTGGAGATGGAGTAGCTCTTCATCCTTCTCATTTCGCTTTTTTTTTTTTTTCTCTTGCCCTAGTACAGATCTCTACATTTCTCCTCTCCCGCAGTCTGACTTGCTCCCTGGTTGGAAATTCAAGTAAACAGATTTTTCATGGGAGCGGAGGTTGCTCAGTTTTTATTCATAGGCAGAATATTACAGTTTATTTCTGCTTTAAATGAAATAATTCGTCAAACGCTTTCATTAGTAGGAGGCTCATTTGATTGCTCCAGCCACAGCAGTTGATTGCTCCAATGACAAGTGCCATTTATTCTGTGATAAAGTAGGTAACGTTTGGGCTTTTTTTTATGTAGCTGGTGAGGCTGTTCTCAATGCGAAAGAGTATTGATCCCTTAAGTAATAACCACACCTGCTAAAGGAATTAATAGATAACAAACTTTTCAGACAGGACTAACAAGTGTATGTCTGATGAGAGGGTCTCTGATTGGTTTTCTGCTCCTGCCACAGGTGTATCTGGAAAGCTGAACAGCAGCATTTTTATGAAGACAGATGATAGACAAAAGGCAGACAGATGGATGAAGTCAAATGATCCATCTGGAAAAGAAGTAAAGTTGCAAAGCAAAACTAGTGTTTTGCCACAAAAAAACATGCACTGAAAATGTCTATGTGGTTGCTGTTGCCTGTCAAGCTTCACATTGTCTCGTGTCACTAAAAGGAGCATCTCTAATATTTCTCCAAATACCTTTTTTCTTCCTTTTAATAATACAAAACTATTGACAATATATTAAATAATTATTATATTATGTAGATTTCTTTATTCATGCTTTTTATTGTTTCATTAAGAAAAATAACTACAACAAACTAACCCATAAAAAAATAAAGGAACATGTATAATAATAATATGTATAATAACAGATAGTAACTGGAAATTGAATACAAAATATTCAAAAACAAGGGAGGACATAAATGATAATAATAATAATAATAATAATAATAATAATAATAATAACTAGAAGAAGAAAAATAAAATAAAATAGAAAAATAAAAAAATAGATAAATGTATAAATTATAGAATAAAAAAAATAAAATTAAGATTAGAATGCATGACAATTATTTGTAGATAAAAACACTTGCATAAATTAATTATATTTGAATTATTATTATTATTATTAATAATATTAATAATTATAATAATAATGGAATATGAATAAAGACAAATAAATAAATGAATAAAATAAAGTTACACACCAGATTCCCAACTATATAGATTGTTTTTGACGACAATAAGAGAAGACTAAAATTAATTAATGTGACTTTAAGGTAGTTTTGTTATAGAAATTTCAACCTTAAAGATGAATACAATCCTAAGATGTCTAGTGGGACGGTGAGCTATCCTGCACAGGTGACTATAGGTGCATCACACTGACCATGTGGTGGTGAGGGATTTCCCCAGTGGTTCACTATCTAACAAATACTGGGCTGTGTGAGTGGAAACATTCAGGCCCGTAATGAGTCAGATCAATCACCCTGCACCGTCTACAAGCCGGGGCTCAGCTGAAATTAGCCAAGCTGAAATTCTCAAACGGAAAGGAATTGAGCCAGAGTCCATGGAGACACATGAGTTAACCCACCAACCGCTACATGACTACTGACACTACAAGAGATTAGCCAGGACGAGAGCTTGACATTATGTTGCTTCCTCTGAGCATTCTCTGAGCATCCTCCCGCTGCTCTTTCTCTCCTCTTTTTTTCCTCTTTTTTTTTCTCCTTCCTTTTCCTCTCAGTGTTTCTTTATCTGTCTGTGCCCACCGCTGCCTCAGACAAAACAAATCTTACACTTACATCTCTCGCCCTCATGCCTGGTGCCTTTTCTCTCCTTCTCCTCTTTTCCTTCACCCTCCTTTTCCATGCCTTTTTCATGATGTATTTTTCTCCTCTTGCTGAGTTATGTCTGCTCGCATCGTGACCTTTTTTGTTTTGCCAGAGTCCTCCAACAATAGCATGACAAATAGCTGATATAGGGAAGTAGATATTCTCTCGCTCAGAGGTTTGGACCTGGTTAAAATTACTTTCATGCGGAATTACTTCAACCATCTATCCAAATTCCTCCTCTGCAAGTACAAATAGGCCTGTATATATGCAGGCTGCGTATGCACACCGCCTCATTAGGTCATGCAATATAGAAGACAGGAGGGAAATGGGAATGTGAGTTAGTAGCGTTGTGTGTCTCTGTGTATGAGTTTGCTGTTTTATTTTTTATCTCACCTGCCTTTGATGCCAAAATAAGCAAAGTATATGTATCATTATGTCAGAGGTGATGGGTTGAATAGAGGTGTTGGTCTTTTTTTTTCTTCATATATTAGGATATTAGGCAAAATTAATGTATTAAATTATTAAATTAATGCAAATTCCTTATAATGCCACCAATTTCTTTAACGCAACTTGCGATTTCTAGGATGTAGCGTGCTCAGTTTTAAAGCTAGAGTGAAGATGCTGCTACACATCAACAGAATGTTATATATATATATACATATATATATATATATATTACACATCGACAGAAAATTAATCAACAACAATTTTGTCATTTATCAAGCAAAAAATTTCAAAAAAAAAATGATGGCCCTAATATATATATATATGTGTGTGTATTAGTGTGTTTGTGTCTGTAACTAAGTATTATGGTTGGTTGAACAAATCATGATGAGCATTTCTCACAATTTCTTACAAAATCAGGGACTAAACGATGAATCAAAAAATAACAATCAACAGATTAATTAATAATGGAACTCAACACGAGTTGCTGCCCTAATCATAAATCACATTTCATTCATTCGGCATGTGTTTTTGCCCAAATGTACATTTAACTTCCATAGTAACAAGAGCTAGACGTCATCAAGAAGTAGTTTAACATATATATCAAGCACTTAAACTGAAGCTCTGGAAACATTTTGCGTTGTTTGTGTGAGTGTGATACACAAGTGTCTATAGTTATGGTGTGAATACAGTACATGCATGGAGATAATTGATACATTTGTAGGATAAAAGTTCTGACCAGGTATTTATTTACACCATGGTTGGACTCTCTCTTTAGTCGATAACAAGGAGAGATTGGATCAGCTCAAGACGGAGGTGCAGAGAGAAAGCTTTCCTTTACCCACCAACTCCCCGTCTCTTATCAGATGGGCAGGAGGTGAGGCCTTGACATTATCAAGTAAAATGGCTGGGAGCGATACTACCTGGATAAGGGCGCAGATAGAGGTGCCGGGACATCATGAGAGAAGAATCCGGCTGGAGAAAACAGCAGTAAAGACTCATTTGATCCATCTATACCTTGATAGTATAAGAGTAGCACTGAACAGTCATACTTATCACATTCTGATGGAAAAGTTGGTCAGAAAAACATACACGAGTTCTGTCACTGCCAACTTTCTTCTTAAGCTTCTTCTTTCATACGATGGCCACAGCACTTGAGAGTGATTATTCATGTGATTTATGCTAGTTTTGCAGATTGAGTCCATAGACCATTGAGGTAAACAGTCAAGCATTAGCAATTCCAGAAGCTGTTTACATGGAAGAGCACAGCGATGCGTGTTGAGCTCATGCATACTGCTGAATAAATTCAAAGATTAGGTTGACAAGTGTTTGCCAATGATAGACGTGCATTGTAAGGATGTGGAGAGAGCTATAAGTGTGTGTGTATGTGGGTGCATGTGTATACAAAAGTGTGCATCAATGATATTAATGAGTGTATTCAAAAGATGGAGTTAAATCGCTGGGGCAGGCAGACAGCAGAGGATCTCGTCAGCATGTCAAAGACATACACAAGCAGCGGAGAGAAAAAGTGTCACTCAAAACCCCCCCTCCAACAATTAAGTGGTTGAGACGGCGGTGGTAATGCTGTCAGGCAAGTGAGGGTTTCTGTAATGCTACTTAATTAATCTCTGCAAATCAAATCGATGGTAATTTTGCCGGCATAGCAATCAGATTTGGGGCTTCACACTGTGACACGATATCCAGCTTGCGAGCTGAATGGGCTCGTTTTTCACAGCAATCAAACAAGCTCGTCCATATGCTCACGGCGCGTCTGAAAGAGGGAGATGGACGATAGAGGGATGGATGGATGGAAAGACGAGAAGCATGTGGTGAGCACGAGGGGAATGTGGTGGGAAAGAAGATTGTCATACAGCAGTATAGTGGGTGGGGGTGTAAATATAACCAGTGTCATCACAAGACAATATTATATTGATTATCTGGACAACGATACGACATTTGCTGTTATCACAAAGTCTGCCACGATGCAATTTTGATTCGATGCAATTCAGGGGCCTGCGATTGATATGAGACAATATCATATGCCCATTTAACACAATCAGTTACATTTATTTCAACTCACAAAAAGCAACTAAAATAATATATTATTTTTAATAAAACCAAAAAAAAAAATAGACCTGCTGGTTAATGCTTGTGAGCCTGTCAATAAAATGAGAATAGCTGGTCCACCGTAACAGCCCGCCTTAAGTGAGCCTGAGCTGAAGTACTTGTTAACTTCAGGGCTAACCCTCTTCACTTTAACCAGCAGGTAGCAAGCAAGACACAGGTACTTAGCTTGGGTCTTGAGGAGCTGTAGCATTTATTCACTGACAATTAACTGTAACTTACACACACTGTAACACACTTTAGGAATGAAGTGCGCTTGGAAGGAGATGGTAAAACTGACGTGCCAATTGGGAATTTTAAAATAAAGGCGTATCTTAAAGATGATGATATGTATCAAAGTTTTCACTTTGCATTGATGCCATTGGATCATTGATCATTGAATCGATCCAGATCGATGGATCGTTACACCCCAAGTAGTGGGTGGATGTATTGCGCCTTGTTTCTACGCAGTTTGGATTTGTGTCAGTAATTCGGCATAGTATACGGAGTACGCACCCTAGTATTCAAATCATCTTAACGGATGGATAGAAACGCCTCCGCAGAAATGGGAGAGACGTTTTTTTATCTCTTTTTTGCCGTACAGTCTTGTGGAAATGTACAAAAAACAAAGATGCATGGCAACGAATAAGTGAGGAGGTTGGCCTGCCAGATGTGTAGACAGTTTTGTGAAATATTTTGAAGACGTATGAACCACTATGCAAGCACTTTATATGTTACACAGCTAGCATGCTACCAATTTGAGCTAAATATGCCATTGAACTTTTCACTTATAGTAAGTAGAACTTCAGTAAATGTTTGTATTCCTCCACTGTCCTGCATCACATCAGCTCGTTTAGCCATTCGCTCCCTAACATGATGTAATTCCTTGGGCCTTTTTTACAGTTTGATTTTTTTCAGAGGCAGTTTTTATAGAAGACACTTTTTTTTCACCTACCTTAGAATGAATTACAAAAAAAGTATATGGTTGCAAAATCAGTCAGAGAGCAATTAAGTAATAGTCCTTAGAACTGAAACATTTCTAAGACATAACTGCCTATAGGGAAAAAAAAGGAAATGACAGAGTCATTTTGTTCGGTTCAGAATTATACGTTTCCAACACCAGGAAATTACAATCACTCCAGTTATCTTGCAGTGTTTGAAAGGCTTTCTAAATAAGAATCAAAGAAGCGGTGAAGGTCCGCAGAGGGGTCACCGAAAAATTATTCATGCACATGATGATGAAAAACCAGGATAAGGCTGTGAATTAATGCGAAAATAATTGCTAAGATGCCCACTTGATCATCTTAAATGCTCAAATTAATTTACAATAAAGCATCTGGGATCACGCCAAATTCACACCCACACCGACACACACACACACACACACACACACCCATACACACACATCATGATCCCAGATAACATAGTTACAAATTCAGATTCATCAAGCTCGAGATGAAGTGATGCTGGCACACAAATCTGAGAGGAAATATCATCTGTTGTGGACTGAATAAATGGAGCGCTGCATAAAGTTGTCAAGATATGAAACAATACCAAGTAATAACTCTCATACAGGAACATTGAAATCAGTCTGAGCTCTTTTTAATTGTGATTTACAGCGTTGTGTCTTTCCACAACAGATAGTCACTGAAAATTCACTTGGTACATCATCCGTTGTGTTGGATACAGTTCGATCTGTAACAGCGGCTCTCACTGAGAGGATGAAGAGTTAATGTATGCACACATGAAAAATGACAAAAGCTGACAGGAAAATCAATTAGGTTACATAAGTAAGTGAGCAGCAGGATCTTAAAAGGATTCACCAACAAGAGAGAGAATAAGCCTGATTGGGTACATGTAACCTCTGGTTCCACATTTTCATTATGCTCTTTAAAAGTCAGAGGGGCTTGCTTGTAAGATTAAGGTACAGCCTATGCTATCATTAATAGGACTGCAGTGTCATGGATTATTTGAATCCCTATGAAGAGGATCACAGAAATGAGTCTTAATTATGATTACTAGTTTAAAAGCCAAAAGAAAAGCCATCAAGATTTTCATTGGGGATATTTTGACTCGTAAAACCCACACATAAAAATGTTAATAGCAGGGCCGCCAACACAGTGGTCCCTGGTATTGTGCATGCTATCTCACATGGCTTATCTAAATGGGACAGAGCCATTATTAGTGTTATCAGTCACACCTGTGTTTTTCTTGCACTGTTAAATCAAAATCTCCACTGTGAGACAGGTCTATTTTTCACTGTGTCCCAATTCAAAGGCCGGATCTTCTGAAATCTGCACTGAAAATAATAAGTGTGTCCTATTTTCAACGGCTCCTGATAATGCAATCTTTGTTAAGCCAAATCTTGGAGAACACAACCTTTGCAGCTGCCAATATCCCAAAATCCATTGTGTTCTGGTCAGCCGTTTATTGGAGTTCCTTAAGATGGGAACTATCATGGCACCATATAGTATGTGTTTGCCATGTGTCATCACCTACTATTACATATTTCACTGCAGCTATTTTGACTTGTCATAGTAGGCAAATCAGTTCTTTTCTATTCAAGTGTGCCAGCATGTACAATACCAGGACCCTGAAACCAAAGCAGCTAAATCAAATTCAGCCATTTAGATGAATTTCTTTCTGAGAGTGAGATGAGAAGAGGACGAGACACCTGTTGTCTATACCGTAAATATGAGGCCAGCAGCCGGTTAGCTTTGGCTTAGCACACTGACTTGAAACAGGGATAAACAGCTAGCTTGGCTCTGTCCAACGGTGATAAAATCCACCTACCAGCACCTCTAAAGCTCACTTATTAACCCATTACTGTATATTTCTGGTCAAGCACATGACCCCTGCAAACCACAATGTGTCATTTTTAGTTTTTGTACACATTAAACAAATAAGATCTAATGTTTTAATTAGTGAGCGATATAGGTGCTGGTTCGTGGTTTCCTTTAACCTTTTGAACAGAGTTTCTTCCTGTTTCAAGTTTTTGTGCTAAGCTCAGTTAACCTATACTGTTGGAGGTAGCCTCATATTTACTGTACAGACATGGCGAGAAAGTGAATAAGCGTATTTCCCAAAATGTCAAACTATTTCTTTAACCTTGATTGGAATGCATTGTGGAGCAACCTGTAGATGGAAAGATAGTACACATGTAATGATTGGTTAATTGGATATTGCCTAGTTCGGCACTTTGGTGGCAAAATGTGGGCAAACTATTCATGAGCAAAATCGTGGAGTAACCAATAGCAGTAACTGCGGTTTTGCTGCGTTCTGTAAGCACAATGAATCGCTGAGGAGTGTGTCAATCACTCTGCACCTGCAGCTGCCTCCTGCCCTCAGCTCTCACAAGCCAATGGTAGCCTGGCCTACTGACACAATGTCCGATTGTCTTTGAGAAAAAATAAAACAAATGGTCATGTCTAGAAGGTAACATGCAACTTGCGAAACTCTTGCAAGATGGTTAATGTTAGGCATTGACCTTGAATAGTTAAGGTTAGGCATTGATCTATAATGGTTAAGGTTAGGCATTGACCTTGAATAGTTAAGGTTAGGCATTGATCTATAATGGTTAAGGTTAGGCATTGACCTTGAATAGTTAAGGTTAGGCATTGATATATAATGGTTAAGGTTAGGATAGGTCGTCATTGGACAGCGAGTCTCACGAGAGCTTTTGCAAGTTTTTGCACGTTTTCGCAATTTGAGGGTGACCTTCTAGACACGACCAAAACAAATGCAGTGAGAATAAGGTGTTAGCAAGGAGTGTTAGGACCACCAAACCAAGAGATCACTAGCAATGCTACCACAACTAACGTCACCGCCGTTACTCTAAATGAGAAGAGGCAGCAGGTGCGTGCGCTCAGATGTGTAAAATGTAAGCTTTATTTGCTCTCTGGTAGTTGTTTAAGTTGGTGATTAAACTTGCTTGCGCACATAGGAAAGATTTGCAGTGGTAGCCTAGCTATTATTTCATTTGAGGAGCTGAAATTGGATTATATGGAAAATCGTTAATACATGATGCTGTCATGACTCTGCTGTAAAGAATTTGGAACCAGGTTATGGGAGTTATTATGCATATCTGTTTGGTGCGTTATTTGTAAGCTATATGGATCAGTGTTGACACTGTGAGCACACTAGCGCTGCTATTTGTGTTATGTGTATGGAATATTGGCGTTTGTGTGTTGTTGCTGGTATGGTATGTTGCAAATAGAGGGGCGGGGTTATTGTTTTTCACCTAGAGCGGCAGAAGTGCATGCGCCAGTCTTGATTGGATATATTTACTATTAGCCATGTACACTGTTTGCCAGTTGCCCGTCATTTGTTGTGCAAATCCGGGTTTCATGAAACCTATTTTATATTCAGTAAGGCGCATATGTAGACATAAAACAAACATAGAACAACAGGCAGAATGAAAAGGTGACGCACAAAGCTAGCAAAGAGAGTTAAAACACATGCTCATTTTCCCATCACATTTAGAGTTTATAGTATGAGAAGTAGCTGGCTTGGCACACAGTGTTGGTCATGCTGTTCAGCTTGTAATGAATCTTTGATGTTAAAAGAAAGTGTATAGGTCAAGAGAGAAAACATGCTCCAGTCTGAGACACACCAGAGCCCAAAGGCTGGCAAAGCTCACATAGTTTTCAGTGACTTTAGAGATTGTTAAAAGACTCTTCTAGTCTTTGGTTCAAATGGGTAGAGATGAGAGAGAAGAAGAAAAAAGAGTGAGGCCACTAAGCCCTCCAAGCAGAGCGATGACCTTATCCAGATGATGGCTAAAAGTTACAAAAGGACACGTTGGTTTTCTCCTCTGTCATGGTGCACTCTGGTGTTGGAGAAGGAACAGAACAGATGACAGAAAGCACTAAAATGTGAAGCAACGACAGACTTCTGACAAGAAAAGCTTTTACCTCGGACTCTCTTTGCAGATATGAACACACATCATATACTGTACACCACACCCACGAGGGAGATTTGTAGTCTCAACGTTAGTAAGTGTGTGTGTCTCTGAATCCCACTGAAATTAAAATGTCACTGTGTGTTTTAATAGAGAGCTTACTGCTCAAACTGACATTAGATAATTTTTTTTTCTTCTGTTGAGATTTAATACTTAATGTCATTACTAAATCCAAGCAGTTATCTTTCGTGTTATTGCGGAGAACAGTCTGAAGGGAACAAACCTCTCAATAACGGCAGAACAGAACAGTTTGGGATTTGCTGTGTTTATCATAAATTAAGCTTGACATGCAATTGCCTCCATCTTTCTCACAATAAAAACCCTATTCCCATGTTAGCAGATAGTACAAAGCACAGCCTCGTGACATTTTCCTGAGGTACAGAGATGGTTAACCTCGCCTTTAGATGATATTTTGGCGACATCATGCGCTATGTGGGAGGAGACCTGTAATAGCGGGGTGTCATCGGCATATCAAACCATGTCAGCACCGCATTGCGGAAAGTGCACCCCTTTTCAGTGCTGTTTTGTCACTTTAGTCAGTGGAGGTGGAACTACACACTTTTCCCTGCTCGAACTCTTTTTTAAAGATAAATTAGCACAGTCAACATATATATGCATTAGTATCTCAACATCCACTGTCTGCCTTTTGTTTACCAGTTGCCATGGTGAATCCTAGCATGGGAGCTCCATTGATGATGGCTTTTTTCATTTGCCGCACACAAGATTTACTCAGAGTGAACATACTCGGAGTTGATTGAAGTGATTCTTCAGGGTTGAGGAGTTCAGGATTAGAGTCTCGGTTTGTTAAACCTGCTATCTGAAACAGGGTCCAGGTGTGGCAACTGATGCAATGCAGGCTTATGTCTAATGTATTGGTGGACAGAAAAATACTTGTATGAATAATTAAACAGAGGTAATACAGTGGTGTAGTTTACCATAGTATTATGGTATTTTTAGGGACTGTAGCAAGTGTGAAAGTAGTGTGTGTAAAAATAGTCTACTGTGACAGATTAATCCTGTGCAGGTCATTGATCTGTCCACAGATCAATTCACACAAAACCTCTTATTTGCTTGTCCAACATTTCTAAAATGCTCTTGCTTATTCACAGTAATTACTCCATTAAGTTCCCCCATTCCCTATATAATAATGGCATTTATTGCTTAATCAACAGACCATTAATTAGCCATTACAAGCACCTGTGCTGCTCCTGCAAAAGCTTTTTCACCTCAGTTAAATTACATTGTTTGACTGAGACTATTAAATAATAGTCAGGCATATTGTGGCATTCAAGAATATTCAGCCACATGAACACACACCCAGAAACACACACAAATGCCATGACACCAAGGGATCAATAGCATTTCCCTCTATTAGCTGCTTAATTAAGCCTCTGACTGATGGCATTTCAGATCAATAGAGGAATTGGTAGAAAAAGACCCCTTACCTCAATTACCATGGGAAAGATCAATAACAGTAAGCTGGTCCCTGAATGATAAATAAAGGGGATATGTGTGGAGTGGGTGCATGCTAGGTAATTTAGCAGGAGTATTTTAGTCAGGGGAGGTGGTTAGGGGAGCCACTGGGAGGGCAGGGATGACAAGATTGGGGATAATTGTGGCGACGGGTCTCAACAACAGCGTTAACCTCAGACGGCGTAAAGGGGCCTATAGCTTGGAAGTGGCTAAGAGGCTTAGCCGCTAATGCAGCATTAACAAGTGTCTATGCCTTCACATGCACATACAAATGCTTGAGACAAGGCATATTCACACAGCGCCCCACACACACACACACATAATACACACATTGTGTAGTCGTTCTGCGTTTTCTCATTAAGACGTATGAAAGGCTTCTAAAGAGTCATGGGAGAATTCCATTAGCGCTCTGTCAAGTCTAACTCTTTACTCATGCTCGCACCAAGTGCTAAGTGTGTTTGCGACGGTTGTCACAGGACTAAAACACATATTAAAACCCTGCGGGCTAAAGCCAGATGGACGGGGAGACAGAGGACGACTTATAACTGCGGATCAATGCTGTACTATTATGTGTGATGCGCATAAGTAACTCATATCAATAACAGAGGTATTATTGCTGAACTTGATTGAATGACAACATTATTTGTATTAAAGAACAGGGAAGCTACAGATATATGATCAACTAGGAGAACTTGTTTTCATTTTTACTTCACAGAACAATAAATAGATAAAAAAGTTAGTAAAACTTTTCAAAATGCTCTTTCAGCTTCTTCACTTTTAATTTATATATGCATCCTGTCGTCTTTTCGATGCTTCCAATCTTAATGCATTGAATGGGATTGCATTCAAAGTAGGCAGGAACATTAAAAATTGGTGAACTAAAAGAGATCATTAATGCTATTTTTTTTTTTTTTTATGATCGGATACGCCATCTGGACTAACTTTTCCTTCAATCCACAAAGAAAATGCCCATAAAAGGCCATATGTACAAAAAAGAATACGGCATAAGCCTATATTTATTATATAAGTTAATGTATCTGCTTATATGGTATGTGCATTCCCTTTTGATTTATGGTTTGAACCAGACAGCAGTAATATTTGTTTATTTATTGTTGTGCCTGTGGCATGTTTTTAAAGTTTCCATACCTGACGGTAATAAAATGTTATCCTTTCTTTGCCTAAAAAAGTTGAAACTTTAAGATAATATAGTGTGCTGCAGGAATGAGTCCTAAAACCCGGAAATTAGTTTGCATTTTTCCCTTGTCTCAAAGTCAGTTTTGTTGTTTTTTGGTTAGATGGTATGTGGTTAACACAAGCTTAAGAGATTTTCAAGTTTTATTCTACGACATAAAATCGTGAATTTGTGTGTCGTTACTCCTGTCTGTTTCTCCAACCTGTTCTCACTCCCAACTCATCAAATGCTGCCATTTGGTAAGTGCCTATTGGCATCGGAAACCGACACACGGAGGCACCCACAGTATGTGACGCACCGGGCTTTCAACTAACTCCAATGTAAACCCACCCACAACGTTATTTCACGGTTATCAGAGCAACAGTCCATTCTGGGCGGGCGGGAAGTGTGGTGGATGGGTCAAACAAACACAAGACTTTCAACCAGGACACTGCTGTTCATGTCTCGTGTGAAACTTAAAGTCATTTTGTCATGTTAGTCTTTAGTCATGTAAGTCGTCGGTATCGTCAGTCCCGTGAATTCCGTGAGTCACCTGAGTCGCTAGTCAGTGAAGTTAACGTCAACCACGACCGTTTCCTAACCCTAACTAAGTGGTTGTGTTGCCTAAACCTAACTTCCTCATAAAACAGAGGTTTAATTTAAAAGGACACTATGTATGTAACGAGCGTATCTTGACACGCCTTCCTTGGTCCGTCCAAACGAAACGCAAGAGGGGTACCCCGTGAGTCGGTCTCCGATGCTGAGGGTAAGTAAGTAAGACTTTATTTATATAGCACATTTCATACAGGAGTTGCAGTTCAAAGTGCTTTACATAAAATAAATTAAAAACAAGCAGCAAGAGCAGTGCATGGAGTCAACAAAATCATGATAAAGATAATAAAACATTTTAGAACAGTAGAAATAGTAAAATATAAATAGTGCAGGATAAAATTCGTAGTGCAAGTTACAGAGAAAATGCGCTGGTAAAAAGATAGGTTTTAAGATGTCTTTTGAAAATGTCTAGCGTGTTTGCTTCCCTAATATTTATGGGTAGTGCGTTCCATAATTTAACTGGGTAACTGACTAAGCGGCGGTACAACCACCCGGACACGTGTGCCATGTTGTATTTTTTTGTCATTACTCAAACAAGTGATAGGCAAATTCAGGATCTTAGGAGATTAGTTAGTTTTTGTGCAAGTCTGTCAAGGGAAACTGCCAGAGGCCTCAATAAGACAGAGGCAATATTGCCATGGACTGACATCATTTTATTTCCAAACCGCTGGGTTCCCTGCCCTAAACCTTTGTCATTTCCTTCCATTTCTAACAACTGCGGGGACAGAAACAAAGAAGAGAACAAGACAGGAAACGATGGGTAGGGAGAAGGGGGGGTTTAGCTTTGATTTTCAATGTGTACAGATGGCAGAACAAAACAGAAGAGCAGGCTAGCAGAGAGGCTCAGACTGGGAGACAGGACAATAGAGTCAATTAATAAGGGATCACAGTCAATGTGAGAAGACAAATGAACAGGCATGTTTAAAAAAATTATAAACACAATATGTTTCATTGAACTAGGTCCCAGATATGACAGTTCAAAGAGGGGCCCTTACCTAAAACACTTGTTCTAATGGCATTATAACTGAAGAACAATTGTCGGCCCGACATTGGGGAAAGGCTTGCATTCTTTTATGGCGAGAGACTGGAAACTGGAGAGATTTTGGCTCATTCAACTCTACTGGGAAGAGGTGGGTGGGTGGGTGGAAAATTGAACCATAATCCATTAAGCAACTAAGGCTTGGAGTATTTCCTTAATTTAAGCAAGAAATTAATGTGGGCTCAGATGAGCTTTCCACAACCGAAAATGAAATGGATGTAAAGTATTCACACGTGGTCTCTATGCTTGTCGGCATCACACATGACTAATCATTTGAAATCCACACATTAATTACTGAGCGATTAAAGTTCCTGGCTTCATCTTTTGATCCTGATATAATATGAATGCTCCAACACCAATAATAATAAGATTAAGTTGATGTATGACTGGAAAGACTTATGGTTTTACATCACAAAAGAAGCATTTCGGCTTCGAGGGATATGATTAAATAGTATTACATTATTGATATTAGCTTAAAACCTGTGCTTTAACTTTACGGCTAATCTAACAAACAAGTCATATTTTATTTTATTTTTGCCTTAACATGAATTTATTTGCATACTGTATATACATTCTTTATGTTTATTCCCATACCTTTCTGGCTCTCTCCCCCTGTTTTTCCACTCACAATTTGACATGCTTCCCATTGGAAATGTTTGGTTTAGGTCAGAGGTTTTCAAACTGTGGGAGGGAGTTGAGGTCACACAGGGAGAGATTTGAGGCAAAAACACTGTGTGAGTTGAAAGAGACCGGTGCAAACGCAATGGGAAGTGTGAAGTTATTGTAGTTTGGCTCGCTTATCAACACGGTCAGCAGTTGGAGCTGCAGCAGCGGTTGGGACATGAAGCTCATGGAGGCAATTTAAAAACCATTAGCGCTCGTTTGCCGCAATTAGCGTCAAATTCTGTACTCGTAATCATAACTCAGTCAAATTTGAACACACAGACGATACTCAAACGTCCAAATCTGCTTATACACTTCTTCTACCTGCAGAGAGTGCCTTAGAATCATCACATTTCAAAGTTTTCTTCAGTATTAACATAGTCAGGTGATAGTTGTCTGTACATCCATGAGTATATTGCAAACAGGAATAGCAAATTCTGCATACTTTTAACAGTCCAGTTTAATAACATGTAAAGAAATATAGTCCCAAAATACGTGGCTCAAGCTTTAGCTCTATCTATCTATCTATCTATCTATCTATCTATCTATCTATCTATCTATCTATCTATCTATCTATCTATCTATCTATCTATCTATCTATCTATCTATCTATCTATCTATCTATCTATCTATCTGTTAGGGCTGTAAATCAATTAAAATAGTTAATCGTGATTAATTGATCACGATTAATCGCAAATTAATCACACATTTTGTATCTGTTCAAAATGTACCTTAAAGGGAGATTTGTCAAGTATTTAATTCTCTTATCAACATGTGAGTGGGCAAATATGCTTGCTTTATGTAAATGTATGTACAGTATATATGTATTAGTATATAGTATACAGTATATATCTTATTATTATAAGACCAACAGGCAACAACAGCTGTCTTGTTACTTGCCCAAAACTGCATGTGATTATTATAAAGTGGGCATGTCTGTAAAGGGGAGACTCTTGGGTACCCATAGAACCCATTTTAAGGTCTTTGAAAATGGCCGTGAGTTTTTCCTCGCAAACATTTAGCGTAACTTTGGAGCGTTATTTAACTTCCTTCCTGACAAGCTAGTATGACATGGTTGGTACCAATGGATTCCTGCTACAACCTCCAAAAGATTGATTGCGTTAATGCGTGAAAGAGATGAATGGCGTTAAATTGTTTTTTATATATATCTCATCCGATCTACTTCATACTTAACGGGTGTACGCAGGGGACCCGAGGACTTGCAGTGTCGAAGTATTGATGCAGCTTGGACTCGCAACATGTTCAATATTAATAGACTTTGAATAAACAAGCGAACAGCAATAGGGGGTGCAGCAGTAGGGGCTGGAGCTTCAGGGCTTTGCAGACTGAGTCAAGCATGTCCTCTGCAGCGGGCCTTTACAGGCCGTGGCTTGTGGACTGCAGTCCATTTTTGCTGCTGGATGCTAAATATACTAATGTTATAACCAAACTCTTCTTCACTTCTCGAGAACAGTGCAAGCAGCATTAAGAACGGGCATGCTGCCTGACAACGCTGCAAGCAGCAATATCGGGAGAGGAGCAATCGACCCTTTCTGAATGGCCAATCCCTGAACCGGCACCGCACTAGAGACACTAAATTATGCATAAGGAAACCTAAACCTAATGAAGAGAATTTTAATTATTCTATGCTCTGGATATCTTGATTCCTGCATCCTCCTAATCTCTCTTTCTCTCTCTCTCTTTCTCTCTCACTCTCTCCCTCCTACATGCGTCCTTTGGGTTATGGTACAGCTAATGTACTGAGGGTTTCTTTTTTTGACACCCGAGTGAATACAAGGCTTAAAGAAACTAGCCATCTACCATGTTGACCTCTCCGTGAACTGCGGCATGCCAACTCATAAATACCCAGCTTACAGCTACACAGCATAATGTGCCTCCAGCAAAAGAACATTCTCTATCGCATCAACAGTTTCCACATCACATATTGAGCCATCCACTCAGTCCATTCACTGTGGGTGACGCGGCAGCTCATATCTCACAGGGTCTCCCATATGGTTTGAGCATTTTTCATTCAATCACAGCTTGTAATGTGAAGAGAGAAGTTATTGATTAAGCATTATTATTCCCTTTATTTTCACACTAAATACTTACTAAAGAACTGCTGACTTAGAATTTACAGTAAAAGGGATGACGGTGCAGTGGTACCTTTGTGTACAGTCATTGGAAACTAGTCCATCCTGTAATCGTAGCAGTGTGCAGTGAGTCTTAAAGATACCTCTCTCTTTAGGAAAGCAATCTGCTATTTTCTGACAGACTTTTGATGAGGAATCTAATTTCCTTTGAGGCGTGAACTCTTTAATGAATGGCTTTCTACAGCTTGCCAGTGTTTTTAAACAGTTCGCTGTACTCATTACAGCAAGCATCTATTATTCAATGTACTTCATAATAGCTTCTCTATGCTGTTTGCATTATTACCTATGTGGCCCATTACCCTGACAGGGATTGTAGAACATCAGAGCGACGGAAATGCAAACAAGTATAAAGCTTTGTGCAGAGCCAAATTAATCCTTATGAAAGGCTTTGTTTAGGTTACTACCACGTTTCTCTATTCCTCTCCAGGGCCAGCTGTATGAAAAGGAAATGTAACACTTACTGTGCAAAATTTAAGAACGGTTTCAGATACAATACTTAATTAGTATGAGGATTATCTAGATGACATTCAATTTGGGTTTGTTTATAGATACTGTAGCAGAAGAAGAACAAAAAACTATAGGCAGCAAATTTGTGTTCAAGGCTCATCATTTAAACTTTTTCTAGTTTACACTGAAAGATAGCCAGCTTTTCTTTCAAGGGAGTATTTAAACCAATATTCACTTAGATTTCATGTGCCTAGCTATCCAACAGATGGTGAGTTTTTGGCTATAAGGAGACTTTAACATTAAGGATGTCACAAGAATCGGTACCAAGTCGTTGCCAGAATTCTGAAAATGTGACAGTACTCGTTTTTCTACAGTACCATCAGGGCTCGAGACTAACGGCACCCCGTCATCCTGGGGACGGTAGCAAACATGTTTGGGAAGCAATAAACTACAGCTAGTTAACGTTAGTTGTTAGCTCTGTGCAGGACTGTACTTACCGGCTGCTAACAGCTAACAATTACTAGCTCTCATCCTACCGATTTAAGCACGGGAGGTGACATTGATTTACATTGTGAGGCGTTCAGGCTCTGCTCAGTAAACATTTTTAGGCAAAGGTAAATTGTAACATTATCACGATGTGTCAAAATCTATTTTGTAAAACGTGGCGAGAAACTTGAATGAATACAGTCATTTGAAGATGTTTTCATGGCAATATAAAATAGATAATAGAGAGGGAATTATGACTTGTTTAACGTCCTAACAAAACCCAGTATAAACAGTAATAAGGGAGTTGTATGTTGAAGTACATGGGATTTATTGTTTTACTTTTGTTTTTTTTTATCATGGTATCGAGAATCATGGAATTTCACTGGTATTGGTATCGACTACTAAATTTCTGGTATTGTGACATCCCTATTTACAATAAACAAGGTCCTAATGTGATGATGGCAGCTCACAGTGTGATTCACATCATAGAGAGTGAAGAAAACAATGGTGAGAAAATGCAATAAATGGGTACATTACACTTTATTGTGTTTTAAAAGTATGTATCACAGTCAGATGTTTCAGTATTTGAAATAGACACAACAATTTCAATTCTTATATTGTATATATATATATATATATATATAAGCTCAACATATACAATACCAGCACGGCTGTTTCAGAGGTTTGAGAGATGTATGACAGTAATGTGTCTGGCTGAGATGATAGTGATTCATCGACACATATTCCTTCACCTTCCCTAACTCATTCTGCCACATGAATGTGCTCTGTTCTTATATGTGAACCAAAGTAGCAAGTATGCTTGGATCATTGCCCACGTGCACACGACACGGCATTTGATATGATGATGACATTACACCTGTGATTCATTGTCCCCATATGTTGTCCTGATATTAAAGAACAAAACATGCTATAATTTGCTGGAGATGACATTTCTATTTCATTTTACAAGGATCTAGAAAGGTTCATCAAGCTTTCCAAGACCAAAGTTTTATTCTTATTATTCACAATAATTTCTTATTAGAAAACCAAAGACGCGAAGGCTGTACATGCCTACTCATCTCAGCTTACACCCAGTGTAGAGCGTTTTTTTAAGTAGCTGCACTAAACATGAAAGCAGATTAAGGCAGTTGCCAGGCTGTTTGTGTTGCTTGCCAAATCGACATAGATAAAATTAGGCTCCATCCATAGAAATGAAATAGGATATTCTATTTCTATGGCTCCATCTCTAATTGTCGGACATTTTACCCCAGGCAGTAGCAGCTGCATTGATACATTCTGTTATGATTTTTGGGGGCCAAAAATTGTTATTTGCGGCAACAGTATTAAGAGAGCATTAGAAATGGCTAATAACCTATTTATAAAAGAAACAAATTAGACCTTTTGTACTCAACATGTCTGTTGCCAAGCTGCAGAACATGCTACTGTATGTAAATTACTAGCATGTGATTGGCAGACGGTGCAGTTAGTCTATGGTTGCGTCCGAACTTCCATACAAACGTGCTATTTAATATGCTAAAACAGCATGCAAGATATTTAGCATGTCCAAAACCTTAGTATGAAACCAATACTACGCAAATTGCATACTATTTCGGTGAAATATTACAGTATGCAACGCTGGACACTACGTTGGCATAAATATCCCACAATGCAATGCGGTAGTGACAACAACAACGTTGACGGACAGCTCTGTAACGTCAATAACGCTTCAATTTAAGTGTAAGAATAAGATTTCACTTTGCTAGGCGTAATATATATCTTAAATTAGTTCAGAGTTTGATACTCACAAACTGACGTTTCGGTCACAAGGTTAATACAGGTTACCATGGTTACACGTCTTCAATCTGTAAGGAGGCTCTAAAGAAGTGATGGCGTCAATTACAGTTCAGTGCGTCCGGATATATACATACTACTGTTTATTCACACAAAGTATGTTGAATGATAGTACACATATTGGGAATGTATCGCGTTGTATGCAATTTCGGACAAAGCCTAAGTGTATATTAAACAACTGGTAAACATAGCAACAGTAAAGGCTTCACTCGCAATGCAAAAAACGATACTGAAAAAGTGATAATTTGTACACAACTTACATGTCACTATTTTCTTTGGAAAGTAGCCAAAGTATAACTACAACAATACTCCCCTATGTCCCCTGACTCGGTTATTTTTGGTGGTTGTCTTTGCCTCTGTCATATCTATTATTTGTAGGTATCACACTGGTATCTCTTACATGTCCGTCGCAAAGCTTCATACATGCAGACAGACGCACACAAACAAATCACAAGTCCCAAGCAGTTACATAATGTTTCTCTTGTCAAAAGATTCGGTAAACAAATCTATCACACTGGTGACTGATTTGGTTAGTCAGTCCAGACTGGCAGACGTTACACAATGAGCTCGGGGGCTCTCTACTCTACAACGCTTTTCATTATTTACCACCTCTGTGGAACTGAGCAGTCCAAAATTAGGCAGCCCTAACGTTGTAATGCATCAATTTGAAATGACAGCACAAAAATAATTGAGATCTGATTTGTTTGTGTGAGAGAGAAAGAGGTAGAAAATGGATGCATGTGTTGGTGTTTTTGCTTCTGGCATTTAGAGAAGCAGTATGATATCCTCACAAACAGACTTCTGTATGCGTATGTAGTGTTTGCGTGCTTATGCCTCTGCATTAGCACCCATGTACTGTATGTGAGGGTAAATGCATGTATGTATGTGGACACATGGACCTTTCTCTGTCCTTGGAGGGAGAGCAAAATACATGTGTATATGTATATACTGTGTGTATATATACTGTGTATATATACATTGAACTTACACACTCCACCCTGAACACCAACAGGCTACCAACTGTCTCCATAGAATTTTGCATATATTTATTCTGTATATTGTTTATGGTACATAGTGTTCTTTCTTTGTTTATTTTCCTGCATTTATTTCTCATACATTGTGTTCTTGTAAACGGTATTCAGATTTGAAGGCTAAGGAAGAATTTAATTGTGCAGGAAAACTTGTTTTGCAGTTTGACGTGACTAATAGTAGACAGCATACAGGCCCACCGTGTTTTTTGCTCATGCCCAGGACAAGATGATCTCCAAAGGCCCTCCACCCAGTCCCGACTAGGGGTGGTACGATATATGAATATGGATCGATATATCGATTCAATGATCAACGATCCAGTATCATCAATGCAAATTTAAAACATCTGTACATATCGTCATCTTTAAGATACGCCTTTATTTTGAAATTCCCAAGACACATCTGTGTCACCATTTCCGTCCAAGCACCTCCTTCCAAAACATCCCAACAGTGCTCAAACAGGAGAAATGTGGCACTTCAGAGTGAACAACTGGAGGTTTATTTTTATTCTTGTTATTCAAAAGAATAGATAGATGATAATAGATGATGTAAATGTAACTGATTGTGTTAAACGGTCACATGATATCATCTCATATTGACCGCAGGCCCCTGAATTGAACTGAATCAAAATCGGATCGCGGCAGACTTTGTGATTTCAGCAAATATTGTATCGTTATCTAAAGAATTGATATAATATCATATAGTGATGAAACTGATTTATACCCCTAGTCCCGACTCACTCCACTGAAATCGCTCACCGCTCTGCTCACGTGATCGGCACCGGTAAAAACACGAACACTGACTGCGATACAAGGGGATTAAACACCCTGGATCACCGCTACATGCCATTCAAAAATGGCTACAGAGCAGAATAGCTACCTGCGTGTCGGAAGAGCAACCATACGGCCATCTTGCTCAGGTCAAAGTATGTAAACAAAGTATGACGCATGCCCTCTGATACGAGAGGCCAAGAAATATTCTCTTTTTCATTGTTGTCTTCTGAGTGCCTGACTTTTGACGCCATTTTTAAAGTTTACTGGCAGGAGGGGAGGGGCTGGCTAGATGTTAAACTTTTGATCTTACAGTAGCATAACAACAGACTTAACCTTTTTTTTGCTTTATAGGGAGGGAAAATAAAATTGTTTTTGACCACAATGTCAAGGAAAGTTAGGAAGATAGAAAATGACAAGAATTTATGTGACTCACAAATAGTATATGAAGTTGTCACAAATATGTAATTCTGAGAAATTATTCCAGCAGATTATTTAAAGGTTACAGGGCCCTTTTTGGGCTCCTTTAAAACCAGGGTCCGGGGACAACTGACCCGATGTTCCCCCGGTGTCGGCAGCCCTGACTGCATATAATGGTTTAACTCCAGGATATTAGCTTAAATTTTAAAGTTTAAACCGTCTGAACAATCGATGGCCGACAATTCACCCCTTCCCGTGGTGTTATATTTCACTCTTTTCTGCATTTTTAGAATGATTGACTTGTGGTGTGCAATTTCAGTTGCAGCTCCTATGTATGAATAATGAATGTAAATAAACAAAACAAAATGTTTGTGATATTATGAATATAATGAACTCTTATACTAATTTACCGCACAAACAAGTGCCCAATTTCTTTCCTCTATCCTATTTATTTTTTAACCAATGTGTCCTAAGCCTCCCCTCGTCGTCCATCGTGCCTTTGGCAGGGGTGAGCTATCAACACCTGTCTCTACCACACGTAGATATGCAGACCATCTGCCCATCATCTCTAATTAACTAAAGAGGAGAGAGCCAGAGTACGACAGCTCTATAAAAAAAAAATCCCAAATCATGTACTGCTATTATATGTCCTATGTGTCCTATTATATGTGCATCCAAGTCAGCATGACAGAGCGATTGAACAGAGCATTTTATGTCTGTTACTCAACAATGGGTACGTGGGGTTTACTAATTTAAAGTGCATGCTCAGCAGCTGCATTTATTCTATGCTGTAGGGTGCCTTCATGAACCCCCTCTGGGAACCAGCATCTCTGGAGGCTTTATTGTTTCTCTCATATATTCATCTTACAATGAAGCATTTCCTACAAAAGCACTGGCTCTAAAATCTGGCCATGCCACATCACATTATCCATGGAGATTGAAACCCGAGCTCCTCCTGCTTTGGATAAATTCCGTATCATTGCCTTCTCTTTTACCTTGGCACTAGAGCCTGGATTGGTAATGGCTACACAGTCGCTGCTTTTCTTTATTTAGAGGTAAAAGAAGAAATTATATAAATCCTTTCTCTTGGTGTTGGAAAACTATATGTTGCTACATGCAGTGGGAACGCCACATAAACATGTGAAATGCACTGCCTAAATGTAATCATCAAGGTCAGAAAAGGTTTTGTCAGGACTGCAGTAAAGATAGGGCATAGAGAGTTGTACTTGTCCTGTCCTCCCACCAGTCACTATTCAGCAAATTTGCGTTACTGATTTAGTCAAATAGCATCACAGTAGATTTATACTGATTATAATTTACAATACATAACTATATATTTTCTTTAGTTATCTCAGGTGACATTATTTGACCTGATGAACAGCAACATATTCCAACACAATATATTCACACAACTGTGAAATAAATATTGGTTATTCGAACAGAATACATGAATGGATATGATATAATATACAGTATAAACCCATCCCAGAATAGCTATAGCAACCGTAACTAGGCACAGCAGACCAATAAAGCTTTGGGTTTCTCACATGTTGTAGTGGTGCGAACAGGGCTGTATAGATATACTCTATAAAAAGTGTTAGGAGGGTGATGTTATTTTTAAGCCTTGTCCCCCTGGACTTTTTGCCTGGACATGTAGCTTCAGCCTTTCCTTTAGCATGATATCAAGTGTAGCCATCATGTGTGAAGACCCTTTTTCAGAGTTCTCATTTTAAAAGGAGTCAGTTTGGAACTTTAAAAGTCACCTGGAGACTGTAGCTGTGTCTTCATTTGGATACTTTTGTTAGTACACTTCCATGTAGTACACTGTGCACACTATGTACTTACTTGCGTAGTGCGTGAATTTCAACAGGGTAGTGTTGTCTCAAATCGCACACGGCTGTTATGCACTCACTGGAAGCTCATTAGATCTGCTGGTGATAGTCAGCCACGGACATCAATAATTCAATTCACACTGATAAATTAACCCAATAATGGCTTCTATCTGACGACAGTATAGTGGTATTTAGTGAAACGAACACATGCATAACTTAAATTTGTTCATGTTTCAATCTCAACCGCTGGAGCTTCCTCGCATGCCATTTTCACAAATTTTAAATAGGTTGATGGCCCCTCCCCTTTCGCTCCGTAGCAAAGATGGCGATCGTTGACTGTGAAAAGATCCCAGCGTTTCACACTCAACGTTTTGCATACAACATGCGGGTACTTGGAGTGCACTGCATTTCGTCATATTGGCAACAACTAACACTAAGCTGTTGTGCTCAGCCGGGCTGATTGTTCAGTTCAAATTTTCTGGAAAAACAAAACATACATACAAATTTCTGAATTTCATTCATGCCTCATTATCACCTTTGAATATCACTACGTTTATGGAGCTCTTCCAGACTTCACTTAGAATCAATTCTAATTTAAATCTGTGAATTCTCTGCAATGTAAAACACATTGGATAAAAGCACAGATGTGCCAAGTCACATACTGTATGCAATTAATTTACCATAATAATTACTGCAGTATGTATCAAAATGTTAAACATAGTGCCTCATGACCAATAAATTAAGAAGTGTTAAAGAACACAAGTTCGATTAAATTTCACAGTTGAAAAGCAGAAGCTTGAAAGGGCAACTTTCGGTGAGGGATGCTCTCACCCTCCCTTGCCTACCACATATAGAAATGGAGGTTGATAAACGGCCATTAGCTACATCCACCAGATCTCACGCTATGTGCACAAACATGTTCTCTGTATATTTTTAACGGCGCAGAGAAGTGAACATGCACACTCTCCCTCTGTCTCCCACATTAGAAATAAAAGGTTGTTTACAGTTCAGATATAAACCCTTCTTTACCCCTCCTTCAACTCTCCGTCACAGGAAATCAATTACAACTAATACTGCCTCTGAATGGAAACACATCTTTACTGCATGTGTGTGTGCCGCCGGTCACCTGGATATGTGTGTGTGTGTGTGACTGGGCATGTCGTTACCTATTATGCTTGGCAGTTATCATGTTCCACTATACACTGATAAAATTGCTATTGTTTCCCAGCCGACAAAATGTCTAATTTTATACCCTTGGATGTTTGTTTGTGTGTTTGCCTTCACATAAATGTGTGCAGACTTGTGTGTGTGTGTGTTTCCCAGGGGACCTCCACTGGCCCTAATTGCAATAGCGTGCTACTCGCTGCGGTTACCATCGGTTACAATCTGTCAGAGCCCTCGGTTGTGTTGGTTTACTTTGGCATCAAACCACATACGCTCTGTAGCAACTTAAAGCGCACCTTATCTGATTCGACAGCAATTCACAACCACTTAGACACACTCACTAAAGACCTGACTATGGCTCATTTGTTGTGTTTGCTGTATTTTTTTTTAAAAAGGGATGTTTACCTGTATGCGGAGACCTTCACAATGCATCCCACAGTGAATGCATCTCGATCAGTATGGCATTATAACTGCGGTGAACCTTGCATTGGGCTGTATTGTTCTGCTAAGCGGTACGTAAACACACGTGCGCTGAAACCTGAAGCATTAGCAGGCTCCCGGTGTATAGTATGTCCTTGAGAATAGAGGATCTTGACTAAGGGATCGGTTCATTATGCAATATTCCTCTCTAAGGGACACTTCTGGTTCCACTTCTTTAGCAACAGCAGCAGCAGCAGCAGCACACTATGCAACCCTGCTGTCTGCCCTGAATGATCAGAGATGAGCATGGGATTCAGATATGGTTACATCTGTCTTTTCAAAGCCACCCAGCGCATACAAAAAGATGAATAAGAGTAAAGAAAGCTTCAAAAGCATAGTTTCTCCACTTCTGGCTGAATGTGACGCATTCTTAACCACACCCACAAAGGAGTGTGCTGAACACACTGGGAGTACATTTGTACATCATTAAACCTCAACTATTGGAAATCAACAGAAACAAGATTTTTTTTTACCAGATGTTTAGTTACAGGTTACTTTAGCCTAGTCAGGTGCATATACTCTAATGTTGGATCTTTGCCTTATAGGAGCCCTGTGGAGATTTCTCGTTAACAAAGTTGTGTTTACATTCAGTGTTTCTCACCAAAATGCATTATATCCTATGTATAGGTTTAATAAGCGTGTTGAAGGCATTAAGCCTTAAATCATTCTTTCTAGTCCCTCAGGATGATTTGTAATAACTTGATCGTGAACCCCTAACTTTTCCTCTTGCAGTGGTGCTAATTTAACACATTTTAAATTGTTTAATACTTTCGATAATGAGCAGCTGGATTCTGTTGATGTCACAAGATCATACGAGATACATACATACCACATACAAAGCCATCCTGCCAGGCCTTAAGTAATGCGTTTGTGTTAGGCGAGCCAGAGCATGGACCAATCAGCATCCTGTGAGGAGCTACTGGCAGCAACGGGTGTGGCTTAGGTGTGTGTAACAAGTATTTCTTCACTGAAAGAAGAGCAAAGAACAGCACTGAAGGCTTTTCTTGATGTAAAACATGTTTTTTGCTCTTCTCCCGGCTGGCTTTGGCAAGAGTTTTAGTGACATATGGTTCATCCCATCACCTGTCACGTATTTTTTTTTTTGGAAAGTGCCTGCCCTTTTCCAAACAGTGTCCAATGACGGCTTCTGTGATGGTTCTGTGTAACAAACCATCTGGTGGGTCAGGTTAACAGTAGACGGCATAGCCGGCAGAAAGTTTTTATATTAAGAATATTAAGAGGAAGCTACATTTTGTAGCTACATGCATTATTAGACTAATTACAAAAATTATAGACGCAAAATAATTTGATTTAATATATTTCATTCCGTCACCATGGTTTTGTTTTGCCGTCCTGCCTGATTCCGTGTGAATGCAGTATGAATCCTGTTAAAATAATCAATTTAGTGTAATGTTTGCATCCAGTGTTAATCGGCTTGCGATATCCTTCTTCACTTCCTTAGTGGGTGGAGTACTACTGTATGCTTCTTTGGGTGTTACCATCAGCTACTGTCAATCAGTGAAATAGCGTAAAACTGCCACACAACCGGTGCCTATGCGCTTGCGTGTGCGTCCTCGTGAGTACAGTAACATTGCTATTAGTGGTCCACAGGGTACCTTTATAATGCTGTCTCAAAATCCACATTTTGAACTGGCTTGCCATGAATTCCTATTTGATACCAGTTGTGTTGACACAAATCTGTCCAAAACCTGGATATTGACAACTCAAAGAAAACTCAGCATTGTAGACTTAAACAGACTGACACTAAAGACATAACAAATACATGAAATGCTGATCTCTCCACAATCAGAAACATAACAGCAACATAACCCCCCCCCCCTTTGCACCGAAGCCTCAATATGTTTTACCTGTTAGCTTGTGCCATGGAGTGTTTTTATACAGGGCACAGGAAAGTTTGATCCAGTCACAGATCCAGACTTCACTTTTAAAGTGGCAAGTGTGTCTGGAAGTGGAAGTGGCGCATCTAACCTCTAAAAGCAGAACTAAATAACTAGTTCTAACTCTGGCCTCTGTTGTTGGTGCAGCTCTTTTCTTGTATTTGGCTTTTGTTTAGTATTTGTGGCAAAGAGCTTTCTAACTTCAGATCATTGACATAATGTAGAATATTTTTGAGATGATTATTGTTTTTTGTTTACACTATGTGTACACTGTATATATAAATGTACATGCAGTTGCACAGTGTACAATGCAGTGCTTAGTGTGACTGTTTTCTATTGTGAATAGCAGGTTCTTGCATACATTACATAATGTAAAAAAGCTGTATGCATGCAGGGATGTTTGCTGTGTGTATTTGTGTGTGTGTGTGTGTGTGTGTGTGTGTGTGTGTGTGTGTGTGTGTGTGTGTGTGTGTGTGTGTGTGTGTGTGTGTGTGTGTGTGTGTGTGTGTGTGTGTGTGTGTGTGTGTGTGTGTGTGTGTGTGTGTGTTTGGAGCTTTCCACTTGCCCGCCACCATGCTCAAGGTTAATGTATACACAGATAATGGAGATGATGTTCTGGAAAGTGTCCTCAGTTCTGTCGGGGAATCGCAACTACATTGCATTACGGAGCTCATCAGCATGATGGAACAAGCTCCTTAACATCTCTTTACAGGATGTACATACCTACGCACACGCACTACTACCTCTTAACAGGTTGACAGCACTGTGCCGACATGCTTATGGGGCTTTCACTCATACACTCCACCACCCACATTACCCACAACCCCCACGGGTCCAATCCTATGTAGCACACTTAACCTTGCACATTTTTCAACCTCAAGTGCTGCATCACCTTAACCTTTTCTCATCCGTCAACTCTGCCAACAATATGAAATGCTTTATATTCTAGTTGTCATGCCACTGAATGGCGCTTACTGTGTCTATACACATATAATGCTCATACATTTTCTTTCAATAGTCACTCAGAATGCATTGAAAAAACAGTTTCCGTTTCATAAAAAAAGCATATTTCCAACTTAAATGTGCTATTGATAACATTGAGCCACTAGATATCGCATTCTCCCTCTCCTGTTCCATTGCAATTTTATTCACAACAAGTCGCTGCCAGGCACTTTCCGTCAATCTCAGTCATTTATCCGTTTTTTCCACACTAACTGACGACTCAGAGATACCACGTGATATCAACGTTGTTTTAATATTGGCTCACAAGCCTTGTTACAAGTGGGAATCAAACGTCAGATATCTTCCACAGATATAAACAAAACATTCATTTTGGACCCGCCAACATTTTTAAAATGAGTGATTCAGAATCATAATTTTTTTTTCAAGAAAAGCCAGACTTTTATTTTGCACCTTTCTAAAAGCTCTGTGGATGTATTATTTAAAAAAAAAAAAAAAAAAAAAGATTAATCTACATAAAAATGTTATCAATAGCTCTTTTAAAGGTCCAGAGTGTAGGATCTGGCGATATCAAGGTTGGAGATTGAAACCAACTGCAGCCGCTCCCGTGTGCCAAGCGTGTTGGAGAGCTACGTTGGCCAACGCAAAAAACGTGAATGGCAACTCTCTAGAGTCATTTGTTTTAAGAGTAGCGCAGGTCATTTGGAGCAGAGCCAGTGCGTAGAGTGTGTGTGTGTACATGGGAAGTGAGTGGTGAAGAAAGAGAGAGAGAGAGTGGTGGCGACAGGAGCAAGTAACGTTATCAACTGCGGCCCAAGCAGGAAAAGTTAAGAGTTTGGGTTGTCCGTTCGGGGCTACAGTTGAAACATGGTGGTGTAACATGATAGACTCTGTGGAGAGAGGACCCGCTCCCTATGTAAATATAAACGGCTCATTCTAAGGTAACAAAAACACAACAATTATTATTACCAGGAGATTTGACTGTAAAGAAAACATACTAATTAATATAATAGTTTGCATTTCTGCCAATAGATCCCCCTAATTGTTACACACCGGTCCTTTAATTCAGATTTAATATACAGTTAAAAGAAGTATGAAAGAATGAGCACGCACAACTACCCTCTTACTTTGTTATAGCTGTCCGTAATCTCCAGACCCGTGGTCTTATTGCTCCCTATTTGATGCGGGCTATTTTCCATGGTGAAGGACACTTGGCCATTCTCTACCATGGGCACGCCTTGGGCAGTATAATGGGTATGCCAGTGGGCATCGACGCCCCCAGCTGCCCCTGAGGTTCTGCCCACCCAAGGGACAGACTGCATGAAATGGGCCTATATGAACAGATGGAGAATATCTGAAAAGGGAATGGGCGAGCAGAGAATGCTTGCACTGCAAATTCACAAACGCATCGTCAGTGCTAAGGGGAGGAAATTGCAAAGAAAGGGAGAAACAGGGACAGAGGAGAGATGGGAGGCAAATGAGAAAGCAAGAGAGTCGAGAGAATAGAGACGGAGGGCTCCTATGCATCATCTGTTCTCATATTTTTAGGCTGTCCGCATGTATCGAAGCGTGGGCACTGATCATGATCGGATGGGCGCTCAAAAGGAGGATCATCTCCCTGAATGTAGAGGCTTCTCTCTATTCCCCTCCCGCCTCCCCTTTTGCTCTCCCATCCAAGATGAATCTGAATTGTCTTCTAACCAAGAAGCGTGCAGCTCATTTTTCAACGCCGCTATCCCTTTACTGCAAAGTTTCAAGGGAACCCTCTCACGCTTGTTCCATTTTACATGACACTCTTAATCCAATTTGGTTGAAGTACGTTCCTTCGCTCTTCTGCATCGCCTTCTCTTAATAGTGTGTGTAAAACCCCTGCGTGTGCACATGTGTGTGTGTGTGTGTGTGTGTGTGTGTGCGCGGAGGACAGCATTTGCATGTGCAAATTTGTGTGGGCGCGGGCAGATGCGTGGGTGTGTGTCATGTCTTCGCAGTGATTAGCTTTAGCTGCCGGCTCTCTCAGGACTTGTGCTACACTGTGTGTTCTGCTTGCCAAGCACGGTTAAGACTACGCTCAAACTCCCAGCGCTGTGCCACGGTGGGAAAAAATGAGTTTTTCTCTGCTGATTTGTTGTGTAAGGGGAGCGAGCACACACACTGGCGCGGTTATACAGCAGCAGTCAAGGTGGATTGCCTTAGGGTGTTTGTCACTGCAGGGCAAAAACCAAACTTTTACCCAAGGTCAGCTTTGGATAATTTAAAGGAAGTGGATAAGATCAAATCTGAAAAATCTGCTATACAATTATTATAAACTCCTGTAGTACACACAAAAAAAATGCTGAGCTTTATGCAATCTCCTTACCGGATGCATGCATACAGTACTTTCTTGCCAAAGGTTCAGAATAATATCTATTGCAAAATCCACTGAAAAGAAGTACTAAATTATACGCCGGTATTATACTCTGATACAGCCATTGATAGGCAATTTAAACCTTCAGTTTCACATATTTTTAGGGTACAAAGAGACCTATTGTAGCTAAGCTTGCTGCGGTAGTCGGTCTAACCGGTGTTACATTGTGTTGGGGCATACGTGATTACATTACTTACCCCACCGTCGTTTTGCTTTTTTTTTTTATAGAAAATAAAACCCATTTAGTTCTTTTTCACGATACAGCAGACAATACAAACTGAAAGTGAAAGTTTCTGCTCCGTACGGAGTCTTAGCTCTGAGTAGCAGGAGTCCGATTTTACACACGGGACAAAAGAGAGTTGACAGACAAGACGATGGCAGAGGATTCGGCATCAAAGCGCCTATTTGGTAGTGCTGGGGCGATCCTTATTCAATACTTGGGTGCCGATTCGACATCTATTGCGATTGTAAAGTATTGCGATTCGATGTTACGATTTATTTTAACTTTTTTTACACTACACCATGGGAAAAAGTCAAATATATTTATTATTGTTTCCAGCAACCCAAAAATCAAAGAATAAAGACATTTCCCTCACAAATTATTGGTATTATCTTTTTAATTTATAAGGGAAATATAATGTTTTATACTTCTGGTGAACATAATCCAATCAATCTTATTTCCATATACAGTAACGTTTGTTAACACCTTGCTTCGCCAAGTCCATTGACATCTCTCCCGCCAGCTCCGTTCACTTTATACATCCATGGTCAGCTCCGTTTGAATGCATTTAACATAATTGTCAGTATATGGGTGCTCTACAGTTGTAGCGTCGGCCGATTAGACCACGGAGATGCGAGTGACGGCTGCCTTGACCGCACATTACCAGAATACCAGAACCATAACGGTAATGAGGCAATCGCCGTGTGGAGGACAGAGCAGTCACAGTCGGTGTGCGCGGCCGGCGCCAGGTTGAAATCAAAGTAAGCGCTTTATAGATATTGAGCATCATGTTTTCTTGTAAAATGTGTAATTTGTAACACCGGTGTTGTCACAAGTTTATTAACCGGTGTGAAAATATCCTCAGCGTAACATCCCTAATTGTAGCCACAATTAAAAGCAAAGCTGAGTAATCCAAATGGTTTCCCAGCAAGAACTCAATTAAGCCTGACCTTTTTTGGGATTAAAGGCCTGACAACTTTGACAAACACTGTATGAATACCCTTGTACGAATCATTTATAGCGGGTCACTGAGGTTGCCTTGCTTGTTTTGATTAGTCTCCTTTCTCTCGCAGAGTCTCTTTTGGCACCCAGGGGATTTTGAAAACCTCACAACAAAGAGCAACACAGCCCTTTCTGATTGCAATTTAATATTTTTTCTGTTACAAGTAGAGTGAATATGAGCAAACCGTTGGATTGCTTTAGTTTGCATTGCGCCATGCTGTTTGGACATGCCCTAATCAGGCTCAGTCAGAGGAGCTTTTGAGAGTAGGACATCTTAAAAAGTGGCTAAAATGAGAAGAAAATAAAAGACTTGCTCATTTCACAGGGCTTCACTCTTCGAGGTTTGTCTACGGGGGGGGGGGGAAGGAAGATACTGCTTGTGAATGTTACACCCTGACTAAATTGATTTTGGTTTGGGTTGAAGGTTTTATCAAAGCTGCTAATCCTCAGAGGGGAAGGATAAGTCTAATCGGAATGTTTTTCTGTTGGGATTAGTGGCTGCAAGCCTCTCTCTCTCTCCCTCTCATTCTCTTACTGTCTTATATACAATTTTTCTCTCACTCCTGTGCTTTTTACCTCCTTTCATCTCTTCCATCCTTTAAATATTTTTGTTTCTCTGGCCTTGCTCATTTCTTGTGTCTCTTCACAAAGTATATTAGCGGGTGTTTCAAGTGTGTTTTTATCTTAAATCTGAATCTATTTTCATATTTGAACAAGGTCTGCTTGTTTTCATGCTAGCCGATCACCTGTCCTTGGCCTGTCTTATCCCCCTACCACCCACTTTCTTGGTCGGAGTATGGATAATTCATCAATTATCCAATGTGTTGTTTTTTTTCATTTTTCCATTACACCCACTCTTATATGTATCTTGTTATGTGCACTCGCTTTCCTATTGGTTGCTAACCGTCTCTAGAAAGAGCCTGTATGGGCAATGATCATTTAGAAGTAATGTCTTTCTAACAAGCTGGGAACAAGCTCTTTATGGAGCTGGATAATAAGATCATGGAGCCCAAGTCACAAAGGGGAACCTACATTCAGTCATTTTAAAAGGCTAGATGCTGTGGATGCTAGTGTGACCAGGACAAGGACAAACATAAAGACATGCAAAATATCAATCTTAACATGTCATTATCAATGTAGCTGTGACAGTACACCATAATGGAAGTAAAATGACACCATTATGGTGAAAAGTAGTTCACGTCTTGCTTTCTTGCTCTACATGGGTTTGTTATGAAATGTGCAAGACTGACATCATCTAGTTGTGTACATATCACACCAACCACATTTCGCACTGCTTTGATTCTCATGTTGATGTGAAAATGATGCAAAGCACATGTGTGCATCTTTAAGCAACCATCTGATTTGATTATGGCCTGTTGCAACACAATACAATGTAGTGTAATATTGAGATTTAGTGCAATGGGTTGCAATGATATAGTAACAATGCTTGCGAAAACAGATCCTAATACGTATGTGTTTATCTGATCACTTCAGGAATGGATTTGTGGCAAGAAGGGTGATAGAAAAATACTTTCTGGAATCAGATTTTTTTGGGTCGTCAAACATGAAAAAACAGTCCAAACTAGGGCTGTCAATCGATTAAAATATTGAATTGACACAATCCTTTGTCAATAACAACTGATCTGCTAGAGTATGCCACACTGATATACTGTACTTGCGCGAGCTGTCTTCATTATTATATTGTCCTGTTATAGAGCCTATCACATGGCTAATTAAAATGTTTCTTGCAGTCCAAACTCCACATCTATAAGAGACATCTGGCTAAATATTGCTCAATCTAGTCACACAAGAACATTAAACAAAAACCATTAGGCAAAAATATTTTGGTCACACATAGATAAGAATCTGCACACTGCACTCCAACTGGTTGAGCAATCAAGCATTTTTAATTAAAAGAGCTCAACCTGAAATGAAGCAAACCCTGATGTGAAAAATTGCTATCTTCTGGGGAAAAATAAAATCCCACTTTCTAGAGTTGATGAGAGATAACTGTCAGTCAATCATTGTTGGCGTTCATCTAAACCAATTATCAAAGACGCCACAAGACATGGGTCACAGGAGATTTTATTAGGGTTGACAAATACATTTGCAGAATTTCTTCCATAGCCTTTTATCTTAAGATGTATATTTGCAGTACACTTTTGTGCCACATGAGGGAGTCTGAATGTTCGTATTGTTCTGATAAATGTAGCCTTGAAACTAACTTTCATTCTGTTTGTTTTACTGATTGGAGGAAAAAAACGAAGACTTGTTAACTCCGCCTAAATGCATTTATTTGGCCTCATTTATAAAGTATTTAACATGTGTACATGTTTCAATAACACGTGCATAAAACAAAGTTATGATTTTCAAACGTATATTTTTTTGAAATGGCTGTGTTACCTATTCAAGATAATATAACGTAATGCGGAAATTGCGGTAAAAATGATCAGCATTCAACATGCATTTATGCACAAATCTTTTCACGATTTATAGATAAGGCCTAGTGTGAATTGGGTCGCGATGATTTCTCATATTTGAAAGGACAAAAAGTTAGGGAAACACTGATCTAAACAGTATCTGCACAAATAGAAGAAACAATAAGTCATATAGGGAGGTAGGCCTATACTATAGTGTGTGTTTGCAATCTTTAAGTAAAGATGTAGAAAACAGCCTTGTGCATGCGATCATAGCAGCCTTCATCTATAACATAGATTATAACTCTCTTGTGCAAAAGGATGCACATGTATACACTTGTGAGTACATTTGAATGTGTAACACATCTACAATAATTGTGCCAACCAGTTTGTCTTTAAGATGCCGAACATGGCAATAAAACATATCTACAACAAAAACATAATTTTCAAATAAAATAATAATTTCCGTTCCTAAAACCAACACAGCACTTTTTTAGAAACTGCACCATATTTATCTCAGAACAGAATTTGCCGTGAGCAATAGTTGCTTGATATTCATACCTGTTTGATTCAGTGGGGTTTGAGAAGAAAATCTATTTCTGAGAAAGAATTCATTATGCCATTGCACAGTCATGAAGAGGATGTCAGTTTTCTCTGTCCTAACAAAGAATGAGGAATGATAGAATCATCTGCAAACTTAATAAAATGGCATTATTACTGCAACTGTTTTCTGCTTTGATTTTTTTTTTTGATAAAGCCTCAAAGAAAACAATTTCAGGCTGAGTAATGAAGCAGTGACATGTCAATTTAGGTGACGCATTGTGCTATTATAATGATAATCACAAACCATCGCACAAATCATATTTATCAGGCGAGATAGAACCAAAGCTTTACATTCCTGCCTCTTACCCATTCAGTGCACAATAATCCAGAAAATCACTTGAGCGGATTATTATGCAATCCAATTATGGTTCATAATCTGAGCCTAGAAAAAGTTCCTTTGTCTCTGTGCTGTCTGACTGCAAGATGGTTCAGTCATCTAAACTGCAACTGTATGTGGCCGATTTATATGTGCATGCGGTTGTACAACACTGGAGTGGGTGGTGAACTCATCAAAGTGACTACAAATGTTGTTGTTTTTTAATAAAGAAACCACCTGACAGGATTTACATGGCAATTACACAAAAGCGTACATATGTTCACACATAATATGCAAATTAATAAACTATAGGAAATTGTACTTGCTCAGAATTTATTTGCTTTCTAGCAAGATTAAAACATTAATTGAAAAACAGAATTATAAATGTTACTGAGTTTGTTACAGATATCAGTTAGTACATCTAAAAGATGTTTGACAGCAAAAATAATGTTTGCTTAACATTTACATTCTTTTTTCGATGTTTTAAGTAGACCTGGGGTTCTGCTCATTGATAGCTGTTTCTATGGTTAGAAAAATATCAGAGCATGGATGTGTAATAAGAATTGGATATTGGCGTCTATTCAGTCCAATGAGAATTGCTCACCTGGCACATACGGCAAAAATGTTTTCTAGCTTACGGCCTAACTTCCGAGTTATGCAACCCACTGAATACGCACAGTAGTGTTTCTACCTCTGGCCCTGCCCGCGAGTTCCCGTTCAGCCCATAGACTTTACATTGTGTTGTCACCGATGTTAAAATCCCTTTTCTCGGCTCAAGGAAAGTTTTACCAATCTAAAATTCCCATGGATCAAAAATTCATAAAAGAAACAGTCACAATTAATCTTGTTTGCAGTTCGAGGTGTCCTGGTAACAGTTTTACAGACGTCTCTTTAAGATTTGGTGGCTATGGGGAAAATGCTCTTTGGGCCGTGTGGGGGGGTTTTCGACAAAAATTGGAAGCAAGGCTGAGCAGCAGCACCATATCCAGGTCTTATTAAACATCCATGCCTCAGAGCCATTCAAAACTTTCCAGGATTAATTGAATAGTTAGAAATTTTGGAAATATACTTTCTTTCTTAGTATTAGTATTAGTTAGTGTTAAATATGTAGCTGCAGCCAACAGACTCTTAGCTTAGTTTAGCACAAACACTGGAAACAGCTAACATGGCCCTGTGCCACTTAGCCAGGCAAGATGAGCAATTAACCACATGTAAAACCACGACATGGTGTTTTTACACCAAACAAACAAGACATAGCATGTTAATTAGTGAGCTGTAGGGGTGCTAGTTTGCAGGAAATACTGAAAATGACATCAGTGTAATGGATATGTCACACACTGTTGATTAGTAAGTGCAAAACTAAACAATTTAACCTCCCTCAAAAACAGAAACAGAAACATTAACACAATGCCAGACTGAATAATGGAGAAAAATCAAAAGTTTGCTTAATCAGGCAAGGCAAGTTTATTTGTATAGCACCTTTCAACAACAAGGTAATACAAAGTGCTTTACATAAGACATAAAAGACATTAAGACAAGATATAAAAGAAAACACTAGGCAATATAAAAACTGACTTTTAATCATTATACTTTAGGGTCCAAAAACAATCGTTTTCTGTTTTATCTTTGTTGAATCGGAGGAAATTGTGGCACATCCAACCATTGATTTGTTCAATGTACTTACTCAGCGCTTGTATGGAACCAAACCCGCCTGGATTTGTTGTATAAATCAGTGTGTCGTCTGCATAATTATGGAAGATATTTAGTTGTTTTCCACAGCCTGTAGATGTCGGATAGAAGAGGCCCAAGAATGGAGCCTTACGGGACTCCACATGCCATTTCTGTACGCTCAGATGTGTAATTACCAATCAACACAAAGTTGTTTGTGTCCTTCAAAAATGATTCAAACCTGTTTAGCACTCTGCCAGAAAGTCTTACCCAGATTTCCAGTCTGTTTAGTAATACGTTGCGGTCAAATACGTCAAATGCAGCAATAGAGATCTAATAATACCAAGTTGGAAATTTTGCCACATAAGTGGATGTCACTTAAGACCTTAATAAGAGCAGTGGTTTGGTGGAGTCTAAAGCCCAACTGGACAACATAAAAATAATTGTTTAGGGCCAGGGAAGTGTTAAGCTGTTGAAAATGGGAGGTTATATATGGGCCTATCATTGGTCATTATTGAGTTGCCTGGATTATTTTTTTAAGAGGCTTAAAGAGAAGCCTGAGACAAGAGAAATGTTGGCTATTTGCAGAAGATCAGGCTACAATAGTTACAAAGAAAATATAAGCACACATTGAGGTTTTACATGTCTTGTGCCTCCCCCAAAGAGGCGCAGCGATTGCAAACGTGATTTGATCTAAGCAGAAAAAACGGATAAAAGGCGACCAACACAGGCGATGATATACGAGTACACACAGCACACACACAAGCCTCAAGTTGCACTTAATACTCCCAGAGCAGGCAGGGATTCTCGAAGGCATCAAACAGCTTTGTCCCCATCAAAGAAATGACATTTCAAAGCCTCAAAACATTTCGACACAGGCAGGAGATCAAAACATGTGTCTGCATGTCTGGACATATATGTTCTTATTCATCTTAGAAAAAAATATATATATACATATCACCATGTATTCTTGCTTATTATAGATTTATACTACACAATGCAGTCATGCTAACTCTGTAACAAGCCCTTTTAGAGTTTCAGGATGAATCTCCCAACTTCATAGTTTTCTCAGAGGCTTTCTCACAGAAGTCTGATCTGGAAAACTTTTTTTTTTTTTTCTGGTGTTCTATCTTAGGGCTTAATTAGTAACAGAAATGTTCAAGTCTTCCAATGAGAATCCACCATTACTGCAGCCAAGACTGCCTGAAATAAATACTGGAATGTTCGTTATACTGCTCGCTGTATATAGAGAGAGCGGAAACTCCTCTGAGACCTCAGAGCCTCCGTGCCCCCACTGGCCTGCGATGGATTCCCAGCAGAGATGTCTTCGCCTCATCTCGTCTTCGTTACTCATTCACACCCAAACAGGAGATAGACACCATGAAACAAAGCTATCCCATTCATGAAAACAGACAATTTGTCACCTTCAGAAAGTGTCTGATTGGATCAATACAAAATCTATATCGAGAAATGTAGTGTGGATTTAAAACGCGTCATAATGAATGCAAAATGAGTTAGCTATTAGAGAGGAGGATAGATCATAGCGAGTAAACCCAACCACCCACACACTTGTAGCATGCAGCACTTCCAATTAATTTGTTTTGAAGTTCAGGGCTTCGGCTTTGTTTTTGTGTGCTTGTTGTTTTTTGTCTAGAGCTGTGACACCGAATGTGGTATCATTAGTGCCGTTCTCCGTTAGACGACTGCGCATTCTCTTCGTCAGTCTTTGTTTCTCTTGTCTTTTTCCCCCTCTCTCCCTGTTTTCTCTCACTTTGCTTTCATCTCAGATCAGAGGAACAAAGTCATAGATTTCAACCTCATCTAACACTTTTTTAAAACAAAACTACAAACTACTAGAGGGTAGGGATGTGACGGTGAGGACATTTTCCAACCGGTTAATAAACTTGTGACAACACCTGTGTTACCGATTACACCGGACATTTTAAAAGAAAAGATGACGGCCAATATCTGTAGCGCGCTTACTTTGATCTTTACCATTGGGTGGCTGTGTGTCTATCCGCTCCGGGACTGCAGGTTTCCACCAGCGATTACCTCATTAACGTTAATGTTCCCTTATTGCATTGGGTTTAAATCTGAAAATAGGCGCTTTTGCTTTTTGCTTCAACACCCAATCCTCCGCCATCGTCTTGTCTGTCAACTCTCTCTAGTCCCGTGTGTGAAATCTGACTCCTGCTACTCTGTGCTGAGACTCCTTATTGAGCAGATATATTCACTTTCAGTTTGTAGCGTCCCTCGTCCGACTATGTAATGATAACACGGCGCCAAAAGACGAAAATGAACTAAATGGGTTTTATTTCTGTAAAAAAAGACAGGGTACGTAATGTAATCGGTGTATGCCCGACCATCGTATAACACCGCTAACACCGACTACCGCAGCAAGCTTACTTGAGCGACGGTTAAGCTGGCTGTGTCAAGTATGTCTGTTACGTTTTCTTTTCATCATGCATGTCTTCCATCTTCCCCAGCCACTTCTGTTTTCATCCACTCTGCTGGCACTTCAGTTTTCCTCCCTAACTTTTTTCTTGTGTCCCTTTATCTTTTGCTCCTGCCTAACCCACTCATATGTTCCCGTAATGAGGACCAGAACCGTTTCCCTCAGCAGGAGTGAGCAACCAATCATGCGTCACATCTGGCGTGACCCTTAACCTATCGTGTGACCAGATCAAAGCAGGAAGTGAAGGAGAGGGATGAGATGGCCCATCATTAGACGGACAGCGCGAGGGAGGTCGCGTGTGTGTGATGTGAGCAGAGAAATAAGTCAAAAATGTGAATAAACTCTGGCACTGAGCGGAGAGTGAAAGGACGAGGCACCAAAGTGCTGTTTCTGACTTGCAGTGGAGGCTTAAGTGGTAGAAAGAGAGAGGCAGAGAAAAATTAACCGAAGGAGGTGTAGAAGGGCAGACAGCCCCGCTAACACATTCTGTCATGTGCCATTAGCTCCCACCAGGAAAAAGGGGGAAAAACAAGTTTCCAGTTTAATCATTTCCGATCGGGTTTGGCGAGACTTGTCACAACACCCTTTACGGCTGACTAAAATCAAGAGAAAAAGCATAGTTCATTTGTCAAAGTCTTAATCAATGCCACTCCTTTATCTTTTCTTTAAATAACAATGACATGGCTCTTTGTGCGGGGGTTTAAAACACTGAAATAGAAATCGCAGCCGCGTGTTCTGACATGTTGAGACGTGTGTTACAAGGGGGGAGTTCAGGATACGTCCTCTTTCTATTGGAAACGCATATGATGCTCCACGGAACGGTTTCATGTATATTTCATCCACAATGAGATGCAGCTCTGTATTATTGATGGCCAACTGCTCATCTGTCTGTCTGCTGCTCTTCCCCCCCTCTTTGGAGGAGTTTAAGTTACAGAGGGAGACTCATAATTGAATCATAGGGCGACTGCCCCGATACAGAGGGACGTTTTAATGGGAAGCAGCCTCCCGGGTTGACATGAAGGAGGGAGATGGAGAGCGATGAGTCCAGGTTGAAAAACATTACAGCATTGATTTACTGTAGTCGAGAGGCAGGGTGTTATTGAAAGTTATAATCCAGTAGATAGCTTTGTTTGCATCGTCGGCTCGGTCAGGTTCATTTCAATGCACTCATTCAATAATTTATTGATCGTTTTAGCAACTGATGGACTCATTCATTCATTAATTTTCACGAATACAAACACAGTATGGCAAGCCGTTTTAACATTTAATAGCTAAGCTTGACTATCCGGGGTTTAACATTTGAGATATCTACATCGTAATTCCACTTTAAGATATCTATGTCATTCTGACTAGTCAAAATTTAATTTAAGATATCTAAAAAAAGGACAATGTAGATCTCTTGAATTGGGGGGAATTAAAGATACATCTTGAACTGGATTTCTGACTAGTCAGAATTAAATTGTAGATATCTGAAACTGGAATTACGACTAGTCATAATTCAGTTGCAGATATCCGTAATTCACATTGTGGATATCTGCAACTGAATTGTAGATATCTGTAATGAGAAATGCACACATGAATGGCAAAAGTAGTTTGAATCGTACTAGTCAAAATGTCATTAAGGATATCTAAAATTTGAGTTTTGCTAGTCAAAATAGAATCACAGATATCTTGAATTAGAGTTTTGACAAGGCAAAATGACGTTGCAGATATCTCTAATGAATATCCAGTCTAGCTGTTAAATGTTAGAAAAGGCTTGCTAAGAACAGACATTTTTAGCAAGTACAGTATTCATCCTTCCATTGTTTTTCATTTCTTTATTCAGCCATTCTGTTCTGTCTAGAAGATATGAAATGAATATGTATCATTCAATCAATCATTATTCTTTTGTTTTTGTTGTTTTAGAAATAGAAATGAGTTTGTGTGCTGTAATGTGATTTTTAAAGATACAATCTAAAAAAAAAAAAACACGCCTTTGTGCATTAAAATCAGGAAAAAACACATTTTAATTTTATTCTCTTTTTAAAAATGCATAAATAACAGTTCTACACAACTCCTTTGTGACGAAGAAGAACAGATATGATGATGCATTTGCACCGAATTGTCCTGTGATGAGAAGCATTTCGGAGGTAACCTAACCTCTGGGGAAATTGGAGAGATTTCAAACAATAAGCATACCATAATATCTGCCTTTAATATACTGCATTACAACTAGTAATGAAAGAGTCTAAATTCAATAAAATATGGAAAAGCCCCCAGGTCATCCTGTTGCTGTGAATATTAACTCACTGACTTCTTCAAAGGAAATATTATGTATTCAATGAATAATACCTTCACAGGTAGAAAAGACACAGTATCAATCTGTATCTCTCATGTAAGGGATGTAATGGACAAATAACTGCACATAAATTAGTTTAGTAAAAAAAAAAATATGTTGAAGGTAGGGAAGCACTGATACCGATATCGGGCTGATACTGACTCAAATAGCTGGATCGGGTATCGGTGACAATGCGGCCAATCTATTCAATTCAATTCTACAGTATATAAACTAGGTACATAATATACTGGAATTTTAATTCCTGTTTAAGTTTGAACCAGTTTGTTATTGCATTTAAGGTACAGTGTGTAGGACTTGGCGCCATCTAGTGGTGTGGTTGCAGATGGCAACCAACTGACTACCTCTCCACTAACTCCTCCCTTTCAAAGACTGCGTCAACGTGAGCCAACGAGTGCAAAACCTGAATAACTAGGGCTTTCACAACAACCACAATATTGTAATACCGCAGGGGATGGCAAGCAACCGGTATAACTGCAATGTTCATATTTTTTCTTTTTTTAATTCTTTGCAATGGGAGCGACATGGCAGCAGCGCTATGCGTTATTCTGCGCTGAGCGTTGCACGTTTGGTGTTTTTTTCTGGTCGCCGTAACTTGAAACATTTTCAACTTTGGGTAAAACGCTGCACTCATCAGTGTCACTTTTTACCCAGTCGTCCAATCACTATGGAGGAGGGGCGGGACAAATACCACAACAACCAATCGTCACATCCTACATGTACGCTACAAGTGCTCAATGGAGGAGAAATGACAACACATAGACCGGCTCTCTCTAGAGCCAGTGTTTGGTTTGTCCGTTCTATGCTACTGTAGAAACATGGCCAACTCTGTGAAGAGGACCCGCACCCTATGTAGATATGAAGGGCTCATTCTAAGCTAACGAAAACACAACGATTCTTAGTTTCAGGTGATTATACATATACAATATTGTATTCCATTGCTGCTAATAGATCCCCTGAGATGTTACACACTGTTCCTTTAAAAAGGTTTACACTTTAATTGAAATTCCTTTTAATTTTGAAGATTTTTTAAATTATTTTTTGATAGGTTCCCCTATCAGTGTCGGGACTGCAATTTGAAAGTCGGATCGGTGCATCCCTAGCTGAAAAGTTAGATGTCCAAATTAGTGTTTCCTATATAAGCCCACATGACAGTGGTATCTTAACACATGTCAATATTGATGCATGACCGCAATGTGACCCGTTTGTGTTGTCTTTTCAAAATATTCTTCTAGTTTTTAAATATTCCTCTGGTGTTTGTTGCGTATCTCTGTCGGCTAAATTTTTTCTGACTATAAAAGAAAACATTTCAAAACACGTCCAGCCGGCAATTATGAGCTGTTGTCATTCAGCACACAAATGATTAAAAAGTACATGGACAACACACTGATTCATTTTCCGCTTCTGGTCTTTGTAATCATTGTACCCACTCCAAGATTAAAACAAATACGCAAACACTCCATTCCATTTTTAATACTCGTGAGGAAAGGTTCATTCTCCATCTTCTAGAGAGAATGAAATTAACGGATGAACAGATGATACGCCGGCTGTGGTGACTAAGCATTCGCAGAATACAGTGTCAGTTGCGGATGTGTCTGTGTGCGTGTGTTGTGCATCTGTGCTGTTAGAATCACAGTAAAAGGTCTCATGTGCTCACAGTGTGGTCATAGATCGATGCCGTATCTCCAGGGTGTAGAATCATAGTTTTACTATCTCTCACCATTGATCTGTGTGTGTGATTGTGACTCTCAGAGCAAGCAAGTAAAGAATCACACATGGATACCCATTGATTTGTGTTAATATAGACAGATATACAAACAAAATGTATGTGGTGTTACCCGCCAGACTGATTACTATCTTTATTAACTCAGGATTGTACATGTGTAAGATCCAGGCTGATGTTAGAACAGCTGCGGCAGTTAAAACATCTCCTACTTTATGGTGTCTTTATTTGACATATGCCATCATTTGGCTGTGAACGTACAGTAGTAACAACAGCAGCTAAAACTCTGGGAATAGGGAGGGGAGGCCCGGTGCCAGCATTTGTCTCTGCTCATGCACAGTGTGAGAGGAAACATGAGAGTCGAGGCTGCATTTCATTTCCTCCTGCAGACGTTGAGCTGTTCCAACTCAAAATTCCTTGCCAGCTGTCATAGTCTCTGTTTATATTCATGAATTCAATCTGAATGTTTCAGAGATTTTCTGTCAAAACAGAGTTGAGGCTGCGTTGCCGGATACCTATCCGCTTTAATAAAAGTCTGCCCTATTTGCTTATTTAGCTCAAAGCTTTTGTTGTCAAATCAGACTTACCGCTGACACAATTGGATGTGATTGTTCGTATCCGCTCTTCTTTTCAAATGAGTGCTTTACATGCAGGGGGGGGAGTCATAGACAGCTTTCAAGTTTAAAAATGACTCATTCTTTGAACGGTTGATGTCATAGAATTATTTTGTGTGCCTTTTTATCTTAACCCTCATCCTACCAATCGCGGTACCAAAAGACCCCAGAAGTAAACTTTTTGTCATGTCCCACAGGCGTTTTTATTTTATCATTCCAATTTTTCATGACTTTGTCAATTAATTTGTTCCTAATGACTTCATATCATTGTTTTTGGTTTCTGTTTTAATTAGTTTAACTTTAAATTATCATTTTAAATCAATGTATTGGGGGTCTTGGGTCACTCCGGTCAAAAGCACCCAATTGCAACCAATGCCGTTTTAATAGATGGAACAATTTATTGAGTTCATGTATCACACACCATCAGGGGGGGTAGGGGCGCTAAATTAAGAATCCTGTTATAGCGAAGGCATAACCCGCCCTACGATTCCTCTGACTGGCTAGTATTTGCTGCCTTTGTCGGTTGGATTGGTTAGGTTTAGGCATGGGGAGTGTGATTGGTTAGGGTTAGAGTTAGGGCTAGGATTAGGGTTAGAATATCATGGTAAGCCAATCAGAAGTAGAGTGGGGCAGATCATGCCTTTGAGATAGTAGGATTTGTGATATTGCGGTACTCTTGCGGAGATTGTGTCTTATTAATTAATTATGTAGGGAATTACAAAAGAGTGATTTCATACACTGAAACAATGGTGTTTCTATGACAACAATGGAGAGGTCCAGCAACCACAATGGATAACGCTGGGGCCAGAATCCTGTTTGGACATAGAGAAGCACTCACCCAGGTGAGTGCTTACAGCCAAACATGAGTGAGTGACTGAGAAGCCAGGTTCATGAGGCACTTTGGATCTAAAAATCTACCCTTAGAGCTGCATTAAGTGATTTATGGCCACTATGTGGGGCAGGACGACTCAAAAACAACGTCACTGCAACACAGCCCTAATGGATCAGCCTCAATGCTCCATTGAATGGAGGGATGTATGGATGGATGAACACCATTCCTCCAAAATATATTCTCTCCTTTGGTGTTTTGATGGTGGTGGATAGCGCTGTCAAAAGATGTGTTCAGACAGAAAGTGAAGTGAATTTTAGATGTGGCATGATTGTATACAAAGTATAGGGCAGTCAAAGTTAACGCGATAATGCAAATTTGCCACGATTTTCTTTAACGCATTAACGTAACCGCTCTTCCAGAGGCTGTATCGGGCTTAGTTTTGAAGCTAGAGTGGAGATACTGGCATCATATGAAACTAACAGACCTAATGAATCCTTTCAGTATGAACTGAGGCGCCCACGCAAGTTAAAAATGTTTTACCTTGAGCAAAACATTAGCCATTATCCTGGAATTTTTCAATAGGTTCATCACTACAAGCAACCCTCTTTCACATTGTTTTACATTAGCATTTTTATCATTAAAATATTGGTTATAGCCGCTTTACAGTAAGTAAAATATATGAGTATTTCTTCCACCATGACTGGAGGGAAATAACACAAAGAATTACAGTTCACAGTGAGTTCTGAGGCTAAGCTGCCACATTAACACAGCACAGGCACAGTAATGGTACATTGGCTGCTTGGGGTGAATGAACACCTGGCCACCTGTTGAATTTCAATCTAGTATTTAATTGCCTTAAACCTCTAGTTTGACTCTTGGGTTCCTCAAAATATCTGCATTTTTAGAGTATATTGCCAGGTTCACAAATCTGTGCAAACATTCAGCAACCATACAGGGAGAAATCATATCATCACGAATTTAATCCAGCCACAGCGTGCAATGTAATGCAACGGATGGACAAATACATCCGAGACTCTGTGTTGCACAATTGATGCGAGCATGTTCGCTCACTGTGCTTCAAATGTACAATGCCACCGCTGCATTTCATGCCATCTCCTCTCGCCTTTCAAAATGTATGCCTCTCCCCGGGACCCCGGTGCCACATATCACCACGCCGCCGTATTCACCTCACATAACACAGCATGTGAAAGTTTGCGTGTGCGTCAAGCTGAGAGGCCCCACTTTTAAAACAGGCTTCTCAAAGCCGACCTAGAGGAGGCCCATGCATTATTCATGTTCATTTACTAGCCTCCTATCTCCTTATCGTGGGTTCATCACACTTTCACTACTGCTCGCTGTGTGATGAAAGAAACGGAGTACACTGTACTGAATTACATCGGTATAGTGCAATATAAGATCCCCTAGAGATTTAAACCCATCCTTTAGACTTGTGTGTTGATTGATTTGATGACAACACCAGAGACTGGTTTTCACAGCACTAAATTATGGATGCTAATTCTTTTTTCTAACCAATTATTAGCCGTTAACCAACAAGATTAGTGCGTTTCATGCAGAGGTGCTGTGGTTGTAGTGCCTAACAAGCTGCCCAGCTGCAACGTTAAGCCGACGCACAAACAGGTTAAATCCATCATTTATCGCCAACTACAGTGTATGCGCAAAACAAACAACCGAGTCCCCAGTTCAACCTTCCGGGAGAGTTTCTGTAGCAGCCACGATGCTGCGTGCATTGTCGTGGACACATGCAGCCACTTTCCCAGTAAAAGTCTCCACTGCATAATTTATTTTAGCTGCGGGTCGGTCAGCTGTGTGTGTCCCTGGCGTATACGCAGTCAGCCCAGCGTAACGTTAGCAAGTGTCTGACAGACCGTGTGTGTGTGTGTGCTATGTTCACAGCTGTAGCATTGCTGGTGACTTTATATTCACCGTTGTCACACACATACGATCTGTCAGCGCGTCGTAGCGTTAGCGGGTGTCCGACAGGCTGTGTTGTGTGTGTTAGGACAGTGAGTTTGGGGTTTGTCGGTGGCGTTATAGCTGTGAACGTAGCAGTGCAGTGTGTGTACAGTTTATTTGTCGGTGAATAAATGCTACAACTCCTCAAGACTCGAGCCAACTTCCTGTATCTGCAACCCCGGCTCAGACTCTCTTAAGGTGGGCAGTTAAGGTGGACCAGCTATTTTCCTTTAAGTGACAAGCCACTCCTCTGAGCTTTGCTCAGCTTTTTGTTTAATTTTTAATATTTCTTTTAACCGTTTAACCGATAGCGTTAATTGATAAATATTGTTAATAGGTTAACGGCTGAACGGTTAATTATTAACATCCCTACACCAATTAAATTAACATATAGTAAGTGGGAGCACAAGTTTTTTTTTTTTTAGAGCCAAGACCACGGGATGATCTTCTTTTTCCAAAAAGAAAAAAAAAATTGCTACTGCCACGGGCTAATAAGCCGTGGGCACGTCAAACGCTGGCTAGCCTCTGGTTAGCTAGCCTCCGGCAACTCTTCAGCATAGGAAATGCATCCTTTCCTGTGCATCCATTAAATTAGCATAGCGGGAAAGGCATTTGCAAAATGCAAATACATTGGATGTCTTTTGTTTAAAAAAAAAAAAAAATGCCAGTGAGGAGAACAAAAAGATGCCATTTCATTCATGCGATAATCTTAAGGATAAACACCTTAAGTCCTCTGGATTAATTACTGTGTCTGAGTCCATGTGTGTGCCTTTGCATGCGTGTGCCAAGGGGATAAGAGCAAGCTATGGCTGTCAGAATAATGTGTTTTGTGTCAAAATAGAACCGAGCTAAACCACCTCAGAGACAGGCTGTTTTAATTACTCAACGCACGTGCGCGTGTCTGTGCGCGTAAAAAAGCTCAACTAGCAGTGATGCGTGTAAGGTATTTAGAAAAAAAAAGACACCCCGCATTGATAATTTATTACTTCAAACAGACATGTTCGGCTCAGAGGAAAGAAACAAGTTACATGAATCTGGAGATTTAAAAAAAGGAAATGGCAGCTCCAGTATCTCACCCCTTCCTTTGATTCGAACAAGTACTCGCTCCCGTTGCACAGCGTGCCGCCAAAGTTACGGCACTGAATTTAATGGATTTTTTTTAGCTCCACTCAGATTTATATCCGTCCCCTGGTTCGCTTGATCATCTGCTGCCACACACAGTCAACGGGCTAAAAATAGCTGTTAAAGACAATAACTGTGAGAGGGAGGGTGTTGAGAACGACATAGGAAACTCCCCACTAACACTTGATGTGTTTTTGTGCATTTCCACACATTACCTGCACACCTGTGGTCGCCAAGGCAACATCTACCCTGCCCCCCCCCCCCCCCCCCACCCCCCACCCCACCTCCTCTCTACTCGGCAGGGGAAATCAGAGTTCCGAACGACTGCTGTCTTCCTCCGCCTCTCTCTCCAACCTTCCTCTCAGCCGGCGGCACAGATTCCACCCTCCATTCCCCTGTCTCCCTGGGGCAGATGAAACCTTAAATGGAGGTTTAATGAAATCTCAGGGATTGTCCTGTGGCTTGATCACTCGGGCTCCCCTCGCGAGGAGCCCCCTTTTCAGCAGTGCGTCGGTGAGAGGGAGCAAAGTCGCTAATTGCAAGGCCTCAGGACAAGCAAGGAACAGGAAAAAAAGGAGGATGAAAAGGAAGAAAAACACTAACAGAGATGGCAGCACATGTTTCTAAAGGTCACATGTGACACACAGAGGCACGTTCATACGCGCACATGTACGCACACATTTATACTCTTGTAAAGCTGCAATCAAGGTCCTGCCAAGCACCAGCCCCCCTGTGGTGCTGATTGTTAAAATGAATATTTAATTAACACATTGACAGTATAGTAGGCGGTGCCGCTGTGGATCATTGAAGCTCGGGTAATTGGAATCTTCCAGAGCAGTCGGAAACATGCGGCTATCGTGCGTGTGTGTATTTTCTCGGATTAAATGCGTGTGTGTGTGTGTGCGCACGTTTCTTCCCTAGCATGAATAGATCAACAGGCTGGAAGTCATGTGAACTATACCAGTAATTGTCAATCCTCACATAAAGCACAATGAAAGAGAAACGATAATGAGAAGATAAACAAAGTTTATTTTTAAATTGAGACTTGTTGAAAATGTTATTACTAATGATCTGCTGCTACTTCATGGTGCATGTTCAAGAGAGCAAGAGCTGACTGCTTCAAAGATTTCTCAAGATGCAGACCTACTGTCTCTGTTAAACGCATTGGTGCCAAACTAAACAAATAATGATACTAATAATGATAATAAAATATTTAAAATAGGGCTGTCAAAGGTAATGCGATAATAACACATTACATTAACGCAAATTCGTTTTAACACCACTAATTTCTTTAACGCATTAACGCTTTTTTTTAGGTTGTAGCGGTCTCAGTTTTAAAGAATGAAGATACTGGTATCATAGGAAACTAGAAAACCTAAGGATCCATTGGTACCAATCATGTCATACTAGCTTGTCATGAAGGAGGCTAAATAACGCTCCAAACTTACGCTAGATTTTAGTGAGGAAAAACTGTCATGACCATTTTCAAAGGGGTCCCTTGACCTCTGACCTCAAGATATGTGAATGAAAATGGTCTCTATGGGTACCCACGAGTCTCCCCTTTACAGACATGCCCACTTTATGATAATCACATGCAGTTTTGGGCTAAATGCAGTACCTGTGAGGGTTTATGGACAATATGTGTCACTGTTTTGTGTTGTTAATTGACTTCCAATAATAAATACATCCATTAACAAAGCATAGTTGCCCACTCCCATGTTGATAAGAGTATTAAATACTTGTCAAATCTCCTTAAAGGTACATTTTGAACAGATAAAAAAATGCGATTAATTGCGATGCAGTATTTTAATTTGTATTATGTTTTGGGATTACTTTCCCTCTACAATATCTAAGTATAAAAAGTAAAAAATAAAACATCAGCTTAATCTCTTAGCAGAGCTGAATGGTAAAATGAAACATAGTCTATGATGATTGTAATGTTTTTGTCTTCAGCTTTTTACTCTGATATATTTGTGTTGCCAGAGTCTGAAGAGAGCTGTTGTCTCTGTCCATGGTTCTGAAACACACAGTTCACTAGACCGTGACCACACCAGTGTTGTTTTATTTGACTGAGTCACAATTTCCAGGTCTCATTCTTTACAGTGACCACTGAAACCTCACCATAGTATTAAACAAAATACCAAGAGGAAATAAAAAGATGCAATCTCTAATATTAAAATGCAAATAGGGCTGAATCACGCAATATCTGATGGGCATAGTTATGTCGGTAGAGTGTGTATATTTTACCACACAACATCCAAAAAAAGTCTATTTGTTGAACACAAAGTCCTATGTCATGACATTGAACACAAAATATTGAGACAATTATCGCAGTAAATAATGTAAAATACTCCTTGATTTCATGTTATCAGCTTTATGTAGCCTTCAGCTGAATATTTTGGGTGGATAATTAAGCATAAATTGCTTTAGCTCGCATATCATGTTTGTGTGCCATGCATTTGTGGCCTGAGAGGTACACAACACAAAAAACGAAACCCTTGTCCAGTCCTGGGATTTTCTTATTTCACAGTTTGTGGGTTGGTAGGTACTCCAGGTACCCAAATGTATTTGGACAAACACTGAAAAATTTATTTTTTATGATATCTGCACGGTTTTATTTTTTTCAATTTTTTTTTATACTTATTTTATTGATTTTTGTCGGTCAAAACTGTTGCTTTTAACTAGTATTTGATTTGTGTTATTTTATTATTTTGGTTTTAATTCACATCTTATTAATTGTTAATGGTGTGTCATCTTAATTATTTAAATTTTTATTCCTACATCTTAATGGTTTTAATTCAGGCGTGTCATTTATGTGTCTGTTACACTTTCAGTATAGTGTTTGTGACTGCCGTGGTTGCTCATGTGTTGAGCACATTGTGCTTCCACCTGGAACAAAATGTCCTATGTAAATAAAGTCTGCTTGTTTGCTTACATATGTCCCCTTTAACCAAGTGTTTTAGTTGCCTTCCTTTCATAATCATGATCTCTCCCTAACCTTAACTATACTGTTGCTGCCATGCACAGATACTCTAGACAGCAAAACTTTTCAAAATGTTGGCATTAGAAAAAAACAAAAAAAAACATTAACTGAACATTAACTGAACATTATCCAGGATTGTCTGCCTTAAAGTTCTTTTTTTTCCCATATTGGCCAGTTGATCTGCATTGGAGGTGTTGCAAAGTACCTATCATAAACATTACAGCCCGTTTCAAAATCCAGCCCGTTTGCAGGTAAAGGATGCCACGATAATGCGCAAGGCATTTAGTATGCAACACGAACGCCTCTCTTGCCTTTGGCGTGTCATTTGTACGGCACATAGTCTGAACTGAGTCTAATGTAAACACATCTGCGTAAACATGCTATGCTCAGAGATAGTGGCGTAGAATAAGAAGCGAGAAAGAAAGGGTTATGGCGGATGTGAGGGAGGTGGATGGGTCCAACAAACACAGGACTTTTAACCAGTAGATCTATGTTCGAGACCGTTGTTTTGTTTCGTTTGTGACGTGTTTTTTGAATTTCTGTTATGTTGTTTCCATACATATTTCACTTGGTTTATGTACTTATTCGAGCCCAACCATGATGTTTTGCCTAAACCTATCTAAGTGGTTTTGTTTCCATGTAATGTTGTGCTATTTCCTGTGAGACCGTGTTGCCAAATCACTGAATAACAGTTAATATACATGATAACACAGTATGAAATTTAGCAATCTGCCTTGATTTCACGTGATTACATAACTCCTTGACAATTTTGACTATTTGGAAAAAAGAGACTCATCTCACAAAATAATCAATGGCATGAACATGAAGCAAAATGACACCATGATAATAAACAGCGCATTACCGGCCATATATTCTCAATCATTTAAAATGTGTTTACTGTACTTTTGTGGTTCTAAATGAAAGCCCTCACATATTCTCCGTTTAATTAAAGCTGACCTGCTCTTGCTCTCCTGATGATCGGAGACAATGTACTATAGGCTAACCTCGGTGCTCATCAAAGTGCAACATCTGTTCAAGCCCATAGCTATATTACCGTGTTTCCCCCTCTCCGTCCCACCGGTGCCGGCTTTAATTAGCAGAGCCACGAGAAAGAGATGACTTACCTGTCAGCCTCTGCAAACATTATTATTATTTGGAGCTTTGCTATTTTATCCTCAATCCAAACACTCGAGTCTAATGCATGTCTCAGGAGTGTGCATGCGTTTCTTATCATGTTTGTATAGATTCATGGAGTGTTAGTGCTGTAGAGTTATTGTGGTGAGTACTAGTGGGTGTGCGAGTGAGTGTTATGAGGCACACACCTATATATATAAGCTACTTGGACAATAACATAAACTCCTCGTTCAGGTATTAGCACGCTTCTCACGACACATTGGGATGCTACTGTGTTTGTAAGCAACCAGTAGCAGGCCACAGACAACAGAAACAGCACGCGGTGAAAGCTAATCAAAGATTTATTTGGCTAGGTAATTTACATCTGATTACTGCTGTGATGTCCTGAGTTAAGAGGATGATTTCGGAAGTTTCACCTGTTATTTTTGCAGCAGATCGGTGGCTCCAGCCTCTTGTTATGCAGCCCGTGTGAATGATGCCATCTGCTCATCATCACTTAAATGTTTTTGTCTGAGCCAATTATGTTCATTAAAAATGCTAGACAGATCTGAGGGCATGCGGTGTGCCAGCCACCACACATCCATGCCCTGGTTTAACCCCTGACGTCAGAGGAACACACACATATATATATATACTCAGCCGATAGCTAGGTGTAGTCATGCTTCATTTACTATGAATACATTTATGTGTTGACTGAAATGATTTAGATAATTATGTATGGTGCAGCGTTTTTGTTTTTGTTTTTTCTTTTATATAGACATTACCCTAAAAATACCAAATAGCCCATGTAATAAGGAATAGTAATCCCACATTATTCATTATGCATCAACATAAAAGGTGGAGCCACTTTTTGTCAAATTTAGCAAATATCTCCTATGCTCAATTTGAATAAAGTGATTAATTGGATGATGATATTCTTTTTTGTTATTGAATCAACTTTATTTAATGAATACAACTTGTCAGTGCATTCCCCCCTTTTGTGTGCGGCAAGTGGGAGGGCAAAGAGTTGTTTGACCGCTGTGAAAATTGTTTTTGAAAGGCTAAACGGCAGCAAATATGGATTGAAGCAGAATATTTCATTAAATAAAAACATGTTGTGATTTTGAAAAATGATTAAGTCTATTGTTCTTCAATAATTGGACTCATATGTAGTCCGATAGACAAATGGCTATATAACTAGACTGTAGCTTATGTCAACATATAAAATAAAGACCTGGCTTTGCTGAGACTGTCTATCAATCTGTCAGTCCAATAGACCCGTCTGTGTCACATTTTGTATCACAGCGACATGAATATTAAACGCCCGCACGAAGGTGCAGTGTTTTGTAGTGACGGTTGTCACGTGACGTTTGTCACATGTTGTGTATTGGGATGTATAACTTCAGAGGTAATTACGTAGTATTATAAAGTGAGAAAGACCACTTATGGTGGGTGGGTGGGGAGGTCGATGGGTCAAACAAACACAGGACTTTCAACCAGGAGCCCAGCGTTTTGTTTTATAAGTTACGTTAGTGACGTTTGTCATGTGTTTTTCCATACTGACGTTGCGTTGTTTTCCAACCATAACGTTTTCCCTTAGCCTAACTAAGTGGTTTTGTTGCTTAATCCTAAGCGAGTGGCTTTGTTGCCCCCTGCTGGTACTGCACGTTAATACAGGCCTGTAATATTCACGTCTCTGCGAGTCAAAACGTGGCCTCTGGTGGACAGGCGGGTGTATTACACGCTTTGCCGTGACATCGGGTTGGATTTCCTCCGCTGCGTTTCAGTACCTGGGACAGCACCGCTTCACACACACCCTTTACACACAACAAACAGCGTCTGAGAATAACTATTAATAATTCATGTTAATTTATACTGAATATACAGCAGGCCATAATAATTAAAAACAAAATGCTGCATTCAAATACTTATTTTAAAAAAAGAATCACACGCATATGTACGTGTGCGTACACACACACACACACACACACACACACACACACACAGACAGGAGGAGCTAAATCAGGGTCATCTTTTCCCACCAGGAATAAATGACCAAAAGAAAACATGACTTGTCGGTGACTCATTTACAAAAATATCACAATCTTGAGTCGAGATGACAAATATTAGGCGACAAGACGTCCGTCTCTTTTTTCTCTGACACTCTTTATTTCTGAGCACACTCTTGCACACACACACACACACACACACACACACACACAAACAGAAAACAAACACAACACATCAGTAGTTCTTGGGTTTGGTATCCGGCTGCTTGTTTAAGATGTGGAGCGGTGTAATGTCAGTGAGATCGGTAGCGGGGATAGATTTAATTTAGATAGAGCTTCTCCACTAGCTGCTGAGGTAAATGTATTTCAGGTGATAAAAAGAGCAAATCTTGTTTTCAAAGTCTCTGCTCGCCACAGAATTTGAATGAGAATAGAGTGCAGTCTGGAGTACTGGGATAGGCATGTATTTGTCTGCCTGGGTGTGTCTGTTTTTCGCCGTCTGTGTGTTTCTGTGTGTTGCCGAGGAGAGCGCTTTGATGGAAGGCTGCCCATGGACGAATAATACTCAATTTCTGTCTCAATGACTTTTGTCTATATTCGGCGTATGACAGTGCATCTTCTCCCTTCTGCTCCACACACTGCAACATGCACCGCCCACACACTGACATCCCCCACACCCACCGCGCAAAAACTTCTTTTTGAACTTCTCTGTGTTGTTGTCATCTTTGTTTGTTGTTATTTTTCCTTTCAAATAGTTTGATTCATTTCCAGACAAGATGACAGGGTAAAACCACAAGGGCCTATAAATAAGACATCATATTGTTGATCTTATTCTAGGTTTCCTGTCAGCTTTCTGAGGTTGGGAGTGAATTCTTCTCCACTCTACAGTCCTGGGCATATAGACAGTGTTAAATAACAATGACTTTGATGTTCAAACTGCGAATTGCCTTAATGTTCCGCATAGCAACGTGCTTTTTTTTTTAACTCTTTGCTTTGAATACCACAGAAAAGGCTGTTTTCATACAACGTTCATAGCTATAACTACTAAAGGTAAAACACTAGTTTGTATATATCCCACAAAATCAATTTGTGTGTAATTCACATCATTGTGAACCAGGAAATTTAAAGGGTGTCAAACGCTGCGTCGTTATCGTTGATGTTTTTGTCACGTAATGTCTTTACTTTAGTCACGCCACTTATTTGAACACAAACCACGATCTTTTCCTGAACCTAACTAAGTATTTTATTGCCTAAACCTAAGGAAGTTGTTTCCTGTGAAGACAGACGTTTATTTTGAAAAGATTGTATGCATGTAACGAGCAGAACACGTGTTGCTGGACATTCGTAGAACGAAAAAAGAGGAATAACCTTTTCATAAGATATTATAATAATAATAATAATAATATCTTGGATTTATATAGCGCCTTTCATGAAACCCAAGGACGCTTAACAAAGACATAAATAAATACAACAAATGTAACAGTAGCTAGAGGCCATAGGCCTTGGTGAAGAATTATTGTATGAGAATATGTTGCAGGTGCAGAATGACATAAGAATACACAGTATTTATACAATTGACTGAGATATAATACAAGATAAGAAGAAAATGTGTAGTTGTATGTGTAATATAAATGTGTAATAGTAAATTCAGAAGAAAAAATAGAGGAAAGAAAAGCAAAGAAGAAAGAACGAGAGAAAAAAAAACAATAAAATTCACAAAGAACTGTCCTACACACCCCCTAGAAGATTTAACTTTACAATCATCTATTTCAACAACAGCCTACATATAGAATTCAACTAAATTGATAGGATTTAATTAAATTAGCAGCTGTCAAAATGGCAGCGGTTGCATTATCATTTTGAGATGCAATCAATATTCCTTTTTTTTAATATCTGTGAGCCTTTTGTGACTTTATGTGACAGTTGAAAGTAGAGCGATAAGAAACTAGGGAGCGAGAGAGATAAGGGGAATGACATGGAACAAAGATTGCCGGCCAGATATCTGATATATTAAAGTGGCAGTAGGTAGTATATTTTTGGCATCATTGGGCACATTTTAATCATATTTACTCGCATTTGAAGTTTCACGCCTGTCATAATTACTACAGTCGCTAGAGGTTGCTGCCGTGTTCTTTTACACCGTCTTTCAGTGATCACCCATGTGAATAAATGCTAATAGCGACAGATAACGACTATTTAATAGCCTGACAACAAACTAATCGGCTGAAATGGAGGTTTTGGCTGATGACGTTAAAGGACGTACCACAGTACAGATGGGTTATCAGCCAGGAATGATGTGACGCAGTTGAAAAAAAAGCTGTTAATAAGTAAACATCAATCCGCAGTCTACAGTCCCTCAGAACAGTGCTGCGAAGGCACTGCCGAGCATGCTCTGGGTGAGCACGAGACAATGTCCGGAGAGAGGGAGATGAAGTATTAGACACGTGGGTGGAGGCCGAGGTCAAGCAGATGGAGAGAGGGATATATAGGGGAGTAGGGGTGGTCTTTTGGGTCAGATTCTGCTGGTGTTCGGGGAGCGAGGGCAGCTGTGTTCCAGACCCGGAGCACTGAAGCTGAACTAACGAGAATGTAATGGCCCTCCATCAAGCACTCCACTAGCTCGCCAGTACGAGTACGCACACACACATATACACACTCGGCAACGCATATTCAACTTTTACTGTAAGTGGACAAGTATGCCCACGGGCCTATTTCCAATTCTAGAGAAGCAGAACCTGCAACTCCTACGTGGCGCATACTCACTGAAGTTGATAGACAGTACATTAAAAAAGTATGACATGAGAGGTAAAGTTAAGTGCATACAGGCTAAAGGAGCCTCTATTGCAAGTCTATGTAAATTTCCAGTATCAGAAATTCATCATTTTAGAGGTTTGACCTGATTCTGGGTAGGCATTTCCCTCATGAGATATTGCTGTTCTTGAACAAAAATGCATATTAGAATGTACACCACATGCACTTGGATACACAGATATGCATGCATACTTTTACAAATCCCTGCATACATTTGCACATGCATTAAAGTGGCTGTAGGCAGAATATTTTCTGGCATCATTGGGCAAAACTTCCATAATAACCTTTCAGCATATTGTAATTCAAGTGGTCTGAGAGATAACTATATTCTGCACCTCCTCATGGCTCTGTTTTCAGGCTTTAAAAAATCTCTCTTTGGCCAATCATAGGTCATTTCAGAGAGAGAGCGTTCCTATTGGCTGTTCATTCAACGGAGGCAGCTGTCAATCACTCACGAACTCCGGTCAAACTAGACAGCGCTGATCAAATATGAATCAATATTCTGTTACTGTAATGCCTATTTCTCACTTCAAATGTTTTCAGAAACATCTTGTAGTGTACTGTTTAGCTGTAAAATGAGAAAGTTTGCTCCGGCTGGTGGGCGGTGCTTGGTATTTCCTCAACTGATCTCAACATAGCTTCTGGGTCACAAAGTTTCTCATTTTACAGCTAAACAGTACACTACAAATGTTTCTGAAAACATTTTGTGCGAGAAATAGGCATTACAGTCACAGAATATTGATTCATATTTGATCAGCACTGCCTAGTTTGACCATTTCATCAGCGAGTGATGACAGCTGTTCAGAGACGGCAAGCTCCAGCTCGGCTCTGATTGGTTGTTTTCCTTCGGTCTGTGAAATCTTACAGAAGCCATTAGGAAACACCGGAGGACACAGAGGCAGATGATTTTTTTTCTGATTACCTGTCTCATGCACTACTGTCAGGACATAGTGACCGTTTTATAAAAAATAACTTTATTTAATCATATTTGCTCCATTTCTACCCACTACTGCTTAAAAAACAAAAAAAAAATGCAGTATTTAAAGAAAGAAAGGAGAAGCAGGAAACGGGCCAAGTTTTGTGCTGTGAGTCTCAAACGTGTTCGTTTTGTTCGTGTCAAGTGACACATTAAATCAGATACTGATCAGGTGTACATAGCGCTACAGATAACACTAACCTCTTGTACTCAGTGAAAGCTGATATTTGCCAGAGTGGCCAATTACGGTGACAGGATACATGGTAAACTTCACCGCACAGTAAGCATTTAATTAGGACATCCTCGACGGGTCCACCACACTTTAGCTCTGCCAATCTGCCTAATGGTGAGAGATGAACGCTAATGATTTTAACACATGCTTATTCCCATGCACACACACACGTACGTACGCTTGCTCACACTCACCAAAGTCTGCAGTAACAAGCACTGCAAATCCAACCTGATTCACTTAGAGGAGGATTAAGCAAGCAGCTACTGATATAAAGGCATGTGATGTAATATTAAACATCAGTCCTGGAGGAGGTGCTGACAGTGCAGAGTGCCCAGACCAGTGAACAGAGGGAAACACCTAGCGCCCTGACCTCGCTGGCATCGTATTGGTTGACACATATGTCCTCCGGCAATGAGATGGCTGACAGCTCATTGACTCTTAAATGATGTGACACGATCTGGCAGAACCTGGCTGCACAAGCTTTTATCTGGCTAGCCAGACACACACACACACACTCTGAGACGCAGATGATCATTTGCCTTGTAATTTCCACACTAAAGCTTACATGCCCTATAAATATATACTGTATGTATTCATGAGATCTCTTTGTGCATGCAACAGCTGCCTAAGATGACACAACAGCCCTCATGCTGCCACGCTGTCGGCTTGATTAACTAATGACTCAAACCTTAAAAGGCTGGAGATGCTACTTGCCTTATAATGGAGTCTGGCCCTCGGATTCGGTGGCGCTCTTAAAGGCTGATAGATAAATAAATAAACTAGCGGGCATCATGGAATTTATTACCTGTCTGGCTAATTAAATGGCCAAAGATATATAGGCGCGGGAGAGAGTGAGATGAGAGTGGGATGAGGGGGCGTAGCGGAAAAAACACAAGAGAAGCTGTTTGCCGCGTCTGATGAATTTCCCTCCCTTTCTTCGTCCTTCCTCCGCACACACACACACTTCATCGTGACAAGTGGCTCAGTTTGTGTGCTAAGTGCGTGTGTGTGTAAAGGAGTGTAGATGTGCATGTCTGCCCGTTAAAGAGGTCTCAAGCATAGCGGGCAAGCATCCATGACTTATCAATATTCAAAGCAGCTCCAGAAGCCTTTATAAAAAGGGGGGAAAAAACAAATCAAATTATGAAGCAATGTTCTGCCAAATGGACTAGAAATGGCTTGTTAGGCATTTTCCTGGTGATTTGCTGTTTTGACCATTGCGCGAGCACATTCCCAGGTGACAATGTCTGGTTCGCTCAAAACTGTTTTGGTCCAATTACGCGCCGCTGGTGCGGAGGGGTACGTCCCGCTCATTTACTCCTAATTCCTCCTCAAACTCTTGCTGTGATTGTGGCCAGATTGTTTTCAAGGTTACCCCTCCGCTCATGATTCAATTTGTTCTGGTTCTTTTTTCCCCCCTCTGCGCCGATCCCGTTGCCTCGACCCAAATAGACATATTAAAATGCAAAAAAAAAAAGGTGGCCAGCACCAAGAAAGGGGTGTAGACATGTAAATTGCTAATTTGCGACAAAAAGAGACAATGCCACGGGGCTCAGCTGGAGAAAAAGGCAATCCCACTTCCATTAGGCTTCTCTCTTCTGTCCTGCAGTGAAGCGGCTGTCCTATTATTGTGCGCCTATCAGCGACTAATTTAAAAAAAAGAGCTATTGCACTCAGCTGTTTACCAGCTTGATTGAGACCAGAAGGCTTTGTCTTGCACTAATTTCTCTTTGACGTGTCTCTCTCTCTCTTTCCCTCAGTGGACTAGACCTTTAGCTAACCTTTCTTTCACTTCAGTCTCTCGCTCTTCAGCCAAATAACAGATGACTTTGGTCCAAAAGATTGCGCGCCTTCTCTCTGTATGAGTGCATGTTCGGTGACCACCCAGGGAAGCCTAGCGGGACACAGAGCTGATTTATGTCATGAAAGATTTGAAGAGGGTTGTGGGGGGGTGGGGGTGGGCAGCTTTGATGTGGATTCTGACTGACCCACTGGCAAACAAAGCTGAGTGAGGAGCAGAAAAAAAAATTGAAGTCCATCTTTTCCCCATTTGACGTTAGCCTGCTGTGATGAACACCGTCAGATCTGCTCTGTGTCTGTCTGCCTTTATGCCTCTTTCATCTCAGCAGACATCTCAGCCGAGGGAGGGTGGAGAGAGAGAGAGAGAGCACATTAGATGAAATGATGTCGACCTGGGACAGCTCTGATGTTTCTTTTGAGGACAGCTGAAGCCACCTGTAGGCTCCTCCAGAAATAGACAGACATAAAACTAGACATGCTTGAGCCCACACCTATTGAAGGCTTTCAAGGACTATAAGAGCCAGGGAAAAAAAAAAGTTATTTTGGAAAGCAGAAAAATATTATCAACATTTCAAACATTTGTATGCACCATAAATTACATGCACGTAAGTATGTAATAGTGGTTATATCCCAGCGTGTAGTCCGTTTAACTGTTTCTCCATAATGAATGTTGGACAGTTTCAGTTATTATTTTAAGTGATGCTCTATCGTAATTTTTCTGTCTGAAAACTTATCAGTTGTGATTAGGCTTGCCGCAGTACTTGGTGTTACCAGTGTTTGGTTGTTCAGTTCATTTTCGCGTATCAGCGCTATGTCATCAACATATAGTCGAACGACGGACGCTGCAAACTGACAGTGAAAGTGTGCTCCATACAGAGTCTCAGCACTGAGTAGCAGGAGTTATATTTCACACACATGGGACGAGAGAGAGTTGGCGGACAAGATGATGGCGGAGGATTTGGTGTTGAAGCAAAAAGCAAAAGCTCCTATTTGGCAATATTTCGGATTTAAACATAGTGCTATATGGGAACCATAACGTTAATTAAGTAATCGCCGTGAGGAGGACGGAGCGATCAAGGCCAGTGTGCGTGGATCAAAGTAAGCACGCTACGTATATATTGATTGTCATCTTTTCTTGTAAAATGTCCGGTGTAATCGATAACACCGGTGTTGTCACAAGGTTATTAACCAGTGGAAAAAATGTCCTCACCTCATATCCTTAGTTGTGATAAGCGTAAACCAGATATGTACATATTATTTTATTGAGCCTTTTCTGTGCAATGGTCAACATATCCTTGTACATCGGATTGTATGATATCTAATGAAGAATTTCTCCAAATTGTTTTGTGTGTTTTCTTATGAATGTCCAGCAGTGATCTGAAAAGTAAAGCCAATACCGAGGTGCCTTAAACTTGCATTCTTTCTAATAGCCAGCAGGGGGTGACTCCTCTGGTTGCAGAGTTGTATAGAAGTCTATGAGAAAATGACCCTACTGCTCTCTTGATTTGTTACCTCAGTTAACATTGTAAACATGAGTTGATGATCTCAATTGCTAGTTTCAAGTCTTCTTCAATACAGCATGATGTTCATTTAGTGAATTATGGTCCCATTTAGAGTAAAATAGACCATAAAGCAGTGGATGCTTTAGGGCGTGGCTACCTTGTGATTGACAGGTCGCTACCACGGCGTTGTCCAGTCTGGGTGTTGTCTGTGTTTTTGTCTTAGAACTTTAACTCTTACAGTGTGTTTTCAGTTCATGAAAGTTAATTATAACCTTTTCAGATTTAACACAGCAGAGGCTGCCTCGATACTGCTCTAGGAGAGCAACCTGATTGTTGAAAATGAACAAATTCAAACAAACCTGTCAGCCAAAATGCTTTGTGAAACTCCAAGAGATAGAAAGATAGACGGGTATATATCGATTGACAGATTGATGATCCTGCTGCTACAGACCAATTGTCAAAATGACTAGCTTCTGGTTGCAACAAAAAAAAAAAAAACGGATGCCCCATCATGCAGTTAATCAGTCATTAACAAATCATAGTCTGTTTTCATAAAATAAAGCTGGATAACGTGACTGTGAGCTGGACTGAGAATCAGTGCATGGTGATTCCTGTGTTGATGGAACATGCCAGCACAATTAGAACATGCTTAGCAGTCATGCTCCATCTTTTCACTCTCCATTACAACTAATGTAAATGAGTCACAACTATCATAGTTGCCAGTGCTGTTACGTGTTAATTGCTCTCTGAATTACAAAGTGGATCCCCCACCCCCGCTTGTGTGCAATCATTGACATGTATGAGGGAAGCTGATGACTCCCATACCAATTACTAAGCAAACACGTGTTGTATGGTGGCTCTGAGCTTTGTTGGCCCTGACATCGTGTCCAGCAGAGTCGGTAAATTGTCTGGGTAAATTCCACCGACATGTCAATGTGTCAGTGGCCTTATTCAAACAGTTGGTGGGCCATGCCCGGAGTGTTTGAACAGAAGAAGGCTGAGGGGTTGAGAGTGAGAGGGGGTTAAACAGAGGGCAGCGGGGAGGGCTGAAAAGGAGGATGCTGTATTAATATGGAGAGCCAAAGTCTCACCCCACTTCTTCGTAGGTGCATGTTTTCCTGGTCATCGTATCCTCATACAACGGTTTGTATGATATCTTACAAAAAGTCATTGCTACATTTTCTGTGTGTTTCCGTACGAATGTCCAGCAACACGTGTCAATTTCCACTTGTTAAATGCATACAGACTTTTTCAAAATAAACCTCCATCTTCACAGGAAACAGCTGGGTTACGTTTAGGCAGCAAAACTACTAGTTAGGTTTAGGAAAAGATCGTGGTTTGGGTTAAAATAACTCCAGAAGTGGCGTAACTTGAGTACCAAAGTTACGTGACAAATAAATCAATGCAGCCTTCTGGTTTCACACTGGGTACAAACAGCTGTTTCCTGGGTCTTTTTTGACCCACCCATGCACCCCGACCTCCTCCCTACACAGCGTTTGCAGGAAAACATAGACTTGGTTAGGTTTAGTCAACAAAACTACTTAGCTAGGTTTAGGAAAATATTGCGGTTTAGGTTAAAGTAACACCGGAAGTGGCGTAACTGAAGTACGGAACAATTAAGAGGTTCTCAAATTTTAAAGTCCTATACAGAATAGGTACGGACAGACAAATCTAATATCAAAGTAAAGTTTGAGTTGTGCAAAACGATGACAGTGCAAAAATGCATTGTGAAACAGAAGCTTGCCAGGAAATAGGGCTGGAACTCACACCAACACACATACACACACACACACACACACACACACACACACACACAGAAATAATCAAGCTGAAAGATAGACTGTGAGAATCCCTATCTAATCTGCGAGGTTCAATGGCTCCATCAGGACCGGGGTTCATTAGGAAATGTGAACTAAACAGCAGCTTAACAGATCTGATCAGAGTGGAGCTGATATAATGTGAGTGCCCATAAAGGAGGTGCAGATTAATCAGCAGGAAGAGAAAAAATGCAGTTCAATAAAAGGCATTTCTAAACAATGGCCAACATTTATGGTACTTTGAATACTCAACATTTTGTTTCTCTGGGGTAAAACTGACACTGCAGTATTTTGAATCCTACATATTTTTCTTTCAGAAGCAATATTTGGCAAATATTGGCAAAGCTAGTTGTTTCTCATGTTCACTCTTTTGCTGCATGTTTTAATTTATCCTTGTGCTTGAATAGAGATGCACAATAATGTCTCCTCCAATTATGATTTTACTTTTCAGTGCCGAGACAGATGGGAGGGAGGCTTTTACTGTGCCACTGTTTATGACGGGAATATTTACCCATGGCCCGATCATGACTGTCATACAATTGCATGATCATTAAAGGCATGCTTTTAACAGGCACTGCACTGGTGATCATTAAAATTCAATTAGATAGAAGTCACAAAATGCTAACGACACCAATCTGTTTCCAATGAGGTTTTCAGTATTTTGAGCCCTAAAGAAAGAAAAGAAATTAAGATGCAGTTGTTTGGAAGTCATTAAGAGGTTATGAGGGGCTTATTTATGCCATGTAAAAAAAAAAAAAAAAAAAGCAGAAACAGATATTGTGTTGCTCACAAAAGGCAAAAAGAGGTTTTTGGTTCATGCATTGCACTTTATTGGAATGGTTCAAGGCTGAAATTTGCATAAAGTTGCAAATTCTTGACACCCTCACAAAATTGTCTCACAAAAAAAAGTTTCTATACCTTTTCTCATTCAGATGATTTTTTTAGGTACAACATTGTACAGACATTTGACTGTCAGTGGACATGAAGGAAGAGCATGTAAATGTGTTAATTAATATCCAGTTTTCACTTCAAAGTCCCTCTTTTTCCTCGTCAATAATAGTTAAAAGTCAGAGTAAATCAGAGATTTGTTTCTGAACACATTATACATCTTAGAAAATAAGTGCTGAAAACGTGAAAAAAACTGGGCGCTATGTAGTATTGAGTTGTGGAGTTAGACAGTTAAACTGTTTTTCTCCATTTTTGTAATCATGATTTTTTGGGTGGACCTGAAACAACCTGAAATCATGGCATGATGGCGCACTGGAGCCAAACTTAACATAACCCCTTCCCTAACACTATATAAGCACATAGCATCAGGGGTTCTCCGACTCAATTGCGAGTTACACTTACCTACCACAGCCTAGCAGTGGTGTACTGGTCATCTGGCATACCAGGATCAAGTTAGAATAGGGTTGAACTGGAAGTTAGCCAGCTCGGTCGGTGGAAGTCTCTGGTGCGCATTCTGCAAAAGTAGTGCGCAACAGTGAGATGCCAAAAATGTTGTAAATGTAGTATCTGGGCGTGGTGTCAGAGCCATCAGCGGACACACCCCCTTCATGATTTTGTAACCTGATTATATATACATGGCAATTTTTTTTAATAATTCAAATTTAGCTGGGTTGGTAATAATACATTTTTCTGTGGTGTCACAAACTCATATTTATTTTTGCTTTAACCGGACTTTAAAACAAGACTAAAAGTTAACAGGCAAGCTAGCAGCTCTGTAAGGCTGTTCTTAGGGACTGTGATGCTTTGAGCTACGTGCTTATGGCAGCATGCTGACAATGCAAAAATGCATTTGATATTTAGCAGACACATGTGTGTTGTACCATGTTCAGCATCTTAGTTTACAGGTGAGGCTGATGGGGATACCATTACTTTTGCAGATATTTGGGTCATAAACCAAAGTATCGGACAAATATATTGTGTGGGAACAATGGATATCTGTACCAAATGTCATGGTAATTAATAGTTTTAGAGATATTTCACTCTGGTCCAAAGTGGTGGACTGACAGACTGACTTTGCCATCTCAAACAATGCGAAAAAGGACCAAGAAATAAATCCAGTCTATAGAGTCTCTAATAACTCTTTGCTGTCAGCTGTGCCATTTTTTTTCTCACATGAAATCAGGTTTGATACTTCTAGGCTTTGATGCCAGCATTCCAGACAATATCATATTTCATCTGCTGATCCGAAGCTCTGTGAACTACAGTAGTGAGACACAGGTGTTAACGCTCCCTTTATCACACCGTGGCACATTAACATCCATCCAGATCTATTCTCATCCACACCCACATAACATCCTCTTCACAGACCCTTACTCTTACCTGCAGGTGCTTTGTAAAGAACAGAGCAAATCCTGAAGAAGTGTTGTATTATATGTATGGGTGATTATTAGGTGTTTTACAGCTGCTAAAATTAATGCATGTCCATAAATGTGAAATCTCCAAGCCAAGAGTCTTGTCCAGTTATCACAGAAGCACCTCAACCATGTATAACACAATAGTACTGCATGAGATTTAGTTATGACCACCATGAATAAATGCAAAGAGCTCTCAGCAGCTTTGGTAGCCAGGAAACGGACTGCAGCACAGCTTGAATTTCCCTCAGCTAAATGAGAGTGTAGTGTATCTGGGCTGGGGATGTTGTGTAGAGCTGGAAGCTGGGATCATTACACCCCATCACGGTGAAGCACAGCCTGACTTGTGGCCAGAACAAATTGATACGTTTATAGGGTTTTAAAATGTCAATACCACTATATGACAAGAAAATCAGACTGCTAATAACAGATCAGGCTGTTCACATACACCGTTCATAGCTATACTTTTGCAACGTTAATGCACTGTAATTCATGTAATGTCCATTAAATAAATGTCTATGTCATCCACGTAATGGTGAACCAGGAAGTAAAAATAGCAACAAACGCCTCGCAGGGAGGAGGTCGGGGTTGATGAGTGGGACAGAACAATTTCGCCCAGGAGACCGATGTTCGTACCCCGTGTGAAACCAGAAGTCAACGTTGATTTATTTGACATGTAACTTTCTTACCTAAGTTCCGCCACTTCCGGAGTTTTTTTTAACCCAAACCACGATATTTTCCTAAACCCAATTAGTCGTTTTATTGTCTAAACCTAACCAAGTTGATCTTTTCCTAAACCTAACTAAGTAGTTTTGTTGCCTAAACCTAACCAAGTCAGTCTTTTCCTAAACCTAACTAAGTCGTTTTACTGTCTAAACCTAACCAAGTCGATCTTTTCCTAAACCTAACTAAGTGGTTTTGTTCTCTCAACCTAACCAAGTAGTTTTGATGCCTAAACCTAACCAAGTTGTTTCCTATGAAGACAGAAGTTTATTTTGAAAAGACTGTGAGCATGTAACATGCTGAAATTGACATGTGCGTCAAGTGTTGCTGGACATTCGTAGGAAAATGTGAAAAATGAGGAATAACTTTTAGTAAGATATCATACGAACCGCTGTATGAGGATACGTTGAACACGTCAGTATTAAGGTTAACCCGCGGATTGATACAAAAACATGTTACAAACTCGCTTATCACACACTCCAACCTTACCAGAAAAAACTCCCTCACTTGGTGACTTTGCATCACAGCATAGCTCAAGCTTTTTTCCAATGCAAACTTTAATGAAAAAAAGTAAGAATGTTCCTTAAACAAAAACTGATTAATTTCACCAAAATGCCACAACATAACGCACAAGCCTGAGTTAAAATGCATTCATAATCTATCATGAAACCACCACTGTAGATTTCTAATACAGTTTTATGCAACCTACTGCCATTATTCAAATCTTCGTTTAAGGACTGTATAGCAGCTAAATCACTGGACTCACCGTTAGAAGAGCTGCATGCTGTGTGCTTTTATAATTCAGCTAGCTCAGGGTCATTTTTTAATGTGTAGTTTAAAAGCGCTAGAGAAAGAACCCGCTTGGAACCGTCCGTCTATCATATCCTCAAGATTATCAAGTCTCCCTTTGAAAGGCAAAATAAGAGCAGCCACAACGTGCCGTTTTCTACCGAGCTCGTCCACTCCCACTTGTTCGACTGGTCTGATAAAGTTGTTCTGTATTCTACAACTGTTGCTGGATTTTTACCTTTTCAGACTTTTTCGCTTCCCCATGCATTTTTGTCAGTTGGAGCGGTGAAACATTACATGGGGCACATGAGATGGGCCACTCCACTCATACTAACAGATATGATGACAAATAGATCTGGAGAGGCTCTGATAAAAGCAGCAGAATGGTTGAAGTGCTGCATTACAGATCTGTTAATCTGCCCTTCCCTCAGTCTAGCACTGGGTAAAAAAAATAGATGGAGGTGGAGTGGTTTTATAGATATTATGTAAACCTTGGAGGGGATTGGGGAGAAGTGTTTCAGAGGGAAAATATAGAAAGAAAGAGAGACTGTCTGTTAGAGCGTATAGAGAGAAATTTCACCTTGAGTGTCCAGAGTTAAAGAGCTTTAAATGACCCTCTTGTTTTTTGACCGGGCAGCTCATTACAGCAGTTCCCCTCATTGCACCTCTTCCTTTGTCCCTCTCTTCTTTCTTCATCCCTTCATCACTCTGCCTCCCTCCGTCACTCTCTTTCTTTCTCTGTTTGTCTCTAATGGCTTGTGCTCTCCTCTCACCTTCTCACCTCTGATTGACGGACAGCAGACCTCCCGTTGTCATGCTTGTTAAGCCCATTAAGGCCGGTAATCACCCGCTGTTCCTCAGGTGCTCGGCTGTCTGCACGCGCCGGGCTAAGAGGGTCGGCCGTGTCACTGCATTCACACACGCATCATCATCCATGCCTTTCTGACTCTCACATGCAAATGTCAGAGTTTAAATAGCCCTCTGCGACCCTATATGTAAAAAATCATACTGTTCGACATTGATGCCAGGTATACTTAATAACTCTTAAGGCAAGATGTGCAAGCTGTATGAAGATCAGACAGGTTATAAGAAAAGTACAAATTTTAAGCGAAAGTAACAGAGCTACGGCAAGCAGAGTTGGTCAAAATTGAGTCTGACTTAGTTTACAGTGTGCATTTTGACTAATAGCTTTACGGTTAACCTTTCTTTTCTTTTTAAATTTTTTTTTGACTGACCTATAAATTTGTTTAAAGGTATATTTAGAAGAGATGCACCGATTGCAGTTCTCTTGGCCGATTCCAATTACCGATTTTTTGAAGGTCTGATCTGCCAATTCCAATTTTCTTTCGTTCTAAGAAATATAATTGACATCATACACAAATCATTTTGTAACTTTTCTTTCATGGAGAATTTAAATTCAATTGTATGTATAAAAAAAAAAAAAAAAAACATTGACTACTAGATAATAATAATGGTAAAGCGGTGCTGTTCATCTGCATACACCGCCCATACTGCATTGCATGATTTCTTGCAAAAAGTTATTCCTCATTTTTCGTGCATTTTCCTACGAATGTCCAGAAACACGTGATGCAAGTGTCAATTTCAGCTCGAGTCTTTTCAAAATAAAATTACTTAGTTAGGTTTAGGAAAAGATCGACTTGGTTAGGTTTAGGCAACAAAACCACAATGTTTTGGGAAAGATTTTAATTTGGGTTAAAATAACTACGGAAGTGGCGTTACTTAAATATGGAATTTACGTGACAAACAAATCAACATTGACTGCTGGTTTAACACGTGGTATGAACACCGGTCTCCTGGGCGAAAGTATGGTGTTAATTGACACACCCATCCACCCTGACCTCCTTCCTAAGTGGCTTTTGTCGCTCTTCATACTTCCTGGTTCACAATTGCGTTGATTACATACACATTGATTTTGTGGGATATATACAAATTATAGTACATTACTTTTTTGCAAGTATAGCTATGAGAACAGCCGGTGCAGTGACACAGAGACGACCAAAATCCGGCAAAAACCTACGCCCAAGCGAGCCCTTGGTGATGGAAAAGGCAGAGGAATTGTCAGCGAGCCAGTAAGTGGCGAAGCTGTCCTTTTCTTTACTTTGTATTCATGTAAGAAATATACAAATGTCAATTAGATGGTAATCTGCATGAGGAATAAAGAAAAAACAACAACAAAAATTGGTTATAATAATAATCAAAAGCTTTTAGTGATCAATTTGACTCGGACAGACGTGATCACTAAAAGCGGTTTCCACTGCATATAACCTCAACATTTGTTTGTTTTTTGATCATTCCCTGAAGAGGGAGTTAGTCGGCTCCTCATCTAACTGTTCCCGCAGTCGATTTGTCCTTGTTTTGTTTGTCCAATAACAATGTGATGGGGATTTTTTTCCCCCAATCCCTCTGCCCTACAGTTCAATTAGAAATTGCGCTGTGAACACTCTTGAATCATGTGCATTGTTGGTCCTCGTCTGTAATTGCCTTTGCAGGTGTTTCCATCGTCCCCAGAAAGTAAAGGGGGTCTGTCGGGGCGCGTTCATTATCCCAACACACTTTGCAACTGTTTATAATGGCTCGCCTGCACCTGTGCTGTTACTTAGTGATAAGTGACTCGAGAGCATTAACTGTAATAATGAGCTGCTTCCTCACTGTTCTCTCCTCTTTTTCTTCGTCTCTTGCCGTCGCCTCCATGTTGTTTACTGTCACCTAAAGACACAAGATTGGTCAAAATGGTTAGCTAGAAACAGCATGTTATGTGTTCGCATGACAAATCTGTTCAAGCACACCAAACCAGAGTTCCAACCGTTGGAAAGCCATCATTTATCATGGGGGCAATGACAAATGTACTGTAAAGCCGTAATTAAAGCTCATTAAAACACAATGTGTGTTTTGAATACAATGTGAAATGAGGTTCAGATTAAATCACCTAATTTCCAAACGGCTCCAATTGACTGTCGAGAGCGGGGCGAGAAGACTGGGCGTTTGATCAGTTCCAGCTTTTTTCCATTTTGTACACTGTTTTCTTTTCCATGGAACTAACATGAGAGTCTATTAGAGACCCTATTATGTACTCCACCATTATAAATCTAAAGTAAGAGATGAGGCATTACTCTGAGGGAGTCTTAATGGACGACTGCTGCCCATTGTGTTTGGCTGTGTGTTTTTGTGTGTGTGTACAGTGATAAAAAACCCCACTGTATTTGCAGCTATATTATATCCAAAGCTGTTCTATGTGCCCCCTCATATGTCTATTATAACTGTATATAAGAAGTGGACGTAGTCACCTTGATGTCACCCATTGGTTTGTGGACTGCCGTTTTGAAGGAGTTCTGCATTTTGGCCGTCACCATCTTGGTTATTTGCAACCAGAAGTGACACGAGAGGGTGGAGCTAAGTACACCCGAACGCTGAATAAGACATTTTTAGGCGACCACTGAAAACACACTGTGGAAGGGTTAAAGTTGTAAGACAAAAATACTCCCAGACCGGACAACGCCATGGTAGTGACCTATCAATTACAAGGTAGCCACGCCCAACCCAGCATCAAAGAACTAGCGGCGACGAAGGCTACCAGTTGCGTCGCTACACGTGGCCGTTGTCACGTTCAAAAAGTTGCAATCAAACACACTGCAAAGACTACAGCCGATGGCCAACTACCACGTATGTTCTGCGCTGCGTGAGATGAAATAACTCTCCACACAAGCCAGTAATGGTATTCTGTATTTGTCATTCAAAAAGGAAAACCGGAAGACCGAGGACTGTGGATATACAAGTCGTTATGATGCGTACATGAAATAAAGCGATGTTCACACCACTCTCATTCACCATTTAGCTTCATTCCAGATGATCTTGTCGTTGTGAAATTATCCGTGCATTGGAGTGATCAGATGAGATTGACCGAAGAACGTCAGACACCGGCAGACTAGAGCCGACGGAGGGACACACCGAAAAAACTAGGCCGACGGATGCCCACCGATGGCCCCAAACTGTCCGACAGCCAAATGACGGATTGGTGTGTCAGGGCCTGAAAGCATACCCTGCTATATGGTCTATTTGACTCTAAATGGGACCATAATTTACTAAATGAACATCATGCTGTATTGAAGAAGACTTGAAACTAGCCATACTCATGTTTACAATGTTTACTGAGGAAATAAACTAAGTGATAAGAAAGTTAATTTTCTCATAGACTTCTATACAATCAGACTTCTTTTTGCAAATCAGAGGAGTCGCCCCCTGCTGGCTATTAGAAAGAATGCAAGATTAAGGCACTTAAGCATTGACTTCACTTTTCAGAACCGGAGATGCCCACTGTATAAAACCCTCAAAAGTATTCATGAAGCTGTTTCCCTTTTAAGGAAACATGCAAATATTAGGCTCTGAAGTATAAATATGTAGTATAGTGTGAGGACTAATTGGGCATGGTGTTTTTTGTGTACTTCAGCGAAAAGGGAGTGTGGACACATGTTATCAAACGCGGTAATGAAGCATGCGGTGTGAGGTGAGAAACAAAGAGACAGTGGCTTTGATTAAATCAAAGTGAGGAGGAAAATAAAGGGAGAAAGGAGAGGAACCTTGAGGAAATCAAGCCACTTAGAGAAAAACAGTAACTGATGAAGAGAGAGCAAATTGAAGGTCAGAGCTTCATTTAGACTGCAATCTGCTACACCGAAAAGGATGTAGGCGCTGCAATTACCTGGCATGCAGAGAGAGCTCCAAAAACCCCAAGCTTCTCGAGTTCAGAAAACTTAGCACTGAGAAAGGTGAATGTCATTAAAATGGTAATTGTTCTGAGCAGAATTTGATTTTTGATGTGTACTCTCTCATGCTCTAATCAAAGGGTTCATGATTGCAGGTCTCCACCTCTCTTGCAAAACTCCTGTATTTTAGTTCATGTGCACATGAGTCACACCTGTCTCCCGCTATCAGAATCCAAACTTAGCGCTGCTTGATCTATTCTTGTCCTTCACAAACATCTGGGGCGTCTGCGTTAGTCATAACTTTGCTGCTACAAGCTCTGCCTGATCTGTGCAACTTATACCCCCTGATGTAGGCTACCACTTTTAGTTGAGTAAACTCCAATATTGAACCGGTGTCTCACTTCAGGCACCTTTATTGACTCAACTGCTGTTGATTGGGAATCATTTTCACCCTGAGACTTTGAGTCTGTCTCAGCCCCGGAGCTCTACAAAACAGTCTCCCATCCATTCAGCAAGATAAATCCTTCTACAAAAGTATTTGGTTTTGTAAAGCTTCTGTTAAAACTGCTTTATCCTGTTATGGATTAAGTTTTGATAACACTTGCTTGTCTTGTACTGGAGAGACCGCACAGAATATGGCCAATGGGAAGAGATGCAGAGCTAGAAAACTCCCTAAAAAATGTACCTGGTGCATTTAAATATTTGAGGGCTTTGTAAGCTGTTTTCTTGTTTGGATATACATCCCAAAGATGAAGGTCGGGACTTCTCAGAGTCCAAAAAACAAAGTCTGGATCCAGTTCAAACTGCAAAATACTCCGGACTCTATGTGCCACACTTTCTTGTGTTGCTACGGTGATTGAATGTACTCCATTAACTATATGCTCCAATCACAAGAAGCATACTGTACTGTATCTTGTTGTTATATGTACAATGTGAGGTGACTCATACTTCCACGGGTTGGATGGGAATAAAACTCTCCCAGCTGAATTATCAGTAGAAAAGGTTAACAACTGCAGAAGAAAAAGGAGGTGGTTCTTTGGTAATAAGTCACAGTTGTCAAGACTGGGTTCATAAAAAACTTGAAGGGAGAAGTCAACTACCACTCCCCATGAGCATTTTGGCATGAAACATCCAATCATCATATCATATTTACCATGTTGTTTATCATGTTACATGCTCCCTTAAGGTAGGCAGGAAACTGAAAATACAAATTGCTGCTTAAATTAATTCACTTTTTGATGGCTTCTTCTCCATAGCAACGGGGGCAGAGGCTCATGGGTATTGTAGTATTTAGAGTGGTCCGCCATGCCAAACTGCAGGTTATTCTCATACACCGTTCGTAGCTATACCTACAAAAAAGTAATGCACTGTAATTTTTTTATATCCATCCATCCATCCATCTTCAACCGCTTATCCGGGATCGGGTCACGGGGGCAACAGCTCCAGCAGGGGACCCCAAACTTCCCTTTCCCGGGCCACATTAACCAGCTCTGACTGGGGGATCCCGAGGCGTTCCCAGGCCAGAGTAGAGATATAATCTCTCCACCTAGTCCTGGGTCTTCCCCGTGGTCTCCTCCCAGCTGGTCGTGCCTGGAACACCTCCCAAGGGAGGCGCCCAGGAGGCATCCGTGCTAGATGCCCGAACCACCTCAACTGGCTCCTTTCGACGCAAAGGAGCAAGGACTCTACTCCGAGTCCCTCACGGATGACTGAGCTTCTTACCCTATCTCTAAGGGAGACGCCAGCCACCCTCCTGAGGAAACCCATTTCGGCCGCTTGCACCCGCGACCTCGTTCTTTCGGTCATGACCCAACCCTCATGACCATAGGTGAGAGTAGGAACGAAGATTGAATGGTAGATCGAGAGCTTTGCCTTCCGGCTCAGCTCTCTTTTCGTCACAACGGTGCGGTAAAGCGAATGCAATACCGCCCCTGCTGCTCCGATTCTCCGACCAATCTCACGTTCCATCGTCCCCTCACTCGCGAACAAGACCCCGAGATACTTAAATTCCTTCACTTGGGGTAAGGACTCATTCCCTACCCGGAGTAGGCAAACCACCGGTTTCCTGCTGAGAACCATGGCCTCAGATTTAGAGGTGCTGATTCTCATCCCGAAGATTTTTTTATATATCCTACAAAATCAATTATGTAATTCATGTAATTGTGAAGCAGGAAGTATAAAAAGCAGCAAGCTCTGTGTAGGAAGTAGGTCGGGGTGGATGGGTGGGTCAAAAACACAGGACTTTCATCCAGGAGACCGGTGTTCGTACCCTGTGTGAAACCACAAGCCAACGTTGGATTTATTTGTCACTTTAACTTCCGTACTTATGTTATTTTAACCCAAACCACGATTTTTTGCCTAAACCTAACTGAGTAGTTTTATTTTGAAAAGACTGGAGCAGAAATTGGCACGTGTGGCACGTGTTGCTGGACATTTGTAGGAAAGCGCATCAAAAAATGAGGAATAACTTTTTGAAAGAAATCATACAAAGCGTTGTACGAGGGCACGTTGCAAACTGACGGACACATGATTCATCAGAAATTACGGGACGGTGCCATCTCACACTAAATCAGGCCGCCATGCAGTCTAGTAGAATGTTTCTGTTTTTTGTTTAATTATATGATGTGCTGTTGAATGTATGAAAATGAGTCATTCGATTATATCAACATAGGCTTATTTGTGTCGGTAGGTTGTGCTGGATTGTTCCAGACTGCCGACCTTATGTAAAATTCATTTGTGGAGCTTTAATAGAAATGTTTTAATAACCTTTGATGTAGATTACACCATCATGTCACTCGCATCTGCTTTGTACTGTTCTGAAATGGCTTTTTGGAATTCATTCAAGCAACGAGATGCTGCTGTATGGGCTTTTCAAAAGGATCATCTTCCAATTGGTGTGATTTTAGATGGCATATGGACGCTGTGGAATTTGACAAAGGCTTAACCGGGGAAGATTCTCTGAAAAACTGACGAGCAAAAATTAAAGTCCAATAAAATTTAAGTCCTACTTTGTGTGATCAAGGATTTGTAAACATTAAGTTCCTGTGTGTTTTGGGAGGAACATCACGTCTCTCCCAAAAGCTCATTATTAAAACTCTAAACTTTGATAGCATCCAAACACTGAGCAACTCTTTTATTGACAATAGATAGAAAGCTCTGTTTGACAGTGATTTTCCAGGGATGTGACACATTTTCTAAAGCAACTATAAAGGCACTTACATAAACCTTCTATGCATGCAGAAAGATGAATCCAATTGGACTGGCTCGAAGTGTCCAGGATTATGGTAATAGCACGCAGATTCACTTTAAAGTTGCACGGCTTTGAATGGTTAAACTTTAATTAATAAACTTCAATCTTGAAAGCAGCGGATGGACCGCTTTGAACTGCAGCTGTGGATGAACTTAATGGGGAAAAAAAGAGCTTTGGATATGAGAAAAAAAAAAAACGTCACCGCAACAACAGTGGTTCACATTCATTAAACACTTTGATTTTTGAGGACTTATTGATTCAGAAACACGCCCACACATTTCAGGATGTTCTCAAACACCTGTTCTCACGCACTCTGCTGTGCAGCTGCCTCGCTGCAGGATGTGAAACACTGAACATGTAACTTGGCTTTTGTCAAACCTGTGATGAATTGTGCTCTGTTGCGTTATTGTAATCCACATAAGAACGCTTCCACTCGCACAGCCCTTTAGGTTTTAAAGACATGCAAGCAATAGCCTGACGCTTCCTCTCATTTGAATCAATCACATGTGACCTTATGCTGCTACTAAGGAGTGAGCGAAGCCTTGATTAGGAGTGCCTATGCTTGTTAGCCGCAACGTCTGTCTGCTATTCTGCATCCCACACATTCTAATCAGACACGTACACACACACACATATGCAACTTTCCACGGCTGATTGTTATTACAGACAACAACCTCCACACCTTAACAATCAATGCAAAACCACCCCATTCTGATGTTTGCTGTCAATATCAGCCGCTAATTAGTTTCTCCTCTCTTTGTTTCTGTCAACGAAGTGAATACTGTAACAGTATGCTCAGTGGCACATCCATAAAGAGGACAGTGGTCAACAATAAACCCTTTGCAATGATGTTGCTTGAAGACATACTGTGACACTTTAATCCAATAGGAGTTTGATCCCTGCGCTTAAAGTGAATAAAATGAAAATATGCAGGTTGGTAGAAACATTAATCATTCAAAAAATTATTTCCTTTCATACTCTGAAGCATACTCAATACTATCCAGAGTATTTTAGACCGTATCCACAAGTTCAAGTTTGGACTCATAGTGCTTAAATTATAAAGTTGTACAACTGCTGTATAAGAATTATGAAGTATAGAGAGACTATATATATGGGCTAGTGATCCTTGAATGTTAATAAGAAAAGAAAAACTGTATCACCCCAGTGAGAAATAGGATGTGACACATGACGGCAGTCATTTTCAAATTGGGTATATCAGATCAATATAAGATTGAATAAAAGTCAACTATAGTTTTCTATCAATGCTATAGACCATTTCACATTCCAAATGTGTCCCAGTTTATTTCCTGTTGCAGTGTATGTGAATGACCAGCCCAGTTGCACATCAGTTCGTAAAATTGTCCTGAAATTTAATGTTTTGATTTGTGTACACGCACACAAATTTCCCATTTTTTTCGTGATGGTCAGCACAAAATGAATTCTTATGTAATCCACGTAATTGGACACCAGACAGAGAGCGCTCTCTGTCTGGTTTGTGTCCCGTGTGAAACCAGAAGTCAACGTTGATCTATTTGTCCCGGAATTTCCGTACTTAAGTTACGACACTTCTGGATTTATTTGAACCCAAACCACAATGTTTTCCTAAGACTTACTAAGTCGATCTTAATTTTCTAACTAAGTAGTTTTATTTTGAAAAGACTGGAGTGGAAATTTATACGTGCATCACATGTTGCTGGACATTTGAAGGAAAATGCACAAAAAATACAATGTTGAAAGTAGTGATGAGTGTCACGAATAAAGGGAAATTTGTGTATATGTACACGAATCAAATAGCTTAAATTTTGTGACTTTTTCACGAACTGCCATGAGACTGTGTTGGAAGGACATAAACTCACAGGAAGTAAACATGGACCCAAGCTGTTGCCTAGCAATGCAATTTCGTTGAAAAGGTCTGTAGACCTTTTCAAACTTGAAAACTTTGTATTTCCTGTTGCAATGTTTGTTAATGGAGTAGCTGACAGGAAGTAAACTACCTGACCACAGCTGTTGCCCTAGCAACAGAATGGCAATGAAAAGATCTATAACAGAAAGTTGAAAAATTGCTTTCTAGAAGATGAAAGGAAAAGACAACTAGACGTGCCTCACAAGTCTTATTTCACAATAACAGCAGATTTTTTCTTCTTTGTACATTAAAGCCCTTTTTCTTCTCACAGCTGGCAAACATCAAATTCTGCAGCATAAAGAACACTGAGATCCCATATTGAATTTAGCATGTTGTCAACAAATCATATTAGATGGAAGATTTAGAGCTGGATAGGCTGGAGTTTGCTTCTCTTACAGCTGAAACATTACTCAAGACTAAGTGACTGAATGGATTTCTTTTTTCTTTGACTGTTTGGGCTAAATCATATTTATTCATATAAATAGGTTTAATCAGTGTGCTGAGAATCTGACAACTCCACATATTTATTGTGTTCATGAGAAAAGTTCATCCGAATGGGCCACTGCACTACTACTCCTTCGCCTACATGTTCTGACAACACATCCTCACTCCCAACTCATCAAATACTGCCGCTTGGTCAGTGCCCCTCGGCATAGCAGATGACCGACGCATGGGGTAACCCTCTTTCGTTACTTTTTGGACATGTCAGGGACGGTGTGTCGATATACGCTCGTTACATGCATAGTGTCCTTGCAAAATAAAGTCCCGTTTTCACAAGAAGTTAGGTTTACTTCTTAATTAGGGTGAGGAAATGATAACGATAACGATACTAACGAGTCACGTGACTAACGACTGACATGATGAAATAAGTCAATGGTTGCTTTTGGTTTCACACGGGACATGAACAGTGGTCTCCTGCTCGAAGTCTTGTGTTTGTTTGACCCATCCACCACCCCTCCCGCCTGCCCTTAGCAGACTCTCACCCTATTAAAACTACATGACTTGCTCCGACCGTCGAATGACGCCGCAGATTGTTTTACATTGGAGTTAGTTGAAAGCCTGGTACGTCACATATAGTCGCTAAAGGGTGCCTCCGTGCGTCAGTATCCCATGTCGAGTGGCACTTACCAAGCGGTGACAAGTTTGACAACTTTGATTGTGTGAACTGTGATATTTTCTGGTCTCTACAACTACTGAAAGCCATGAAATTTAGTACAAACTTGCATGTCCCCTTGTAATAACTAAAGTGATACTTTGACCTTTTTCTTTATAGTGCTTATAGTGCTTTATACCTGCAAAACTAATGACTTTCCCATCACCTTCATTTGTAGTACATATTTAGTGCTCATTAGCACATGTACCTAAGCATACTAAACTAAGATGTGTTTGCATTAAGCTGCCATTAGAACAGTGCTTCAGTACAGCCTTATGGAGCTGTTAGCCTGACTGTAGACTCTTAATCTGACTATGGAACTTAGTCATCATTGTCATTTACTATTTGCTCTTTCCCTGTTTTCTCCTAAGCATGATGTTGAAATGCAGAAAACAGTAATTTTTGAAGACAGACAAATGGCAGTTTTTTAGTTTTCAGTTGCTTAGCAACAATGTTTTTACTGGTTAAACCATTTGCATTTGGCTGATTTGATTTCCCCAAAACACGATGACACTTGAAAGCAGTAATGGTAGCTCCTCCCCAGTTGCGACAAAACAACCAGGAGAGTCAAGGAAATATTAATCAAGCTCGGTTTACATCCGCCCATCCAATCCCGAGAAGAGGTCTAATCAGCCAAAACAACTGAACACCTGGGTGGGTGTAAAATGGGACTTTGCTTGATTATTCATGATTTAGGAGTGTTTGTGTATTTTTTCATCAATACAATTATAAGCAGCAAACATTACCAAAAAACTCATTTTATTTACAATTTTTTTTGTTTTGGAACATTTGTCATGCAAATGATTACAATTTCTAATATTGCACATGCAATTGGAGCCCTGTCTGTCGACTTAGCTGTTTGTTTGTTTTTTTCTCACCAATCGCGTCCATCCATCACTTAGAAGAGTTCAAAGGAAGGCTCGCAGGACCTGAATTCAAAATGAAAAAATAAAGATACTGTATAATACTGGGACCTAGAAAGCAATGAAAACTGCGAGACGGGAAAGGGATGTCTTCTTATTGCTGCCACCTGACCCCGGCTTGGGAAAGCAAATTTATTTAAAAAAAATAAATAAATACGCTTTGGTTTAAGCTGTCTGTTTTGTAAGTCTCTGGACAAAGACAATGCAAGGTGCAGATTGATGTATGAGGCAGAGGAAAATGAAAGTCTGGCTGTGTAAGAGATTGCCCAAGGTCCTCCTATCAACTCAAAATTGTATAAACACTATAAGGATGAGAGCTGAGGGATGAGAGGGGAGGAGAAACGTACAGCAGAGGACAGCAGGGGAAGGAGGAAAAGAAAAAGGAGAATGAAGGGGGACAGAAACATCAAAATAGAAACTGATTTGGGAATTCAAGCACTAAGTGTCTGTGGCAGAAACAAAAGGCGAATCAAAACGACACGTTGATAAAAGTGTCATAAATAGTGGTGAGGCAGGAGAGGGGAGGGTGGCTGAAATGGAGAGGAAAATGTTCAATAATGGTGAGGAAAGATTAAAGGAGGAGGCAGCGAGCTTTTATCTCACAACCCTGGGTGGAGAGGTGGTGTTAACCAGGAGAGCTGGGGGGAACACACAGAGGGGAGGGTATGAAGGGATAAAAGAGGGATACAAAGTGCTGACTATAATACTGCACTTTGCTTCTGTTGTGTCTCACATGCGTCTTCAAAAGTTTTTACAAGCGTTATACATCCTCACTCCTTAATGATTCTCATCTTACGTACTATGTTTTCCCTTTTGCAATTAAATCAGATTCCCATTGTGGATTTTGTGCATGTGTGCGATCTTGGTATTAGTCATTTTGAAGCCCCTGAAAACTCAAATTCAAACATGGACATAGTATCATCATTCTGGTGTGCAGATGATCAAAAATTGGAATGGTTGTTTGATTTTGATGTGTTTAAGTTTGCTTATATTGACTCGAATGCCAGGAAAAGAAAGCAAGATTTCGTTATTTACTGTGAATTCTTCAGCATTACATAATAAATATTAGTTGTTGTAGATCATAAAGGTCTAAAAAATCTGATTATAAAAATTATTTTAATTTGTTTTCTTTATTGTAACATGCTGGATCTGTCGTATATTAATTTGCCCATGTGGGATGGGCATAGTTACATGGATGATTAAAAAATAAACAAAAACAAAAACTACATTAAAAAAACAACTTTAATCAGTGTTAAAGTTCTACACTCAATAACTCTGCCAATTAGCGTGATTGGGACTGTGTGGGTGTTGTTTGATCAGATGTAGTTGACAGTGCTGCCAAGAAATGTTGCTAAACACTGATTGGTTTACAGAAGTCTGTGACATAATCTTTTTCCAACCGAGCCTCACCCACTTCAAACCAACTCGAAAAGCAATGATTAAAAATTAAACACAGAAATCTCTCATGTGAAGTAAACAAAACTGTTCTAACTTTAGCAGAAAATGGTGAGTTCATGTAGGACTTCATCACTCATAATAAGAAGCTAATTGAGAAAGTACGTTTTTGAATCTTGTTTTTTTGTTTCAGTAGCCGTATATCGTTTCTATTATCAAGCAAACTTTTAAAATGTTGCAAAAAGGAAATGCGAATTAGGTGCATTTCCATCAACTGGTTTGAAGCAAATAAACTCAGCTACTTACAGCGTAGTTTTGTCAGAAGTTGGCGCTATAGGCTACATATTGCCATAATCAGCCAGTAAACACAGTGAGGAAGTCGAGGTGGCGAACCGGAAACAAAACCCCTTGGCAATCTATCCCATGTAGGATAGAAAGTGGTCTTCAGGAATTTCTTTCAATTGGGCAAGTTTTAATTGTTCTTTCATGTCAGCTAGTATTGGCCATGTGTCATGCAGTCCGGAGATGAAGACAAGCATTCGCGAGTTATGGGAATATTTGGGAAGATGCCGACAGCAGAAAGTCGTGTGAAGGCAAAAACCACCTCAAATAAGTGTAAAAAATGTTTTTGCGCAATCAAGGTGAAGTTTTATCAATATTTGCCGAGTGGACAACCTCTGGCTCTGAAAAGTGAAGCCAATGCGGAAGTGCCTTAAACCTGCATTCTATCTAACAGCCAGCAGGGGGCGACTCATCTGGTTGCAAGAAGAAGTCTGATTGTATAGAAGTCTATGAGAAAATGACCCTACTTCTCACTTGATTTATTACTTCAGTAAACATTGTAAACATGAGTTTATGGTCTCAATCGCTAGATTCAAGTCTTCTTCAATACAGCATGATGTTCATTTAGTTAATTATGGTCCCATTTAGAGTCAAATAGACCATAAAGCAGGGCGTATAAAAATCTGTGAATGAAAACAAGGCTAGTGTTGCAGTATATGCATGCTTTTGTTTCTGCCGCTTTGGTGAGTGTGTGTGTGTGTGTGTGTGTTCACACAGTGAGTGACAGAACGGCAGCTTCCTGCCTCAGAGTCCCAAACAGCTCAGGCTAGTGTGTCGGATGCTTCACTGATCCGGGTCGAAGCTTTTATTTCTGCATCCTCTCAATGGACAGCCACTCTGTCTGTCAGGTCGGCCTTGGCAGCGCTGACCCTACATGGCATCCAGCACCTGAACTAGCAGATGTGGTTATAATTCTGCAGTAATTCATGGCGAAAGACAAAAAAAAGTCCCGGTTTTTCAATTGAAGTTTCATTTGTCCATGAACTTTGTAATTTAGTGTCATACTACAGATTTGTTGGATCCCCTGGACATTTTAAATAGGTTAAATCAAATCCAGAGCTGTGATTTCTTGTCATCCATGAATCATAAGGTGAATATGAGATCAAGCTACCGCTGCAATTCCCTCTGTCTATTTCACTGGGGAGGAAATAGTCTACCATAGTTACAGCAGGCTCCAAGCTAGGCCTTAGGCACCAGGCAGAGCTGGGAGGGAAATTTCACTAAACGAGAACACCCAGAATAGCATCCGTTTCAAGGAGTGGCTGCCCAAAACAACTTCTGATTGGCTGACCTCTTTGCAGACAGTTGTCAGATTACACCAACCAGAACACGGCATGGGTGGCTTGTCATCTAAATTACAATTTTAACTCCATTGCTCCATGATGATTAGTGTTCTTTCATTGTATTGCTGCCTAGTTTCTGAAGCTATTTGCTTTCAGGGGCTAATGTGAATAACAAATTACTTTTTCTTCTACCCTTAATGAATTTTTTTTTTTTTGTTCCAGCAAAAAAAAAAAACATTATGAAATCTTCTTTGGTGCATGTTTCAAACACTTCCGAACAAGCCTCGGATGAAGATGTATTGCTCTGGCTTTTTATGTGATATATTTCAGTGAGTCCACACAAGAGCGGTTCCCTCCTCTAATCATTTACCCTCATTGCGAGATGGCTCATCAATAGATGGCTGTGACAGAGACGTTGTTGTTTGACAACCTCCAAATCATTAATTCATCAAGTCATTGATGTTCTGACAGAGGGTGAGCACTGAAGATGTGATGTATTATTGTTTTTTTTTAAACCACTTTTCAAAATACTATACAGGCTATTTGTCTGAAGCAAGTATTTGTTCTATCTACTGAGAGAATGCTTTTCAAGGTCAGATGCTCTGTATACAAGAGAGCACCCATTTCTTTTGCGGTTATTGTTTATATACAGAAAATCTGCTTTAGGTCGAGGTCAATCAGAGGCCTCTTTCCTTGCAGCAGGGTCCTCCCCATATGCACTTAGCTTCCACTACAGCGAATACTGTGTGGATGTGCATGTGTGTGACAGCACATGGTATATAGTGGTACAGGGATGATGTATTTTTATAGGCCAACCAGGAAGTTAGCATGGCACTGGTTCCGTCGACAAAACGCCAATGGGATCTTTCCATTGGGTTTTTGATTATTGCAGAAATTAAGCTCTGTGGCAAACAAACGTTTATGATACTTATACATTTAATTCAGCAAGATAATCTTCACAAATGAACACCACTTTTTATGATTTTTGAAGCGTAAAATGCAAAAGCCAGAAGTAAAAAGCTAACGTCAGGCTATAAACGAACTACATCACAGTTGCATTAGCGTGGGTATAAACAATGAGGCTATAAAGGCGGATGAGTCGGCAGAATGAGGTTTAGTAATCTCATTCAGCCACTACTTAGTAACCGCATGTTCTAAGACACATAAAGTGGTCGGAAGACTAGAAAAGCGCTATATAAGTCCAAGTCCATTTACCATTTCCATTTACCATAAAGGATTCAAAATTCACGAGTGAGACATTTAGTGACGTATTTTATGTCGTAAAACAAAAAGTTCAAATCTCTTAAGCTTGTGTTAACCACAGACCTTATTTCAAGCATCTAACCAAAAACCCATTAAAAAAAAAACATTGACTTAGAGATGAGGGAACCGGAAGTGCAAAAATGTTTTAGCACTCTTTAGACACTGATTTTAGACAAAACTCTAGATTATGTTTAACAAAGTTTCAAATGTATTTCTGTTGGCTTACAAAAAAAATGGATGCAGTTGCTTTGACTGGTGGTTTGACACATGTCATGCATTGGTTACTCAAGGTTATTTGCCTGGGTGCAGTGGTTTGGTTAAAGTTAGGGAAGGCTGTTGAAGGCTTTTGGCTAATGAGCTATGGTTATAGTTTGGATAAGGTCAAGCCAATAAAACACTGTGATCTATGGCATGAAAGTCTAGAATGCTGCACATCCTTCCATCACTCCAGCCTTTTTCATCCTTACTTTCCACCACCCAAAATATGGGCACACTGCCTACTGCATTGGCACTGAACTTTAGATGTAAATTGTGCTATGCAGAGTTGTCCAATACGAAAAGAATTCCGACTGAGCTGGACTGCATGTACAGTAGCAGTGTGTGTGCTATTCATACGTAAGATACTCTGTCTGCCGATGCATGTGGCTACATGCATGAATGCATGTGTACAATTTACTATCATTCCCGCCGTGTCCTAGCTTTTTAATGTAAGCTATTGCAGACCTGCTTACTACACTGTTATTTTTAGCTTGCCACTGTTTTGCAGCCTACTTTCATGTCACAGCAAAGCCCCCCCCATGGGATTTCTGTATATCCACATGTATGTCTTTGCTTTTTTTTGGCATGTTTGCCTTTATTGGAAAGTGTAGAGACAGAGACTGGAAATGGGGAGAGAGAGAGAGAAAGGTATGACATGCAACAAAGATCCCAAGGCTGGAATCAAATCCGGGACATTGCGGTAATGTGGCATACGCTGTAACCACTCAGCTGCGAAGGCGCTCCCCACATGTACATGTCTGTGATGTCCAGCAGCTGAGGGCTGTATGGGATCTGGGCTTCCCTCTCCCTCCCTTCATATATCTCTCTCTCTCCTCCCACTTCATTACCAATCTCTCACCCCTCTCACCCTTTGTCCATCCGCCCACTCCTGTTTGACCTTCCATCTCCACAGCCATCTCCTCCCTCTGTCCCTGGGCTTTTGGCTGTGGAGAGATGTCCTCATCTCTGATGTCAGTGGGCTTGTTGCCAGCCGGGCGGCCACTTTGCCCTCAGCTAGCGCAGCTCTCAAGAGGGACAGAGGGTCAGGGGGTCGAGGGAGGTGTCACAGACTGACCCACTCCGACAAAACAACAAACCACAGAAACATTTTTTCAGCAGTGTCTGCTGCGTGGCTGGGGACAAGCATTTTTTGAAGTTCAGTGCGACTCTGTCAGCAGCTGTGTTTTACTTTTATAGTAGCCTCTGGTAACATGGCCGAAACATCATACAGTAAATATGGACATAGAGTTCCACAATGTACGTTATGTTCCGGTTGTGTTTTCCCAGGAGGAGTGTGGATCGGAAGGGGGGAAAAAAAATGTCTACCGGGTAATAATCACAGTTTTGAGGGCACATAGGGGCTATGCAAGTTTCAATTTCACACTCTGCTCTCCTTTCCCACCCGTTGCTCAGTCTCTCCCTCCCTCGCTCTCTCCCTTTCTCTCTCTTCCTCTCGGTAATCCTCCGAGGCAGCGCTGACAGCGGAGGTATGATAGAGGAGGGCCTGCTGGAGCGGAGAGGGAAATGATCTGCTAATGGTACACTCTCTCCCATAGGACACCTGCTTACACTCCGCAGCCCTGCTGCTCACTCAGTCGGCATGATGGTGTGTGTGTGTGTGTGTGTGTGTGTGTGTGTGTGCGTGTGTGTGTATGTGTGTGTGAGTGAGACTATGAGCCATACCTCTCATCCATTTGTGCCCTTTCTCAATCAGCACACCGCACTTTCATTTCCCCGCGACTTCCTGTCTCCATAATCCTTCTAGTTCGACTTTTTTTTTTACTCTATTCTTTGCCACTTCTTCTCTTTTTTAATTTTCTCTCTCGAGTGCTAATTCCTACATAAATCCATCAGTGTGTAACATCAACTTTTTCAGAGCTCATCAGATCATGCCAAGCCTGATTAAAACAATCCACACTTGATCATCACACCCATGGCGGCAACAAAGCACACAGCAATTAATAACCGCTCCTCACGGTGGCTTTGTTGGCCAATTCCAGCTCCCCCTTTGCTCGGATAATAAACAAATCAGGAAATTTTACATCCCAGTAAAACTTTATGAACATGTGTCTCCTCGGCTCCCTCAATGTCTCTCAGCTTCGCAGCCTCTCCTCCTCCTCGTCATTTCTCGCTATCCCTCCTGTCCCTGTGCACCAAGCATGTTAGTTATCCATTTAAGTCAGCCCCGTGTATAGCTGCATTTAACAGGCTGAGGGATTGCTCGCACATTCCCATTAACTCCCACAGCAACAACCCATGCATTCAATCTTGTACATACATCTACATATGAGCAGCGTGGAAAATGTTAATATGTATCCTGCATCCCAGCTGACAGCTATTCCACCAACACCCGAGAGATGATCTAATATTTATCTGTGTAATCATGAAATTGAATCCATTAAAGTAATATATATTCTAATGGAATGATATAACCATAATCAGAAGGCTTCAGGAGGGGAAAATGAGCATTGTTAATTGGCGTTTCACACGGTGGCAGCGGGCCATGTGGGATTGATCCGATACAACGCGTATAGCCCATACCTACCGTGAAATAGATGGGAATTTGTGAGTCGGCGTGTTTGTGTGTCGCTGCCTCCTGGCGCTGGGTTACCCGGTGAGAGGGATGCGCCCTCCACGGGGATCTGATCTGGGCTTTGGCTTCGCCCCAGCCAGCCAAAGAGAGAGAGAGAGAGCGAGAGAGGGAGGATCAAGAGCCTCTCTGCCCAGCGAAAGGGGCTCCATATGTGGGGAATGGAGTGAGACGTCCCCCAGATCAGCCACCATCTGGGAAAGAGGACAATGTGCCAGGAATAGCATGCAGAGGGAGGAAGAGAGAGTGAAACACAACACCAAAATAGATGGCTTGAAGAAAGTGACATGAGTGAAGGATTGAGAGCGGGACAGGAGTAGGAAATCACGGACGGACAGATGGATTGATAGGAGGGCTGACAGAAAGAAAAGCAACTGATTTACAGGGATGTTGTTTTCATCTGCTCTCTTGGCCCAACAAACAGCATCTAAGCTTTTCCTCGCAAGGTTGAGCCTCGATCCCTTGTGTCTTCCCACTGACGTATGTGTGAACGCCGTATGTGTGTGTGTGTGTGCGTGAGGGCCTGTGTGTAAAGGGGTGTAAAATGGTCAAACCAATTCTCTTCACTAAAGAGAACCTTACCCTCTGTCTCCCTGTCCCAACCCCAATCACAGTACTTCCCCTCAACCCTACGCACACTACCCTTGACAGGCATGTAGACACACTGTGTGTGTGTGTGCGTGTTTGTGTGTGTGGGGGGGGGTATGTGTTTGTACAGAAATGTTTTTGTGCCAGTTTTCTAAATGTAAATTGGATAAATTTCTTTACAGGGCTGGAAAAAACATAATCTTTTCTTTTTTTAACATAGACCCAACAGTTCGACCTGACCCAAACATAGCCTAACAGAGAGACAACACCAACACTGATGGCAGCGTGATGCTCCACCATTTAGCGCTATATATCGATATTATATCGATATCGTGATATGAGACTAGGTATTGTCTGAGATTTTGTATATTGTAATATGTTAGAAGTGTTGTCTTATCCTGGTTTTACAGTAAAGCAGACTGTTCTAACTGTTCTATTATTTGCCTTTACCCACTTAGTCATTGTATCCACATTAATGATTATTCATCTCATTGTGCAAACATTTTGTAAAAGCACCAATGGTCAAACAATATCGAAGTATTTGGTCAAAGATATCATGGTATTTGATTTTTTTCCATATTGCCCAGCCAGCCCTACCACCAATTTACAAGCAGTTGAAAAGAATAGCATTTTACCTTGGACTTTACAGTCAGTCCTGTCTCCTGGAAATTATGTTTATTCATAACTCATTTGCAACAGCAGTATGTGTTTTATATTTAATGTAGTTACTTTTAATCATCAACATTAGGGCTGCCCCCTCTTAGTCGATTAGTCGACTAATCGGTCATTTTGTCTTAGACGACTAAGATCTCTTTAGTCGATTAGTAATTTTTTATGCTTTTTTCATGCTGAATGACTTATTTCTAAGAAACGTATGAGCACATCTCTGGTAAACACAAGGTGTAAAGTGGTGCTTTTGTGGGATTCTTTGTGGAAAAATTCAGTTTGACGGATCTGTTGATTAAATCAACTAATCGATTAGTCGTCAAAATTGTGTGTTATCGAGTGTTAATTGACTATGAATTTCTTTGGTCAAGGATAGCCCTAATCAACCAAATAAGAAAAAGTTGTAAATCAACATATCGGGCAAGTTGTAAAACATTTTGATTGTAGTTAATTTGTTTTTCCTACAGAATTTGTCTTTGCAGTTCAATATCCACTTATCCATCCTGCAACTAAAGCATGATTCAACTTCTTATGATTATTTTTAGACACCGTCAGCACTTGGCTAAGGTTAGGGAAAGACCGTGACAATAAGGAGACAGTTTGGACTCTCTGTCTCACAACAACAATCACATTTTCTCCTGTGATTAAAGGAGCATTTCTATTGCCTCTCAACGGCTCTCAATATGGCGACGGCGAGCCAGCAAGCGGTGCTAACAGCACTAACAGTGCAAACAACGGTGGAAGTGCTGACAGAGATAACAGTGTTTACCTGAGGGGGAACCACATGGTGGGTGCTACGCTTCCGCAACAATGCCGTCTGTCGATACAGCGCTATCAGTTGTTACCGCCGTATGAGAGCAGTGCAGAGCAGTGGCCGTGAGCTAACCAGTTGGACACACTCACTTGAACGAACATGCACTCAAAGCACACACGGCCGGCCCGGCGATTTGTCAACAAAGCACGGAGAAGCTTGAATTACAACACATGCAGAGGGAGAGCGACTTCATTCTCTGCTCAGGTAGACATTACTCCACTATATCTTTACATAGCAAATAGTTGTTTGCTGATATATTAATGCTCTGGATATTGAATTTAGGACCTTTAATGCAACATACCATATATCGGAAATGTTGACACACAGGCCTGAGTCCAGTGGCAATACAATAAGACCTTTACAAACCATTAAACAGATGGAATTTGGATCAGATATTTGGATTCAAGTGCACAGAGATGGACACCTCAAAAACACAGAAAATCTAACCAAAACTATTTGCAAGATAAATACCACTAGAGGTGAGTAAGAAACTATGTTTTTGTTTTTTTTGTGTTCGTCAACCCCTTTAAAAATGTGCTAATCTGTAACTAGCTGGCTTTTTTTTGTTATAAATAACTATAATTATTGCGTAAATATAACAAAAGCAGTAATAGTGAATGAGTAGTAGTAGTAGTAGTATTGTTGTTGTTATGGCTGTGCTTTTTACCTCATGGGGGGTTTATAATTCCCTGTGTGCTCTCAGAGACTCCCTCTTGTTATGGCTCACACAGAACCGCCTTGGCCCCTGTTCGCGGTGACAAACTAATCAAAATATTGCACTGTAATTGGTGGGTAGTGATGTGTAGCCTGTAATTACTGCAGTCAAGGTTGCCTTTATTCTCCGGCACCATCCTTGCGGGATGTGGGAGAGGGTCAGCATCCTGCAGTCATGGAAGCTGCATTTTGACAGCAACTGAAAACTTATTTTCATGCCAGCCTGTCATCACGGTAACGTAATAGTGCGACTCTTTTTTTGTCACGAGTAAAAGGACTTTGTGTTGGCAGAGCAAACAGTTTCATTTGGATCATTTTGTAGTGATTTGTCTTCAATTTGATGTCAAAGAGACTGCTGATCAGCGTCAGAAAATGCTTAATAAAGCCACTGTGATTCAAAGTTTTACAACTTTTAGTACTTTTTTAGACAATGTATGATCTTTTAAAAAAACAACTGGTGACAGGAAATATCAAGAGCACATGGATTTTCACTATTCATTGCACTAATTGCAAGTGTGGATTAGGACGGCAGCAGCAGAGAACAAAGAGCCGTAGACTTAAAAGCCATCCACAGGAAAGACTAAAAACACAGGACAATGGGAACAAAAAACACCCAATGAGTGCATTAAAAGAAAAAAATGTCTTGAGTAAAAATAAACCCAAGCTTTTCATCTTTTTTAAAAACCGCATGAAGGTCTGACGCCTCGTGTAGGAGAGCTCGTGTCAGGGAAAACAAAAAGGATTAGACGCTGTTATATGCTAATAGACGTTTCCCTCGGAGTTGTGACGTTGTTTGATGGTGTAAAAGTGAAGATCTGGAATCGTGGGCTTTTGTGTTCAACTTCAAATGTCTGCTTCTAAATGAAACACTTTAATGCCAAGTCGCTGTGCTCGGGGAAGGATCACAGCTCGGCGTAATAATGTCAGCAGATGATGAAGCTGTTTTATAAACATGAAAGTGCGAGGCGGCGGAGTCATGATGCGTTTCTCAATCTCCCGTCTGTGACCAGATATTCTCACTATATGACCTCTTTAGCAGCCTCGTAGACGCATCACTCACCTCTGCAGGCAAGAGACTGGTTCCTTTATTACTGGATATACATGTGTAAATTCAGATACTTTTTGAAACAATATTTTAGATATATGTGTGCTGCCTAATTTGCATTCTTCCGGCATACTGATTATTAAATCTCAGCACTTGGAAAGCATGCATAAGATTTCTTCTCCAGGAACATATAATATGAATTCAGTCCCCTGTGAGGCATACTAGAAATTAAATGCCTGCTCTCCCCAACCAACGTGCACTTTTTCCTGCCTATTTTAGCAGATAATTTCAGATCCCCATATGAAAGACTCTCCCATTAGGTGCTCTAACAGAGCTTTCCTGTAGCTCAAACATCCCAACTGGATCCAACATCATAACTTTGGACCACTTCTCCCTTTTGTTTGCTCCACCGGGGGCCCCGCTTGTTATTTTTTGGGTAATTAATTTAGAGCCTGTGTGCCTCGTTTGTTGCAACACCATAGCATTGATTCATGTTTACACCTAAGCGGCACAATTAACGGATCAATACGAAGTGGAGCTCTTAAGTCGGCCTTTGTTGGACATAAATGAAAGCAGATCCACACACATAACAGCAAGAGCACACACACACAACACCGACAGTGCCTCCCAACTGCTCCATATGCAAATGTGCATGAGTAATGGCTGCAAGGTAGACAGGGAATGAGAATGAAGACAAAGCAATGCTACATGTTTATTTAGCAAGCCTTGGGATGGAAAATTTAGTAGCCCCGTGGACACTTATTATTCCTTTGACTATTCAATTTGACCTTTACATAATGCGTGATAGCATTTACACTAATTTCTTGCATTTATTCTTCCATTACTGCGGCTTACAGCGCATCAGATTTATAAAGAACATTCAATTACACCAAGCTGCAGTAGGCGATGTCGTCATGCTCTCGCTGTGAAGAGTGGCTGTCCACAGAGGGGGGGGGGAGTGTCCCATCAATTCTCAGCTTCCATCGGGGATGAGCATCAACCATTTTGTGTCAGGAGGGTATCCAGCTGTGAGTGGCGGCGCCTGCATACGGGCAAACAAAAACAAAAAGGCGCTCTGGGCAAAATCTGAGTGAAATAACAAAACACTCTAATAGAAGGGGTGAGGAGGGAGTTTGGGTATATATTAGGGCTGTCAATTTATTAAAATATTTAATCACACTTAATCGCATGATTGTCCAGAGTTAATCGCACATTTTCTTTATCTGTTCAAAATGTAGCTTAAAGGGAGATTTAAAGTATTAAATACTCTTATCAACATGGGAGTGGACAAATATGCTTGCTTCATGTTATTATTGGAAATCAAACAACAACACAGCATACAAAATATGCTCAAATGATAACAGGCAACAACAGCTGTCAGTGTGCTGACTTGACTATGACTTGCCCACAACTGCATGCGATTATCATAAAGTGTCTGTAAATGGGAGACTCATTGGTACCCATAGAACCCATTTTCATTCACATATCTTGAGGTCAGAGGTCAAGGGACCCCTTTGAAAATGGCAATGACAGTTTTTCCTCGCCAAAATTAAGCACAAGTTTGGAGTGTTACTTAACCTCCTTCACAACATGCTAGTATGACATGGCTGGTACCAATGGATTCCTTAGGTTTATATCTAGTTTCATATAATGCCTGTATATTCACTCTAGCTTTTAAATTGAACCCGCTATACAACCTCCCGAAAGATTGATTGCGTTAATGCGTTAAAGAAATACAGACGTAGGCAAAGTTGTTGGTAACGTTCCGTTAAAGAGAGAAAAACCCACAATGGTCACTGAAATAACTTGAAACTGACAAAAGTAATAATAAATAAAAATTTACTGAAAATTAACTAATGAAAATCAGCTGTTGCTTTTGAATTGTGGTTCAACAGAATCATTTTAAAAAACAAACTGATGAAACTGGCCTAGACAAAAATGATGGTAGCCCTAGAAAAGATGTAAAATAATTTGACCATAGGGACATATTAAACTAAGGTGTGTCCTGTAATTAGCATCACAGGTGTCTTCAAACTTGTAATCAGTCAGTCTGCCTATTTAAAGGGTGAAAAGTAGTCACTATGCTGTTTGGTATCATGGTGTGTACCACACTGAACATGGACCACAGAAAGCTAAGGAGAGAGTTGTCTCAGGAGATCAGAAAGAACATTATAGACCTTCATGTTAAAGGTAAAGGCTATAAGACCATCTCCAAGCAGCTTGACGTTCCTGTGACTACAGCTGCACATATTATTCAGAAGTTTAAGGTCCATGGGACTGTAGCCAACCTCCCTGGACGTGGCCGCAAGGGGAAAATTGATGACATATTGAAGAGACGGATAATACGAATGGTAACCAAAGAGCCCAGAACAACTTCCAAAGAGATTAGAGGTGAACTCCAAGGTCAAGGTACATCAGTGTCCGATCGCACCATCCGTCACTGTTTGAGCCAAAGTGGACTTAATGGAAGACGACCCAGGAGGACACCAAATCATAAAAAAGCGAGACTGGAATTTGCCAAAATGCATATTGACAAGCCACAAAGCTTCTGGGAGAATGTCCTTTGGACAGATGAGACAAAACTGGAGCTTTTTGGCAAGTCACATCAGCTCTATGTTCACAGACGAAGAGATGAAGTAGCCAAAGAAAAGAACACTGTACCTAATGTGAAACATGGAGGAGGCTCGGTTATGTTATGGGGCTGCTTTGTTGCATCTGGCACAGGGTGTCTTGAATCTGTGCAGGGTGCAATGAAATCTCAAGACTATCAAGGCATTCTGGAGCGAAATGTGCTGCCCAGTGTCAGAAAGCTTGGTCTCAGTTGCAGGTCATGGGTCCTCAAACAGGATAATGACCCAAAACACAGCTAAAAACACCCAAGAATGGCTAAGAACAAAACATTGGACTATTCTGAAGTGGCCTTCTATGAGCCCGGATCTAAATCCTATTGAACATCTGTGGAAGGAGCTGAAACATGCTGTCTGGGAAAGGCACCCTTCAAACCTGAGACAGCTGGAGCAGTTTGCTCACGAGGAGTGGGCCAACATACCTGTCAACAGGTGCAGAAGTCTCATTGAGAGTTACAGAAATCACTTGATTGCAGTGATTGCCTCAAAAGGTTGTGCAACAAAATATTAAGTTAATGTTACCATCATTTTTGTCTAGGTCAGTTTCATTAGTTTGTTTTTTTAAATGATTCTGCTGAACCATAATTCAAAAACAATATCTGATTTTCATTAGTTAATTTTCAGTGAATTTTTATTTATTATTACTTTTGTCAGTTTCAAGTTATTTCAGTGACCATTGTGGGTTTTTCTCTCTTTAACGGAACGTTACCAACAACTTTGCCTACGTCTGTAAGTGCGGTTAAAACAAATTTGGGTTAACCTGTTATTATCTTGTTAACTTTGACAGCCCTAGCATATATGGATGTGAGTCACATCGAGGCATGTTGTGTCATAGTGTGTGCTTGTCTGTGTTGTGTAACCACCACTCAGTGATGGCCAGGTATGATGGATGTGAGGCAGGCAGGGGGCTGATTGCTGTGGTGCCTCCCCCCCGGGGAGGGATGAGGTTGAAGGTCTCGGCTCCCTGATCACCAGGTGATAGATGTGTATGGGATGTTGGGGGGCTTTTTAATGAGAGAGCATAAAGGTTAGCGTTTGTGCAAGTGTGCGTGTCCCCACACATAATTCGCAGGTATGTTGTTGAAATGGAAAAGAGGCAGAAAGTCCCCTGCTTAAATCCAGCAACACATTTTGTATTCCAGCAAAATGAGGAATAATGCCTGTTTTGTACGCCTGGCACACACCCTGATGTGTGTGTGGGTGTGCACTGTATGTGTGTGTGTTGGAATTCTTCCACAAACTACAGCAGGCAGCTGCTGCTGGGTGGAATCATCTCCATACCATAGAACAGCCAGACAGGCCACCGTCCAACAGAGAAGGATTTGGAGGATTTAAACTCTGTGAAGGTGAGGTACTCAAACACACATTCTCACACACACACACACACACACACACACACACACGCACACGTTAAACCGCACATACTCCAAAGAGAAAGAAAAAAAGGACGCCGGCGAAGCAATTGAGGTGGTGGAAGAGGATTTCGCTTCCGTCCTCTTACCTCCTTTAAAGCGCTCTATCTTGGCAAACCACATTTGTTTTATTAATTTAATGTCACATCAGGAGGAGTCTGTCAGGCGGCTGAGTCACAAAACTCACTTCCCAGAACTTTTTTTTTTTTTTTTCTTCTCAGTGTGCAAAGTACTAACAACAGAACAAAGCATCATCATGTAACAACAAAGCACGGAGGGTAAAAGAAAAGAGAGAGAGAGACAAAGAAAGGAGGGGTGCTGGGGGATAAAGTAGCTTCCTTCCTCCGATTAAATTGCCCTTTAGATGAAAGTAAATCTAGTAAAAGGCAGTGCAGAAAAAGGGGAAAATTATTAATGATTGTCTCCTCTAATGTGATTATCAGCCTCATACCGGAGATGAATATTAAGGATAAAGGAGGGAAAATGTTAAACAACTCTTCATCTAGAGGACCATAAACAAACTATCACAAGTGAAAATATCTCTGTATCCAAATGGGAGTCAAGGGCAGAATTGTTTGAGCTCTCATATTTCTTAGTAATGTACAGTTTCCCGTCAGCAGCACAGACATGCACAGACATTTGATGGGCTCTCAATTACAAAAAAGGGACTCCCCCCAACCCCCGCTACCCAATATCATCTCTCACATGCATATTCACACTCAAACAATAGCGCTGTTTCACCCCCTTTACAATTAGTGTGCAAACCTATCATTACCCATTTGTTATAAGTGACACAACCATTTAAAAAATACTTAATAACAACAATAATTAAGCCCATACATGTAAAATGTTGAGCAACTACTCAGGCATGTAATCACCACGTGGGACAGTTGGGTCATTACCTTCCCAATACATGAAATGTGAAAATTGCCTCCCATTATTTAGAAATCACGGGGCACATCATCAGATCCCTCTAAAAGCTAAAAGACAGTGAATGTATGTATTGATGTTCATCCGTGCACAAATAATGAGATAAGGTATAGAGGGGAAAACACTGACATTGCCATCCATAGAGTAATACCACTATAGCTAACTATAGCTTCTCAACTCAGTTTATGAAGGAATGCCAACGCTGAAACAATGGTTCCATTTCTTGTCATGGAAAATGTAAATGGGTGCTGGCATTAGCGGGAGTGGCAATAACAGCAATAATCGTTATTTTTTCATTTGGTTCAGAAGGGCACTTAGGCCATTGAGCCTTAAGGGGCCACTCAATCTATTATTGCCAATATGTGTGCCCATCCCTGCCTGTCAATAGGATCGACATCTAGGAAAACAATAATAGAATGGACACCCAGGAAAACAATAACTGCTTCTGTTTTAATTAGTCTTTATTTTAAATGTATTTAATTACTTTGAAAATCTATAGTCTTTACTGCAATTACTGTTATTTTACACCTTAAACCAGATCCTTCTACCTTCGACATTCAGTATCTAGCACCTAACACTCATCAGCGGCTATACTTGCCAATGGGACCAGTATCCCCAGTTAAAGCAGGGGTCGGTAATCCTGAGAAACTAGCAAGAGTAACTTTGATTTTTTTAAATTATCCAACCGAAAAATCCGACCCAGTGTTGCCAACTGTTTTCCAATGAAAGTAGTGAGCAGCACTAGCTCCAAAAGCCCCTAAATCTATAGCAAGAAAGTCGCCAAGTCATCAACACTGACAGTCCGTCCCTTCAGGAACTCCTTCCAAAGCCACTCCCCCAAAATAATCATTATGAACATGAACAACGAAAATGGCTATTGTTAGTACTTACAGCTGACTGCAAGACTCTAGTGGCACGCAATGAGTGCGCACAGGTAGATAGCAGATAGCTAGACAGACAGGTAGGCCGTCCAATCATTTTGACAGCTGTAGATGTTGGATTTTATTCTTTTTTTTTCTCAAAGCATTTGATTTATTGTTTGCTGTCTGGATGTAGAGAGAATTTCAACTAATATAACAAAAAAGGTTTCTATAATACCCCCATGTCTGCTGATAGAGGAGAGCATAATGGTCCTGTATCATGCTTTTCACCCTACTCTGACTCATTTATCTATTATAATTACTTGCAATAATTTAGTTTCAGTTATATAAAATTACCTCATTGAATTCAATTAAAGTCCAGCAAATGTAGAGTCGTATTTCTTCAAAATAATGTGGAAGAAATTAATCTCTTCTTTAACTTTCGTAATGAAGATGAGCCAGTGTGAAATGGTCATTCTATAATAACACAACTCTTTCCTTTCTCCTCCGGTGGTGTTGTTTTTCCACTATTATCCTTCGACCGGCGTTGCTGAGCCCAAGAGGGCACTGTTTGATGTCGGAATTGGTATCTTGCGACAGAGGTGGGAAATAGGAAATGAGATTTGTGGCCTCTCCAAGGGATTGGCCTGATTGTGGCAGCAAGTTAGCCTCAACTTTGCTCTGCATTCTTGACACTGCCTGGTATTTTTCTATATCAATATTCCCTCATCTAATTCAAAACAGCAGGGACTTTAAAGGACATTCAATACCACCGGAAAACCGGGTGGAAAGCAGAGACCATAGACTGCGATTCAACCGTGTCCCCATTGAGCTTTGGTGACATTTATAACATAAAGTAGTATGGTATTTTAATGTAAGATTTAATTAAAATTCCCTGCCATATGGTACAGAGAAATGCCATAAAGATTAGACTTCTAATTTAGGAGGATCTTTACAGTCTGGTGCATTACTGACTGAACTCAACAAAACATATCAAGACATTATGGATATTCTCTCTTGTCAGCCTATGGTGAACAAAACAAGCAGGGAGATAAGCAGAAACAGCATGCATCTGATTGCAACATTATGATAAATAACTGATGAAAAAACACCAGTGATGAATGATGATGACTCCCCCTAGTATTCTTGAGAGGCAGACGACAACAACTGAGCCAGTAATATCTCTCACATGGATTGGTGAACTCACTCTTTGAATCATATGCCTGTTTCTATCGCTTGAAATGCAGCACATTTGAAAAAATGTTGTAAAGAGGAACGATGCAGTTTAATTATTATGTTGGTGAGCAGGATGGTGTTGAGATTCTAAACAAAGACTCAGCCTTTAATCTATAGAAAGGTCATGCTAGAGTATGTATGCAATTAGCATTCACCTTTTAATTAACCATCCGTAACCACAATCTTCGGCGATCTTTACCTGACGTTAATCAAGTGTTATAGTTGCCCAACCTTAATCATACCATAAATTTACGATAACCACAATCTCTCCATAATCTTAGCCATACTGTAGTTGCCATGCACATATATTGTGGAATTTAATATTAAATGTCCCATATTGTAAAAAGTGAGATTTTCAGGTCTTTTACATTATAAAGCAGGTTTAAGTGCTATATGAATACTGTTGAACTATCAAAACGCTCAATATACGGAGAAATACACACAGCCCGTATTCAGAAATTGCGCGTTTGAAACAAGCCGTTAGGATTTCTGTCCATTTGTGATGTCACAAATATACAATATTTAGACCATTACACGGTTTTAAACGTAAACATTTGAAATGTGTCCCGGTTTATTTCCTGTTGCAGTGTATGTAAATAACATCAGCAGACAGAAAGTAAACATGGACCCAAACTGTTGCCTAGCAACGCAATTCCGTTGCAATTCCATTAAAATGCACTAAAACAGAGTGTTTCAGACAGAGGGTGAATACAGGTATATTCAGGCAGACAGCACGAGGAAAATAATGTGTTTTTTGAACATCACAGCATGTAAACATGTTCTATTAGAAACACAAAATACAAGTATGAACCTGAAAATGAGCATAATATGGGACCTTTAATTCTTCCAATATTGATGTTCTTGTTCGGCGGAAGGGTTTCTAGTAGCACCTACATAAGCAGGAGGCACCTTAAAGAAAAGCTTATTCTAACTTAGATCTTATATTTGTAGGTTTGACCGTCATTATTGGCAATGAAAATATTGTATTCACCAAGTTTTTGCCAAACCTGTTTGGAAGAAAAAATACAGTTAAATGGTAAAATTATAACCCAAACTGTCTGTCATAAAAATCCATCCCATTTTAAAGACTCAATTTGCGTACTTCCGTACTTATACTTCCTACTTTGAGTGCATAAGTATGACAAAATGCAGTGAACTCTAAATACTTGGAAGTTGTACTCAAAATGGTCAAAACGTTGAATGTGGAACGCTGGACACTTCTCACCCTCAACGGTTGCCATCTTTGCTATGTAGCGGAAGGGGAGGGGCCACCAACCTATTTCATACTTGCGAAAATGGGGTCGAGGAAGCTGCAGCAGTTGTGATTTAAACGGAGAACACCGAACTATAGAAATTTAGGTTATACCTGTACATGTATTTTCCACTAAGTACCACTATACTGTAGTCGGATAGAAGCCATCATTGGGTTCATTTGTCCGTCGGCATGATGTCCGTGGCTGACTATCTGACTAGTTTAATTTTCCAAAGCCTCAGTTTATCCTGTATTTTATTACATTGATTTCTTCACCTCCCCCACTGCTTCTCCCTCCCCAGAATGTATTTAAGTAGAGCGCAGTGATGTGAAGTTTCCATTCTTCAATAGCAGCTTTGTGACTAAGCTCCAGTGTTGCTAAAGCATAGCCTACGATTAATGTCTGTTTCCTAATTAACACCCATCCGGGCAACACAATTAAAAATAACTTCAAAGAAAAACGTAAGCTCTAAAAATACTAAGCAGAGCAGGAACTGAAATAAACTACTCTGTCACAAACACACACATACACACACACACACACACACACACAGATCTATATGGCTCTATCATCACAGCCATGAGCGTTATTTAATAAGAGAATAATTTCACGTTTGTATATTTACAGGCCAATTATTTGGTTTAGCCCAAGGGTAACATAACGTTTCTAATCTTTTGTGACCATTCAGATATTGTGTGCTGTAATCATCATATATACCACATACTATATACTATAGGATACCACATAACCGGAATTCTCTACAGCAAACAACAAACCCAGCTTGTGTGCAATCCACCTCGTTATGATTCATCTCTACAAGTGAGCTGAAAGTTATTGCTGGGGAAATTATAAACAAGCCTTCTCTCTGCGTCACATCTGTCCTGGCCATTGCCTGATTGCTTTGTGAGCGCTGTTTAATTGCCAATTAGGGGGAGACTCGCAATCACAATAGGTGTGTGTGTGTGTTTGTGTGTGTGTGTGAGTATGCATTTTGGATGAGGTAGCAGGCGTGACAAGGTAAATTGGTGGTCCTCGAAGTGCTGCTCAACATGCATGTTGTGGAAAAGCATGGCTTGAAAGGTCATGGCAGACACATTCTTCAGTGTTTTTTTCCACCAGGCAATACATTTGCAATTCTGATGTTAGCGTTAAAAAACAATAAGCTTTGGTTTGGCCGTCTCATAAAAATAAATTGAAAGTCCACAAAGATAAGAAGTCTGGCTCGCTCACTTCCCACAAGCGATGGAGGCTGTGGTCGAAAAGTAAAAAAAAAATGATGTCCTAATGTTTTTTCCGAACCACTTTTCCTTGACCTCGATGGAAAACGTCATGAGGTCAAGGAAAGATGTGAAGGAGAATTCATAAGGACTTAGGAAAAGACAACCATGGTGTTAAGAGAATCCAACTGTACTTTCACTGGGCTCCAGTAATTATGATGCGACGGCGGCGGTTGTTATCGATGCAGATCTGCCGTGGTGAAAACTACAATGTTCCGAAGATGGACTACAAAAGGTGCATGTTTTGCTCCGTGATTCGTTAAGTAGGTCTCTCAGTGACCAGCTGCTTCACCAGCGGTGTGTGAAAGAGAGATACCGCAGGTCCTTCTGCTGCTGTAACACTTTACATTAACATATAATAAAGGATCATCTGACATAATGTGGACAACTGGTGAAAAATATCACTTCATTACCAAGGTTGGAATTTAAATTAAAAAAGTAATATACTGTATGATAAATATTGAATTAAATGTTTGAGTTATGGAGAAGGGGTAGGATGTATATGTGTAGGCTCTACTTCTTCTTACTCCCTTTCGGACATAATAGTTATATTATATTTGTAATATTTATTTATTATTTGTTTATTGACAGTTTGCTATATGTTCACTGTTCATTTTATTAGTATTTGTTACATGTTCGAAATAAATAAATACTTAAAAATAAAGTCAAACAAAATGGTTGTCACTGTCCACTCCTATATTAATCAACATGAATCCCAATTAGTATATGACTGTATTAAAATAATAAGCAAGATAAGCATTTTGTTTGTTTTCATGAACGGCCGAATGGTGCGTCGCTTTAAATGTAAAAGGAATTGTGGGGCGGCGATGTCTCCTTTCCTTTGGTAAAGGATGTTTCCTATGCTAAAGGAGATAAGAAAGGAATCATTGAAGCACCTTTCCTTAGCATTTAGAGAATTCAAACAGCTCTTATGGGTTCTACTGAGATACTTCCTGATCATTTCACTCTGTTAGGAACCTTCCTAAGCAAAAATGACTATTCGACTGCAGCCATGTACTTTCCTGTAACTCCCCAGACCTGCTTTTCTCTACCTGTCCACCAGATGGCCTCAGACCTCCCCACCAGTCCCAGTCACCTGACCTGCTCAGCTGTTTCCACTTCCCCTAATCAGCCCTGCAGCCCCTGTTCACCAGTCATTTGCCATTTTGTCCCCAAGTGCTTCTGTAATTTGTCGCCTGAAACCTGGAATCTGGAACTTGTTACCTACTTGTTTTGAACCTCAGCCTGATATTTTGGAGTTTGGATTTCCAGCGTGCCTCTTTGGATTATTTTTTCTTTGCTTGTTTGGACTTCCTTCCTGGTTTTGACCCTCTCCTGTCTCATGATTCCTGCACCTGCCTGCCTGTAAGCATACTGTATACCTTCACTTTGGCAATGCATTGCTAAACTTTATGCATTTGGGTCCAATCCGGTCATGACTTTATCATTCGCTCAGTAACTAAAATCAGCAGTTTTCCAGAGAAACTACAACAAACACAAGATGTCATAATTGGGTGGTGCATTTCTGCTTTACAACAAACATGGCTTTGGGATGTGATTTTTGTTGTTTGTGCTAATTTGACTAGTTGAGAGAAATTAACAACCCTTGTTCATCATTGAAAAGGAATATGTCACTCACATGCAACGGTATGATTCCTTTAAAATAACACATTTTATTTACAGAGCACTTTTCATGGAACTCAAAGACACTTTACATAAGTACAAATTATTGTAAACAAAACTACATATATAATACATAAGACACAGCATTAATCACATTTAAAAGCAGTTCTAGAAAGGTGAGTTTTGATTTGAATATGGACAGGTTGGTGCAGTCTCTGATGTGTTTGGGGAGAGAGTTGCAGAGGTAGGTGGGCAGATATGGAGAATGCTCTGTTGTCCCAGGTCCCCTGCTTGTTCCTGATTGGTAGAGACAGGAGGTTGGCATCAGAGGAGCAGAGGCTGTGGGAAGGAGTGTGGTGGAGGAGCAGGTCAGTGAGGTAGGAAAGGGGTCCTTTATGAAGAGCTTTGTGAGTGAGGAGAAGGACTTTGAATGGGATCTGTTGTGGGCCAGAGAGCCAGTGGAGGTTATGGAGGACAGGGCTGATGAGTCTATTGGTAGGTTGCAAATTGCATACTTTTTTTTTACTTTTAGTACTGCCCTTACAAAGTATGTATTGTTGCATGCAGTATGCATACAATTGGAATATACTAAGTCTTTTGGCATACTGAATACCGGTAGTATGATTGTATGAGTATTGGAAAGCACAGTATGTGTTCTATGGTACAGAGGTATATGTTGTGTCACCTTGTAGCAACTCAGAACATGCTTGTTAGTAGGATCCTCCGTTGTTTGCTTTGGCCTTTTTTATGAGATTTGCTGTTAATGATATTATAAAATGTGATTTTTTTCTTAGTCAATTTCTTGCCTCTTAATTTCTAACGGCGTTTCTCTACTTCCTCAGTGTTTTTTTTTGTTTTGTTTCACAATGGAAGATAATTTTGTTTGCTTAGTATGCTAGTTGACTATCAGAAGCTTCTCATCCTCTTTACCAATGGTTGGTTGAGGTTTGGACTAGGGGCTGTCAATCGATTGAAATATTTAATCATGATGAATTACATGATTATCCGTGATTAATCGCAAATTAATCGCAATTAATCTGCTCAAAATGTACCTTAAAGGAAGATTTGTCAAGTATTTAATACTCTTATCAACACGGGAGTGGACAAATATGCTTGCTTCATGTACATGTATGTATATATTTATTATTGGAAATCAAATAACAAAACAGCATAAAAAGTATGCTCAAATGATGACATGGAAAACTCTAGCCCAACAGGCAACAACAGCTGTCAGTGTGCCGACTTGACTATGACTTGCCCCAGACTGCATGTGATTATCATAAAGTGGGCATGTCTGTAAAGAGGAGACTCGTGGGTACCCATAGAACCCATTTCCATTCACATATCTTGAGGTCAGAGGTCAAGGGACCCCTTTGAAAATGGCCATGCCAGTATTTTCTTCGTCAAAGTTTGGAGCCTCCCTCCCAACAAGCTAGTATGACATGGTTAATTCTTTAGTTTTTCTAGTTTCATATGAGGCCATCTATTTTCACTTGAGCATTAATACTGAGTCCGCTACAACCTGTTCAAAGATTGATTGCATGAATGTGTTAATGAAATTAGTGGCGTTAAAGCAATTTTGCGTTAACGCGTATTATCAGTATCAGTATTATCGCGTTAACTTTGACAGCCCTAGGTTGGACTTATTTTAGGGGTTAATTACCTCTACTAGCTGCTGGAGGGAAGTTCTCAGTCCTTTGAATTTTTACATCCTACAGCATTTTTTTTAAACCAACATCTCTGGTGTTGTTTCAGTGTGTGTAATGTAGTTGCTGCTGTACTCTTTGTGTTTTTATATTAAGAGGACAGTCTCTTTATTAACCCCTGGGTCCACTGCAGATAGGTGTTACCATAAATAATTAGATGGAATATGAATTGTTTAACGTGACTAAAATTTCAAACAGATTGACAGGCTGTACATGCCCGGTTGTTTTTCATATAGGAAGGTAAATTTCATTGTTTCAAAGCATTTGTATTATCGGTTGGTATTGATTGGCTCAGGCATGTTTCTTTTGTCTGTGTTGTATTTATGGTTGCTCACCCAGCTATGCAATAGCATGCTGGCACGCACCTCCAAACCAATAAAAGGGATTAATGAGCCCCAGCAGTGAAGGGAGGCCTACTGTTTCTGTAAGCTTTCCTTATGATATAATGTGTGTGTCAGGAGAGAAGAGTTCGACCGTAGTTTATAAAGACGGACGACATGACAGCCTCCCAAAAGTGAAGCCAAACCATCTCGATCGTCCCCTGGTGGCTAGTTGGAGTATAGCTCATAAATCCCGCCCCCTCTGTGTTAGAGGATGGGACATGGGCAAAACTAAAAAGTCAAAGTACACGTCAAAAAATGTTTTCCCAAAGATGGTTTCTGTCAGTTAAGGTCGTTCTTATCACGCTGATGTAGGTCCAAGTGTTCATTTCTCTGATAAGTTTGGGTTTAATTGGGTGAGACGTCATGATTGACAGCTGCTCTGAGTGAAGTAGTCGCAGAGCCGGAGGCTCGGGAATTGTACAAGAGGAGATGTAACTTTAACTTTTCCATAACCGTCATGAGTCTTGTGTAATAGGACATGTGTCAATTTGATCATGAATGTATTTATAGAGATATTATGGTTAGTTGCTGTGTCTTTCTAGCCACCAGCTACCGTGGTGCTAATGTAGGCGGGACCTCGCGGACCTCGATACTTCAATTTAGCAGTGCTGCGAAAACTACTATGTTTGTAAAGTTTAGAATTTCCCGTTTTCATTGTCAGTTTGTCAGAGCGGCGTTGACTCAGCTGTATGGTTATTTTTTAATCTGTAGTTGGTAGTGGTTTAATAAGGGTTGACAAAACATCGTCCTAGATTGGTGTAGCGCCCCTAATATAGTGGTAACCTCTGCAACTGGTGGCAAAGTTTGCATAGCTACCTGGTACATATCAAGTCAAAACAGACAACATTGCATTACAGTTAAGGATGCACCATGCCTATTTTAGCCTACATTTGCATCCTTTCTATTATCCCATTTCTATATTTTTGTGTCAGTGTTTCCAACTTCCTTTCTCAAAAAAGGCAACAGATGTCACCAGTTAATGTGATAGGCTGATTTGCATATGAACAGTGTCACCGTCCTGGCTCCACTGTCTGTGCAGTAATCATTAGCCATCTTTGGATCGGACAGGCAAGTTCAAATCGGCATCAGCTGCACTTATCTGTCAACAAATACTTTGGGAGCTGCCATAGTTTCATTGTTCCAATTTTTCAAAGACAGTGTTTTCAGACACTAGTTGCTTTTGAGGATTAAAGCATTGAAGTAAACTCTAAAAGTTTATTGATTTAATGAAAAAGTTTTGCCAATTTGGCAGCAGTTGAGGGAGTTTCAAAAGCGTTCTGAGCCAAAGAGTAGTTTAATTTCACAATCATTTCACTCCATTTTACAGGAAAGTTGGGAAGATGACAGAATGAAATTTGAATGGCTGTTTTAATCAGTTCCATGCTACGAACTTCAGTTGAGTTATCTATAATTTTCCATATTATATCGCTATTAGGGTATCGTTTATGAAATTACGCTGCCAGTACCGATACCAGTTTCCTTAAAGTGATACAGATACCAAAAGAGTACTTCATTCGATACCCATCATGTGAATAGAAGCTGTGTGTCATTCTTTTCTAGATCTGGGCACAAAAAGGATTGATTACAGGTATCGTTTGACTAGAGAAATTTCGATACAACCTGGTACTGGGTTGTTTTGGTCAATACCTTAAAAGGTATCGAGTGTTGATACCCAACCCTAATCACTATATTGATAAGAGTCCACAGAAGACGAACCAACAAACCTTGTGTATCTTTGCTCCTGTTGCATTTATTCAACTAACGCAGTGCCCAGACAGACATTCCTCGCTTTATAGTTATAGATTATTGTTGTGAAATTCAAATTTCTTCAGTCCACTCACATGTTTGACACGGCCTTTTGATTTGACGCAGCAAAAGTTTCAATGATGTGTAAAGTTGTTCCACACACAGACATAAGGTGAACACGAGCGCAACGACAGATATTCTTCAGATTTGCTGCTTTGATTGGACTTGACACTGTGCTGACATTTGGCAAGGACAATTGATTATTCAATAACTCCTGTCAGGCCATGATAGATCGCAACTGAATCCCAGGCAAGGTGCATTGTCTGCAGCTTTTCCTTTTGCAGTTGCTACACGCTGTGCTTCAGTCTGGTGGTAAATGGGCGTAGTTTACTACTGCAGTCATCTGATATCGAGGGCTTTGTCTGCTCACCGCAGTTTCTTGTGCATTTATTGACGCGCTGCATGTGCGTGTCACTTCTCACATATCATTGTTCAATACTCATGATTTAACTACATTGTTTCCCATAGATAGTGTGACCCCTAAGCCCCATGTGGCTACAGTTTATGTCTTGATATATTTTCCAACTGAATCCACTGGTTAGGTCCCATAATCGGAAAAGAGTTTGTCATATTAACTATAATGACTGATATATGTATTTAAATGTTTTTTTGTTGAGTATTCAAATATTCATATTTAGGCCAATGATGGCAGCAAGACTAGAAGCGGCAACGCTGTGTCGCTGTTTGTGTACAAAATGTTAATTTGGTACTGCTCAATGTTTAATTCGGTTTGTTTAAGCTCTTGAACAAATCTTCTGAGCTTGTCCTCTTTTTATCATGAGTGTCCAAACGCTTAAGTTCCCACACCACAAATTAATTATAGCACACTCTCAAATGCCCCCCAATGTGCCATCATTAAACATTCTTTGAAATGTAAACAACTATTAAACCAACTTCCAAGTGCTGTCAAGCTTGGTAAAGAACAGTATAAAAATGTACTGAGCTTTTTATGATATACATTTTCATTGTAAAGCAGTTTACGAGGATAAAACCACAGTCTCCTTCAATTTTGCTACGCAGTGCATAGATCTCTACTGTATTTATCACTGCAGCAGTTATTAGCTGATTTCAGTTTGACCAGAGTGCCACCTTTGCCAAAAGAGGATAGATGGAAAACATTATCTTCAATGGCAATAACAGATGCACCGATGCCATACTCTGTATTGATATCTGCCCTGATGCTTACCGTATTAAACAGATCTGGTATGGCCCAGATGTGACCATTCCACATTAAATGCTGTTTCTTAAGGCCTTTACACACCGAGGGTGTGACAAATAAACGACACAAAAATGTGAAAAACTTGCCTGCGAATATTATATGTCTAGTTCTTTTATTGTGAAAGGTAAGAACGGAAGGAGTGGATCTGGTTATGTGTTGCCTTTGTCAAGGTTGAAAGGAATAATAAAGTCTGCCGTCTTGGTTCAGAATACGGAGCTTCAACCAGTTCCGTACAGGTTGATGCCTTTATTCGCGTCGGAAAAGCTCGGAAAAAACGTCCTTGTTCAGGAAAATAATTTATATAGCTTTTTTGTCATATAATATTTGCGTTCTGTGTGAAAGTATTCATGACAAAAACAAGGAGAAAGGAGTGTTCAACTGATAAAGCCGTCTAGTGGCATTAGTACTTATGACCGATGTCCATCGTGAGCAAAGTAGGAAGTCAGGTGATGTAACTATAGAGCCACAAAGTCTACATAGAGTGCTGCAGGAATGAGTCCTGAAACCCAGAAATGAGTTACCATTTTTGCACGTCCGGTTCCCTTGTATCAAAGTTTTCTATTTTCTATTAAAGGTTGCCACTCCGAACACTAATCCGTCTTTAGCTTAGTGGTGGTGACATGAAGTCATTCGAACGTGTTGTAGTTTGTTTATAGCCTAACGTTAGCTTTTTACTGCTGCCGATTGCATTTACGCTTTAAAAATCACAAAAGTGGTGTTCATTCATGAAGATTATCTCGCTGAACAAAACGCGCGACTATCATAAACGTTTGTTTGCCACAGAGCTTATTTTTTGCAATAATCAAAAATCCAATGGAAAAAAATCCCATTGGCTTTTTGTCGAGGGAACCAGTGTGATGCTAACTTCCTGGTTGGCCTACAAAAATACACCATCCCTGCAACACTCTTTAGGGAGGACGTTGAGGTGGATGGATGGGTCAACAAAATGCGGGACTTTCCCGTCTCCTACCAACAATCAGTGTTGATCTTTAACCATGACCACGATCTTGAATCATATCAATTATTTGCTTAAGTTGTACAGATTTTAGGGATATGAAGCATTTGAAGACACTCCAAGAAATCACAATAATCAAAAATACCAATGTAGGCGCTGGCGGACCATTTTTTATTGAATTTATATTGAATTCAAAGGGTTAAAAAAAATATTGGCAGTAAATGTAAAAAATGTGTTTTTGAACATAATCAGGGGTTTGCAGAATCGTCTAATATTGACGATCTTGTCCAAGATCACACGGTGGCGTTCCATACAGTGCAGATTTGAAGTATTGGAATCGGAAGAGAAAAACATAATACAAAATGACAATTTATTGATTATTCATCATGTTTATTGTCTTAAAGCAAAGAGCATTTGAGGTCTTGATTTATATGCCCTGCCTTTATTTAAGCCACAGTATTCCAAAGAATAATATGCCTCTCACTTGCATTTGTACAGTGGATGCTGGTGTGACGAAGATTTATGTATAGATGTAAATATAGTCAGGCCTTGCAGACTACTGCAGATCTCTGGCACCAGTTTCATGTTGTTCAAGCTGTAATTACATTTGCCCCATTTCCCCAATCACTTGATTCTCATGACCACAGCAGCTCAAAAAGTCAAATAAACTCCTGCAGCAATTTATGATGAATGGGTTTGTTTTCCATCCACATACAGTATTCCTCAGTAGTTCCCTTCATATGCCCCCGTTGTTGCTGAATAAAGAACTTCCTGCATGTGCATTTCAAAGGCTTCAGCATCATAAAAGGAAGCATCAAGTCACGGATGAAAGCTCCGCTGTTGACTGAAACACCCAGCACCATCCCTCTCCATATATCCGAGCTCTCCTCCGATGATGACATATGTTCTAATCATTGGGTCATGTCACATCTGATGCTCTCACCGACATCAAAAGTCCCACGTTGGGATGCAGAAAATTCTCAAAGAAGCAGAGGAAGGAGAGGCGAAACTGACTTCCTGGATTGGATGTGTCAGGGAGGAGAGGAGAACGTTTGACACTTCCTTCTCCGCTCTCTCCATTTTTGAAGCCCTCCAGGATACGAGTAGGACGAGTGCAGCTGCTCTCTACCTCTGATTAGGGGACGTCCACTGGGATTGGAGCCAGTGCAGGAAATGGATTGTATTTATATATTTATTTGCATGGGAGAGTCATAAGGGAGACGATGTCAGGAGCGTAGGTCTCGGGCTAGTACAATGTATTTTTTTCACGATATTAATAGATTGCTGCGCACCGAGCAACGTGACCTAGTTAAAGCCTCCTGAATGGGCTTTGTTACTATATGCTGTGCTGAGTGTGGGCCTTTGATTGAATGAAGAAATACTATTAAATCATCCACAGATTTCTGTTGACATGAATGCAGCACTTTTTTTTTTCTCTGTGTGTTTCTTACTGCATGAATTCCCAATTGTTATATAGTATCTTGCTTTTTCAATAAAATTTAACATTAACACTTTTCAGTTCCACATTTTAACATGGGTAATTCCCTGTGTGGGGATGTAATACATGTTGTGCCAAATTGTGTTAAATAAATCACTTATTTTGCAACTATTCCATATGATTTTTTTTCTTGAAATTACCACGTTATTATCCTAATGTTGTTTTCTCAAAATATGTTAACTTAATTAACGAAATGTGTGTTTTTTTTGTCCAACAGTGACCATAATGCACTGGGCCCATGGGATCCAAAGGCAGACCCGGGGAATTAAGATAAATGCAGCGTTCAACATTTTGTTTCCGCTGGACAGGTAAGTGCAATTTACATGATCAGGTATTTGCTATGCAGAAGAGGATGGTGTGTGTGTACCTTTAGAGTTCTGAGCCTGAATAATGCAAAGCCCAGTTGGTTCATAGTGTATTGTCAATATTTACAGAGGTCTACAGTCATGGTTGTTGCTATGCTATGCAGCAGCATAACATAATTGTGATTGGTCCCAGTGCAATATTTTTTTTTGTTGGGCCCTCGCCTAAAACACAAGTGTGCACACATACAACCACTGCAGGGAATTGCGAAGCAGACAAATATGTTTGCATTTTCTAACAAAACAATTACATTAGTATAGATTTAAATCCCTGATCCCACTCCATAAACCTGTACTTATACGCATTAGAAGTTCATCCTACGGGCCTCGCGCTCAGCAAAGTCATTAACAACGCTCGCTTTGAAAGCGCTGCAAAGGGCGAGCAACGGCTGAGGAGTTATCTATACCATACCTCCTCATTTCACTACAAAAGCCTAAATAAGGTGACCGGAGGCTTGAGGGAGATTGCGAGGGAGCGGAACGTTTTCAACAGTACTTGCTGTTGGCTATATATTGTCATTTCCAGTAAATACCACGATGTAAAACATATTTTCTGTTTAAAAAGAATGTAGGAAGATATCAGGTCTCCAGTCTCATCTAGAGCACACAGCTGATAGGTAGCCTACACGGTTTGTTTACATGACGTAACAGAAGTGCACAGTAACGGATTCAGTGTGGACAGAGAGCGTTCGATGTTGAAGTCGGACGCTCGCTGGCTTTTTGGATACATGTAGGAAAGCAAATTTTTGGGCCCCTGTGGGCGGCACACCATTGATATTTACGGCATTGATGCTGTGCCATAGTAGCAGCATTCCGACACTAAGGTCATCTGTCTTTGTTATTTTTATGTCTGTGCATATAAAATCAACCCAGATACTGTATGTATAGATATAGAGCTTGTGGGTGATACAGTGACTGTTTACATACACAAAACATTCAGATTTTTGCCCTTATCCCTTATTCTGAAAAAGACAATACTCCTAATAAGCTGTTTACATGTTAAACATATGAATATTCCACTAATATTCCCATTGATATGCAACTGTGCATATTCTTATTAACGTAAAATGCCCCCATGAAAGTTTTGCGATATTCTTGCATATCCAAAAACCTGTTGATAACCAAGTCTTTCATAATTTTTAAAAGTATGTATGTTTCTCCTTTTCCGGCCAGAAATGTGGGCTTTTCTTTTGGGCACGCATATCTACCCCATGCCTTGAAAACTGTCGGCTGGTTTGTGTACAATGCACAGAGCTGACCGTAATTCATAATATCCAAATGAAATATGCTGTTTACATGATCCATATCAAATTCGGAATATTGTCATATTCTGAATTAACAGTGGAATATTTGTGTGCATGTAAACTTAGTCAGTGTGAATGCAAATGTTTCACTTACAGGACTCAGTATAAGCAGCACTGACCTCTTTAACCAGATTCAGATGGTGACCATACTTATTTAAATGACAAAAGGGGATAAACTTTTATGATGAATTGTATTTTCCATTTATAGCTCAACAGCTGGCTGTATGAACATAGCCAACCGCAGTATTACATCCCTACAGAGCCACGGCTATATCTAATAAATGGCCATAGCAGTAACTATGTGTTCTTCCCGCTTTTTACTAACTACACTAATTCCAGGTATTTATGTTCCTTTTTTGGACCAATGTTTTTATACCAGTGACATTATTTCTTATAGTTTTATTTATTTGTCATACTCTTTTCTTCAGATTTGGGTGTAATGAATGAATGACTGAATGGAATACTAACTGGCTCAAACACCAAACAATGAAAGAGGGAACGGCAGGTCGATCTCTCTTCCTCTGCCACACACACAGTAACATCCACCTGTTAAAGCCAGTGCCAGCATGCACTGCAGGAACATGGACACACACACACACACACATACACACCGTCTTGGCCACAGTTCACCTGATCACAGCCCACACACGGAGAAAACATACACATAGCTCCACTTGCCAAACGAATCACAGCGTGTTGCGTGAGAGCAAGGGGATGACTAAGGCAGGAAAAAAAGGAAGTCAAAGCCTTTTAGTGAGAAACACTCAGCTGGTTCTTTGTTGTCTGCAGAGCAGAGTAAATACATTGTGGTCGCTCTGCTGCCTAACACTTTTACACATTGTAACAACTCCTGCCTCCCAGTAGAGCTTTGTCTTTTTCTGTAAGCTCTTTCACATCTGAATATTCACATCCCGCAATATGTTTTTGTTCCTGGTAGGCAAAATGTGGAGGTAAATATAGTTGAGGTGCATCTTTTTTTTGAAAGATCTCTTTCTCTACTTTTCTTTTTGACTTCTCCGTATACGCCCTCAGCTAACCCTCGCATCCGCATCGCCTACGTGAGCTGGTAATAACTCGCTGCTCCCTGTTCACCTTTTCACCTCTCATAAGGTTCAAGCACTGTGGCACTGTGTGTGCTCAATGCCGGGGAACCGCTCCGCCACTCACCTCTTGACCTTATCCAGCGACTTGCATGCACACGCATTCAAGTAAACACCCATTGCTGGTGCACACGCTAAAACATTCACATGCATGGATGTGTGCACATGCGTGTCATGCCGCCTAATGGGCACTGCTCCAGTCGTATAGTGGCAGAAGGCTGAAGCTCCTTAAGGGACGTCACACACACACACACACACACACACAAAACCATGTTACGGAGAAATCTCTGTGGACTTTTCTTGCATCACTGCTTTTTGTCCCTGAGGGAGAAAAGCTCTCTTTGTCACGACGGGGGTCGCAGTGAACGTTGTTCGTCACAAACATTTATAGCTGCAGAACGATGTGCTCAATTTGAACCAGTGTGTGAAAATTGTCATATTAGTACGTTCAATTAGCACAATCAAAGCATGTTGTCATAAATTGCTCTTGGCTAATCCGCATTATGGTGTGATCACAGTTTGTGTTGTGTGAACATTTGCAGCTACGTGTGTGTCTGTAACAACAAATAGGTGTAATTCACCATTTTTAGTAAAGCTTTAATTATATGATTAGGTGGCGAGAAAAAACAAACATGTGCCTGATTCACTTAAGACATTTTACGCTCTGAGCGCCAACTCATAGTTAGGCTCGAGTACAATGCTTGGAAAGAGCCCAAAATTCTTGACAAGCACGTTTTGTTTTGTTGTGGAACCAAATGTCGCACTCTTTGAATATGAGGGAAACTGTGTTTGTGTGAGTGAAGAAGAAAAAGCAAATCATTCAAAACGCCCTCCCAGTGAAAATAAACATCAAGCTACCTCTTCCCAAACTCCCCAGCCAGGTAGGTGCGTCCATATATTTACATATTGTTAGAAAAAAAAGCATTTATTCACATATTTCATTTGGGTTTTTTTATACCTGGGAGTATTGAAAAGAGGAAAGTTAATTATATTGCATTGTTACCATGGTGACAGCAAACCAGTTGATTTATCTCCTGCTGGTTCGTTGCCAGTGAGTTCAGCTTAGAGTGCGTCCTGGGAAATGGAGTCTGCAGGTAGTGAATTACAGTGCTGCTAGATGCACTTCCCAGCCAATAATAACTTAAATTCAAACACACATAATGAGACTGACTTTATTTAGGCAACCGGAGTGGAACAGTCATGGTAAATAAATAAAAGAAAAAGCAGAAGAAAGTGCAGAGGCCGCTCAAAGTAGGGTACATTCATCACAAGTGTCTGACCCAATACTGTTCATCAGGCAGACCTGAAAAAGGACTTAGGACTAATAACCTCGTGTCACACAGCAAAGATTTACAGGGACCTTTGAGCTAAGTTGCGGGGAAACTATTATGCAAATTTTGCACATTATCTCGCCTTTCCTGTCTTCTCCATCACCAACAACTGTCACTAATGTGCTCCGCCTGCTGTGTGGGCTACATACAGACAGGAAAGAGACAAACAAATGCAAGCAAAACAGGCAGACATGAGTAACTTGATGTTTTTTTTTTTCTATATCTGTCTCTTTCTCTTTCTTTCTATTTGTCTTACCCGGTCTTTCATCCTCACGCATAGAGACACTTTGTCAGACTGATGTATACTCGCGCAATCGCACGGCGTAAACAAAAAGACAGAGTGCAAACAAAAAGGAAGTGAAAGACGCTCCTTTTCGCTCTTTATGCAACCTCGTCTGTGTGGACGGACGGACGCATGCGGGAACAAATGATCGTATAGCGGTGAGTAATCAGGTCTGTATACGCTGTCCTAATTATACTCGCGTCTAGCATTTAGTCACCCATGAGTAGCCAACCAAGCCAGGATAAACAAGCCCCTTGGTGTCCCATCTTGGCAATAACAAGGGTGACACTAGGGCAGGGACAAGAGGGCAAGCCGGCATTAAATGGATATTTCAGGTGTTTTAAAGTGGGGTTGCATGAGGTACTTATCCATAGTAGGTGTATTACTTACAGGAGATGACTGAGTCGGTGTGCCCCCAGCTCGGAGAAACAGACAAGGGCACTGACATCGCAGCAAAGCAATACAGTGCTGTGGACGGGGATGGCAGAAAAACATATTTTAGCCACCTAAAAGAGAGACTCAACAAAAAAAAATGTATATCTGTTTAAGTGTACGCTATATTTAGAATATTTTCCGACATTTTTTTTTTATGTGAGTCTTTCTTTTCTGTGGCTAAAATATGTTTTTCTGCCGTCCCCATCCACAGCACTGTATTGCTTTGCTCCGGTGTCGGTGCTCCTGTCTGTTTCTCCATCTGCTGTTAGTAATACACCTAGTATGGATAAGTACTTCATACAACCCCACTTCAAAACACCCAAGATTGCTGAGATGGGACACCAAGGGGCTTGTTTATTCTTGTGTGGTAATCGATATCCGTTTAAGTGTACGCTATATTTAGAATATTTTCATTTTGCCGTCATACAGACCTTCCCTTCTCCTTTCCGACAGGGAACTGAACAACTGAAAGCGAAACTTATCTATGCTCTCTCCAAAGCCAGCAGCTCAGATAACAAAAATAGTATAGATATGTTTCACTTTTAGTTCAGTTCACCATCGGAAAATATTTCAAATATAACAGACACTTATCCATTTTTTTTTATGTGTCTAAAATATATTTTGCTGCCGTCCCCGTCCACAGCAGTACATTGCTTTGCTCTGGTGCTGGTGCTCCTATCGGTTTCTCAATGCTGGTCGCGCACCGACTGTCATCTACTGTGGATAAGTACCTCATATAACCCCACTACAAAACACCTGAACTATTCCATTTAAGAGGGGAAACTAGAAATATATAAAGAAAACGCCCAGCATGGAGTACTATTTGTACTGTCCCCCGTAGCACAAAATGATAATATATCTGCATCAGGTTGAAAAGGTTAACGATGCATGCCAATGACTCAACAATTACTTTGCCATGTGCTCAAATTTCGAACCTTCAAAACTCACTCCCCAGCCTCCACTGTGAAACAGATCAAAACAATCCCCATTTCGCACCCACCTACTCATATCTTCAGCTCCTCAGCGATGCAGGGCTGCGCTTCGAGAGAACAAAGGGGGCTGCAAGACATTTCAAATAAGCAGCCTTAAAAAAAAGCCTCATTCTACAGCAAATGACAAAGCAGCAGTGTTATGCGTCGTGATCACTTCTTCACTCGACTGAGAGTTTCTGTTTTCAGTGCAGACGTTTTGTTCTCTGATTAGCGAGCTTGCTCGTCTCTGTTGTGACTTCATTGCTTGATACAGGTCAGTGAAGCGCAAAGCAGACGGCAGGGATGGGAGGCTGAGGCGGTGCCAGAGGCTTTGTGTAGGGAGAGTCGAGTCTTGTTGATGTTGCATCTGCTGGTTGATCACTGGTAAAGGTCAGGAAGCCAAGTTGTCAAGTCATTCTGGGTCACGTTAAGTGTAACATTTTGTTGTGAAATATGTGTTCTAATTCCCGAGGCATTTTCAGGACATTCAGGGTGTGTCGACAGCTTGACAAACTTCGAGAGCGAAACTTCTCATGATAAATAAATCACACTTTTCATAAGAAAACATCTTGAAACAAACTGGTTTGCACCGGAAGCAAGTATAGTTATGTCACCCTATTGGCTTTTTAAAAAAAAAATATCATAAATTTGCTACATGTAGAATTTGAATTTTGTTGACTTAACGTCCCATAGTTGCAGTTTTCTATGAGAGCTATTCCAAGAATAATCCCCCAGGAGCCAAATCCAGGTCAATCCTTCAATCATTTAGCACTTCAATCATATAGCACTGCGGTATTTTATACTTTCTCTGCTGTCAGGTAGGCTGTTGATAGATATAATATTAGGGACAAACACTTCAGTTTCAACCATGAATGAGCTTGTATCTCACAGGCTCAGAGTTATGGCTAACAGGTTAGTACAATTCTAAAAGACAGCTAGTTTGAGCATACCGTAGCTGTGTAGTCAACGTATTCTCATGCAACGGTTCATATGTCTTACGAAAAAATCATTCCTCCTTTTTCGTTTGTTTTCCTACGAATGTCCAGCATTTAAATTTTTCGCTCGTTGCATGCATGCAGTCTTTTCAAAATAAGCTTCCGTCTTCACAGGACACAACTGACAAATAAGTCAACGTTGAGTCAACGTTTGAAGCTCTATATATTTCTGTTTCATGATTACGTGAATTACACACACATTGATTTCTGTAGGATATAGACAAATTTCAGTGCATTACTTTTCATAGTATAGCTACGAATGGTGTATGAGACCAGCCCGGTGTAGTAGAGATGTTTTTTGACGGGGCTGGCCGTGCATGCTTTTAGTGCATGTGAGTGTGACCCCACTGGCTAGCTCACATCCTTTGCTCTGCACTACACTCATACGGCGGTTAGAGCTGATAACATTGTCCTGATGGCACCTTTTAAAGGTGGGCTAAAGTAAAATGACATTCTAGTTCTTAAGACGCCACCTTCTTTGGAGCGGAGAGCTGAAGTCCAAGACTTAATTTGGTTGTGAGACGGGGAGTAAAACAGGACTAGATTTGCAGAATGAAACCAGACTTTTCTAAAACAGGGCAGATTGTGGTTGAGACGAGGCTTGTAGCTGAAACTGGATCTGCTAAACTTTGGAGCAGCAGAAAGAGAAGTTTGAACAAGACCATGTGGGACATTTGACATGAACTCTCACTGCGATGATGACAGTTGCAGAGACGAGGGAGCGGGAGCAACACTCTTGGAGTGAATCACATTATTTGACAGGAAAATGAATACCAGATATGACTGCCAGGCATTTCTAATACAGAGAAGCTTGCATAGCTTCAACTGAGATTCCCTCCTAGATTTGGCCCAATTTAACAATTTAAGGTGTTTGACTCAATGCATTAATTCCGGCTTAGACACTGAAGTCTGTTTCATCATCTTGGGTCACATCATGAACACATTGACACCTCGAGTTGGGGGGAGAAGGGGATGAGGCACTGAGATTGTTGAACGCTAATCACAAGAGTTATGACTACTTATTGGACAGGGCATAGTGAAAGGACCGAGACTAACAGGACCACCTGCTGCATTAGTTTAAGGTTAGCTTGGTTTATAAAGTAAACTGTAGGCTAGAGGTCCACAATGCCAGCAGGGGTGGACTGGCCATCTGGAGAAGTGGGAGTTGGTTGACTGGTTGGTCATCCTGCTTTATTTTGGTAAATTGTACCTTCTACAGTATGTTGCTGAACTGACAATGACATACTGGATATGCCGCGCATAAATTGTGACCAATTCAATTTGACAAATTAGCATTATGCTGCCTTCTGGTGGTTGTTGAAAATATCAGCTATGATTGAACAAAATAAACAAGGAGCCAAATATCACAGGTGATGTTTATTTTCTATTATCCCAGAGTGTCTGTTGCTGTGGATACCTTGTTAACACAGTTCGTGGCTATGTTATGGCACACACCAAGAGTGAAACGTTCTTGTTTGTGAGATTATTCTCTCATCATGGTCTGACTGCCCCACCTGCTCATTCTGCTGATGCTGTGTTGTTGCACTTCAGTCACTTCCCCCTGCATGATTTTCACTCTCACCACCATCCACCTGTGAGCATAGTCCCTGTGGGAGATTCTTCCTGTGCTCAAATTTCCTGTCCAATATGTTCACACAGAGTGACAAGATCCACAGCTTTGATTAAAAAATGACCGTGTTTTGCCTGCTTTCAATACATTTATTTCATATGTTGATGAATCCAATTTCAGACATTTGATATATCCGTGCAAAGTATCCTCATGAAACGGTTCACATGATATCTTGTGAAAATGTACTCTTCATTTTTCGTGCATTTTCCAGTTTTTGTCCAGCAACATGTGACGCACAGTGCCTGAAATGGGCCGGTACTCAACAGTACTGAGTACCTGCACTTCAGATTTTTGTCCACGAGTACGCATACTTCTTATTACGTACCGCCACCCCTAAACACCCCCGTAACTGCGTCTCTGTGTAAACACATAGGTTGCTTAATGCTGAGAAAACAGCGCTGAAAATGCCTTTGCTATTCCTTCTCATTATCCAGTTTAATCTGTAGGTCAACCGATATCATATTTTAAGTTGGCATTATTGCAGCATATTTGCTATATTGTATTTGTGTATAATTTGATTTGTATCAATAGATACATAAAAGGTTTTTATTAACCAAATAATAAATAAACAAACTGTGGAAATGTATTCCTCACGTATGGAATGAAATGCAAACAAAAAATGCATTTGAAGTGGGATATATCACCAAGATATACGTAGAAATAATAAATATATCCAAGACATAATAATAATAGATAATGTCATGTACCTGCTGAATTAGGGTACTGGCACCTTTTTTGGTCCAATTCAGGCACTGGTGACGCACGTGTCATTTTCCGCATGTTACATGCATAGTCTTTTCAAAATAAACTTCCGTCTCCACATGAAAAAACTTGGTTAGGTTTAGGAAACACAACTTAGTTAGGTTTAGGAAAATATTTTGGTTTGGGTTAAAATAACTCTGAAAGTGGCGTAACTTAAGTACGGAAGTTACATGACAAATAAATCAACGTTGACTTTGGTTTCACGCGGGCTACGGACATCAGTCTCCTGGGCGAAAGTCTGGCTTGTTTTGACGCACGGATCCACCTCAACCTCCTCCCTATGTGGCGTTTGTCACTCTTTATACTTCCTTGTTCACGATTTTGTGAATTACATACAAATTGACTTTGTGGTATATATGAATTACAGTGCATTAGTTTCCATTGGTATAGCTGTGAACGGTATATGAGAACAGCCATACCTGTGTAGTGAGAACCATATGTTGACTGTGGATAAGCTGTGATACTAAATAATTGATTCGGAAGTTAATGGACTTTAAATGACCACGCTATTAAACTGCATATATAAAAAACTATATTTATAACAGTCAGAATGAGACAGGTGCAGAGAAAGGGCAGACGCAAATATAATGCTTATGAAAACATCAATGCCAAACAAGTCAACATCGCCTTTGTTGAGATGACAGTCATCATTATTGCATACCTGGGATGTCAGTGCCGTCACCATGGCTACAACTGAAGGTGAGCAGAAATAAAAAAGACCACAAAAGGGAACGGAGATAAACCCAACGGCAACGTCTTGAACTAGTAATAACTCCCCAGTCTTACTTTGCTTTATGTAGAGCCTCATGTTGCTCCTGGTATTTGTGCAAGTTTAAGTTTGAAGTATAATCAATAGAGAAAAATGTATTGGTTTTTAAGTCTGTTTTTGAAGACATCAGTGCCAATTCTTCTCTAATCACAGCAGGTAGACTGTTTCATGAAATGGGAGCACGGTGTACAGAGAGCTCTATCAGCAGTTGTCTTATTTACCGCTGTGATGGATGAAAAGCCTACATCTAGTGTTTGAAGGTTGCTTGGTAGTATATGCGTTGCAATGAAGTAAATTACAGAGAATAGGAAGTTGTTAGTCTTTGTCATGTGTGTTTGTAGAAGCACATTGAAGTCACATGAATGGGAGCATATTAAGAATAGATTTTGTTATTTTGACTGTATGTAGAAAATCTTATTTTTTGTCAAGATTCTGGCAGCAGAATACAATATGAGATGAAGATTTGTAGTGGCCACATGAATCAGAAAACCAGTGCGCAGAAGTAATCAAATTATAATGTTATATACAAATGCATGTACTAAAGATTTAGCCTTCCAGGCACCAGCATCTTTGTTTTGCTGGCACTAAGAAGAGGTTGTTTGAGGATAATAATCATTTCACTTCAGATGCACACTTCAAATGCCGAGTGCTTAAGATCTATTCCATACAATCCCATTGTCGGATGGCTCACATGTGAGTGCAATAAAAAAGTTACCAATGATGTTACTAAGAGGAAACGTGTCAGGAACAAAACAGAAATTAAAGCTGCTTCAATCAATACTTTTGATGATATCCATCGGTCAATTGATTATGTGTAAAGTAGGGCTGTCAAAGTTAAATGAAAATTTTGTTTTAACTCCACTAATTTCTTTAATGCATTAAGGCAATTGATCTTTCGGAGGTGATAGCGGGCTCAGTTTTAAAGTTAGAACGAAGATACTGGCGTCATATGAGTAAACTTAAGGAATCTATTGGTACCAATCATGTCATACTAGCTTGTCGCAGAGTCATTGCCATTTTCAAAGGGGTCCTCTGACCTCAAGATATGTGAATGCATACTTGTTAAATCTCCTTTTAAGGTACATTTTGAGCAGATGAAAAAATGTACGATGATGTGCGTGATTGATCATGCAATCACAATCAATCGATTAATCATTAAATATTGTAATCGATTGACAGCCGTAGTGTAAAGTAAAAGGTGTTGCTCGTAGAGACAAGGATGAACTTTAGATCAGAGCCTAAAGATCTGCTTCCAGGGGTGACTGCAATATCCCTAAGTGAAGCTCCTCATTCGCCCAATCAGCCTATTCCTGGAAAACTATTAAAGAACGGAACAGGTTACCTGACAACCTAAACAGCATAAGACTTTTTAAGCTTCTCACGTAACCTGAAATCTTGGTTTCTGAACAACCAAGATTGCCAGCATTAAATATCAAATCGGTCTTTCTCTTACTTTAGTATGTGGGGGGCATGGCCCTCTCACTGTGAATGACTTATGCACTTTAGACTAGGCAGGGGGTATTTTTACTGTATTTAATTGTGATAAGCTGCTTGACTGAAATCTGTCATATTTTTAATTGTGTTATATGTATTTATTGTATTTTGGGTTGTACTTAGGTTATATTGTGATCCTGTTGTGATGTTGTGTAGTGTGTTTATTGTGTCTCTGTTTAGGACTGCAGAGGGAAATTAGCTTCCCTGCTAAATCTGGTGCATCAATCTTTTTGTTTCTATGTAAATAATTAATGTCTGTGCACACAGTCCTTTTAAACCAAATAAATAAAATAAAATAAACTGATTTGATTTTGGTGTTCAAAGGTCAAGGTCACTGTAACCTCTCAAAACTCAAGAATTTGCATGCTAACTATAACAATTTCACACAAATGTCTAACAGGATAAAATGATGAAGTGATGACATTTTGGACAGATATAGATGTAAACTGCAGCTTGACTGGTTGGCGGAGGCATACAACCGCAAGGCAGTAATTTTAGTTTTGGTTTTATGGCCCACAAATTGGTTCAGTCTCACGACTCTCATCAACCTCAGTTCCAGACACAGTATGTTGTGTTCAGAGAAAAAAACTGAAACACATTAGATCTAGCATTTAGCAGCTACACAGCCAGATATTTCCCTCAGGAGTTGGAGAGTTAAATAGAGCAAACAGGAGAGTGAATATTGGTCAGAAACATGTCTCCAAATGAGTGCTAATGTTGCTTTGTGCTGGCTAGATGTTTAAATATGCAACTCTTTGCTAACATGTTCACCATATCTAACTATAAAGCAAGGAATCTCTGTCTGTGGCTATCTTGGTATGTTCTTCGCATATCTAGAGAACCGTTCCTCCCAGCTACTTCACACTTAAGGGATGTATTGCCAGGGATCCAAGGCAGTAAGTTAGAGTTGGTGCAGTGTGGACATGCGACATGTTCAATATTAATACATTTTGAAGGAACAACCAAACAGTGCTTTTTGCGGCAGACCATGGCTCATTGACTTCAGTTCACTTTTGCTGCTGGATTCTGGCTATACTAACATTACAACCAAACTCTTCTTCATTTCCCTCTAGTCAATGAGCAATGAGCGGTTCTCGACAACGCTGCAAGGTTTCCAAGCAATCGGTCCACTCTGATTGGCCATGCGCTCCTCCAAACGGCCACGCCCCCCAACAACGTTGTAAGCAGCAATACCGGGAGCCAATCGGACAATTCCGAATGGACACACGTTCCGAACAGCCACATCCCGAACGGGCACTTGACTAGTCAACTTAATAACAGGATGACATCAGCGTTGTGTTTGCAGCTCGTTGCACTTCTCGAGTAACCTTGTGCGGCAGCTGGATACTCACGATGTCACAAATATCACACGGAAATTGCAGGATCAAATAAAAAGCAAAGTATTGGCTCAGTACGTCAATGTTTTCGCCTTCTGTTAGCTTGGCTTTCGTTAGTTTGATTCATAGATGGTTCATCCAATCACCTGCCAAGTATTTCTTTGAAAGTGCCTGCTCTTTCCAATGACGGCTTCTTAGATGGTTTTGTGAAACAAACCATCTGGCAGGTCAGGTTACTTCCCAAGTGGCCAAAGAATCAGTTAATGCCGGTTTAAACCATGAAGGCACTTCTACTCAAATACCAATGTAGCCTTCAAGGGAGTCGACCTTATTAAAAAAGCCTTGCTTAGGTCAAGCAGTAATAATGCATCGATTGCAAACTCAATAACTAGCACCTAATAATAAGGTCAGACTAATGTAAGTGGAAACACAAAAGGGAAGAGTGAAATGCCTGTGCATGTATATAGCTTTAGCTTTGGCATGTAACTAAACATAGAACTTGGTTTGAAGGCTCAAAGGACCAAATGTGAGCTGCAACTGGAGATGAAGTTAGGGCAGCTTGTGGCAAGGGCTAATGAAATTAGAGCTAGTTGTCAAGCTGGGGCTGACATTGCAAGCTGCTGCTATTAAGACTGCGCTGCTAGAGATTGGGCTCTTGCTCGGGGCAAGGGTGATTGACATAGGTTTCAGCAAGCACAACCACAGTACATAATTCTCATGCTCTGAGATAATAAGTCTAATATTGCAACATGCGCGCGCCATTATTGGCCGTGCGTGTCCAACGGGTCTGGGAACAATGCTGATATGGAAATGTGTTGCAATCTGTGAATGTGGAGCACGCCTGGCCATGACTAGGCTAAGCTTCATGAGCTTCGCCGGCCTGATGGAGAGACTTGAGTTGGCTAGGCTAGTGCGGCCATGGAAGTGTAAGTATGGGCATCTATTATTCAAGACATAATTATGCAGTGGGCCGCTTTGTCAGCCAGTCAATCAGAACCCAGCTTTTCATTAGGCTGCCTGTCATTGCACTGCGCTGGAGGCATGCCTCTCACACACACAATACACACCCACTCACACACACATATGAACACAAACAGACGCACAGGCACACGCGCTATTCTCTCTGCCAATATATCATTGCGAAAACAAGAGGAAGCTTCAAGAAGAAAAAAAAGAAAAAGTGGCGGGATGACTATTGCTCCTTCCTCATTTCCCTACTCTTTAGTCCAATAGGTCCCCACTGAGACTCAATTTAAATGTCAAATGAGACTGATTGGATTATGGTAGAGTGAAATCTGAGAAAGGCATGGTGAGAGAGAGGAGGGAGGGCGAGAGGGGAGGAAGATATCATGGAGGTGTCGATGGAGGGCAAAGAGGAGCCCTTGGATAAAGAGCAGCCTGGCACTTATAGACTGTATCTTCCTTTACTGCACATTGTAGGCAACCTTAGGCACGTGTGCCACCATTGGCACGCGGTAGCTTAACCAATGGCACACTAGCAATAAGTGTTTAAGACAGGTTTTTGGTAATATTGAAGTGCCCTCTTGATTTATTTTTTTCCCACCCACATTCGGCGAAGACCAGCCCTACTTTGTCTCTGATTGGCTATAATACTCGTTGCCTTCTTCGCTGAATTTGTTAAGTTTATTGCTGATGAACAAGATTGGTCGAAGGTTGGTAGGGTTAATTTTTCTTTGGCTTTTGAATGCACTTAAATTGCGATTAATAATTGGCCTTTTTATAATGCTCATTATAACAGTATTTTACTCATGGATTTTATCTTGGTCTCTGTCTGTGGATATGTGTGATGTTGTTGTCTGCTCTGTTGACCCTGTTTTTATTCTGCCTGCGTGTGTAAAGCACTTTGGTCAGCTCATGTTGTTTTAAATGTGCTATAGAAATACATTTGACTTGGCCTGACTTGACTTACTGATTTCAACTCGGATGAGGACGACAGCCTTCTTTTATAGTGATCTCATAAATACTTATAATTCCCTGATTATAGGAGAAACATTTTTTTTTTTTTTTAAATGTTGCTATTCATGTTGCCTTTATGTATGGAATAAAATTACAGATCAAATTGATTTAAATCTTAACACATCCACTTTGACTTTGGCTGTTCGTTTGATTTGTTTGGATTTCAACTGCCGTGTCACACAGTTTTCCCCTGAATAAAAACATATTGTCTTTGACAGATAAACCTAAAAATAAACAAGAGGGCTTTATAGTGTTGCATAAACCTTATTGGAACACATATTGTCCCCGGGGACTCTCTCTCTCTCTATTGAAAAGGTGAAGAGAATATGGTATGACTAAAAGGGCAAGGAGGAGTGGAGAGAAAGGCTGGCAGAAGGTCAGAATCATAGTGAGAGGAGGACCAAAGGAGGAAAAAAGACAGCAAGATAGAGATTTGGTAAACCAAGATAGATTCAGCAAAAAGTAAATGACATAGTAATATTCAGAAACCAGAGAGTTTACATTCATAACTTGAACAAGGTATTGACAGAAAACCGTAGGATGACGATATAGAGCATGGACCCCTGCAGTCTGTTGTTTGAGAGTAAGAGAGATCTCATAAATATATATGACGACATCTTGTACATGCATGTTTGTGCTTGCTCTCCTTTTGACCAAGACGTCTCATTACCAAATGTGACGGGCGGTGAGGAAAGAGGGGGTCCATACTGTTAGACCTCGGGATCAAAGCCATCAGCTTTCACTCCACTCCAGAGAGGAGCGGCGCGCGGTAATGATGTTGACTCGAGTCTGATTCAATGTGTACACTTCAGCGTGCCTAGAGAGGGAGGTCTGTGGATGTTTCATTTTTGAGGAGGAGTGTGCATAATCAGAGAAGTGACAGGGGGGGCTACAGTGAGATCTACAGTACACAGAGGCCGTCAGGAAATGTTTGAATAATGTTGCCTAATTGGTGCCCGATATGTTTGGGAGCCAAAGAGAGTAAAGAGGGCAGTTAGCTATACTTAGCAAGTCAGTCACAGAGCGGCTCACAGTTTCCGATCGGTCCCTCTGAATCTAGAAGTACAACAACAAATCTACCTTAGCCTGTTTTTTGTTTTTTTTATTTCAAGTGAATTTAAAGAAACAGTGTGTAACATTTCGCTGGATCTATTAGCAGAAATAGAATATGATATTAATAACTATGTTTTCATTAGTATATAATCACCTGAAACTAAGAATGATTGTGTTTTCATTAGCTTAGAATGAGCCCTTCATATATTCACGGGGAGCGGGTCCTCTTCACGGAGTCCAACACGTTGCTCTGCCATGTTTCTACAGTCGCCCAGAATGGACAAACCAAACACTGGCTCTAGAGAAGACTTTTTTTGTTGCTATTTTACGTTATATGGTTCAGAAACGTCGCCAATCAACGTATCCGTGGTTTGCAGAATAGTCCAATACCAACATTTATTTTCTGGTGACTGGGTTGTGTGAAACTGTGGTAACGTGGGCCACAGAGTGCAAAACCGTGGTACGTCTGACTTTTGTTACTTGTAAAGTAGTGTTATTATGGTGAGGATGGCCTCTGAGTGAGGCAAACGGCGTTACCACGGTTTGGTACTCGGCGGCTCACATTACCGCAGTCTTGGAAAGGGAGGAGTGAGCAGAGGGGTACTCAGTCGGTTGCAATCTGCAACCACACCACTTGATGCCACCAAATCCTACACACTGTACCTTTTAAATGTTTGTGAAAAGAAAGACTTCTTTATTAAATCTCCCTATATATATGTGTAACAATCAAAGCATCCTTTTCTGTAGCATTGCACCAGTCAAATCCCTCCACTCTCTCCCAGTGTTTCCCCCGACTCCCCCTTCTCCGCCTCACAAGAAAGAGCAAATGAACAATGAATTATAAATCTTTGGCTGTTAAACAGTTATTCAAATTGTCGACAGATTTATTTAATCAGTGGAAGACAGAGCCAACAACACATGAGCTGGCTGCCTGCAGGTATGTGTGGATGCTAATCATGAGTGTGTTTAGAAAACGGGGGGGAAAGCGGCTTCATTAGCCAAGATGTTTAACAAACAGAGCGTGAGAGGAGGAAGGGACACGACGGGCGATGTGTTAGAAGTACTCGGAGAGACCGGTTGAAGAAAAAGGAAGAGGTGACAGTGTAGGAGTGACGAGAGGGAAACAGGGGAGGAAGATTTAATTCCTTGACAGGTTGTAATAAAAAAAAGTGAATTAGGATTTAAAATGAAAAAGCCATTTTAAACAGATGACAATTTGTAGTCTGAGATGACAGACGAGAACACTTCCTGCTTTTTTATTGTTATCGATTGAATCAAAAAAGAAAGATGGAAAAGAAAAAGCACTCAAGCAATTAATAGCCACCTATCTATCTACTGTCTCAATGGGACTAAACATATACAAGATTGACACTATTTTTAAAGGGATGATTTAAACATCTCACCATTTTGCAGCTGCTTTCCACAGTAAAATCCTTCCAATTACTCGAGCACATGCGTGATATATCTAATCTCAATGAGATTGCCTGATTAAATAAAGATGAAATTTAAGGTTTTATTGATTGGCCACCTGGAGTGAGTGGAATAATCTTAAAAACACAGCATTGTCATAATAAGACCCTGTGAAGTTGTCGCAGCATGTTAATGTCACATTAACATTTGCCTGTTTAAACATCCAGCAGACACGGAGCAACATTAACATTCAATTGAATTTAAGTCCATTTTCATTTTAACCGCTGTTATAGTCTCCATCAACTCCTGAGGGAAATGTCTCCGTAGCCGCTAAGTGCTCCACTATGTTCACCAACCAGTCGCTAACTACGTCTGTCTGCCGTTTAGCGACGCATTTAGTGAGTTTATCTGAGGTTTCTTCACTGTGAGCTGCCTGTTGTGGGCCAGAAAACTAAAACAAAGAGGGAAGATGGACTGAAACACCCTACATATGAGGGGAGCTGCAGAGTCGTGTGTTCATCACTACAAGGAACTCCTTTCACATTACATTGACGTTGTCATTTCAGAAATTGTTGATGAGTAAATATTGATTATTACAGATTTAAAGCCCAAACTGTGCTTTTTTGGCTGCAGTGTGAAAGTACAGGGTTTTAAAACCACATTTTAAAACAAACAAACTCACAATTTAGTTTATTAGTTGTTTAGAGCAGTGGTTCACAAACTTTTTCACGTCGAGGACAACCAAAACACAAATTAGACCACAAACCCCCAATTATTGCGAATTTTGTCCCAGGGTCCCCCTTCTCACAATATTTTTGTGTGTACTATTACACCCAAAATAGTTATAAGATAAGATGGAACTTTATTAATACCGAAAGACATTCTTTTGCCAGAGAAAAAAATTACAACATAAGAATAAAAAACACAACAGAGTATTAATATATAATGTATAAGAAATAATATTAACACCATTGCCTCATATAATAATAACAATAAAAATAAGATAAATTTAGTAGAATAAGTAAACTAAAATAGAAAAGTAGTATTGCACATGGCATTCTGTCATTGTGTTACTTATGGATGGAATTAGAGTGAAAATAAATTGTTACCGGAGAGACTTCAGAGAGCAGGTCCAAAGCACACTGGAGCACACGGATTTAAGGCAATCAGCTTTATTAGTTTTGACACCAACTGTGTCACCACCGACTCTGATGAAGACGCTTGGTGTTGAAATGTTAGTCTTCTCATAAAGTTAATTGCCTTAAATCTGTGTGCTCCTCTGTGCTTTGGACCTGCTCTCTGAAGTCTCTCCTATTACAAGATTGCCCTATTCTGTGAGCTCCGGACAGGCCTGTCATTCCTTGTGAAACAGTTGAAGCGAGTTTAACCCCCTTTCTTCACTCAATAAATGATTCCCCTTTTTTTTCTGGGGACCCCCTGGAGCCCCCTCAGGGAACCCACGGGGGTCCCTGGACCCCACTTTGAAAACCACTGGTTTAGAAGATATTAGATATACTTAGTATGATGTATGTCATACTGAAGCATTTCCAGTCACATCATTGATATTTAAATTAAGTACTTTGATGTTAGGGTTGTGGTTTACAGTATTATTACCAGTGAGCCGAGTCATTGTTGTGAATTAAACCCCAACAGGACAATGCAGCATCCTGACTCAAGGGGTTTATTTCAAAACAATGACCCGCTAGCTGTACATTATCCTGCTTATTACACGTCTACTTACTTAAGAAATCAATAATTTGACACAAAAACGGTCCGCCAGAGTCCGACATCAGAACTGCACCCATAGCAACGGCCTGTTATACATAGCAACGGTCTGCTATAAAGAAATAACAGACCGTAGAAATCAGAATTGAATTTTCAACAAAGCTGTGTAATAATACTTTATATCTTAAGAATTTTACGTATCAAAAATAGGGCAATAACCAAAGACAAACAGAAATGTGCGCGGAACAGAATTGGTTCAGTTTTCCCTCTAATTACTATACATGAAAGAGTGATCAAATTCTGTAATCACCTGGATTCCACCAGTAGTTCCAGTCAAACCACTACGAGGCCTTGAAAGTCCTCACAGTGGTATAACTAAAAGGAAAGGACTCAAGGACATCTCCCTGAATATCCGACCCAAATTATCATCTTACAAATGGAAATGTCTCTGTAAAATCGAACGGCTTAAAATAGAGATTCATATTGTTATGTAACAGTACAGGATGAGGTGCAAATGAAGGCATATAAAGAGAAGACAGGACAAGATGTGTCTTTCATATACTGGAGGAAATATTGCACACGACTCGCTGCAAAACCTGCCGCCACCTGCCTTGTAGCTTATTAAAGTTATTATGTTGCCCTCACATATATTTCCCATCAGTTTCTCTCCTCTACTCACTCAGGGAAATGTCAGGCGACAGTGTTTTTGCCCTTGGTTTGGATTAACGGAGGGGGATTTGGTTTGCCAAGAACCTCCAACTTGTCGGGAGCAATCCCATTTTAAGACACAAAAGGTTTTGTTTTATGGATAATGTCACTCTCCATTTTCTCGAAACGCTGTATAAAAACGTCATGCTTGCCTGACTGCCATTATACATTTTATGTGTTTGCTGGTTTCGTAGACGTAGTAGTTACTCTTTTCTTTTGTGCTGCTTTTTGCAAAGCAAAAATGTTCTTATTGAGGCACTAAAGCGAGAGGAAAAAGCGATCAGTTGAATGCGAATGAAAGGGAAACAGAAATGAATCAGCAGCGAGGGACAAGGGCCTTGACTGCCTCTTCACCTGATAATGCTTTTGATATGATGTGTCACAAGATGATGCACGGTTGACAATTACCTCTCTACCGCAGCACTCAGGAAAAAAGCACTCCCGCTGTTTTGCAGCCCACGTACGCTCAGACGCACACATACAAACCTGGCGTTCGTCGTGCCATTCGTTTGGACCAGCCTCCAACCTGTTGAACACAAAGCCGAGATAAGATGGATTTAGGCGCCCCCGTCTCTCTTTGTGTTTTCCTCCAAGCAAAATGTCAACAACACAAGGCGTTCTGGGGAGTGGCTCAAAACTAAATACCTCTCCTCTATTAGTCCGTCTGGCCTCTGATCCCCTTTTGATGCCATGTCGTTCCATTAAAACTCTGAAAGGATCTGCGAACCTTATCTTCCATCTGCTCCACTGCAGTCATGCAACCGCCAATGATGAGATCCACACCGCTCGCCCCAGGGTGTGTGTATGTATGTGCAATCTAAAGCGTAATACTTGCATGTCTTTGTGGACATAACAGCGTGTGTGTGTGCGTGTGTAAATATTTGCAGGTAAGTGGCTGTTGACAGTCCTCCTGGCATCGCGCAAAGTGCCTTGAGTGACGTGCGGTATTAAAAGCGTCAGTGTTGGGTGACATGACTGTGATAAGGAGCCAGTGAGAGTCATCCTCATTAAACATCAATCCTTGCTTGGCTTACAGGCTTGTTGCCATGGGCGACACCCTGAATGGAGCAACATCTAATACAAAAAAAAAATAAAAAATGTTTTCCTTTTGCTTTTCACCCGGAGGTAATTTTATGTCCTGTTTTGAATAGATCTGATAAACACTGAAGCATTTCCCTATTGTGTGACACTTCTACAGTAAACATATGAGCAGATTAAGCCCAGTTAGTTGGAGGTGCGCACGTTTGCTTATTGGGAGTCTTAAATTAAAGTCTCGTCATCTGTTGAGTATTATAGGATTAAAATAGTTTTGTTCCCGACTGCAGATAGCGCTAAAAGGGATTTGTTTGTCTCCTTTTCTCGCTCATTCACTCGCTTCCATCGAAACACACGCAGTGGCAGGGATGGTTGGTGTATCAGTGTGTCTGTGCGCTTATCAGTTGTCCTTAAATAGAAGCACTGGTGACTGGGGATTTCTGACAGACAATGCTGACTGCAGACCCGGCATATTGTGTCGGTCTATTGAAAACAGCTGCATTGATTCAGCGGCTTTCCAGCTACAGGTGTGCGAGGACGAGTGTGTGTGTTTATACACGTGTGTCATGTCGTGTTGGTGTCAACAAATTGTCTCCCTTGATAAAATGTGATTGCAGTTCTTTATTCCATATTGTGTATGTTCACACACATGCACACACATAGCCTCAGGTCCAGAATCCTAATCCTTCTATTCATTCTATGCAATGAACATACAAGAGCTTGTTAAGGTGAAATTGGTGCGCAAACTCATTCAGCTACAAGTGCATGTAGCACGCATGTTTCAAGGAGCTCTCATTCAGGGACTTTATAGGGTACAAAAGCATGGGTTAAACATGCACCGCACATTCAGCATTTTATCATTATGTGTATTCAGGCGTGCTGTGTGTTAGCAGCCTTGGGTTGAGATTGCAGCATGAATACAGTACAGTAGTAGCTCCTAAGGACAGCCGTACCGCGAAAGCAGATTTAGATTCTTGCTTGTTCTGCATTTCATACCTGAAGTTTTCTTTTCTTTTCTTTTCATACATGTAAAATACGTAGGTCAGGCATTTTTTTTTGCAGAGAGCTTTCCCTAATCACCTCTGTATATTTTATAATACATAAAATATAGATATAGTATATATTCCATCTGTTTCTGTCTTCTACTCTAAGATAAGCTATAAAGTTATGTTTTATTCCCATTGGTCGGGAGCCGGAAGCTCCGTGCACAGCTTCTTTAAACTGGGCACTGTGGAATTGTTTAAATCTTTTACGTTGTGCGACTCACACTTTATGCCGTAAAGGGATAGTTCGGGTGTTTTAAATTGGCGTTGTATGGAGTACTTATCTATAGTAGGTGTGTTACCTACAGTAGATGATGGTCGATGTGCCCCCAGCATTGAGAAACAGACAGGAGGACCGGCACCGCAGCAAAGCAATACATTGCTGTGGACAGGGACAGCAGAAAAACATATTTTAGCCACCTAAAAGAAAGGCTCACCTTAAAAAAATGTATATCCTTTTAAGTGTACGACATATTAAGAATATTTTCCAACGGCGAACTGAACTAAAAGTGAAACTTTTTTTTTAGTTGTTTTTTTTAGGTGAGCCCTTTTCATTAGGTGGCTAAAATACTACTAATAATAATCATTTCTGCTGTCCCTGTCCACAGCAGTACATTGCTTTGCTCCGGTGTCGGTGCTCCTGTCTGTTTCTCCAAAGTGGGGGGCACACCGACCGTCATCTACTGTAGGTAATACACCTCCATACAACCCCGCTTCTAAACATCTCAACTATCCCTTTAAAGGACCCACAAACTGACCATTTGTGTATCAATTACTCTCTGTGGTACTTTGAATTCTTGAAAAAAACAAAAACATTGTTTTTCTTGCATGTCTCCATAGTGAACAAAGGATAAATAATCGTAGAAAAGTCTTGATGAATTGAAGTAAATGGGGGGCCGCGTTTAACCACAACAAAACAACATCCATTTACAAACTCGTGCAGTATAACCCAAGTCACTTTCATCCAGTCATATGCTCACTACTTCCCAAACACATGCATCTTTGCTTAAACCACTGCAGACTCGCGCAGACGAGTAGCGTTCCTGCGCAAGCGTAAGACCTTTTATGAGGAAGTGTTTTAAACGCTTTCTTCAAGAATTCAAGGTACCACAGGGTGAATAATTGATATACAAATGGTCATTTTGTGAGTGAAGTATTCCTTTAATCCTGCTTCTTGCACAACCAGACCACAGAACCTCTGTGCAAAATCATCCTCAAAGATATTGACATTAAAAGTGAAAGCTAACTTCAATCTGTGCAATTCTTCTGACTGAAAAGGAAGAAGAAAAGGAATGAAATGAAATGAAATGAATCACTTCCTCAGGGTTGAAATGGACTTAATCTGCCCAGTTTAGTTAGATATAGTCTGACATGACCAGTGCCAGTGTGTGTCCTCCCCCATTTCCCAGGGAAGACTCTTAAAGAAAACTCCACTCCGATCCACCAGCGAGTCACAAGCAAATTCATTTCAATGGCAACATTTTTTATTTTCTCTGCGAGATAATTCTGGAGTTTGGTGTTGTAAACTGTGGAGTGATATTGATCTTGCAAAATGAGGTGCCCTAGCAGAATTCCAAGCAAATTGAAACACCTCTTTTTTTCTTTTCATGTGCTCATTTTGTCAGGTGAAAAAATCAATCAGTTTGGAAAGTGTGTGCTCCACTGCCTTGTCAAAAGCGAATAATGTGCTCGCCTATCGATCAGGGAAATGCAGAATCGGCAGGCATATCAATTCTCAAAGGGACAGAAACGCCGGGACCTAAAAAAAACAAACAATCAAGTGCACTTCAAACTTGTTTCCCACCTCGAGAACTCTCTGTTTGGAGACTGGCAGCTAGTTTATGTAATCTCTATTCATGACTCACCGCTGATCATCTCTTTATCTCCAAAAATCCTGCAACACCTGTTCGCTTTTTTCTCCATCCCTACATAACACCTATAAACTCTTCCAAGTTCAAATGAACCTCTTCCCCTGTGCTTTTCAGCAGCCAATCACATCACTCAGCGGCTACTGTCATGCTAATTGTTTTTCGAGCCCAACTGCCTCAGTTCAGAGGTCATATTGGACCCATTGTTGATGATGAGTCACTGGCCAATGGGGCTGGCACCGATGCGAGTTACGTCCTGCGGTTGGATAATTTGCATGAGCGAACCAGCAGGGTTTGGCTTTAAAAGATCAGGGTCAGTGGAATAATAGAGAGATTCCCTTTTCTTTTTAATCAATGTGGTGTCCTGAGGCCTTGTGCAGGGCTGTTCTGAGAGAGTTATTGGGGGCGCTTTGCTTTATGTACTCTGCTCATGCTGAACATTTCGCTGACAATCAGCAGTATTGGATCAGCGCTGGATACATTCAACCCCATCTGGGCGAGAATTAGATACCCTGGATTCTCCTCCCCTTTTCCTCTTTTATCCTTTTTCTTCGCATCACCTGCAACCTCGCTGTTTCTCTTCTTCAGTTTCACCCACATCAGAGTCACAACTGATAGCATAAGTCAGCAATTCATATAAGCATAATATCAATTTGTTGTCCATGCATAGAAAGGGACAGATCACTTTTTGCTTTAAATGTGGGAGATTTACTCTAGGAACTAGTAGTAAAAGCACTAATAGGGTGAAACCTTCTGCTTACATTGTGGATGCTATTTAGAGGATATATTCTGGTGTAATAATACAAAAATACAGTCACAAAAAAATAATATGACAATCATAGACTGTATATAAGATGTGGACGTAGTCCCCGTGACGTCACCCATTGGTTTGTGGATGGCTGTTTTGAAGCCTCGAGTTCGGCTTTTTGTCCGTCGTCATCTTGGTTATTTGCAACCATAAGTGATACAAGTGGGTGGAGATAAGTAGAACTGAAAGCTAAATAAAACATTTTTAGGCGACCAAAATGTTATAATTAACTTTCATGAACTAAAGACAACACTGTGAAAGGGTTAAAGTTGTAAAACGAAAACGCCGACAACATCCAGACCAGGCTAGCTTCACCTACGAAAAGTAAGGTTGCCCAGGAGACCGGCATTCTTGTCCCATTATGTACTTATGTTACGCAACTTCCAGAGTAATTTTAAGCCAAACCATGATCTTTTCCTAAACCTAACTACGTATTTTTGTTTCCTTAACCTAAGGAAGTCGTTTCCTGTGAAAACGGAAGTTTATTTCGAAAAGGCTCTATGCATGTAACAAGTGTAAATTGACAGGTGTGCTGGACATTTGTAGGAAAATTAATTGTATACGTGTACAGTTCAATAACACTGTATACAGTACATCGCAGCCACGACACTGCTGTGATTCTGATCAAACTCACGACAGCGCTGTGTCATCAGTGCTGAACCTTCAGCCCGAGAGAGCTTACAAGGCTTACTTGTGTGTGTGTGATCCAATCAATAGCAGGTACTGCAATAACCCAACAGTGATGTATTAAGAGGCATGACAGCCCCAGGTTAAAGTACCAACCCCTATATATCACGTAATTTAAAAATGAAATGCCACTGACAAAATAATGAGAAATACTGTATAATGTCTGACTGCTTTACGATCAATTCACTATGTTCAGTATCAGGTTTATTTTTCTGACCATAAAGGTGATGCTACACATTCCCGTGAAAAAAACTACCATGTAATGAAGGTACTTTAACCTTTAATCAAATTGTCTTGGCAGCTTATCTCTCACCAAAAGATTTAGTGTCCTTCATGTTCAAGCTAATCATTTCACATGATGAACACATCAAAGTGGCGTGTCCCATTTGCGGTGTCACATTACCCAGTTTGTGGTGGAGAAATGTGATATTCACATAATTTATGTCTACACCGTGTTCCGTGTTTCACAGCTTGTTCCATTCAATAACGTTTTTATGTGGCTGTGTTGCATACGTCATGTGTGTGTCACTTGCTTTTTGTGTTAACACATTGATTGTACCTCGGGGTGTACAAGACACATATGCCTGTGTGTTTTCTTTCACTCCCTTAGTATGCAACCCACATACTGTATGGCCGCATGTTAAGAGGCCACAATTTATCATCAGTCCAGCAGAGAAAGTGATAGGTGAGAGGAAAGTGCATATAGGGAATGAAAAAGAAAAAAGGAAAAATAGCTAAAAAATCATGTTAGGTCAGCCTGTATCTTGTAGTATTTTGCTTTTTTGTTATGGATATACCCACATGTATCTTTCTATGTGCAATATCTGAGTCATTGACGCTGACAAATAAATTAAAATGAGTCCTGTTTTGGATATGAAGTGACATTTTCATACATATTGACTTTCTAAAGTAAACTTTACTTACTTAATATCAGATTTAGTTACATTATATACATTCCAAAACTGTTTAATTTGCCTTTTTGCAGATGGTGTTTTCAACACATTCTCATCCCAACTCGTCACATACTGACACTTTGTCAGACCCCGCCGGATCACTTTTCGGTCGTAGTAAACACGTGCTTAATGCTGTGAATTACACAAAAACACTCGCTTAGGTTCAGGCAATTAAACCACTATAGTTAGGTTTAGGAAAAAAACAACATGGTTGGGCTTGACATGAATACGTTTGTACATTGAAAATAACAAAGTGAAGGTTGTGAACACAGGACATGAACAAACAGCTGATTGTAACGTGAAAGTGAAATGTAACGCACGCGAGACAAACAGCGGTCTTCTGGATAAAAGCCCTGTGTTTGTTAGACCCGTCCACCACCCCTCCCGAGCGCCCTGCGTGTCTCTTTCGTTCTTTAAGCTACGTCACCACAGCACTTTCCGTAAGCGTTTAATATTGATGCGGATGGGTTTACATTGTAGTTAATGGAATGCCATGTGCATCTCATACCGGCTCTGAAGGGTGCCTTGTACGGTGGTATCAAACGCCGACGGCCGCGACAATGCCTTGGTATTTGACACCCTGAAAATGAGAACAGGCTGATGGTCTTTGTCGTGATTGTAGTCATGTTGACTGTTCTGCAGCCTGATTGCTAGGCAGAAATATTCATGTAGAACTAATTTCAAAAACTGTGTAACACTCCATTCCACTGCAGGACTTGGGCTCAATCCCAATGTCCACACTCTCAGACTTTGAGGAGCATTCCTGCTAAGTCTGTGAGGGTTTAGGGTTGTCCTACTGTCAAGTCCTCCAGGGCTCTCTCTTAGAAATTTTGAGCCCTTTATGAACACTTTCCGTAAGTCCGCATTTCAGCAGACTTTGCCTATGGGAATTACCCACAATTCATTGCGTTGTGACGTTAAACACAAGGTTACCACGGAGGCGTAAAAAAAAAAGTAAACAAAAGGGAAGGCACATGGGTGTTCGGCCTGACATATTTGAATTTACACAGAAACATTAACATTAAGGATTTAAGATGGTACATAAAAAAAACACACACAAAAGCAGAGTAATGCAAGCAGTAGACTATATTACACACCTGGTTTATTCATTCATTTCTTTTAATTTTGCTTAATGAAGTTTGGCAAAAACAAGTAAATTGATTTTTTGACAGTTAACCTCTGGTCTCGTAAAGTAAGAGCCTTGAAAACGTTCAAATAGGCAGTAAAAACGTAAATAAAAACCACAATTGGCATTGTCAAGGTAATGTGATATGTCGCCGTAAAGGTGCTGTCCCATTCATATTTATACCATTTCAAGCCCTTGCAGCCTCTCACACTCAACCATTTACCAGGTGATGTCAGTCAAGTCCCTGAGGGTTCAGGGCACCGCAGCAAAAGGACATTGGGATTGGGCCATTGTGTGACCGTAATTTAGAGTAGGAAGTAGAGACCTGAATGAGGCTACGTACAAGTAGCTGAAACTATGTTGCAGGTGCTAAAACATTACAGTGGGAATTTTGACCATTAGGATGGTAAAAAAATCCAAACTAAACTCACAGCAATAAGACTAGTCGTTGCTAATGTATTAGCAAATAGGCAGCAGAGACTGAGCAACTTGGAACATCCTATTGGAGTTCTTGCCATTTGTTGAGTGGAAGTCTGATGTTCACTGGCATTTTAGCCCTGTTTAGTTCAGCATTTCCTGAAAAAAACAATGTCCAACCTTGTTAATCCATACACATGCTTTCTTTACTAAGGTGAGAGCACTACCCGTGGCTTTATATAAAAGCTCAGTGTTTGTTTATGTCAGTCCGATAAACCACACACTGAGCGTGTAACGTGATCAAGCATTTGCAGATGTGTGCAAAATAAATAAAGAGCATGTCTGAATTTCTCTGATGTGTTCTTTGCAAACAAACAATTGCAATTTACTAATTTATTGCAGGAAACTATGGGCTGATTTATGTTTTCCCCAAAATGCCATTCTGCAGAAGAGCTACAAATCACAACGCCTTTGAATGGAAACATGAACTGAAACTATCACACGGCAGTTGACACTCTATATTTTGTTGACACGCTGTGAGACAGAGGTAAAATAAAAAAAAGAAGGTAAAAGGTACCAGGGTGTCATAGACAATAGGGAAAGGCTCATTAGATAGGCATTGTTTTACGGTGGCATCAATTGACAAGCACTTGCAAGTGACCTCCCAACCCCCCCACACCCCATCTCTCCTCATTTGACAGTCCCTGCAGTCTGCCACACTGCAACACTATAGACTCAGGATTGATTTTAATCAGTGCTGTCACTGGATCAATGGAAGTTTATTACCCCCAGAAGGAGCACTGGCAATGAAGCGCAGCCCCCTGGGAAGTGTAGTTTCACCAGCCGTCATCATCCAACCTGCCAACACCCCTCAGGGAGCATCTGGTATGGGAATTGCGTTTTTTATTGTGCACAGTAAATCTCATTGTTATTCTTTCTGAAATGCGATGGTTTGGCCAATGTCGGTGTCATGAAGGAAAGTGGAAAGAAGCGCGTGGAGCATATGATGCAAATACATTAAGAGCACATTTGCGAAATGCAAAGCGATGTGGATTGACGGAAGGGAACAACAGATTGAGGTTATTTATTAGTGCTCACTTTCCCGTCAGCGTCTAATGTCAGGTATTTGAGTGCACCAGGCGTCCTTTTGACAAACAACCCAGCGGCGGCGTTTACAGCGCAGCGTGTTATATTAGAGCCATTTAGAGAGACCGCTGGAGCCCACTCCCCACTGCTTTCAATACACACTGGTTTTCAGTTGCCCAGGTGACTGGTGCAAGGCTGTGATTAATTGCACTTTGTTAATAAGCAATTCCCCCAACAACCATCTGCAAGAGCAATTTGAGTATACATATCTGCATGTGTTGGCATGAGAGGTATATCTGCATGCACACACGTGTTTTCCCTGCCAAACCTTTGTGCCTCCGCGCTATTGTACGTGGCCATATTCACTTGGGGGTTAAACAATTACAAACAAGAGAGGTCTTTCCCCAATATTGTCCTCATTCCTCACTGTCCCCCACCACTAGTATTCGTCCAATGATATATGAGGTGAAGCTAATACTGTTCTCACCAACCCAATGTCCTGATTACAAACAATTATTCATTGTTACTTACAGTAATAAAAGGGTAATGGGGCCTCGTAAATCTACAAGCTGGCACTCCCATTCGCTCCCAGAGGGGTGTTGCCTTGTGAGCCCACTGGGAGATGCAAGACTGGGTGAACAGGGTGGTCAACGCCAATGTTGAAAATTGACCCACAGCATTGATTTACGCCCGCTTTACTGCGACATAAAAAAGCATCTCATCATTGTTTGGTAAGTGGTGTCGATGATAAATCCTTGCTGCAATCTACGTTAAAGCTAAATAACACCATTTGAACAGGCCAGGAATTTCGTCAATTTAAGGGCAAGGCCAATTGGCCTTTGTGTGTTGTAAATTTTTCCAACAAAATAATTAATTTAACTTAAGGGTTAAGGATGATTTTATTTTTAATACATAACTATCGGTGAAAAAAATAAATAAATAAGCTGTTTATTTCCCAAAATCATTTAGTGGTATTTACAAATTACCTATATTAGTAAGTTGTTATTTCTTACCTTGTCCTGTTTCCTACAGACAAAGTTAAGACCTTTGAAAGTCCAGTTATAAACAACATGGATCAAAGATTAATAGCTGTGTTTTACTTGTGAAAAATACATTCATTCTCATAATTATTTCATATCTATATTTCACACAGAGTGCCTGTTAGCAGGAGAACGCTCACATTTATTCTCCTACATGAAAGACTACGGAGGTGGGGTAAGGAGAAGGAGCTGGTTTTGGGTGCATCCCCTCATCCGGCAGAGGAAACACTTGCATCGTGCCGCAGCTCTGTCCAAAATAGACGATTTCTGGGGATTCTGGGACACTTCTGAAACGTGCTACAGTGCGTGGTGGAATCACAAGTATTGTCTAGAGTGGCCGCGATCAGCTCCAGCAGCAGAAACATGACGCAGCTGAGCCCGGTGTGTTAAACTATCGTCATAAATAGCCCGGTCTTCCGGCAGTTCATACCAGGCTCGAAATTGAACCCACCTCTGGTTATGTGCGCAGCGTTTCACATGATGTCGCCCAGTAAAAGACACTGTTGTCTATTGATCGGAATGGGGCAGAATAGAAAAGCGACCGCGTAAATCTACTAGCTGGCACTCCCATTGGCTCCAAGAGGGGTGTTGCCTTGTGGGCCCACTGGGTGAACAGGATGGTTCAACGCCACTGTCAAACATTTGACCCTTCTCACTGATTTACGTCTGCTTTACTGCAACATAAAAAAGCATCTGATCATTGTTTAGTAAGTGGTGCCGACGATAAATCATCGCCGCAATCTATGTTCAAAGGAAACTAAGTGACAAGTCGTAAAATATTTGAGCTTGTCAATAGATAGGGCGGCAGAGACGAATGCTCGCCAGGCTCTGATTGGATGGCTTTGATTAGATGAAAAGAGGCGTGTGGAATCAGATTATGGAGCATAATGAAGAAGGTAATGTTAAATTAGCATGCAGCAAGGTTGATGCTTTCAATTACATGCGAGTGCTGATGTTGTAGAAACATGATCAGCACATGTCAGGGGAGAAGCATTTGATGTGTCAGGAAATGAAAAAAGAGAAATGGGGGGGAGGGAGAGAGGCAGGAGATCTTATCTGAGCACATGATTTAGGAAGCCTCCCTCCACTAATTCAAACTTGAATGAAATGCAAAATTTTCTCATCGCACCAACCTATTTCTCATTCCCACGCTCTTCCTCCCACGCATCAAACACTCACACACACACACACGCACACTGGATTGCTGGACTACCCTGCAACAGAACGGCAGTGTTACCATGACGCTGCTCCGGTCGGACATCAAGGACAGCTCGTTGAAATTCCGCTCATCTCTCCCCTTTCTCCCTCCATCCTCCCAACCCTCTCCCCTTCCGCGGCCGCGGCGAAGCGGCCTGCTTTTGTTAATAGCATTACATAAGTGCCTGAAGAGGAGCAAGACAGAGAGAGAGAGAGGGCGAGAGCGAGCGAGGGCACAAATGCAAAGAAAGAAGAGGGCCAAGATTTTTTGAAAAAAAAAATAAAAACTTTGGCCAATCACAGGTCAAAAAAAATAAAAAATCAACTCATGTATATATTACCCAGATAATCCTTTGTAAATCACTTATTATGCGCCTTTGTAAAAGAGGGATAAAATGATTAGGAGGCCATTTGAACAGAACCCTGCTTGTCCCCCCCTTTCCACCAAGTCCGCACACACAAAATCACACACACCGCTAAACCGATGATGATTGCCAGGAAGCACTTAGCGTCGCACCGACCTCAGTGTTTATTGTAAGGATGGAAGGGAGGATTATAGAAAACACATAATAGGGGTGCAGACCGGAGGGGGGAAGAGGGTGTGGAGTGTAGATGGATGGAGGAAGGCGGATACTTAAGTAATTTGTGACGGCAGACTCATTGAGGGAAAGGCCTTTTGATGGGCGGCGTGTCCGGCACTTCAAGGACAGGTTGAAGCGGAGAGAGGTGCGTGTGAAGGGCGTGCAAGTAGAGGTTATGAGAAGGGGTTGGCGGGTATTGGGTGGTGGTGGTGGTGGGGTAATACAACAACTGGGCCGTTTGACTCAATCGCGTTCCACGCAAAACACGTGTTTCATTCTGCTTCATTTAGCTCAGACCTCTGCGACTCCCACTGATACACGCCGATACATTCTGAATCAGCGGGAACGCCCGCTTAAACGTCTTTGCATGAATACACTCGTAGGCACCAATGACATAAATATCCATCAATATCATGCAATAGGCCGAAAATGCACACAAAAACACATACTTGAACACACATGCATACATGCAGACAGACACAGAGCTGCACCTGCCTCTGGCTGGCCCATTAACCATGTTGAGAGGGAGGAAAGTCGGAGGCAGTGGAGTGTCTCTTATTCCAACAATCAATCATACATTAGCCAGATAGCATATCCAACTGAGCAAACTGCCAACCAGACAGGGAGACAGCGAGGAGGAAATCACTGCCTATAACACCAGGGGCCAGATGCATAAAATGTCTGTGTAGGTTCAAGACTAATAATCTCCGTGCACACAGCTGAAGGGATAGGCATACTCTTTATTTCATATTTTAAAAGCCCTGTGTACACACAGTTTTTTTTGTTGTAAATCTAACTGTTGTAAAATTGTGTTTATGTACTAGGGCTTAATCAAATATTTATTCACCAGTTTGGCTTCCCACAATTAAATGCACATGATGGACTGTGATATTGACATTTAAAATGCATGCTCCTGGGCGCCTGGTTAGCTCAGTTGGTAGAGCGGGCGTCCATGTATCAAGGCTTGGTCCTGACCGCGGCGGCCCGGGTTCGAATCCGGCCTGTGGCCCTTTCCGCATCCACTCTCTCTCTCCCCCCTTTCAAGACTCTATCCACTGTCCTCAATAAAAATGGAAAAATGCCCCCAAAAAAATAACTTTAAAAAAAAAAAAAAATGCATGCTCCGCTCATAGAAATATCCGCTGCATATCAAATCAAGCGCTTCCTAAAATAACAGCCAGCCACCAGGGGGCAATCCAGATGTTTTGGCTTCACTTTTGGGGAGTTGTCATGCCATCTTAAGCTGGGGACACACCAAGCCGACATCAAAGAACTAGAGGCGACGAAGGCCGCCAGTCGCGATGCCTCACATCGTCTTTGTTTTGGGCCGACGAGTTGCACTCATACACACCAGTTAGCACGTACGTTCTGCGCCTGCGTGAGATGAAATAACTCTCCACACCAGCAGGTTACGGTAGTCTGCATTCATCATTCAAAAAAAGGAAACCGGAAGACCGAGGACGGCGGATATACAAGCCGTTGTTATGCTACATATATATGAAAGAAAGCAGCGTTTGCCGACCATTTTCACACCACGCTCACTCGCCACCTAGCTTCATTCCAGATGGCCATGTCGTTGTGAAAATGTCTGTGTATTGGAATGATCAGATGGGATGAAGATGAAAATTGAGAAGAGCCTCCTGTTTTTTTTTCCTTTGGCTTCACTCGTTGGCTTGCTTTCCTCACATCTGTTTCTCTTCCCGTGCACTGATTGGTTTAAGCTGAGCAGCCAATCAGAGTGATTTCTCTCAGCGACGGGCGCCGCTGCCGATTCAACATTGTGAATTGACCGAAAAACCTCCAACACAGGCAGACTAGAGCCGACAGTGCGGGACACACCAAAAAAAAAAATAGGCCAACAGACGCTCACCAACGGCCCCAAACTTTGAATGAACAGCCAATAGAAACGCTCTCTCTCTGAAATGACCTGTGATTGGCCAAAGTCTCCCATCACAGGTTAGATTTTTTAAAGCCTGAAAACAGAGCCACAGTGAGGTGTAGAAGTTTTTATCTCAGAGCAAAGTCTAGTTTTTATCTCCGAGCACTTGAATTACAATATGCTGAAAGGTTATTGTGGAATTTTTGCCAAATAATACCAAAAATATTCATCCTACAGACGCTTTAAAGACAGAGAGTGACTACAGGTCTATTCAGACAGACAGTATGATGTAAACATGTTCTAGTGGAAACTTAAAATACAAATATGAACCTGAAAATGAGCATGATATGTTCCCTTTTAAATGAGCTGTTTTCATATTAATACATATAGTCTTTGGACCCGTCGGTGTAAAACATGCAAAGCAAAAGTCCTCCGACAACACCAGAGCGACCGTGCCTATTTATAGCCTCCACGCTGTCATTAATTGATCACATGCACCTGTAAACCATTACATTGATTGATTCGTTTTCAGCATTTATGTTCCAACAGAGTTCACAAAGTGATTTGCAACAGCGATACAATTTTAAGAATATAAACACATGGAAATAAAATTGTTTGAAATTGGAAAACACCAAAAGCAACATAATTGTGCCTGCCGAGTGTCTAGACTGCAACTAAATCATATAAGCACGGCGAAACTGGGTAAGAACCTAAAAACAAATCATCTTTTCTCTCAGACACATTCTCTCATTCTTTGTTTCCATTTCACTACATTACACATACAGGAAAAGGCGTATTTGATTTGTGCATTTATGCCATGTAAACATATGCCCCCATGTGCACCAGCGTGTGTATTGTGAATATTTGTAGAGAGAAAAATACATTACAGCAGCATGTTTTATTTTCCAACCGGTTCTTTTCAGGCTATATTGCAAAAGTTACCAAGGATAAGTCTGGCAGAATATACACTTTGATATCAATTCAAGGACACTCATCTTAAGGTAGTGTGGAAACTAATACGTGCTGCATACAGTATCTTCTACCACACTAACATGGGGCACTGCTCGGGTTGATTTTAATGAACATGCCTTTTCATTTATTCACGTCGTGTTTCTCAGTGAAAGTCATTCAACGCAGCGGCCACCTCCATCTACTTTTCATATATACTTGTCCTTTGCTCCTCTATGTCAGTAGAGCGGTATTGCTACATCAAAACATCAAATCCACCTTGACCGCAGTCTGATTATTACCAGAGGTATTCATTCAGACAAGGGGCAGTTAGTTTGAATACGTGTACACTGGTTATATTATATATCATCCACCATTAAAACAATTATGACATTTGCGCATTTGTCCATGACATAAGCACTTATGGTGTGTTTTCCCTTTAGAAATATTGCTTCTATCTTTTGACCTCATGTTTCTTATAAAATCATCATGTACTTAGGGAATAGCATTCATCTTCTCTACCTGCATAACATCAAACTATATCGTTGAATCTTTTTTTCATACTGACTGTAAGTGGAAAACTGTAGAGCAGATGATATAGTTTCTTTGAGGTGAGTTTGGTGACATGCTATAGCAACATGGCTCCACGGATGGCAGTCTGCCAGTCCACCACTATTTGGATTGCCTTGGGATTTTTGTACAGACATTTATGGTCCCCAGAGGATGAAGCTGACTGACTTTGTGTCTTTTTCCTCTAGCAAGTTGACATTTTTGACTTCTAATGAAATGTGTCAGCAATTATTGGATTTATTGCCAGGACATTTTGTTCAGATAGCCATGTTGGCCAGATGATGAATTGTCATGACTTTAGTAACTCCCTGACTTTTAAAGTCTAGCGCCATTATAAGGTCAAAATATCAGTTTGTCCAATACTTTGGTTTATGACCAAATAACTGACCAAAATTAATAAAATTGCATAATTCCCATCAGCCTCAGTTGTACTGTTATTCGTATATATCCCACAAAATCAATTTGTATTTAATCCACATAATCATGAACCAGGAAGAATAAAGAGCGACAAATGCAGCGCAGGGAGGAGGTCGGGGTGGATGGGTGGATCAAAAACGCCAGACTTTTGCCCACGGTGTTCATACCCCATGTGAAACCAGAAGTCAACGTTGATTTCTTTGTTACGTAACTTCCAGACTTAATTTACGCCACTTCCAGGGTTATTTTAACCCAAACCACGATATTTTCCTAAACCTAACTTACTAGTTTCGTTGCCTAAACCTAACCAAGTCGATATTTTTCTTAAACCTTAGTTTTATTTTGAAAAGAAACGAGCGGGAAATTAACACTTGTTTCATGTGTTGCTGGACAGTTGTAGGAAAACACAAAAAAAAAAGTTATAGTCGTGTTTGCTTGTGTGACTGCACTGCAAAGGCTGTTTGGCTGCAGCTAATGCTGTATTTGTGTAACACACCTTGAAAATGTACTATTAGTTGCTGAAGGCATTACTGCATAACTGGGGCAGCTGTGGAAAGGCGATAGAGCAGGTCGCCCACCAATCGGAAGGTCAGCGGTTCGACCCCCGGCTCCTCAATTCCCCATGTCGAAAGTGTCCTTGACAAGATACTGAACCCCAAATTGCTCCTGAAGGCTGTGCCATCGGTGTGTGAATGAGTATTTAGATTAGATCCTGATGGGCAGGTTGGCACCTTGTATGGCAGCCTCTGCCATCAGTGTATGAATGTTTGTGTGTGAATGTGTGTGATTGGTTTTGAGTGGTTGGAAGACTAAAAAAGGCGCTATATAAATGCAAGTGCATGACTGTGGACCGAGTAGATATGAGATATTAGGTCATTGCAACTACCGGTTATTGTATTTGTAGTATAAGAACACTGAGGCCGAGAAGAGATGTAAGCAAAGCAAACGCAACTTAAGTCAACCACAAAAGGACAAATGAGCTTCAGATCAGCAGTGATTGTAAAATGTTCGTGCTGACATTTGATTAGACATGAGATGGACCATCAGTGACACAAACAGAAGATGTTTAGTGGTTTGAATTTAAATTATTAAAATGAGGACAAGTAAAAAGGACATTCAGGAAACATTAAGATAACGTAATTAAGACTCTAATTCAGAAAATGCTACACCAGTCAATGTGGCTTTGTGCAGTCTCTCCAAGTAGCTGAAACTCTACTGGGAGTATATCATTCATAGTGATAATGTTCAGAACAGTGCGGATTTACTGCCATTAAAGTTACGCTTTAAGAGGTTGAGTGGACCTACAGGAGATGCTTTCCCATTTGTTTTTCATTTTATATCTTTAGTGTACTCAGCTGTTTCTTTTATTTTGCAGTTGCGTACATATCAGCAGAAATACTGCAGTCAGCACCGCAGACAGCAACACATGCTTCAGTGAAAAGATTCATGCTTGCTTTTTCTGTTTCCTGACATTTGTAAGTATTAAAAATACATGAATCTCCCTTCTTTTTTTTTTCTCAGCGAATAAAAAAAGTTGCCACTGCTGCATCAGCGGCCTTGCACAAGGCTGATAAATACATGATGGAAAGTCATAAAACTCCACTTAATGTCACAAAACAGATGCTTTTATCACATCAACAAGTAGAGAAAACGTGTGCTACTGAGGGAAACAGGTGCAGCACTGCTCATTGAAAAGCAACATCACAGGGTTTGTTGCTCTAATGGAAAAGGAGAGCACATCAAATATGAATGAGATTTAAATATGGTAAGAAGTGCGTCAAGTTTAAGATACAGCAACTTCAAAAGTTAGTTACAAACTAGCCAAGCCTGACTCAAGTGGGTCTTTGGAAGTCATGACATCGACTGATCTAACATGATTGTGTAAAATAACGGAATCCATCTGCATGTCATAAATGAATTAGTGGTGCATGATGGTGTAGATTTTGCATTATAGTGTCAATGTACAGTATGTGCCATATTGGGATCTGCGACTTTCATTTTAGGGATGCATTATTTATATCTGTGCATTGGTAATAACAGCAGACTGAGGTGGTGTGTAACTGGGAATTAGTGGTAGCCAGCGCGTGTTATGAGTCACTGACCTGTAAGTCAGTGAATTACTGTGAAGCATGTTCGGGATTGTGAAACCCAAGCTTTTGTCCTTTTTGGAGTGCTGGCTCCTCTTGTGTCTTTTTTTATTTAAACACCCTGAAAAAAAAAAAAAAAGAAACGTCAGAAAAAGCATAACCCTGGGCTCAAAAGCATGATTGAATTTCCGAAGGACACTCCCCAAGGATGCCACTCGGGGAACATTTACTCTTCAAAACATTTTTTATCATGACACACACAGGCTTCGAGGGTTTTTTGACACACAATACCTGCAGTACTCCATGGAGCTAACCATTTTTTCTATTTTTAAAAATCAATTACTTCCTTTTCTGATTCCTTTGCAGCATTTAAGGGCACTTACTAAAAATAGCTCATGTACGTCATGTTAAAGGTGTTTCCCTGTTATGTCATAAACTCAATGGCATTAATTGATCCGTCCAAAGTTAGCTCAGATGTTTACTAAATGTGAGTATTAGTTTAACTTTTTTTTCTAGCAGTCTATAAGTGCATTTATATCCACCTGTTTTTATGTACATTTTCAAATTGTTCATTCAAAAAAAAAAAAAGCATGTGGAAATGCCGTAAATTAGGAAAAGCATTGAACATTTTTAAAAGACATTTTTATGTTAGAATAATGATTATGCTTGGCTGAGGTAAATGTTGTGCATCGATAAAAACAAAATTCCACAAGTGCAATGGTAACAGAATTAATCTTGGCATACATGAAGCTTTCTGAAATGCCATATTTCTATCATGTTTTATTACATTGTTTTCCACTGATTGAGGTTTGACTTGGGCTCTATTAAGACGTATAAATAGCACGACATTAGGATGACGTTCCGCGTGTCATGAGGACCTATTTTAGGCTTTTTGTGTGTCATCTCGCAAAACTAACATTCGCAGTTAGGTTAAGGCAACAAAACCATTTAGTTAGGTTTAGGAAAAAAAGTCATGGTTGGGCTAAGTACGTAAACTAAGTAAAATGCGTACGCATTATCATGTCATTCATATGCCTTTTTGTGCCAATGGGTTACGTCATCTCGTTGTGCCTTCTTCTTCTGCAATGTTTTAATGGCACCTTACTGGCAGATTAGCACCACCAGCCGTTTATCTCGATTGGCTTAACTCCTCATATTTGCATAACAGTAGTGGACGGAAACAGGCGTTTATTTGCATTTTTCTTTTGCAGATTTTCGGGACATTTGGTTAAAATTTGCGCCACATTTGGATGGAAAACTGACTACCCACACTGTTATACGCTCTGGTCTGGTCTTGGCCTACAAAAATTGTTATTGCAGTGTCTTAAAATCAGCGTCTCAGCCAAAAGACAGGCAGCAAGTGACCGTTGAAACCTTTCAGGCTAAAAACTGCTTTCCAGAGGAAAAAAAGAAGTGGATTGTAAATATTTAATTTTTACTGCAGTCAACCACCATGTGACGGCACTGTTTGGACAGGTTTTCTTCTTCTTTTTTTTCCTTCTGCTTGTGAGGTCATGAAAGCGCTACTCTGGTCCTGACAGTATGCTATCCTCATCGAACCCATCCGTCTGCCCAACAAATACATGCAACATATTTTTTTGAATATTTCATGACCCACTGAACACTGATTATGAATTGCGTTCAGTGTGTTTTGTTTTTTTCTGTGTCACTGAGCACATGCTGTGACTCTTTTTGAGCCTGTCTATTATAAGATACCACATGTATGAATTATGGATAGACTGTTAGAGGCTAAAACTGAGCCAAAATGGAAGTTTCTTTCATGAACAGTACATGCAGCTGGAGAGTTTAAGTTGCGTTCCTTATGGAGACAATCTGGACATGTACCATTGGCACAGTATGTGCTCATTATGTAATAACAGAGTCATGTTTGTGTAGCGGAAAAAATGGAAAAACAACTAAAATGTACAACATGTGTAACATCATTGATAATGTCTTCCGCTTTATCTCCCCTCTCTTTCTCCCCCCCCCACCCACCCTCTCACACAAACAATCACAAACAGACTTGGGACTAAGGGCCATGGCCTTTACCTTTTAGTGTTTGCGGTGCTTATTGGAGCGTGCTGTCTATGCCATGGCCCAGCTCTCAACAATGGCCCGAGCAAAGATCCCATTTAGTTAAGAGCCCATAGAAGATATGTCTTGAGGCGAAACACAGAGTATAGCAAAGAGGGACGGAAGAGCAAAACAGAAAGGGGGAGTGAGCAAAAGAGCTGGTAGAAGACCAAGACAGAGATGAGATACTGGTAATACGTGGGCGATGCTTATTGGGTAATTGGTTGGTGAAACCTAAACCTGTCTTTGTTGTCCAGTCATCTCTCCTTTCGCCTTGAAACCCAAACTTCTTTCTTCTTTAAATGATTGTTTAAAGTGTAACTAAACCTAATAAAACCGACTTTTTCAGCTGAAAACCAACGTATATGGGTACTTAGTAGTTTCGTTGATGAATTCAGGTCCAAATCTTGACACTTAAGTGCAACATATTTGAATTCTACATATTATATGCATGGTGACGGCCCTCAACTGGTTGAAACCCGGCTATTGCAATTTAATTTTGCTATTAGCTGATCTGGAGGCAGATGACACACTGTGTATATATAGAGGTAGCTTTCGTCACCAACCAATCCCCCTCCTATAAAACCGACGTCTCCGACATCTCTCCCCAGCATTTCATGTGGTGCTTTTTCTGTAGCCAACGTTTTCTTATACAACGGTACGTATGATATCTTACGAAAAAGTTAGTCCTCCTTTTTTTGTTTGTTTTCCTACGAATGTACAGCAACGCATGTCAATTTCCACTGGTTACATGCATACAATATTTTCAAAATAAACCTCCGTCTTCACAAGAAACAACTTCCTTAGGTTAAGGCAATGTGTCTATGTGGTGTTTGCAGCTATTTGTATTGCCTGGTTTACCTGGTTATATTTCCTGGTTCACAATTACATTAATTACACACAAATTGTTTTTGTGGGATATACACAAATTACAATGCATTATTTTTTTAGGTATAGCTACGAACAGTGTGTGAGAACAGCTTGCTGTTGCATGAAAACATGGTGGAATTAGCAAGCTCGCTAGATAACTAGCCACCTGTTAAATTAGTCAAATGGAACAACTTAAATCTTCATCCACACACTCCAATCACAGTAAAAGAATTGCCTTCAAAGCTGGGTTTAGTTACACTTTAACCAAAAGGAAACTTCCTCACTCAACACCTGTATTAGTCACTTAACACTTGCCCTCATGAATCCAGCGTTTGTCATATTACTCCACTTGAAAGACCAACTCTCTCCATCCCAGTAGACCAAGCAATCTCACCCTCATCTTGATTCCCTTCTGGTATTGTCAAAATGATGGAAATCGCAGCAATTCCTCAGTGAGTGTAGCTCTCTAATGGTGATGGGTGTTTTCTGCTGGCATGAAATTGCTAACTCATCTCCTGGAGGGCGAGATCAACCGTCATCACTACTGTCACGCCAGGTTTTATTCATCGCCTCGCTCTGCCCACCTTATGGTGATGGAGCACAACAAAGCCTCGTATTTCATGTGCGTAAACGCTCAATTAGGATCACGTCTGGCAAGGAGAGCGGGTCACAGGTATACGCCACTATCATGATGCGGAAATATTTTGACGAGCTTTGGTGAGTTTTACATCCTTTTCTTCGATTTTTTCTCTTCCATGAAAGATCATTAATCTTTAAAAGGCAACTTAAACCACTTTTTTGAGTTGGTAAATTACATGTACAGTCACTTTATTACATTACAAGCCCCAGCTTGTAGTGTTATTTTCAGCAGAAGTTATTTTTCAAATCATGACCCCCCCCCCAAAACAATGTGTCAAAGATCTAACATACCCCGGGACACACGCACTGCATGATTGTTTAACTAATTGAGAAAGTTATGCAACAAGTTACTGTATGAACAAAGCTGAAGAATAGTTCAAAAGTTAGCCAAACTCGAGACTTACCAAAAATTACTCCTATCACTGTTTTTTTTTTGTTAGATCTTAGAACCAGCTGTGGCGCCACAGAGCAGCTCGCCCCAGCCGGGAGCAAGGTAGACTTAAATCATAGCTTCTTCTTTTTTTTTCTGGACCTGTTTGGCCCACAGTCAGCCATGATGGATGAGGCAACAAAGTGAGGTCTGCTGTGGGCTTCAGCTGCTCTTAAATGTATGGGCAGGGGGCTGGAGAGATGGGATGAGAACGGAGCAGACGGAGAGATGAGATGGAGGGACCAGAGGAGATATATGAGGAGAAGGCAGGGGAGAGGTGATAGATGCCTACGAAGAGGAGCGATAGAAGGATCGAGATGACCACGGAGAAGTTATACTGTAGGTGGGCTGAGGGGGAGGGGGGGGGCATGGTCAGCCTGTGATCTGTCTCTGTCAGATCAAGGAAAGGATTCTCTCCCTCAGATAATCTGAAATTTAACACCAGAGCTGTAGGTAAGGACGGTTGTGTGTGTGCGGGTGTGTGGAAATGCACCACTCGCCACATGTTACCCCGTATGAGTGAGATTTATAGCATGGAGGGGAATGGAGCCTGGATGCTTCCTGATGAGCTTGACTTTGTTGGCTCACCATCACGACTGCAGCGAACCCTGTATGTTCTCAGACAGATGGGAAGAAAGGGAAGAGACAGAGATTAATGGGGCATAGTAAAGGAAAAAAAGTTACAGATTAGGTTGTAAGAATTAAACTGAGATAAACTTTACTGTTCAAGCATCTGAGTCCCTTTGTACTTCTACTGTCCTTTATTTTTATTTTTTGTTATCTTATATTCAGATGATTATCATAGTTAAAATCACCATAAATGCAAGAATTTGTGTACTATTGTGAAATATCTTTTTTTGAGATTTACGGTTAATGTATCCAAGACTAAAGACAGCCTTCTAACATATATGCATGTGTTGAAATCTGACAATGAATCCTAATGACTCTGGTGATCCATTGATGTTTTTCTCTAGTGCCACAATTGGTTTTAAAATTTGTGGTTTTGAGTAAATTGTCTCAACAGCTATTGGATGGATTGCCATGAAGGCTGGTACACACATTCATGTCCCCCCTCAGGATGAATTGCAATCCCTTGGAAGTTCTCTGAACCTCTTCTAGTGCTTTCAATAGGTCCAAATTCCACCTACATAATACATGCAAAACTAATGACACTATACTCAACTATACTTCATGTTTAGTGCTAATCAGCAAATGTTATGCTGACGCACAAAACTAAGATGGTGAACAAGGTAGACATCATACCAACGCATGAGTGCCCGATGTTTGCTCTTTAGCATGTTTGAACACATTATACCTATTAAGCACCAGCTGCTGTAAGCATTGTCATTGTGAGCATGATATCATTTAGCTCAAACAGTCTCATACAGTCATCTGTAGACTTTTTCTCATTTATTTGCTAGTTTACATCCCTTTCTGAACAGGACAATAACCAACTGCATGGTAACATTAACCTCAGCTCTAAATGTATTATCAAAACATAGAGACTTCTTGCACAGCTTGATACTGAACCAACATATTCTCACTCCAAACTCATGAAATACCAACGAGTTGGGAGTTGGTCAGTGGCCCTAGGCTTCAAACTTTGATGCTCAAGGTACCCCTCTAGCATAAGTTTGGGACGTTTCAGGGACGGCGTCTAAATTTTTCGCTCGTTACATGCATAGTGTATTTTCAAAATAAACTTCCACCATAGGTTTACCTAGTTTTAAGTTTACTTGGTAAGGTTAAGGCAACAAAAGTACTAGGTTAGGCTCAGAAAAACATCTTGGTTTGGGTTATTAAATAAGTACATTCGTTATGTAAAATAAGTATGCTTGTTAAGTAACTTACGTACACGCCGTTTGTTAAGTACACGTGGTAAAATAACTTAACGTTGGTTTCACACGGGACATGAACGGCGGTCACCTGGGTGAAAGTTTGTTTCTTTGACCCAGCTATCCACCCCGACCTCCTATACTAAGTCCGTTACTCTGACTGTCTAATAGTGATGCGGATGGGTTTACAGTGGAGTTAGCTGAAAGTCCAGCGTGCCATACAGACGCTAAAGGGTGCCTCAGTGCGTCGGTTTCAGAAGCCGAAGGTCACTGACCAAGCATCGGTATTTGACGAGTTGGGAGTGAGAACGAGTTGACTGAACAAGTCCTCAAAAAGGCATCCAAGATTATCAATGACTTCCTGCATGTCCTTTGAGTACTATCAGGAATATGTTTTTAGATCATCTGCATGTAAAAGAAAGAGAGGGATGTTTTATTTTTTATTCCAGAAGCCATTACACTTGTGAACAGTCAGGTACAAGAGATGGTCAGTTTAGCTTGTGTATAGATGAATAAATACACTTTCACTTTTTGCACTTTTTGCCATAATGAGTAGGTGTTGGATACGGGTGGCCAGCTATGGATTGGCCACTAACCTTATATACTTAAACTTGTTCCTTACTTTATCAGTTCTTGTGTTTTTATCTGTGTGAATTAATCGTTTGTGCATATTTGTGTTTGAAAACATGTTTGCCTCAAATTGGGCCTTTAAGGGATGAATAAAGCATTTTAAATTGAATTGAAGATTAATGCGGACTGAATAAGTTAAAGGGAGATGAGAGGGGTAAAAGCGCATAAACAGAAAAATACAGCGTTGCATGTTTAGAGAAAAGGGCAGGGAACTAAAGGATGGAAAGAAGAGGTGGCATTAGGAGAGAGGAGGAAGGAATGGATGGGGGAGTCAGAGGTGGGTTTTGTACCAAGGAGCACTATCATAATTGTCACATTTGATCAGGGAGGAACTCTAGTTAGCTTCATGGACCACTGCTTTTTTCCAAGCTCCCACCCCACAGAGGATTCAGCAGGCTGAGCATTAGACACCACACACACAAACAGGCTCGCACACACTTTATGTTGCCGTTCATGTATACGGCCGCACACGTACCCACACATGTGCAATCGCACATTTAATTACGCTCATACAAGCACGCGCATCTGCTCAAATAGGAAAATAGAGGCAATAAAAAAGGAAGTTCTGTTGCCATTCTTGGGATGTTTTATTCAGGTGTTTGTGTGCTTGGCTCAACATAACATCCCCAAAGCACTCATCTGTCTTGATTTGAGATATAGGCGGAGAAGAGATGCATTAACAAAGAGAAGGGAGGATTACGGATGTGTATCTGTGGGAAGTCTGAATGGAGGAACGGTAGAGTGAAAACATTATGGTGTCTGTGTTATTTTTGATCGAATTTGGTGCACTGGCAAACTTCAAAGCGATTACTGCAAACAGGGATCATAAAAGGAGAGAATGAATCCTAAAGGCAAGTGATAAGTATGGACATTCAGTCAGTCGCAGACGTCCTGCAGGGAAAATGAACAGCTCAAGCGAAAAACCAGTTCGAAAAACACATCAGTTATGTTTAGCAAGTTGTCAAAGTGGCTGTGATTAAATTGGGACCACTTTTTTTCCCTGAAACTAGCTAAGTGGGGGGGAAAAGGAAAGTGAAAAAAAAATAGTAACAATGCGAGTTGAACCCCGAAGGTCTGGCCTGTCCTTACTTGCTCTCATTCATGGGAATCAAATCAAACACACCATTGTTCAGGAGCCATTTAGCCTCCACAAAATTAATCAACAGGGGCAATGCAATTGTCCAACAAGGCAGGCGTTTTAAAATTACAAAGAGGAGTAGGAAAATTACAGTTGTTTTGATGATGGGCCCAGCAGTGGAGTCGTGGGTATCTGCATGCCTTTGGGCTTTTTCATTTAATGTCAGTAATAAGGTTGTACACATAAAACTCATGTTAAGTCTTAATGTCGCTAAGGAAAACACTTATTGTCATGCCAATACACAATTTCTTGAATCATAACAGTATAAGGGCTAAGTTGACACTTTTTGGTAAACAATATGGAACTATAAAACAAGGAATATCTGTCTGTCTGTCTCTCTGTCTGTATGTCCTTCACATATCTCAAGAACCGCTAATCCAATCGACTTCACACTTGGCGGGTTTATTGCTGGGGACACGGAGGAGTGCAGTGTCAAATGTGGTGCAATTTGAACAGATAGTGGCGCTACGGCAATAAACTTTACAAATCTAAAAAAAAAATTAGCAATCGTCACAAAATTTGGTGCAGAACATCTCTGGACCAAGCCAGAAATAGTTACTATTTTAGGTTTTTGATGTTCCATACAGTTTTGCTACAGCTGGCGCTCAAAATATAGCTCAAATGCTGTGGGCAGGGCTTATATTATTGTCATATCTCTTGAACGCTTAGTGCTATTGCAACCACAATCGGTGGACATGTGTAGATATGATGTTTGAGTGACCATGGCAAATTTGGTGTCATTTGGCCAATATCTAGCACTGTAGCTGCATCATCTTACTATAAAGGAAGGAATCTCTTGTCTGTCTGTATGACTGCCCTTTGCATATCGAGAACCATTCATCCAATCAACTTCACACTTGGCGGTTACAAGCCGCCATACCGCGGTTCTCGACGCTGCAATCAGCACTTTTAGGATAATCGCCCTGTTGCCGACAGGAATGTGCTCCGAACGGGCACTACACTTGTAGCCACAAATGGGAAAAGTGGGAATAAATTGTGTTTATTTGGACGTATAAACACGTAGGTATACAGTACATACAGTATACACCAAACTGATGATTCTCACACTCTGTCCTCGTCTGGTTAGCTCCTTCTACTAGTTCTTCTTTAGTGTCTGTACAGGAACACTCCCTCTGGCTACAGCAGATGTCTGCTAATCAGGTCAAGAGGTTCCACTAACATGTGCTGATGTGTAAATACATGGTACATACATGTTATGCAGTTGCATGGACAATACAAAGCTTGACCTAGCTGCTTCCTGAAGCATGGCCACCAGAGGTGCATGTCAGCTCCAGTGCTGTGAAAGTGTTATATTACTGCTAAGGGTAATGTAGTAGATGACTGAATGTATGAAAAGGCCTGTAAGATGAAACACAGCAGCAGCAGTCAGTGAGTTCTGCGAAAAGGTTTTTTTTCCTTACAATCATGAGACAAAAACCCTTTTTCTCATGAATGCTGATGAATGTTTGACGATATTCAAGGTTTGGCGTTTTCTCAGTCATGAAATATTTTCTGCGCATGGAGACAACGCCATCTGCTAATTAACTCTGAGAAAAGAGATGCTGCGTTTGTTCTCAAATGTGAGGAGAAGTACAGTAAAGTGTATCGATATCCATTGGAGATTTTAAAAAGCTTTGTTTCTTTTACGCTTTGTTTTTGAAAGGAAAAATATAGTGCAGAACTTATGTTTGGAGAAATTCCCTTTGGTTTAATAAAGTGGAATCACATAAATATCTTTTACAAAGAAGCTCTCAATCTCTTTGCTCTCCTCAAACCGGCTACATCAGCTATAGTGTGTGTGTGTGCGTGCATGTACATGTGCATTTGTGTGCGCGCGTGTGTGTGTGTGTGAGACTGTCTGTTTTTGTCTATCTATGCCCAATGTGTGTAAATAGGCTCCAAATCACCTTCCATGTCTCTCTGAGATACTGATGGAGCTCTCCGTGGTGCTGAAATCTTCTTTTTATGTGTGTGTGTGTGTGTGTGTGAATGCTACTCTGTGTTTGTGGGTTTTGCAGTGTGTGTGTGTGTGTGTGTGTGTGTGTGTCTGTCTGTGTGTCTTTCTGTCTCTAAAACCATGATCTCTAAGCTTCGATGAGCTCTCCATGGTGCTGAAATTGCAACAAACTTGGCGTGCTCTGCATTCCTTTCTATCATCCAACTTTCATTATGTCACTATTTTAGCTTCCCTTTCACTGTTTATTCTGAGTAACAAGGTCACACAAGGTAGTAGCCAGAATAACCAGGCTGGATAATGAGAATTGTCATTCATTTCTTCTTCAATTCACAATATGAGACGAAACTGAATTAATTAAGTGGATGCAGCGGATAGCGCTATAGTCCCACACTGGACTAATGAATGAATGAAATTACCAAGAAGCTATCCTTTAGCTGCCTAGAGGACAATCACTAGTGTCTAATCTTTCCTACATCCTTTGTTTTGCAACCATCCTCTATTCCAAGCTGTTTTGCAATCACCTGCGACAATCTATCTTTAAATTCCTCATCTCTGTTTTCTTTTCTTTTTTTTTATTGTGAAGAGCTTCGTATGCCATTTTGGATGATGACGTTTGCATGGACGGTGGCTCTGAGTGGTCAAACAACCCTCTTTTGCCTTTTGACGGATGTGACAAAAAAGGCAGAAAATCGTTCGGAAAACTTTAATGACAGACGAAAGTTTCGGGATCGGTGTGTCAACGTGATAGACACAACATGAGGTCGTATATATATTTAAATGTGTGACAAATCCGTATGAAAAATACAGATCTGGTGTGCAAAGGCCTTTAATATGCGTTTTGTTTAAAATGTTCCCCATATGAATGAATGTATCAAATTAAAAATAATTTGTAGCATGGTGCTCTAGGCCTACTAGACCCCATCCAGCATCTATCTAGCTGTGGATTAACTTTATACAGTCCATTAAAGCATCTGCCAACCATGCCCATTATAACAGCACGGGGAAACATTTATAGTCCTGACAATGTGATTGTTCTGTCTCTGCCAAGAATGTTGCAAAATGGGCTGTCAATGAAAAATCTTCCTTTCTAGTGATGCTGTTATTCCGAGGTGTTGTCTTGCCAACTGCTTGATGTATGAAGATGTGAGGATGTCCTGTTTGAATGATGTCTGCGTACTATCCTGAACATTTAGTATGGAGAGGAGACAGACGCCTGAGCATTATCTGTAGAATAGCTAACCTTATCAGAATCCCCTTTTTTCCAATTATTTATTGGAAAGGATAAATATTAAAGAGATATTTCTGACAGTCAGTAAGTGAATTAAAGGTGGCGAGTGGAGAATTTTTCATCAATACATGTAGGCGCAGTATTACTCGCGATGGCATATTCTAATGCTAATAAATGAGCATGATTATCTCAGTCGCAGTCAGCCTCCCTTTTGATCTGCTTTGTGCTTTCATTTGGTCCAATTTGGGAAGCCACAAATTTGATTCTCTGCAGAAATCCTCTTGGGCGAATTGCAAAATGTTCATAGAAAGTCGCTTACAAGAGCTGTGGAGTATAGGGGAAAATTATCAAGCAGATCTTTCGGCACATGCAGAAAAAACCCTAGTTTCTCTTTTCTAATCGTAACTAGAGTAAAGACACCAAAACACATGAATTATATACAGACATTTCAGATAGTACAGGCCCATTTAGTTTTAATACTACAGTATAAGTGTCACTATTAATCAGACACACAAAATCATCACTCAGCAATTAAAAATGGATGTCTGTAATGCAATGCATCAACTCAATGAACTGATACAACTCTCTAAGCCCTGCAGCAAGTAAGTAGCATATCTCCAAACAGGGAATTGTTACATAAAAAGTCCAGAAAGTCAAACCAGGGTCTATTTACATATAAATAAATATTTTTAGAGACAAAGGAAATCTAGCAAACTCATAAGTCACATAAAGTCTAGTAATATAGAACAAATGTTGCCTCTTTTTTTAAGGCAAATTTATGGACTTGCAGTACCTGACACGCTGTAATCTAGCAGACACAGTCCAGTGATAGCTTCTATTTTCTCTGTATCATTTGCCGCTGCATGTGTTCACTGAGCCCATGAGCAATTTTCAAATCTCGGTTGTGAAAGTAATACCGTCCACTTTTGTCTCCAGAGACACGGACTTCATTTTCACATGGTGTTCCTTCTGGCTTCCTCTGTGTTCTACTGCCAGTGTATAGCGTCTGGTTGTTGTACACAAATTCCATTGTATACAGAAGCTTCCATCTCTTGTGGTGTAGCTATAGTGATGAGGGTAAAAGCTTAACGTATAGAGTGACTTCATTGTGCCCCAAAAAAATGGATGATTAGAACTGCAAGAAGACCTGCAAAATATATGATGGATGGAATATATGGACGGCTGGTAATCCGTCTACGCTAGAAGAGCTGCACCGCTGCAGCTCCTCCTCCACATCCAAGCCTTCAAGAGAAGCACTTGAGCTGACTAATGTCCCTCCACTTTCACTCATCCATATGCAAATATATGCTGCAAGGATACCGCTCAAAATCTAATCACATCATCTACTGTACAGAGGATGCCTGTGATATAAGTATGAAATCTGAAGTCATGAAAACAGTAAGGTGGGATCATTGCATGTTTGTTCCTACATTCTCCTACATTTTAGAATACTTCTGGCAGAGTGCCCAAAGAGCAAGGCAACGTATCCTCATAAAACAGTTCATATGATGCAAAAAGTTATTTTGGGAGGTTTTTTTCGTGTGTTTTCCCATGAATGTCCAGATATACGAGCAATCAGTGTACCTGTGCAGGCTCCTGCAGTGTTTTGCCAACAAAACTACTTGGTTAGGTTTAGGAAAAGATCGTGGTTTTGGTTAAAATAACTATGGAAGTGGCGTAACTTAAGTGCGGAAGTAACGTGTCAAATAAGTTAATATTTGGCTTAAAATAAGTGTTGTTACTTAAATATACGTGACAAATAAGTCAACGTTTATTCCTGGTTTCGCACAAACGAGCAATCTACTGGGTGAAAGTCCGGTGTTTTTTTGACCCACCTGTCAGTGCCCCGATCCATCCCAGCTGCAGGATCTGTTCTGCGCATATTCAGGCGCACCTAGCCAAGTATGCCTTGCGGGAAGACTCATCCCCATACTCAGCCTCTGATTGGCTACTGGTTTCTAAACGCTAACTGTAGGTAGCCTATAGCTATGATGCTAACTGCCGCTTCCGAGCTGCCGTGGCTGAATAGGGTGCGGGTCTTTCCGCAAGGCATACTGGGTATAGGTGTGCCCGCACATGCGTAAAACGGATCGGGCACTGACAACACCACCATCCATCTCGACCACTTTGACCTTGTCACTCTTTATGTCACCAGTCCTGGCTCTCGATTACGTGATTTTATATATGAATTATAGTGCATTGATTTTTGTAGGTGTATAGCTACGAACAGTGTGTGAGAATGGCAGACATCAGGGGCGGCTGTTGCTCAGAGGGTATAACAGGTCGTCCACCAATTGGAAGGTCGGTGGTTCGATACCCGGCTGCTCCAGGTCAAATGTCGATGTGTCCTTAAGCAAGACACTTAACCCCAAAAATTGCTCCCATATATCGGCATATCGGTGTGTGAATGAGTATTTAGATTAGATCAGATTAGACCTTAGCAGCCTCTGCCATCAGTGTATGAATGTGTGTGCGTGAATGGGTGAATGCTGACTTATAGTGTAAAGCGCTTTGAGTGGTCGAAAAGACTAGAAAAGCGTTGTATAAATGCAAGTCCATTTACCATTTACATCTATGAGCAATGTAGACTATTAGCACTGATATGCGGGTGACTCTTTTCAGTCACAACTATAAAGATGTGTACATGGGGGTGCTAATTTGTTAGAAAAAAAAAAAGTTTTATTTAACAGTTTAAGTTTTGTATTTTGCTTCATTGTACTAACAATGTGGTGTTCCTATAAAGTGATACATACAGCAGTAGTAGTAGCCTGTTGTTCCAGACTGATGCCAAACAAATAGGGCCCACAAATCCCAAATTAGAGGAATAAGTGAAGAGTAGGCAAAATTTACATCTTTGCATGTTGCACTTGCTGTATTTAGGAAAACTGCGCGTGCTGACGTCACTACGGGCGATGGTAGTGTGTGTGTGTGTGTGGGGGGGGGGAGGAAGGGTTTCGTTGTGAACGCGCCTGACGGATCCCCTGGCGGAGGGCAGCGAGGGCGCGCATCTCCGTCCTCCTCCTCCGCTTGTTCAGCGATTGCAGGGGAGCCAGATGCCCGACTGAGAGCCGCTGCCTGTGGATAACCTACCGATCCCCACATGCCAGAGCAGCCGAGAGACACAGACACATTCCCGCACCTCTGACAAGGGAAGAGGAGAGAATAATAAGGGGCAGCAAACGGAGTAAGATTTTTTATTTGCTTTAATATAGATATATTTTTCGTTGTTCCAACCTCTGCTGCTTCAGATGAAGAGCTTCCTTGGACTTGGAGTACCGGGCATCATCATCAATAGAATAAATCCCACTCAGCCTCTTCTGCTGCTGCTGCGGCGCTGCTGCTTGTGAGCGCGTCCTGGAATATACAGCGTGCCTATATGCGCAAAAAAAACACCATGGAGATTATATGACGTGGATTTATTTTTTGGAACAAAAACTGGACAACCTACAAAAGCGACTCGTCTTTTTCCATTTTCTTTTTCATCCTTTTGCGTCCTTCTGTTCCGTTCTTTCCGTTTTGATCTATGGCTACTTTATGATTTCACGTCCTTAAGCGTTCTTTCCTTTTATTTTTCATTTATTTATTTTTTCTTATTATTATTATTATTGGTCCGTTTCGGAAGGCGCAGAAGTGGGATGCCTCGCAGAGAACATTTGTGGGAAGAAGAAGAATCCTCGCAGCAGCAGCGAGGCTGAATGAATGATAGTCTCCCATCTCCATCTGAGACGTGCCATGGATGGGAAACTTAATTTGTACCCACGGAACCGATCGGGGAATAGCCGTCGCATCAAATAACTGCTGCTGACAAGCGATCAGGTAAAAGCATCTTATCTATTATCCAACTCAACCACCGTTTGGTGTCTTTTTGCGCCATGATGTACTCCAGATTTGCTTTTTGCAGTCTGCCCGGCGTATTTATTTATTAATTTATTTGATTCCTGACATCCTTGTGTGTGTATAGAAATCAGTGTGCATGAGTCCGGTGGTTTTTAATGACGCATAGAGACTCCAGATTGAACTGGGAGCTTCATTTTTTCGCACAGGACTGAATATCCGCGGGGGATGTTGCGATCTGTGAGCCTGAACCGAAGTACCGCGCACAGAAAAAATCCCCCAAATATACAACACCCCCAACAGTTGAATTACAGCCCCATTAGTTGAGCACAGGTGGACACTAGCAGCAGCCTTGATGTGAATGCTGAATCCCCTCAGTGGTAGAGAGACACACAGGGAGCTGTATTGGTTTGCCTCTGAAGCCGCTGGCAGAACCTGTAACTTTGCGCAGTGTGCCAAAAGAAACACACACACACACCCACACACACACAGCACATTGTGCGCACATAAGCCTGCACGACACTTTTTATTTCCACCTGACTCGCCTCTCCCAACACACACACACACACACACACACACAATGATGGTGTTCTCTTCTCCCTCTCTTTATGGGGGTTTTCCACTATGCCATTTTGAGTTTATAGAGCAACATTTCTAAAAATCAGAGCTCCACCAAATCCTTAACAGTGCTTCTGTTGTGGCTGGAAAATGATTGTTGGCATGGAGGATTGTCTCTCCTTCTCGTGTCCCTGGTTTTTAGTTTTAGAGGACTGATGCCAATGTGGTTCTTCTTCCCGACCTGTGCGCAACTGTGCGCACCAGGGTGAGCAGGGTGCCTTCTCTTCTGAATGCTAAAGAGCCAGGATGAAGCGTGCACTAAGGGATTGAAAGGGGTGGTGGTGGGGGTGATGCTTGACTTACATCCGTACTGGCATCTTCACCACGCAACAGAAAGCCCTTTGAAAAGCTACCTGATCACGCACTGAGTGAGGTCCGCTTTTCTGTGTGTGTGTGTGTGGGCGCATCTCCGGCTGCCGCAGTGCCGCTTCTTCTTGTTACCATACAGACTATTCGAAGTATTCGAATGATGTATTTTTTTTTTAATCGTGTCTGAGGAAACGGTTTCCCCAGACGGATGGCCTTGTCTCCCCAATCTCCCCCACTCCACCCACCCCCGGTAGCGAGCAGGTGGCTCCGATGACGCTGAACGGGAACGACAAACCAGGACGCGTGACAACGGGAGTGCAAAAGGAGCCTCCTCCGAGCAATCCTCCTCTTGTCTGCTGTCCCTCGTTTTTTTACCCATCTGTTGAGCATGCATGCAGCCTCGTGCGCTCTCTATACGAACTCAAAAAAAAAAAAAAAAAAGAAAGAAAATCCAACATTTTAGATTTTTTTTTTGTAAATAACATCCAGGGGTTGCATCATTCAATTATTTCAGAAACAAAAAGGGAGTTTTCAGGTTTACATGTTTTTAACATTTTCTTGGTAAAAGGAGGGAGTGGAATAATTGAGGAGTGAAGAGAGGGGGGGGGAGATGCTTTGAGATGTTTCCACTGGGAGAGAAAAAAATAAGAGGGTCAGCTGACTATCTTCTCCACCTCAAAACAAACTCCCCATCAAACACCCTTTAAATAGTAATGGAGTGCAACACACATGGCAGCAAGCTGACCTCGATTACATTTTATTCCCCATGTAGCCCATCTGTGGCATGTTGAACAATTTCCTACAATATTCCCACTTATTCCATCACTGAGTCGAGTACTATACAGCAGCAGCACCGTGGGTGAACTGGTGGAGGCTATTTAACAGGGACACTGATTCACGAGCTGTCTCTTTTGGTTCTTGGCACCATTTGGGATTAACAGGTCAGATTTTAGCCTGTTCAGTGTTACTCATATTCTGGAAAGGAAGTCCAGTGATCATGTAATGGATTTTTTTTTTGAGAAATCAAAAGAAAACTTTACATGATGGCCATTTACTGACTTTTCATGTGGAGAGCTCTCTGTATACTGAATGTGAGCAGTGAATAATAACATTGCCTCTAAAATAAACGCAGTGAATAACCTTGTTTGTTTTATTTCTCCGGGCTGCTGTCGGAACTAATGGAGCCGGCAGGGCTGTGTCCCCTTTTAGCAAGAGATGAGCAACCCCAACGGATGATGGCTGATGAGTTGGATGTGAGAGAAGGCTCCTCTTTAACCCCCACTGTGTAGAGGACAAAAGGGTGGCGGGGGGGCATTGGTTCAGTAAAGTCTCTGAGTTCAGTAGCCTATGGATCTGTGTTATGTTCATTCTGACATGTTGTGAGGCACTGTCTAATGGGCTCAGAGAACATTGGCTCCCAGTGCTGGACTGGTATGATTTTTCTTTTTTTAAATAGACCTCTGACCTCAAGATATGTGAATGTAAATGGGTTCTATGGGTACCCACGAGTCTCCCCTTTACAGACATGCCCACTTTATGATAATCAAATGCATTTTGGGGCAAGTCATAGTCAAGTCAGCACACTGACACACTGACAGTTGTTGTTGCCTGTTGGGCTGCAGTTTGCCATGTTATGATTTGAGTATTTTTTTTGTGCTAAATGCAGTACCTGTGAGGGTTTTTTGGACAATATTTGTCATTGTTTTGTGTTACTTGATTTCCAATAATAAGCATATACATATATTTGCATAAAGCAAGCATAGTTGTCAACTCCCATGTTGATAAGAGTATTGGATACTTGACACATCTCCGTTCAAGGTCGATTTTGAACAGATAAAAAATGTGTGATTAATTTGCAATTAATCAAGATTAACTATGGACAATCATGTGATTAATCACAATTAAATATTTGAATCGATTGACAGCCTTAGTTTTAAACCATTAAACCAGCTTTAATTGCAGTAGATCATAAAAAAGTACACCCAACCCATTTCACCCAGTTTTACAAAAAAAAAGAAATATCATTAATCTCTATTGGTATCTGGCCAGATAATTTTGGTTTTATTTGGCCAGATTTCAAGAATTCTGTTTACTAGACCCAAGTGCAGAAAAATACACCCCACATGTTATTTCTGACTTAAGAAACCTTTTGCTCAAGTCAGTGCAAAAACCAGAAAATCTGCTGCCAGAATGTGCTGGCAAACTGAACTAACTAAAGACCTCTCTTAGCGAGGCTGACTGGAGTGGAGGGAGCTTGACGTTGGTGTCTCAAAGAACCTAGCAACCAAGAACTGGAACAATAAGGCATACTGTATATAGTCGGCTAGGTAGGCGAGGTAAATGATAAGGCTGATCAGTCAAAGCAGAATATTGGCCATCAGTCCCCACCAATGGGATTCCTGAATGTGAAGGGGACACCCAGAATTCAGCACCCTGGACAGCGGTCACAGCAAAAACACATTTAAAAAGTCGATCGCAACATATTTTGAAAGAAACAATGTCTGGGTTACTGTTACTGTTACTGTTGCTCTGTGGATCGTCCACAGTAATGTGGACTATCTTTCTTCAAAAAGGTGTCGCTGTTCAGTTTTTATTCAATATATTTTTTTTCAATAGTGTGAGCGACACAAACTAAACTCCATTCAACTCTATTTGATACGGGGTGGCAGCAGAATCTCAGACAGATAACTCAAAACCTGGTCAAATAAAACCCAAACTATATGGCTGGATATCACTAGGAGAAAGTATGTTTTTCTATATTTTTAAAAAATATATTTTTAAGCAACAGTTATTGACGGATCGATTATATACTAAACTTTAAATAATATACTAGCAGAGACATTCGTTTTGTATAAATGCTGTCCAGAATCTGTAAATTATTAAAGTGTAAAACATTTAGCATGTTGAATATGAAGTATTTAGGTATTTGACTACCCGTGAGTGTGTGAGAGTTCATGCATGTGACTCACAGTACTCTATGTAATGGCGATGGCATGTAGCTTGCAAAAGAACACGCCGCCTTTGTGGCCCATGATGCTGGCTTCCACGTCTCCGAGGGTGCAGATCTGCCATCTTTTTGTTTGTGTTTTCTTTTGTTTCGGCTGGAGTTGTTCCAGAAGCAAAACCCTCCGCTCTGGGTTTGTGTGTTCTCCGCCAATCTGGCCAAGGCCAGCGTCTGAGGACATCTCCAGAGATCTCTCTAGCTCCTTTTAGCAAGAGCCTCCTTATGGGGATCTCCTTGTGGTTCCAGGCTGTGAGATCAAGTGCCTTTTTCACAGTTAGAGTCAGATGCCTGCCTATTGTGGCGCTACCACAGAGTGAAATGTTGGAAAAATGGATAGAGAAGCCTTATATGTTTGCTACAAAGCTGCAGTACAAGAGCTGATCAGTGTAACAATGTGTCATGTATGTAGGTGAAGGCAATGTTTTGTTTATTCAGGCGAAAAGGGTGGTCATTTTTGGGTCCCATGAGGGGAGTAGTGGGTTATCTGACTGTTGAAATTGAATAGAAACATATTATAGAAACATTTCACACCCTTTAATATTGAGTGTGAAGGAAACTTCATGTCAATCAGATAAAAAAAAACTCCATTTATTACATAATTAAGTTATAAAGATGGTCAATTTTGACTGAAGCACAGCAGGAAGGTTAAATGGGACGGAGAAATGAGACTGCACGTAATGACTGCGCTATCATTGAATGATCATCGGAGCAGCTGCTGGGAAATGCAAGTGACAGTGTGACACATATCAGCTGAAGATGTATGAAAACCACCCGGTTATGTGGCAGTTTCATAACTGCCCATAAATGTGATACTAATAATATCTTCAATATCCGCCCATGTGCTAATGGTGGCAATGTTAAATCTTTTTCCCTCTCTCGCTCACACACACACATATACTGGACATACAAATCTCTCCCTCACCGTTCTCTTTCCATTTCACGTCTCGCTTTCACTCAAAATGTGCCAGATCATACACTGACACACACACACACACACACACAGCGGGAGGGAGAGAATACAGTATGCATAGTGATAGTGGCACGTGTGTGCCTGCATGCTGTTTGAATAGTGCATATGGAGCAGGGGCCAGGCGACAGCTCGGTCTTGCCTGGATCACTGCACCCTGGCTGGGCCATTGTTCCTCTGACCCCCCCCTTACACACACAAACACACACACTTCCTCCCCTTCAATGGCCTTTCCCTAACAAGCGTCCTGCTCTCTCCTCCTCCTCCTCATGTCTCTTTTCCTTATGTTCTGTAGCCATTCATCCATCCTATTGTTTCACTATTAAGGTGTTATCCTTAAGACTTCTGTGGTTTCCAATATTGCTCTTTTTTGTTAGTTTTAACATTGTCAGTTACCAGATATGATTAATCCAGGTGTACACAGCACTAGGACTGTCTTTCTATGATACATTACCAATAATAGTACCCTGAAACATCTCTGTGTTCAGAGCTGTGAGCAGGCAATCCTGACTGTATGGGTTGTAGAGCTGCTGCAGTAATGGGCCAATTACACGTCACATTAAATCGAAGAATGCTTGAGGTGATTGGCTGTGAGCAAAACCATACAAAGAGCCTTTTTTTTCTAGATCTGGCCACAAAATGGATTGATTGCAGGTTTTCTGTTACCCAACATATGACGTGTTTTTGCCGGTATCACATGTCCAGCAGATTAAATAATCAGTGGCCAAAATATCCATTGGGAAATATGCCAAATAATTAAATTAATTAATTAATAGCATTTTTAAATAGCCTTATATTGTAAGATACGTTGCCAAGACAAATTTAAATATGAACTTATATTGTACAAAAGGTTTACATGCCTACGCTGCGATTCTAATCTGATACACTTTCTCAAATTCAGCGAATGTCTCCTCAGGGTCCGCTAGCTGTCCGTTCTGTGTGTGCGCTCGAAAAAAAAGCTGGTCTTCATACGCAGCCAGCTGACTGTGTAATTGGGAAACTAAAAATAGACCAAGCCACTAGGTACCGAATGTCATTTATTTTTCTGTCCAAGCTTCTATTGAGGGTTTCAAATGTCTGTCGTCATATGACGTTTTTTGACCGCAATGAAAATGTTGTTTTTCAAAGGCTAAACGCCAACAGATATGGATGGTCGATATACCTTAAAGGTATAGAGTACCGATACCCAGCCCTACAAAGTTATGGTAAAGCATAGGTTGATGTATTATTTTAAGTTGGTTGTGGCTGTTTTCTTCTCTCATTGTGGCCGGGTGAGCCTGTTCCAATAATATCCACCAACAACAAGACTTAAGACTTCTCATCGCCACTTGTAGAAACTCTGCTGTCAGCTCTCTGGACATCACCCATCACCGGCCAAGGCTACCGCTTAGCAAGGGACAGAGGGCCATTGAGAAAAAAAAAAAAAAGAGATCAGGGGTAAAAGATTGTCTAAGTGCAAGTATCTACTTTCCACTTCTCCTCTCCTCGGCGTCATACATCGTGCCCTCCTACTTCGTATGCTCTGCCATGCTCCATTTGGAGTCACAGATGCCTCTGTCACTGGGGCGGCATTCATTTGGCGCGGCCCCGGGTGACTGTGTCAATATTTGCAGTGAGTGCCATTTTGTTTTGGGGCGCTCTATAAGCATGACTGGGCTCGGGCGAGGCTAAGGCTAAAGGAAAATCAACAGGAACAACAACAAAAAAAAACGGCCCCATTGACTCACTCTCTACAATTAATTAAGCCTTTTGGCAAGAAAAGTGAAAGGATGGGCCTCCCTGGGAATAGATAGGTTGGGGGTTGCAGGAGGATGAGGGAGGAAGAGAAAACAAAACAAATTAATTGCTTTGAATTGCAGGGATAATTCACATCTCTGATTAATATCGATCACAAGAGGGATAAGAAACTGCCACAATACAACCGTAGAGAACAGTTAATTCAATGAGGTTTTTTTGTGTTAATAACTCTCTTTGTGCGAAGATGAACGAGGAATTCTTGCCGGGCAATGACTGAGCAATCTGAGGTGGTTGCTTTGGCGTGCGTGGATCTGTGTTTTCATGCGCTCCTGTTTGGTGACTGACTGCAGTATTATTTGCCTTTTATGTAATGTTTTTCATAATGTGTGTCCCTTGGGGATAGAGAAAGAGCAAGAGCTGACAGATTGTATTGATTCAGAGCATCTAAAGCTGCTTTTTTTTTATATATAGCATAGTATAGGAGGGCCCGCGAGGTTCGCCCAAGCTAACTTGTTTTCATGATTGCTTTTTCTTTTGGTTGCTTCTCAGCAACTTACTGAACAAGTCTTGCCTTTTCATTTTCATCCTATCTCTATGCCTCTCTCTCCTTTTATTGCCGTTGTTTGTCTCTATATTCTTGCCATAACATTGCGATGCACTCGTTCTTCTCTATTTTTGCTCACTCCTATTATGTAATGAAAGATGTCCGCGCTCCCCACATCCGCAGACAGCTACCCTTTGCCGGCTAGTTCTACTGCTTAACTTCAGCGTTCAGAGGGCGCAGACTCATCTGCCTTAGCGCATTGGCCTCGTCATCAGCAGGGCGCCCTGCTGTGACACCCATCGGCCTCCATTACGACTCCTTATAGAGGAGGACGCTTCGCGTTTGCGGCCCAACAAGTGGAAGGCTGTGCTCTGCCGAAGCAGATGGAAGGAGCCTGGACTCCTTTTGTGGTGGGGCCTAATAGGATCTGATGTGTGCATGCGCGTGTGTGTGTGTGTCCAGTGTTGCAAGTGGTAAACACGATGTCTTGTGCATCCAAGTGCTTTTAGTGGGAAACAATGAAAAAATCACAAAAGTGGACCCTACTGCAGGGCTTTATTTTGGAAAAAAAAAAAAAGAAAAGGAAATTTACATTACAGCAGCAACATTCTGAGGATGTTGATGTGAATAAGGCATTGCATATTTCCATTTTGTTTAATTTACAAAGTAAGAGCAAGAGATTACCCTGAATAAGGTTGTTTTTTTTAACTCCCTAGGCTGTTACTGTACATACAATGTTCTTGGAATGTGCTCTGCTTGTCTGTTTGAATAAAGGTTAAGATAAAAAAAAAATGAAATCTGCCAGGCATTCAGGGTCAAAGGCTGGCCCACACTACAAGATGACCTGTTATGCTAAATTTAACAGTTTTGTTCCTATAGAGTATGGTTAGCAATGATTTGGCAGATTCCATTCATGAACAACAAGAGTCCTGATTCTCAAAAAATCTGAAATATTACGAAATCTCTCATGATGAAACGTGACTTTAGCATAAACAAACATAGCGGACGAAATGCAGGAAGAATTAGAGATGTTAGTTTTTGCACTACTTTGTACTGAAAATTCACAAATGATGGATGGATGGATGAAGTCAAGGAGACATATTAAATAAACACTTGTGTTGCTGCCACAAATTAACAAGTTGGTCCTCCTGAGGTCCATCTTACTACTACTTTATGTTTCGCATTTTGCATTAGCCGCAGCCACCATGACGGCGGTTGTCGTCCTTCCGCTTCAGTCAGCTTGGTTCTCAATTGGTTATCGTTTTCTCCCACATGGCTGCATCATCGGCTGTCCTCAGAGTTCCCCACACTCAACAGGATATCCAATCATAAATACTGAACATGTTTGGTACGGCTAGGATGGACTTCCGAGCAGATCGGGGATGTAAAAAAAACACTCTTAAGATACCTCACACCACAGGAACATCTGGAAAGATAATCTTTACAACCATCAAAAAATGTTGGCTTTGCCGACCATTGTCGAGGTGGGGGTGGGGGGGGGGAGGAATCAGGCTCAAAATCAGCTTGTTTCTCGTGTAGTGTGTACCCGGTATAATATGCTGTGATTTTTATGTGCTGACAGTTTTCATGCTTCATTAGTTCAGTGCGAGTCTGTGTGCTATATGTCGGAACATTGATGCATGTTGTGATTACCCATGCCTGAGCTGTGTGTGGGTGTGGGGTGTAGGTGTGGAGAACCTCCACAGGTCCAGTGGCTTGTCAAAGCTGCAGCTTGTGTATTTTCGATGAAATAAAGTGGACAGGTGGACTTCCAGCCCAGAGACATGCTGGGTAAAATCCCAGTGTTGGCAGGTGTGTACATTTGACAGCGCAGAGTTGCCATGGAGACAATTAACCGAATCCCTGTAGTGCATACTGTAATCATGTTTTCTGCGCATGTTAAAGAATTTGAAATTAATGGAGATTGATTGCGTCTCTGTGTGAGTCCATGTGTTTGTTTGCACTCTGGGGCCAGTATACATCCTTCAATGTCTGATTCACGATTTATTTTGAACTTGAGTGTTACAGAGAGAGAAAGAGAGAAAAAAGAGATAAAGTGAACAAGTGAGAGAGACGTACAGAGGTTCTACTGTAATAGCTTTGGACTGCACTGAGAAAGTTGCATGCAAATGTGGCTCTCCACAGTGGATAGAAGTCTGCATATATTAATGTAACGACTCTTGATACTGTTAAACGGACTCATTTACAGAGTGAAGGAGACTTGAGGTAAGAGGTCAAGTAAAGAAAAACAATGCAGCTGCAAGTGGCAGCGTCCTGTTGAAAGACTATACTCTACCAATTTACCATCACACTCCTACAACGCTGTTGGACTCAAGATAGACAGTTAAATAACCATCAAATTCGATGCAGCAGAACCAGCGATATCGTCTTGTTTTATTCCAAACATTCCTCTTCTTTGTCAAAGCCAGACACCTACATTACACTAAATGCAACGCGACAGCTGCCAGTTCGTTTAGAGATTCAGGTGTGTTATGGGAGGAGGAAACTCAACCCTTTTAAACTCCACACCCCCAGATTAGTTTAATTTTCAAACTTGTAGTCTTCAGCCCCAACAGACAATGACTCAAGTGACATCTTGAGCTACAAAAGACTATGCTATGCCCAATATAAAATTAAGTTTTCCTCATTGTTTTGTATAGGAGATTAATAGTTACCAAGTATCTTTATTCCAAAAACATATTTGGTTACTTTGAGATAAAGTACACCGTTCGTAGCTATACCTGCGAAAAGCAATGCACTGTAATTCATGTATATGCAACAAAATAAATTTGTATGCAATCCATGTATTTATATACGTTGATTTTACTTCAAATTAACATAACTTAAATAATAATTGATTATTATGTCTCCTACGTCCAAAAAAATAATTGGACGTTATTCGAAAGGTGTTACCATCTACTGGACTATAGCTATCACATTTGAGTGTTAGACAAAAACCCTGCATTCTTTTTTCCCAAATTACACCCAAGGCTGCACTGACTCTGAGGCTATGTACAAATCCATCTCCATTGCCATGATTTGTAGACTCTTAACTGTTACAGCCCAACGTATTTGAGTGGTAGAGCTAGTCGAAATGGTACACAGCTTGGGAGAACTGCTTCACAGTAGACGTGGGGAGCAAAATAATGCACAAAGTATAACTTCCATCTCCTCCACCAGAACTTCAATTTTCAACTCGTTTTGGGGCCTGGACCTTGCAGGGGATGTAAGTGTTGCAGAGTGGTGTCTAGTGGAGCGATGTGATTTTATGTGGAGTAGCTTTTTTGAAAGAAACTCTTGCTCCGTCTAAGTGCATGTGATTTCTCTTGTGCATTCGTGTCTCTTGGCCACGAACATCAAGTGTGTCACTACATGGCGGTACAGATGTTTGGTTTGCTTTCACACCACAACGTGATTGTGTTTGTAGAGTGTGTCTTTGAGTTTGTGACAGCTCAGATGGACCGACTTCAGAAGTTACAAAGAGCTCCAGTTGTTTCTCTTATTTCCCTTCGGACCATCATCTTTTGTTGCTGTCTCCGTATATTCATCAAGTGGAGTCGCACACTTCCTTTACAGCTAGGGTAACTGCGAAAATGTGCTCGAGTTAAAACCCATTTTCACCCTGAGTCGTCACATCATTGTCTCATTTTTTGCCACAGGCAGCAAATCTGGACCGGTGTGCTTCTGTTAGCATCTTTGCATACTCTGTATGCTTTTACAACCACATTAAAACTCCGCTTTGTGCTGTATAATACAACCGAGGGGCAGCATTCATCACATTTGCTATGGAGCATGGACTGGAGCAGGCTTTCTCCCAGCATGAGCGGAGAGCAGCAGATATAAAAACCAACAGCAACTGGGAAGGGGAGTGAATACAGAATGTTTTGTGCAGGGAGGAATTGCTGCTATTCCTCTCTGCTCACAAACCGTGGGATTATGTGTGCCGAATTTTATGGAGAATTTATTTGTTCAGGTGTTATGGCGTCCTTATCTGTAAAAAAAAAAAATTGATTTGCTTTGATGTCCCTTTAATAACAATATCAGGCCTTACTAATAATAGGCCCAGTGTCCAAAACCATTGGGTATTATTTTGAAGCACTCCTGAAGATGTTTCATGGAAATGGTCGTGGAAGTAAAACTTTAATTAAAGCTCCTCCATGTGGCCAAAACACCATTATTCATAAGGTCCTTCATGGTCCCAGTGTTAATAATTTACCATCTCAAGGGAAAACTGAGCATATGTACGGACATGGAAAACAATAAGGTTGGAAAAATTAACCTCTGCAGAGCAAATGAGGTTAAGCCTCGCAGCTTTAAAAGTCTAAAAATGAGTTACGGCGGTTAATAACGTGACTCTGATTTGAGTACCACAGAGAAATACAGGTCTTTAGGAGCCGGAACTGTGGTCCCCTCACAGATGCTTTGTGTAATTTACTTACCATCGCGACCAGAGCGAGGCTGTTCCATCATGCGGCCCTCCCGCCACCATCACGGCAATTAGACGGGTAGATGAAATGACAGCGTTCCAGAGGTCGGCGATGTAATTAAAATGGAGGGAGAGGCCACCGGGCCCCTATGAAGTAATACCCCCTCATGCCCACACACTGTGTGAAGGCATTGCCACAATGGCCCAAGTGTGTGCTCTTCATCCATATCTGCACTGTCTACATGCTGCGTGCGCATCGTAGTGGAAAACCCTGAATTTGAACTGACAAAGGTCAGCATAATACACTCAACAACATTATTATATTAGAGAAAGCTTTTACTTTTAATATCTGCAACTAATCATAATCTGCATTATGAACAGCTGCCCCAGAAGGCACACTAATAGATCAAAACAAACACGCACATGCACGGTAGGTTTGATGGACAGGCGGGATTTGACACGGAAACAGTACGACGGAAGGTTAAAGGAGTAGTTTTCCTTGTTGGCTTTCACTCTGAAAGGGAGAAGTAAATATCAATATCATGACTGTGCGTTGATGTAGAGCTTGATTCTGCGTTTTTTCACATTAAACTCTGTGAAATTACAGTTTAGTACACTTGGTGATTGTTGAAAAGAGTAACGACAACGGTTTAGGGGACATTTACTTTGTTTCTGTCCAGTTTGAATGAAGTATTTTATGCTGCCCCGCTATGTACAGCTGATCTCAACATAAACAAAATGACACGTGGATGATGGCGCAAGCTGCACGGAGAGGGGGCGGAGCAATCGTACTCGGGCAGCTTGGCGGAGGTCTGCGCTCTCCGAGTGCCATTCTAGTTTACACCATGCATTTTGTTTGTTTAACGCATACATCAACAGAAATGTAAAAATGGCAGTTAGTGATTTTAGAGGTAATGCATGTTGAAACTTCTCCACAAACATTTCATTTGTACCAACTTTGGATTCAGACGGATATGTGGAAATAGATAAATGATATGGTTAGCACAATAATTTTTCTAAATTACAGTCATTTTAGCAGTCAACCTTTTCCTTATACCTACATTATAAGAAGGCTCATTTTTTTTGTTTAACATACTTTACTGGATATGTGAAAGTACAGTATAGTGTCAAAATGTGTAGATGTAGCACACATTTGAAAATGCAGGTAGCACAACTCATCAGAATGATTATAATGTAGGTATAGTATGAATCATTTTCATAAGATCTCGATGCAATGTTGTGGAGGCATGACTTCTGTGACCATGTTGTGAATCGTGTTGTTTCCTTGCAAACCGCTCTAACAGATAAACTAAGCCATAGCAACATCCCCAGTTATGGGTCATGTGGTTTATAGAAGGCGAGAGCATCGAATATGATAGTTGGAGCTCTGATTTGTTTCATCATATCTGGTCTGTGCTGAGACCACTCCCATGGGTGTGCTCCGCTGACATGGAGGGTTTTTTAGTTTGCAGTAAATAGAGGCTGTGAAAGACCAAATTGAAATTGTTTGTTGGCCAAGTGTAAAGCTTGTGACGTAGTGCTTGGTCAAATGTTGCTAGCGTTCGCTGGAAACTAACACGTTTGGCCATACAGTGTGATTTGAGTTGTTAATCAGTCGGCGTTCCTCTGCTCAAATTGTAATGAGATGCCTCGGGGTCTTGCAGAAACCTCATATGTCCAGATTTAGCTATTCTGGGAATCAGAAAAGCGCAGGGTAATTGTCCCGGCTCTGATCTTTTTAATGCATTATCTGCAGTGAAGCCCCAACGTGGGATCATAAAGTATCTTTAGAGGTAAAAGGTTTCCATGTGTCCGTGGACGATTGAAATACTCTTTTATCCGTTTAAGAACCCCACCCTGAAACATGGCTCATGGTAATGGCTCTCTTATCAAATAACTTTAATTTAATCAGCAGTACATTCATTCTTTTTTTTTCTTTTCATTTCATATCAAAACTGTGCTCGATCTTTTTTTTTTGTCTTTCATTGTAGGTTGTACTTTGAGGTTTTTTTTCTCTGTTGCTTTTGTTTGTGATCCTCGGTGGCTATCCGCTGCGCACACGTACGTTTTTCACCATCTCTAGAGTGCGTATCACAGCAGCAGTCGTTGCCACACGTCGCATTCGACAAACGCATCTTCTCACTGATGTTGTGTTTATTCAAAAAGAGAAAGCTTTACATGCCGAACAGATAACATCTCCTCAGTGGGATCCTGACTCTGCAAGGAACATCGTTCCCGGCGTCTTTTCTATTATTTCTCTGTTGAATTAGAACTTTTCTCCTGAGCCTGGCGCTGTGTGCATAGTCACACACACGCCGTGCTTCCCACTCATACTACATACCCACAGCATGACACATTGTGGCACACAAAATCTTGTCCTATTACAATTACAGCTCAGCAGATGCCCTTATCCAAGAATACTTCCTGAGTTGTGCTTCTCTCCAGAAGGGCTCCCCGTTCCCATGTAATTTTTCTTGCTGGTTGCAGAAGCACTTAGTGTAACCCTCTGATCTTCGACAATGAAGTGAATAGGTTGGCTGTCTGTGGTCTTAAAAGGACACGGTATAAAATGTACAAAGTAAACAGGATGGATCTATCTACTTCAAGTGCTTGGTATTCTTATCCATCCATCCGTCCATCCATCCATTCTTATATTGAATGTATTATCCACTTTAAACTTTTAACCTCACTTGTGCAGACTGATTTTTCCAGCATAATCTCAAACATAATCTCCTCTTAGATGCATGTGGAGCTTTTTTGCAGCCGGTCACTACGTATGAACATTAAAATCAGTCATTAGTGCCATATGACTTTCTCTATATGTGCTCTAGTGAAGCAGAAAATCCCCCGTGATGCTGTGATAGGTTTTATTGCTCGCAGCCTGACAGCGTTTTAATTCCCCTCGCGGTCCCAGTATCATAGCAGCACCAATCTCCTCTCACCACACCATCAGCACCTTTCTCCCGGACCCAATTTAGCCGGCAATCCTAAATCTAGCACGCCGGAGACCTCAAGAGATTCAGAAACAGTGCTCTTGGTGGAACAGCACCCCGGCACCTTCGAGGAAACAGACCGCCTCGGAATGTAATTAGACGCTGCCAATCTCTCGCCATCGCTTGGGAACCGGAGGGTCTCTTAATGGAGATGGTTCCCCGCATGCACGTATCTTTCGCAAGTAGAGCAGAACTCACTCCTCAAAAACCGGCGTGTTAGACATCAAAGTCTCTTGTTAAAATGCCCGTTTGTTATGAATGTCCCCCGTTGGATCTGATCTCATTTACTAAATGATGCTTTGTTAAACTTGCACGTCTTGTAAAACAAACTCATAACATTCACAACGCAGCCAGGCTTTCTATAATTAGGAAAGCAGGGTTATTTGCTTGCTCACAAAAGTGTCCGTCTGTTGGGGATATTGAAGACGGAGGGTCATTAAATAGCTCAACTTCCTGAAATGCTTATTTTACAACGAAATTAAAATCACACCGTCCTATATATATTCTCTAAAGTGATATCATCATCAAGTATCTCGGCTCCAGCTGAGTCATGTTGTACTTTCTCGAAAGGGGTCGGAATGATTACGGTAAGTTATAGTAGCTGATGGTGTGTTAAACCGTGATATAAATGTGGTTTAAATCCTATACAGTTTAAGCTATGATGGGAATGTAGCTTATGGGACTTCTGCTTCTACTAAATCTATTTCCAATGTCATCCCAATGCGTTGCGCTGCCATTAAGGCTTTTTTCAAGGTATTTATGATATGGCAAATGTACGAAACATGAATCGCCATAAAGGACCTGCTAATCTGTTAAAGCACTAAACCTATAGGATGTTCTCATGCTGTAAAGACAAGGGCGACGTCGCATGAAGTAGTGTGGACATATAGGAACCCGCTGAGGACCGACACCACTGCACTGTGCTCAATATGCGGTCTTCGTTCACCCCTAAGGCAAGGTTAAATGGCTGTAAATACCTATCGAGCGAATGAAAGTGCAGGTCTGATCACATGAATCATCGTGTAAGTGCACGTGTGTGTTTTAGTGTGTGGTTCTTTGCCTACTTGAGCGTGCGTGGAAGCGATTGGCGGTGCAGTGACGGGTCTCTGTCCGCCTCTTCCATGTCCGTATCCCGTATACCCACACTGCTTCACACAGTTGCAGGATTAAATTTGTGTCAGTGCACGTGTGGGTGTACTGTACATGTACGTGCTAAGGGCCGTCTGGAGTGAGAGCCACTGTCAGAGATGGACAGCAGAAGGTGACGGCAGGAACAAGAGGCTACTGGCATTATTAACCCCTCACTGGGTTGAGCAGAGCAGGCAATTACAACCAGTCATATGGCTGTCACATTGCCAGAGGGAGGCAGCTCTAACACAGCACACACACAGACATGCACACACACACACACGAGGAGTATAAGATCCTTTACTTTAATTACTTTAATTAAAGGATAATAATAGTTTGGTGCCGTTATTCCTAGTCGTAATAATAAGATTGTATTCACCGAGCTAATTGCCAATATCTAAGAAGTCAGCGACATCGCCAAACAGAAGTCTGACATTATTCGGAGGAGAAAACTAAGGCTCACAATAATACTAAATAATTTCAACTTCTTTCTGTCTCACTGTTACCTTGTTCACAACCTGTCCAGCCGAATAGACTGCTATCAGGCAATTAAAAAGGTGTTATCGGTCGCTATAAGCCTCATAGATGTGGGTCAAAAGGGGCCTACTACACCCAATATTAGGTTTTATCATCTATTGACATGGAATATCACCGAAAGAAGGTATAAAAGAAGATAACAGCGACCTCTAGCGACCGTAGTTTTTATAACAGGAGCAGAAGCGTAAGTCAGGCGCTGTAGTATAAACAGCATGAAACTCCATAATGGGTGGAAATTGGGATTGATGGAAGAGACACAAAACACCGGGATTTCACCCAGGAGTTTGGGGTCCGAATCTCGTGTTAAACCAATAACGTGTAGTTGTTGATGTTCACAAGCGTTAAGTTTTCACTCTTGAAAAGAAGTTATGTTAAGCCAAAACACAATGTTTTTCCCTAAACTTAACTAAGTGGTTTTGTTGCCTAAACCTAAAGAAGTTGTAGTTGTGTTGCCTAAACTTAAAGAAGCCTTTGTTTGTGTTCAAAGTGTAACATTTCATTTGACAACGTGTTAGAACACAGATAGCATTTGTTTTGATTGGTCAAAAGTCTTGAAATTTGGTTTGGACATACATTGGGCTAGAATCTAACGGTACAACGCTGACATTTTTTGATCACATGTAAAATCACACTTTTATTAGTTATCAAAATCAGGATTTTTTTTTTTGAAATTAGGAAAAAACGCAAACATTTATTAAATATTTTCCATATGAAATATTTTTCACACTGCATATATGTGCATATATGTGATATTCAACTTGTTATGAGTTCATAGATACCAAAGACTTGATTGTGCTCCTTCTAGTTTCTGAGATACAGACATTTTCTTATCATACTATATCTAGTCTTTGGGCACATGGGATTACGGTTTGTTCCTAAAATATAATGGAGTCCATTGCAAAACGTAGTCCCATGTGCCCAAACACTAGATATAGTATGATAAGAAAAACTCACTTTTCAGCCAAATGGTTTGACCAATTTTGAAAATGTAGGCAAGCCCAGAGAACACTTCCACCACAATTTCAGTTGCAGGTACAAATGGATTAATACTAATACTAATGCATTACAGTGTAAGCAAAATTTTAAAGTTGGAGCTAATTTTAACTACTTTATATACTGTTGGCATATTCAATTTACAGTCTTAATTTAGCTTTTTAATGTAAAATCTTACTTAGCTGACAACTAAATAAAGTGGTAAAAGTACTCTATTCTTGTCTGAAGTAGTCATGTGGAAGTATTAAGTAGCAGAACATTGCTTGCAGTGAATGTCCTCCACTGCGTATTCGCACTTGTTTCTAAAAGGTTTTCCCTTGCAACATCTTTTCTCCGTTTGCAGCCACAGATGCTGCTTCCCCCGCTTCATTCCTTGTTCTTTGTCTTATAAACACTCCAACCACACCATCTCTCTCCTTTCTCATGTTCTATTTCAGGGTGTTAGGCTGCTGAGCACGACCAAACCTGCTCACAGCGGTACAGTATATCTGATCAAATCGATACCTATTTCTGTCTCACACACTTTTTCTTTACTCGCCCCTCGTTCCTGACTGCGGTTAGCCATGATGGGATGATTGGAAGGTGATGCATCCACCGGGGTCTGTCTTGTCTGTGTGAGATAGATAGATTAGCGGGGGGTGTGTGGAGGAGGGGGTGGGTGGGTAAGATCAGTGAGAGGGCTTTGCCATGCTGCACCGCAATAAGGTGTTAGCAGATCCATCAGTGTAGCACGCTTAGTGGAAGCCAACCCGAGCTTACTGGACTCGCTGGTGATGCGATGTAACTCCTCCATCTCGCCTTCCCTCCACGTCTCCCCGTTAACACCTCATGGGGCCAATAAAGGAACAGATTGAGATGGTTTGTAACACCCACAAACAATCCGCTGCATATCAGACATTTTTCCAATGTTTGCCTCCACCAGTTTTGTCTGTCAGATGCCCATATTTCTCACAAGCAAGTCTATCTGTTCTTTCCTATCTGTGTTTGGTTTCCATTATTCCCTTCGCCACACTTGAAGCTGTAGTGTGCGGAATTTATTTGCATCTCCCATGAGAGCTTAATCTTTTTCTTTTCTGTTCATTGAGTCTTTCCTCACTCCCCTCCAATGATTATATCTTCCTCTCTCGGTGTGGAGGAAGGTTTATTATTATTGTCTGGGTGCAGAGTACGAGGTATACCGAATTATTCCGTTAGTTTTTTGTGACCAGAGGAGGTCAGTCTGCTGCAGCTTTGTTCAGATGTCTTTGTTTTTCCCTCCTTCTATATACCGTCTCGCGGCCTGCTTTCTTCGGCTGTGTTTTGATGCCTTTGTGCTCGCTCGGGTCCTGTTAGTTTAGGGAAAATGTGAGGAGCCACAGTATTTCATTAGTACAGCGGGTCCCATCACAGCAAGACTGTGCAAACACACATACACAACTCAGCCATTTATTCATGACTAAGCCAGCAGGCCAGCACGGTGTGAGCACACGTGGGGATGTGTGCAGCCTTTGTTTTCGCTTTTATCAACATCTAAAGCCTCTCCTCGTACTCTGTCTTCACACACACACACACCTCTGTGTATAGCTGTCCATTCCTATCACTCTTCCTCATGTCACTAGATCTCATGCTACGCTGTACACACACATAAAGGCTGTGTTTCCTCTCTTGGAAGCTTTCTTGCATTAAAGGTTTGTTTTCCATCATCCTTACTGGCATATAAAATAGTTTTCATGTTGTGTATTTTCACTTTGCAGTCCTACGAGCTGGCTGTCTTTGAAAATCCTGTTTTTTTTGTGTGTGGTTTTGAAAGTTTCTTGTGAGCCTGCAAGGACTTTTTTGTATTTCTCTCTGTCTATCACTGTCTTCAGAATTCTTCACTTCCATGTGAAGGCTGAGGACGCAACATTTCAATTGGATAACAATAAGGTATCTACACACACATTATTTAGATCAGTGTTTCCCTTCTAGGGGAACTGGTACTTCTGCAGTTGACAATAGGTACATAGAAAGCTCAACTCATTAACTTAACTAAAAAAATATCAAGATTTGATTAAAAAATCCATCTACATGTTTGTGTTGTGGAGGAAAATAAACAGCCAAGTAGGATTAAAAATTGTGTGTGATGTTGGTATTATATATTTTCAATAACCAGTAAGTTGCCTGAATCGGTTGTTACAAATGAACAGCAGTTCATTTTCTTGCAATTGAGAGTACGTGAAAATTAGTTAGCAAGCGAGCAGAGAAGTTAAAATAGTTAACTAAAATTAATGAATAAGCAGCTGAAATAGTTAACTAGCTAAAAGTAACAAATAATAAGTTGAAATGGTAAGGCTAAAAGTAACTGAATAAGAGTAGCATTAGCAGTTGAAATACTTAACTAGCTAAAACTAATGGATTAAAAGTTGTAATAGTTATCATAAGAAGTTGAAATAGTTAACTAGCTAAAGGTAATGGGTAAGCAGTTGAAATATTTAACTATAAGTAATCATAGACTGTATGTAAAGATGGATGACGCGTGTCCACTTCCTCCCACTGTACAGAAGAGAAGCCAAAATACCCCTGATAGGGGAGCTGCCATCTTGAGATTTTGACGTAATTTTGGAGCCAGTGTCTGTGCAGTAGTGATCTGGTGGTGGAGCCGTGGTATCAAGGTGACCTGAAACCAAGCTTGTCAGCGAGAGACTCACAGCTGCCAATCATTCATACTCTTTTATCGCATCAAATGACTAATTATAACCAAACTTATCAGAAAAATGTACACTTGAACATATGTATACATCAGCGTGATAAGAACTACCTATAATGACAGAAACCATGTTTATGAATAATTTATTTGACGTATACTTTGACTTTTTAGTTTGGACAATGTCCCATCCGCTAACATGGAGGGGGCGGGATTTATGACTTATACTGCAGCCGGCCACCAGGGGGCGATCGAGATGTTTTGGCTTCACTTTTGGGGAGCTGTCATGTCGTCCATCTTTATATACAGTCTCTGTAAGTAATGGATAAGCAGTTGAAATAAACTGGGGAAAAAAAGTTTGGAAACTTGTGTTTGGTCGATTATTTCTCTGTTACAAAATTTTCCAAAATGCTCTGCCAGTGGTAAACGGTGTATTCTCATAAGGCTACCAGGAAGCCTGCAATGACTGCCCTTCACGTCCAGGTTCTGTCTGCGAAAGTTGGATTGCAGGGTCAAAGTATGGATCCACTTCTGCCAATCCAAGTGCAAATCAACCTATACAATGACAATTCATTGATATGAAAAAAAAACACTTTTTATACAGTGTAGTTAATAGTGTTGAATAATATCCAATTTATAATCCATTCATAAGAACATATTTTGAACGTACATAACAGGTGGGTTTGATCAAAAGGGTACTTGAGCTCATTTGATAGGGTTGTGGGGTTAACCAGACAGAAGAGGTTGTGGATCACTGAATTAGAAGATAACCATTTAACTGATGACATTGTCTAGATAACCGTACTAATGTCTGTCACTTCCTCTCCCCTTCTCCTCCTCGTCCAGCTCTGTCACGAAACCTCGCCCTCATCCCCTTGTGTTTCCCTAACTTTACATTTTTTATTTTGCCTAGTGACTCAGTGCTGCCTTTGTGGATTCAATCATCACGTATTTATGAGAAGCCCTTAACTGCACTCCTATTCTGGAGGCGTGGTGCTGAAAGAGATTTTTTTTTTTTTTTCTATCCCACTCATCCATTCTACGGTCTTTATCTTTGTTGGCACTCATCCTCCCTGTCTCATTTCCCTCAGACTTATATCCATCTGAGGGTCCTCTAAGGGAACTAATGACACGACTGAAGTATGAACCCAATCAAGGCCGAGCTCTGATAGGCTGACAAACACATCCCCTCCGCTTGATCGGAGCTTTTGATTGACACCCTCTCATAAGCCGAGTTCAAAACGAGCCCCACATTAAACGTATTTGTAGCCCGTCATTCACGGGAACAGATTGTTGCTCTCATTCCCAGTACATAATGATTCATAAATGTCAGTTATGGTTATGATCAAAAATTGTTGTGTGATGGATCCTCTTTTTTGTCCGTTGTCAGTAAATGACACCCTTTTTTCGGGTTCCACTTGGCATGCTTGGGCGCCGGAGATCCGATTCGTCAGGGTAATGGCCCCCTGAAAGCAGAAAATGTCAATTTAATGAGATACATAGCTTATATACATATGGCCACTAACTCTTAAAGAGCCGTGTCTGTCAAGAACCATATAGCAATAACACTTCGGCAATAAAGACAACCATGTGTGAACGATATGTAATTGGTAGCTGCTGGTGTCGATGTGGCGTCGATGAGCCCTGCTTACGTAGGAGGAATGTGCTCTCCGCATTAGTGGCTGTTATCCTAAGCCTATCAGTAGGAATTAGTTCCGACATCGTAATCATTAAAAACAAAACTGTAAACCTTTTCGACTTAAACAGTGTTCAATGAGAACATAATCCTTTTTATTAAAGGCTGAACTGTAAAAAACACAGGCTCCAGCTAATCAAGGCATGCAGCAGTTAACCGTTTTCTAACCATTTTGTAGCTGTGTGTATTCGTGTGCACTAAAGAACACAAATGTTTCCGTATCTGGGTTTTAAGCACGTGTTTGTGTGCTTCAAGGAGAAGGAGACCCTCTGCGATGTCGGCGAATAGTGGGATTAATCTGCCTAATGAAAGGAACTGGTCTTAAAATCTCTTCCTGAGCTCATTTAAAAAGCACTAACCGAGCACTTGCCCTGTAAATAGAGGACACAGGCGAGGAGGGAATGGTTTTCAAGAAGTTTCCGTCTCGGTTTCCCTCTTTTTATTCACCTTATGACTCTAAGTTTTCAAACCGTATCTTTTTCTCTGTTTGGTTCGAGTGTGTATTTCCATCATCCCCTAGTTTCCAATCAATTTCTCATTATTTCTGTATGATTTTTTTATTGTAGTTTCTCCATCATACCATCATATCATTTTACTTTTTTCCCAATATATATATGCACCATCGTTTTTACCGTAGCCCTCTTTGCTATATGAAAGTCACAATCTAATTTTTTATTTTACTATTCATTCCTGCCAGTAAAATCTGAGTTCAGCCCGGGCCAGCGAGTAATGAATTATGGTTGTAATATCTTCCACTGGCTGACAGCCAAATCTCATCTCTATACACTCTTTAAAGGTGTGTGTGTGTGTTTATCTGTGTGCGGATGGCTGTGTGTGCGTGCGCTGTTTAAGTGAAATGATATCTCATCACCATCCCTGTCTGCTTCCCGACAGGATGTTCCATCATACGCATGCACATTTCAATAAAAAATGCACCGTCATGTCCCCGTCATTTGCACAGCCATGTTTATAACCCTTCCCAAATTGCAACTATCTCAGAAGGTTAGGGCGACCATCTTTAAGCCATCCCGTATATTTAAAGTCAAAGTGATGGATGACAATGTGATGACTGTGGTTCTCACGCCTGACTAGCTTCATCCTGTAATCATGGGGAGTAAAAAATTGCTTTAGATCACAATCTAGGTCCAAAATTCATAATCGCAACCAATCTTCGTGTCCACTTTGTGACGAGGCCCCCGACTCTTTTAGCTGACTTTAATTCTTTATAACCACCATAAGCCCAGACACTCGGCAAAGCAAATCATCTTGGCAACCAGGCGAGCTCTTATACGGGGTGAAATATGCGCTGCGCTGCTGCTCTTTTTGGCAGATGTCTAAAATAACTAAGCCTAATTGGAGGGAAAAGGCCAATCCCACAGTGGGTACTTAAGTCATCCGGCTCTAGACCTGAAGACATGCAGAGTGTTTTGGCCAGAGAGAAGCTATAATGGGCTCTGCTTTCATCTGTCACACCCTGCATCGTTTTCATTTACTAACGCAAACAGGAGGTGTGAGATGCGGTATGCGTTTATGCATGTTTACATGTGGGAATGCATGCATGAAAGCATCTGTATGTGTGTATGCACATGTTTGTGTAGGAAACGCAACCAACTGGATCTTTCTTGTGCGAGCTAATATGCGAACAAGACAGATTCATTATGTTTTCCTCATAGATATTCTACGCAGGGCTTTAAACATGAATAAACACTGACAACAGTGTCATTTAGCCTGTCAATTATGTGCCAGACACGTGTCTCTGCTGGGTTAATGATTGTGACTGAGTGTCATTCATGTGTACATACAACACACAGACACGGCCCACGGGGTTTTTGTTCCTGTGATTTGTGCTTTGTTTAGTGGAAATTATACCTTTCGCTTTGATATTGTCACCACATGACTTGTGTCCGTGTGTGTGCAATAATCACTGCCTGACTCCCATGTGTCTTTTTTTTTTTGCGCTTGCATGGGGGTGCTGCTCAACAATTAAAGCAACAGTAGGCAGAATGTTTTTGGCATCATTGGTCAAAAATCTCATAATAACCTTTCAGCATATTGTAATTCAAGTGTTCTGAGCGATACTTCTGCGCTACCTCATAGCTCTGTTTTCAGGCTTTAAAAAATCCAATCACAGGTCATTTCAGAGAGAGCATTCCTATTGGCTGTTCATTCAACGGAGGCAGCTGTCAATCACTCGCAAACTCCCATCAAATGGTTTAACTAGGGATCGCTGATCAAATATGAATCAATATTCTGTTACTGTAATGCCTATTTCTCGCCTCAAATGTTTTCAGAAACATCTTGTAGTGTACTGTTTAGCTGTAACATGAGAAAGTTTGCTCCGGCTGGTGGGCGGTGCTTGGTATTTCCTCAACTGATCTCAACATGGTTGCCGGGTCACAAACTTTCTCATTTTACAGCTAAACAGTACACTACAAGATGTTTCTGACAACATTTTATGCGAGAAATAGGCATTACAGTAACAGAATATGGATTCATATTCGTTCAGCGTTGCCTAATTTGACGGTTTGATTGGAGTTTGTGAGTGATTGACAGCTGCTCAGAGCTCCAGCTCGGTTCTGATTGGTTGTTTTCTTCCGGTCTGTGAAATCTTGCAGATGCCATTAGTAGCACTGGAGGACACAGAGGCACATTATTTTTTTCATGCACTTCTGTCAGGACATAGTGACCGTTTTATAAAAATAACTTTTTTAAATCATATTTGCTCCATTTCTACCCACTGCTGATTTAAAGAGCACCAATTTCTCCTCTCTGAGTTGAGAGTCTGGCACTAAAACCAAGGGCATGCGCAGCAGTCATTGTACTGCAACAATGATAAGGCGAAGCAGAGTGTGGGAAGAACACAGCGTCTGATTTGGCTGTAGTGCTGCCTTCTGTCTGATCTTCAGCTAAAAGGCCCTAACTCCTACAACAGGCTTATAACCCCTTGCTAATCCCCCCTTCTGACTCATTTCACTGCAGTTTGAAGCTCTCTCTTTAAATCTCTTGTTCGCTCGCTGCCATGCATTTGCACACACACACACACGCATGCTAGACTCTCTGAATAACAAAACCCTTCAGTTGAAATGGAAATGTCTCGCTGGACCGGTAAATTGCACTGTGAGAAATATCTTTAGCCAAATGTCCATTTTGTGATTTTGTGTTTAATTATAAGTGCGTGGATGCTAGCCACCCGTGACCTCCATTACTGATAGTTTTTTTTTTTTTTTTTTCTTTCAGCTTGTGTTTAATGTTTTCTTGTTTCTGAGCCTAATGCTTTTCATGAAGAGAGGAAGAAAGACGCCCTCAATGGATATTCACAATAGACATGAGGCACACAGACAAAGACCGTGTATTGCTACGAAGTGAAAGTCAGTTGTTCCTTCCATTGCAACATCAGCGCCCAGCAGCAGAGCTACACTTCCGCAATTTTGTACTGAAAACGACTACCGGACGCCAGTAAAACGTCCGCCTCCAAAGTGCCGTACAAAAGTAAGACAAAATTATTTCTAGTCTATTGTCATAATTTTAATGTCTCTACCAAAATGTCCTGTGTTAAACAATGAAAATATTATAAATATGCATACTATTACAACTATTTAATTACTAACTTATTTATTTATTAAACTTTTTTGCCTGGCGGCTTCCCAGAGGAGCATAAAGTGAGCGATGGACATAGATGGAAGTTAGAAAAATCCAGCACACAGATTTTTTAAGAGTAATCTCAAACTTTGTTCATGTCAAGGTCCTCAAATAGATGTACAAGACCACAGACCATGAATGTATAAGAGGTTGTGCCCTGTGCTTTTGCCCTGCATGTTAGTAAATAGCTTACAAATACATTACATTCTGTTTATGTCATGCTACTAGCACTACTAACTACTGGCCGATAGCCGGTTGTTTGGGAACAGAGACGTCCATACATCCACCACGGTACAAGCTTACAGATGAACAACTTTTAGGACATAACTATTTAAATGAGGGCTTTTTAAGTGTTCCTTCTGGGAAGTTGATTTACCTAAAAAAAATGTATCCGTTGATTTTCAGACGTCTCTTTATACTTTCATGGCAATGGACTCATTGGCGATTTCAGTCCAAAATGACGGAAGCGCTACCGCAGTACCATCTAGCGGCTTTTGTCAAAAAAGCACCAGTTTCGTCTCTTTGCTTCTGCTCTTTGACTCAGATGCACACACAACAACACTGACACAGTCCTTTATGTGTGTGACACATTGCCTGTTCCTTCTATTCTAAAATTAACTGATTCCCCTTCTTTATGCAGACCAAATTGAAAATAGTGACTTTTTTTGAGTGAATGGGGCTGTCAAGGGTTTTTGAGGGGACAGGAAGTAACCCCTTCCCTCGACAGACGGCCTTTGTGTCACGATTAAAGATTAATGTTTTCACGAGCACCGCAGGAATTAGCATTAGTGACGGTTTTAGAGCTGTCATTCGCGCCCGCCTCCCTAAAGTGAGATGACTTAATATCATGGCGCTAATAATACCACATCATCACAGTGCCAAAATATCACAGATCACAGTCATGGGTTTAGTGGTAGGGGCAGAAATAAAAAAAGAAGACAGAATTCTGTAATGGTATTCATAGGATGTTAAAGCTACTTCTATTTATGTCTTTCATTTTTGATTAGCGCATTTGTCCCTTGATTACCGTGTTTTTGGCCTGGCTATAAATGGATGCTCTTTCTGCCACAGTTAATTTGGGATTTAGTTGCTAACCAATGGATTCATCTGTTTGGTGATTTTGAGTAAAAATAAAGAAGCTCCCATTTCAGGGTAGCTTTTAATTTAGCTCTGAAGCGCCTTCAAGCTCTGTATGTTAGGCATCTGTCTTTAAGAGGTCCCTGCACTGAATATAATGCAGAATATTCCAGTTACACATGAAAACCCTCCAGCAGCTCCCACTGATGTATTGTCATACCTTCATTGTGGCGCTGCAGCTACACTCTCCATCTTCATTGCCCTATGGAATTGCATTGACCAGTCGCATGTGAATGGGATGAGAATATGGTTATGGAGAGATGGATATTTACCATGCAGAACATGTCACCGTCTCCCCATTCAGAGCCATTAGGCGCCATACTCAAACAATATTCCAGTCCCTCTTTAAGGCCAGACTATCAGGTAATTGGATCATATATTAAAAAAAAATCCTCTTTGTTCATTAGACAGGAGTTAAATGTCAGTGATTCTCACTGTAATTTGTGTGCTCTAAGCCTCGTGACACACATGCTTGAACCCAGATACTAGTATGCAGTCTCCTGTGCTGCGTGTAAGATGAGTGTGTAATAGCTCAGTGATGAGGGCGGGCTTATCACCAGGATGTATGGACCATTTAGGCCCCCATTACATAAATGAATATACCGCAGAGTCAGTGAGAAAAGAAGCCATTGTAATCTCCAGACTATGATGCTGTGTTTTAGACAATTCTGTTGTTAAAGGATGGCTCATTGGCAGAGGGACTCTAAGCCTTAAACCTGCATTAAGGGGTATTTTTCGATAATATTGAGTGAAATGGCTCGGTGTAATGGGAAAGGGGTTGCTTCTAGTGCTTGCAGTAAATCACAATATTAGAGTATTAGCATCCAGCTTGCTTTTCTTTTTTGTTCTGGTTCATATTTACTGTATAGTTGAGTCTTAGCAGCGTCATCAACTGCAGTGGTTTCCAGAAACAAAGCTCAGATACCCCTGACACTACCTAACCAGTGTTAAATGGCAAAGTTAGCAACTAGCTTGTGGACATAGTAGCCTATAAGGAATGGGAAATCGCAGAGCATTTTAGGGCAGCACCGCTATTTTTGGAGTTTAGCGCATGGAGCCACGGTATAGCTGTCATTATATGTCAACGGTCTATTCAGCGGTCAATTGTTCATCATCAGAAATGTGTAAAGTACGTGCAGGTATACGACCTTCAGATCTACAAGCCAAATGCCAACTACACAATCATCCTAACAAAGATAAGCTAGTCAATGTTATGCTGAATGAATGCAAACAAAACGTCAGCTAATACCGCATAATTAATCTACCATTATCTTGCAAAATGAAACCTATAACGTTAGCCTATACCTTTGTGTCTGACTGTATGCTATACTACATTTCATCTTTTGAATCATCATCACTTTGTAGTGTTTTGTGTTAGTTCCACAGTTCTTTTGACGCTCGCAGTAAAGAGCCAGCGGATGACACTCTTACCTTTTACCCTCCAAAAATGACCGACTTGCTGTCAGTTACATCACTTTCCCATTCCCTATAGAATTGCATTGATAGGCAACAGCTTGGTCCATGTTTATTTCCTGTCAGCTTATGTCATTCACATACACTGCAACAGGAAATATACTGGGATGCATTTGGGATGTTTACATTTACAAATAAATTGGTCTATAGCATTTAGCAAGTTCAAGATTCAGATATTTTAGGTGGTGGGGACCAAAATGGAACTAAAAGGACAATAAATATTAGGTGGCCAGAAACATGACTCTAAATAATAGGTAAGCCATAAGTCATAACAACTTTATAAGCTGAAGATATGTTAATAGTTGTCTATGCCTCAACATGTTTGGATTGTTTTGTCTGCCCCCAGGTGGCCAAAAATTGATGAATGCAGCTTTAACTGTGTGGAATGTTGAAAGTAGTAATTTGCAACTTCTACATTGATATTTGTTTAACTACTCTGTGTTGGCCCATTGATATTTTGTAATAAAGGTTTTCAACAGGTTAAAACTGGCCAAGTAGCCCAAATTTGCCCTGAGAAGAGCATCTTAGGCCCCCGTTCCTCAAGCAGTGTAGGCAGTGCTTTCTTTCCTTATTCAGAACAAGAAAGCCATCTCACCAAAACACAGTTTCCCCTTAAACTGTTCTCTCGAAACTCCGCTGGGGTGCGTTCCATCTAATTTCCACCCATGTTTATTGCTAATTGTTAACTAATGAATTGTTCTCGGTTCCTCTTTAAACATACATAACTAATGTACAGTAAGACAGCTCCTGCTTAGCAAGGGAAAGCCATTACACAAACAGCAGAGAATTGAAATGAGCTTTGAGCTGGGGAGGCTTTCTGTAATATATTGTGTTCACATCCTTTGTATCACTTTTGAACCTCCTTGTTTGCTTTCTGTCAACAGCCATGTGTTTGAAGTTTACCCACAGGCTCACAGATGAGCAGATTCTTATACCGTTAATTGCATTATAGTGCATTGCTCTAATACTCCAATGTCCTTGCTTGTGTCTTTGCTACACCACCACATTTCCCATATTTGTTTATCTTTAATCCTGGGACACATAGCTATATGGTAATGAGAAACTAGGTGGTACCGTGGTAGTTAGTATGCAAGTGGACGCAAACCGATCGAGGCGCTTTCAACCAATGTCAGTCGATGTCAGTTAACAGCTTGTCCTGATTGAATAAACAGAGTTAGAGAGAGGATGAAGGGATGAGGAAGATGAGAGGGTACATGTTTGATTAGCCTCTGAAGTGAGAGATGTGCCCGTAACTAATCCCTCTTCTCTTGGAGGGTCCTCACTGCCTGGGGATGAAAAGTGTTGGAAGTCCTGAGTGTGGAGCCAGCGGCCATACTGTAGGGCTCGCTTTCTTTTACATCAGTCCGTCCCTTTCATTCTTCTGTTTCATATTCATTGCAAGGTAGACATGTTTGCCAATGATGCTGCTGTGCAATAAACAAAACAAAAAAATACCTAAGACCAATGCTAGTGGTATGACTCTAGGGATGGTGATGTCTGCTGGTCCATCACTTTGGTTCATATTGAAATATCTCAAAAACTATTTAAAACCTACTGACTTCGGTGATCACCTGAAGTTTCCTTGAGTGTCACTATGAGGTTGACATGTTTGTTTTTAGTGATATATCATGATAGCTACTGGCATATTCTTTCAACCTTTATTTAAATCTCAAGGACTCATTGAGGGCATGCCCTCATTTTCAATGATGTCGAGAGTACAATAAAATATAATAAATACACATATTAATATAATTAACGAGTTAACAAGAACAGCCAGACAACAATAGAACACTGTTAAAAACACTTACATTCAAGAGCGGAGTAGTTTGTAATTTTGTGATTTTAAATCACCTGTTGGTAGAATTTGTGTTAATGTGTTTTGTAAACTGGATAGATTGCCATGAAATTTGGTACAGATATACAAGCTACCCAGTGGATGAATCATACTTTTTCCTAAATAGCCATCAGCAGAGAGTTTGCACTTATATTTCAATATTGACTTTATGGATTGGCACAACATTTGGTCCAGGCATGCATGTTCCCCTCATGATAAATTGTTGTAAATAGTGTTCCCCTGACTTTTCATCTAACATCACCATCATCAAGTCGAAATTTCAGTTTGTCCAAAACTTTGGTTTATGCTTGCAAAACTAATGACATTTTCATCAGCTGTAGCTGTACTTTATGTTTACAGCTAATTAGCATATGTTGCTAACACGCTAAATCAAGATGGTGAACATGGTACCTGGTAGACATTAGTATATTAGCCACCCGATTTGTCCTTTATCAGGCCATTAAATAGACGTTATCGGTCATTATAAGCACCATAGACGTGGGTCATTTGGGGACTTATATGCCGACTACATTGTAAAAGTGAAAGCGAGACTTAAAAGCAACCCGGTCTGACACGTTGTAAAACTGAATGAAATAAAAAAAAAGGCTCCTTTAGGTTTAGGCAACAAAAAGAGTTAGTTAAGTTTAGGGAAAGTGTTTTGTGTCCCATTAATTGCGCCCGACCTCGACCCCATATGGAGTTGCATGCTGTCTATACTACAGCACCTGACTTCCGCTTCTGCTCCAGTCATAATTACTACGTTCGCAAGAGGTCACTGTTGTGCTCTCTTATACCTTCTTTTCGATGATCTACCATTTGAATAGATGATAAAACCTACTATTGGGTGTAGTAGGCCCCTATTGACCCATATATATGGTGCTTATAGCGAACGATAACACCTATTTAATAGCCTGACAATAATCTAATCGGCTGTGTCAGCATTGTAATTGTGAGCTTGTTTGCATGCCAAGCTTAGCATTTAGCTCTAAGCACCGCTGTGCATAAGTATAGCCTCATAGAGCCGCTTGTCGGCTGTAGACTATTTTTAATAGTACTTATAAAATGGTACAGTATGAATTCAAACCATTAATGTTTTCGGCATGACATATTGGTATTCATTCATATAACAGGGGTTTTAGGTCATTTTCGACATTTGCCCTCTCTTTCCCTCGCCTCAGAATTTCTTTTTTTTCCTATCAAAAACTTTTCAAGCTGCAATTATAGAACAAGGTCACAAAAGTAGTGGATTCTCTAGTGGAGTCTATACAAGTAGCAAATGTGAAATGACTGGAAAAACTGGCAGCTAAAGCTAATTGTGATTCCCCAAGCACCACTGGAACTTGAAACCTTGGCTTGTAGCTTTATCCTGAATACTGAGTTTCAGCTGCCTGTACCCATTATAGGCGAACATGCCAGAGCATACTGTATCTTGTGCTGTGCAATTCAATTTGGCCAAATGAATATCCGGGCTCTAGATAGCATGCTCTGCTCTAGTACTGTAGCTAATAGCAAACCTCCACGCAGACAGCAGCTGTCACGAAGGACCAGTCGCTGCATAATGTATACCAAATGCTTTGGCAGTGGTATCAATGTGTGATCAATATGCAATAAAAACTCATTAAAGCATCCTATGTTCTGTCATGGAAATTAATTCCGGAAGACAAATCTGCGATGTGTCAGCCTGGATATGATTTCAGTCCATCCATGCAGAAACAAGTTATTTAAAGCCAGAAATTGGATATGGAAGGGGGGGGGGGGGGGGGGTAGAGGGAGAGTGAGAGATACAAAACAGAGATGGAGAGAGAAAAGGGGAGGATGAAACCAACCCGTCTGGAAGAGAGGAGACAGAAAGAGTCTATGACAGCCTAGCATAATGAGATTTGGTAGTCTGTGTGGCTTTCTATTCACCTGAAAGGGAAGTAACATAAAAAACACACACTATTCTCCATTCTGCTCAAAATCTTTTCCAACCATCATTGCTCCATATCCATCCCTCCCACACTCAGTGATTTCAGCATCTGGTGGATCAATCATCTGACTGTTTATTGCAAATAGAGTCTGTTTTTTTAACCTAGTTTAAAGGCAGGGAGACCAAAATGTGACTTGAGATGTGTGATCTAACCATATGTGCCATTGCAAAATGTGCTAGCTACATACCCCGGCAGGATGTCATTGCCACAAATGCTTTTTTGTGGTTTTAATCTTGCTTTGTAAGGCCTTCGAGCTGTGAGCGATGAGAGGAAACAAATGCAGAGGGAGTTTTAGCGCCGGATAATCTATGTCTGCATTCCCCGTTGTCGGTTAAGGACACAAAAATACTGACGTTACAATAACAGCTCAATCTATATGATAAAATGTAGCTGCTGGTGGAATGCAGGTTTCCTCCTCCTCCTCTGCAAGGGCTGACTTTTGACTTTTGACAGGCTTTTTTTAGTTTTATGTTAACAGGAATAAGCATAGATACTGTATGTATGCATGTATGGAGAGACATGCACCAGCCTACATTTGCACCTTTCCTCCCACTCACTTTTATTATCTAATCCCACCCTGATATGCATTAATATGAAATTCCAAGTGTTTATTGATTGCCTCGGTTTCTCTTTGCACATTTGCCTGTATGCCCACGGGTAACGCTGAGCTCTAAGAGACATCCAGCCTCGGTTTCAAAGAGGAATGGAGGAATATAAGTATTGATCTGGCCTACCTCTCTTCTATCTGAACACAGCCTAATTCCTCTACAGGACTTTGAAGATGAGGCAAAGGTGCTCGCTTGCCAAACTGCCAAGGTTTCGCTGAAACACATCTGATTGATTGAGCGGTCGTAGAGGGGTTATGTTTTGAGCTACGTGCTCATGTGGTACATGCAGTTTTCTTTCATTTTCACCTATTATCTGCTGTGCTGAAATAGTATATCGATTCATAATATATTACATTATCTCGGTCGTCTAGTAACCAGCTTTTGAGAGCTCACGCTGGCCCCATTAACTCGTGATGTGTGTTACTCACATGGATTACTACCTCAAAGTCAATGTAATTGACTCATAATCGTTATTTCAGGCTGGTAAATCACCATTAAGGTTGGCATTTACCTGAAGGTGTTGCAGTTGTGCCTTTCGTGAGTGCCGTCAATAAGCAAACTAATAATGATCTCTAGTCTCTGTGGTCAAGTACATTATTTGAGTGGTTGTTTTTCCACAATAAAATGCTGTCCTGGAATGCAGAAGGACTCGTAAAGTTGTGAAGAAAAGAGGCTTTGTGAATGTGTTTGAGTGTGTATGCGCTTTTTGTGTGCATGCCGTGATTGCAGTATTTTGTTCTGAGTCAGATCCTGTGAATAGCTCGGCTAATTTTTCCATTTATCCCTGACTCTGCGTTTACAAATCGGCCCTGTCACATCCTATTCATCAGTTCCCGGCCTTTCATTTATTCAACATCCTCCTTCTTTTTTTCTTTTATCGCATTCTCTCCGTTTTTCATATTCTCCTTGAACCAATCGGGCCATTTTGCACCCGAGACCCACAGCGATGTGCCAAAAAAATATATTTAGTCCAAGCATGTCGAGGAGGGTGTTCTTCTGTGAAATCCCAGCTTCCTGTAAACTTCTTCTTTCTGTCCTTATGTTACCTTTTTTTTGCCTTAATCTGTAGTCAAGTTTCCATTTGCATAACACATTGGAATATTTAGTTTCTATTTGCTTACATTAAGGCGAGTCCACAGGAATAACAAGCCTTGGGAACATTTGTAGTTCAGAAATGCGTGACAACACACACCGGGTCGTCACTATGTAAAACCACAGATGAATATTTATAATTCCCCCCATCTGTTCGATGAATAATCACCATCAGCGTAATTTGCTCCGACAGTGGACTCAGTAGAGCAGCCAATCAGAGCCCACTTTGACTTGAAGGCCAACAGTCAAAAACATTTTTAAAAAGATGAGTAGACCAAAGCTTAGCTACTCATTATACCGTGGCACAGATTTAGCTCTTGTCCCTACCTGCCATCCGAATATTCTTATCTCTTGCCATCGTTGTGGCTGCGCATCCATGATCCTCAATATCATTCAATTTCTAGAGCTCGCAGTGGTTTGGGAATTCATTGGAACTGTATGAATCACAGCATGTTTGTCTTTTCTGTCCCATCCGTCCTGCATCAGTCTGCGTTAGGACAGGGCTCGTCGGATTGATGAATGGAGGAAGTGGCTGGCGGGGAATTTCCTTTACTACTCTTTTCAGCTATAGCATGGAAGCCTTGCCAAACTGCCTTTCATCCGGTCCAATGCTTTATTGCTGCTTAACGCTGGATGTGTGTATATGTTTTCATGTGAAAATGCACACACACACACTTGGTGAAGCACGTACGATAAATCTGCTGTGGTGTTTTTGAGTGTATTTTTTGTAGTGGAACCTCATTTCCTTTATACGTGCTGGCAGACTGTTGCTGTCTATGAGCGGGGAGTCTGACTGGGAAGGCGGCTTTCTGCCATAGAAAACCCAAGGAGAGCACAATGTATATGGCTCATCTTTCACCGCCCAGGGCTCCGTATGAATTGACTCATAGGCGGTTGTTTGCTCACATTTAACTGCAGCAGATAGCAGTTTCAGAGTGGTCTATGTGGTATAGCATATCTGCTTTTCATAGCTTCTTCTCGGGGATGAATAAAGTTCATCATATTCACCTTTGAAAGTGATATATATAACGTTTTCTATTTCTGTCTGTCAGGCTCTGAAGCGATCATCTTTGCTCTTTAAGAGGACTTAAACGTATTAAAACTCCGAAGTGTTAAATCCTTTCTTTGGGTCCAGTTTTGCCGCTTCACAATCTTACCTGAACTCAAATTCAGAAGGGAAGGGACCTGGTCATCATGTCTTCTTTCAAGCTAAATGTTGTTAGGTTTCTTAAAGGAAGACTATATAACTTGTACTGAAGAACATTCATTGTTGTCACTACCAATCCCAGCTGACATTGGGCTCATGCTTTGAATTGTGAGCTGTATAAAATGTGGTGCATCACATCACTGATCAGGCTGTTCTCATACAACGTTCATAGCTATACCTACGAAAAGTAATGCACTGTAATTTGTACATCAATTTGTATGTAATCCACGTTATTGTGAACAAGGAAGTATAAAGAGTGAAGAACTCCACGTAGGGAGGAGGTCAGGGTGGATGGGTGGGTCAAAAAACAATGGATTTTTAACCTGGGGACAGGTGTTCGTACCCCGCGTGAACCCAGAAGTCAAAGTTAATGTATTTTTAACGCAACTTCCATACTTAAGTTGCGCCACTTCTGCAGTTATTATAACCCAAACCACAATCTTTTCCTAAACCTAACTAAGAAGTTTTGTTGCCTAAACCTAAGAAGTTTTGTTGCCTAAACCTAACTAAGAAGTTTTGTTGCCTAAACCTAACTAAGTAGTTTTGTTGTCTAAACCTAACCAAGTTGATATTTTTCTAAACCTAAGTAGTTTTGTTGCCTAACCCTAACCAAGTCGATCTTTTCCTAAACTTAACAAAGTAGTTCTGTTGCCTAAACCTAACCAAGTTCATATTTTCCTAAACCTAACTAAGTAGTTTCCTTGCCTAAACCTAACCAAGTCGATCTTTTCCTAAACTTAACAAAGTCGTTCTGTTGCCTAAACCTAACCAAGTTGATGTTTTCCTCAACCTAATTAAGTAGTTTTCTAGGCTAAACTAACCAAGTTGTTTCCTATGAAAATGGAAGTTTATTTTGAAAAGACTGGAGCGGAAATTGACACATGGGTGACGAGTTGCTGGACATTCGTAGTAAAATGCACGAAAAATGAGGACGAATTTTTCATAAGATATCATAAAAAACGTTGTATGAGGATACGTTGAACTGACTACCGACCTGAGTGATGACTCATATTGAGCTTATTCTTTAAGTGTTTCTAACAGGAATGAACACGTAATGCAAAACAGTTGCAGAGGTTGTTCTAATTTGCCAGAGTAGCAAGTTATCAAAACTCTGTCCAGTAGAGCTTCTGTAACTGTGAGTCATCGGAACTTTTACAAGCCCTGAACACTGATTGGGAACATAAATTAACCAAATGCAATTATGTGACAAATAAAACAAGTAAAAGTTTTCCACTTTGTTTCAGACACTTTGATGGGGCTAATCCATCAAATTAGTGCCTCTAATTTCTGGCACTCCTCCACCACACTTTCCTTTAATATGGAACCGTGGAGTGTAAAATCTGCATATGTGTTTATTAAAGTTTCTTTTCTGAGCCTCAGCTTCCTCCTCTAACTTTTAAATGACTGGCTCATTGGCTTTTGCAGGTACACCTGCAGCTCACGATCTCCCACTTAACCAGCAAGTGTGCCTGACACTAGTGGATGGGTGTCATAATCTGCATATGGCTCCACATGTTTGTGGATGTGTGCGTGTTGTAGTGCGTCCATGTCACAACTAATCCTGGGGTTAGACCGCAGCTGTGAGAGATTTTAATTGACTTCAGGGGGACGTGGAGGGTAGATTAGTATACTGTATGTGTGTGTGTGTGTGTGTGCGCGCATTAATGGGGCGTTAACATAGCTATTAATGTCGCAGCTGGGGGGAAGCATTAGTGTGTTAAATGGAATTTGTATACTTTCATGTGCATGCATGCGTTTACGTGTACGCACGTGTGTGTGTGTGTGTGTGTGCGTTTGGTGGGTGCGAGTTATGAAATGTCATACCGCATTGGAGGCGGGAGGTATTGATGTTGCGTGTGCACCTTTTCTTTCCATTAAGTCCTAAAATATCTCCTGGGCATCCAATCAGCTGTGAGGGGGTGGAAGCGTGGGAGTGAAGGCTGATGGGAAATATGGCTGGCGTTCATGGCGGGAGTCTGGGCCAGCTGGTGTTTTCCACCTGGAAACATTGAGGTCTCATTACTGATGCATGATCAGTGACCACCCAATGCAAAAAGTACACACTTGGAATATGTGATAAATCAGAGAGCAGAGTCTAAAACCACAGCTTCCATCTCCCATGACTGATAATGCACAGTGCTAGTGTGATGATTGTCGCAGTTTACAAGTCAGAGGAAAGTGAAATAAATAGAAAATAGGTCTGTCTGTGAAGGCTTCGACTAACTGAACATGCATGAGAGAAATTGCACAAACACGCTAACACGTTCACACACAAACACACAGTCCAGCTGTTGTGTTTCCTCCGTAGACGTACTCTCCTCTACCTCTCATCTGACCTGAAATAAATGAGCCTAATGTGCTCGTCTTCTCTTTAATGCGGCCGTTCATTTGGTTTGCGGGTGTGCGTCGGCTTCTGGAATATTCAAGCGCAGGCCTCCGCGGCTATTTATTAACAGTTCAGCTCAAGTTCAAAACAGTTCAAGACGTATTAGAATCCAGTGTCATTGTTGGATGAGGGTGATGAAATGTTGTGTGTTGTGCGTGTCTCTGAAACTAATCAGACTTGACAGGTGTTGTTTTTAAGCCACGGCGCCTCAATCAATCAATATCGCACATGTAATATTATATAACGCTTGGCTCTGCAGAAGCTCATGGGAGCCCGTGTTTGTAACAACAGTGCTTACCCACACAGTCTCTCACTCTGAATGATACACTGACTACTTCATTAAATTACACCATATAAAAAGTCCCCTTAAAGCTATTAATAGGGGCGGGCCGTATCATATCGCAACGTATCCTCATACAACGGTTCATATGATATATTGCGAAAAAAGTTATTCCTCATTTTTCGTGCATTTTCCTACAAATGTCCGGCAACATCTGACGCACGTGTCAATTTCTGCTCCCGTCTTTTCAAAATAAACTTCCGTCTTCAAAGGAAACAACTTGGTTAGGTTTAGGCAATAAAACTACTTAGTTAGGTTTAGGAAAATATTGTGGTTTCAGTTAAAATAATTCAGGAAGTGGTGTAATTTAAAGTACCAGTGATTAACAATTAAGAGGCTCTATTGGCAGAAATGGAATATAATATTAATAAATATGTTTTCTTTAGTGTATAATCACTTGAAAATAGGAATTGTTGTGTTTTTCATAACTTTAGACTGAGCGGTTTCTGCCATGTGTCTTCAGTAGCAGTAGAACGGACAAACCCAACACTGTTAACTTTTCCTGCTTGGGCCGTAGTCGAGAACGTTACTCGCTCCCGTCGCCGCTGCTCTCTCTCTTGCTTCACTACTCATTTCCCACATACACACACACTCTAAGCACTCTACGCTTACAACAACTGGCTCTAGAGCGTCGGCTTCTGCAGCAATCTTCAAACGCTTGGCACACAGGAGAAGTTGTAATCTTCAACCTCACCACTAGATACAGCCAGATCCTACACAGTGCTCCTCAAAGTACCAAAGTTATATGACAAATAAATCAATGTTGACTTCTGGTTTCACTTGAATATTCACTTGATTGGTATGAACACTGGTCTCTTAGGCGAAAATCCAGTGTTTTTTGCCCCCCTCCCCCATCCACCCGGATGGTTCACCATTACCTGGATTACATATGGATTTATTTTTTGGGATATTACAAGAATCACAGTGCATGCACTCTTCGTAAGTATAGCTACGAATAGTGTATGAGAACAGCCTGCATATTGTTAATGATGATATTGGTGTACTGTAGATCTTAATGGGAAAAAAATCGTCATATCACATTAAGAATTTTGCAAAAAGGTGACAGTCAGGCGGACACGTTGGAGGAAAATGTCATCCCACAAGCATTGAGTGACTATACTGTAACTATTTACACTATATATTGTAGTTCTGTAGAATATACTGTATAAATATCATAAATATCTAAAAGTACATTGCAATATTGTGATGTCATTTTAAGGCCCCTACTAAAACATAACAGCACACTGGAAATGGAGAAGTGGGAGCATTACACCAAATTATAGTAGCAGAGGCTTTTCTCCCAGCGGCCAGTCAGACCTACGTTCTGCTTATTAAAAGCCCAGCTGACATGAAGGTGAAGTACAGAAACCTTCTGCCGCCTCTCAGAGATGAACCGAGCACAGGAAAAGACTAAGAGTGAGAGAAGAAGAAGAGAGGCGAGGGAAGAGTGAAGTTGACAGTCGGCGTTCAGAGAGCGTTTTCTGCTGACAGGTCCCACCTAGCCTGGGTCAAAGGCAGGAACTGAGATGAAAAGGAGGAAAGAGAAATGAGTGGATATCGGGGGGATTGGAACATGATGAAGAAGGGTGGGGAAAAGGGGGAGAGGATATAAAAGCTGTGGCGGTCACACCTTTATCTCTCATTGTGAAATAAAGTCGGCGTTTTACTTAAGAACAAGCACCCCGAAATAAATAAATAAAAATAAATAATAATAACTCTGCTTGATCGTATCACTCTAAGCTGTTGGTTTTTCATTTTGTACAAACTGATACCATGCGGCTCCGTCACAATGCCTTTTCCATTTGGTGGAGGGGAGGGCTGTGCCGCAGCACTGGAGTGTAATCCTCTCTCACAATAATACATTTATTCAATCCACAGCTATAGTGGATCAGTTGACATCTTTGCTCTCATAAGCTCCTTTTTTCTCCCCCATCACCGGCCTTCCTGGTAACCCATACATCCTTAGTTTCCACATATACTGTATATTGGCTTTTTGTTTGAGGAGTGAGTCACCTGTGACTGGTTATGTCACCTGTTACGTTGTAAAGTCTAATATGTGTATGTACAGTATATATGTACATACATCAGACCATGACCAGATCCATGTAATTTCCGTATTTAAGTTACGGCACTTCGAGTGTTATTTTAACCCAAACCATGATCTTTTCCTAAACCTAACTGAGTAGTTTTGTTACCTAAACTTAATCAAGTCGATCTTTTCCTAAAGCTAACTTAGTAGTTCTGTTGCCTAAACCTAACCAAGTTGTTTCCTGTGAAGATGGAAGTTTATTATGAAAAGATGGAAGTGGAAATGAAAAAAAAATGTCATGTAACTTCCGTACTTAAGTTACAATCTCGAAGATCTCTCTTTCGTTCTCTTTGGCGACACCTATGGCGATGAGCAGTAAGTGCAGGTGTGTTTTTGTATCTTATTTCTAAGAAATCCAAACAGTGTCACCTTTTCCTGGGCATGTTGCCACAGACACACAGTTTGTAATACTTCAAATGCAAGGGCTTTCATCAGTGGGCCATAGGCTCAATCACCATTGTGTTACCTCATGTGGTGACAAATAGTGATCTAACAGACATTTATTGAAATGAAAATCTTCAAGATTATTACTTTAAGTTACGCCATTGTTATTTTGACCCAAACCACAATCTTTTCCTAAACCTAACTAAGTAGTTTTTTGTCACACCCCTTCCGGTGTGACATAATTACTTCTGGTGCAACGCAGCTACTTCTGGCACGACGTATCCACTTCCAGCGCAATATAACCACTTCCGGTGCGGCTAATTTAACCACGATCTTTTCCTAAACCTAACTACGTAGTTTTGTTACCTAAACCTAAGTTGTTTCCTGTGAAGACCGAAGTTTATTTTGAAAAGACTGGAGCGGAAATTGACGCTGGACATTCGCAGGAAAACTGAGGGATAACTTTTCGTAAGATATCATACGAACCGTTGTATGAGAATACGTTTGATAGATAAGGCCTTCTAGAGCATTTACACAAGGGAGGAAGAGGAGGAGATTAAAGGGGGGTTGAGGCAAGGAGAGGAGAAGAGGAAGAAAGGGGAGAGATGACAAAAGGAGAAGAGAGCCAGGCCTTATCAGCATTCACTCATCCTACAGTGGATGAAATTACCCTTCTCTCTCTCTCGCTATGTCTGCGGTCACTGCTATCTGCCCTCGCTGGGGATTTGCAATGCTCATAAATCTGTGTGTGTGTATAGGTATGTGTGTGTGAGCGAGACATGTGAAAACACGGGTGTGCGGGGCGCAGGTGGGTGTTTGTGTTTAAATTCCCTGTATGTTAAGATAAAAGGAGTTTGCAGACAGAATAAAATTCACGGGAAATGAATCTGCGGCGTGAGGAATGGGCACCCATAAATCATACGTGTGTGTGTGTGTGTGTGAGAGGGAGTGATATGGTTGTAAAGCCAAAGCCAGGCCTGCTTTCCTCAGCATATAGTAAAACAACATTAGTAACAATTAAGTGCGGGTGTCTTCGCCCCCCTGCGTCTTTTTCGCGGGAGCATTCGTGTGCTCATTTGTGAGCGCGGATTAGCCCGCGCTGAGACACTAGTTAAAAGAGCCCTCTGGTTGATGAATTCTCTTTAGAGGAAAAAGCTGATTTAATTGGGTTGCTCCACCAAATCTTTTCACCGATAAGGACGCCTTGATAAAAGATAATTCCCCTCTTTTCTCTTTGCTTCTCACGTTTCTGCCTTCTTGCTTTATCTGCAACGCTTAATTTATTTTTCTTTTACCATTCCTTCACCTCTACTTTTTCCCTTCTTCTCTGTGTGCATACACTATATTCTCCTCTCCCTTACCCAGCTCCTCTAATTTATTTTCTACTGTGTGCTGTGTGTGAAATGCTAAATTAGAAGTCGGGTAAAAAAGAAGGCCTCGGAGCAAGAGACATCAATAGCTTCCTTTTAATTCTGAGAACTCCCTCGCTCTCCCCTTCTCTCTCTCTCTCTCTATCTATCTATCCCCTCTTCCTCTCTCTATCCTCTCCCTTGCTAATAAAGCCAAATTGGCAAGAAAGCTAGTGACCTCTCCCCTCGCCGTCTCTCTTTTCTCTGCTTAAAGAACCATGTCGGGGGATGAATATGACAATGACAAAAAGGCTGATGTCATTTTCCATCCGAAAATATATCACCCGCACATCCAGCTCCTTTTATTTTCACCCTTTTTATCTCCCTTTTATGCCGCGTAACGTCTAATCTGTTTGCTTCAGGTGCCATTCTCGAGCGCCTGCCCTCTCTCACGAAACAGACCTCGGTATTTTCTTTCTTCTTTCTTTTTTTTTTTTTTGGCATACTCAAGGGAAAAGTGGGTTTGAACTTTTTTTTTTTTTAATGTCTTTCTCACTTGGTATGTATTTAATAAGTCTGCCTGCCAGACATACCTGCCTGCTTCTCCGAGTGTCCCCTTTTGAAGGAGTTGCCGCACAGCGACCCCGGGGTTGGAGAGAGTTTCGCAGAGTTTAGATTTAACAATCACGCTCCTTTTTTCATCTCCTCGTCTTCCCTGACCTTGAGGCTCGCTTTTATTTCACGCCGACAGTCTGTTTTGTAAAAAAAGAAGAGAAAGAAAAAAAAGTCCTTTAACTTGGACGGGGCCGTTTTTGAATTCCCAAAGGGCAGGCGAGAGTTGAGCGCACCTGTCATTCGCTTGTCCTCCCTTTTCACAACTTTGGCTATGAATTATAAATGCAGCGTTTCACTCTCTTTATCCTTCCCTGGGCATGGAGGGGAGCTGAGCATTATATGCATGTACACACACACACTGGATCCCTCTTGGGTTATTTATACAGTATATTGTACATTTCATCCTTAGCTTATTTGCATTTCCTTTGTTCTCTCCTTCTCCTGTTGCCCTCCTATGGTCCTCTCTCTCTTGTCATGCTCTCTCTGCTCTCTTGCCTTTCTTTGGCATCACACCAGAGAGTGACACAGAGGTGAAAAGTTTTGGACTGGCGTTACTTTCTTTCATAAAGTATGCATGATACGCTGTCACCGTTATTCCTATTTTTCCTTTTAACTCCTTTCCCGGTGTTTGTGCCAGTGTGTTTGCATTCAGTGTCTGTATCTACGCGAGTGCGTCCTGTCCCTCCGGGAGTATTTACACATTAAGTTTGAGCCTGTGATTATTTTGACTTGGTAGCTGTGTTGTACTCAGAAGAGCTGAGGCACTAATATAATTGGCAATTAAATTAAGGAAGCAAGCTTTCCACACACCCCCCGGTGAGTTTGCACAGTGTCTCCTGAAGTGCTCTGCACACATACACTCAATACTCCGACGAACAGACCCCCTCAAGTAATAAGGTTCCGACATTGTTATAAGATAAGCCGAATGTGGAATGAGCAGATTGTCTATGTCGCGGTCAGCTCTTTACTGTTAGGAAACACACTTTTTTCTGATCAACTCTTGATCAGGAGCCAAAGACAGTTTTTTTTTCTCGGCCGTTGAGTATGATGAGAAAGGTTTTGATTGCTTGGTGACAAAAAACGTCTCATTCAGTTCTATTTGGTTATAAAATTGAGGTGATGCATGAGGGAATGCTTTCTATAATGTTTCCAGTGATGGAAGAACTTTGACTTGACACACAAAGTCAAGTCAAAGTTCTGCATTAGAAATCTTACTGAAAGCTACTACGAGCAACTTTAATTTTGTGTTGATTTTGGAGGTCCATGTGGACAAAAGCGGTAGTGTTTCTGAGTCCCTTTAGAAAACCTCTCATTTTACTGCAGCAGGGTCTGACAGCCCAGCAATACGACATGGGCCTCCAGCAGCATGGCATTGGTTTTGTCTCCCCGCGGATCTCCACCTCCCGCTGGACCTCCGACTACAGGTCAAAGGCGGCAGCAAAGCCAGATCTAGGTCTGTCCGCGATGGGCTGGTCGCTGCCGAGGCGGGGTGTAGATTAGTTCAGTGGTTCCCAACCTAGGGGTCAGGCCCTTCCAAAGGGTCCCAAGATAAATCGGGGAAGTCATGAGATGACTAATGGGGTATTAAAGAAGAGAAAACAAAAATCTGCCACAGGAATTTGTATTCATTTTTGTATTTTTTTTTTCTTACTTACTTTTTTTTACCTCTTTGGTCCTCAAATTGTTGTTTCAGTGAAACCATCTGAGAAGTTTAGAGGAGAAATCACTCACATCTAATAGGGATCACAAGCCAAAAAGGTTGGGAACCATGGTTTCATCTTTAAAGTTGCTATTGATAACATTCAGCCACTAGATATCACATTCACCATTCCCCGTTCCATTGCATGTACTTCACAACAAGTCGTTGCCAGGCACTAACTGACAACCCAGAGATACCAGGTGACACCAACGTTGCTTTACTATTGGATCACAAGCCTTGTTAGAAGTGGGAACCAAACGTCAGATATCTTCAACAGAGATAAACAAAATATTAATTTTGGACTCAAAATATTATTTTTTTTTTCAGGAAAAGCCAAACTTTCAGCAACTTTCTAAAGGCTATTTTAAAAAAAAAATATTCGTCTGCATAAAAATGTTATCAATAAGACCTTTAACATTTATAATTTGATAAGTTTATGGATTTTTTGATGCAAAATCTTAATGTGAAAAGTCAATATTTCTCTCTTAAATGTAATTGGGTAGAAGACTGAATATAAATGTGTACTGAGTCAATGTACTTTCACCGCTGATTATTTCTAATTAAAGAGAGTATAAGTTCACATAAAGTAATGCGCATCCACTTGACGCTGATGAACCGCAGGCCCAACAGTGAAGCAGCGAGTCTGCATTAGTATGTGAAACAGCTCTCTCCTTAACTTTCTAAATTACACTCTGCTCTGCCCATTACTGGGAGCCCAATGGGAGCGAGGTTTGTTTAGCTCTGCTCCAATGGGAGTGCATGTTGTTTGAAGGCCTGCCATTTCAATCAGGCTTGTTGTTAAGCTGTTGCTGTCTTTTGGGGGAACCTGGCCAGGCTCATCGCCAGGGGGACACATGTGGTTCATCACGGCTGTAATTGGATTTGATTTTTTGCGTTCTCCGCTTTTTCCCAATGTTCAATTAGGGGACTCTGCCACTGAAGACTGGCGCTGTAGCGCAGAGGGAACCAAGATGGACCGAAAGAGGGAAAGACTGACATGGAGCCCAGAGTGAGGTTGCATGGTGATTAGTGATTTGGGAAAAGTGGGCAAAGTTAATTAGTATATATGGGTATTTGTCAGTTTACAATTAGTTTGACACCCACTCGAGGGGATGGAAGCGGTTGCATACAGGCTTTAAGTGATTGTATTCAAGACCGGCGTTTTCACCTTGTGTGCATGTGAGCGTATCAATTCAACAGCGAGACTAAGGCAAGGGGAGAGGGGAGGGAGTGATATACGCGAGAAGCTGCATCGATTATGACATGGCCTTCCTCTCAGGGGGAACCATGGTCAGGCCATTTGTTTGACAGGAAAAGAGCGGGGGAAGTCTATTAGCGTGGTGCCCTCACGGGCTGATGACAGGCAGCTGTAGCGGCAGGGGCCGAGCCCGCTGGGACCGGCCCAGGCAGAGAGAGAGAAAGATTGTGGGAGACGGGGCCAATGACACTCCCAAACCCCAGGGGTACTTTGAAGGTCAAGATCTTTGTACGGCCTCACACATTATCTGCAAGAGGACAGAGGACAGTGTGTGGGAGAGAGAAAGGGAGGAGAAAGGGGTATCAATAACGGCTTTCGCCTTCTCCTTTTAGTATGTTACTGATAAGGAAATCGCGCCTAGTCACTTAGTGACACATGTCACGTAGTTTTCGTCCTCATCTATTATGAGAAAGTGTTCTTTCCCATTAAAAATCCATGTTACATCAGTGCAGTACAGTTGCCAGTCAAAGGAAATCTTTTCTATTATTAAATTTCTTTCCTCAAAAGATAGGTACATGCTGGTCTCATACAGCTTTCTTAGCTATACCTATGAAAAGCAATGTACTGTAATTTGTGTATATCCCATGAAATCAATTTCATGATTTCATGGGATATACGTCGCATAGGGAGGAGGTCGGGGTGGATTCGTGGGTCAGAAAACACCCGACTTTTGCCCAGGAGACTTGTGTTCGTGTCCCGTGTGAAACAAGAAGTCAACATTGATTTGTTTGTTACGTAACTTCCATACATACGTTCTGCCACTTTCTGAGTTATTTTAACCCAAATTATGACCTTTTTCCAAACCAACAGGAAGTAGTTTTTGTCAGGTAACTTCCGTACTTAAGTTACGCAATTTCTGGTTTCATTTCAACTGAAACCAGGATCTTTTCCTAAACCTAACTAAGTAGTTTTGTTGCCTAAAGCTAACCAAGTTGTTTCCTGTAAAGACGGTAGTTTATTTTGAAAGGACTGGAGCAGAAATTGACTCATGCGTCACGGGTTGCGGGACATTCGTAGGAACACGAATGAAAAACGAGAAAGATATCGTAAGATATCATACGAACCGTTGTATGAAGACATGTTGACCTTTAACGTCCTGTTCAGTACAGTGTTGAAAGGTGTCTGCAGGTGCCACTCATTTTTTTCTGTTGTTTCACCATTATGGCTATGCTCAATGTTAGGTTGACTATAAAACCTACTTTGATGTTGCCAGAAACATGAAATAAAATAAATTAAATTAAAGAGGACTTAAAATCATCCATCAGGGGTGCAAAATTTACCGAAATTTTTCAATTTAGCTGGATACTTACTAAGGCTGAAAATGCTAATAAGCCCAGCCGCAGTTCATCCGATTTCCATAAAGTCTCACTGAATGAGACTTGATGCCGGGCTTATTTGACACGTCTGGAAAGCAATGGAGCTCAAAAGAAAGTGTTCTCCGCTCCTGAACATTGGAATATTGTTTGAAGAGAAGCCACATATTTTATCTGCAAGCATGTATTCATCCCTCAAAAGGAGGCTTCTATGTGTGAGATAGGTGTCAGTGAACAAAAAGACGAGTTAGGTATAATGAATGTGGTAAATTGTTGGTATAATGGTTAAACTCCTTTAACCAAATAACTGCTGGAAACCACCTGATTCGACTGCTATCAGACCATTAAATGTTCATTATCAGTCACTGTAAGCACCATAGATGTGGGTTATTAGGGGTTTACTACACATACTATGTTGTAAAAGTGAAAGCGATTTGAAGAATTTTGAACACAAACGAAAAGGCTTCTTTAGGTTTAGGCAACAAAACACTTAGTTAGGTTTAGGGAAAAACAGTTTTGGCTTAAAATAACTATGTTTCAAAAGTGAAAGTGAAGTTTAACCCTTGTGAACACAAACACAACTACTCGTTGTTGGTCCCATCCATCGCCCCGACCTCCACCCTATGTGAATAGATGATAAACCCTAATATTGGTTGTAGTAGGACGCTAATGACCCACATGTGGTGCTTATAACGACGGATAACACCTATTTAATTTGCCTGACAACAGTTTAATCGGCTATGGAAACAGACTGTCATAAAATAAGAATATCGAATGTCTTACACACTGTGAACGAGAGGATTTTTTTTCCCACGATGGAGCCACCTGACACTGGCAGTTTGGAACATCATGTGTTAAAGCTTCATTAACTGGCTAGAGGTCGAATTGCATTGCATCAACTGACAATAAAGAGAAGCAAACAATTATTTATGGGTCAATTGTGCAGATCGCCGCTCGCAGCATTTCGAGCAACCACAATCAGTCAAGCTACTTGGCTCGCAACAATTGCTAAGTGGGCTTCCTTCCTGACTGTGCAGCTTTAGCCTCGAGTTAAGGCAACGTTCGCTCGCTGCTTTCGCTGTCATAGATCAAATTTGGGCACAGATTCCAACTTATTTAAATTTCCCCCAATATGCCCACGCACATAGCCCCGAGCTGAGCTTGAGTTAGCAGCGCCACTCCTTTTTTTTTGCCCAAAATGTAATGCAGCCTTGAAAACTGCCTTGCTATTTTCCCCTGCTGTCATTCTGACATCCCGCTGCCGTCCTTCGCTGCTGCCCACACAACTTGAGTGGCAGTGGTTCGCCCACAGCATTACACTGTAATCTAAGTCTGGCACTGAATGACCATCAGAACAAGGTGCTTATGTAAGCCAGGAATCCATCAGCGCCAGCATACAACAGAGCAGTCAATTGTAGACTTTTTGGTGATTCGTGAGAATTCAACCTGGAGTAGGCAGAATGTTTTTGGCATCATCGGGCAAAAAATTCCACAATAACATTTCAGCATATTGTAATTCAAGTGTTCTGAGAGAAAACTACTAGAAAACTGTCTGGATAAAGTGACCGTTTTATAAAAATAACCTTTTTTTTTTATTATATTTGCTCCATTTCTACCCACTGCAGCTTTAAGGCAGTGTTGTATGTTTCAGTATAGCATTAATGAAGCTATAGTTGCTTAGGGAATGGAATTTTTTATTTCACATCTTGGTTTTGTGTTGGTGTTTGAAGCTATACAAGCCTCAGGCAGCAAATACTCGTACTGTATAAGCAGTAAGTGTCACGTTGTGCTGTGCAGCCTTGTTCATGTGTACACACGCAAAAAAATGAATGAACTTGTTGGAGAAAAGAGCAACAGAAAGTGAAGAAAAGAACTCCTCGGTTTTCGGGTCACTCCAACAACCGTCATGTCCTTGGCCCTTTCCCGTCTCTGCCGCTGCCACTCCATGTGGGCTGCGGGCGCGAGGCCAGAGATTTATCCATCCCGAGCCCTTGACTCTCCGAAACAACTGCCGGTGACAGAAGTGAGATTGATTTTTGTCTCCGGGCTGCAATTTGAGATTCAGGCATAAACACGGTCATTTTCGGCGCAATTCTGAAAGGTTATGTTGTCTGAAAAGGAATGAAATAATGAATAAAAATGAGTGCCTCTCTCTCGAAAAGCCACGCGGACTAAATTGCCACGGAGTCAAATAAAGGGCTGTTAAAAGAAATGGAGTGATGATTGTACAATTTAAGTGGCGGAGAAAAACACAGTGCATTTACAGGTTATTGGACTGAAGAGAATTTCGTTCGGAGAAGAATAGCAGTGGGCAGATGATATGCCAGGAACGACGCTTGTGTTTACACACACGCACAACACATTTTTTTTTCACGGTCATTCGGACAAAGATGCAGTTTTCTCTAATACCGCCTTAGATATTTCAACATGTAACATCTTCATATCAGGGTTTGCTGGAATAATCCATCAGCTTTTCTCATTGGATTTCTATTCACGTAGGCTGTGCTGTTGATTATCAGCTTTCAGATCAACGGGGCTGACATGAAAGAGTAATGAAAGTAATTTTTTTTTCTCAGAGCTATCCATTTTGCAGATCGAAAAATGGAGATGTATTCAAGATGTTTTTTTTGGCGGGGAAAGGAATGAGTTTCTCTCCCGTGAGACAGAGCAAGCCACCACGACGCACCAACACACACACAGATAGAAAACCATGCTAAACTTGTTACCTGATGAGAATCTTCCTATTTCTTTAGATTTTCAACACATGAAGGGATTTAAAGGTGTTGGAAAAAAAAAAATCCAAGATAATAATATGAGAGATTGTTGGAAAATGTGTGTTTTTGTGAGTACGTGTGTGTGTCTAGACTCGGCTGAAGCCGGCTTGTCATATAGACTGCTTTGCTCAGCACTACTGTAATATCCACTCATTCTCTTCCGATCCTTACGCGCACACACACACGCACACACACACACACACACACACACTCGCACACACTTCTGCACTCTGGCCAATGCTGACTCAGGATAAATGGCGACTAAAAGAACAGACAAAGAGCTGACAACACCGGGTCACTTGGCTCGCGGCGAAAGGGTTGCATCGGTTGACAAATTGTGCAGCTCGGCGTCCGCAGCGCTTATGAACACTTCGTGGAGTTTCGACGTTTCCTCTCTTCTGTATTCATCAAGAAGAGACACCGTCCTACCTGCGCTACCGTCGTCATGTCATTCACATGCAGCATTTCATCCATCTTAGCTGTATTGTTGTAGAGAGATTAAATAAAATGGAAGAACAAAAGCCATTTTCTTTGTGCGGGCCGACCCCACCAGTCAGCGCCTCCTTATCTCATCATTGATTGGCTGCTGGATTAGCCACCCGCTTTGACCAGCGTGTGTTATCGACAGGCTGCCTGTCACATTGAAGAGAGCCCTCCGAGCCAATGAATAGGACTCAATAGGGCTGAGGGCGGGGGGTATCGATGCCGACCTGGCAACCTGTGAACCTCCGACGGGTCTTTTGGCTGTTACCACGGGGCGACACTCTCAGGGCTGTTATCAGGCGCTCTGAGCCCGTCTGGGGCCGCAGCGTTGGGCTGCGACATGTCGCTCGTTACTCATTTCAAAATTAATACTGTTTAAGTTATTACTTCCCGGGAGGAGTGCATTCATCACACTGCTCTTTATATTACCTCTGTGTTACGCCCTCAAAATTGGCAATTACATCCTGGGTGACCTTCAGAAATGAGGATAATTCAATTGCTTCACCTGCATGCGAATGATCAGGGAATCCAAACCGCTTTAACGTCCAATTGACTAATTTTCTGGCTGATTTATGTGCTGCTGTGCTCTCTGGCGAACTGTACCACAGAAGAAGTGAATGCAGGTGGTCTCACTGTGTCAGCACGGATGATTGGATGGGTCACAGTTGGCCGTCGATGGATACAGTAGCTAGTCCATGTGGAAGTGGTTGTTATTTAGCCTCAAAACACTAGTTTGGAATTGATTGTGACATCCGCTTTGGAACAGAAAATCAATTAGGTTTAGGGGTTTAAATTAATAGCAGTTTTTATTACTCATTAGAATAACTAGTTTAGGATTAATAATTGCAGTCCATAATTTCCTTTTATTATAATCAGAAGAAATACAACATTTAATAAAAATCTGAAATTGATGAAATTGTAAAAGTGGAAGAGATGAACTGAGGTGAAAATGACTTCATGAGCCATGCAGTGGTATAGTAACTCTACTGACAGTGGTGTTTATTTAGTGAAACAGCACAATAAGGTAACAGTGCAGAAAACACATGAAGTAAAACAATAAAGATAATCCATTAATGGAATGGTACTAGAGTAAAATGATATGTTGTAGTTTCATAGTGCTGTGTCCAGTGTACAAGGGAACAAACTAGTCTACAGGTGTTCAAATGTAAACTGAAATCCAAACAACACTTGATCAAAAGACTCAATTGTCATACTGTATTGTCCTATTGTTTGTTTTTAATATACGTACTCAGGATTCCCTGGAAAGCTGTAAATAGATGCTGGTAAATATTCCCTATTTTCTTTAGTTTATAGTTGGATTTATCATGGTTTTCCATAGTGAAAGCCGTTCCTCACCAGTACAATGCGATTTTCCACATTAGCAACTACGCACTATCCGAAAACAAATGACCATTGTTTCAAGGCTCTTAGAAAAATACACACTGCATACAACAAAGAGAAGAACAGGGCTAATTATTATGCAGAATGAGGGCGGCTTTTATTCTAGTTTGTGCTGATTAGCAGGTGAAAAGACGTCTAAGGTGCCTGTTAAAACTGGAATACATAACATTAAAAAGTGACTTGTTCTTTATTGCTGACTGTATTTCATCATAGAGTAGTCTGTAAGGCGTCCTGGACATGTGTATCAGCAAAAAGCTGAGCAATAAGTGGTCATAAAATGTTATCCTTTATGTCAGTGTTTCCCAAACTTTTTTTCTTGGGACTCACTTTTTAAAAAAAATTATAAACCGTTGCGACCCAATTCATTATGGGCCTTATCTATAAATCCTGAGAAGAGCAAATTTGTGTGTTATTGAATGTTTCTGCCATTTCTGTATCACCATATATTATCTTGAATAGGTAGTCATGTCAAAAACACACATTTGATAAATCAAATAAATGCATTTAGGCGGAGTTAACAGACCCTCGTTTTTTTCCCTCATCAGTAAAAACAAACAATGTATGCTAGCCTTTCATATTAGAGTCAATATTATAAGTAGGCTACAATTATCAGAACAATGCGGACATTCAGGCTCTAAGGTGTACTATAGATTACTGTAGATATAAATGTTAAATAAAAAAAAGTATATAAGAAATTCTGCAAATTTATATGGTGACCCTAATAAAATCTTCTTCAAAATCATCAGTGGGACCCGACCCAGTCTCTGGGAATCATTGCTTTACATACTCTACAGCAGTATTGCGCTGGTTTTACAAGTGAGATGCCATTGAAGCACTATAATTAGTTTATATTCTTCTCATCCCGTTTGAAATAGATGATAGTGGGACTTATTTATTATGTAATTTATCTTTGGAATGGTTAACTATTGTTGCTATATGTTGTCTTGGGTGCTGCTTTTCAAAACTGCATCACCGCCAAGTACGCAGTGCCATGATGAATATGAAACACCTCTCAGTGTGTGTGTTTGTGTGTGTGTGTTTGGGCTTGTAAATGTTTTTGTCCAATCCGTATTTTTTCTGTTTATATAACATACATTTATTCATATGTACATCAGAGTGTGTTTGTACAACACATTAATACAGTATGTGCATGTTCACTCATGTGTGTGTGTTTTGTTTGTGTGTGCTCTTGCTATCAGCACCTAGCGATCCGTGTGTGTGTGTGTGTGTGTGTGTGTGTGTGTGTGTGTGTGAGTGTGTTGTGCGCCGTGCCTGGCTCCTGAATCACGCTGGGTCGTCGGGCCTCTCTGGCGCGCTGCTGCCAGTCTGCAGCTGGAGATAAAGTTCTAGCCTAAAGGAGAGAAGGCAGACCGCATCCACCCTCTCTCTACTTAATCCGCCCCTCTCCCCCTCTCATCCCCTCTCCTTGTTCCTTCTCTCCATCTCACTATCTCTACCCTTGCTTACCACCTCTCAGACCTGTGTCCTTCAATACACCACGCTCTCCCTCATCGTATCTCCCGCTCACTTCTTTTTTTTTTCCACCTTCCTCCTGCTGCTCCTTCCTTCTGCCCCTGTCTGCCTATGTTTTATTTTTTATTTCTCTTTCCATCTGCCATGCCAAACCAACTCTATATCAAACGCTTTTACCACCCTATACTCCTACTGCGCCTCTATCTCACTTCCCCCTTTTGTTTTGATTACCTCAGATGGTGGATCGCCATTTCCTCGAACAATTGCCGTCTTTGATTTGGTGCGGATTTAGTAGATGATAAACCCCATGTAGAGGATTTTCTCCCTCTCTCTCTGTGTATTTTTTCTACATTACTGATTCTGCTTGTATGCAGTTGTAACTGATGTTTGTTTCCTTTTTATTTTTTTCTAATATTAGATTAGAAGGAAAACTGAATTTTGAAAAAGAAGTAGCTGAAAATGACTGATCATACGCTCTTGTAAACTAAACGGAAGACAAATGCAAAAGAAAAATATGTTAAACATCCTGTGCATAGTTCTTTGATGTAGCACAGAACAGATGTTAGAATACATTTCTGCTTGTGCTTTTGCAGTTACTATGCCCATACTCAAACTGTTTTAGGTGCATTGCATGAGTGCTTTCAATGGAAATCAGCAGCTCACATTGGGAAAAAGAATGGATATTATGTGTAGGAATTTGAGCATTCAAAGAAAATGCTCCCAATCAATCGCCATGGTTACACTTGTCTTTTCAATGCATCTCTTGTCATCCGATCATGCCAACCCCAGGACGCATGAATAGCCCGTATTTAAATCATTAGGTCTTAAAAGTTATAAAATGCACTCATCCATTGAGTCGATGCTTCAAAATAAAAGGGATGACGTAGTTTTGTAGGCCAACCAGGAAGTTAGCATCCCACTGGTTCCCTCAACAAAAGACCATGTGTTTTTCCTATTGGGTTTTGGATTATTGAGGAAAATAAGCTCTGTGGCAAACACACATTTATAATACTTCAGCAAGATAATCTCCACAAATGAACACTCCTTCTATGATTTTTGAAGCGTAAATGCAGTCGCCAGAAATAAACAGCCAACGTTAGGCTATAACGTAGAACTACACCACGGTCGCATAACTTCACATCGCGACCACTAAGCCAAAGACGGACTAATGTTTGTCGTGATGATGTTAAGTAGTCTCATTTAACCCACTTGTGAGCAACCACCTTTTTTAAGAGACATAAAAGCTTAAAAATTCACTGGTGGGGTATTTACTGATATATATTTTATGTCGGATGACAAAACGTTAAAATCTCTTAAGCTTGTGTTAACCGCAGACTTTATTTCAGGCATCTAACTAAAAACCCATTCAAGAAAATCCATCAACTTCCAGACGAGGGAACCAGCAGTGCTAAAATGCTAACTCATTTCCAGGTTTTAGGACTCAATCCTGAGCACTGCCCATAGAGAGTATAATATACCATTTTAAGGGTTAATGGCAACCTTTGTTTTAATGGAGGACCCAACAATAAACAGGAAGAAATGTGTACTGCTTGCTACAGACCTGTTTTACACCTGCAGAGATTAAACAGTGTTTTAATTTCCAAAAACTAAAAGCATTAGAAGGCCTTGAAGATCACAGAGGAACATTTCAGCTATCACAGACATTTAGAGATGCATTCATTGCCTCGATAATTAGAGAAATGGGCACAAGTGCACCACTTTTTAAAGCATGCTATTAGTGTTTATATTGATTTTCAGACTGCCATTACTTCTAATTCATTCACCAATATGAAAATCTACTCCCAGAGAACTGAGGTTATAAATGCCATTAAGTTAGCAAGTTTAAGTTATCCAGGGACATATACGTTTAAGAAAACTCTGAGACTTGAGAAGCACATGTCGAACAACCATCCTATTACTGCAAGAAGCTGCCACGTTATCCTTTTTTCCAGTGCCCAATGTTGCTCTTTTTTGACTTCTCAACAACTATTGAATGCTTGTTGACAGCCATCATTCAGGAATTTGTGCACAACTTCTTTACTGCTCTCAAGAATAACTTGATGTTCGGTGTGATGTATACATCTCAAGCAAGTCACTGAAATGTTATTGTAGTGTATATCGTTCGAGTCAATCTCATGTTAAAAACGATATTGCTGCCTTTCAAATGGTTGGCAACGATGTTTACTGTGTGCAATTTGCAGTTAAGAGATAATCAAAACTGAAAGCAGTGGTTAGCAGACTGTTATGTAATCATGGTTCTTTAATGTGTTTTGAGGCAGCGATTTAACTTCAAGGACTTTAGATCTGCAGTTACTTTAGGCACATCTTTTTTATTATTGACTTAACTGACATGAACTCTTCTGTCTGACTTCTCTGTGAACTCTCGCTCTCTGGCTATTGGCAGTCTCTAGAGTTGGAATGAATCTCAGATACCTACACACTCCTAGCCTTGCTTAAAAGTGTAGGTTTTCCAAAGTTATGTCTTTGAGGATGGTCTCCCCTATACTCTTGCATCCTGTTCTCTTCTATATAGCGAATCATGCTCTATCTGGACAGTTTCTAGGCTGAGTCGGAATATATTAGGGATTAATACATCCACACCGGGATACGATGTCAGATCTAGTGGGATTGTTTAGTTCCTTTTGTGCCAAAAAATCCAGACACAGATTCAGTCTGCGTGAGAATAATTGTCCTCCGCCACCGTCATTAACATTTGCATTTCAATAGTCCTCGCTTGATTGAACACCAACGGCAGCATAAGTGGTTTGGCAGCGTATGGACAATTTAATTTTTGCTTCAAAACAAACATCCATACTTATTGATGTTTCTCTTCTTCAGAAGCAAGACTCAAACATTGTCTGCTGCTTTCACTGTGTTGGAAAATATTGCATCTACACTGCGGTTTCCATATCTTATCTCTCCTTTATGATTTCATTCCATTCTGTATCATTGATGCCAAATATTTTCATCATCTAGTTGCTTTTCTTTTTTTCGCTACAGTATCAGATTTTAGCAACGCTAGCGGCGTGGATCTGGGGATTGCAATGTCCGTCTGTCAGCCGGTCCACCACTTACAGTCCAGACTGAAATATCTTAAAAACGATTTGATGGAAAGCCATAAAATTCTGTACAGACATTCATGGTTCCCAGAGGATGGATCCTAATGACTTTGGTGACCCCCTGACTTTTCCTCTAGCGCCAACAGCAGGGCAATGCTTTCAATTATCTAGTGAAATATCTCATCTACCTGATGGATTGGCACTAAATTTGGTACAATGACTTTGGTGTTCCTCTGACTTTTCCTCTAGCGCTCTGTGAGGTTGACATTTGTGTTTTCTTATGAACTGTCTCGACAACTATTGGATGGTTTGGCACAGACATTCTTGTTCTCCTTCAGGATGAATTTAAACAACTTTGGTATTCTCCTAACTTGGTGTAGCACCTTCACCAGTCCAATTTTTTATTTGTGCAACACTTAAGTTTGTGACCTTTAAAACTAACCTCAGTTGTACTTTGTGTTTAGCGCTAATTAAAGGCATGCTAACACATCCAACCAAGACTTTGAACACAGTAAACCTTTTACCTGCTAAATATCTGCTTCGTCAGAGTTATCATTTCAACGTATCCCCATACAACGGTTTGTATGATATCTTATGAAAAGTTATTCCTCATTTTATGTGGCTTTTCCTACAAATGTCCAACATTTACTCCCCAGTCTTTTCAAAATAAACTTCTGTTTCCGCAGGAAACAACTTGGTTAGGTTTAGGCACTAAAACGACTTAGTTAGGTTTAGGGAAAGATCGTGGTTTGGGTTAGATTAAGACCGGAACTGGTAACTTAAGTACGGATGTTACGTGACAAAAACTACTTAGGTTTAAGAAAAGATTGTGGTATGGGTTAAAATAACTCCAGAATTGATGTAACTTCCGGATGAACGTTGCAAATGAATCAAAGTTGACTTCCGGTTTCACACAGGATACGAACACCAGTCTCTTGGGTGAAGGTCTGGTGTTTTTTTGTGGCGTTTGTCTCTCTCAATACTTCCTGGTTCACCATTATGTGAATTACATATGAATTGATTTTGTGGAATTTTTACAAATTACAGTGCATTACTTTTCGTAAGTATAGCTACGAACGGTTTATGAGAACAACCTGATCATATTGAGCATGCTAGCTCACTGATGTTAGCATTTAGCTCAAAGCACTGCTGTTTCTTTCCTATACATATTTTTCATCTGTTTCTTTTCACGTTGTATGGATGTGTGATAAAGTTACAGCTTTTTTTAAATTACTTCGACAATGTTTACACACAGATATACAGAGAGCATATACTTAAGAGGACATACACTTTCACAAACTTGCGCTTCAGAGAAAAGGTGTTTCATATTTCCATCCTCCACAAGCACACACATGCACACATATATGTTTCCCAACAGAGATCATGTTTTCTGACCTCACCGTCTAATAGTGCCAGACTCCAGCCAATGTCAGGGGTTGTGATGGAGTTGTGTGTGTAAAGAGAAAGGGAGTGTGTGATATCAGTGTTGCTCATATTGGTCTCTTCTCTTGTATCTGCCCTTTCCTGATTGTCCTACCAGTTATACAGTGCAATGACCGCTGTGCCTCATTCTGGTGTAATTTTATGTGATGCTCATTATCAAAATTGATCATTTTATTTTGTCACTGTCAATATCAGTGCCCCCGATCTAAAGTTCACCTTTTAAGCAACGGAACATCATGTCCCCCTTTCTTTTCTCCTTCCTCTTAAATGTCCGTTCTCTTTTTCCCTTAACCCCCAACACACACACACGCACACGCACACACACACACACACACACACACACACACACACACACACACTTCTCTTCTCCATCTCTATATATCTGTCAGTGCACGAGGCGAGGAGAAGAAGTGAAGCAGACAAGAAATATATCCCTGTGAAAGACAGGTCTGGATAAATAAAGAAGAAGAAGAGGTATACTACCCAAGAGGGAAGGCTGGAGGGAGACGAGGGAGTTTTTTTTTTTTTTTTGTTCCCCCTTTACCTTAAGGCAGCTGTCAGATTTTGAGAGGACGATGAGCAGGGGAGAACGATGGTAAAAAGGGGGGAAAGGTTGAGGTGAGCAGTGTTCAGGGAGGGGAGATGAGGGCTGGATTGGTGATAATGAGAGATAGGGACCACGTCAGTTTTGGTAAAGGAGTCGAGGATGGATGCAACATGGCTTGTTCCAGGCACAAGTAGAGACGTTGAGTGCAGTCTCGTGAATGGTTTTTGCACTGACTGAGATGCGTTAGCTACGATTGTGTAAAACATGGGTTGCGGCCGATATTCCACACTAACAAATATGCTAAAACAGCATGTGAGATATTTAAGTATGTCTGAAACCTTAGTATGAAACCAATAGTACGTGAAATGTATACTATTTGTTGTGAAATATTACAGTATATACAACGCTGGACACTATACCGGCATAAATATCCCACAATACAATGTGGTAGTGATAATGACATTCATAACAGACATTGACGGACAGCTCTGTAACATCAATAACACTTCAATTTAAGTGTAAGTATAATATTTCACCTTGCTAGGCGTAATATGTATTTTAATGGTTACACGTCTCCAACCGACAAGGAGGCTCTCAGGAAGTGACAGTATAAATTACTGCTCAATGCGTCTGAAAAGATACATACTACTGTATATTCACACACAAGTATCTTAAAAGATATAGTACAAATATTTGGTAGGTAGTGCACTGTGATTTTTGATGCAGCCATGGTTTAATCATCAAAATTCAAAGGGAGGATCATAAATTCTAATGGAATCAAAATATGAATCACTTCCATGACAATGTAACCCAGATTCTATATATGGCTTTAGACATACACATTAATAGCAGATTTTGCCTTGATTAGGGAGATTTTGCATATCATTCTTGTTAGGTAAAACCCACATAACCCCAAACTGTCAGCTTTTCAGGAGCTGTTTTCATTTTATTAATTAGTTTTGAAAAGGTGTCTTAAACCCAACGGCTATTTCCTCAATCCACAGAAGAGCACCGAATCCTTCAGTGAAAGTGAAAACATGAAAACCAAAATTGCAATAACAACATTTTCACCTGACAACCATGATGTGTCAAATTTGCAATATTTTTAATGGGCCCTCATTTACATCATGCTGTCAGGACTCTTAAGTAGAACTATTTTAATCTCTATTTTAGTTTTAAAATTGAAACCTTGAAGATGGCAATTAAATTTGAGCATACCAGTGCACCTATATGTATTTGTCTTGATCTGACTTCATTTGAGTAACTGCTTTAGAAGAGCATGACAGCTTAAGTTTTTAAAAATAAGCTTATTTTTTTTCTATGACTTCCTCCCACAAGAAACTGTGTTTTCGACAAGTGCTGGTGTCTGTAATCCAGCCATTCTGGCATTAAATTCATGTTCCTATACACCAAAATGCATGTGTCTATTCTCATACACTGATCGTAGAAAAGTAATGCACTGTAATTCGTATATATCCCACAATATCAATTTGTATGTCATCCATGTAATTGTGAACCAGGAAGTATAAAGAGCAACAAACGCAGTATAAGGAGGAGGTCGGGGTGGATGGGTGGATAAAAAAAACACTGAAATTTCGTCCAGGACATTGGTTTCCGTACCCTATGTGAAACCAGAAGTCGGCGTTGATTTATTCTTCACTTAAATTACGCCACAAGCAGAGTTATTTTTACACAAACCACAATCTTTTCCTAAACCTAATTAATTAGTCTTGTTGCCTAAACCTAACGAAGTTGATCTTTTCCTCAACGTAACTAAGTAGTTTTGTTGCCTAAACCTAACCAAGTTGCTCTTTTCATCAACGTAACTAAGTAGTTTTGTTGCCTAAACCTAACCAAGTTGATGTTTTCCTCAACCTAACTAGGTAGTTTAGTTTCCTAAATCAATGTTTCCTGTGAAGACGAAAGTTTATTTTGAAATACTGCGGCGGAAATTGACACGTGTGTCAGGTGTTGCTGGACATTCGTAGGAAAACGCACGAAAAATTAGGAATAACTTTTCATAAGATATCATACGAACCGTTGTATGATAATATGTTGGTCTGTTAGTAAAGGTGTGTACTAGATTATGCAATATTTAGTAGTTAGAGGTTTATAAAATTTGTATGTATCAGTTGTACCAATGTAAAGTAGAGCTCAGAATAAAGTCCCACAGTTATAATGCTTACACAGTGCTGTTCAGATAATAGCATTACAGCTATAATGCATTCTTCAAACATCACCTCATTTGTCGAGTCAACGTGTTGTGTTTACTTATTTCTTTCGAACATAAAAGCACATCAGACAAAGCTGGAACAGTTGGAGGAATTTAGAAAACTGTTTAAGCTTTCAACTCGGCCATTTGTATTTTTACCACGGGTATTGGCTGTCGTCCATATTTGTTCATAATTGTCTTTGAATAAGAATGTACAGTACTTGGCAAACTCAGTGTTTTAGACTTCAGTTTGGCGAAATCCAGCTTCCCCCTAGTATGGGATTAGTTTTCTAACAAATACATTGCAGTCTCCGGTTTATCCCAGGATTTCCTCCTGATTTCTTTTTCTGTGGCGTTCAGCGAATAGCTGCAGATGTACACTGCCAACACTGGTGTATACCGCACATGTATTTGTTTCTAGTAAGGTAGTCTACTGATATTTATGAATGTTGCTTACTTTCATCGGCTATATAGTGTTAATGTCTCCGTACCTATGTGATTGTGCAGCAGTGCAAAACAGCAGCTTTCTTTATAGACTTATAATGTTCATTTAAAGTTTTTTGGGTAAAACTTTTTTATCAATACTGTTAGCTGTGCAGAGTTTGGATGTGTTCTAGTTAGAATATGAAAGATGCTTTAGTAATAATAACAATTTGTGGGACTGGTAATTTTATCATGGCTGGTCATGTTGATGGCCTGCGGGCATGTTTCTCTGTAATAACTGTGGCTTTAATGTTGGTGTGTTGCTAAATTACAGCGTGGAGTGCTTTCACTCTTTAGTTGGCAATGTCCAATTGAGCATGCTTGTTGTGTAAAATGGCACTGGAAAACTATTGAGCTTTTCCATTTTCCATGCAAACTGCTCTCCATTACACACTCAAGGTTGAAAGCGTGATTCATTGGTTTTACTTAAAACGCACCTTTTCAAAATAATGGCTCATAAACAGCAGTTAAACATAGCCGTGATTGAACAATTACCGTGACATTTTGTTTGTAATAGCCAATCTTGTACCAAACCTCCTTCTTGTTTACTTCACTTTTTTTTCGGCTTGTATATGTCATCTGGGAGGACGTGGGAGAACAATTCATTTTGAGTTTTTAGTCAGTAGAGTATCCAAATACATTTTGTACTTGTGTATCTTTGTAACAAATTTAATTTCAGTGCACAAACTGTTTATCATATCCCATGATGCCATCCAGATGGAGCCTTTCAAGCCCAGTTGATCACCCACACACTTCATGGTCAGATCTACGGTATATGGTCCACACATATACTGTATATAAAGATGGATGACATGAAAGCACCCCAAAAGTGAAGCCAAAACATCTCGATCACCCCCTGGTGGCTGGCTGCAGTATAGATCATAAAGCCCGCCTCCTCCATGTTAATACACGTCACATAAATATTTCCCAATAGATGGTTTCTGTCTTTTTAGGTAGTTCTTATCACCCTGATGTTTCTTCAAGTGTTCATTTGTCTGGTTAGCAAGTTTGGTTTGAATTAGTTATTTGATGCTATAAAACGGGAGTGAGACGTTATGATTGACAGCTGCTCAGACAGAGGGAAGTAGTCGCGGAGCCAGAGGCTCGGGAATTGTACGAAAGAGGAAATGTTACTGTCACTTTCCATAACCGTCACGAGTCTGTGTAATTCGATCAGAAATGTAGTTATAGAGATATTATGTTTAGCTGTTGTTTCTTTTCTCGCCATATTTTTATTGTAGATTTATGTTTGGCATCATTTGTGCTATGAATGTACATAGTATTCTGCCCTATAATGGTGGGTATTCACCAGACACTGAAGTTAAACTGCAACACTGCACCATCCAGACATATCTTGCACCTGGTCAATAGCTGTGTGTGAAAGGTCGGCTCTCCCCTGTGACCCTGTGGGTGTACACAGCTTCACCGTGGACACGGCCAACTTTAACCCCTGAACCCCCCAGCTGAGGTGTGACACGTGTCAAACAGACACAGGGAGAAAGGTCACACACAGACGCATGTGCTCGGGTAAATTCACGTCCCCTTCGAGGTGTCGATGTAGTTCTTGCTGACGTGATTGATACTCACAGGTATGGAGCATGCTCAGTGGGTGAATTTGTGTTTGCCAATTCAATATCTCCCCCAACCTACCACCATCTTAGACTGTTTCTGGGCCCCACAGGTGTGTGTGTGTGTGTGTGACATACTTATACGTCCAAGGAATAAAAACACACACACATTTGAATATTTCTGACATTTATCCTTTGACTATAAGAACCAAATAAACAATAAACCCTGAATCCCCATGAAAAAAAAAAGCTTATAGTATAGGATGGAAAATACGATTTCCCATCTCTCCATCCTTGTGAGGACATATCGCCCACATAAAGATGTGAACACACAAAGACAAACACACAGTCCACGGTTGTTGGCCTGTACCTGCAGCGTCAGCTTTTCCTCGCCTCGGCTCCTGTCTTCCCCTTGATAGTGAGCCTTAAAAACAAGGAGAGGAAATAGAGTGGGAGAGGAGATAATGAAATAAATACCCTGCCTGGCAACACTTCAAAGAGAGAGGGAGAGCTTGATCTGCTCTACTGCAGCTAGAGAGGGAAGATGTGTTACGTAAAGAGAAAAGATAAGAGACCGATAACAACAACCGCCATCTCCACAATCGCACACAAACACAAATAGATTCAAAGAAACACGTTAATAAAGTTTGACTGCTTCTTAGCTGGATAGTTAAGAATCATATTATGTGCTATGAATTGCTTTGAACCGCTGATCAGGTTTCTTATTAGTCCTAACATAAACAAGTTATTCCACCACTTTAGCCATGCAGTGTGAATGAAAAAAGCTGTCAAAGCCAAGCAAAGCGTGATTCACGTTTATTTCCGGCGTCGTACGAGCATGGGCTTTCTTTGGCATCATGCTCTCATTTATTATTCATATATTCATGTAATACACGCATGCAGCTGGGCTGCCCATTTTAAAATATTCTCCGATATCCACAGGACCGTAAATGTGTGTGCGTGTGTTATGGCCTGTGAGTATGGTCTGTAACACTGTCCTTGCTATGTGGTTATGATTTACATCCACATATAGGCTTTACACACAAATACACACAAACAGGCGTCCTTTATCCAGAGACATTTTTGAGAAGTGATGATGGATGGTTCTTCCATCAGTTCACACACCCTCACACATGCACATACACAGGAGGAGTACGCACTGTCAAATGTGTGTGGGCTTGCGCAGTATACATAACCTAGTTACGAAACTCTTGCGAGATGGTTAAGGTTAGGCATTGGCCTTGACTGGTTAGGGTTAGGCAATGAGCTTGAATAGTTATGGTAAGGCATTGAACTTGAATGGTTACAGTTAGGCATTGACCTTGAATAGTTATGGTTAGGCATTAAACTCAAATAGTTATGGTTAAGCATTGACCTAGAATGGTAGAATGGTTAGGCATTGGCCTCAAATAGTTAAGGTTAGGCATTGACCTAGAATGGTTAAGGTTAGGCATTGACCTAGAATGGTTAAGGTTAGGCATTGGCCTTGAATACTTAAGGTTAGGCATTGGCCTTAAATGGTCAAGTTTAGGATAGGTTGTTGGGCAGCGAGTCTTGCAAGAGTTTTGGACGTTTTCGCAACTTGGGGGTTACCTTCTAGACGCAACTCGTTATTATTCCACATAACTGTCATTAACGGTCGCTCTATATACTATATATATCAGGCATTGACCTTGAATGGTTAAGGTTAGGATAGGTCATCAGGAAGCGAGTCTCGCAAGACTTTGGTACGTTTTCGCAACTTGGGGGTTACCTTCTAGACCCTACTCGGTTGTTCGATATACTACGTCACCTGCTCTGCGCGTGACTCGTTGTACTACGTCACTCGCTGCGGTCGTCTGCAGAATTACAAGCCTATTTGTGATACGTCAAAGACAAATGTAATCCACGACAAAATACATTTACTTCCAAATGTAGTTGAGAATGCAGTTTAGTTGAACGGGAATTTAATTTCAGTAGACAAGGCTGTGTCAAACTGAACAGACACACACACACACACACACACACACACACACTCACACACACACACCATCTTGCCCTTTTCACTCCATTTTCCCTTTGACTCTAACATTTCTGTTGACAGAGACAATAAATTTAGCTAGGGCTGCTTTTTATCCCTCATCCCGCGGCCACAATTACATTAAGCACACTATTGCTTTTTGTGACATATTGTCTTTTTTTAATGAATGTCTCTCCATGCAGTGCACTCTCTGCTCAATCAATGACTTTTGGAACTTAAAAGCCTCTTTAAAGCCCTATACACCCCATTCAGATGACTTGGCTTTTCAATGTAAATTGATGTACGGTAATTCTTTAATATTTCAGTCCCAAATCAAATTCAGGATCAGGTTTACAGCTGGGAAATCTGAGCAGTGGTGCACAGCTGTCCCTTTTTACACTGGCGGGAATCAATTGCTGCACATATTTTGCCTTGAAAAGGAATCATTAGCTTGCAAAATTTCCCTCCAACGCTGTCGCAGAGGAATTGGAAATCTCATTTGAGTGGCTCTGTTGCATGTATGAGCCCTTTGATCAATACATTTCTTATTGTTTATTCTGGTGACACACATCCTTTTACTGTGTCGGATATGAAGAGCATCAGTAGGGATTTTATTTTTCCTCTTATTTTTCTCTGGCTGTTTCCTTTTGCAAGTTATATTCTCATCGGAAGTTTATGCAAATCTAAAAATGGTCCCAAAAAATAAGATATGCATTTCAATCTGACAAGGTAATTAAGGTAGTAGGTAATGTAGATATTTTTTTTTTATAAATTGAATACATTTTAACAGTTAGAAGATATTGCATCCATGAGAAAAAAAATAAGAAAGCACTCTTTAGAAAATGGCCAGCAAATTTATTTTTTAACGATTCAGTTTGTTTTGTATTTACTGTCAGCAAATCTTGGCAACAATTAATAGTCTTATCTTTTAGTATATTTCCAGGCCAATAATTTCATATCATTATTTATTTGACAACTGGATTTCAGCTACTATTTCTTGTAAACTTTGCTTTTGAAAAGTACCATTTCCATTTCAAACTGAGCTGTAATTTTGAGGAATTTTATTAAGTTTTTTTTTTCCTTTTACATTAAAGCAGCAGTAGGTCAGATTGGAGTAAATATAATTAAAAAGAGACAGTAGTGCATAAGACAGGTAATCTGAAAAAGAAAAATCATGTGCCTCTGTGTCCTCCGGTGCTCCTAATGGCATCTTGTAGATTTCATAGACCGGAGGAAAACAACCAATCAGAGCAGAGCTGGAGCCTGCCGTCTCTGAGCAGCTGTCAATCACTCACAAACACTGACCACGACAGTCAATCTAGGCAACTGATCAGATAAACAGTACACTACAAGATGTTTCTGAAAACATTTTACGCAAGAAATAGGCATTACAGTAACAGAATATTAATAGATATTTAATCAGCGCTGTCTACTTTGACCTTTTGATCAGAGATTGCGAGCGATTGACAGCTGCTGCCGTCGAATGAACAGCCAATAGGAACGCTCTCTCTCTAGATTTTTTAAAGCCTGAAAACAGAGCCATGAGGAGGTGCAGAAGTCTATTTTACTCTCAGAACACTTGAATTACAATATGCTGAAAGGTTATTATGGAGTGTTTGCCCAATGATGCCAAAAACATTCTGCCTACCCTCACTTTAAGCCCTTCAAACTTTATGTACCACAATTCACTGAAGAAAACTTCGATGGGAACTTAAATTTCCATCCAAGTATTCTGTTTGTGCCTCTGCCTCCCTCTCCCAATTTCTTCTTTATTCTTACCTCCCCTCCATACCATACATCTGTGTTGTTTTCTCGAGGAAAAAAAAAAGAAAAAGCTAGTATAAGCTGATCTGTTGGCAGGGATACGCTGCGGAGGAAAGCCGATCACCCACTTCTTCAGTCTGTGATTCTCTATTTCACAATGAAACCCACATTCCCTCCAGGCCCACCACAATACTACAAGGCCCTTTTCCAACTCCTTATTGGACCGCCACCCCCACCACACCTCTTACACACACACAAACAAACACACTTAGACACAGATTTATGCAGACGTATACATGCGTACACATGCCAGTGTGTTGTGCACACAAAGGCACGGTCTGCCTCAGCTTTCACTTCATCGGCATATGACTGTGTGCGCATGTGTGTCTCATCAGATTCTGTCCAAACACTCAACAGATGGTGACATTTAGTTGTTTTTCCCCCCACCATGACAACAAGGTTAAGGGTGTGAAGATTACTGTGTGGGTGTGTTGGGTTTTGCAGGGTCAAGCCTGACACATGCTTCTGCATCTGCTAATCTACGTTCTGCTAAAAGTCTCCATCAGTTAATTTGCGCAAATAAAGACGGATGTATTCACAGCATGTTATAGCTTATTGTCATGTTTCTTTATTTACTGTCCGAGTTTCACTTTGGTTTATTATAATTACTAGAAGTTACCATACTTTAATTTATGTTGTGTATAGGCTCTGCAATGTGGTGTATTTTAGTTGAAATAATGTCAGTAAAGTGTATTAAACTTCCCTGTGGAGTGTGCTAGAGATTACCCTGAGACAGCAGTGGGTGTTTTTTATGGGAATGTGAATCTTTCAGATGAATTTGAAAAGTGCATATGGTTTGCATGTTCCACCTTTTATAGAAAGTGTGTCATGCAGTGTGGAAATCGCACTGGTCTTGTCTTGGTCTTGACTTGGTCTTGGTTTAGGTGGTCTTGACTATACAACACTAGTAAAAACATACTGAAGACAACCTCCAAGTCCTGGGACAAGGAGCACACTTACAGTACTACTGATGCTTATTATATTAATTCCAACCTGATATACAAAACACTGCAGTGCTAGCTAAGTCAAATTGTAATTATTAGCCACTAACATCCTTTATTTGTTACACGTTGAGACTGTGTATGAAGATAAAGTAAAATGTTTGACAAACTGAATTTGGCTCTTGACAAACGTTAATACTCCACACCTTACGGGAGTACAATGTTTTGTAAATGATTTTGTTTGCATGTGGTTAAATCCTATTTGGACTAGTAAGAGATGCTTGATCATAAATAGGTTTTTCCTGGCTTGTTGTTTTTTTTTTTTTTTTTTTTTATATTTTGTTTCATTTATATAAAATATACTCCTATTATAGAGTACTCTTATTATACTCTGAGGGGAAAATAACTTTAAAAAACAAACTCGTTTTCCATCACTTAGTCCTTTACCAAGACTTTCAGCAATGTGGTTTTATGTTTTTTACATCGTCATCATAAGCCTTTTAATAAGCTGTTGGTGAGCATTTATTCAACTAATGTTGCACTTTAGACACACTGCAAATTGTCATTTGTTCTATTTTGTAAAAAGAAAAAGACCTCACTAAACATGCTGCCGCCATGCAAGCCAACTTCCCCCTCAGTCCTTTTCCTTATCCTCATCTCCAACAATTGTTTATTCACTCATGTGAAATTAATGGACGTCATTATCAATATCTCCCTGTTAATGCGACGACAGATCAATATTGAAATTCAGGTTTGGAACAGATTGAATAATGTGAATTGTTTTTAAAGGCTATGAGGCATCTAATGATAATAATGTTTTTCCCTTTCGGTATATTGAAAAATGCTTTTGCTCCAAGTGTAAATATATTAGTGTAGTGCTTGGTAAATGAGGTGTAATTGTCTTAGAGCAATGTGAGATGACATGTCAATGAATTTTTACCGCAATATCGCATTACTAATGGCATTGTCATTCCTTCTGTTTGTTTATTCAGTATGGGTAATGACACAAACTGCACAGTACAATACAGAGCTGATATGGCACCAAACAGTTGCTACTGGGTTGTATAATTTCCCAGAAAATAGCTTCCTGATAGTGTTGGCAGCAGTGGTGGTCATTTCTGTGCTGTTTAATCAGTGCTCATATTCATAGTGTATACTGTCTGTTTCTGTTTTGCTGCTGATTACAGATTTTATGGATCTCATATGGGTGGAAATTGCAGTTATGAAGCCACTAATCATAAGAAGTCACTTCCCATTGACACCGTAAAGAAAAACAATTTTTTTCTCTCTCTGGTTTCCTCCATGTTACACTTTCTTGAAGGCCACTTTCTTGAGGGCTCTTGCATTGCACCATTCTATCGCTTCTTCTTGCATTCACTTCCTCTTCACTTACATTACATCTTATCTTTCAATTCTTTGCATTCAGGAGCCCAAGCAATTAAAGAAAAAAAGAAGAACCGTGGGCACACAAAGCGAGACATTCACAATCTTTCACCTTAAATGCATTCCAAGAGTAATTTCATGGTGAAGTGTGGTAATTCACTCCCCTTAGGTTGGGCTACCTTTTAACATGTATTGTTTCCTGTAGTGGAGAACATCATCTCCACTAATATCAGTGAAACTCATTGTCATCCACAGCTCAATGTGCAATACAATCTCATGGGAGGGCGTATTAATAGCACGACATTACAAGGACATTTCGTGTGTCATTAGAACACATTTGTACGCCTCTTTTTGCATGTTATTACAACAAAACTATGGTGATGGCAGCAGTTAAGGCTGGCCCACACTGAAAGATTTTTCAAATCTCAACAGATGTTGAAAATGTGAGAGACCCCACACATAACAACCCGTTATGTTTTTATTTAACAGATTTGTTCCTATAGTATGTGACACACTAACAGATTCCATTCCTGAACAAGAGTCCCGACTAAAAAAACTTAAATCTCACATTGTCTCTCGCGATCAAACGTGACTTTAGTGTAAAGCAAACATAGCGGACGACTGGCAGGAAGAATTAGTGGCTAGTTTTTGCACTACTTTGTACTGAAAACTCACAAAGAAATGTGAAGCTGCTATCTCTCTGTATTATAATACTGATTGGTATAGCTTTCTGCATTCAAACCGTACACTGATATCCCAACCTCCCATCACTTGTCTTGAAAACTGTGTCACACAGTGGATTTTTCTTTCCCCTTTTAAAATTCATGTATGTCATCTGTTGACCTACTCCTCGACCTGCTTTAATAATTAATTCCCTACTCAATTTCATCATACACTTATGATTTACACCATGTTCTTCCATCGGCACACATGTCACATGTCAAGCTGATGTTGGACGCATGAATATGTATGAGTGCATGGGCGTTTTTGTGTGTGTGTATGTGTAACGTATTGCGTATGCCATTGCCAGAAGACAAAATGGCCTTTGCTGTGATTGAGGGGCTTAGTACTGCTGTCTCTTTTCACAGCGTGAGATCTTCGCAGTTTGTCTGCCATTTGTGAATAACTGATAAGGCAAAGTTAAAAGCACTGGCTTGATGGTGCGCTGCAGTGAGCCTTGATAAAAGGACAAACAGAATACTGACTTCTGAAATGTCAACCGGGCTAAATTAGTTGAACAACATTGGTTCTTCATACTGGTTTACAGCCAAAAGATCTTATCGAGATGAAAGACGGAGCAGACGTGGATGCGTGTATATGAGTGCAGACATATGAAGTTTGCCTTTGAGGAGATTTCTAAAGAGGGGTGAAGCCAAAGATGAGAAGGGGGCAGAGATGTGGATATTATGCTGGAAGGCAGAGCGAGGAACATTTCATGACTTGTTAATCAGTAGTAGAAAGAAACTCCTTGGCGTCAGGATACAGATTTAAATTTTTGATATGGAGCTAGCATTCAGACGGGCGTGTCATGTGTGCTTGTGTGTTGAATGCACATGCATCAGTTAGTGTGCACCGTTTGGTGTGTGTGTGTGTGCTCATACGCTGATCTCCGCTGAAGGCCACAAATGAGAGAAATACTCCACATCAATAAATAAGACAATAGCATTTTCTACCGCAGTGCACTCTGTATGAAATGTATTTCCCAAAACAGAAGCAACTTACCCACGAGCTATTCCACTCTATTATTCCAACAGAACAAGAAAGTTTACAGGAAGATGCTTGTGGTTCAGTACATGAAAAGAGTCTCACCCTATACAGTAATGTCCATTCTTAAATAATGGCCACTCTTGGTAAAGGAGCACCTTACGCATTTTTATTTAATGTGAATGAAATACACAATTCTCTATGTTCTCTTTGCCGCTGGCATATCATACTGTAAAAAGGACCAGTGGGCCTGCATTGGTTTACTATAAAGCCTGTGCACAAGTATCCTGAAAACAATACAAAAAAAACAACATATTGGTTCAGGTACCACTGAGGCGATGAAATACGATCGGGAAGGCAGGTGTAAGCAAGTGATCCATGAGTGTGAATGCTCAAATGCCAAAACACTGAGCAGCGGTTTGCAATACTAAGAGACAATTCTACTATTCCTGAAAGTTACCTCTGCTGCAATCATTTGATCGATGTTATATTGTGTTGATCCAGGTTCAAGGTTTTCTGGGGTGGCATTCAATGCTTTCATTAAATCAATTGGGGTTCAGTGTCTTGCTCAAGGACACTTTGACATGTGGACAGGAGGAGCTAAGGATCAAACCAACAAGCCTGTGATTAATGGACAACCCACTCGAGGGAAACGTACTACGTTTGTTTTTGACAACAGACTGTATATAAGAAGTGGAACTAGTCACCGTGACATCACCCATTGGTTCGTGGACTGCCGTTTTGAAGTCTTGAGTTCGGCATTTTGGCTGTTGCCATCTTGGTTTTTGGCCGTCGCCATCTTCGTTGTTTGCAACCAGAGGTGACACAAGAAGGTGGAGCGAAGTACAACCGAACACTGTATAAGTCTTTTTCAAACAAGCAAAAATGTCACTGAAAACACACTGTGAAAAGGTTGAAATTGTAAGACAAAAACACCGACAACTCCCAGACCGGACAACACAGTGGTAGCGACCTGCCAATCACAAATTTACTCAATGAACATCATGCTGTATTGAAGCAGACCTGAAACTAGTGATTGAGACCATAAACTCATGTTTACAATGTTTACTGAGGTAATAAATCAAGTGAGAAATAGGGTCATTTTCTCATATACTTCTATACAATCAGACTTATTTTTGCAACCAGAGGAGTCATCCCTTGCTGGCTTTTAGAAAGAATGCAGGTTTAAGGCACATCCGCATTGGATTCACTTTTCAGACCCGGAGGTTGCCACCTGTTTTTGACGTATCATATCCGCGGAAGTCCGTGTAGGGAGGAGGTTGGGGTGGTGGATGGGTCAAACAAACAGGTCTTTCACCCAGGAGACGGCTGTTTGTGTCCCGTGTGAAACCAAAAGTCAATATTCACTTATTTTGATTTTCGTCCGTAGCTTAAATAACGTAATGAATGTCATTTTAGGCCAAACCATGATGTTTTTTACTAATCCTAACGAAGTAGGTTTGTTACCTAAACCTAACAAATTAGTTTTGTTTTAATTTACAAAATGAACCATGTGTTTAAAACTGTTTAGAACTGCAATCATAATCCAGGAGAAAATATATTTCCCTCGAAACGTAATTGAGAATGCAATTTTGTTGTTTAGAACATTATTTTGGAACCACTATGAATCAGAACCCTGACTGTGCCAGTGCAAGGATCTCATTGAAATGAATGTGGGGTCTGCTAATGTTGGTCTGGACAAAGCCTAAGACTAGATAAACCTTTCACAAATTTACTGCGCTTGTGTTTTTGTTGTGCATAATTGTTAAGCAGAAATGGCTGCTGTATATTGGAGAATGTGATAAGCAGCTTTTCATGTAAACTCACTACCCAAGCTGAAACGGATGAAGCCCAGCAGGGATGCGTTTCTGTTTTTGTCAGTGAATGTGTGTGTGTTTGAAGAAGAACATCATGAGAACTGCTGCCATAAACGCTTAGTTATGTTATACTCTGAGGCAAAGCAAAAATCTGTCCATAAATTTTCCGTGTCATGTTGGTTTTGTCATGTTGTGTTTGAAGACATTTCCTGAAGCTTCCCCAATGACAACCTCAGGACCAATATATTAATTAGTTATGCATGTTGCCTCTGCGGGAAAACGTATGTGCAAGACAAGTCTGATTTCTAAGGATTTTCAAGTAAAAGTGACGTTTTCTTTTTACAGCAATTAATACGTTTCTTTTTCGCCATTAAGTTTTGTATTTTCTTATTTTGAAGGACCCTTTTGTAATAAATGTTTTCCAGCCTTATCGCCCGGTGCGACAACAAACACAAAAAAAACAGAGGAAATCATTTTCGTTTTACAGACAGGAATCATCCACACGGGCTAAATTATGATTGTGATAAGATAAGATTTTATTGATGCCCAGAGGGCAAATTCCGTTGTTGCAGCAGCACAAGGACAGAAATAAGCTCAGATAAATAGAGAAAGTTAAAATAAGAGGTGTATAAATCTAAAATAAGAAGAGAAGTAAAAATAGAAAATATACAAGAGCAATTAACGACAAAATAACAAGGCAAAAGTGACAGTGATGTGATTAGTAGCAGCAGTCAGGTGGTTAATGTTGACTCCAGGTTGCATTGAACACATTGAATATCAAAAGTCTCGTGTTCAGCAGTGCATTTTATTCTCTCCCAAGGATGAGCTCCTTAAACATAGTCTGTGAGTAATTTATAACTCAGCCATTCCGAGTGTGCCTCTTTGTGGTTTCACAGCACGTTACGGTGGCTTTTCAATGCAGCAAGAACTGATACTGTTAGAGCTATTCAGCATGTGTACCAAGACTGTGGGGCTTCCCGAGACAGGCAGATGGATAACAATATAATTGGTGATAGTTTCCATTTGCTTTTACCATCAGGGAGAACGTACAGTATGGGGTCCCACTGTGTAGGAGAAACAAATACAAACATTCTTTTATCCCAGAGTCGGTTTGAATGCTGAATAAATGTAGAGCAGAGAAAGGTCACATTTTTAAAAAAGTTCTATTGCAAAGAGGAGTTCTGACTTGCAACTAAGTTTTGCACATGTACATCTATAGCAGACATTAAAACTCAGATGCCATCGTAATTGTATGACGAATATTTTGGGATATAATCCCTTATTTGGGGACTTTAAACCTGCAATAGGCAGAATGTGTTTTGGGATCGTTAAGCAAATATTCAATAATAGCATTGTTAATGATAAAGTGTGCTCCGGCTGGTGGGCGGTGCTTGGTATTTCCTCAACTGATCTCAACATTGCTGCCAGGTCACAAACTTTCTCATTTTACAGCTAAACAGTACACTACAAGATGTTTCTGAAAACATTTGAATTGAGAAATAGGCATTAAAGTAACAGCATATTGATTAATATTTGATCTGCGCTGCCTAGTTTGATCGGAGTTTGCGAGTGATTGACAGCTGCTCACAGGTGACAGGCTCAAGCTCGGCTCTGATTGGTTGTTTTCCTCCTGTCTTTGAAATCTTGCACATGCCATTAGGAGCACAGGAGGACACCGAGGCACATTATTTTTTTTTCAGATTTCCTGTCTCATGCACTGCTGTCAGGATATAGTGACCGTTTTATGAAAAATAACTTTTTTAATCATATTCATATCATATATTAACTTGCCTACTTCAGGCCTTTAGCGCTGTGCTATTAGTTTAAAACTGTAGTGTCCCGACACTGTTCTTTTTTGCATTAGTTTTACAGGGAAGACAAAAACGAGATGAGTCACATTGTCACTTCGCTGCATTAAAGAATGAAGACGGAGCCGAGAGGAGAGGGAGAGGGAAAAGAGACAGCGAGTGAGGGATATACATATTTTGCTATCCTTGGTGATAACATTAATGTCAAGGTGGAAGGGGGAAGGAAGACATCAAAGCTAATGAATATTTATGGTTGCCCACAGTAAAGTGCTGTTTTAGAGTGAAGTGGGACAGAATGGCCTCATGAAGACAGCACTTTAGGGCCTACTCTTGCACAGACTGTGGGTCTATGAATATTCATTGTTCATTGTCCCAAAAACAATTTGCTTAACGCTTCTGACTTCTTCTCATCCGTAAAATGTGCGCTAGGTTTTACCTATGCATGGTTTGGCCTATAATGCTATTTATCTTCACTTTTGATAGGTCTCTGACAAGATGAACTTCTATTATTTGCACAATAAAATTAAAAAAAATGCTAATTTGTTCATACATGCTATCTAAGCTCAGTTCCACGGGGACACCAGAAATGCTATTTGTCATATTCTGTAGAATATATTGCATTACATTCACACTGAATCCCTGGATTTAACAGTTCAGTGACACATTGTTAGCGGGACATGTGTCACTGGCTGCGGTTGCGGCCTGTATGGATGTTATATCATAGCATATTTGTTTGAAACTATCTGAGCGTGTTCAAGTGGCTTAGTCTATAACCCCATCATATGCCAGACAGCATGATGTTCCTTGAGCATATTTCACAACATGCTGCATTAGCCCTCCCAACTGTGCCATGCATTTGTCAAAGTGTCACAGCAGCCGGAGCCAACGCTGTTTAAAAACCCTTTATGTCATATTTTCCGTGTGTGAAAAATCTGCAGGTGAGAATCCTGTGTAGGAAAACCCAGTTCCGACTGTGACAGAAAGGGAGAGACAGAAAAGCAGGCGAGATTATCAGAAACTAGAAAAAACACATTTATAGGTCAGGACATAGGGTGTTGCTATGGTTACTTGTCTCACACTAATACCAGCCTCTTCCAAAGTAAACACTGCCGGATAAGTGAAAGGAACTACAACGCCTTCATGTAGTGTGGTCTAATGTGCAGTAGTATAGAGTATTTTCAGTGTACTGATACAGTATCTAATGTGTGCATGTGTCTTTTTTTCTACTACTGGCTTTGCTTTAAAAACACATCCCCACCATCCTATTAGACTGTTGTCAGACTATTAAACCTGCAGGCAGTATATTTTTGGCATCATTGGGCAAAAATTCCGTGATAACCTTTCAGCATATTGTAGTTCAAGTGTAATTCAACGGAGGCAGCTGTCAATCACTCGCGAACTCCAATCAAATAGTCAAACTAGGGAGCGCTGATCAAATATGAATCAATATTCTGTTACTGTAATGCCAAATTCTAATCTCAAATGTTTTCAGAAACATCTTGTAGTGTACTGTTTAGCTGTAAAATGAGAAAGTTTGCACCGGCTGGTGGGCGGTGCTTGGTATTTCCTCAACAGATCTCAACATGGCTGCTGGGTCACAAACTTTCTCATTCAACAGCTAACCAGTACACTAAAATATGTTTCTGAAAACAGTTGAGGTGAGAAATAAGCATTACAGTGACAGAATCTTGATTCATATTTGATCAGCGCTGCCTAGTTTGACCGTTTGATCAGAGTTGGCGAGTGATTGACAGCAGGCTCCAGCTTGGCTCTGATTGCTTGTTTTCTGATTACTTTCAACTGCCTACTCCAGCCTTAAATAGTCGTTATCAGTTGCTAAAAGCACCATAGATGTGGGTCAATAGGGGCCTACTACACTCACTAGTAGGTTTTATCATCTATTCGCATGGTAGATCACCGAAAGAAGGTATGAAAGAACATGACATCGCATTTAGTTTCCCTTTCACTTTTGAAACAGTTATTTTAAGACACAATGTTTTTTTTCCCTAAACATAACTAAGTGGTTCTGTAGCCTAAACCAAAAGAAGTATTTTTTTTCGCTGTCATGTGTTTCATTCAGTTTTACATTTTCTTAGAATGTGTTGCTTTCACTTTCACAACGTAGTAGGCCCCAAATGACCCACATCTATACGTGCTTATAGCAACCGATGACGCCTATTTAATGGCCCAATAACAGTTGAATAGTGTGCACCCCCGCACATTCACCTAGTTTGCTTTAAAAAAAAAATTTGAAGAAAAAGTCACTCGTAAAATATTCTTTGTGAATCCTACATATCGCCCTTTGAGCAGCTTTTTTTTTTGCTCTTATTCCAACCAAATTAGCAGCACTGTGCTTCTGTAAAAATATTCAGCTCCTTCCAAATCCATTGTACATTTCTTTTCTGCACAGCAGGGTGAACTAGTGGTTACAGAGACCTTCCCATGACCTCAGGGTAAAACATTCAACGTCTGGAAAAAAACAATCTGTGTCCATCAACAAAAAAAAAAAAGAAGTAGTGTGTAGGTGAATCATCCTTGAGCATGGCAATAAACCAGTTTCTGCACTGTAGCCTATATCACTCTGAGTTAGCATCAGCAGAATGCTGAAAACCTTAAGAAGATTGTTTATTTTTTTGTGGTGGATGATGCAAATTTTGCTCATATTTTCACAATTCCAGTATAATTGCAATAAAGCCTCCTCCTCCTCCTCCTCCTCCTCCATCTCTCCAGTTTTGTATCCCCCTCCATCCACAGTCTGCCTTTCATGTGTTTGTAGCTCTCATTAACACCACCCTCCTATAAGCCCAAGTGCCTCTTACTGTCCTCCCTCTTTGGGGGTCACCTCTTGACATGGTGAAGTAAGCACAGTTCCTCGCCTCTTATCCAGGCCCTGTGGACTATGTGTCCAAAGCTGGAGAGCCTTACGACTTAGGCTACATAAATCCTGTGAAGTACAGGCCACTGCTGTGTTTCATTAACCTAGGCCTTAGGGAAGAGGAGTACTTGCTCTAAAGGCACACACATGCTTAGTATAGAGGCTGCGTCACACGTTTAGTAACCTTGGTTGGTGCAAGGGAGACCAATTTGATTCAAGCAGGGCAAGAACAGGAGAAAACGGTGTGCTTTATGTAGTTAGTTAGCTGTATTGTGATTCATATTTTATGCCACATTACTGTTCACGCAATATATCAGCAGAATGGGAAGAATAACAAAGCGCTAACCGAGCTGCCAAACATTACTCCACTATGGTTACACGCATCGCTAGCTAGTGGTCACACATTGCAAATGAAGAAAGTAGCCTAGATAAATAGCTATGCTTCACTGTGTAACATATTTCTTAAAAAAGTCTTTAAAATGTTATAAACAAGCCACATAGCTCATGTATAGTAAGCTAAATTAACTATATAAGCATCAACTGTTGTATTTGACCTAACTATAGTGGCATTGCAGTGTTTTGTGTTACGTGGAACATATTGGATACCTTATTAACAGCATTTCCAAAATGCTTGCATGCATGCATTTTTAATCTGTATGATATGACGTGAATTCTGCCGCACTACAAGATGGTAGCACGTTGCTAGCAAGATGCTATAGCTAAAGAGCTACCAAGTGCAATGTTGTATTCACTTTAGCCAGTTTATTAACAACAAGTAGCTGTTATGTCTGAATGTATTGTGTTTTGCAATGAACACACATTGGTCATGCATTGGTTTTGAGTGCTCCATGACGTCTCATTACAGATTTAAAACCTGTAAGAAAATGGAGCACAGACAGAAAAACGGCTAACTACATCCAGGCTATAGTGATACCCATAATATACACCATGTGCTCTATTGAGACAGTTTTTACCTACGGAGAACCACAAAAACAATCAGTGGAAGGAGATGAACCCCCAACATATTCTGCCTTTTGTCTTTCTTTCCCATCAGATCATATCAGTCATAGCCCTCCATACAATTATCCAACTGTTGTATATTTGTAATATTTTGCTCCGACGAAAAGTATTTGTGACCGAAAGCTTATTTATTTGTGGTAGTGTGCAGTAGTTTTGTATAATTTTGGAAAATCTTTCTTATATAAGGCTACAATATAAAGTTGTATCTCTGTGACAAAAGTATGTGTTGCAAGGAAGCGTTTGTTTGGATTTCAGAGCGTGATATTTTCGAAAAAAAAGTTGTCTGGGTATCATGCCATAAGGTTTTTTTGGTAGAGTGGTGTGAACATTTCCCATCTCCCACACATCCTCCTCAAACTACATTTATACAGAACCACTAGAAACTCTCAAGTGATGGCGCTGACACTCAGGGCATACACAAATGTAAAGTAGTTTCAAGCAAAAATACTAAAACACTATACAGTATATGCTGTATAGGGGTTTTTTGTCAGCAGTGTGTGAGTCAAAATCAGGCTGTTGGCGGACCCATACTGTGTCGGTGATGGTAATAGTTTGCCAGAGCCTCGGGGGAGCTGCTCAGCGGGCGATGGTGTGTGTGTGTTTGTGTGCACGTATCAGCAGGGAAGGGTAGATCAGGCCCCACAGTGCATGTCTCAAAAGCCAAGTCATCAACCCTTTTAATCCAGCCCAGCAGGGATGTGTTTCTGTTTTTTTGCAGTGTATGTTTGAAAAAGAATGTCATGCCATGAACTTGGTTATGTTATATTTTGAGTCAAGGCAGAAACCGATCCATTAATATATCCGTGCTTTTTTTGGTCTAGAATTGAACAGGAATATTGATGAGTTTGTCCATGTCATGATTGTGTTTGAAGATATTTCCTGATGTGTCTAATGTACAGCCCACTTTCTCCCCACCCTCTTCTCTCTTCCCCTGCAGGACGAATGTCATAGGATGAACACTGCTGGTGGGGTGTGTCTGTCTGTGCTGTCCTCTCTCCTGGCTGTGGCTGGGGCCCTGGCTGCCTTGTCTGCCCTCGCTCTAGCTCCGCTCGCTGCCCTGGCTGAGGCCGCCCATGGGGCTGCCGACGGCGTCCCCAGCACCGGGGCAGAGGGGGCCCCCTCGCCCGTCTCCTCGCCGTGCTCCAGCCTCGTAGCCGGGGTGCTCTATGGCTCTTTCTCCCTAAGGGAGCTCTTTCCCTCCAGGGCGCCGGGCTGTTCCTGGTCCCTGGAAAACCCCGATCCCACCAAGTACTCCCTCTACCTCCGCTTCACCCGCCACCCCGTCATCTGCCGGACGCACTCCCCCATGCTCCTTTCCCTCGACCACCACCTGGCCAATCAAAGCTGTCCCCCTCACTTACAGACGTCCGCCACCGCCAGGGATCAGGAAGTCATCGATCTGTGTGGCAGCCAATCCAACTCAGAGGGACCGTACTCCTTCCTCCAGTTCGATAAGAACTTTGTCCAGCTGTGTCTAACGAGACATCCGGCTGCGGACGAGCCTCAGGTATCTAAGGAATTGCTGGAGCTGAGACTTGTAGAGGTGTTACTCATCAACAACGAGAACTCCAGTCAGTTTACCTGCGGCGTGCTCTGCCGATGGTTCGAGGAGTGTTTACGCACGGGTCACAATGGAGACCAGGTGGTTTCTGACGGAGACGGTTGCGGGATGACCCAGACGGGATGTATCTGTCCGAACCACAACATCATGGCGCCGCCTGTTCCGTTGCTCCCGGAGACGCCCCACAGTTTCAGCAACGGTTCGTTCGTTCCTGATGACTGCTGTGTCACCGAGTTGCACTCCAACGAAGCAATCGCCATAGCGCCCAGGGATGTTCGACAAGGTAGGATTATGTTAAACATCAGCACACTTCTCTGCACTGAGCATATTATTCATGCCCTGGCTGTAACATGACACGCTGTAACACACATTGCCAAGGCACATAATATTCTCTCGGTACATTGTAATAACCATAAAAGAATTCATATGTTGTTTACTTGTGTACCCAGCTTGCAGTAGCAAATAGACAAGAAAAGTTTGTTATCCTGGCTTTTGATATCACCTCAGGGAGGTCGTCGTGCCTCCGCTTGACAGAGAATTTATTATAGATTTTGTTTGTTGGCCTTTAATTAAAAAATGAAACAGTTCAAAGGGGCCCTTTAAACCTTCCATCAAAAGATTTGTAAATGGCTGTCAGAAATTCAGCCTTCTGATCTATATTTTAGAGATTCCCCCATGTGGCCCAAGAGGTGTGGCTCTTCCTAGGACTTCAGTTTCCATGCTGCACAGTATTGTGTGTGTCAGTGTGTGTGTGTGCGTGAAACCATCTGTTGACAATGTTAGGACGAGATCAGATTTGACACATGTGCGCATGGTCATTCATACATCAATGAATTGAACACGAAGCAGACAATCCCTTCGCACACACGGTGATATGTATGCATGTGTGCATCTGCAGAAAACTGTGTGTGTGTGTGTGTGTGTGTGTGCCTGTAAGCGACATAGATAAGCGCTTTATCCATGCAGAGATGGACGAGTGCTTGAACTAAAGCTTTCTTATCCATTTTAGTCCATCACTGCCACCAGAGTATTTCCTTTAACGTAATTAAATTAGACTAATTCAGAAGTGAATGTAGCTTTATAGAGATATGTAGTTTGTCTTATAAATTCACAGAATTGCATAATAATTTTCCTTTTGGGTGGATTATAGGCATGTTTGCAGAGTGAACAGCACTAATTAGAGCCCAGTTATTCTTATTGCGGGGCTTTAACAACACACTTACACACATTCTGAGAGCTCTGGGGAGTCTTACCTTGCTGACGGGAAGGTTATCGTTCTCTGGATTCAATCAGCAGGGGGGAATTTTATCATCTAATATACTCAGAGAGGGAGAGCGGTAGGGACAGAGGAAGAGACATGGCGTAGGAGGACTGATGCACTGTTGCTTGAGACAAAAGCCAAACAGATAGCGGCGCTCGGTAAATTGATGCCAAGTGTCAGGGTGATACTGAAATAGTGCCAATTGCCTGGCAGCTCGGTTGGCTTTACTGTGTCTCACCTCAAAGACACCGATGTTGCATACGTATTGGTTAAGCGGCTGGTCACTCTATAATCACTCAAAGACACCGCTGTGAAACGCCGAGAGCCCTTGATGAGAAGATAGCCTGGTGAAGTGTGGGCAGGCCTTTGTGTGCGGAAGACTGTTTTCTTCCAAACAATTCCCCTATGTCCTAATTACCCTAAAATAGCAGAATTACTGTAAACCCAACATCGAGCTGTCAGAGTGAGAGCCAGCATCTTGCCTCGATCCTCTTCCTGTCCCCTTTTCTCTATCCACTAAAAGACAAACACTAGCAACCTCTCTGAGTCAGAGACTCTTGAAAACAAAGCTTAAATTCTTGCACCCCGTCTCTCCCTGTCTCCATCGCTAAATCTTTTTCTCATGTTTCGACTCTGCAAACCTTCTTCATTTTCAATGCAGATAAGTGAACACTTTACTTTTCCACCTCTAGAGAATAACACTTGCACATGCAAAGTGATTGAGATTGTGGGACTTTTTTTATATATTAAATAATGCAACATGTTCTCATACAATGGTTGGTATGATATCTTACATAAAGTTATTCCTTATTTTTGGAGCGTTCCCAACAAATGTCCAACAACACGTGACGCATGTGTCAATTTCTACTCCAGTCTTTTCAAAATAAACTTCTGTCATCACAGGAAACAACTGTTATGTGACAAAAGTTACTCAGTTAGGTTTAGGAAAAAATCGACTTGGTTAAGTTTAGGCAAGGAAACTACTTAGTTAGGTTTAGGAAAATATGAACTTGGTTAGGTTTAGGCAACAAAATAACTTAGTTAAGTTTAGGAAAAGATTGACTTTGTTAGGTTTGGGCAACAAAACTACTTAGTTAGATTAAGGAAAAAAGTGTGTTTTGGGTTAAAATAACTTGAGTAAGGAAGTTACGTGACAAAAAAACAACAACGTTGACTTCTGATTTCACATGGGGTATGAACAGCGGTCTCCTGGGTTTGGTGTTTTTTGACCCACCCGTTCGTCAGAGTGGTGTTTGTCACTCTTTATACTTCCTGGTTCATAATTACATGGATTATATACAAATTGATTTTGTGGGATATATACAAATTATAGTGCATTACTTTTCGTAGGTATAGCTATGAACGTTGTATACAGTAAGAACAGCCTGAATGACACATATACTGACCCTTGTTTTTTGAATGTATGTGCAAAATATTTAGAATTATAAAACATTTACAGACTCAGATTGAGCAGAATGTCAAATAAAAACATTTCATTGAAGGGTGTCCCTGTGGTCTGCTAGTCTAAAGTGCAAAAGAAAATGTCAGTTTACGATCATGGCCCACACCAGATGCACCATACATGCAGAATGTGATCAAATTTCGGTGTTTTGAGTCGAAACCGGGAAGGATGTGAGTAACCTTTTAGACACATGTAATCATGAACTTTCAAAATAAAGGCCCCACCAAAAAATCAGGAAAACAAACAAAGAAAAATATCAATAATTATCAATATTTTTGGATTTATCTGAGCGGCTGTGGCTCAGTGGGTAGCATGGTACAGTACTGAACTACGGTACTGTAGCGTGCTGCAATCGTAGTGTGTGTGATTGGGTGAATGAGAGACACATTATACAGCGCTTTGGATGAAAGAGCTATATCTTCCTATTGTGATTCTGGCTGTGATAGACAATAGTCTATTATACTGACTGACCTTCACTGAGCTCAATGTATTATGTGTGTATCGACAAAACCCTCAGCAGGATCCGCTGCTTGAAGCTGAGGAGTTTTTTGTAGTTGAGAATATCTGAATCTTTATCATGGGTATGACAGGTACAGTGACTAAACTTTGCACGGCATTAGGCGACATGAACGGACATCATTTCTCTGTGCAGGTGGGATCTGTCTGTAATGAATGTTATTTAGTACAGAGGTTTGTTTGTCCTTCATCCTCCCAGTTAGAGGAGAAATACATAATTTTTTTAAAAAAGTACAGATCTTAATGAAGATTTGCGCTGTAAATTCTGAACTGTGACTGTATTTTTTCAATCAATATGTATATTTTAGCCAGAGAGGTCTTCGGTCTTTGTCCATCAAATATATGAATGTATTACTTCATGACACTGAGCAGATTTGAACCACATATCTATGTAAAGCACAGTTAAACAAATATTGTCTCATTTCCATATAAATTGGGTATTAAGGGGCAATACATGCTCAATTATGCTATAAAATAAGTTTGCTTATTTCTTTACTACTTATTTACTTAGTGAAGGTATCCATCTCTGCTTTTGCAAAACCCTCGTGAGATGGTTAAGGTTAGACATTGACCTTGAATGGTTTAGATTAGGCATTGACCTTGAATGGTAACATTTAGGCATTGACCTTGAATGGTTTAGATTAGGCATTGACCTTGAATGGTAACATTTAGGCATTGGCGTTGCACGTTTAAGGTTAGGATAGGTCGTTGGGCAGTGAGTTTTGCAGGTTTTGCAATTTGTGGGTTACCTTCTAGAGACAACCAATAAGTTCGAAAGCAAAACTCCTAGGACAAACTGACGATTTCACTCCATGTAAGTTTATTACACACAATATAATAAATGTATAGATCAACATTCATGCACTTAAGCCTTATGACCAAATTCTTCATACTTTTGTAACTTCCTTGCTTGTGATGTTAGGCTTAGAAACCACAATTTACCATGCACACACATGCACACATTCAGTGTTTGAGCTCCTGAGACATTGTTTGACTGAATGTCAGGTCTGCTAGAAAGAGAAAAAAAAGAAAAACCCTAGATCCCCCTGGTTCCTCTGTCAATCAAAATCACCCCCCCATCCAACAGCCTCAACACAGACACACATCATAACTGACATGCTATGTGTTTGACACAAAAACAAATATACCGCTGTGTATCACCTTCTCATTTTCACTCATTTTCCTTCTCCTCACCATAGTAACGTTTTCATCGTATTGATCTCTGTGCTACCTTTCTCTCCCTCTATCTTGGTTTTCTATCAGCCCAAATAAGCCAGTAACATCAAATTCAGCTGGTGGTTGATTTCCTGCCAAACTGCTTTGCCTCACAGTATGTGTTTTGCCAGAAAAACTACCCGCACTGTTTGAATGCATGCAGCTAGTATTTGTAACTGAAAGAACATTTGTGATAAATGCTTATTTACCCAGTTTATTCAACCAGGGGCCTTTACATGTTCCTGCAGACTTGATAGTCAGTCTGAGAGCGATCATAAACCCCTTTCAGAGGGTTTGTTAAGGAGGACTGCCCATTGTTCCGGTGATCCATTATCCCTATACACCAAGACCGAAAGCCTGTTTATTCAACAGCCCGTTATCCCGAAAATACAAATTCTCCATGCAACAAACAGAAGCACATGAGTAATTATTATACAGAATGATGTCATCGGACCTTCCCGATTTTCTTTCCTACTGTGGAAGACATGACCCACCACTCTGCCTCTTATTACACGTTGCCTTCGTTGGGTGGGTTGGTTGGTTCGGTTTCAGTTTATGAGGAGTTAGGTCAAGCAGAGTAGGGCAGGTTCGCAAATATTGCGAAGAAGGTCTGATGATGTCATTTTGCATAATAATTAGCCATATGCTTCTGTTCGTTGCACAGAGAGTTTGTATTTTCGGACAATGTGCCTTTGGAACAGAGTGAGTTTGATAACAGGATGTCGGACAAATGGGCTTTCAGTCCAATGGTACATTTATCGGACTATTGGGGTTTCGGGAAAAAGGGTCGTCGGAGCAAATGGCATGGAACCTTGATAAGCAGGTTCTGAAACTGAAAATCTGGCAGTCAAGTCTGGTTTGCACATTGACCAGTGCACATAAAAGTAGAAGCTGAGCTTCAAGCACTACGCAAATTATTTTGTCCACATTCCACACATTCTGATTTTGGTCCATGTTCACTACTGAACTGTGCCGAACAGCTTTGTGTTGCCAGGGATGGAGGCAGTGTAAACTAAATGACCACAATGTGGTTCAGGTCATAAACAGTAGCATGGGTTAATCCCTTCCTTAACATTCTGTATCAGATAATAAGCACAAATAGAATACCTTCCTTCAGTGAGAGGTTTAGCGCTGAAAAAAAAGCTGTGTATGTGTTTATAGAAATGCCAGGGTGTATGTGCTGTATGTAGGTAAGAAGGCTTATCAAACCTAACAGACAAAGTATTTCCCAAGGACATACTACAAAATGAATGCAGGTAACCTCCATATAAATATTTAAAATAGCACATGCTTTGAAAAAAAAAGAGGAAAGGTATAAGGTCACAATGAAACAGGATTTAAAAGGACCTGAAAACCTTAGTAGCTTTGCAGGCTCTAGAGAAGACTGTCTGTCAGTAGGTAAGTCAGTTGTTCATTCCACCTCTTTAGTCAACACTGAATGTCTTAACAACTATTGGATGGATTGAGATGCCATTATGTACAGATATTCATGTCATTTATAGAGAATGAATTTTAGTAGCTTTGGTGTTCCCCTGACTTTTTCTTTAGCGCCATCCGCTGGTCAATGTTTCGACTTCTCCTATGAAATATCTCAACATCTACAGGATGGATTGGCACCAGATTCTGTGCAGACATCTATTGTTCCCATACAATTATCCTTCTGACGTCAGTGATCCTCTGTTTTTTTTTTTCTCTAGCGCCACCATGAGGTTCACATTTGTAGTACCATCATGACATCGAAATTTAGATATTCACATTAGCCTCATCTGTAGTTCATATTTAGTGCTAATCAGCAAATGTAGTCATGCTACACTAAAATGTGTATTGTCAGCATTTAGCTCAAAGCACTGCTGTGCCGAAGTACAGCCTCACAGAGGTGCTCGCACTGCTGTCGACCCTCTGGCTTGTTTTCCATTAATGTCATAAAAGCATGTGAAATTGATTCTATAACAGGCAACCAGTAAAGAGTGGCTTGGAGTTGTGCATTGTTATATTAAGATGAAGAGGATCAAAGGACACAGTAATAGAGATGGCTTTATGATCTGGGTCAATTCTAAATTATGATTCATCCATGCATTAGTACACAGCAGTGACACAGTACAGAATATAACCAAAGCATCAAGCATGTTTTTGGTTCATTAGAACTGGACTCAAAATGGTCACTTGAGCATCCCACGTATATTTGTATATTAGTATGGCTATAGAAGGACAAGTGCTAACCAACTGAAACTGCAAATTTCAGAAGGATATGACCAGAAGATCAGAAAGACATATGAAAATTACCTTTTTTTTTTAGAGCTGATTGAAAGATTTCCAACAATCACATATGTTTGTCAATCATGACAGTTTTGTCAGAGACTGCATTCTGCTTCACAGACCTTAAAACATCAAATGATGCGATGCTTGTTCTGTCCTCCCTAGATGTAGAACTGACTGAGGTTATCCAGTTAGACAGACAGTGAACACAAGATAATGAATTTAAACTCCAAATTGTCTTTACTTTGATTTGCTTCGTCATTCACAGTTGTACATGAATTTATTTTAGTTTTGCTTTACATGTCTCATTCTTGGAAAACTGAAATATGCAGTAAATACAAAACATCAGTTCTTAATTTCTTGAATGTGCCACTTAGCTTACTTAACATAACTGAGTTAGATTGAATAACAATAACATACATTTCAGTGCTTATGTGTTGACATAAATGTGCTCATGCTGCCTGCATGTGTGCCATCAACAGCACTTCTAGCACAGCAGTGAATGTGTCACCATGACGGATGATAGATGCCTCCCAGCCCTCTTTTTCCTGGTGATTGAGATCCACAGGGCAGATGGGGGTTAAAGCTGTGATAGACCTCCTTAGCTTTTTAATTAATCTGAAAATTAAACCCTGGCTACAAATTTATTTTATTGTGTTAGTATAGGTTTCCTCGTGTTATCAGCTGTTAAAGGTTGTAGAGACATGTAGATGTCTCATTTGTCCATGGAATATCTTTACATACGGCATTAACAGTAACACCATTGTTTTCTCAATCATTCATCAATCATGCGTAAGGAAATTACACCATCCTCTATGTGTTGGCTCATCCATCATGCTGTTGTAGCCACCATTGCTGTCCTTTAATTTAATTAGTTGGCTTGCACACATTAACCCGGGCTGGAAGTGGCAGCTTTGCTCGAAAGGAGGCAATACGTTGGTATATTTCCACTGAAGCTGTCACAATATCACATTTTCTCTACATGAATATTGTGGCCAAAAGAATTCCCGATAACGATAATACCTTGATATCTATTGATATCTTGATATCTAGTGTAGGGAGGTGGAGAAAGAGTCTGTAACCATAACTATATCAAATCATTTAAGAGGCACTGGATTATTTATACGATATTATCATATGTATATTATTAACATGATGTCAGTATTACATTTCTATAATATCATGTTATCATCAATACCGGTAAATTGTGACTACCCTAGTTTCCACTCTTAAAGTCTTATTGATAACATTTTTATGTATAGACGAATATTGTATATAGTATAATAATACATCACAGAGCCTTTAGGAAGGTGCAGAATAAAAATCATAAAAAAAAATTATGATTGTGAATTAATTATTTAAAACATTTTGGCAAGTCCAAAATAAATGTTTTGTTTTACCTATGTGAAAGATATCTGACTTTTGGTTCCCTCTTCTAACAAGGCTTGTGAGCCAATAGTATAACGACGTTGGTATCACGTGGTATCTCTGGGTCGTCAGTTAGTGTGGAAAAAACGGATAAATGGCCGAGATTGATGGTAAGTGCCTGGCGACGACTTGTTGTGAAGTAAATGCAAAGGAACGGGGGAGGGAGGATGCAACATCTAGTGGCTGAATTTCAAGCACCTTTAAGTTTTTGCTAATCATGGTATGATTTGCTGTAATACACAGTGACAGCGTATTGTATTTAACACATAACTAGCACAACACACAAAATGTTTTAATTCAAAATAATAATTATTTGAATTATAACAAACCAGGTTAAGCTACCGAGCTGGCTTTAGACAGTGTCACTGGCTTTTAAAAATGGACAGATACTGTATTTCTAAGTGGCAGGTGTCTTTTGCAATCGCATACGAACAATAAAAGATTCATTAGTTATGGTCAACAGTTTAAACACTGTTCTATTATTAATCTATGCAGGTAAACAGCAACACCTTTTCTGCTTCATGCCATGTTACCAATCCCCCTCTCACTGGTGAACAAACCAAACCATTAGTTAAAGTAATTGCAGACACTCCACCGTTGTATAAGCATGATATTACACTGTGAAGTGGTCTGCTTTAGAAGGTGCTACCATGTGAAGCACATTTTGTTTGGGTATGCCATGAAAGCGAGGTGCAACCCGAAAGAGTCAGGAGTTAAGTGGCTGAAAGCAGTGTCCAGCCTCCAAAATATATGTGCAATCTGGCTCTGTGTAGTCACGACACATTCAGGTCACGCTTGTAATGTCCACCAGCAGTGTTTCAGATGCAGCAGTGCGAGGGCAGCCGCACTTGTTTTTGACTGCAGTGTTTTTCTTCCTTTTCATATGTTTTTACTGACTTACAGTTAGTGGCAGGGGGCCATTTATCAGCCAGAAAGCAACTTGAATTATTAATTATTTTTTTTTTATAATAGCCCAATACCAAGTTTTGTGAATAAATCTTAACTCCAATCTACATAATAAAACACTTTACTCAAGCATCTATGCATTTCTATCATAATATATGTAAACTGAGTCTATGCTCAATTACATCCCTGCCTATATCTCATACGGTTACAAATAATTCACGTCTGTCTATTCTAAAGTCTAAAATATTGTCATCTAAATCAGTGATTCTCAAAGTGGGGTCTGGGGACCCCCAGGGGTCCATGGCACTCTGTCAGGGGGTCCGCAAAATATTTTTTTATAAATTATAAAATTGTGGTGTGTCATTAAAAAGTGCATATCTACAGATGAGGACTATTTGCATCAATAAAACAAGCATATTGTATCTATTACTCCCACCCAAGTTAGCTTTGGGCCAATAGAAACTCTGACATGGTTGTGACACACAGTAATAAGTTAATGAAGTTGAAGCAATTACTGAAAGTCAGTCACCCTTTTTGCATGCAAGATTAAAATTGTTCCAACAGAAACCACTAATGAATATAAACAAGAAGGTTTTAATGCAGACATATGCTGCAGGGACTACAATAATAATCATATTGGTGTGATTGTATGCATCAAAGGGTTAAATCGAGCATTTATGAAATGCTTAGAGAAGATATCCCTAAAAATATCGCGATATTATTTTTAGGCCATATCGCCCAGCCCTAGTTCCAATGGCATGTAAGAGTACAAATGGTAATAAGTATATGTTTAATCGGTGTTACGATTAAGAGGGAGTACTCGGTATAACCCTTGATCTAAGTCACTATGAAAAAGATCCCCTGGTTCTGTCTTGATTCAGGTGGGCGGTCCACTCTCCCGGTGTCAAATTGTCCCACAAGTAGGTCTTGTACAGCCGGACACCTGCCTCAGTCTCTTGACATTCACACATCCCTACGGCATGCTCCCTGCACACACACACACACAGCACAAAATTCTCATTATTACAGACAGAGGGTGTGGATTGTGTTTTTTATTTGAAATGAGGGAGGCATGGAGAGAGACAAAGAGAAGGAGGGGGGATATAGAGAGAGAAACCTAGAGAGAGGACTGGGATTTGGCTGGGACTCTTGGGACCAGATCACCCTTGCATTGAGCAGCAGCCAGTGGTCCATCACACACACACACACACACACACACACACACACACACACACACACACACACACAGGCAGCTCATCCCTTCCTCATGGAATACTATCTACTTTCCTGGTAATTAGAGCGGAGAGAAGTGTGTGTTTTCTCGTGTGTGTCTTTAGCAGCATGGGCGAGAGAGGTGTTTATTTTCACACTGCGCTGGAGTGCACATACAGGTGTTTTAATAACCCTCAACTCCTCCGCCAACTCACACAACGCATGCACACAGTGAAAAATGCACAGATGCCACTTAGAACACGGTAGCTGTGATTTTTTTTTTTGCTAAAATGAATGAAGCAAAACTGCATGCGTGTGTGTGTGTGTGTGTGTGCGAACTGTCTGCTCAGGGTGTCTGTGGCAACAGGATTAGTATTCTGTGCTCATGAGCTATGGCTCTCTCTCTCTGAGAGCACTGAGCCCCTTTATGCTCCAGCAAAAGCCCCCTACACACACACACACACACACACACACACACACATTCACAGACATTCACAGACATACACATCTTGCCATCTAGATCCATTCCTATTTTCTCAACAGATCTCTGCTGATCAGTATGGATTGGCACACGGTACATTGCCTGGCCTTGGCAGTATTTCAGAAGAAACGCTACACGAGCCAACTTCCTGTTGATGCTATTAAAAATGCCATAAATCACAATAAAGGAAAAGTTAAAGTGTGTACCTTCCAATAAATAGACCTCTTTGTCCTGTTGCATCATGGACTGGCAACGCCTCACTAGGAAAATTATTCTTGTAGATTGTGAATACATTTGCATTTCAGGCATTCTTACTTGACGACCTGCCACATACATTAGTGATCCCTCTTATTTCACCTCCATCTGCACATAGAGTATTCAACCTGCTGTATACCTTCAGTATATGATGAAGTCTGATTGTATTGAATTCTATGAGAAAGTGGCCCTACTTCTCACTTGATTTATTACCGCAGTAAACATTGTAAACATGAGTTTATGGTCTCAATCTCTAGTTTCAAGTCAACTAAAATTCCTATTCTTCTCACAAAACTTTGAAATGAAGTCACATGACTGATGGATGGACAACCTCAGATACCAACCTGGTGAATGTGAAATTAACTACAGTATCCTGTCTTTAAAGGTAACATCAAAATTTGAGTGTGAATACATACCAGGCTACTGACAGTAAGAGAGAAACATAGGCACATTCACAGGTGAAAACACATCATCATACAACGGTTCGTATGATATCTTCTATCTGAAAGTTATTCCTCATTTTTCATGCCTTTTCCTATGAATGTCCGGCAACGTGTTTCAATTTCTGCTTGTTACATGCATACAGTCTTTTCAAAATAAACTTCCATTTTCACAGGAAACTTAGGTTAGGTTTAGGAAATGATCAAGGTTTGGGTTAAAATTACTTTGGAAGTGGCGTAACTTAAGTATAGAAGTTATGTGACAAATAAATCAGTGTTGACTTCTGGTTTCACACGGGGTACGAACACCGGTCTCCTGAGAGAAAGTCCGGTATTTTTTGACACACTCATCCACCCTGACCTCCTTCCTACGTGGCTTATGTTGCCCTTTATAATTCATAGTTCACAATTATGTGAATGGTATACAAATTGATTTTATGGGATATACACGAATTACAGTGCATTACTTTTCATAGCTATGAACAGTTTATGAGAACAGCCTGGAATATATATAATATATGTATATATAGACTACTGTACAGCTGAGTATAGGCAAGGCAAGGCAAGGCAGCTTTATTTGTATAGCACATTTCAACAACAGGGCAATTCAAAGTGCTTTACAGAAACATTCAAGAAATAATTAAAACAGTTATAAAAACATTAAAACATTAAAGATTAGAAAATAAAAACAAGCTAAAAATAAAAGCTAGGATAGAGGCTAAAATTGCATAAAACTCAAGAGTAAAAGTTATAGTGCAGTGTCAGAATAAAAGGCACCCGCAAACAGGAAAGTTTTAAGCTTTGTTTTAAAAGAAGTGAGAGTTGGAGCGGTCCTGCAGGTTTCTGGGAGCTTGTTCCAGATATTTGGTGCATAAAAACTGAACGCTGCTTCTGCATGTTTAGTTCTGACTCTGGGGACACTAAGCAGACCTGATCCAGATGACCTGAGAGGTCTGGATGGTTCATAACACAGCAGAAGATCAGAAATGTATTTTGGCCCTAAACCATTTAGTGCTTTGTAAACCAGCAGCAGTATTTTGAAATCAATTCTCTGAGAGACAGGCAGCCAGTGTAGAGACTTCAGAACTGGACTGATGTGATCCACTTTCTTGGTCTTAGTGAGGACTCTAGCAGCAGCGTTCTGAATCAGCTGCAGCTGTCTGATCGATTTTTTAGGAAGACCGGTAAAGACGCCGTTACAGTAGTCAAGTCGGCTGAAGATAAATGCATGGACTAGTTTTTCCAAATCCTGCTGAGACATCAGTCCTCTAATTCTTCTTATATTCTTCAGGTGATAGAAGGCTGTCTTTGTAATTGTCTTAATATGGCTGTTAAAGCTCAGGTCTGAGTCCATGACTACACCAAGGTTTCTGGCTTGGTCTGAGCTTTTTAACATCACAGATTGTAGGTGAGCACTAACCTTTAATCTTTCTTTTTTGGCTCCAAAAACTACGACCTCAGTTTTGTCTTTGTTCAGCTGAAGAAAATTCTGGCACATCCAATTATTGACTTGTTCAATGCACTCACTCAGTGCTTGTATTGGACTGTAGTCTCCTGGTGATAGAGTTATATAAATTTGTGTGTCGTCTGCATAGTTATGGTAATTTATTTTGTTGTTCTCAAAAATCTGACCCAGTGGGAGCATGTAGATGTTAAACAAAAGAGGCCCCAAGATGGAGCCTTGGGGAACTCCGCATGTGATTTTGTTCAGCTCAGATTTGCAATTACCTATAGACACAAAGAAGTCCCTGTCTTTTAGGTAGGATTTAAACCAGCTGAGTGCTATGCCAGAAATACCCACCCAGTTTTCCAGTCGGTCTAGTAATATATTATGGTCAACCGTGTCGAATGCAGCACTGAGATCCAGTAAAACTAAAACCGTAGTTCTACCACTGTCTGTGTTCAATCGGATGTCATTGAAGACCTTAACAAGAGCAGTCTCAGTGCTGTGGTTTCGTCGCAAACCTGACTGGAAGACATCAAAAGAGTTGTTTAGTGCCAGAAAGCTATTTAATTTTTGAAAAACTGTTTTTTCAATTATTTTAGACAAGAGTATAGTATATATTCCCTTGCTCCAAACCCTTTGCAGATCCCAGAGGATTTAACTGGTGGAGGAAGATAGGATGAGGGCCAAAGGTTGGCTCTGAATTAGGTCCATCACTCTGTCTGCACCTAATGAATCTTGTATGATGTTAAAAGGCGAGCGGCAGCGAAGGCAGAGTAGATTTGCGAGCAGGATATTTTGGAAGGAGAGCGGAAGTTGGGAGCGACGTGTGAGCATGTGAGATGAAGTGAAGCGAGGGAGATGTGGTGAAGGCACCAGTGGGCCAAATTAGCTAACCTCTAGAGAACCCCCCCGTTCCCCTGTGGCTTCCCGCCGTGGGAGACCGCGTTCATTCATGTGTGCGTGCGTGTGTGTGTCGGAGAGAGAGTGTGAGTGCACATGACGTGTGTGTGAATGAATGGATGACAAAAAGCCTCAGAGCTAGAGACTGTCTCAGAAGGCTCACGCAGCACTAGAGTGGTCGTAGAGCAATTCGGTTGATAATGGAGTACAGAGATGTATTACCGCAACCCCCCAACACACACACAGAGACACACACACTCGCACTGTATCACTCTCTGGCCCAGTGACTCCTAGTCAAGCTCCAGTGGCTTCATGTGATCGATTAACTGCAGAAAATAGACGGGCATCCCATAGTGCACCTGTGCCCACGGTCATATGATAGAATCCCCGCGGACTTGGGTTTTTCATGTGTGTGTTGAATGTGTGTGTTTGCTGAAGTTCCGGTTGCGTGACGATTTCAAAATACTGCAATTTCAAAACTCCAAGCACGCAAATCTCTGTGACAGGTTTGACATTTTGTGTGAATATCAGTCACTTTGGTTTTATAGAAGAAAATAAATACATGTTTATGCGACACTGCACACTGATTTTCAAACACAAAACCCCCCTGCATTGTTGTGTTGGCAACAAGGACATTTTGTGCGAACAAAGCGTCGACATGCAGTTTGGAGCGATGCTTTTGATTTAGGCAACCATTTGTGGGAAGTGAGTGATGGTTCACCTGTATGAAACGATCCTTTTGTTTCACTGCTTTGCGCAGGCAAACAGCTGTGCTCTGCAGTGTAATCCCCTGCTCCAGTCTGGGGGTGGAAAACAGGCCACAAAGTCAGAGTCAACAACAGGCTGAATTTATGGACAATTATTTAAGTCACTAAAACAGGTATTTCTGCCTTTACCAGCAGTTGTGGAAGAAGTACTCAGATCCTTTATTTAAGTAAAGTTGAAATATTGCAGTCTAAAAATACTCCATTACAAGTAAAAGTCCAGAATTCAAAATGTTGTGTAAAGTAAATACATTTAAGAGTATTTTAATGTTGTAGTTCCTCAATGTGGAGCCAATTTTAGATACTTGTGTACTACTGGGTAGAATAGTAGCATAGTACTGCATCATATCATATAAGCATATCATGCTTTTATATGCAAAAAAAGTAACTAAGTGGAGTAAAAAGTACAATATTTCCCTCTGAAATGTAGTGGAGAAGAAGTATAAAGTAACAATAAGTAAAGTACAAGTATGTCAAAATAGTACTTGAGTAAATGTACTTTGTTACATTCCACCACTGAGAGCAATTGAATTGCCAGCATTCAAGGCATCAAAATGACTCCAATATGGCTGTTAAAGAGACACCACGTTGTTGTATGTTCGATTAAAGGTACCATGTCGATTTTTTTTTGTGAACACACAGTTACGGTTATGTTCAGAGGTCTAACCAAACTGTTGGATCCATTTTTCATCCTCTTAAATCAATTGTAAGGCAGACTTTTTTTCTAAACGTGTTGGTTCAGGGCTTCCAACTCTTCAATTTAGTTTGGAGTGAGATAGTAAAATTACTTCAGATTTGTCACGGCCAGGGTCATCCTGAGCAAGATTACGCTGAAAGAAATCCTTTATTTATTTCATTCATGAGAGTTTAAATTCAATGTGTTACAATATCATTTGAGCTGACTTTCCCTGTAAAGTAATGTGCAGTGAAACTCATTCAAACTGTATGTGGTCATAATGAGGAACATTTTGAGCAGAATTTCAATGTTGCATGGAGACGGGCAGAATTTGTTGCTGAGATGACAAAGAAAGCCCCGGAAAAGGGGTGAAAAATTGCGTGTCCACCTGGACGTCATGTTTCCATCACTGCCGATCGAGCTGGAGCTGATAAATAACCTATACCCCTGACTACTGCAGAGTCGTTTGTCTTGGTAATGAATGCCAATTGTAACTTTTCCCACTAAAGACAGATGTTAGTGGGTGTGTTTTTTTTTTGTCCAGTAGGAAAGGGGCTTTAGTTGAGCTCATAATGCACCAACCTTTTTAATTTCCCATCATTTCTATTGATCAAGTTGTCTCTGTGAAGTAAGACTCCTCTTGTGAATACTTTTCATCCTCCCTTTAAGAGCTGCTAATCTTAAAGATATTAAAAAAGAGCTTTGGTGTACTGCGATGGTCTAAATGATGCGGAAAAGATTAGTGTGTGAGCTCATCCACTTATGCAGTGAGAAAACAATTCAATTCAAATGTAAAGAAACTATGTCTGAATATGTCGAATAACATGCAAAGCCACTCTATAGATGCAACCGTGCGTGGAAAGTGTGTCATCGTGACCCCATGTGGCAAACAACTGGCCACCTGAGCCCACAGCGGTTACTCTTGCGGTGCCTCTGTGCGAGCATGCACACCATAAAGCATGTGTGCATCCCGGACGATATGCGCGCATGCAGGCGTGCGAGAAGATGATCTAACTCGCCGAGCCATCGGGGAAGATTTACAGCGGCAGTATAATTACCTCTTGGTACAGTACAGTGATCTAGTGTGCGTGGGACCTGTCACCTCTGAGCTGGAATGATACCGAAAGTGCCACAGCAGTTGACAACCAGTGGTTATCTAATGCTATTCCGAAGGCGCTGTAGGTGTGACTTGCATCCATTTACAGAAGTGAGCTGATGGTATTGTCGCCAGGAGAGACATTCTCAGAAAGACGGAAGAGGGTTATTGATACCAAGCAGCGGAGGGGTATGACAGATAGCCTGCCATTATGTAAATGCATTTTTTTTACATCACATTATCAAGACAAGATTCATGTCCGTGCTGTTGCTGCAGTGCGTTTAAATTCAACGTATAGGCCCGTATGTTAATGTAGTCCTGAGCGCGCTCCGTGTTTAAATAGGTTGATGCATGGCACAGCCACACGCTTACTTTTCTGGCTGTCACCCACACCTCCTCTTTACCCGTAGGATGTCCTTCACGATAAGTGTCACAGGGACAGTCTTCCTCCTGAAACGTCCCCACTGGGGAACTCATTTGTGTTCATGTGGCTTGACGCGAGGGGAATCTGTTTGCCAGACACAGCCTTACATGACAGACAAGGCTATTTATCCTAATACAGCTTCCCAAAACACACACACATACATCCCCAACGTACACATATATAGACACACATTCAGAGATTTGTTCACTCATGCAAGGCCTCCACAATAAGATATTTATTGTGTGTGTTTCACATACTGTAGAGACGTGTTTATTATGATTTCACCCCCAGCCACGAAGTATGAAGATGTTTTGTTCTCTGCTGTTTGTTTGTTGGGAGCCGGTGACTGCGGCGCTCACATTGTAAAAGCAGCTGTACATAATACAAACACCCACACATACGCCACAGCAGACCGCGTGTGCCTTTGTGTGCATATGCCTCCTGTGTGTCTGTGTGTACTGTATGCATGCATGTGTGTGTGTGCCCACAGTATGTACCAGTGTGTGAACAGTGCATCATCCATTGTGTAAAATGACAGTAAGAAGGAGTAAAAAAGAACTGTGGTCCTCCTCCTGAGGCTGGGTCTCACTGGGTAGTGATGACACCCAATGAAATACTAGATTATCATATACATACACACACACAGGCATGCACAAAATAGGAATACACACACCCAAGTAAGCAAAAACACATACGTTTGCAACAGAGAGGGAATGGTTATCGCGAGGGAATGTGGCAACACAGTGCAGGAAGAACACAATACCTTGGCACGGAGGTGGACACGTGTGTGTGCGAGAGGGCAGACATGTGACAGCAGCTGCTTCCAGTAGCTACAATAAACCCCAGATGTGTAACGCTGACCACTGAGTGACAGTCGCTCATGCCCTTGCTAAGTCAAAGTTACTTCAAAAACAAGAGGGACTCGCTTCTCTCAATCTCTCTCTCTCTCTCTCTCTCTCTCTCTCTCCCCTCTCCCTTGGCCTCTCACTCTCTTTTTGTCAGAGAGCATTAGCATCACCAGCCGGTGTGTGGCAATTAAATATATCCCTGGGCAATGAGGCCCTATTTAGAAATCATTACAAGACAAGGAAATCTTGCCCCACGAGTTTAGCAAAGACACATGGGAAGCTGTGTGTGTGAGAGAAAGAATGGGTACAGACTAGGCTTGCCGCGGTAGTCGGTGTTACCGGTGTTGCACGGTGTTTGGGCATACACCGATTAAATAACTTTCCCATTGCCCCCACTGTCGTTTTGCTTTTTTTATAAAAATAAAACCCATTTAATTTATTTTCGCATATCGCGCCGTGTTGTCAATAAATAGTCAGATGACGGACATTACAAAATGATTCTACTCTGTACAGAGTCTCAGCTCAGTGTAGTAGGAGGAGTCTCACACGCGCATCACGGGACGAGAGAGAGTTGACAGACAAGACGACGGCAAAGGATTTGGTGTCAAAGCGACAAAGCAAAAGCGCATATTTGGTAATTATTCAGATTTAAACCCAGTGCCATAAGGGAACTGTACATGCAGAGGCGCATTTTTTTATTTATGTATTAGTTTATTTGACAGGGACAATACATAGTCATTGTTACACTTAATTAAAGTGCAACTGAAGGTATATAGGATTTCTAGCAATAGCTAATTTGCAGACCTTGTCCCTGGTTAGGCTTTTAAGAAAAAGAAAATACATTTTAAAAAAAATAATAAAATAAAATAATGACAATACAGAATAGCACATCTTACATAAAATCACATAATACAACATCGTACATTACAATCAATTTACATATGTACTGTATGTTCCCAATCAATAATCGGTGATCACAGGTTCTGTTTAGTTTCAGCCAGTGTTTCATCTTTTCATTAAATGTTTTCAGGTCAGGTTGTATTTTTGTTTCCGTTGGTAGGGCGTTCCAGAAACGTGTTCCTTTCACTGAAAAGATGACTGACTGAAGGTAGTTTTGCGCTGTGCCACTCTGCAGTAACCATTTGTTGATCCCCTAGTGGCTATTCTATTGGTATTCATTTTGGTGACATATGGACAAATCGCAGCTGGGGCAAGATTTTTCACACATTTAAAAATCAATTTGATAAAAGAAAACTTGATAAAACTATCAAAACTGAGCAGCTTATACTTTTTCTGAATTATTCAGTGTTGCCATTTCATTTGTTTTTGATCCATTATTTTCAGTGCTTGTTTATATAGCGATGCAACAGGTTTGACAGTTGACTGTGAAGCCTGGCTCCATACAGTAACACAATAGGACAAGTGGGAAAATATCATTGCATGCATAAACAGTTGAGCTGTTCATGCATGCAATGATAGTTTATGCATGCAATGATAGTTGCATGCAAAAGTTTATGGACTAATGAGACAGTCCATAAACTTTTGGTATGAAGCTGTGCGGAGGACGGAGCAGTCACAGCCGATGTGCGTGGCACGCCGGGTGGAAACCCTTGGCCCTGCAGCAAAAGTTCGACCAGAGAGGCCAGATACACAGCCGTCCAATGTTAAATATAAAAGTAAACGCTCGACATATATTGACCGTCATCTTTTCTTGTAAAATGTCCGGTGTAATCGGTATCACCGGTGTTGTCACAAGTTTATTAACTGGTGTGAAAATGTCCTCACCTTTTCATCTCTAGTACACATAGCTCCACTGCAGTGTATGAAGGTCCCCTCTTTGATAGGTAGACATCACTCAAGGATGCAAGTCACCTCTTGGCAATTTGTTTAAACACAATTAAAAAGCACTTTTGCAGTTATTGGAAAAGTAAATTTTCTATTAAATTTTTGTTTTTTCGAAAATGACTAGAAACAGAGGTCGTCACTTGGTTGGTGTAGGCCAGTGGTCAGCAACCTTTATTATCAAAAGAGCCATCTGTCTGGAGCCGCAAAACATTTGATGATTGTGATGAAGGTAGCACAGCTTATAGTCTAAGTATATAATATATAAGTCTAATGCAGTGAGGGTCCAAGTGCAAATGTACGACTGAGTATTAGGGTCACATTGAGGGAAAAAACATTTGAGATTTCCAGAATAAAGTCACAATATTACGTGAAAACAGTTGTAACATTACGAGAAAAAAAAGTAATATTACGAGAATAAAGTCATAACTTTATGAGAAAAAAAGTCGTAATATTATGAGGATATAGTCAGAAATGTACGAGAAAAAAAGAAAAAAAAATTTAAATTACTACTTTATAATATTCTGACTTTATTTTCATAATATTTTGACTTCATTCTCGAAATCTCAGATTTATTTATTTTTCCTCAATGTGGCCCTAATACTCCGTCGTACCGTCGTACCATAGACCTACAACAATGATAAATAAAAATGAAAATGTAAACAAAAAACAGTTATCCATTTCCATTTTTTAAAATCCACAGGGAGCCACTGGAGAGGGGCTAAAGAGGCTCCGGAGCCGCATGTGGCTCCGGAGCCGCATGTGGCTCCGGAGCCGCAGGTTGCAGGTGTAGCCTGATAGTTCCCGGTTGGTAATATAGGAATATACTGTGTGTGTGTGTGTGTGTGTGTGTGCATGTGTGTGTTGGTGGGTGCTTCTTGTGTGTGTTCCCTACCTTCACCATCCGTCATTCTGTTCCACTCATCCATGGCGCTTTGCTTTCAAGATAACTCTCCCCCTCAGACAGTCTCCAGCCGTGCTGTGAAACCTCCCCTCCCCATCCCTCCCTCCATCACTGCCTCCTTCGCTGCATGCCGACTAAAGATGATATCATCTGCATGGGAGTCTAATGGACCAGTGGGGAGACACCGTGGTCAACTACTACTGTGTGTGTGAGGGAGAGAGACGGGGGTGGGGGAGAGCACAAAAATAGACGGCAGGGTGTGGTGTTTTAAGAAGCACTCAGATGGGTTCTCATCTTCTCCCCGCCGTTGTCCTTGACCGAGCGCACATGTGGCATTGTTTAGTTTGCATGTGTGTCTCTGCATGGTTTAGGATTAGTGGGATTAGTGACCTCTCACATGCAAAGATGCTTATTGTCAAATCAGCTCCCTCCTATTTCTACTATCTTTTCATCATTTCTCTGTGAAGCATGCTACATTGGAATCTCTCATAAAAAGGCACTATTTAAATAAATAACATCCGGCATGGGCTGCTTTGGTATAGAAAACAAGAGAAAAAAAAGAAACAATAGAACAAAAGAACAAAATTAAAAGGTCTCCACAGTCACCAGTTTGCCTCCAATTACAGACTTTTCCATCGGAGAGGTTGTGATTCAGAGGTTTCTCCGACTCTTTTCGCACTTCAGATAAACATGTTATGCTTAATTGTCGGAGCAACTTTGAATAATGATCCCATTAGGCTTTTTTTTAATTATTGCGAGTTGGCCATTAGTGTTTTATTGCCTTTTTTTGGACGATACAGTAATCTACATATCTAATGTGATGTTTGGAGGAGTGAACTGAATCCCTAACAGTTCTGCCGCCTGTGTTTCACTGAGCCGATGTGCACGCTTTCATGCAAATGAAGATAACTTTCATCTAATAAATACATAACAAAGAGAGATATGGAAAGTTATAAGGCTACAAAACATAGGCTATATAATGTTCATACTCCAGTCCAGGCACTGACTATGAATACTATAAAAGTTTATGATGCATGTGAACCCATTAATATATAAATAATGGGACAAATAAGTGGATAGGGGAAAAAAAAAAAATCACCTTTCCTTTTTGTTCTGCAGGGGACATAAAGCGAGGTATGCTTCCTTGGTCTTGCAGGAAATAAATGCGCTTGGGATTCATCGACACACTGGCTGTTATAAGCCTACTGTCACACTACAGCAGTTACCCACGGCGGATTTAAGACTCAGGGAAGAGGAAACACTCTTAGTCTCCATCTCCGTCTCGTTTCCCTTTTCTCCCCGCGCCCCGCCGCAAGTACTTTTACGCCACCGCAGCCAATTCTCACTCAAATGTGGTCAAGTGGAACCGGATAGGTATTTTGAAACGCAAATTTCGTTAAAGTTCTTCAACGGGAGCACCTGCATCCGTGCCAGCCCCGCTCTAATCCGGACCTATAATTTCTGTTGATGGCACGGAGCCACGGCTCCTCTCTGCCCCTCTCTCTCTGTCTGTCTCGTGTGCACAGCTGCCTTGAAATTGCGTTTTGTTTATATGATGGTAAAATATTCATAGAGAAAAATAGCTGGGGAAGCTGTCCATATAATCCCCCATAAACTGATATCGAAATCCATCACACACGCGTGCACACACACACAAACACACCCGCGCATATGAGAGCCGACACCCTCAAGGGCACAGTGGAATGAATGACAGCGTGAGTCCATCCTTAGTGCCAAAACATCTTGCTCATACACGTAGAGATATGCACGCACAGATGCCTATACGCACACACACACGGCTCCGAGACGGATGCTGCGGTTCGGTCGTCGGTATCGATCGACACTCGTCAGCATGTCCTCAATAACAAGCGCTGTCCCCGAAAGCTCTGCAGCAGCCTGTCAGGGAGAGGAAACACAGAAAAATAGCGGGGGAGAGAGAGAGAGAGGGGGAAGTGTGTACCTGTGTAGACAGAATAACAGACTGACAGGTGAAATCTACTGCACGTGATTGACCGCTGATCAGCCGACTAACGCTGATACATGGCGAATGTCTTTTTACCCACACTGCATTGCCACGAGGCAGGGCATCCTAATTTGTTCTCGACTTTTTTTTACTGTTTTTTTTCTCCTCTGCAAAAGCCCGCTTGAAGATTATGAGCAAGGGCACAGTGGCTGGAGCCGAAGCGCAGGCCTGATGATAATGATGAAGTATCTAGCCACCCGGCTAACGAGAGCCCAGATCTGCCCCGAGTCTGCCTGCTATGCAAATTTCCCTCACACCAGCAATGAATCAAAGGCGTAGCAAACCAATGTTTCTCTTTGCAGCACTTTAGCAAAGCCATCATTCACAAAGGACACGCCAAAGGCACGCACACTCTAGGTGCGAGCATGCACACATACATGCACACGGAAAAAGATCGCGTTAGCTCGCGCAACAGCCCGTCAAACCGCTTTTTACGCCAGTGACAAATGCTAAAAACACAAGCTAACGCTTATTTCATCCTATTGAATCCAATGCACACGAGTCTGTTCGCATGTGTGACACTTCAGAGCACGGTGGCCTTGTAACATCGAGTCGACAATAACAAGGCTCCGGAGACAAATTCCCCTCTAAGTTGATGTTCTTGGCAGAGAAACACAGCAACATAAGACAGATCTTTTCTCTCCCTCGCCGTCTCTGACCTCACAGCACCCCCGCAGCATGGATTTTTAATGCTCAACAAATAAGTTGTTTCTTTGTTGCCAAGATGAAACGGGAGGGATCTCAGAGTCAAGGCTTTAATTGACGAACGGAGGCTCGTGTGCACGCACAGATGCACCTAAACACGCAGGCATTTTTGGAGTCGTCGTATGTCCTTCATTCTCTCTTTTTCTTCCTCCGCCTCTCGGTCCTCTCATTATCTTGTTGCTCTGCCAGGCCTGTAGGTTTGCCTCTGGGGTGTTGAACTGGCAGAAGTTAACAGTGTGACGGTAATTTGCTGGAATGGAAGGTTAGACGGGCTCACCTTGCCTTTTAAAAGGTGTCGTGAGGGCCAAACGGCAGACCTTTGACACCGTGATTAATTATGTAACACATGTAAAGGAGTTTTTCCCTTTTTTTCTATCTGGATTATTGTCTTAATTGGGTGTTTATACAGGAATATTACATATTAGTTATGCATGCAAACAAGTAGAGATGCATACATTTTGTGCATGATTAAGCAAAGGCACACATTGCATCTGTTAAACTGTAGACAACAAGCAGCTGCATGCATGTACTCACATGTCATACAAGCGTGCACACACACACACACACAAACAGACGGTGACAGGCTTTTAAGCCTTTGTCAGATTAATAGCCACTTTCTCTCGGTAGTCAATAAATGCTTCGGGGAGTTCCCTAAAGGCTGCAGGATAGCTCCCTGTGTGTGTGTGTGTGTGTGTGTGTGTGTGTGTGTGTGTGTGTGTGTGTGTGTGTGTGTGTGTGTGTGTGTGTGAGAGAGTGGGAGCATCTAACAGGTCTCATGGGGGTCAACCTGTCACCACAAAGATGGCTAAGCAGTTGGTTGGCCAGCGGGAAATCAATGTAAGGTGATGAGGCTACTGTGTGAGCGTGTGTGTATGTGTGTCTGATTGCTTTCATGTGTAGCTGTGCTCTTGCGCGCCTACGTCCAGAAACTTCATTTATATCGAGAGAAATAACCAAATAGGAAAAAACTTGGTACTGAGATGTCGACGGTGAATTAATTCCATTCAACAGTTTTTGTTTAAACCTGCAGTAGGCAGTATATTTTTGGCATCATTGAGCAATAAATTCTACGATAACCTTTCAGCATATTGTAATTCAAGTGTTCTGAGAGAAAACTAGACTTCTGCACCTCCTCATAGCTCTGTTTTCAGGCTTTAAAAAAAAAAATCTAGCCCGTGACGGGAGACTTTGGCCAATCACAGGTCATTTTAGGGAGAGAGCGTTCCTATAGGCTGTTCATTCAACGGAGGCAGCTGTGAATCACTCGTGAAATCCGATCAAACGGTCTAACTAGGCAGCGCTGATCAAATATTAATCAATATTCTGTTACTGTAATGCCTATTTGAAAAAATGTTTTCAGAAATATCTTGTAGTGTACTGTTTAGCAGTAAAATGAGAAAGTTTGCTCCGGCTGGTGGGCGGTGCCTTCGTATTTCCTCAACTGATCTCAACATGGCTGCCGGATCACAAACTTTCTCATTTTACAGTTAAACAGTACACCACAAGATATTTCTGACAACATTTGAGGCGAGAAATCGGCATAACAATAACAGAATATTTATACATATTTGATCAGCGCTGCCTAGTTTGACCGTTTGGTCAAAGTTTGCGAGTGATTGACAGCTGCTCAGAGACGACAGGCTCCAGCTCGATTGGTTGTTGTCCTCCGGTCTGTGAAATCTTGCAGATGCCATTAGGAGCAGCAGAGGACACAGAGGCACATGCTTTTTTTATTTTCAGATTATCTTTCTCATGCACTACTGTCAGGATATAGAAAGTTTTATAAAAAGAAATTGTTTTAATCAAATTTGCTCCAATTTTCAGCTTTAAAGAGACAATGCGTGCAAATAAAAACCATCACAAAACGAGAGTTTCTTGCCTTCTACTTTAGCCACATTCTTTGCAACCGCTTCTGGTAGCATACTCTATAGATGCTCATTAGCAGAGAAAACTTGGATCCAGATGCCACAATGGAGGTGGGAAGACAGCATGGAGCTAAAGGACTTTTCCGCCGCTCACACCCACAGGACGCAGCTCCATTCCTTGGACTACTGAGAGCGGTGGGCCCCTGGGGAGGGGCTGAGGGGTCAGGATGTGGGCTACCAAGCTTGTGGCAGAGTCCTGATGCGATGTGGGCTGGAGATTATAAGACCGGGAAGCGCTGGAGCTGCTCTGCTTTCGTCCCCCCCCATCCACCCTCCAAGCTCCGGGGAGGGTTACCTCTAGCTCGCTTCTCTGCTAGTGAACCCTGGTTGTTTAAACGAGCCCCAGCGGTCCTCATTACCCTTTCCCTGGGCACACTAGCGCGCACACAGATGCGGGCAAACACACACACACTCATGAATGTTGCGGCAGCCACTCGTAGAGGAAAAGAAGCTCTTGCGTGCACGCAGCTGTTGGCTTTGATGAAGTGTAACAGAGCCGGACGCCAGTTTGTGACGGTTTGCTTGGACAGCTGTCCCGTCCCTTATCAACCACTTGGCTTAAGGGGGTTGTTACCACGGTAATGATGCTTGGACCGCCCCAAGGATTGAGCACTCTAGAAAACAAAACCTTTTTAAAGTTGATCCCATAATATCCCATTTCCATTGATAAAAGCACAAAAACTCTCAAGTGCACTTAGTCAGCCATGTTAATTGCACATGATGATTTCAGACGCTGCTTGTGTGGGTTTTTTTATGCAAGGATCATTACAGTACATTCAGTATTTCAAGTACTTAATTGCAGCTATTTGAGTTCTCTACACCCTCCACCTCCAGAGCGTTCAATCACTGCTTTAGGTGAGCTCAGTTACCCCCGTCTTCATTAGCATCTTTTTCTCTCAATGTTCTTCTCTGTGGAATCTGTTGGTCCGCGTACACACACGTATAGACAGCTCTCCCGTGGAGGACGGGAAGCATTGAAAGCGTGACCCGTCACATTTTCAAGCTCATCTTCCTTTCTATTTCTATCTGTTTTTTCATTTCACTTATGATCTCCTGCTACAGCAGACACCACATGCGGAGCTGGAGATAGACCCGGCGTTGTATTGACTGTGTTGACTCGCGTGTGTGTGATATTGGAGCGCTGCGTGAAACATCCAAGTGAAGTCGCTGGGTTGAGCGAAACAATGATATAAGGTCCTTGAATGTTTGTGGTTGTGGCAACACAATGCAGCCCAAGAGGTTTTTCAAAAGAAACAAGTGATTGAAATGCTTCTCTTGATGCCGCCCGAAACACAAGCTTGATAATACGTTGCATCACATTCTTGCTTTTACCGATAACTTGAAACAGCTCAGGTTCAAAGAGGGCAACAAAAAAAAAAATCATAGTCAGTTTCAAGATGTCAATGGCTTTAAGATGTTTTATTCCTCTATAACTGCAACAGCCCTGAAGGGATTGTGTAGCTGTCTGAACAGAAGGCTTTTTCTCTTTCTATGTGGCAAAGGCAGCTCAATGTTCTTTGTCGCTCTATACGGTGTGTGATCCCACCGAGATGTCTCGGACACGGTTGACCTTCCGTGGCAGAGCCTTACACAGAAGTCCCCTACATGCTTCCCATCAGAAGAGAGTCCTTACTCTCTGGGGAGTCAACCAGAAAGCTATCATGTGGCAAAGTTAATCAATGTGACTATTGGCTGGAAGTAATCAAGTGATTAATCAGCGCGACATTTAGCTGACGCGGGGAATTCTGGAGAGAGACTTATGGATACTGAAAGAGAGGGAATAGAGAGGAGAGAGGAACAACGTGGTAGAGTCACATGAGAAAGCCAACAAATAAACTCAACAAAAAGGTAATTGGGAATGTAGGATGATGACACTTGTTCTCAAAGAAGAAAATAATACCTGGGCTACAACCCACACACACAAAAAAAGAAAGAAATATATAGTATGAACAAGGACAAAACTAGGAGCTTTAATCAAAATGACATTTCAAACCCCACAAAAGCCAGCCGATAAGACTATTGTAAGGCTATTAAATAGGCGTTATTAGTTGCTTTAAGCCCCATAGATGTGGGTCAATAGGGGCCTACTGTTGTTGCCTGAACCTAAAGAAATTGTAGTTTTATTGCCTAAACCTAAATAGTTGTAGTTTTTTTGGCCTAAACCTAAAGAAGTTGTAGTTTTATTGCATAAACCTAACTGGGTTTTTTGCCTATACCTAAAGAACTTGTCGTTATAATGCCTAAGCCTAAATAAATTGTAGTTTTATTGCCTAAACTTAACTTTTTTTTGCCTAAACCTAAAGAAGTTGTAGTTTTGTTGCCTACCTAAAGAAGTATTTTTATTTGTGTTCAAAACGTAACATTTCATTCAGTTTTACAACATCTGCAAGTATGTGTAGTAGGCCCCTATTGACCCTCATCTATGGTGCTTATAGCGACTGATAACACCTATTTAATGGCCTGATAACAGTCGAATCGGGTGCAAAACCAGAGTTCCCTGCTCCTTGGTCTAAGATGAGGAGCAGACGGCAATGTTCACTCTCAGTCTACCACACACGAGTGTGCACACACTCATCTGTCAATCACAAGTAAAAGATGTGGGGGAAAGCAAAGGCCACAGAATGCAATGTGATGAGGCAGGTAGAATCTTATTTCCCTGAACTGCTAGTGTACATTTCCATGAGATGATGCAATGCGTTGGTGGCAAGTTCAATGGCTTGCATCTCTCCCATTCCCAGCAGGTTGTTCGTGTAGCATTGTATGACAGCCACTCATTAGAATACATAAATGAATGTCACACCGTCTATTCTCTTCCTGGTATGGTGAAATCACTAGTCTGCCATGAAAATACTGCAGGATGTTATGTTCATGGATTTATTTTTGTTGAAAATCGGGTGATAGCAGCAAACCTTCACCTCGTTTTCTGGCCTCATTGTATTTACACTAAAAATGATGCACCATCTGTGGAATCTGTAGAACGCGGACTGTGAGGCAAAGCTCATTTTGTGGCCAAATGTACTTTGAAGCTGGGTATTGTGTCGGAGTTGTCTGCTGTGTGGTTTTCGCTCTCATTTATTGGTTATTATATTCCCTCACATTCACCGCTTTTGTCCTTCAGAGAAAGGCAAGACTTTCTTCACACAAATTTCACTAAAACAATATTTCTTATTCTTTCTTATTCTTATTCTTATTTCTTTCAGAGCATTTGTCACTTTGATCTGGACGAACAAAAAAGACATCTAAGGCTTTGCTTTTCCTTGTGCCATGTGCCAAACTTCTATAATCTATAGACTCAGAAGGCAGAGGCGGGCCAGTGGGGCGCCAATCTGTTTCAGGGGAGGATCAATGAATGGAAGTGATACAATATTACATTTGTTATAACATTAGTTATCAAAAGAAGATCACATAGAATAGCCTAACGTGTGTAATTTGCATTGACTGTATAAGAAGTGGACATACACAGTGACGTCACCCATTGGTTTGTGGACTGCCGTTTTGAGGCCTCGAGTTCGGCATTTTGGCCATCACCATCTTTATTATTTGCAACCACAAGAGAAACGAGAGGTTGGAGTTAAGTACAACCAAACGCTGAATAAGACTTTAACTTTCATGAACTGAAAACACACTGTCAAAGGGTTAAAGTTGTAAGACTAAAACATGGACAACCTCCAGACCGGACAACGCCGTGATAGCGACCTGTCAATCACAAGGTAGCATACCCTGCTTTATGGTCTATTTGACTCTAAATGGGAACATAATTTACTAAATGAACATCATGCTGTACTGAAGAAGACTTAAAACTAGTGATTGAGACCATAAACTCATGTTTACAATGTTTGCTGAGGTAATAAATCAAGTGAGAAGTAGGGTCATTTTCTCATAGACTTCTATACAATCAGACACTTCTGCATTGGCTTCACTTTTCCGACCCAGAGGTTGCCCACAGGTGATTTGGTTAAAGAGATAGTTAAGACATACAGTATTTTGGGAGAATTTAACTATATTTTCCCACTTCCCCAGAGTCAGAAACTAATAAATACCCTACGACAGACCTTTTTTTTTATGTCAAACAGCAATGTTAGGCTATCTTGGCTAAATTATTGAGTGTCTATGGGATCAAATAACATCGTGGTGATCCCATAGGCATTCAGGAATTTAGCAAAACTAAGCAAGTAAACTAAGGAAACGTGAAGCGGTGTCTTTTTCCAAGATTTGTCTGAGGGCAGGGCCACAGTGTCAGACTTTGAAAACCCCTGACTCATGGCAATCCTTTGCAAAGTTCATTGTTCCAGGTTTTGGAAGTAGGACACGTGGAGGCCAAGATGAAGGAGGGGAGGAGTAGGAGTTGAAGAAAGGTGCAGAGGAAATGATAATTTCACTCGGTGGCCTCTCACATTTCCACTTTCACTCCGAGGTATGACTGCTGAGGAGTCGACAGGAGAAGAAGAGTGAGTGATAGACAGGTGATAGGGTAAAGACGACAAGGAGTGGGTCAAGGGGGTTGACGGGGGGACGGGGACGGTAACCAACGAGAGTCATGAAAGCGAGAGAGGAGAGTAGTGGATGTGTAGCAAGCAGGTGCAAGAGTGACTGATAGTGACAGAGAGACACTGTGATTAGGGTGGCACATTTATGCCTAGAAGGGACAGGAGTGCGATGGCTGACGGTTTATTCTATTTTTTAAGAGAAGGAGAAGGGAGGGGAAGTGGAAAGGCAGACCTTTATGCTTAGAACAGTGGATTCCATTTTTCCATCCTTTCCATTTAATGATAAAACTGTTCCCAGTGTTCATAAAAATACTGCATAATAGCATGTTTCTAGTACCAGAACTATACTTGATTCATTCATTCCATATAGATCCAGCTCAGTGGGTTGTGCATGGCTCTCACACTGCAGGGGTTAGGGGTTTTGAATCCCATTGGGACATGCTGATAATGTCTTGCAATACCGCAAGGCATACTGGAAGAAAGGCAAGTTCTATATACTTTTCCCCCCCCCCTGTGCTGTATACCTCAGTAGGATGCTAGTGGTGTGCTACAAGCCTTGCTCCCACTGGACCACTGAATTATATAAATCTATGTTTCGTTGCTGTATATTGTAAAGCAGTTTGTATCAAAGTGTCCACCAAAATGTTTACCATAAATTTGTTCTCTGCATTGTGTTAAATTATGTATAGAGCCCAAAGCTAAAGGGGCTATATCATGTCCCCTGTTGTTTTTGTTGTTGTCTTCTTTAGACACCAAAATAAAGTCTTGAACAACAGAGACTCCACATATTATCACATCATAAAGCTCTTACAGCTAACATGTCAGAGCAGTTTGGACATCTCACAGTATTTTATTTTTCTTAAAACCAGATGAAAGTACAAAGTTCCTTTTTATTCGTGGTTTGTTGTGTCAGCTCCCGGGTCTCATTGTCTTCCTACGCTGTTAAATTTCTTCAGCAAGCTCTCATTTGCTACTTCCGCTGGGCGGATAAATGCACATCTGAGAAGATGCAGAGCTCTGTGGGCTTGTGGACTCTTAAGCAGCTGCCCAATAGCCAAAGAGACAACTATTGCTGCAGAGGATATTGATTGTTGGTTGGGATAGGCAGTATAGCAACAATACTTTTAATTGTTTTTTGTTAAATTATCACTTTTGGAAAAAAAAATAAGAGCAACACATTGTTCTTCCAGTACAAAAAAAACCCAAAACAAAACAAAGTTTTCACAATGACAGATGGTGAAACATAATATCTGGAGAAAAAAAAAATTAATATCTTACAAGTTTGTTCTCTTCAGTTTAGTAAAAGTGAAAACAAGCACTTATAAATTGATGCCAGCGAAGGCAAAGGAGGACGTGGAGGAGCAAAACCTTTTAAAGAAAAATGTTGTTATAATATTTATTTTATTTTAATCACGTCCAGCTAAAATTTCTCCAGAGTATAGATGCTTCATGCTATGTCTTGCTGAGTGATATTTTTCATACGGAATGGCATGCACACTATCACTAAAAACACACTCATCACACGCGCACGTGCGTGCACGCGCACACCCACGTAGGCTTTGCTTCGGCTCGAGTAACCAAACAGAAATCTAGGACAGAGTCTTATTTTGATGATTCACGACAGCATCATTTAACTAAGAATGCTGGTCTCAAAATTAGGGGTGTTAAAAAAATACCTACAGCAACCAACCTCGTAGCTGCTACGCATTACGCAGCATTTCTCCCTGGGAAAGATGCATAACTCTGGTTAGCCCTGCTGACCTCCCTGGCTGAAATTAACTCTTTAGCATGGAGCTCCCTTCATGCCGCATGACTGCACTGTTCTCTCGATTAGCCTTGTGACCCGATTGCTCTCAGCTATTTATCCAGGCGCTCGTTCTGCACAACACCTTTTCTCTCCTTGGATTAAATTGCCCGGAACATTTTGTAGCGGGGAGGGAGAAGGAATGAACGAGCCGAGAGGCCTCATCTCAGGAAGTGATGAGGCCCTGGAAGTCCTTGAGCCCTGTAAAAGAGAAGATTATTCCCACTGAGGGCCATATATATATGTGTGTGTATGTGTGTGTGTGTGTGTGTGTGTGTGTGTGTGTGTGTGTGTGCGTGTGCGTGTGTGTGTGTGTTTGCTGCGGGTGGACTACCGCACACTGAGGGGGAGTGAAGAAGTATTTACTATAGGTCAAGGTCATACTCTTGTCTCCTATTTTTTACACATTGAGAGAGAGAGAGGTTAATAATATGGGATACTGGGGTACAGGACATGGGGAGGAGGAGAGAGGGAGGATGGGGGAGCATGGCTTTTCAATACTAGCGGCAATACAATGTCTGAGTTTTGGTACTAGTTTTGATACTATTTTTTTTTTCCTATATACTTTACTTAAGAACTTTTTCTACTATAACCTTTTTCGCAATCACAGAAGATCTTTGCCTAAATACAATTAACAAATACCTCCGATTGGGCAGCTCCCCTCAGCATCGGAACCCAATGCATGGAGGCACCCTTTAGCGAACCGGGCTTTCAACTAACTGCAAAGTAAACCCACCCACGGTGTTATTTGACGGTCGGAGCAAGTGACATAGTATTAATAGTGTGAGAGTCCATTCAAGGCAGGCGGTAAGGGTGGTGGATCGGTCAAACAAACATGAGACATTCAACCAGGAGACGGCTGTTTGTGAAACTAAACTAACCCGTATGAAACTAAAAGTAACGTTGATTTATTTTGTCAGTTGTTAGTCACGTGAGTCACGTGATTTGCTAGTCAGTGAAATTAATGTCTGCCACAACCGTTTCCTTACCATATTAAGTGGTTGTGTTGCCTAAACCTAACTTCCCGTGGAATCGACCGCTGCATGTAACAAGTGTATATTGACACGCCACCCATCCGTCCAAAAGTAACGAAAGTGGGGTAGCCCCTGCATCGGCCTCTGATGCCGAGGGGCACTATAACCAAGCGGCGGTACTTGAGGAGTTGGAAGTGAGAATGTGTTGCTTGTGGCCTTCATCAAGGTCTCTAATTCAACAGTACTGCAATAAATCCCTGTTTTTGAGAGGTTGTTATTCAACTTCATGATCAATTTGGAGGCTGTAGTTTGTGGTACTTTTGAGTTGTATTGTGTTATACTGACAGGTTTCCACACCATTTTTACATGATGGTAGGTTAAATAACAGAAACACCACAAGCTACCTCCTCCAAAATGATCATATATTTTAATCAACAACACTCTTAAATAGTTAAAAAAAAAAAAAAATTAAAAAATGGCAACCTCAATGAAGATTGGATTTATCGCAGGGCTGTTGTAATACACTGTATTAGTTTTAGCTGGGTGTACCTAATAAACTGTCAGGTGTAAATCACTTATAAAATGTCTCGCTTGACAGTTCACGATCAGCAAAAGGATGGAGTTCAGCTTTTGAATTCACGCTAATATCACATATCTACTCTAATGAAATCCTGTGGTTGGTGTATTTTTCCTACCCACCACAAATAAACCACACCAGAGTCCTCAAATAAACTCACACCAGAAAAGTTTGTTTAGTCTGCACCAGAGTTTGATTGGCAGCTTTCAAATGAACTGAACCAAACAGGCAAGTCCACCAGAATTCGTTTGAACTGCACCAAGCATCTTTCATTTCTTGACAGTTCCCAACACTGTGTTACGAACACATTTTGATCAGTATCAAAAGAGTATTTAGGTTCAATACGTATCCGCTGATCCGTCTATCTGCAGTATCTATCAAGTGTTCTTGTGCCCATGTTTCTCTATCCTGACTTTCTCTGTTGTCACTTCCCTCTGGTTATCTCTACATTTCGAGGCCATCCTTTCTTTTTTAGCACCCATAAAGCTTATACGGGCTGAAAAGTTACGATTGCAGTTTTACAGAATGCGATCCTCTGCAGGTACAGCCATGTTGTGAAATCCCTCTTTCTATCACACCAGGGGAAGGAAAAAGTTGGCAGACTCACATTTGTTAATGCCAGATATTAATCCTCTCTGCCAAAGATATGAGAGTTATTATGAACGAGAACCTCCGTGATTAATGCCGCACATCACAGTATAACTTCGACCTTACCCGGCAGAAATATCACAGATGATAATGCGCAAGAGACCCAAAGTGCACCTCAAGCAAAAAAAAAAAAAACAGTTTTCAGAGTATGGAATTACGGCAAGGTAGAATGATCTGATATCAGAAAGATCTTTGGGCCTGGATTTAGTAGATAAATCCTAATGAAAGGCACTTGATCACCCATGACTAAATGCCTGATCGCTCTTCTAAAACAACTGAACTGAAGAAGGTTTTCAGAAGAACAATGTCATGTCTTCAATCAAAACGTCTGCCTAGTGATATGGATCTAACTTTTCCAGACATTTTTGAAAAGTGCTTTTATCGTGAATTCAAAATGATCCTAGTTGTGATCCATTTAAGTCTCTTGGATAAGGAGTTCCAAATACTGATCCTCTGAACAGAGACAGCTGTCTGTGCAAAGTAGGTTCAGTCAGAGACACTAATGTCAAGGAATCGACCAATTATAGCAGATGGTTTCAGTGAGACTCGACAACCTTGTCTCTGCTCTTTGAGGGAGAAGAATCCAAAGATTCGGTGCACCAATAGAGTGCTGCAGGGATGACAATTTTTTTGTATGCCAACCAAGAAGTTAGCATCGCCCTGGTTTCGTCGACAAAAAGTCAGTGGGATTTTTCCATTAGGTGTTGGATTATTGCAGAAAATAAGCTCTTTGGCAAACAAACATTTATGGTATTACATGCGTTTTGTTCTGCAAAATGATCTTCAAGAATGAACGTCACTTTTTTTATTTATTTTTGAAGCGTAAATGCACTCGCCAGAAGTAAAAAGCTAAAGTCAGGCTATAAACGAACTACACCACAGTCGCATGACTTCACGTCAACACCACTAAGCTAAAGGTGGACTAGTGTTCAGCGTGATGACGTTTAGTAGTCTAATTTTGCTACTTGTCAGCAACCGCCTTTTTTAAGACAAGTTTCAACATTCACGAGTGGGATTTCATTTATTTTATTTTATGTTGTAGAACAAAACTTTAAAACCTGTTAAGCTAAACTGCAGACCTTATTTCAGGCATCTAACCAAAAACCCATTAAAAAAAAAAACATTGACTTCAAGACAAGGGAACCGGAAGTACAAAAATGTTAACTCATTTCCTGGTTTTAGGACTCATTCCAGTCTACGAGGAAGAAGGAATCCCTTCTTAATAAACACATACATGAACATTAAATCTTACGTAAATCAGCAATCCCAAAAAACGTAGCACATAAAAGAGGAGGTCGGGGTGGCGGAGGAAGCTGCAGTAGAAGTATCAGGTTATAATGTCTGTTCTGTACATCAGCATGAATGGGATTGGATGTTGCAAGTCAGCTGGTTGGCCAAGCACCTCAATGAGCCAGTGATTGTGAAGGATGAAAGAAGCAGCGGATGCCAATCAGCTAATGTAAACTCGACTTACGATTACGCTAAGCTCCACTTTTGCAAAAGGATGCCATACAATTTCTTACAGATGCACATCAAAAACTCTTTCAATAGTCACAGAGCAGATTCTTTACATAGCTATCTGCTTGTTACGTAAGTCTCCATCTCCAATATACCAACCTTATGTGATTCTTCTGCACAAGCCATCAAGGCCACTCTCTACAGGCAGGAGTGGGTCATGTGGGTGGCTGTGAGCACGCTCGTATGAGCGAAAATATGCCGTTTTACGTGAGCATGAAGTCATGGTTGTGCATTTGTGTGAATGGGCAGACAGATCATATCGGTGTGTCTTGGTTTTTAGAACATGTTGTTCCAAAAGGCCTATAGTATAGTAAATTACAGACATTACAGAAATTACACACTCTAGCACTTATATTATGGAAGCCAATCATGCTCAAGTGCAGGGCTACTATATCTACAAAATTGTCTGGTACAAAACAGAACGCACTGTAACTGAACAGTTCAGAGTAAACCTGAGTAGATATTATAACGAAACACAGCACACAATGCATTAGAAGCTTCTATCTGACTGTACCAGAGCATAATAGTTGCATACAACACAGAAAAACGTACACAAAGACAACGTCCATTCATAAAAAACACTGCAATATCAATAATAGCACGACAATAAATATGTTTCAACTCAATCTCCCAGTTCCCAGCTGAAAGCAGGGTAACCATGTAGGAATCTGGGACACCACTAGTGTTATCAGTGCTTGGCTGAGTCACCGACTCGTTGAGCTTCTCTTGTTTTGTTTTTTTCTTTTGGGTTTCACCTCTATTTTCTGCTCTCTTATCATTTTTTTCCCCCTCACATCCTTCCATTTCACCTAAAAGAAAAAAGCAAAACAGCAGAAAGTGGGTCTGATTCAGCTCCCCGTCTTGCTGGAGCAATACCTCGCTACTGCTAAGCCACATTAAGCCTGTGAATGACTGTGTGTGGGAGCACCAAGTGTTGGGGTGCATATCCGAGTGCAATGACCCCAAAGATTGCCCCCCCCGTCCTGCTGCGCTGACCCTTCCCTCGGATGAAAGGTGGTCAACAGAGTATAGAGGTAAGTGGTGTGTGAGTGTTTGTACATACTCAGGAGAGAGGATGAGGGCGGGAGTCAGCGCCAGAGTATCATTTCTTCTGCCACTTCTACCAAGTGGAGAACCAAAGTCTGACTCTTCTCATGCCACTCTCTTATGATTCATGAAAAACACCTGCCAGAGTGTGCTCTGGGCTGCTCTGGGCTGCTTTGGCCCGCGAGCTAAGTGCCCATGCATATGCAGTTTGTGTGTATATGTGTATGTGTGTGTTTTAATCAAAGAACATTTGCACGAATGCATTTCAGCGTGTAGGCAGATGTATGAATGGACCGACATGGCCGACATCAACATGTGTGCTTATACACGAGATAAAGATACTGTAGACACTCACACAAAGGCAATGAATACATGCCAAAAGACCTATTTTTGGTGCTATATCAGTGTTCAAGACAGAAAAATCTGAAAATGATAAAAGAACATCAGAAATATTTTAAGGAAAAAGAAAGACAAATAAATAATAATGAAAGGAAATTAATTAAATATTTGACTACAAAAAAAAAAAATCAACAAAGCATGAGAGTGAGAACAAATAAGCAAAGACAAAAGAGAGGCAGGAAGAAAAAGTCATAGCAACAGCAGCTGCCCTTCACCACAGTTTGAGATCAGCCGTCTGCAGACTCCATTCACCTCTCCGTCAGACGCACGACCGGCGACCACGTGTGGACACTGATTTATAATCCACCTCCCTCCCTCCGTCCCTCTGCGAGCCCACCGACCCGCATCGCTTCCGTTCCTTCACGGCGTCAGCATGACGGTGTTTCTATGGCAACAGCATACCACTGCAGAAGCAAAATGTGAGCCGTCATCGATCTGTACGTGTGGCTGTGTCATGTACATACATATCACTGTTATGTGAAAAGCCTCGCGGTTAAATGCCAAGTTGGGTTTGGAAGTGATATTTTTGGCAGATCTGTATCGGAGGGAGAGAGAGGCAGGAAGGAGATGAAGGCGGGGAGAGGGCAATGACGTGACAAAGATCGTAGGCTGCACTGTCAGAGTTCAGTTTAGCTCTTTTGTCATGAATTTGTGTCAAGGATTAGAAGCTTTTCTTTAGGTGATATAATATTTCCAACCATGACCATTTTAGAAACCACTGATAAACCACAAAAAAAGAAGTTAAATAACTGTTCTATTTACTCCCTCTACAAAACCATTTTGGTCCAGACTGAAACTTCTCAAAAACTATTGGATAGATTGCCATGACATTTTGTACAGACATTTATAATGTTACAAGTTACATCCCCATACAACTAAACTGCAGTCTCAATTACTCTTGGAAGGAAACATATTTTGTCGTGGATTACGATTGTCTGACGTATCACAAAAAAAGTCTGCGGATGGCCACAGCAAACGACATAGTACAACAAGTGACAAGTGAGTAGTATATCGAGGTACCGTTAATGAAAATTACATGGAATATTAACGTTATTGAAAGTTATGTTGTGTAATAACGAGTACAACAATCTAGAAAGTCCACTACGGGCGAGAGGGGTGGTGGATGGGTCAAACTAACACCAGTCTTTTCCCCAGTATGCAACAGTTTTGGCTAGAAAGGAACCGTCTTGTGTAAATATGAAGTCACGTTGTCATTGTAATTGGAGCAGCTTGGGGTAAACAACTCTGAAAGGATTAGATGCCCTTCGTGGGGGATGGAAGACTGTTGTATTAACGTTGTAAACAGATGATATCATGCAGGTTCATAAGAAACTCCTTCAGCTCTGACAGTGACCAGCCCGCCACGGACAGACCCAGGTCCGGTTTCCCGGCAGTCGGAGCTTCGGCGGGAGGTGGAGAGCTCGGTGCCCCGGCAGAAGAAGCTCCTTGTTTCCGGGAGCCAACACCGCCACCACACTGCTGGAGGCCATGACCATATTGCTGGGAGGGAAGTGAGGCACAGGAGAACCAGAACCAGGACTGCGTGAGGCAGACTGTCAGATCCTGCTGCAGTAAAAAAATAGGTTTTCTAAAAGGGACTCTGGTGCTCGGAAACACTACCGCTTTTATCCGTAGGGGCTGCCAGAATCAACACAGAGTGATAATAAAATTAAATGAAAATGAAGATAATAAAAATCATGACTTCATTACATTACTAGAACCTACTCTTAAACAACACTGCATTCAAATTAGCATAGTAATAATGTCACACAGAACTGCAAATGCAACCTTCCTACAAGTGTAGAGATACACGATGCCTGCAGAACGTAAATACATGAACACCAACTCTCGCGAACACATACAAACTCTCGTATGGGAATGTAATTTTGTTGGAGACTGGGTTGGGTGCAGATATTCATGATGTCCGAAGGATGTATCTTAAGGACTGTGGTGATCCCGACCTTTCCTCTAGCACTACCACGAATGAAATGTCTCACCGACGATTGAACAGATTGTTGTGGAATTTGATAAAGACATTTGTGTTCCCCACAGGTTCAATTGTAATGTTATCCTTGTTCCCTTTTCCATCCAGCTTCATCATCAGATCAGAAGTTTAATTTGTCCACTACTTTGATTTATGACCAAATACCTGAAAAACTGGGATTGGAATTGACATTCCCATCATCTTAAGCTGTATTTGTTAAACACATGCTGGCATGCTAACAGGCTAAAGTAAGATGGTGAACATTGTAAGCATTGTACTTGCTCAAAGCGCCACTGTGCCTATAGCCTCACAAAGCTGCTACCATGGCTGTACACTCTGTCTTATTTAATGGTATCTGCTCTTGGTGCTGCTTTCTTGTCTGTTGGAGTTTCATGATTTGATTAGTCAATGTTGAAGACATTTCCCTGCTGCATTCACAGATAATACAATATCTAAATCAGGATACTAGGTTTTCACCCAGGGAACTGTGGTATCTTTAAACACTGTGTGTCAGACTGAGGCCGAGATATAAAGTGCACCAACATTGGCTTTACAACAAGTTCACCAGGGGCTCAAGCTTATCTCACATCGATCCATTTAACATGCTTCTAGCTGTGTCGTAAACACTGCTACACTGGCTTACCGCACGATACAGAGGTTTCTGCACAAACATGCTAAACCATGGGTGTAATTGTCTGTAATTGATCCGGCCATTGCAGCGCAGTATTGGCCTGATACGGGCGGTCTTGCTTGCCCATGCTTTGAATGAATTGTTCTGGCCATCCCTGCATTGATCGTCCCTTTGATTGTAGCTCTGTAGCTTTGCTCGGAGTCCGCTGGACTGTAAATCCATCGAAATTCTCATCTTGTTATGGAACTGAGGGAAAGAAAAGGCTGAAGTAGAAGACAGAGGGTGAGGGGGTGGAGGGCAGAGCGATAGACCGCAATGACTGTGCGATGTGGGAGTTGGAAGGTTTGAAAATATCTAATAAGAGAAAGAAAAATGGGGAAAAAAGGGCAATTTGAGATTGAGAATGAAAGTGAAATGAAACAAAGCCAATTTGGCAGTTTGGAAGGGCTTGTGTTGATCTGTGTGTATATATGTTGTGTGTGTGTGTGTGTGTGTGTGTTAGTGTGTGTAGGTGTGAAACAAACACAGTCAGCCTGTGGGGCTGAGAAAACTAGATTCTGAATCCATTTTGAAGGCACACAAATGACCTTGGGGCCCCCGCAGACGGGCAGAAGCGGGTCCTGCACCAACCTGATTCAACTTCTCTCTTCATATCTGCTGCTGCCGAGTGAGAAAGAGGTAAGAGAGGAGTGGAGGAGAGATGGAGTGGGTCTGTCTGTCCAGTAGCTTATAAAAAGTCCATTATGGTACGCTTCTATCAGTTTGGGCTCTCCCAGATGGACCCTGGAGTAAATGGACAGCACCAGAGAGCTATAAGCTCAGATTTGATATACGGCTGAGAAATAGCTGTGCGTGTGTGTTTGTGAGTGTGTGCGCCTGTGTGTGTGTGTGATTGTGCGTGTTTTGGAGAGTGTGCATTCAATCATATACGCTGCACTGCAAAGAGCTGACAGTAGTCAACGGCGAACATTTCCGTGCTACTGTTTTTTGTGCATGCCTTATACTTAACACAGCTGTTTTACCATATTACCATATGCGATCCCCCTGCCACACACACATACACACTCACATACATACAGTCTTCCCAGCAGGCTTAAATCCCGGCTCAGTCTGACAAAGGAGCCTGTGGCTCTAACTGGCTCTGCCCCAATCCCCTTCCCCAGCCTGCTGCTTTGTACGGGGCTCAAAACCGCTTTACTGCATGACGTTTATTTATCAGCCATATTTACTTCCTATTGTGTAGGGGTGTATATGTGTGTGTATGTGTGTCTCAGCGTGCGTCTGTTGCCACGTCAAGGTATTTTTGAGCTTTTGTGTCACTGCTAATGTGTGTATTTAGGTGTTAAATATGCTGTGTTCATGCCTTCACGCTCGTGTGTGTTCATCGCGGGTATATCCCGCCCGCTCTTTGCATTAAGTTCAAGGAAGCTGACAAATGCATCTGCTGCTGAGTGATAGCGCTCAGCGGGCTGTGAATGGGACTTTGTCCTTCTACATGCTACTTTATCAGCCGTTTGTTGGGAGGAAGGAGAGAAAATAGCCTTGAGTGAGGAGGTGGATGTTTGAGAACCATTGCTTTATTCTTAGCAAGGCAAACAAATCAAGTGGTTATCCTCAAATAACCAGCGACATTAACATTTTGTGGAATTGCAATGCAATCAGTTGAACAGTGGGACCAGCATTGTGATGACTTTTCTGCTTGCATTTTTCATTTGATGAACTCCTGTCAGTAGGTTGCACTTGTTTAATGTCATTTAGCAACAGGGAATAGGATCCAAGACATTTTTTCAAAAGAAAATGTCACAGATTATCACTTTATGTACTATCGTGAAGATGTAAACTGGCTTCAACTGGCTACAAAACTCACTGAAATGACTGACTGAAATGATGACATGTCTACTGGCACTTAACAGAATGATTTATCCTTTGCTCTCTAACTGTCCAAAGGACATCTCTTAACACAGTAATACCCATTACCAGTAACTGCCACCAAGTCTATTACAATGTTTGTGATTAAATTGCCTTGATAAGTTCTTATACCTGTCAGTATTAAAGTCACTAGTTTTATTGTACACCTATAAGTATCAAGTTCAACCTTTGCACTTGGCCAATCACAAGATTATTGACCTTACAGGGATAGTTTGGGTGTTTTGAAATGGGGTTGTATGAGGTATTTATCCATAGTCGGTGTATTACTTACAGTAGATGACGGTTGGCACGCCCCCAGCTTGGAGAAACAAACAGGAGTACTGGCACGGGTAAAAAGCAATACAGTGCTGTGGACAGGACCGGAAGAAAAACAAATTTTAGCCACTTAAAAGAAAGGCTCACCTAAAAAAAAAAAAAAGATATCCGTTTAAGTGTACGATATATTTAGAATATTTTCAGCGCTTGATCTTGCCGTCAGGCAGCCTTTTTTTCCGACAGGGAACTGACCTGAAAATGAAACTTATCTAGGCTCTCTTAAAAGCAGCCAGACTCCGTCGACAAAAACAGTACAGATAAGTTTCACTTTCAGTTCAGTTCCCTGTCGGAAAATATTCTTAATATAGCGTACACTTAAACAGATTTCGCTAGATTTTCTTTTAGGTGGCTAAAATACATTTTGATGCTGGCCGATCCACAGCTTTGCTCCTGTGTCAGTACTCCTGTCTGTTTCTCCAAACTGGGGGCACACCAACCATCACCTACTGCAAGTAATACACCTACTATGGTACATCATACAACCCCCATTCAAAAGTATGAACTATCTTTTTAACTTATTCACCTAGAGACGAGGAGACAGCTGAAATGGGTTGACAAAAGCAGGGTTTTGCACTCTGCAATCTTTTTTCCAGTTTTATTTCTGTTCTTTCAACATCTAGTGTTCTTGTTAAATCAGCTGAATGAGATCAGAGAAGTTGCTTTTAGCAGACCCTGACTCCTGTAGACTCAAATGTCCTCACATCCTGAATAATATATATAAATGATGACCTATCATTTTTCTTTTTTTTTTCTTAATGCACCGCATTGCAACTACAGCACAGGTGATCTCTTCATTTGTCAGGGCGAGATTCTAAAAGACGTTTTCTCTTCACTGACACTTCTGTCAGATGACACTGAAGCATCAGCACTACTACAAGTAAAATTTCAAATCTCCTCCTCTGCTCCCGACCAATCACAGGATTATCGACCCTGCTCATGATTGGAAGTGATACTGCCAGCTATATGGATGGAAAATAGATTCCCCTGGAGATGAAGAAACAGCTGAAATGGGTGGAAAAAAGTAGGGATGAGAGAGTGCAAGAAGATTTGATGAAGTGTGCGATGATGTGTCCATTAAAGTGCGGTCCAGAACATTAAACAATATAGTGGGGTTTGTAAAGGTCAGTACTCTCGAGGGGTTTATCCATATTGATCTTTGCTTTCGATTGTGCAGGACTCTGCACCTGTGTCCATCTAAATCCTCCTCTGTGCTTTGGACCTAGCGGAGAGAGGGAACGAAAGAGAGACAATCAGAGACAGAGAGAGAAATAAAGAGATAGAGAGAAAAGTCGTCCTCACTGGTCATTTTATGTGAGACATTACTCCTCTGTCCTGCTTCACTGACCTCTGTGTCTCAGAAGCACAGAAGTGCAGAATATACACCTACACACAGGGCTTAATTTGTGCCCGATTCTGCCAGAGAATGATTCAGAAACTCCCAGATCGGGACCAGCACTTCCTCTGTCGCTCTCTAAATAAATCAATACATTTTCTGAGATGTTTGAAAGTGAAATTCTGAAACTTTATCTTGTTGAACTTTGTGGTGTCTTGTGTGCCATTGATTACCCGCTGACGTCAATCACGAATCCTTTCAGTAGGGAGTTAGACCTTAAACCGACCAAACACTGGGTCAGTGGGGTGGTGATATTAGCAGCACTTGTTTTGCTAAGAACATGGGGTTGCTCGCTTTGTTGCAGCCGTTAGTAGACAGGAACAGCAGGAGGGATTTGAAAAGGATGAGGAGAACTTGGCTTCTCATTTCAGCCCACAATTGTTGTGTTTGTCATCTGAAATGAAGACAGCAGATTTTGTTTATTAACCTGTTGTCCCTTAGCCCCATCCCTCAGACAAAATGCCTAAAATAACTACCCAAATGAATCAGGAATAGCTCTTCAACCATCAGACTTATATGCATATTTTGGGTCTCCTTTGAAAGGTAAGAAGCTAAGGAATATGAATCAATTGTAAGTAAATTAAAATATATTACCATGGAGATTATAAAGGAGATGCAAAAAAAGGAAAAAAAAAAAAATTTTAAGTTAAGTTTTTTAATTTCATAGGCAGTATCACATTATGACAAAGATCCCATGGATAATAATGCAACTGAATGTATTTTACTAATTACTACAACTGGGACTGTAAATTTGATTAAAATATGTTAAAATACACCATTTATGATACAATTAATATACTCAGGCGCTCTCCATGTTTTGGACATGTTTACTGTTTACATGTTGACTGTCTACTGGGAGTTTTACTTCAAAACACTATTTATTTCCCTATAGCCATGTTACAAATAACATGAATCTCCCAAAACATTGAAATAGCAATAAACACAATTAATATTGATCAATATTAATATATGACAGTCAGAGCTCCAGCTGTGCAAGTCAGACAAACTTGACTGATTCAGAGGTCTGCTGTGTTTTGCCTGAGACTCACCCAGACTTCCCATCAGCCCCAACTTTGCTGTAGAACCATAAGTAACTAGCTAAAATATGCCGTTTAGGGCTAGAATAACATATACCTTGATGAACTATTTTCGCAAGAACATAGATTTATGTCAGTGTGAGAAGAGTGTGACTGTAAAATGTGAAGTTTGACGGCTTCGTTCCACCCACTATGCTTGTGAGTTGAGTTGCGTTTAGGTGCGTCGGAAAGCTTGGAATTTCTAGTTTTCAGTGATAACAAGCATGTTATTGTAGACAGAGAAAAAAATAATTCCAGATCTTTTGAACACAACTTGCTCGTATCTTTACGAAGCTTATATTTCTACTACTCTATTGTTAAAGGGACTATTTGTAACTTTCAGAAATTCTTCTTAACAGCGACACCTGTGGCAAATCAACGAAAGTCAGCGTCGGGCTCGTGCTTGTGCTCGCTCTAAATATTTATAATAAGACATATTTTGGACAACAGCAGTTGGTTTATGGATTCTGAAAGCTGAAGACCTCATCTTTTCAAAACGGTATGACATGCATATCTTTTATAAATACATCATATTCCATTGCGACTTTTTTTTGTAAATACGCCACAGGGTAGGCTACAACCTGTTCGACCCGGTACCGGGTCTGTTGGGCTTAAACTGCGTCAGCTTTTTATTGTTTCAATCTAATTCCCTTCAAATAGAGAACGCTGAAAAGGGGTCTTAAATATGCACATGATGGCTACACACATGATAATGCTAAAATACTGACACCTAAGCTTCATGTCCTGCTATAGATTAGGCTAGTTAGCTGGGCATCATTTGCAGCTTATGTTACAGCAGGAAAAAACACACCATTTAAAAAAGACACCATCCTCCAAACTCTTTTTTTTTTATAGATTTTGGCATTTCTGCTTTATTTTATTTATAGTTAGAGAGAGACAGGAAAGTCAGGGGAGAGAGAGGTGATGACATGCAGCAAAGGGCCCTGACCCGGACTCAAAGCCGGGCCCCTGCAGCAAGAAGTCAGCCTTAATGGTATGCACTCTACTCTGTGTGCCCTCCAAACTTTTGACACCAAGTTTCATTCTTACTATGGCCCGATGCACACATCTTCAGCATTTAAAGATATTTCAAAGCTGGATGGGCCCTCTGTGCCTAGTTATGGTTACCAAGCAATGATTGGATAATTGCTATTCGGGGGAGGGTTTATCAATCAACAACGAGCCTATGAGAGGGATAGGATTATTAAGGAACTGGAGAGGAAAAGCAGTAGCGTACTGTAGGTGAAAAGTTCATGTTGTGCACAAGTTAAACACAAGTTTCGTTTGTACCATTTTCTGCTGTATGAACGTCGGTTAGTTCGGAGGATGAGTGGTGTTTATTGAGGTGGAGATGACGATAAAGATGTATCAAGCCAGGGAAACGTGGAAATGCAAGCCACAAATATCTAGGAGCACTATATCCTGGCACAAGGTTTAATGTTTTTGATATAAGATATTACTGTAAAACCAGCAGCCAAGCAAGTGGGCGTTTGCACTGTGCGCTGACCTGAGTATGGTTAATAAAAACTTGTAAATCCCAGAGCTGTTGGCATGTTCATGTCTACTCTCGGTTTGATGCAACAATATTCTGTCTTGTTCAGGCAAGGAGGCAATGTCTTTGTCTTCTAACATACTTCCAGAGCTCTGTCGAAACCATTAGCTAATTTCAGTTTGTCTCGAAACAAAGGGGAAGCTAACAACCCACACACATGCACAAAGTAGTAATTTCTTTTAGGGCTGTAGCCAGCTGCAGATATCATCTAGACAGCACACAAACTGAATTATTACATTGTTCCTGTGGTAAAATATTTCACTTTGGCCTTTAAGCACAGGTCCTGCTGCGAACAAAGCACAAAACAAGGGAGTGGGAGGGAGAGTTAGACAGCGCGAATGAAAGAGCGAGAGCTAGAGGATGAAGTCTCTTTTCTTGTTCCTTACAAAGAGTTGTTTCTGTAAAAAGGCCAAATTAGAGGGGCTGGTTGCAATGGGCGTTTGAGCAATCATAACGGACCGTCAGCACGATTCATGCTTTTCTTTGTGCATTGGGACGTAGGGGAGGATGTGTTGTGCTTGCATGTGTTTATGTTCTTCCTCAGGTCAACTCCCTGATAGGAGCTAATGCGAGGAAATTTCAGCGTCAATCACTTTTGCACTTGTAATCTAAAACAATCACATTCCACGTGGATAATGTACCTTAGATACGCTGCACGTCTCAGCTGCTTTGCGCAAATGCAAACCACAGCAATAAAAATCCCATGGGTGAGAAGAAGTGAAAAAGATCTGCTAAATCAAAGATTGTTTCCCCTGCCGAGGGAGTTGATTAAGTCTTGTGTTGCTGAAACTAAGCCTACAAATCCATTTGCACAGATTCAGAACAGACTGCGCTCATGCCTCCGTATGTTTGTACCAATCGAGACAAAACCGATTTAGATGTGTTGCATGATTTTTGCTCTCTCTCCATCTCTAGGCAGTCGTTCTGTCTCAACTAATGCTCGGCATTTGTGTTCCACTTCAAATCAGCTCTGATCCAGGCTTTTCTCCAGTGTTGCTGCATTTCTTTAAATATACGTAGGCCCATATATTTGTACAGTTTCATAACCGAGCCCAAACTTTTTTCATAGCGTACTTACTTTGCTTACTTACTTCTCATTTCAATATGTATGTTTTTATTGACATTCCGTGTTTTGCCTCGGAGCTAATGAGACAGTCAGAATAGACTTCCTCTTGATTTTCTGAGATTATAGTGCAGACTTGACATTCTGTTATCTGTTTCTGCACGATGTGTGCTGAAATGTATCAGCGTGTTCTTTAAATATTCTGCTACGAGGAGCAAGCCAAAGGTATGTAGGCGTTTATATTTTTATTTTGCCAGAGTCGTGTTTTGGATGTACTTAAAAAAACGTGCCTTTTTTGACTCCTCTGAATGTACAAAGTGGATGCGGATGCTGATGAGGACTTATTTACAGTATTATAGCTTTTAAAACCAACTTTTTGTATGCCATGGAAAAATGCATTTTGTAAACAAACTAGACATCTACACGCCAATATTTATGATCTTACTAGGGCTGTCAATCGATTAAAATATTTAATCGCGATTAATCGCTTCATTGTCCGTGATTAATTGCGATTAATGGCATTTTTTATATCTGTTCAAAATGTCTTTTGTCTATTTCAGACCCATATGATGACGACGATCTGAAGGTGAAGACCCAGAGACCTCGATCAGCTGACCAGCCAGGTGTGTTTCAGGCACAAACTGGTGAGTAATGTGATGTGTGCATGAGTTCACAGCCTGGAACAAAAGTAGCCAACTTGACCTTTTTACAGGCTGTAACTAAAAATAAAGAGTCCCTTATAAATAATTATTGTACATTTACCTTCTGAGGCATGGCTGAACACCAGGGCAGCTATCGCCATTCACATGTGCGCATATGTGAAAATGTGTGACTTTAAAATGTTGCATAATTAATAGCATCGGAAAAAGAAAAATGGAATTATTCATGACACGATGCAGAGGAATCTGCCTTATACATACATGACATGACATGTTGGTTGCTTTAAACCACACTAGAATAGGTCATATGCTAGTTTGTTCACATATGCATACACACACGTTTCCATATTCACAGCCACCACTGTGTGGAGGAGGGAATCCCTACCGCGAGGGAAACCCCTGGCTCTGTCTTGTCCTTCTCCTCTGCCCCCACCCACCCTCCTCCCCATCCCCTCCTCGCCTCTCCCCATTCTTCCATTCCTCCGGGCGTGTGTGATGAGCTTAAGCCCTGACTCACGTCATGTTAATGAAGATGTAATGCGATTAACGGACATGCAATTAATTTGATTTCCTTATTCGCCATGTGATGACGCCTCCGTCAAAGGACACGGCGCTCATAAACAATTTAGAACGAGAGAAGCGGGATGACTTAACACTTGGTTTTTCGCTTTCAAGGGCGTTACTCGGAGGGAACAATGGGACTCTCTCCACAGCTGCCTGGAGGACTCAGAATCACCCACAAAGATGTCTGAACACCCAGCCTATGCCACTATATTAACATCTAAAGAAGCCCGTTTTTGGCTTATAGCCCCTTTTAGCTTTGAGATCACATGTTACCATAATTCCACGAGTATTAATATTGTTGAATCTCTAAGAGGATCATCATCCTTATGAGTATTCTATCAAGGTTTATATACATTAAAGGACCAGTGTGTAACATTTCAGAGGATCTATTAGCAGAAATGGAATATAATATTCCTAATTATGTTTTCATTAGTGTATAATCACCTGAAACTAAGAATCGGTGTGTTGACACGTGTTGCTGGACATTCGTAGGAAAACAAACAAAAAAGGAGGAATAACTTCTTCATAAGATATCATACGAACCGTATGAGAATACTTTGCATATCTCCATAGGGAGCGGGTCCTTTTCACAGAGTCCGCCTTGTTACTCCGCCATGTTTCTACAGTAGCCCAGAATGGACAAACCAAACATTGGCTCTAGAGAGAGCCTTTTGCGTATTTACGTTACCTGAAGGGCACCGTAGTTCTCCGACACGCTTGTGAAACTGCTGTAAAGTGAGCCTCAGAGTGCAAAGCCGTGGTACCGCCAGCCACCGTCTGACTTCTATTGCTCATAAAGTCGTGTTATTATGGTAAGGATGGCCTGTGAGCGGAGGGGTATTCAGTTGATTGCAATCTGCAATCACACCAGTAGATGCCGCCAATTTCTACACACTGTACCTTTAAGGGGCTTGAATCAAATCACATATCACCAATACTTATATAGTCAGCCCGTTCTCTCCCAGGGCGCCAAATACCAACGCTTTATCATGGCTGATGGCATTAGATATGAGATATGAGACACTCTGAGCTTTCCATCAGCTACAATGTCAACCCATCCGCGTCAATATTAAATGCAAAGAGAAAGTGCTGCGGTGACATAGTTTGAAGATCGAAAGAGACACACAGGGCATGTAGGAGGGGAGGTGGATGGGTCCAACAAACACAAGGCTTTCATCCAGGAGACCACTGTTCATGTCCCATGCATTACGTTACAATCAGCTGTTCGTTCATGTCCCGTGTTCACAATGTTCAGTGTCATTTTCACTGTGCAATTATAGTAGTTTTAAGCCCAACCAGTTGTTTTTCATATCTAACTATAGTGGTTTTATTGCCTAAACCTAAGCAAGTGTTTTTGTTTAATTCACAACATTAAACACGTAATTACTGCGACCGATAAGTGAGACTGAAGGGTCTGACAGAGCGTCAGTATGTGACGAGGTGGGATGAGATTGCGTTGATACAGTATGCAGGAATATCATATAATGGTATTAATATAGCACCACAAGCCAGGTTGTGTCAAAAGTATACACCTACCATAGAACAATAAGCAAAGCTCTCTTATCTCCAACAAATAATGATCTTAACTTCTACCCAGGGGGGGGAAAATGTTCCTATAACTACAGAAAGTCTCTCTTTGGTTATTGTAACCACAAAGCCCTCTCATCTTCTGTCAGATAGTCCCAGGCTTTTCTCTTGACAATTGTATGGATTACGATTTTGTTTTTGTGTTCTTTTATTGTAGTAATATTGCAATGGTGTCACAGTCATCCAAGGGAATTTTCATTTTATTTCAGTAAATAAAAGAGCAAAGAAAAACCCCGAACTGCTAAGAGGAATCAATAGAGCAAACATGTTTTGATGCGTTTGGTTTCTTGGAAAATTGGAAGTGAAAATGCAACAATGAATTGTCATCATCTCCGCTAACAGATCCCATAACTCTGGCTTCTTTGTTGTGGCTTTTTAACTGTATGACTCCAATATTTATTGCAATTACACAGTATAAACAGTTGAATATTGTTATGATTATGAGACAATAGGCACATGAACATGTAGAGAAACATGGATGTGTTGTGTCACCTGTCACATCACCCATTGTTTACGAGGATATTTTAAAGCCTGCAGTTGGTTTTTATTTGATCTAAGCTGTGATCATGTTACAACAAATGACGCCCTTTCTCTTGACCTTTTTGTGTTCCCGCTGACTTGTAGAAACATGAAACTGGAATCATTGACAATTACCCCCGTCTCTGTCCACCTCCGTCTTGCTTTCCAGGTGACCCCGCGGCAGAGGAGTGGTCACAGTGGAGCGTGTGTTCTCTTACGTGTGGGCAAGGCTGGCAAGTGAGGACGCGATCGTGCATTTCTTCTCCTTACGGGACGCTGTGCAGCGGAGCCCTGAGGGAAACGCGCATGTGCAACAACACCGCTTCCTGTCCAGGTGAACCTGGGATCACGGGCTCAGGTATGTTTACTTGAACGTTCTGTTCAATCTTTATCTATGTGGAGTGTATTTGATGCCGTTTACATAGTAGGGGCACAACATGCCAAGACTGGGACTGGTGACTTGTCCAGGGTGCCTTCATACCCACATGGTATGCTGGGATATGCAACAGGCCTTTGTGACCCTAAGTAGAGATTAAAAGTTGAGAAAATAAGTGAAAAAGGCTTAGTAGTGTTGCAAAAATGATGTCCAAATACATGCGGATATAATGTAGGCCTTGTTTTTGTATTGTTTTGTTTATGTAAATGTAAAATTTGACTAAAAAATGCAGCTTTAAACCATAAGCTCTCTGCCTCGCACCTCACTCACCCATGCAGCATTTACTCGTCTATTTACAATTTGTTAAGAAAGCTGTAAGAATAATGAATAATGGAACTCTGTCACTTTCGAGGAAGGTAGGCGGTCTGCACACATTCACACAATCACACAGATCACATGGGATGTGCTCAGCTGAAACATAATCTAACCACGGCATAGCAGAAAATAACCTACAGAATGAAAATGCCATTTTGTCATTTCAATTCACACTACTGGCCGGCCGAGAGAGACGGGGAGACAGACGTGACACCTAAGCTCGATGTCAGCAAGTCTATTAGACTTGCCACAGCTCAGAGTTCATACTGCCTGGATTCTCTATCTTTAGCTCTCCTCTTTCGCTATTCTCTCAGCATTGTTCGCATTTCCCCTTGTCTTGTCTATACTGTATCTCTATCAGTGTCTACTTACTGTTTGTCTATACAGATAGTGTAGTATTGAAAATTAAAACGTAGCAAAATTAGCAGACTTCTGAAGATGTTTTAATTTACAATGAAAAGTAAGATATATCTATAGAAGGATATATATTATATACATACATATATATATATGTATGTATATATATTTGTTTTGCATATATATATATATATATATCCTTCTATAGAAATATCTTACTTTACTATAAATATATATGTACATATTTTATTTATGTGTGTGTATATATATATATATATATATATATATATATATGTACATATTTTATTTATGTGTATATATATATATATATATATATATATATATATATATGTACATATTTTATTCATGTGTTATATTTAATTTGATTTGTTAAATATATTTTGGAGCCGCCATTGCATCTAAAATGAAAAAACAAATTCCTCTGAAGCAAAAGCTGTAGCAGCTGTAGTTATGACATATGACATATATACTATATATACTGTATATATTTAACGAATCAAATCAAATATAATACATAAATAGAATATGCATACATGCTCTGCCAATCAGGGTGAGTGTATTGAACCCTATCTGCTTGCTACACAAAGGCATAGTGTTGAGTTCTGCTCTGGTTTGATTGCCGGTGTAGGTCTTTTCTAGATGAAATCGTGAAGTACTGCCTGTCCTGCTCCGGTTTGATTGGTTGTCCTGATTGCAATTGGAGTGAAATCCTGTATGGCACTGGCTCTCTCCTGCCTGGCCTCGTTCCCTCCCCTAATCCACTGCTCATGCTCAGTCCCCAACCACAGGATAAAACTGCAATAGACGAATCATCTAGTGGTCTAGCGAATCTCCTAGCCTCCTAAGTAGCAAAGTCGCTCTTCAGTTTTATTATCATACTTGAGGATGTCTAGGTGTGTGGAGGCGTCTTAGTTGGAACCTCTTAAAGGGGGATCTCCAATGATTTTACACATCAAAGTCTGTTTACGGGTCTTGAGGATCACTACTGTGAAGTCTGATAAACTGACGAATGATGTCACTCGAGGCAGCTTTGGTTGAGGTTAAACACTACAAGTTTGAAAATGACAAAAAAAAAAACCTGAATCACTGGGGTTCACACCAACATGGGCCAATGGACCAACACTAGCTACAGTCGACATGTTGAGCTTGATCACTTGACAAAAAAGGACACAATGGATCTTTTTTCGGTGCTCCACTGTGACGAGAGTATTTGGAATATCAATCATGCTTGGCTACCCAGTAGAATCAAGGGAATCAGGTCTGAGCCAGATATGCTATCAGACCGTCTACTCCACTGGCTTTTTGCACCAGAATATGACAAAGGTAGTGATCGCTGATGTCCTGGCTCCCTGACTATCGTAGCGATAGGGGACTGGCCGTGGGCCTGTCTAAGGAGCATATCAAAAAGACCTGCATTGTCCTCTGACTGCCAGAGAGGAAGAAAGCCCGCCATTGTGGTTGGCAGACAGTGGGTAGTCTCTAGGCTAACCTCTCTGATCCCAGTGATACCTAAGAGAGTGCATCACAGGAAAATGGCACCAATGGCCTCCATACACAGCCATTCTAATAATGACAGCGATGCGTTTGAGGATAGACTATTAAATGAAAAGTCAGGGCCCATAACTTCTCCGGGGACAGATAACTCAAAGAAAAAGTGGGGCCACTACTGTCTAAATGTCAGTGTCACAGCATGTGGTGTAGTTATTGGGCTTGAGCCGCTAAGTTTATAGAGCCCCATCATTGGACAAGGCCAGTGGAAGACTCAGGCTGTCTGAGGGGCAGCAGCGGAAAAAAATTAAACGAGCTCCAGCTGCATGCGGGGTGGGGTACCAGATCGCCGAAAGTTTTCTAACTATGTAAGGTAGCTTATATGGCACTGTATCATGTTTTCTTAATTGTAAGGCCACCCTAGAGGGCACTTTATCACGCTTTATTTACTGGAGAGGCAACCTAGAGGTCACTTCATCATGTTTTCTGTACTGGAAGGACACCCCAGACGGCACTTCATCACACTTTCTCTACTAGAAGGATACCCTAGGGCACTTCATCACGCTTTCTCTACTGGAAGGACACCCTAAAGGGCCCTCCATCATGTTTTCTCTACTGGAAAGACACCCCAGAGGGCACTTCATTACACTTTCTCTCTTGGAAGGCCACCCTAGAAGGCCCTTCATCATGGTTTCTCTACCAGAAGAACACTTTATAGGGCGCTTGATCACACTTTCTCTACTAGAAAGACACCCTAGAGGGAACTTCATCATGTTTTCTCATCATGCCCTCACCCAAAAGGGCATTTAATCAAATTGTCTCTACTGGAAGGACACCCTAGAGAGCACTTCACCATGTTTTCTCTACTGAAAGGGCACCCTAGAGGGCATTTCATCAGATTGTCTCTACTGGAAGGGCACTGTAGAGGACCTTTCATCACATTTTCTCACTGGAAGGGCACCCTAGAGAGCACTTTATCATGTTTTATCTACCATAGGAACATCGACGAGGGCACTTTTGCTGCAGTTTGTTTGAACAGGGGGTCACCAAGGTTGGCGGTCGCGTCCAAAAGGAAGACAAGGCCTTTCCACTAGTTGCTTAAGAGTTAGTGGATGTTGGACTTTTTATAGGAAGCAGCATCCAAGGGGTTGAATAGGCTCATCCTTATCTGCTAAGCACATAGTGCACGTATCGGTGACTAAAAATGTATAGACATTCAAATTAGACTTAACCTTTCTGTGTGAGGTGTCGCTTTTGTGGATTCACTCCTTAGTGAATGTGTTCATTCATTTTCAATGAGTGCCACTTATTGTGTGCGTTTCCCCGAGTGTCATTCAAGGTATCCGTGCATCCGCATGCACAGGATATGTTTGAAATATTAATGTGTAGTTTTTATTGTTTGTGCTGGCTTAAGGTTTGAGTGTTGTTTGGCTTTGTCTATTGTTATTTAAGTGATATTTAAGTGCCATTATACTGAAAGTGCAATCCAGTGTGTTCTTTTTTGCATTTTCTGTACGTGTGAATTTCCGTGAGTGTTTACTGACGCATTTCAATCCCCCCCTCAAAAAAAACGAAAATGAAACAAGAAGCGAGAGGACCATTTTCCTTCCCTGTCGGTGCATATGCTAATCTTGTTTTTATGCAAATGTACCAACGCGATTTGTATGTCTAAGTGCCTCATTTTCCATTCAGTGTCGATATTAATATCCTCAGCCGCTCCTTTGATGGGATATTGGTTACTGTGTTATGTTCCGTTTATTATTTCATTTTTTTTTTCCCGCACTCCTCTGATGTTTCCTGACGTGGTTCTGGAGGGTTGTAGGGGCACTCCTGGGATTGCCTGAATGGGGATCACACCAAATTCAAGCAGACTGGGAATTTGGTGGTGGTAGCAAATAGACATAAAAGTGTTTAATGAACTTGATGTGGTTGACTTTTTTATAAATAATTGTCTTTTTTTTGTCTTTTTCCTTTGACTTAATTTGGGGTAGAATCTACATGCTTGTTTGATTTGTTGATCTCTTTGCTGCTGGATTGAAGCCTTGTCTTCTGGACCGATGGGAAATCATAAACAAACATAGTACAGTCCACAGAGCAGACACACGAGCACACACACTAATCAGGACTGCAGTAATTTGAACTTGAAAATCCAGTCACTAAAATCGCAATTTTGTACCCCACACACTAGAAAAAACAACACTTAACATGCTAATGTAACACTCTCAGTGTCCATAATGTCGTCAATAGGTTTGCTCTAAAATCAAACAACTCCATTGATTAAAAATGGAGTAAACATGCAGAGGCACAGTTCATGCATACAAGCATGAGCTGGGCCTTTTGCAACCCTGATGTTCAAAACGTGACGGCCGGTCGCGCCAACCTTTCCTGATTCATCTGAAAGATCTGCAAGTGAAATGTTTTTAACCGACATCCTCTATTCTGTTTCATACTTTATGCACTTACTCGCAATCGCAAATATATACGCACAGGCGGAAGTGAACGTGCACACGCTTTCACAGTTTCTCCCAGAGTATCCTGAGGTGGGGAGAGTGCAGTCTGCATACTTAATTTTTTGGTTTGCCAGAATTTTCTATTCTGCTTTTTTTTTCTTTTTTTTTTTTTACCATTTATTTGTGTTTGTGCACACAGCTTAGGAGCTTAGGAGTATGGATGTGTTATGAGTGTGAGTGTGGGTGGATATGTCTCTGGGCACATCTATGTGCATGCCTGTATGTGTGCGTTTGCACGAGTTAGGGAACATCAAAGAAAAGCAGCTTGGACAGAAAGCCAATGAAGTGAAAATGGACATTTTTTTTCCTCCTCGTTTTTTTCACGGGCAAAACTCCTAAATTAAGGTGATACAGATAATCAATTTTAAGTAATGGTCTGGCTCTTGACAAAGCAAACTAGGCAGTAATTGGTCCGGCAAATTAACTTTTTTTTTCTTTTCTTTTTTTTAATATGCGCTGAAGTAGAAGGCGTTCATGCCCCAAAGCGTGCAAAGCGAAGTAGTATCCCCCTACTTCTGTTCTGTTTAGCTACTGCTCATTTACCATAGATTCAGTGACATTTAAAACATGAAGCGGAACAATGGTGCATTATGAATACAGCATACGCCTGGGTCAGTGCGTAGTCAAACGCTGCGACATCACACTTCCAGTAATCACTCAAGCGAGAGACTTGAGAGTGCATGCAAGGATGCAGGCATGAACTCATGCAGATGGCGAACACACAAACTTACACACACGCCCTAATACAACGTTTTAAATAATGCAGCTTTGCTGTGCTATGACCCCAGATGAAATTGCTGCTAATGATGGTAATGCTTAGGATCAATATGATGCATATGTCCTATTATAGGCAATGCATTCGCAAAAGCTTCAAGTAAGAAATCAAAAGTTGATATCTTCATACAGAATGCATCATTACATACATGAGTATATTTAATAACTGCATAGATTTTAAAGACGAAGTCATGCATCCTCATTACGCATATCCGTATTCTCTGCGGAGCTGTGAACGTGTGCTCCACTAAGTGTGTATGCACATTTTATCTTCTCTCATCTGAGCTTACTTGCATTTGCATCAGAAACCCAGGTCAGAGTAAATATGTGCTTCCCCATTTTTTCAGCTATATAATTTTTTATCTACCTCTCACAGAGCTGAATTTCTGCAGTTCACGACCCGGTGTTACGAGACGCAGATCTGTCACTTAGTGGTTTGATCAGCACTGATCAGTTTGTTATTTAATTATTTTTTTTCCCTGTGCTTGCTGCTGTAAACATGCTCTTTTCCACCTCCCTCTGCAACTGCAACCCTGATGGCAATAAGCTCCGTTTTAATGTGCACAGTTGAGCTAAGAGACAAGCTGTATTATGGTAATGCAGCTGTTGGTGTCAAGATAGACAACATATTTGATATAATTGCCCTGTGCTGTTTTATTTATGACTGGAAATGTCACTCAACGGGGGAGTATTTACTCGGTCACAAATAGGTGGTGTAACACAATCCTAATCCCAGTATCTGAGAACGTTTTATCATGTTTTTACCTCTTTAATTTGCTTATCTGTTTCTACTCTTGTCTCCATCTCAATGGATATTTTCTCCTTTAAATGTGTCTTAGTCCCAAAGCTGCTTCGAGCTTGATTTTATGGGCTAATTGATTGGCTTTGCGCAGTCAGGCTTCAGATACACTTGTACCAGGCTTGAGAGATTGGAGATTCGATTTGGATGAATAAGTAATGTCTTACAAGCAATCTTGTAGTGTTGTAGTAAAAAAAAAAAAAAAACAGAACTCTGCCTGATTTGTATTTCTTTTTAGTTTGTTATTGTATCAAGTTGCCTCTGTCTCCTGAGGAGTTTTTTTTGCAATTTGGGATGAGATACCCCCAAGAAATCTGCTCGCACTTTGAGGAAGCCGGTTATATTTTATTTTTATCATTATTTATTAAATTGAGTTTTTTTGGAAATAAGACTTGTTTCATGTATATTTTTGGATGACATACTTCAGCACACCGCATCGCCCATCGTGCTGCATGTAAATACCACCTTTTCAAATCAGTAACAACTGCTCAACAGACACAACTTTCCCAGCGGGTCGAACCAAATTGCAATTTCAAAGCTCACAAATCTTTAATTTGGAGGCTGTTGAACACTTTGAACCATGAAATAGTGTGTTTAAAAGAAATAAAATTGGGACTGGTAGTTTTGTTGTTGGCTACGGTATGACAGACAAATCCCAAAAGGAATGTCAACACCAATAATATGTAAAGTTCAGGATTGGGTTGCACCAGCTATTTGTAAATCCAGTACTTATTAAAGTCTGGGTAAAGCAAAAAGAAAATGTGTTCTGAGTTTGTCACACCACAGAAAAATGTGTTATTAACCACTCAGCCAAATTTAAATGATTAAAAAAATCGGCAAGTATAAAAATTAAAGTGGAACTGTGGTAAGTAACTTGCGATTGAGTGGAAGAACCCCTGATGCTATGTGCTTACATAGTGATTTCAGGCTGTTTCAGGCCCGCCTAAAAAAAAACCTGAACACGAAAATGGAGAAAAACAGTTGAACCGTCTAACTCCACAACTCAGTATTATATAGTTCAGTCTTTGCACATGTTTTCAGTACTTATTTTCTAACATGGATAATTTGTGCAGAAAAGAATCTCTGATTTTACTTTACCCGGATTTTAAGAGAAAAAGAAAATGTGTTTCAGAGTTAGTAGTATTCAAATATCCGGTTATGTTAACCTAGCCGACGCTATTTGGTTAATTAAAGTTATTAATACAACTTTTGTAACTTGAGTTGTGCTGTATTATTTGGGGAAATGTAATTCAAAATCATTATTAAACAGCATGGTGATCCTCACAGATATGTAGCCCATATTAGATATTAACCAGCAAGCTCATGTTGGCTTTGTCTGTTGATTCAGCAACACTTACACCTAACAGTTACTAGGCCTATACATAAATATTTAACAACTACGTACGCATTTCTTTGTGCGGTGGAACCCAATTTAAATCTAGCGGTATGTAAATCTCTACTTAAACATTTACGTTATAACTAGGCTGTGTTCTTACTTCAGTTCAGACCTACGTTTGAGCTTGAAAAAGCATTCCGTTAAAATGAACAGTAACACAATCGTATCACCGGATACAGTCTTGATGCTTTCATTCTCTCTGCAACATATAGCTACTTTGTACAGCAGCTTCAAGACGCACTGATACCATGTTTTCCTGAGTTTAAGGATTCATCACTATTTATGGTCTCTCTATATCTCTGTACTTTTTAAGACCACCGTCTTCTCCCTCTCTCTCTCTCTCTCTCAGCCTTCTACTCCTGCTCCTCTGAGCCTTCCTTCACAGAGTAGACTTAATTATTTATCGCCATGATTTATTTAGCTTTGCTCAACACAGGACCAGCAATCTCCATCCTGCTGTCTCTAACTTTCTCTCTCTCTCTCTCCATCCCTCCCTCCCTCCCTCTGTCCCTCCCCGTCTCTATATCTTGCTTTCTATCTTTCTTTCAGCATCTCTCCAAATCTGCTCCTCTCTCTCTCTTTCCTCCATCTCTTTCAACATAGCTTAATCTCCTCTGGTATCTGGCTGAACATTTCTGTTTTCAAAATAACCTCCTCCTTTTCTTGGCCCCTGTTTTTTTCAAACTTTTTTGAGCCTAAATGTTTTTGTGCTCTTTCATATTTGCTCATAATCTCCTCTTTTTTGTCACGTTTATCTGTTTTTTTATTGTTTCCTCTCTTGACACTCATTAACCAATCCCGTCAGTCATCTTTTTTCTTCTTTGGAGTCTCCTGTTGAGCTTTTCTTTAGTATTCTATTTCCTCTAATATCTGTCTCTCCATCATTATTTCCGAATTATTTTCGCAATTATTCTTCTGCACAGTGTCACACAGCTGCTACACAGATCAAGTAGACGCATTCCTGCAAGATCTAGCTTTCAGTAAAAAGCAGCATCGCAAGATCTTCAAGTCACGTTCATTATCTGCAAAGTTTTTTGCGCTGCTCATTTATTCTATTTTGATGTATTTCATTGTCCTCTGTTGCTCAAATGGGGGTGAGATGTGCAATAAAGGGGGGGGGGGGGGGGAAGATGAGAAACATTTTTAATGTTTTAATTGGTGTTTGAAGTGTTTGAAGTCATTGGAGTCTTTGGATTCTTTGGTTCACTCTATATCGTAAGTGAAAGCTCTAATAATTTCAGAAGCGAACTTACCACATTCATTTCCTTGTCATGACTCCAGCTGCATGACTTCAAAAAACCAAAGCGTCCATTTCTAACCTCCATTTTCTTTCATGTAGCAACATATAAGTGCAGCGTCATTCTCAGTATTTTCCGTTGGAACTGGAATGTTGTTTTTTTTGTGGAGGTCAAACAGTCGCCTCCTCCATGTTTTTTTTTTTTTTAAGGAATGTTCTCAGACTCATTTAATATCTCATGTTTCTCTCATTCTCTAACTCTCTTGCCTGCGATGGGATGCTCCAACCCTCTCATTCCTCATCCCCATGTTGTGGGTGTTTGCAGTGCATGGGCTGTGGGAGGAGTGGTCGTTATGGAGTCTGTGCTCTGTGACCTGTGGGCGGGGCTCCAGGACGCGAACGAGGAAGTGTGTGAACGGAGGCGAGGCCGTGGCTTGTGGACGGCCCGAGATTCAGACCAAACTCTGCAACATAGCAGTGTGTCCTGGTTAGTACCATCCCCATTTACATGACACACCTCTCACATCTCTTTCTTTGCCTCTCCCGCCTATTCATGCATGACTTCTGCTTCTTCTTTTTCTTCCAAATCACAAAAATCAAAACAACTGGGTTACTGTGACAGCTTTTTGAATTGATATTAATATGCATTTATATTTTGTGTTTTTCCATTACGGCTCTTGTAGTGACCAAATTTGGACTACTGCTGCATTCATGTCACATCGTGCAGACTGTAATTACGAGCAGCTGAGTGGGAAAAACTGTACATGTCGACCTCCTGTAATTCTAAGTATATGTATTGCTAATATCTGACAGTTATGATATACTTGATGAAAGGAACTACAAATGTGTCAACAATACAGACAAGATTGCAAACTTTATTACTCCTTTCAACCTTGACAAAGGCAGCGCATTGCAGATCCACTCATTCCGTTCTTACCTTTCACAATAAAAGCCCTAGATCTATACACTGCGTAACTGTTTACCAAAGAGAACTCAAATTCACTCAGAGCATTTTGCTAAAAGGAAACTCAATAAAATAGCTTACAGTAGCTTAGGCTATCCAACAGTTTATCTCAGACCGACTGCCAGATGCTAATAGGATCCCGGTAGTTGGTTCCCTGCCTGCGCAAATTTATTCAAAGCAGTGGGCAACTTCCAGGTCTGAGAAGTGAAGCCAATGCAGAAGTGCCTTAAACTTGCATTCTTTCTAATAGCCAGCAGGGGGCGACTCCTCTGGTTAGCTTCACCCTTTCGTGTCACTTCTGGTTGCAAAAAACACAAGATAGTGACGGCCAAAAACCAAGACGGCAAAAGCAAAAAATCCCGAACTCGAGGCTTCAAAACGGTAGTGGCATGAAGGGAACCAGCAAACTGAGGAAACTCTCGCGAGAATGTTAAGGTTAGGCATTTCATCATGAATAGTTAAGGTTAAGATACGTCGTTTGACAGCAATTCTCGCAAGAGCTTTTGCAAGTTTTTGCAGATCCCAGATCAGATTTCGCAATTTACGCGCTCCCTTCTAGACATGATTGCCTTCCTCTCATTTTTTTTCTACTGTTGACTGATGTTATACAAAGGAGCTATACACTTTTTTGTTTGTACCTTGTTTCACTTGTTAATGAACTGCGACAAATGTAGCACACATAACACAATGCAAATAGCTAATTTAGGATAAAGCATGATGAGGTTAGCAATGGGAGTAACCGACTTGGTATAATGCACTTCCCATTTGGAATATTGGGAACTTTTTACCAGTCTGCTGATGTGGCGTGAATGCAGCATCTTTCCTGCCTGCTTATACTCGCTGCTTAAACCTCCTGCATCCTCACTAGTTTAGTTTTCAGTTTCATATTCATCTCTGGTCGGCCGCGGGATTCATGCCCATTTATCATATCTCACTCGGCCATCCTGAGGGGTCGTAGCCCAGCAAAGCCTTTAGGTTGGACTTCTGTTCTTCCTCCATGGTTGGCTTGGTTTAGATTGCTGAGCCGTCCTGCACTGGAGCTCTTCAGCTATTGTCTCTGAGATTACCTGTTAGGTCTATACCATGTCAAGAAGAGCAATAAGTCGCTGGTGCAGCCCCATCTAATTCTGGTGTCGAGGGTACCACAGGACTTTATTCCAATCTGGCTCAGACTGTCCAGCTGAAACATCTTTATCAGGCTGCATTGGAGTGGAAAAGGACAGAGCAGCGATTGAAATAAAGTCTCAATAGAGCAGACTCTGGAGAGACAGTGGGGCAGGTTTTGACCAATAGCCTATCACAGAGCAGCTTTCTAGATGAAGATGTCAGCGCTGAGATGTAAATACTAACTCATTCATTGGGGTACAATTTAAATCTAGCACAAAGGGAGAAGCCATGGGCATTTTAAGACTTAAAATACACTTCAGGCATATGCATTGCCACTGCACAGTTTTAATTTTGTATTTCAAGTGTCCCTTTAGAAAACCACTTACTTTGAAAGCATTGACATTAGAGAGGAATATTTATTTCAGCGATTTAATTTGGTACGTGCTTTCCGTGCAGGCGGAATGTGAATGGTTTCTACATAACTTTGGGGATAATGGCATTAATGGACGCACAGACACTAAAACATAAGACGGTTTATGACAAAATTGGTATCTGCATCCTGAACAATAATCTTTTTATTTTCTGAATTGCTTTGCGTGAGAGTTTGTGTGCTTGTATAGTATGTAATCACTCACAGGCTGAGCAATTATCACAGGGTAAGTGCTTTTTATGTATTGCTACTAAGGTATAGACTCCTATATATATTTATGTGAATGCTTCTGGAGCCTTGTTGTGTTCTCATGCTCCCTGCTGACTAATACTTATTTATTTGTTTATTTTTTGGGGCTTTTTTTTTTGTTTTTCAAAGCAAGGGTTTTATAAGGTTAATATTTAAATAAAACAAAACTGTCCCCATTGCCAGACAAAGAGGCTGTGCAAAGTTGTGCCTCAGAGAGGGAGGAATATAGGGAGACGTCGTAATCCAAAGTATGGCCTCCGGGATGTTTTGCCATGCTGTTTTGGGAACAGTGATGGAAAGAGAGGGTTTGGGAGAATGGCGAGGCTCTTCCTTCAAGGGCCTTGAGGAAATCTGTGTATGTGTGTCCTCATATGGTTTATGCGTTTGTGTACGAGTGTGTGAATCTATCACAACAGATTCAGCGTGCTTTTGGGAGTTCAAAGGCAATGGTCCTTTGAAATGATGAATACCAGCATAGGCCTTTTGGCGGAAAACGTCCATGCATAGAAAAATAGAGCTTTGATGGATCTTGTGTGTGTGTGTGATTGGATCTGATGCAAACCATATACTCAGACTGTATACTAAGCCATACATCATATACTGTCTATACTGCGGTGTATTAAACCCATGTAGAGATTAATCAAAATTGACTCTTTTACTATATTTCCTTATCTCTCCTCACAGTGGCTTATTTCTTATGTAGCCACATGAAACAAATACATGCATATGTGGGCAGACCTGCAAATGTTAATATCACAGCTGTTGGATCAAATAAACAGACTAAAACCAGCAAAAATATTATACCTGAATAATTAATTTGATCGTATCAGACGATGGCTTTATATGAGCCATCGTCAAGAACTGAAAGGCACTCATGTGTAGGCAGAGAGCTGGCTGGGAATTGCCTTTATGCCTCCTTTTTCTCACAATGTAAACAGTCAGTTCATAGCCAAGCATATGCATGTCTTAATGTTTATGTCTTGATTACATGCAAATTAATAGTTTGTGTCTTTGGCGAGAAAACAGCTTCCTACAAGAGAGATCCTGTGCTACGTTCCAATATGCTGTTGTTGACGTGGTACTTTTTTTTATTTCAGCTGTGTCTTCGCATATGTACTGTATGTGTAGATTGCCTTTAATGCATTTAACATACAGTAGTTCCTGCTGATGATTCAAACTGTTTTAATGTAATTTTGTGCCTCTCGTGCAACTTTTCAGCTGATTACTGTTGTAAGGCATTTATATAGGTGTTATCGGTCGTTATAAGCACCATAGATGTGGGTCAATAGGGGCCTACTACACCCACTAGTAGGATTTATCATCTATTCACATGGTAGATCACCGAAAAAAGGTATAAAATAACACAACAGCGACCTCTAGCGACTGGTAATTATGACAGGAACAAAAGCGGAAGTAAGGCGCTGTACTATAGACAGCTTGAAACTCCATTTTGGGTTGAGGTCGGTGGCGATGGATGGGACACAAAACACAGGGTTTTCACCCAGGAACTAAGTATTTTTGTTGCCTTAACCCGAGAAGTTCTAGTTTTGTTCTCTAAACCTAAAGAAGTTGTAGTTTTGTTGCCTAAACTTAACTAAGTGTTTTTGTTGCCTACACCTAAAGAAGTTTTAGTTTTGTTGCGTAACCTAAAGAAGTTGTAGTTTTGTTGTCTAAACTTAACTAAGTGTTTTTGTTGCCTAAACCCAAGAATTTGTAGTTTTGTTATCTAAATCTAAAGAAGTTGTAGTTTTGTTGCCTAAACCTAAAGAAGCCTTTTCGTTTGTGTTTCTTTCAGTTTTACAACATGTTAGAACGCGTTGCTTTCACTTTTACAACACGGTAGGCATAGTAGGCCCCTAATGACCCACATCTATGGTGCTTATAGCGACCGATAATGCCTATTTAATGGCTTGATAGCAGTTGAATTGGGTGCAATTTTGCTATAAATGCGTTATTTTGCCACTTACGGTATATCTATATACACTACAAAAAGCTTCTTACATCACTGCTATATTTTAACTACACTTTGGTGCAATCGTGTGTGTTCCTGTATTTGAGGAGCAAGCGTTTTTACACAATAATAGAAAGATGAGGAGATGGTTTGTTCTCGTTTTGGAAACTGTTCCAGACTTTGTCACTTTAATTACTAAGAATTACACATGGGAAATGTCACGTTCACACTTAAATTCTAGCTCACAGCTCATTCTGTGTATGTCATCCCCCCCCAACACAGTGTTGGCCCCAGCTATAGTTGGGACGCTGTATGAGCCACACACAGCGTGATTGACCACATTACCAAGGAGAGTTGGCAATGCTTTCCCACTTGGGAGAACCAGACAAATACATTTACTGCACTGTACTTCACTTTCTCTTCTACTTAAAGCCCCAGTGTGTAGGCCAGAATGTGTGCCTCAATATATCATTTGGAGCCGAAACAAGAACAGTTCTCACTTTGAATTGCTATTCCTGTTAATATAGAGCCAAATAGACAGGCCATACTGTACAGTCCTACAGCACATACACAATAGCTATGCATGACTGTAAAGACAGGTTTCCTCTCTTTTTCGTATCACAGTAGCCTGTTAAAATGTATGCGATGATTAAATGTTAGCATTGCTTTAACTTAATTGATTCCACACATCTTCACATGTTCTTCTCAGCATAGGTTGGTCACTAGACACGAAAAAAATAACCTACATCAGCTCGGCTTGACTGAAGGATACATTAAAGGTGCAATGTGTAAGATGTTGCCAGAAGTTTAGTTTAAAACATTCAAATTCAGTTCAAATGAACTAACGTTATCAACTGCCTGTGAAGAGGTTACAGCGTTGACATCATGTTAAAGACGTCTTTTGTATTGTTTTACAGAGATATCTACTGAAATTAGAATGCTAACTGACTAGCCCCAGCCCGTCTTGTCTTGTTATACCTCTTACATACTCATTGTAGTGTTTTAACCGCTTAATTTTGCCATTTTTAAACTGCATTCTCAATTACATTTAGGTTTAGGGAACTAAATTACTTGGTTAGTTTTAGTAAAAGATCATAGTTAAAATAAATAATAATAATAAATAAATAAAAGAGGACACAAACACCGGCCTCCTGAGTGAAAGTATTGTATTTGACCCATCCATCCGCCCACCCCGACCTCCTCCCTACGCGGACTTTGATTAAACGTATTTGTGATACGTCAAAAACAAACATAATCCAGGAAAGAAGATATGTTCCTTGGAAATTTAATCAACATTATGCTAAATGGTAAATGGACTTGCATTTATTTAGTGCTTTTCTAGTCTTCCAACAACTCAAAGCACTCAATTCACCCATTGATGTCGGAGGAGCTAACATTCCGATTGGTGGACGACCTGCTCTATCTCTGGGCCACAGCCGCCCCAATACAGTTTTGTTATATGGGAACGTAATTTTTAGGAAACCACCATGATTGGTGTGACAATATTACAATAAAAACAACAGTTACAAAATGGTTCTTTAATGGTAACTACAGCTACAGGGAAAAAATTAGATATCATCCCCTCAAGATATTCAACTGGATTAATAATGCAGTTGAACGATAGTAATACAGATGCATTATCAAACTTTCGTTAACCATTCAGGATACAAGTGTGCTTTGTTAGCATGTTGTTTAAGATGTCAAAGGACATGATTTGTGTATTTTCAAACCAGTTTTTTGGTCTACAATGTTTTGGCAAATATTAGAAACTAGCAACAATATATGATGTCCCTTTATTCAACAGTGTTCTGAAGTATAAATGGGCATGGTCACAGGTCAGTAATTGGTTATTTCATCAAGTATTTGAACCACAGAGTTCTAATCAAAAATTGGTGTCAAGAACATTGATGAAATAAATTAAATGAACTCACTGACAGTTTATTTGTCACTGACTTTCATCTGCTGTCGTGCATTTTCACAGCAGAACATTGTGTTCTTTTCTGTGACACAGATCCTCAAAATTGTCTATTACCAGCTTTGAAGTCGATGACATACCAAAAAATCTTTGACTGCACACATTATAAATGATTAATCTCCCTGTTTTTGATTATCATAATTTTTTTCTTGCATTGTGGATATTTTATTTGACAACTCAATTACTCCAGCAACGCTCCCTTATTAAAGGGGACAGAGGGGGCTTTGATTACACCTGTGTGTGTCATCATCAGGCTTTGGTTAAGCTATTTGGTATTCATGCATCGTCTGACAGGCAGGGCTGAAATTGTATTGAAATTCTTTTATTCATCTATTTCTGCACAAACACCAGTCAAGAGTTGAAATGTGGTGCCTTTCTAATAACACTTTGAATGAAAATCGCACCGTCTGTACTCCGTGTGAACTCTTTTAAAACAAAGCATGAAAGGAATTGTATTCAGCTATTTCATAACAGATTGAAATATTTAAAATGTCTATAGGACCGTGAAGTGTGTTTGTTTGCTGCTATTTATGGGGAAACCAAAAAGTAATTTATATATATCCTGTCTACTTGTAGCCTACTCACTTTCTCTGCCCTGTGTCTTTTCTCCCTTTGCCCTTTCTTGTCCCTTACGTCCTCTTTCCTATCCTTCAAAAACTTGGATTGATTTATCCTGATTTCCCTGTGTCTCCATATCTGCTCCCATCTCCCCCTCCCTCTGTCCAGTGGAGGGCCAGTGGTTAGAGTGGGGGCCTTGGTCGAGATGCAGTGTGACCTGTAACACGGGGACCGAGCAGAGGCAGAGACGCTGCAGTGCGTCGGTGCACGGCTGGGCTGAATGTAAGGGCACCCATCAGGAGAGCAGAGACTGCACCAACCCTTCCTGCAGTGGTAAGGTGTACAAATCAACGCTTAGTATTCACACTCACGTGCTCTCCAACGCCATTATGTATTATCTAAAGGCATCTGTGTGGTTTTCTCTGATTCGTATTCCACATACCAGCAATTTTTGGGTTGGGACCCAATTTGGCGTGCGAGTCTGTTTCGACCGGGGATCTCGAAGGACCAAAATACTAGTGTGTTTTAATGAACCTGGGGCCCAGAAGGGGCTCCCATTGACTTAATTTAGGTACAACTCTAAAAAATGTAAAAGGGTTAGAAATTGCTGTCCATTGCTATTCATTAAGGTTTTAATAGTTTTTGAATTTCCAGTTAGTTTTATTTTTTTTTTAGTTCTGACTTTTTGATTTAGTTTAGTAGTAGTAGTAGATAGTTTAGTTTTAGTTAGTTTTCATAGTGTTTGCTGGTTTCAGATTCAGTTTTTCAGAGAGGTTTAGTTTTAGATTATATATTCGGGCTGTCAATCAATTAAAATATTTAATCGCGATTAATAGCAAATTAATTTTGTATCTCTTCAAAATGTACCTTAAAGACATTTGTCAAGTATTTAATACTATTATCAACATAGGAGTGGGCAAATATGTTTGCTTTATTCAAATATATATATATCAATTATTGGGAATCAATTAGCAAGACAAAACAATGACAAATATGGTCCAGAAACCCTCACAGGTACTGCATTTAGCATTGAAAATATGCTGAAATTATAACATGGCAAACTGCAGCCCAACAGGCAACAGCAGCTGTCAGTGTGTCAGTGTGCTGACTTGACTATGACTTACCCCAAACTGAATGTGATTATCATAAAATGGGCCTGTCTGTAAAGGGGAGACTCGTGGGTACCCATAGAACCCATTTTCATTCACATATGTTGAGGTCAGAGGTCAAGGGACCTCTTTGAAAATTGCCATGCCAGTTTTTCCCCACCAAACTTTTGCGTAAGTTTGGAGCATTAGTTAACCTCCTCTGCGACAAGCTAGTATGACATGGTTGGTACCAATGAATTCATTAGGTTTTATCTAGTTTCATATGATACCAGTATCTTCACTCTAGCTAACAAAACTGAGCCCGCTAAGACCTAAAAATCACAAGTTGTGTTAATGCGTTATTATCACGTTAACTCTGACAGCCCGAGTTTATATATTTAGTTTTAGTTTTTTTTTTGTTAGGGCCAGCTATAAAGTCTAAAAGCTACATGTACATACAAAATACATGGTTGGAGAACTGTGTAGAAATGGACATTATGTTTAATGTTTAATCTTTGCGGTACTTTAGTGTCCGATGTGAAGCGATTAGGACACAGCGCCATCTCCTGGAATCTGATCAATTTCTGTGGTTCAATGTCACGAAAGTTGAAGGAAATTCATGCAGTCTCCTTTTTTTTTGGTAGTGATATATATATATATTAAAAAAAAAAAAAAATTAATTAATTCATTTATTTTATTAGTTTTCAACCAGGAAATATAGATTTAGTATAGTTTTAGTTTTTTTCTTAAAGCAAATAGTTTTTTTTTTAAGATTCAGTTAACTTTTTCATTTTCGTTTTTAGTTTATAACCCTGCTATTCATCAACACAACTCCTATTTATTTTGTACCTCACATTCTGTTCTCGTTCTCCTCTATCACACTTCCTCTTCCTTTACTCCACGATCTTCACCGGCGGTGCTCTGCTCCTGTTCTAGGTGGAGGTAACTGGGGCAATTGGAGCCACTGGAATATCTGCAGCAAAACATGCGACTCCGGTTGGCAGCGTCGCATCAGGATGTGCGAGGGCACCGGAGTACAGGGCTACCCCTGCGATGGCTCGGGAGAGGAGGTCCGCTCCTGTAATGAGAAGAAGTGCCCTGGTCAGTGACTCAGTGGATGTGTGTGTGAGCTGAGAAAATGAGGGAGAACCCCATTATATATATATTGTATATGCTTGAAAAAACTGTATAAACACATTTTGAATTAGTCATTTGTGGCTGCATCTTTCTGCATGCTTCTCCTAGTGGGTCCCTGTTAGAGACAAAAGAGTGTGCATCTGTGTGTGCCCAATCTGCACAGTATTTGTCAGGCAGAATGGAAGTGATTCCCAGTGGTTCGCACCACAGCCAAAGGCTTCTATCACAATTTTTAGAACTGCGCTCCTCTCATCTTTATCTGTCTCTTGTCTGTCTTCCTGTCTATTCACATACCCATCCATCTTTACACTCTTTATTGATTCTGCATGTCTGCGCCTTCCCTTTTATCCTCTCTGTTTACCTGAGAGATACTCCATTTTCTCCTTATATCTCTCGTCTTTAACATTGTTTTTATCGCACTAATGTCACTCGCTTTTTTTGCTCGCGCTCGCTTTCGATCTTTCTGTGTTTCCCTTCCTGGCAGAGGGCGAGACGTTCAATGTCAGTGTCAGCCGCGGCAGGAAACAGTGTGCTTTTAATAAGCGTGCCTCTTCACGGAAGTTGTGTGTGTGAATATTCAAGTGTATGTCGCGTGCAAGCCTCAATGCCACATGTGTACGTGCTTGGTCGCGTCGAGCTCCGACAGGCTCCGAATGATAAACTTCTGAGTGCAGCTTCCACCGTGACCCCTTTGTTTTGAGTAGCTCCCAAGCCTCTTTTTTACACAAGACGGGGGATCTTGTCTGTTGGCATTTCAGGGGAACATCATATCATATTTTCTCCCTTTCAGCCGCCTCTCTTTTTCTCTCTCTTCGCTCTCCGTCCCTCTTCATCTCTCTGCATCGCCTCTGCCAACGCTCGTCTGCCCCCTCGGAATATCTTCAGAGCGCTCTCCCCCCGTTTTTTTTTCATCAGGGTTATGAAAGAGAGGGAGGGGTGGAAAACAGATGAATAAAGAGAGGGGGTAAGATGAAGAGGGAATGAGATACTGTACTGAGGCAGTGACACTGACAGAGAGCACTGAGCAATGTACAAGGGAATAAGATTGGGAGCTGCTGCAGGAGAACATTGATTTGAATCTTGTTTTTTGTGCTTCTCTGTCTCCCCCCTTTTTTTCGCTGCTATGTATGTGTCTGTGGGAGTGTGTGCATGGTGATTTTTCTTCTTTTTTTTTCTCCGTGTGCCAGATAGACTGTGCTTCATTTCACTATTTCTATGTATTTCTACCCCCTACAGCTCCTCATGAGATATGTAAAGAAGAGCACCTTCTCGCTATGACATGGAAGAGAGCTTCAGCTGGAGAAACTGTCTACAGCAAGTGTCCAACTAACGCCACTGGTCAGTCGCATGATATGCTTTAGCCAAAAATCTGTTAGCTGTTACCATATTTCAATCACAGCTTGTGTGAATTTATATAGTTTTTTTTCGTGCGTTTAATTCACACATCAATGTATTTTTTCAAACTCTTGTTTGTCATGAGTACTTCAAGGTGAATATTACGCTGCGAAAAAGGGTAGTACTATTTTTTCATAACGAGGTTGATTTTTCTGAGCTTTTGCACCACGAATAAAGGCATCAAACAATCAACCCTGACAAAGGCAGCTCCTTCTGTTCTTAACTTTCACAATAAAACCCCTTGACATACAGGTATAATATTCGCAGACGAGTATTTTGCATTTTCTTGTCGTTTATTTCTCCCCACCGGTGTTTGTGAAGGCCTTTAGGCCTAATTAACAGAAAATCCATGGGAAGAAAATGTGTCCAACAGGACAAAGAAATGTCATAATGCAGCAGAAACTTGTTAGCCCCACAAATGTATGTTAGCACCCAGTACTTAGCATAAGCAACAGCTGCAGTGAGAGAAAAATAACCTACAGGAACTCGTAGCCTAGGCTACTTAATCGATAAAAAAACCCAGAGGAAGAAAAAATAGAAAACGTCCAACAGGCGAAACAGAAGTTTATTAGTCCCATGAATAAATGTGAACACCTGGTAGTTAGAGAAAGAAAGCACCCAGAGAAACTCATACTTAATCAACAGAAAATCAACTGGAAGACAAATTAGAAAATGACCAACAGTCAAAGAAGGTCCAACAGGAGCAACAAATGTTTGTTAGCCCTGTGAATGCATGTTAGCACCCAGTGGCAACTACTAGTAAGCATGAAGAACAGAACCTATAAACTCATACTTAATCAACAAAAACTCCAAGAAAATAAAAAGCCTTAATGTAATGCGTCTAATGTTTGACTGTCAAGTGGGAAATCACAGCAACAACAGCACAGCAATCACATCATTACTACCAAAGAAAACGTTGTAAAATAGGTAGGTAATTATAATCAGGATATCCAAAATTACTCTTCTGTCTGTGTTTCAAACTGAGATGTGCTCCTATGTCTGGACTAAATAGGTACTCAGATTGGTTTAAATGCTGAAAGTCATGTGTAAGACTCATGAAAAATCGTTGTCCCCCAAATAGTATTACTACTATTTTGAGCTTTGGTACACAGATGCAGTCATTATAACATTTCCAACTCATGCATTATCCAGCATCTACCCTTAATTAGCACAGCAGACATGTCCTGCTTGAAGTCCAACCTTATTTGTTATTACTTATCCCGGTAATGTTAATCTAAACTGAGGAGCTCCTCAAGCAGCTGGCTGCCAGACCTTCCCTTTTAACTTTCCAAAAAGCAGAAACAAGAACAACCCTTGATTTCTTTCAGACACTTTCTTCTTCTTCAGAATTTAAGCCAAGAGCAGATGTGGTTCAGCATGCCTGTAATATAAACGTGTTTTCTACATCATTCAAACTATGGCGTTGGCTCCGACATCAAAACATGCCTGCGTGAATCAGGAAAGCCTGCCAGTGAAACATTTTAGCTTCAAGAACGTTGCATTTAAGGTAAATCAATGTACTAACGAATACACTTAATTAAACCGTGAAACTTTACGTTTATTTCTGTCACTCTATAACTAAAAAGGCAAAGCCACAGTTCAGTAAGTGCATATTTATTTGGCGAGGTAAATATTATAACACAGTAACACTGCCACAAATGAAACATTCGGTAGTTGCAACTAGCCTAAATAACATTTTACTCCACGAGAAATTCACAAAAGTGACCTTTGTCTTTATTGTTTCATAAGTGGCAATAGTGTAAATATGCTGGGGCTTCCATTTATTAAAATTCAAGCAGACTGTCTGTGTATTAACCCTGACCTTAATGCTGTGGCAAATGGGAATACCTCTCTTTATTTAGAATTCAAGCAAGATATTTATTTCTGGTGGTACTATAAAGTTTTATATTAAGTATGAAAATCTTTCTCCATTTCTGCATCGTGCATATTGTACTTATGCACAGCAGCAGGTTCATTGAATGGAAGGCTTTCCTATTCACGGTCAATCACCACTGGACACCATACTAACTGTAATAGATAATGTGTTCTGGTTTCCTTTTCTAAACTTCATGAATTCCATGTATATAAAGTATTTCTCTGTTTTTCTCTTTTTCTAGGATCTGCTAGTCGTCGTTGCATGCTGGACAATAATGGAGTTGCTTTCTGGGGTCCTCCGAGCTTCGCCAGATGCGTCTCACTTGAATATAGATATTTACATTTATCCGTAAGTTCCCTTTTAACAAATATGTACTCAAGAGCAAGAATAATAGTGTGAAAAGATGTGTATAGTCTTCCAGATTACCTCATTTGAGCCAGTTTGTTGCAGTATCACCTTCATCAAACTTGTCTGTCTCATTAGTGGATTTATGAGTGAGAAGGTCTATTTTTATTTTCTGCCTCAATTGCTTCTTTTTCACCCGTCATGTACCTCTGTTCAACTTTCTGTTTTAAAAAGTTTACTCAAAATAGCAAGAGTGTCTTAACTCGGGGCTTGCCGGTATCTCTAATTAGCTTTTTTCCAGAGCTTTGCGCACACACTTTATCAATTAATGAACATAGCTAATGAATGTGTTCATCAGCCAGACTGTTTTCCTGCTCCGTGAACTTCAACCTCTCTCATCTCCTCGATGATGGCGGAAGGAGATGGGGGTCAGGGATTGTGCGTGACGGAGCTGATTGCACTGTTAGCTTCTGTTCCAACCTTTCATTAACACCAGGAGTCAATAATTAATTTTCTGTGATTGCTGTTATCTTCTGTTCTCGCAGGCTCTCTCTGTCTCTCTCTCTCTCTCTTGCGCTGCATTTCACATTCATACACATTCTTGCTTTCTGTATCTCTGTCTCTGAAGTGATGAGATCCAATTTCTGCCTGAGAGTGCTGCTAGGTCTCCTTTTTTGCTCACCTATTTTAAGCACAAGCACAAAAATCCAACTGTATATACTCCTGTCTTGAAACATCCTCCTCGGCTCACATCCCAAACATTCCTGTGATTTCTTAGGAGAAAAAAAACAAACATGATCTTTTGGTTTGTTCGGTCTTTTCTGTTTCTGACATTTTTACCAGCTACATATTTTTTGAATAAGAACACGTGTACCACATACAGTAAGTGCCAACGGGCATGCATATAATCATCTTGACTTGTTACAAGCAGAGGTGAAGCCGTCAGCTTTTCTCATAATCTCTGTCTCTCTCTCTCTCTCTGCACATTGTAGTTACGAGAGCATCTCGCGAAGGGTCAGAGGACCCTGGCCGGGGAGGGCATGTCTCAGATCGTAAGGAGTCTCCTGGAGCTCTTGCAGAGGAGGAGCTACTACAGTGGCGACCTTCTCTTTTCCACGGAGATCCTGCGAAATGTGACGGACACCTTCAAAAGAGCAACCTACATCCCACATCCCGACGACGTGCAGGTAAGCGGAGCCTTCTTGTGAAGCTCCATCAAGTCACAAACCATGCTAAACACGAGGTCAAAGACACACACTCTCACACACACAGGTACACTTGCAGCACCTCCAAATGTATTCAATGTTGAAGCTCCACTTTCTACTGCACGCCATGTGCATAACAATGAGCTCCAGCTACACAGTTTTCTGTGGCCTCAAACCAGATTTTTTGCAGTGTATTTCTCTTTTTACTGCCTGTAACGGAGCAAAATGCTGCTGCCTCAGTCAGTCATTTGACAGACATTAATATTATATATTTTACAATATGCCTATGTAGAGACGCCTACTGTACTAGACTTGATAAAGAAAAAAACGCTGCAGAACCAGTGGCTGGTGGGTGCAGGTTATCCACACAACAGGGGACAATGGCGAACACTTTCGTTTCACATTCAAAAACACATACAAATGAGATACCTAAAATGTAATGGTCCTGCTGTTTTAACAACATCTTCATCTTGTGTCTAGAAATTCTTCCAGGTAATCAGCCTCATGTTGGACATGGACAATCTGGAGAGATGGGAGGACGCCCACCAGGTAAGGCCTTCTATGTGTGTGTATGCGTGTTACTGTGAGTGAAGCCAATGCTGAAGTGCCTTAAACTTGCATTCTTTCTAATGGCCAGCAGGGGGCGACTCCTCTGGTTGCAAAAAGAAGTCTGATTGTATAGAAGTCTATGAGAAAATGATCCTACTTCTCACTTGATTTATTACCTCAGTAAACATTGTAAACATGAGTTTATGGTCTCAATCGCAAGACGGTGACGGACAAAATGCCGAACTCGAGGCTTCAAAACGTCAATCCACAAACCAATGGGTGACGTCACGATGACTACGTCCACTTCTAATATGCAGTCTACGATGCCTCTACAACTTTTTTTTTACCATAATCAGTGATCACCTACGACTGTTTCCTAAATGTGTGTATATGTGTGTGGTTAAGTTCTTTTTATATGCTTGAAATTGTGTGTAAAGATGGGTGTGACCACATCCCACATTAACTTTCATTAGAGTCATAAAAACACACCTGTTTGCTAAACACAATGGCTGCCCATGAATTATGCCAGGTGTGTATGTGTGCACATTTGTGCATTTTTGTGTGTGACCCAGCTTGATGCCCTTGAGTCGAGGTGTGTTTACTTGCCATCTGGACACAATAAACAAGCAACCAAATGTGATATTATGTCCCACTTGGTTACAATTTACCGCCCTGGAACACACTCAGCGGGCTAATGAATAAAAATGTTTCAATGGGTGGGACACGTCTCATGGAAAGTTTGTGATGGATTATAATTACGATGACACAGTGAGTGATGCTCGCCTATCTTTTTTTCGTCCCTCCGTCCACAGGTCACTCCCGGTGCCGCTTGGCTGATGAGGATATTAGAAGATTTCATTCACCTCATCGGAGAAGCCCAGAAGCCTTTCCAGAGTTTCCTGGTGGTTACCAACAACCTCAGTAAGCGTCACACACAACGCTGCCACGTGACGAGGCATCGCAGAGTCTGATAAAAGATTATTTCACAACAATATCAATGTTTAAAGACGTTCACTTATTTTGATATTTTATAGGATTAAGATTAGAATGTGGGTGTGAATTTTTACCATTATTTATCCTCAGTCACGCTCAACCAAGATCTTTATTTGTCAAATCAAAACCACTTACAAATTATCCATTAATCAGAGCACAGCCAATAGGAATGCTCTCTCTCTCTGAAATGACCTGTGATTGGTCAAAGTAGATTTTTAAAGCCTGAAAACAGAGCCATGAGGAGGTGCAGAAGGCTAGTTATCTCTCAGAACACTTGAATTACAATATGCTGAAAGGTTATTATGGAATTTTTTGCCCAATGATGCCAAAAATATACTACCTACTGCCACTTTAAGTACAGTACCTGAGTAAATGTACTTTCCACCTGTGAATATAGTGTCACTTCCAAAAACAAAACCTTGTTCTTTAAGATGTCTTGCCTCATTTTGAATTTCAACACTAAACATGACTCTCATGAGATTTAAGATTTTGTTTTGCACTGTTTCTTTCATTGTTTTTCATTCACCTCATCTTTGACCAGTGTTCTTTGTTCAAGCCCCAATTTTGCACTGCAGTGAGAGAATGTGGTATCTCTTGTTTGTCCAGTGATAACCGTCCAGCGAGAGCCGGTGTCAGCCGTTTCCAGCGATATCAACTTCCCCATGAAGGGTCGGAGAGGGATGAAAGACTGGGCCAGAACAGCGGAGGACAAGCTCTACATCCCTAAAGAGGTCTTCACCGCCCCAGCTGAAGGTAGGAGAAACAAGATGGATATCCACTGTCCAGGGGTTTGTCCAAACTTTGGGCTTTTTGGTACCAATCTGTGCCAATCTCATCCCATGTGCTGTACATAAAACACAAGATCGATTGCGTTTGTTACAAGGGTTTTTTCTAGAAACAATAATTTGGACTGAAGAATCAAGGCACAGGGCTCAGGTTTTGAGCACTAAGCTCATAACAGTGATTTGGGATCTTAGAAGTTGTCATCCTCGCTGTCAGTCTGGAATCTCAAACATGTGAGGACCTGTTATCACCCCACTCAACCCTCTCTCCAGCCAAGGTCGGACCAAGAAGCCATCCCAGTGTGAATTCACACACTCAAGAGATGTATCTCATGGAAGCAGACAGAAGGCTTTTCAAGGACGTCGAAGGGTAATGCTAAGAAGCATTTGGACTGTAAAGAGGCCCTGGAGGGCTTCTCAAGAAAGATGCAGGTCCTTTCATCTGTGAGGAAGTGTGTCGCATCCCCTTGAGAGCATCAAGTCCTTGTACAGTTTTGAAAGACGTCTCTTCGCTTTTAGCGCCACAAGAAAGCTAACTGCTGTTAGGCTTAACTGCCGTGAATTTTTCTCTCCATGTGGTTTCAAGTAAAGCCAAGAAACTAGCAAAGCAATTGTCCAAACGTAACACCAGAGAGTATAAAGAGAAAGAAGACTCCAGGAAGCATAAGAGCTGAAGTTGTTCAGTGGGAGACAAAGGGACTTAAAAAGAGCGGGAAGAAAGTGGTTTACATTAGATAAGAGAATTACTGTGGCAGATGCGATCCACTACCGACAAAGGCAAAGGTCACATCCCGCTGGAAATTACACTGGCAGACTTCCTGTCTGGCACCCCTCCCCGTGCCCATATTAAAGTTCAGAGAGGCTGCAGGCCGAGAGAGCAGAGCCGTCTGTGACCTCCGACTCGCTCTGATGACACAGACTCTCTTTGATTGGCGTTCAAGACATCCTGTATACTAACCTCAGGGCACCTCACCTCCACTCTCTCTGTCTCTTTATTATGCAAAATGTAATATGTTGTGCTCTTCTTCCTTCTAACTATCCATCTCGCTTTTATTAGGCAGAACCGGTTTATGAGTTGTTTTGTTTGAGTTGTTTTTCCGGATTTTATGGAACAGCAAATTTCAGATATCTCAAAGGATGAATGTTAGGCTGCAGCTGGAGACTAACGGGTGTACAAAAGCTAGACCTTGTTTAATGCTGCTGCTTTGCAATGTTGTCTTTTTTCTTATTCTCCATTTATCCTGCCTTCTGTTGCTGATTTTATGCCTTTTCCCTCCATTTTTTTTTGTTCATTATCCTCATAGATTGCAGCGGTGAGTGTTTTGTCTCTCGCAGTGCCTGTAGCGCGATGAAAGTGACCGGCTGCATCGCATTTACTCAGCCGTTTTCTCACATGATATTCAGCACATGCCATTGCCACTTTAGCATATGCTATTTGGTAAATTGTTTCATTCAAACTGCACGTCGTCTTATGAGTTAGTATATTATTAGTACCCTTTGCCCCTGCGGGAACTCTCCCTCTTCCCACTGGCAGTCCATGAGTTGAGGTCTTCAGCTGATTACTATCAGTTTGATTGGTTCATTTACCCTGTAATGAAAGCCTATCTCAGATGGACAGCTTAACTACGTTCATAAAGGCCCCCATTGGCACCTTGTGTGTGTGCACGTGCGCACACAGTTGCACATACACCGCAGCCAACTGATAGGTTCATGAGTCGCTTCACTGGGCAGAGGCTCGGGACTGTTCTTCACTGATTTTCGATGTGACAAACTCCCTCTCTCCCTCAGCTGTCTCTCTCTTTCTCGCACACACACACACATGCAGCCGCTCGCTCCATCGTGCAGCCATGCACCACGCATACATCCAAAACATACAAGCCAGCAATGACTTCATATTTCAAATAAGCCATGCTGGTACATGCATGCGGTTATGCTCCGTTAACTTTGAAGTATTACTCGAGCAACAATGCAAAACCACGGGAGCTTCTGCTCTCTAATAATGGTGTTAAAAAGACTGACTTCCTTAGATGCAGTTTTAACTGCGACTGTGTTCAAAATTATCAGCAGTGAGCTAGGAATTTGACAATCGGTGCTGAATAGTTTGACATTTTAGGAAATAGGCCAGTTTGTTTCTTTTGACCGGAGTGAGATGAGAAGATTGAAGCCATTCTCTTTTCTGCATTAAGTACAGAACTGCAAGCAGGGGGGTGAATAGCCTAGCTCAGCTTAAAAGCTGGAGGCGAGGGCAGCAAGCCAAATTGTGACACTGGCTCTCTCCAAAGTATGAAGATACACCCACCAGTACATCTGACTAATTACTAATTAACACGTTGCTCATTTGTTTAATCCATACACCAACAGAACTCTTGGAATGACAATTTGGCAACTTCAATGTTAGGACAAGACTCCAGGAAGTCACTGCACCCAGCTTTATTTATCCAAGAAATACTTCTAACATGTAAGTCGTCATAAAACCACAACCACAGTGTGTTATTTCAGTACAGTAGCTATGGAGATGTTGGTAAGTTTTTGAACTTTGGACAGAGACAGCCATTTACCCCTTGCTTCCTATCTAGCTAACAGTGGGTCTGAAAAGTGAAGCCAATGTGGAAGTGCCTTAAACTTGCATTCCTTCTAACAGCCAGCAGGGGGCGACTCCTCTGGTTGCAAAGAGGAGTCTGATTGTATAGAAGTCTATGAGAAAATGACCCTACTTCTCACTTGATTTATTACCTCAGTAAACATTGTAAACATGACTTTATGGTCTCAATCGCTAGTTTCAAGTCTTCTTCAATACAGCATGATAGACGATAAAGCAGGGTATGCTTTAGGGCGGGGCTACATTGTGATTGACAGGTCGCTATCACGACATTGTCTGGTCTGGGAGTTATGACAAGATAATGACCTCCTGGCTACAGCTCCACACGTTGCACTCAGACATGCCAGTGCTATTGATCTTCTCTTACCTTTTGACGAAAAAACCCCCAAATATGCGTATTTCTTATTTCTGTACTGTAAGAATCGACAGCTTGACCAGTTAAGAATGAGTTAAAGTCAAATTAAAAGACATTCAGTGTGGAGTGATGAGTTCTGTAAGACATTTTAGTGCAAATAATGAAATCACTGACCCTTAAAGGTAGCACTGTATAGTTAATTTTTCTCAGCTTGAGCACATTACCCTGTCAGTCTGTTCAACTGGGTGAAAGTAATGCTTCTCCACAGTACTTTCAATTGCTTGAAATTTTCTGTGCCGTATACAGAATTTGTCCAAAAAGAAAACAAAGAAAGAGAATGAAAAGAGTAACTCACACGGAACGGTTTGGATGCAGCATTCGATCTGTGATTAAAACCATAAATTATAGCTCTGCATCAACTCCCCGCATTTCTTTTCCTGACAAATGGCATATTAAAGTTCACAGCTGGTGACTGGTGGTTTGCCATTTTGCCGGATTACAGCTGACCACCAATCATTTAGATGTTCAGCGGGCGCAGAGTGACGAAAAGTCTGTTCATGGGAAATTAGAGTTTTGTGATTGAGTGCTTTTGTGGTATTAATCATCCTCTTGCGTGGGAGTGCCACCCCATCACACAGTGATTTAGCATTTACCCACAATACACCGACTTTCTCATTTGCATGCCTTTGCAGACACTGTCCAATTAGGATCCATCACACTCGCAGGCTTTCTCATGCTGACTTTGATCTGTTTTTTTGCCTCCTCACAGTCTCACAGTTGCTTTTTTCTCCCACTGCCGAGATCTTTTTCTCTCTCCCTCGTTCGCTCCTCGTCTGTCTTGCATAGCTATCTCTCTTCCTGATTATTACCTCTTCAGCATGCAGACAGATTTTGGATGAGTCACCCAGTATGTCTGATACCATCAGCCCCCTCTGTCTCTTCCTCTCCGGCTTCTCTGTGCCGATTCTCCTCCGTCACTCCTCTCAGCCTGAAAGGGCAAAGGAGGGAGTGGCGTCTCTCAACGTGAACTCTTCCCCTTTAACTTTCCCTCTCTGCTTCCTTTCGCGTCCCTCACTTGAGACAAAGTGACATTTACAGAGGGACACTATGTCTCCTTGGGAGCCCCTGCTCTTTTTGGTGAAAGAACACTGAAGGGAGTGGATGGATGGCGAGGGGATGTAAAAAATGGGCTGTTGAAAAGGGTGGAGAAGTTGGAGAATGGCAAAAACAACAGAAGAGGATGAGAGAGGCGAGTACTGAGGAAGAAGAAAGAAAGGGGATTTGAAACAAGAGAAAATTAGAGAGAACATTTGAAAGACATTGTCCAAAGAAGGAATGGACAATTTAACTTTAAAGAGGACCTATTATGCTTTTGCGCTTTTTCCCCTTCCCTTTAGTGTGTTATATATTTTTTTGTGCATGTTAAAGGTCTGCAAAGTTACAAAGTCCAGCGGGTGGAGCTACTTCCCCCCCCCACAGAAACACTGCTCCTGCACTGCCTGAAAAGCGTTGATTGAAGTCCCGCCTTTTTTCTATAACGCGGTGATGTCACCAAGTAATACATTTGCATAATACCTGCCTTGTGGCTAGTTTGGCATGCCCTCAAACAAAGCTAGTTAGAGTGGAGCTGGAGGCGGGGCAGGAGCTCAAACAGAGCGTTTCAGACAGAGGGTAAGGGGGTGCTGGAGCACAGCCGGTATGAGAAAAGTAAAGCATTTTTTGAACATTAAAGCATGTAAACATGTTCTGGTAGAAACCCAAAATACAAGTATGCACCTAAAAATAGGCATAATAGGTCCTCTTTAATCCATTTAATTGCATGTTGGAGCAATGGACTTGGTTTTTAGAGATGATGCTTCTGCTGAGCAATAGGTGAGCTGCTAAAAGGCAAACAAATCGACAGAAATCGTGTCTCCACCCACACAAAGTGTGAAACCAGGATATGGCGCCTTAGATATTGAAATGTTTTCAACTCCGAAGCATAATAAATTAGTATGGAACATGTCGCTGTCATATCAAAGCGCTGCAATTAACCTACTTCTTATTTTGATGTAGTCCACAGAGCGTCTGTCAGCGACAGCTCAAGAGTAAATGTGAATTAGGCTGAAATTGCAGGTTGTTGAGACGGGTGAAATCTATGCTCGTTTGTTTCACAAACTAATAGATGTGTTTGCATTTAGTTTATTTGTATCAAATTACCCAGTTTCAGTGCAGGTCATCTCAAATCAATCACAAACACCAACACTCTCCCACCTGTAATTGAAATGTCAGATAAGCAGGTTTGATATTGTATGAGAAAGTTTTGGTGTTTTAAATTCAAATCAACGTACAACCAAATTTGCTATATTCTTGTTGATATTTTTAATATTAATTTGCTGCAATGACCCATTTATCTGCCTGTTTATGAAGTGTTCTTTTTATATATATAGCCATCTTTAGCTGTACTGGTTGTCCAAAAAAATGTCTTGAGCATCCCGTGTCCTTGCACAAGATAACAAGGGGATATACAGAATAAATTAATTGATGGAGAGATGGATTTATATTTGATTTTGAAGATGTTTTAGGCAAACCATGGCATCTATTTGGGCTGATCGGTCGCGCATTTTCCCTGTGTTTCAGAGACAGAAGCGGAGTCAGAGACTCCAATGTACTATGTCATCGGAGCCATCTTGTACAGGACGTTGGGCGTCATCTTACCAGCACCAAAGTGAGTACTTGTCATGTGATCATTTTTCAAGCTTTTCTCACCTTCTACCTTCTCATTTCTCACCTTCTCCTCCTGTCCCTTTGTTTACCTTTTTGCGTGTCTTTTTGTCAATACTTTCTCATCTCTTTTCATCTCCCTTGTCTCTATTTTTTTCTCTTCTCACTACCTTTCTATTCATTTGACCTTTCTTCTGTCGCTTCTTCTCTCCATCTAATCCCAACCACCAGTTCTACATCCGTTTTTCTCTCTCATAATGTCTCTATAGCCTCTCTCCTCTCCTTGCGTCTGCCTAGTTATCAGACAAATGTCTTGGATCTAAAAAAAAAAAAGTGCATTTCTCTAGATGTTTTTCTTTTCTTGTGCATTGTCAATGTATTTTTGGATGTATACAGTGGGCTTTGAATGGGTGCGGGCTTAATGGGTCCTGAAACTTGTGTAGAACTTAACAAAAATAGAAGATAGGAGGAATCAGGAGGTTGTCAAAAGGCCACTGTGATATGGTGTTTGTGCTGGCCCTGGGCCCTTTTATTCAGGTCAGTGCTCTTGGTTGTGGATGAGCTGGATCTGTTAAAACCCTTTTCTCCCTGTAGCTCTGCTGAATGCTAATAGGTCCAGTGTTTCGTTTTTACTTAGGCGCCGTCTAGCTTTCTCCCTTTCTCATTAGGTTTGTATTTCTGTGTGGTTGTTCTATGTATTTATTTCTGCAAACACACTCAAAAACCATCAAAAGCACGGCAGGGGCACTGGGTGTCTGTTTCTGAGTATGTTTAGATGTATGCATGTGTGTATGACAAACAGCAGAAGAAAGCAACTCACCAGTATATTTTGTTTTCTTGTCGTTCAAAATCAGAGAAACAGTCTAAGACAAACTTGAATGTGCAGTACAGTTCTTAAAAAAAAAAATGACACTCTTTTATGTCCAACTGTGCGTGTCTTTCCAGCCCCCCTGCGGTGATCAACTCCAAGATCCTGACAGTGACGGTACGACCGGAACCACAACCCAGCAAGCCGATGGTGGTGGTGGAGCTGTCACCGCTTTTTAATGTAAGTTTTTCTTTTTAGATCTCTCATTTTCCCCTACCATGAGATCTGTCAGGCTATTAAAAAGACGTTATCAGTCGCTATAAGCCCCATAGATATGGGTTAATAGGGGCCTGCTACACCCACTAGTAGGTTTTATCTATGTATCCCACAAGGTAGATCACCGAAAGAAGCTATAAAAGAACACTACAGCAACCTCTAGTGACCGTAGTAATTATGACAGGAGCAGAAGCAGAAGTCCGAGTTTTGTTACCTAAACCTGTGTTTTTGGCCTAAACCTAAATAAGTTGTAGTTTTGTTGCCTAAACCTAAAGAAGCCTTTTTGTTTGTGTTCAAAGGTGACATTTCATTCTGTTTGAATTCGATGAGTTCATTCATGTTAGAACGGGTTGCTTTTAAGTTTTACTTTCACTTTTACGATGTGGTAGGCATAGTAGGCCCATCTATGGTGCTTATAGCGACTGATAACGCCTATTTAATGGCCTGATAACAGTCGAATCGGGTGGATGTGCACTGTTTTGTGTTTTCATGCAATACAAAAGACTGGCTGATCATGAGTCTTCAAGATTGAGATCATTTCTAGATAGTTTACAGTATGTGAGAGTGGAGAGCATTACTCTTTCATTTTCATCATCTAAACTTTCCCAACCAGATGAGTTTTAAAACCACCAGAAAACCACTTATTTTCCCAGTAACATCAAAGTGTTACTCGCAACAAAAATGTAAATTATTCTATATAAGGCACTTTCCAATGCTTGTATATTGAGCAAGCTTTGGCCAAAAAAATAAATAAATGTGTTCAAGGCTTTAAAGGATTCCTTCTCTCCCGGCTGACCCATGCTGTTTCCTGAGTTCAGATGAAAGAGAAAGTGCTGCATGCTATAAAGCGCCATAGTGCTCGTAGAATTGCCTGAATAAATGCAGACCCTTTTGACTTCCTTATATCGCGGCGTCTCCTGGCGCCTATTCGGTTTATATTACAGTGGAGTGTGTTATTATAAACGACTCGTGGGGGGTGTCTTCAGTGAAAAGGACTAAGTGCAAGTTTAATGAGAGGCGCTCTTCACGACCTCAATAAGATGTGGGTTTCATTAGCCATTCTTGTGTGCAAAAGTGGGCACAGTTTTTGAAAATAATGTTGAATATTTAATGGTTCTCTCTAGACGACACACACACTCATATATATGTATATACACACTGTCTAAAATCTTCCAATGAAATTAGTCTCTTGCTGTGTCAACCAGGACCTGAGGGTCAAAATTATTGCAGAGTGTTTCATTATAAAGACTTTGTATTCATTCTCCATCCCCCGCCACTCCATCTCCCTGCTTTAAACCTTTATGCTTTAAATTCATTACTTAATTATGGCATTTCTTTTATAAGCCTCTATCTTTTATCTTCTTATTATTCTGCTTTTTATTTTAACACTTTTGGCAAAGCAGTGCTACTACAGGTTGCACACCCTCTTTCTAGAGGGTGATGTCTTAATGCTGATCTAAGCATGTTGCTCTGGACGACTAACCAGAGGCACCTGCAGAGGATAGACACTTGCACACAGTACAGTACAGGGTTGGGATGCACATATGTATACCATAGACCAGTGGTTCCCAACCTATTTTCCTTTAAGCCCCCGCCCTACTTGTATAAAAGAAAAGCAAAGCCTTCCCCCTACAAATTTTCTGACATCATCCCTCTAAAAGAATCTCGAACAAGTACTCGAACAAAATCCTCAGTTTGAATAAAGTGATTCAGTGTATTAAATGAGTTAGTCTTTTTTTGAAAGGCTAAACGGCAACAAATATGGATTGAATCCGAATATTTAGTTAGATAAAAACGTGTTATTAATTTTTTAAACAATTGCATCTATCTTTTTTCAATGAATGTTGACTTTTGGACATCACAATGATGAGGATTTATTGAAAATGTTTGGATCACACGAGTCTGAAACAATCGTATGCAGCCATCAATGGAATCTAATTCTATAAATAGCATAATACTGATAATATTAGTGTCGCCTGATCTCTGTGTGCAACTGTGCAAAAATACCGTGTTTAAACAGAATGTGGCATTAGTAGCAGTGAGAGTTTTATATACAGAGTAATAAATTATCCAGTAAGTAAGTTATTACGTTTTTTTAGCTGGTTAAAGCGGGTCATCCTTTAACCACTAGGTTAGCGGTTTGATCCCCAATCTCCTACTGTCTGCATGTCGAAGTGTCCTTGAGCGAAATACTGAACCCCAAGTTGCTCCCTGGGCGCTTGACAGCAGCCCACTGCTCCTAAATGCTTGGGGCGCTAGTAGCACAGTCCATGGGGACTTGGCTTAAGAACCGGAGGATCGTTAGTTCAAGTCCCAGCATGGAGTGCGAACTAGTAGCTGGAGAAGTGCCAGTTCACTTCCTGGGCACTGCTGAGTTGCCCTTGAGCAAAAAAAACGGCCACCTAAAACTGCTCCCCGGGCAGCTTTATAATAGCTGCCCACTGCTCCTAATATACCAGATTTAAACGGGTTAAATGCAGTAGCTAAATTACACTGTGTGCTGTGCTGTGCTATGTGTGACAATGAAATTGGATTTACATTTACGTTATACATGTGCAAATCTAAATTACACAACCTCAGAGCAGGCAAATCCTGGCGCACCCCTTGTGATCTTTGGTGCCGCCCTAATGGGTGGCCTAGGCCACCGGTTGGGAACAACTGCCTCAGACCAGTGTCTGTGAGCACATTCGTATCCTGCTGGGATACTCCGACTACTTAGCATTACACTTTCAGAGATTCACAAGAGAAAAAAAAGGATGGCGAAAATCGATGCAGCACAGGCTGATAAATGCTGACCTTCAGTCCCTTTGGACGGGTCAAGCCCCATACATACTCAATCCTATATTTCTCACAAAGCACCTGAATAGTGTCTTTCATTGGAGCCTTCCTGCCTGCTAAATGCCCAAGCGTTTTAAACTCCATGTCCCCATTTTATAATGCAGCCTATAAAAAAATCATGTCTCAAGTCCAGGGAAGAAGTTCAACTACAGCATAACCACCCTTGAGAGGACTAATTGACTAAAGTGATGTAGAAAATTAATTAATGCTACATCTGAAAATGAATATATCTCTGCCATATAACAAAATGAAATGACATTGCAGTGGACAAGTGATTTGCATAATATTCATTTGGTTTCATTTCAAATGCAACCGGTACTCATATCCATAATTGCTACTTGAAATTAATTAGGGTTTTAGCGACTCTTAAAAGCAAAGTAGAAGACAAAAACAATCTTTTTTTATAACCGTCAGTGAATACACAAATACAAAATAATTCATATTTGTGTATTGCGCTGAAGGACTAGTACGATTGAAGCAGTTTTTCGACATTTTGGCAAGAGTAGATATGAAGCTATAGCCAGCAGCTGATTAGCATAGCTTAGCATAAAGACTGGATGCAGGGTGAAACGGTTAGCCAGCTGGCTGGCAGCTGGCTAGCTGGTTTTGTCTGAAGGTAACAAAATGTTATCCTCAGACAGAGCCAGCTAATGAGCTGCGTTCCCCCCGTTTTCAGTCTTTATGCTAAGTTAAGATAACAGACTGCTGGCTGTAGTTTATTATTTAATGGACAGTTATGAGAGTTATAAATCTTCTCTTCATAACCAGTGGGCTATCTCCGGTTCTGAGAAGTGAAGCCAGTGCGGAAGTGCCTGGCGACTCCTCTGGTTGCAAAAAGAAGTCAGATTGTATAGAAGTCTATGAGAAAATGAGCCTACTTCTCACTTGATTTATTACCTCAGTTAACATTGTAAACATGAGTTTATGGTCTCAATGGCTAGTTTTGAGTCTTCTTCAATACAGCATGATGTTCATTTAGTAAATTATGGTCCCATTTAGAGTCAAATAAACGATAAAGCACGGTAGGGCGTGGCTACCTTGTCGCTACCACGACATTGTCTGGTCTGAGTGTTGTCTGTTTTTTCATCTTACTTTAACTTTAACCCTTTCACAGTGTGTTTTCAGTTAATGAAAGTTAATTGTAACCTTTTTGGTCACCTGAAAATCAGCTTTCGGTTGTACTTAGCTCCACCTTCTTGTGTCACTTCCGGTTGCAAAAAACCAAGATGGCGACGTCCAAAATGCCGAACTCAAAGAATTTCAAATCGGCCATCCACAAACCAATGGGTGATGTCACGGTGACTACATCCACTTCTTATAAACAGTCTATGCTTTAAACTCTAGGAGAGAAAGAAAATAAGAAAAGGACGTAGAACTATCCCTTTAAAACACCATTGAGGTTTCCATTATACTAAGATATAACCAAACTAATAGTTTCTTTACATTCAGTGAAACTACTTACCAATGTATATGCACACATAAATATTTAACTTCTAAGGCAGTGTTATATGTTCATCTTGGCCTGGACTTTCTAAGGTTGATGAGAACCAGTAAAGGCGAGGAAGTGAAAGGGGAGAGTGTCTCCCGTTATGGTCTTCAGCTGCAGTCGATGTCGACCTTGGTCGGTGTAGAAACACCCAGCTACTGCACCCGCTGCCTCAGGCTTTGTTCTCAAAGGGGGGTGTAGGGGTCTCTGTGCACGGTCATGTCTTCACTGAGTGGACATCTGCTCTAGACTCCTCACATATTTCCCTGTGGTCAATGTGTGTGTGTGTGTGTGTGTGTGTGCGTGTGTCTTTAATGGTGAGTAAGAAGCAGGAGGCCATGAAAGCTCTATGTCCTTACAGTAGACCAGTAGATCCTCCAGCTAGCCTTTTCAATTACAAAAGGCAGCTCTGGTTAGCGTTCCGAACATCAGCCATGAGCCTTTCTGGCAATTTCATTGTAATCTAGTTTACTTTCATCAGTCAAAAAGCATCATCCACGTTAGGCTAGTCCATTTCATTTCCTGAATCTATGATCTCTGATATGAAGTGGAAGGCTCCCTGAACCACTGTGGTCTGTTATAGGAGCTCATTTCATCTGATTAGCTCACCATGTTCACAGCCAATAGGTTCCATATTGTAGAAAGTGAAATTTCCTATTCTTTTTTGATGATAAAGCAGGTCTAGGTGCTATATACTGTATATACTGTGAAAGCATCAAAACTAGGGCTGTCAAAGTTAACGCAATAATAATGCGATAAAGCAAATTTGTTTTAACGCCACTAATTTCTTCAACGCATTAAGGCAACTTGTGATTTTAAAATTGTAGCAGGCTCAGTTTTTAAAGCTAGAGTGAAGATACTCGCATCATATGAAACTAAGGAATCCATCGGTACCAACCATGTGATACTGTCTTGTCGTGAAGGAGGCTAAATAACGCTCTAAACTTAAGCAAAATTTTGGCGAAGAAAAAATGGCATTGCCATTTTCAAAGGGGTCCCTTGACCTCTGACCTCAAGATATGTGAATGAAAATGAGTTATATGATTACCCACGAGTCTCCCCTTTACAGACATGTCCACTTTATGATAATCACATGCAATTTTGGGGAAGTCATAGTCAAGTCAGCACACTGACATACTGACAGCTGTTGTTGCATGTTGTTATGAGTTGAGCATATTTTGTATGCTAAATGCAGTACCTATGAGGGTTTCTGGACAATATGTGTCATTGTTTTGTGTTGTTAATTGATTTCCCATAATAAATATATACTTACCTTAGCATAAAGCAAGCATATTTGCCCGCTCCCATGTTGATAAGCGTATTAAATACTTGACAGATCTCCCTTTAAGATACATTTTGAACGGATAAAACATGTGCGATTAATTGCGATTAAATATTTAAATCGATTGACAGCCCTAATCAAAATGCCCAGTCCACGGAAGAATGCTCATAGCCCGTATTCAGAAATGATGCCTTTAAAGAGCTGTCAGGGCTCCTGTACAGTTGTGATGTCACAACTATACAGTCACTCTTAAAGAGACAGGTCCTAAAATGAAGCGTTTCAGACAGAGGGTGACTACAGGTATATTCAGACAGACAGTATGAGAAAAATAATGTTTTTTTGCACATTAAAGCATTTAAATATGTTCTAGTAGGAACCCAGAGTACAAGTATGAACCTGAAAATGAGCATGACATGTCTCCTTTAAGCATTTTACCATCAAATGACTACATGTGATTGTCAATACCTTGGAAAAAAATGGTTGTTCCTTTTGAGCGAAAAGGACAGAGCTGTAAAGGTAGACACCATTATTACCGCCCATAAATGCAGCTGTTATCAGACACACGTAACTCCCTTTTGAGAGGCATCAGTCGAGCAGACGCTGTCATTATGCGATGTATCACTACTAAAGAGGAGAGACATTGTGGGAGTACACGGATGTCACTCCTTGATGCATGCTGATTGATAGTTGAATGCTAACAGAGCCCCACCACGCTAATGCACGCCCAGGGACATCTAATGTCGGTGACGGTGGCGGTCTGCGTGCGGGGCAGAACAAAGCGCCGTCATCCATCAATCTGCGTCGCCCAGCCTCTGATCCTGTGTACATAAACGTTGCATCATCCCGTCCTCTCTGGTCCAGCCATGCAGAGACCCCAGGATTCACTGATTCATGGGAGATCAGTTATGAAGTATTCAGAGAAGGAGGGGTGACCTTGCCTTTAGAGAAATCAATCCTCATAGTGCAGACTTGAATGTGCATCACCTCCTTCTCTCCCCTTTTTTGCTCATTTAAAACACTGTAGATATTCAGAAAACCTCCAGTTTGCTCTTCACTCAAGAAGAGGTCATTTCTTAAATTTTTTCTCATGCTGTGTGTGGTGAGTCTACTTACAGTGGACATCTTTTTTTTTAAATACTGAACAGAGCAGTGTGGCTGTGGAATTACTGCTATAATCCCCTTTACCATAAGGGGGAGCTCAAAGGCAAAGGGCCTAATGCAGGACTCAGGAAGGACCAACAGACTGGTACAGAGAGAGGGATCCATTTTCCTCTGCATCAGTGGAGGAATGGCATCTCGATCGTTGGTACCTGATTTAGTTACAGATCAGTCTAACTCTAAAGCAGTGATTCTCAAAGTGGGGTCCGGGGACCCTCAGGAGTCCTTGGCTCACTGCCAGGGGGTCCGCGGAATAATTTGCAAATGAATAATAAATTATAAAACTGTGCTGTATCCTTAAAAAGTGCAAATCTACAGATGTGAAACATTTCAACCAATAATACAAGCATTCTGTGTCTATTAAGTTTGGGCCAGAAACTCTGATATGACTGTGATACAGCAATAAGTTTAGTATTTTAAAGTTGAAGCACTAGCTGAAAGCCAGCTTTAGACTGGTAAATTTAAATATCTGGATTTATTAGGACTATGCCAGTCTTGTAACTGTTCATTTTCTGAAAGCTTTTAAGATCAGTTACTTGAAATGTAGTCTATAAATGCTGACAAGTTGAGTCCGGATGCCATTTCAATAAAATCACCATCCTTTTAAAGGTATATAAGTGTTATTAACTTTCAATCAACATTGAAAATTTCAAATTGGAATGTGTTTGTGTTTATCACTACGACATTTAGGTTGAAAAGTTTTAGAATTAGGGATGCACCAATCCGACTTTTTCAGTCCTGATACCGATAGAGATACCTGGGTTTTGGACATCGGTTGATACCAAGTACCGATCTGATACCAGTGTTTAATTAATTCATCTGTATGCCTCAGTGTGTGGAAATGACTGGAATCATTCTTTTATGTGTAAGGCAACATCGCGCTCGACTAAAACATCCCCTTCCTTACTTTGTAAAACAAAATGTGACAAATAAATACATAGATAATATAACATAAATTTAGTGAATTGTTATTTATTGTTAAAATAATGAATCTTACAACAACTTGGAAAACAAAAATTTCAAAATTAACAAGAATTATAATTCAAGTGTAAACCTTTTTAATGCAGCAACAAATTGGTCATAACTTAAACAGGAATTCAAATTACAGTATAAAATGTATAAAGTCTATAAACATAGAATTGAATTGAATAGATTTTCCCTATTATCACTGAGATCCAATCCAGCTATTTGAGTCAGTATCGGCCCGATATCCGAACTGGTATTGGTGCATCCTTATTTAGAACACAAATAGTTCCAATGGCATCAAATAGTACAAATAGTAGTAAGAATATGCTTAAACGGAGTACGATTAAGAGGCTGTCCCTGGAAAATGTTCTCCCCTGTAAGGGGTCCCTGGCCCTAAAAAAGTTTGAGAACCCCTGCTCTAAAGGAGTATTGGTCAGCTGTTTCTCTCAGACTGTACTCGTACCTGTTTTAATGCTTTTAATTCAGGAATGAATGTAAGAACCGAATCTTGGATCCAGACCAGACGCCCCACAAAGGTTCACCTAAAACCAATCGCAATCAAATCCTTACCAAATGAGGCGCGCAGGTCGAAAGGGCACGGACGATTCTTTCAAAAGCAATCAATGCAGAGATCACTAAGGATCACCAGTGGAACAAGTTGTGATGAGTCAGTTAAAGATATTGATCCCGTGATTGATTCACTGATTGAGTCATAGGGAGTCTTCCTTCTCCACCACGGCGTGACAGAGCTTTGATTACCAGACGATTCACCTGCCTCTCGACCCGCCCCCCCACCCCCCAAATGCTTAGCTTTTGGCTCCGGCGAGTCGATGGATTAAGAGCGAGCCGGGTAGCAAATCACCGGCGTTTAGGCCGCTGTAAGGAGTTGTGTGACTTGAATATTTTTGTGGTTTTTAAAATGCTTTTAATCACCTCCTAGAATACATATGAGGATGTTTAGAGACACATCATTTACTTGACCTCGGTGAGCCTTCACACACTCTGAAAGGGCCTGTTCATCACATTAAGCACTTGTTATACTTAAATACTGCTTCATAGTTGTTTACTTTTACTTTACTACTTCTCACTGTGGTTGTACTTAAGTAAAGAATTTGAATGCTTTTCCACTACCGGATGTTTATGACCCCGACTCGCTGTGTATTATTGTCCATGAAATGGCTTTTTGTTGTTGTTGTTGTTGGTGTCTCTTAACTCTCTCAATTCATTGCTCACACACCTTCCTCTCTTTTTGCAGCAGCAGCAGCTATTTGCTGCTCCGTCCCCTGACAATGACTCTTTCTCCATCTCTCCCTCCCGCCGTCTGTCTCAATCCTTCTCTTTCATTGTCTGTTTACCTCTCTCCGTCGCCCATGCAGCATCACTCTTTCTCCTCTGGCAACGAGCTATTCTGTCTTCGCTCTGCCTCCCTCCCTCTCTCACTCATCCTCTCGACTCGGCAATAACAGCTTATCTTTTCTCCCCCCCCTTCCCTTGTCCCCTGTATCTTGCAGGGTACATCAGATCCACAGTGCGTCGTCTGGGACTATGGCAACCTGTAAGTTACTCTATGTGTGCATGTGAGAGTGTACAGTGCAGTAAGGCATGTCTGTCAGTGTGTGTGTGTATGTGTGTGTGTGTGTGTGTGTGTGTGTGTTTGTGTGTGTGTGTGTTGATGTTTATCTTGTGTGTGTGCTCATGCCCAGTCAGATTAATTTCATTAATGAGCTGAAAACAGTCTAATGAAGTTCCCTGTGTTCGCGTTAATTGAATTAGTCAATGAGAACAAACACCATTCTCTCTGTGTTGCTAAGAATTCACAAGTAACATCAGTCAGAACACCTCATCGAAAAGCAGGTTTTCCTTCGTTGCAGTCCTCTCTTTTTCAAAGTTTACCTTTACTCACACTTTGTTAGAGGTTTAATTCACAATTCTGTGTAAAAAAATAAATAAAAAATTTGGCTTAACTTGAACAATCCAGTTTTATGTCACCAGTGACCGACCTGCAGCCTTAATTTTGACCTGATGGGTTTTCTCTCATTTGTCTATGTAGGCCACTGACTCTTTGACGTTGATGTATGTGGATTTTGTAGTGAACTACATATTGAAAAACCAGCACAATTGATCAGATTGAGCTGTTTTAACCATTAACCCACATAGTGATTACTCTTTTTGTCAATAACAAAGTCAAACTTGTTCAGCACCATTAAGCCATGGTTTGGTACCAGGTCATGTTTGAATGGCCCATATATTCTCTACCCATGCCAGTATAATTGAACAGATGCAACCCCGTCTCCTACAAAATACAGTAATATAACCCTCATTTTAGAGTAAATGGATGACGTTCATTTGCTAGTTCTTTTTGAGGATGCCATGGTTGATAAGGTTGGCATTGGCAGTAGGGCATATAAAGCACCACGCATGTTGTTAGGTTTAGGTCACTAAATCATTGGGTTATGGTTAAGAAAAGATCGTGGTTTTGGTCACATATTGCAAAACTTGACACATCTTGTCACATGCTTCTAGTCAGCTTTGACTTTTTAATATTAAACTATAAGCAAGTGCTTTGAGTTGCTTAAATTTACCCTGGAAAGGATTTTGTTGGGACAATTAATTGAATATACTAGTGCATTACCTATTCGGAGCACGTGCCTGTCCGGAACAGGCCGATTGCTTGGCCTCTCAGAAATTCAGCTTGCAACGTTGTCGAGAACCACGGTATGGCTGCTTTTACCCGCCAAGTGTGAAGTTGATTGGATGAACAGATCTCAAGATATGCAAAGGGCAGTCGTGCAGACAGAGATTCCTTCCTTTATAGGTAGATGATGCTCTTATAGCACCACCTATTGGCTAAATGGCATTAAATTTGCCAGGGTCACTCAGACATCATATCTACACATGTCCACCAAATGTGGTCGCAATAGCACTTGAGCCAACTTTGAGCGCTAGCTACAGCAAAACTGTGTGGAATATCAACAATCCAAAAAAAGTTAATTTTTCCAGCTTAGTCCAGAAATGTTCTGCACCAAATTTGGTGACGAATGCTCAAAATGTGTAGGAGGAGTAGCAAAACAAAAACAAAAGAGACAGAATTAAAAATCTATCGAGACGCAACTGGGCATGGCTTATGTGAATAGTTTTGTCTGGATCCACAAGATTCAGGAGAAATTTTATTTCTGAGACTTACGGTTCAACTGTTACAGGCCAACACGTAATGTTCATTGTTATAGTGGCGCCACCATCTGGCCAAATTGCACCACATTCGATGCTGCGCTTCATTGGGTCCTGAGAAACGTGTCATGTGTTGTGTCAAGCCGATCGGATGAGCGGTTGTCGAGATATGTGAAGGACACACAGATGGACTGACAGACAGAGATTCCTTGTTTTCTAGTTAGATTGACGTTGAGCGATTGGCAGATACCTGGAGTGTTAACACTTTGTGTGTAGGCAGTGAACATTTTGCAGACACGTCCATTAAAAGTTAGCTTGTCATTTTGAGCAGTTCATTCTTTTTCTCAGCATCAAGATCTACTTACTCACTTGTTCTGGAGCTTTCGAGCGCATCACATGGTTGTATTGTAATTGCATTTGCTAATACAGATTAGTTCTCCATGAACATCATTTTTAAGAGCCAGAATTGACGGATGAATCTTCGACAGAGCAAATGGCTTTTATACAGTGAGTCTTTGTCATCACAGTGGGCCTCCCTGTCTACCGTGACAACAAGATGGACGACAGACAAATTCCGGTCAGCTCCAGCGTCCCCCTCGAGATCACATTATAGCTTATCCAGCTCTGGAGGAGCACTCTCCAGTGACCAAAGAAAACAATGGGGCTCGCAGGTTCACAGGAGAGCATGAGACATTTTGTAACTCATCAAACTACCCCTCTCCATCAAGGTAGGAGAGGAACAAAGCTCGGCAAAGTCAATTAACTAGCCGGCAGATTACAGCTGCAATCAAATTAAATTCACAGACGCTACGAAGGCAGAGAGCCAAACAGAATATAAAGTGGCGAGGTGGCGGCGATGTCTATCAACCAAACATGCTCAAACTGGGAGGAATGTGGAAAACATCCAAATGTGTTTGCCGGGGATAAGGTAATATGTTTGCAGACACGCACAGTAGGGTAGCTTAGAGGCTTTTCGCACACAAACACACCACCAAGACCTAGTTAATGTGACATGCACTGAAATGCAAGCAACAAAACAAGAATGTTCCAGTTATAATAACTGATTCTGTCTTAACCGGCAGGAAGGAAGATATTTTTAGCGCTCATGTCAGCTATTCCCGCTCTCCTAAACTGACAGGGATATTCATGATGTCCATCGGTTGTTTACATTTTGAGCTAACGCACAGACTTTGACCGTCTCAGCGTAAACAGCCTTGGGTCATCACAACATGCTGTTCAGGTGCACAGATGCTGCTCGGAGAGGGTGTGAAGCTGCGGAGCGAAGCCAACTGGTGCGCTTCAATTAAAATCTGACGGTCGCATATGGAGTTTATCATCGATACATTTACCTAGGGTGCAGAAAAAGGACACCGATGTGGCATGTATATACACACTCACTGCACAGTGTTGGTATTTCAATCCTCCTCCGTACGCTTGTCTGCGCCGGGCAGCAGATCTCAGCTAGAGCTGGGCGGGAGCGTGCAGTGGATACGGGCAGAGAACATGTTGTACAAAAGCAGCTGTTTGTTTGCTGGAGGATATCACCTCTCTCAACCTGGCTGTCTGTCGAACTGAGCCACGGGCTTTGAGGTTGAGCGGGAGGCAGACAAGAGGTGGAGATGTATAGGGATGCGGAGGAAGGGCAAACACGGCGGCAGCCGAACCAGACAGCAGAGGGGAAGAAAAGTTCAGCCTCGAAGACGGAAGAGTAACTTTCAAATCTATAACCTGTATACGGAGGCTATGTTTAGCACGCACAGATGCACCCACGTTCAAAAAAAGGATTATATAGTATACGGCATGTGTATCTCTAATGCACACATGGGTAATGTATACTTACTTAGAGATCAGAGGCTCAAATCTCTAAAGCCTACCCGTCATCCCACACAGTTGTCTGTTTGCGTGTTTTTCTTCAGCAGTAGTGATTTATTTAGAAATCTACGAGCAATTTCAGCCCCTCATTCGCACTCTCTCTCTCTCTCTCTCAGCTGGCTAAGTTGGCCAACAGTTTGTGGCACTCACAGTTCATCTCAGTATTTATGTGCGAGTGTTTATTTATTTATTTTGCCCCTAACAGTCCCATATGTCGGCACCATCTGCCCGCCCAAATCGCTGCGCTCGCCATCCCTCCCCGTCTTCCCCCGTGCGCCCGTCTCCTCAACCTACTCTCATTCATTATTGCCTCGAATAGATACTGTTGTGTTTAGCTCTCATTAAAGTTTCACAAGGTTCAAAACCGGGAGCTCAGGTTAGTGGAAACAAAGGAAGAAAATGTACATCAAAAATGTACGTATTTTCCGACCATGTTTAGAGGAAGTCATATTTTTGTCTACCTTGAAACCAAAGTCGTTTTCTGCTTTCTCTCGCTAACTATCTCTCTTCCGCGGGAAATGATGATGTTCGGCTTCTCTTTGCTGTGTGGTTTGCTGACCTTGCCTCCGGCGTCTCCGTGCTTTGACCCTCACTCTGCCTCAGTGTGGGATATCTGGCTGAAGCCCCACTGACACACACACTCACACACTCAATGTACAGTGCAGCACTTATCGTATGTCTGGTGCATTATAGATTGGCTCCGTTAGATTGTATATATGCGCCACTCCAGATGGGGCTACACCGATTCTATAGCTGCTACTTTTCCATCAGAACAAACTGCCGTCTATAAATTATACATTGCAGTACTAAAATATGTATTCATCCATCACATATTTCATATTTTATTGCTAATAAGCATAGAAGCAACATATTCTCATTCAAATGAGAGCTTGAATGCATTATAGGCAGGTCTCTGAGCGATCTCAATTTAAAGCGTGCTTAAAAAAACATGACCCAGTAGTTAGAGATGAATATACACTTTAGATGGGTGGATGACAGTAAGCTTGTGAAGGGTTGGGGGGGTCACTTAATCCCATTTCTAATCCCCAGTGGTCTTCAGCTTGATCGGGGATCAGTGGTTAAAGACCCAGGCACCCCCACTCTACCCAGACCGCCCATCACTTCCATAGAGTAATAATGGCTCGGTGCGCAGCGCAAGTAGCTCTAACATCCTCAATCTGACACGGTAGGCTCGCTTTGGGCTCAGAGACTGATCTGGCACTCGCTATCAGCTTTGGCACCGGCAGGTCTCAACCTTTAATGAGGTAAAAAGTCAAAGGCATATTCTGCACACTGCCAACAACTAGCTGGACACAAATCTGGCCGAAATGTAATCACATTTATTTTACAAAAAAGGCATAGCGGCTAGTTCTGACCTTAGCCAAGTGTGTGACACTTTTTTCATTCTCGTGGCAGCGTTTTGGACATTTATATGCCACTGATTACTCTCCTGTGTAACAAAACAAGCAAGTGGCAGCTAATGTAGTGTCGAGCCGCTATAGCTATAAGCAGAGATGAGTTGCAGGCTACAGAGGTCTCACTCACTTCATTCTAACTCCACCACCACCAGAATCTTTCAATTTTCAAACTTGTAGTCTTCATTGCCCCACCTCTTGCAGGCCCAATGCATTCTGGTATACTTCAGCTCACTTTGACCCAGTGAAAAGTGAAGCCAGTGCCTTAAACTTGCGTTCTCTCTAATAGCCAGCAGGGGGCGACTCCTCTGGTTGCAATAAGAAGTCTGATTGTATAGAAGTCTATGAGAAAATGAGCCTACTTCTCACTTGATTTATTACCTCAGTAAACATTGTAAACATGAGTTTATGGTCTCAATCGCTAGTTTCAAGTCTTCTTCAATAAAATGTGATGTTCATTTAGTAAATGATGGTCCCATTTAGAGTCAAATAGACCATAAAGCAGGGTATGCTTTAGGGCGTGGCTACCTTGTGATTGACAGGATGCTACCACGACGTCGTCCGGTCTGGGTGTTCGTCCTTTCACAGTGTGTTTTCAGTTCACGAAAGTTAATTGTAACATATTTGGTCGCCTAAAAAATGTCTTATTCAGCATTCGGTTGTACCTATAGCTCCACCCTCTCGTGTCACTTCTGGTTGCAAAAAAACAAGATGGTGATGGCCAAAAAAAGCAAATTTGAGGCTTCAAAAGAGTAGTCCACAAACCAATGGGTGATGTCACGGTGACTACGTCAACATCTTATAAAATAAAGTGTACTCTTCGACCCTGAACAGGTTAAGTGGGTATAGAAAATGGATGGGTGCTATATACACAGTGTAATCCCCGAAGAGAAAGCATACAGCTCAGCCTATAAATAGCCCACTGCATGTTTACGTCTATACGAGGCAATTGCCGCACATATTGCAGCATGTACCAGATAATACAGTGCCTATCACACGTGCATTATACAAGACCAACAGATGTGCTTAAAATATTATAATAATATTTTAGTATACCTGTGTCGTAATATTGCGGAAAAAATGTCAGTTGGGTTTTGTTTCACAACCATCTGAGATCGAAATGCCTTGTGTTAATTTGCCACTTTACAAAATATCCACTTGTGCATATTCCCTGTCATCACAGACAAACCCTTACACAGGAACACACACACTAACACACTTAACAGCCACCAGAAGGAGGAGGAGGAGGAGGTGGGGGGTTGGAGGGCTGATAGGGCTTGCTCCACTTTTCCATCTGACAGAGCAGAAGGGATCAAGACTGTGTCAAACAGCGAGTCAGCGCGGCAAGAGGGAGTCGGCCAGTAGGGCTTATGTGGGCTCTGCCTCCATTGGGCGTTACGGACGTGGACAGGCTCTCAGCTCATTCCTCCAGCTATCACAACAGTCCTTAGAGAGCGCCTTAGCATGGTAGCTTCGATTCTCGGGATGCTCGGGTTCTTATTGAGGACAGTTTAAGTTTAAGGGTATACTTTTGTAGCTGTTTCATGATGAGATCAGTTTAAAGTATAGTCTTATGTCCCAATTTGAACTTTAGATATGATTTATTTCTGCTACTGGACTTCATGGAGAAGTGTGGGCTGCTCGCTGTTAAGAAAAGTTTTTAGTGTGGGTGATGAGGTTATGTAAAGCAGGTTTGGATTGTTATTTTTTATTTTTTTTTACTTCATGCATTAGTTTATTGATTGCGTCATCATGTGACCAGTGGGAGTGGAATGGTGCACTGTATCTTACTTTACAGGCAGGGATAGCCTTTTAGAACTGTTTCCCTTGGGCAAAGAGGATGTTAGGCATTTGTAGTGATTAGGATTTGACGTTTAGATTAGAAGTAGAGAAAAAAGAAGACCGTCAATTGGAATACATTGCCTTTTTCACTGCTGGACCTTAACAGTTTGAGAACCACTGGGTGAGTAACATCTATACCCCCCTCAAAATCTGTTTTAGGTCATTGTGTGGCTGTTGTGTAAAGATCTCCTGACGGATTTTGCACTGATTGTCAAGTGCCGTACTTGCCTTATGCTTATCTTGTTGACTCGCACATTATCCTTGCACATTATCCACTTTTCTGTCATACAGCTGGAAGTAGGCTGAGAGGGCACTCTGTTAGTGCTTTGTGAGTTATCCCATGGACCTTAAGAGTCCTCTTTGAGCTTTGAGCCCCTCACAAAATACTGAGTATTCAGAGAAACCCACCACATTTTCTACGAGATGTAACATTTGAAAACGTCGGGTTGCAAAGTCAATACAAAAAAAAACATTTTATTTTTTTTTGGAATGAGGATGTAATAATCCATTTTCGGCTGCCACTTTCTTCAGAGCTATGCAGCGTGTCCATGTTAACACAGAATGCAGGCAGTCAGGACAGCAGGCCATTTATGGCTTTAGCCGAAACCTGAATCTCTGCTTTTCTTGTTAGCTCACGAACTTGCACACCAGGAAGAAAGTTAATCCTGGGAAAGAAGCTTATAAATTAGCCCGTGGCCATGCCAGAGAGCAGATTGCGGCAGTGGAGGTCAATGACAAAGCATCCTCCTCGCACGAGAATCAGAGAAGAAGCGTGGAGTAGGGTTTTGTGAGACAACCTCACATGTCATGGGCCACAAGAAAGACAAGAAGGATTAAGCAAGGACAGTACGTTTGTCTCTATTAAAGATCTATTCAATAGTCCATTTAAAAGATAGGGAACTAGAAATCAATGAATATGTACTGGAGATATAGTGGTGTTGTAAACTACTTTTATATCCTATACGAATATTTCGTTCACATCCCTGGCCTTGTGATGGCTCCTCCCTTCATTTTCTTGGTGGTGTTTTTTTTTTTGGATTCCTGTTTTCCCAGTGTTGGGCAGTAATGCGTTACTCAGTAATGTATTACTGTAATATTAATGAGTAACAGGTAGTTACAGTAACTGTTAGGGCTGTCAATTGATTAAAATATTTAATCATGATTAATTGCATGATTGTCCACAGTTAATCGAAATTAATTGCAAATGAATTGCACATATTTTATCTGTTCAAAATGTACCTTAAAGGGAAATTTGTCATGTATGTAATACTCTTATCAACATAGGAGTGGACAAATAAGCTTACTTTATGCAAATGTATGCATATATTTATTATTGACAATCAATTAACAACACAAAGCAATGACAAATATTGTCCAGAAACCCTCACATGTACTGTATTTAGCATAAAAAAATATGCTAAAATCATATCATGGCAAACTGCAGCCCAACAGGCAACAAAAGCTGTCAGTGTGTCAGTGTGCTGACTTGACTATGACTTGACCAAAACTGTATGTGATTATCATAAAGTGGGCATGTCTGTAAAGGGGAGACTCGTGGGTACACATATATTCACTCTTGCTTTAAAACTGAGCCTGAGCCTAAAACAAATTTGTGTTAATGTGTTAATATCACGTTAACTTTGACAGCACTGATAATTATATTACAGTTCAGGCTGTTCTCGTACACTGTCAGTAGCTTTACCTACAAAAAATAATGCACTGTAATTTGTATATATCCCAAAAATCAATTTGTCACGTAACTTCAGTTTTGCCACTTCCGGTGTTATTTCAACCCAAATCGCAATCTTTTCCTAAACCTAACTAAGTAGTTTAGTTGCCTAAACCTAACCAAGTTGATTTTTTCCTAAACCTAACTAAGTCGTATTGTTGCCTAAACTACGTAACTTTGTTTTGAAAAGACTGGAGCGTAAATTGACACTTGTGTCACATGTTGCTGGGCAGCAAAAGTAATGTAGTAATATAACGAATAAGTCTTGATACCAAGTAATAAGTAATGTAATATTACTTTTTAAAGGAGTTATAAGTAAAAACAGTATTATACTTCCTGAGTAACATTATCAACACTGGTTATTCCATAACACTTGGGACTCACGCCAATAAATATTTAATGTTGGAGTTACCGCAGCATAGATGACATTTAAAAACATAATCTGTACAGTCTTGCTCGTAAACATGGCAGCAAGCTTCAGATAATCTCGCAGCATGTTCTTGCGGTTATAAGACCCGTCTTTACACCAGTCAGGGGAAGAGAGGAAAGCTTAGTTCTGATATCTGGGTCAAATACATTTATGCATGCAGACACACATATACACACACATGCACTGAAATGCAAACACGGGCCTATACATTGTGTCGAATACTGTGTAACTCTGGGCTGGTCAGTCCTGCATAATAGGAGGTACGAAGGGGTGAGTAAGTACAGATGATTAGTGTCATGTGAAGATTTGCTTCAGTGCTTTCTAGCTGCATTGAGAGTAAAAGGCCAACGTGCACTGCCTCTGGTGAATGAGCTTTCTTGCTCTCTGGCGGTCGGGGATGTAATGTCTACTGGAATAAATGCCATAAACCATAATAGATTTTTTTTCTTCCACACTTGTTTTTTTCCCCCCATTTCTTTGTGTGGTTTCAAACAGGAAACTAAATTCCTGGCATACATTCACACAGGCACAGAGCTAAAAAAAAAAGCAACAGCCCAATCAAAAATCGATTAGATATGCTACCACTGTTGATTTTCATTCTTTAGATATGAAAAACAAAAAGTCTGGCACAATCCGACACATCCAGTATGTGTTCAAATCACTTGTTTGTCAAGGTGGACTGACTTTTAGCTATAGACACTGATGATTTACCTTGTTCATTACACATTGAACAATGTGTAACCTCAGGATTAGAGGGAGACACAGATAAAGAGATGAAACACATGACAATCCTTTTGCCAGATTAAAACCCAGGATGTTGCATTTGATACGGTGACAGACAGCTGGGCCCCGCAGGATGACCCGACCCCTTTGGATGTGGATCTGCAGTATTAATGTTGTCGAGCCGACTGTACAGTGTTATGCACCATTACCTCTGGCAGTAACTCAAGCACCTTATAGAAGTATCTGGAGGCAATGGAAAGGATGCTAAAGGCCTTTCCACACAAAGGCTGTATTTTTCGTCGAAAATTGTCTCATTTTTAAAAATAAATCCAACTTTACGTTGTGTCAATCACGTTTACACACCGACTCTGAGGCACACCGACACTTTCGTCCGTCATTAAAGTTTTCGAAACAGGTTTGATTTTCTGTGTTTTTTTTTTGCATCTGTTAAAATGCAAAAAATGTTGTCATCCAAAATGGCATCTGATAAACATTCACTTTGTCTCCCAGCACAAATTACTTTACGATAAAGAAATTTGTAGAATTTAAAGGTAGATTGTGGCAAAACAAAAGATGTACGAATGATTATACAGTTGTAATTGTGCTCTAGGCAGTTGAACGATAGCTTTTTGCAAATGTCATTCATTCATTAGCCCCGTTTGGGACTAGCGCTATCCATTGGACCCACCCAATTAATCCAGTTTTGTTTTGTATTGGGAATTTTCGCCATGAATAGAATAATAAAATGCATCAGAATCAGTGTGCAAGGTGGCTTTATGTAATGTTTTTTATTAGATGATGGATTAAAGAAACAAATATGAAAAATACAGACTTCGCGTGCAAAGACCTAGTGTCTAATATGTAAACCATTTCAGGGTTTTCACTTATTGTGTTACTATTGGCATTAACAATGGCTCCATCAGTCATAACAGTGTGATTGTGAGCCAGCATGCACAATGAAAAAGGCCTATTATTACATGTAGAAACCAGACTTCATGCACCAATGCAACATATCATCATACAATGGTTTGTATGATATCTTACGAAACGTTATTCCTTCTTTTTCATGCGTTTTGTCCAGTAACACATGACGCACGTGTCTATTTCCGCTCCAGTCTTTTCACAATAAACTTCCATCTTCACAGGAAACAACTTAGTTAGGTTTAGGCAACAAAACTACTTAGTTAGGTTTAGAAAAAGATTGTGGTTGGGGTTAAGATAACACCGGAAGTGGTAAAACTGAACGGGGAAGTTCAGACTCCAGTGTTTTTTGACCCACCCATCCACCCTGACCTCCTCCCTACTACTTGTTGTTCTTTATACTTCCTGGTTCACAATTACGTGGATTACATACGAATCCATTTTGTGAGATATATACGAATTTCAGTGCATTACGTTTCGTAGGTATAACTACGAACGGTGTATGAGAACAGCTTGACCAATGACAATGAAAATGCTGTAAATTATCCCGCCTTAACAGGGAGATGTCAATCAAGCACAATCAAGTGGTCTTATCAGACAAATTAAGTGAAAATGCCCATGTGGGTGTACCAGTGGGCGCTTAAATTACTGCATGGGTGCTGGAATATGACGTGTAAGCATTTATTTTTATATTTCTGTAATTTCACATTACTATTCATGCTTAATTTGTGGAGAAAAGAATGGAGAAAAAAGTGTTAAAAACATGGCATTTCACTTGCACATGCTTGACCGAACATGCAGGGTGTTATTGTATTGTCGCCATTGATGCTGACGTACAATGACAATTTTCAACCCATTGCTACTGTGTCCACTCGAGGCCACTTACTTCCATGATCCTTAAAATCCCTCTCCACTACAACAAGCCCTCTCCTTCCCACTAGTCCTTCTGTCTATGACTCATTAGCTCTCAGGTTTGCAACGTGTGTCACCAACTCTCACTCTGTTTTAGACAATGACTGCTCAAAGTCCTCTTTAAAAAACAAAGCACATCAAAACAGGCTATGCCGTATCTGTCGCAGTTTGCTCATTGACTACACACTATCATGCGCTGAATATTAAACCTGTTCCTACTATCTTCTAAAGACTTTATAGCAATTTGACTTGAAAGTATTCTCTGTGTAATGAGGATAAGTTGTGCGATTTGCATGCCGTTGATTTCCATCTATGTGTGAAATTCTTTTGTAATCCCTCAATGCTTTCTTCATCTCTTTGCATTTATTGCTCTATCCCTCACACATTTTTATCTTTTTTTGTATCCTCTAGTGTAATAGCATTGCTTGTCTGCACTTCTGACCACTGATGACACAAATACAGACACATTATGAAGGCACATTTTATCAGAAATGAGCAATGAGAAACCGAGCAATGGACACAGGGCGTGCAATTCTACTACTAAACTATATTTTTTGGCTACGGCCATCTCATAAATCAGTTTTGACAGCGTTTGCCAGCAGCTGAAATTAGCTGATAATGTTAATCCTTATTACATCGATGACAGCTATGTAGAACAACATTTTCCCATGTAAACGGTTTAAATGCGTAGCAGTGACAAGATATTAAATGTTGCCCACATTGCAGCACATTAGCTCCTGTATCATAAGGCTTAATGTCTGAATTCTCTGTCATTTTACCTTTAACACATCATGTCATCTTTTGCCTGTTGAAGATAAAAGGTTGCTTTGGATGAGAGACATTGGCAACACATCACTCTTCTGTGTGCTAAGCAGATGGAGGGGTAGCTTTTTCAGTGACTTTACCTCCACAAAGCTCAACATCAAGTTAAGAATTCAAAGCATGTTCAAACCTTTTTTTTCTTTCTTAACGGGGTGCAATTGGCTTTCATAGCATTGCCCTTTCAGTCAAGGGTTGGTGCCAATTTATTCTCAGTAGACATAAAAGGTCAATTTACGTTGTTGCTCAGGAAGTTTTTCCTATTTTTCTTAACAGCTGCAACATCATTCTACAAGCAGTTATTGGGAACAAATTGGAAAGCATTGAAATATGCAACTGTGGTGGCTACTGTACTGTACATGTATTAGCCAGCACAGTGTTGAGAAACGATGTGTTAGGGCTGTTGGTTTCATCACAAGCACCGCATAGTTTTTAGGTTTTTTAGCCATGCTAGCAGTTAGGCTGCAGGGATGGCCCACCACTTAAGTCCAGACTGAAATGTCATGACAACTATTGGGTGGATTGCCATGAAATTTGGCACACACATTCATGTTCCCCACATGATGAATTGTAATATCTTTGATCCCTCACCTTTTCATCTAGTGCCATCGTAAGGTCAAAAGTTTAAAGGCAGGGTCGGGGATCTTGAGAAACTAGCAAGAGTACGCTAGATTTAAAAAAAAATAATCCAACCAAAAAAAACGAGTCCAGTGTTGCCAACTCTTTTCCAATGAAAGTAGCTAGCAGCACTAGCGCCAAAAGTCGCTAAATGTAGCGAGAAAGTCACCAAGTTGGCAACACTGACAGTCCGTCGCTTCAGGCCTTCCTCCTAAGCCACTCCCCCAAAATGATCATTACGAACATAAACGTCATCATAATGAACTTGAATGGCGAACGTGGCTCTTGTTAGTACTCAGAGCTGTCAAGCTATCAGCTTGTGGAAGACTCTGGTGATGTGCAATACACGGGCAGAGTATGCGCAGGCAGGCAGGCAGGTAGCCCGTCGAATCATTACATTCAGGGCAAATGAAAAGATTGGACGGGATTATTACAGTCCTGCTACAACCACATATACTGGATTTATTTTTATTTTTATTATGAGATCATTTGATTTATTCAAGTCAGGATATAATGAGAATTTCAACTAATATAACAAAAACAATTCTAAAAATCTTTACCTACACTACCTTTAATTTCTCCCAATATTTGCTTTAGGACCAGATGCCTGCAAAAATTGTGACTTTCCCTTCCGGCCCAGCTGTACTTTGTGTTTGGTGCTAATTAGCTAATTTTCACACAGCTATCAGTGTGCCATATCAACATTAAGGTTACCATTAGGTTTAATTATCACGCCACATCAAAATTAAAATCCCCAACGGATCTTTAATTTTATTTCACATAGCACCACTTTTAAAAAACATTTTTCTCCCATAATCAGGAAATTTTTAATTATATATATATATATATATATATATGAGAGCACTATACGAGAAGGTTGCCATCTTTATGAAAACATCCACATCTGAGTTGGTTAACCCTACCAACCTTCCACCAATCTTGTTCATCAGCAATAAACTTAAATTCTACAAAGAAGGCAACAAGTACCAGACCAATCAGAGGCAGAGTAGGGTGGATCTTCGCCAGGCCACGCAACTGCCAATGGCTGTGAAAGAGATAATTTGGCATGCGGATGACAGGGCACTTCAACATTTCAAAAAAACTCTCTTGCACACTTATTGCTAGAGTGCAATTGGTTAAGCTACCACGTGCCAATGGTGGCGCACGTGCCTACCCCTGCTGTAAACTCTTAGTCATGTTAAGTCTATATGTTGTGTTTTTGGCACTATGTAATCCCCATGTGCACTGAAGGGATAAGTACGTGTCAAAATGAAGCCAACTCTAACATCCATTAAATAAAACTTGATTCTTTGTCAAAGTCAAGACCAAACACCAGATGTATCGATTATCGCAATGCTACCAAACTAGGTGGCGTTATGTATATTTACCCATCTCAGCATTTGTTTGGATAATGCCAGGTTGATATCTTTCACAGTATACATTCAGGATCCATAGCCTATAAACCAGCTATACTGATGATATGTACACCTGTTTGTACATCTGGTATCTGTTTTCCATGATGAGAGGAGTCGGCAACGGCTCCAGGCTCATTCAAGTGCTATATGACAAAAGTGAAACGAAAGCCATGTCCTTTTAATCTTTCCTCGCCAGCTATAACCCCCGACTGATAATTTAATACTTGTATGAGCCCAGCGGGGCCCAGAGCAGTTATGTGTAGCTGTAGTGGACATGTAATAACAAAGATCAGGGTTTGCTCCGACTTTGTGGATGAAATAAAAACTAAACAAAAGTCAAATCTGTCTTTTTGTTAAAAGACATCAATACCAACAATCAAATCTGAGGGTCAGTTAAGCTTGAAATTCAGCAGTCAAAGCAACGAGGTCACAGATAATGTGTATTTTCTGCGTGCGTGTTGGTGTTATCTTCAGCGACCCCCTGTTGTGAGCTGGCAGACAGTTTCTCATTACCCAAACTTCCTCTTTGCTGCCAGACTGGCATAGAATACTTGCACTGTGTCCTTGTTGTTGGACCGTTGGTGTCAGTAAATGAACGGCATGCATGCTTTCACATGTGCATCTGGCATACCGTACATCAACTGACATGCATAATTCAGTACGCAACATTTGCCCAGGTAACACAAAATTAGTGATGCATGTGTAGTCAGAGTACATATGGCGACGCTTTCCTGGTGTGAGCAAAGCCATTTGTACATACTTTATTAAAGATCTCTTGGGAGTTCACTCACAAAACTCACATTTTCTAATCACGGATGCAAGTAACGCTCGGTGGATTACACATGTTGTTTTTTTTTAAATAAGAAATGTAAATATAACCCCAAAACCTTAGCAAAAATACCTCACAGAATGTACGCGCTTTGGAGGATTTCCTCCTAAAAGGTAACACATATATATATTCTCTCATTCACTCTATTCTTGTCGACACACACAGAAAAACACACAAAGCAGCGCGCCATGTTGCCACCTGTCAAGCTGTCTCCAGGCTTCACTGTTGTGACTCGTTTTCCGATCTTCAGTCTTTGAAGTGTCACTGTGCAGATGATGATCAGCAGGGAATTGTGCTCACATTTCATTACTGACATTATGATTTGAGTGTCGTGGTGTGTGTGTGTGTGTGTGTGTGTGTGTGTGTGTGTGTGTGTGTGTGTGTGTGTGTGTGTGTGTGTGTGTGTGTGTGTGTGTGTGTGTGTGTGTGTGTGTGTGTGTGTGTGTGTGTGTGTGCATTTCCTTCATGTTCAGATATATACCTTTGAGAATTAGCATTGATACATACTTGTCATTTAGTGTCACACTGATGATGTTTGAGTGGCCTGTCACAGCCGAAGTATATTTAGTCTTGAGTGATGCGTTGTACTGTGCTGTTAACATGTTGCCATTGGCGGGTGGTTCGTGTACATTTTAACTATTTGTTTGCGTTATTGACAGCAGAAGAAACCGCAATATGACTGTGTTTTTATATATATTTTTATATATTCTATATATTGAATTGTTTCTGCATCGTGACTAACATAGTCACGATGCAGAAATAATTCAATAATTGATCATTTGATTTTTATACTTGAGTTTTGAAGAATAGATGGCAAATAGTATCAAAATAAGACTTCTGGTTTTGCATCTAACCTTCAAAATAAAAGCACAAAAGTTTCAAAAGTTAGAAATGCATTATAACTGATTTGTTTATATTTCATGGTTGCATCCATAAAGAAAGTGCTTACTGAAAAGGATGAGGAAAGAGATATGTGCACAACATACACCGTAGAGGAAGAGCCTGTGGTAAATGTGAGATGAAAATATAGTCGGAAAAAATAAACAACAATATTTGCAAAGAAAAAATCATATACTTTTATGTGTTGAGTGAGTGGTTTCAGTCAGATTTAATGAATTGATAATGAGGAAAAATATCATATGTGATCATTTTACTTGTTGGGTCTTTCCATATTACAGGTACACATGCAGTTTATGTATCTCAGTTAGGGAAGTGTGTGTCTCTACAACAGGGCAACTCAAGGAATTATTCTTAAGTTATACACATCTAGGGGTATCTTGTAATCTTTTTTATGTTAAACTATCTGTCTTTTATTTCTCCAAAGGCAGCGTAATATATAAAATGTAAGATACCATAAATACAAAAAGCAACAAACAAGCCAGCTTATCATTTCTCATAAAGTGAAACTGCTGCCAAAGCCTTCCCTCGAGATGTAAACGGTGCTCAGATACAATATTGCCAGTCAGAGCCCATATATTTTCAGTGTATTGAGTGATTTGAAGATTGTAAATATTATGCAAATCTTGATATGGTGAAGTCCATATATAGCAAAGACTTAATTACATTTTCTCTCCATCCGCTGTAGAGGGTGCTCATTGCTCTAAGCTTGAGAGGAGGTAATTAAGTTCTCCAGTAACGCTTCAGTGGTGAAAGAGCAGTGTACACCGTGCAGTCTGCAGTAGGTTAACATTTCATCTTTGCTGCTGTAATCATTATATATAGGAAAGAACCAAATTAACAAATAGAATCTGTATGAAACAAGTTTCTCAGCTTTTCTTTCAAAATGTCTAGACCCCAACAATTTTAAATGGTTTCCTTATTTGTTTCATTATTATTAGTATAAGGTTTCTTTTTTTTTTTCTTCTTTTTTTAAAAAAGATTTTTTTTAAATAAAACCCTTAAAGACCCTGGAATGTGGCTTAATGTCTTAATGGTACGTGTCTTCAGGATCCGTCCTTTCCACGCTTCCCATTCATTGTCTATGTATTGCAGCCATGCAATGCATTCTGGTAGCGTAGCGTTGCGTTTCAAGAGACAGACCATTATGTTTCCCGCTCCTCATTTGCATAAAGTTGAGGTTTAGGCTACTTTAAGCAAATCAGGGGCGTCCAATGCAACTCGCCGCCTTTGGAAACTCACGGAAAAACTTGATCTAAAATGAAGACAGATTCAGCAACTGCATGGCTTATTTCTCGCGTAAAATGTTTTCATTAACACATTTCGGTGAACTATTTTCGTAATATACAAGAAATATGTTTCCAAACAAGCTGCCATGTTGGTTCCTGTTTGAAAGCTGGGAGCAGCAGCCAGCGAGTGAAAGCGTTTGTCCAATCAGGTGCCTTAGTGGCAGCCCATCAAGTGTCCAATGCTGAGATGCGAGGCGATCCCTCGCTTCCAAAAACACCCATGTGGACACGTACCATAAGTATTTCACTGTAATCATCATTAGAGTTTAGTCACTCAATCAGTGGTCAAACAAATCACAAATGTCATCAGATTCTCACTCCAATGTTGCTGAATTCTGATTGGTGCGCAGTATTGACATCACTTTTTCTCAACTGAGCCACACGCACTTCAAACCAGAGGGCAAAAAAGAAACACAGAAATGTCTCATTTGAAATATCCAAGACTGTTTTGGCAGAAAATAGTGTGTTCATGTAGGATCTCATTACTCACTGTGAGAAGTTGATGGAAAAAAAATAAATTTTATTGCTTCCTCTTTACCCATCAGTCATGGTAGTTGACCTTCTTGGCCCCATCAGGACCCCTCTGCACAGTAGCTGCTCTTATATCTCCCACGATGTTTCCATCTGTCTCCGGGAGCACGAATATAAGTATATCCAGGGTTAAACATAAGGTTAATGTGCAATGCGAGCTGCCAGGGTAATTAGTTCAGTTGGAATCTTATTGATCGACCTCCGCACTCAGCCTTCCATTGAGGGCATTTAGAGGGAAGTGGAAGGCAGGAAAGGGGGGGCCCAAATAAAGGGAAGAGGTGAAAGATGTAGGGTAATAAAATGTACACGGTTCTATTGTATGACATTCTGGGCACTCTCTTGCCCGGTAACGTGTCAAAGCAATTGACCATTTAGTGCAGAATAATCCCCATCCGCCATTTAAGCCGCGCTGGTCTTTGTTAACTGTTAGCTGATGAAACTCCTTTTCATTTGTCCACGAGGCCTCTTAGAGTATTCTTCCAGAGAAAAAGGGAGATGGAATAGAAAAGAACAAAGAAAGCGTTTAGGGTTGCTAAACACGGAGAGAACAAGCAGGGTCACATTGGCTTCTAATGCCAGCGGGGGTAAAAGGAGCCTGTCAATGTGTGTGAGTGGTGATGACTACATATTAAACCTATAGAGTGAACGGGTGAACTCGGCGAACTTCACGGTCTACCCTTTCGGAAAGTTTCTTCCCCTCTTTCACCCCCTTCTTTGAGTATGGAAGTCATGTGACAGCTCTTTTTGTGTGTATTCGTCTCACAGTCACTGTTTATGTCTCCTGTGCCACCCTCCTCCCCACCCACCCCCTACCTCTTTCTCCCCACCTCCAGGGAAGCTGGCGGAGAAAACTGGGGCACAGAAGGCTGCCAAACGCTCGCGTCAACCACTGTCCACACCAAATGCCTGTGCAGCAGGATATCCACCTACGCCGTGTTAGCGCAGCAAGCTAAAGACCCGGTGAGTCACCTATATATGCATATCCTGATGTACTCTGTGGGACTTTGGGAGCTAACGTGGCGACTGCTACCAGGGGCCAGGTCAGTGACACAATGACTTACCGTAGTATGGATTTAGATGCCGTCTCTGTCAGCTAGATTTCACTGTAAAATACAGCAGGCTGTCATTTTTTTTTTTTGTCTTTATATAGTTGTCTTACTTTATAACAAGCATCTTTCCTTGCACCATTGGCAAGAAGGAAATGGATGCAGACTGAGACAGAGCTGTCAATGTTTAACATTGTCACGGTATAAGAAGCTATTTTGATCAGTGTGTCTTTGCTCGTCTAATTATATGTTGATCGGCAGTCACTCTCCGCAAGATGCAACTTTTTTTTTAAACTTAAGTAAAGGTCAGGTTGTTTGTTCAGTGAGCTACTTCCATGTGACGGAAGAGGCGTCAAGAGTAAGAAAGAGATTTTATTGTGTCTGTGTGTTTGTGTGTGTGTGATTGTGACTGCAGCGCATCCAGTAAACCTGCGCTTCTATAAATAGTTCACGTGGCTTTCGCGTGTGTTTGACATGATTAAAGAAGGCTTTTTAGCAGTTGAATGCTCTGATACGTTGACCCATCGCCTGTATTTGCGCTAATACATCCAACATCCAAAAACCCTGACAGCTCTTAATTCACCTTCCTCTCACGGCACAGCCACCCTCTCCGTCCAACAGACCCTTATTCATTAAATGTATCCCATCCCACATCGTCACCCCATTTACTTCACACCTTCCTCCTATACTCCTAACCCAATTTATTATTTATACCCACTTTCTTGCTCCCTTTTTGTAGTCATTGATGTGTCCTCTTATCAGTTTCCCCTCTTCTTCTCCTCCTTGCTTTGCACCATGTTAACACTTTCAGTTGTTGTTCTCACTTTATGCCACAGCTCCTTGACTGCTGCGGTCACAAAATGTTCCCTCTAGCTGTGGCTGTTAATTTGTCTCCATGCTTGCTTGCACCTCATGTCCACGAAGATAGTGATTGCATTAAATAACTAGAAGTAGACCTCCGCCGAGGCCATGCCCTATAATGATTGGGATCAGCTCCGGAGTTTCTTCCTCTGCCCATGCTACACCCTTCCACCAAGTTTCACAAAAATCGGGCCAGTAGTTTTTCCGTAATCCTGCTGACAAACAAACAAACCGAACCGAGAACATGACCTCCACTCCGCGGAGTGTAGGAGATAGAGTTTAGCTAAATTATTTGTTGTTACACACTTGAATCTGAGGTTTTTTTTTGTGGGATTTTCTCTCTCTTAATGGTTAGATATGGAGCCAGCAAAGCAGATCCCCAGTAAAGCACTGGAGGGTATCTCCAGGTGTCACAGAAATGGAATGTGATTGTGAGGAATGGAGGATTTTGGGAAGGAAATGTTCAACCAAACAGAAAAGGCAGTCTGGTCTCAGCTGGCAGGGAGAACTAAGAGAGACAGAGACAGAGATGGGCGAAGTAATAATGCATTAACAACCAGTGTCGCTGCGACAAAGAGCTGTGGGCTTATGTGGACATCTATCCCCGTGTAACCTTTTCAGTGTAAAACATTGCCTCCATATAGCACTCACTGGTGCTAGGCTTTTAACATTCGCTGTTACGTTACTGTTAAGGATGTCTTTATCCTTACATACACTCTGCATCAAATATGAAAATGGGGTTATCTCCTCTCATGTTCCAAAGACACATTACATAACACAGGAGTCACCTGGATAATATAATGATCCTATACTGTAGGTCTATGTTACGGGTTTTAGTTATTTCAGCTTTGTTTCTGAGAAATTTGAAGTTAAAGAGGTCAGTGACAGCTGCCTTTTAACTTTCACTTGGATGGATCAAGTCATTAAATCCATCCAAACTTGGATAAGCATGTTGCAACTTGCCTGTGTCAACAGTGATACAGCTGAGAGGGTGACACTGATTGCACCTTTAAATATTCAACGCGGTATTATTGTATTCAGACGTGTGAATGACGTGATAATGCACAAGGCAAATGTGTGTAATAACAACGGCCCTCTTGCTTTAGGCGTGTCATTTTCACGCCTGTACTGACTGCAAAGTAAATGCAGCGGAGTTAATATGCTAGTGACGCAGCATAAAAAAGGAGAAAGACTGCTTATGGAGGATGGGTCCAACAAACAAAGGACTTCCAACCAGGAGACCAGTGTTTTGTTTTGTAAGTTCCGTTAGTGAAGCCTAGTCTCACCGAAAAGCGCGTAATAGACCTGCCTGTCCACTGGAAGACAGCGTATCAGTGTCACATTTTGTGTTGCCGAGGCGTGAATATTACATGCCCGCATGAAGGTGCAGTGTTTTGTAGCAACGGTTGTCACGTGACATGTGTTACATGTTGTGTAGTGACAGAAGTCTAACTTCTGAGCTAGTTACGTAGTATATACAATGAGAAAGACCACTTATGGTAAGCAGTCGGGGAGGTGGATGGGTCCAATAAACATAGGACTTTCAACTGGAAAACCCGTGTTCAAGACCGGTGTTTTGTTTTTCACGTGTTTTCCATACTGGCGTTACGTTGTTTCTGTACGTGTTTTACTTAGTTTACGTACTTATCTTAAGCCCAACCGTGACGTTTTCCCTGAACTTAACCAAGTGGTTTTCTTCCCTGAACATAAATAAGTGGCTTTGTTCTCCCTGCTGGTACTGCACGTTAATACACGGCGTGTAATATTCACTTCTCTCTGCGGAGAAAATGTGACACTGACACTCTATCCTTTTGGAGGACAGGCGGGTCTTTTACATGCTATGGCGTCATATCGGGTTGAAATTGTAGATGCCCTGCCTGTGCTGAAGATGCTGAATAGACTTTTATACTACAGTAGATGATATAAACCTCCAATACTCAGTTGGCTTGTAAGTTGAGGAATCTTTATACCATTATTGTAGGAGTTATTATTTTACTCCCTTCTCCTTTTCCCCTGGACATACCCCCTCCTTTCTTTTTTTATTAAGTGTAAAGAGGGTCAGAATAAGGTGATGGCCTTCAGGTGGGTAACTGCAGTTATTCATTATTTTGTCCCTCAAAGCTTGAATTACCTCACAGGGGTCTGGAACCTATTACAGAACTCGGGCAGACATTAATTCCCATTATATGGAAAAACACGATGGCTGCGACCTATACGCCGAATGGGTCGTTCCGGCCGCTATTTTCTGGTTGCTGTGACTCCTCTTCCAACTGAACAATATTGACTTGTGCATTTTTTTCCACAGCAAAAGTAGGTCGTTCGTGTTTAGTGAAAAAGGGCTAGGAGGGAAAACACATTGACTTTTTTTGACATTTGTGATATTTGTGAAGAGCGTAGTCATTAGTGATTCATCATTCAGCCCTCCGGTTCTACCATTAGACCCAGCGCTGAGGGCCGGAAGGTATGGGTCAGTCAGTCAGGAGCTGTTGTGGCCAGCCGCTGAGTGCACTTTGTTGCTTTAGGGTCCTCCAGAGCCGGCTTTTTATTCCAGTGGAGATTGGATTCTATAAAAGAGGAGGGAGAGACAGATTGAACTTGGCAACACATAGAAAAACCCAGTCACATCGAGACATGCAAACACAGACAACTAGGTATGGATGTTTGCACTTTCATACACCCTCCTCGCACACACACACGCACCTAAAATGCCCACGTAGACACTCAAACACGTACGCTGTGTCCAGGCTGTGTGGCTGTTGGAGCGGAGCTGAGTATCAGCAGCCCAGCTCTGACAGCTTATCCCGGGCCACGGCGCTAGGGACAAGGGGGGGTTGAGGATTAACCTCCATGTTTAATAGAAAAGGGAGGGAGGGATGGGGGGGCGAGAAAGAGATGGAGGGATTTAGAAGCAGTGCTGCCATTACAGGCCGTTTACAGTGGAGCGAGGGATAGCCAGTTAATCCTGTTTACTTTCTATAGCCTCTGAGATTTCCGTGTGTGTATTCTGCTGCGTGTGTGTGCGTGTGTGTCCGTAGAGAGACCTTCACTATCAGACACAAGACAGAGGTTGTTACTTTGGAGGAACAGAGGAGAGAGAGGGAGAAAGAGGAGTTGATAGAGGGAGGTCATGAAGCCATACAATAAACCGAGCCACTTAATTCCCCAAAATGACATCAGTGGGAACACAAACCCTACGGATACGTCTGGACTCATTGCCTCTGCGGCGCTCATAGGGATCATGGGATTTGGAGTTGAAGGAGGTATTGGGGCTTTATAAAAGTCAGTTTAACATCTAGCGCCTCAAGTTAATCAAGTGAGTTATACCTCTTCGGTTCAGTTTTGGCAACACATGAGGCCGCTGTCGTGTTGAAGTGTTGAAGTCTCTCAAACTTGTTTTGCGTAGCTACAGTGGGATGCACGGCTTGTGTTTGCCTAAGCAGGTAACCAGAAATGCGAGGGAGAAGGTCAGCGGTTCACACAGCACCTGAGACCTCCATCCAGTCAGCGTGGATGAGTACACACACATGCACGCACACATTGGCGAGGAGGAAGAGGGGTGGCGGGGGGGGGGGGGCCTTCTGCATTTCCATAACTCATTTATAAGGCAATTACTGCATCAAGGCAAGAACAATATGTGAAGTGATCTCTGCTTCCGCCGTAAAAAGGATTTCTCGCAGCTTCTTCTACCTGTCAGGCTAACTGCTTTTGGCCCAATCAATTCTCACGAAATGATTGGCTCTACTCGAGTCTGTTTCCTCCACCGTCATTAGCGCTCGCCGGCACCTATTCAGAATGAAAATATCTCACAGCCGAGTCTATTATTCTAGAATTAATGGCCAAAGTGGCTGATTTGACTGCGGAAGGACGATAGCGATGATCGAGGCGCTACAGGATGGCAGCTCATATTTTAATTTATTATAAGTGGAGACGGTGTTTAGAAAGAAAACAAGGCCTGCCCTAGATGGAGCAAGACTGCAAGGTTACAGTATGCAAAATACCTTGCGCTTGTCAACTGTAATTAAAAGAGGAGGGTTGCTAAAATTTATGAGAGACTCTGCGTGGAATTGCATTAGAATCTTTGGATCCCTCTTCGCATTAATTGAAGGTTAGTTAGTGACAAGGGAGATGATGAGAGAGTGTACAGGTGAAATGATTTAGTGGCGTTTCTCTGGCTGAAGATCTATTAATGGCTGAATGTGGGTGTGACAGATTTACTTGGTAATTAGACATTTTAAAACTGAGCAGAAAGTGTTGTTTTTGACACATTCCAAGAATCGCCATCTCCAATTATAAGTAGGGGGTCAAGAACAGTTTGGGCATGTATTTTTAATCTGTTTTTTTTTGTATTTTCTTGTTATGTGAAATACAGATTTTGTCCAAAGCAGGCATTAAAGGCAACACGGTCTCACAGATAACAACAGACACAATAACCAGGCTGTTCTTATACGGAAAGTAAATGCACTGTAATTCTTATATATATCCCACAAAATCAATAGGTATGTAATCCACGAATGTAGAAGTATAAAGAGTGACAAACGGTATGTAAGGAGGAGGGTCAAAAAACACCAGACTTTAGCCCAGGAGACCAGCGTTCGTGTCCCATGTGAAACCAGAAGTCGATGTTGATTTGTCACGTAACTTCTGCACTTAAGTTATGCCATTTACGGTGTTATTTTAACCCAATCCACAATCTTTGCCTAAACGTAACTAAGTAGTTTTTGTCATGTAACTTCTGTATTTAAGTTATGCCACTTCTGTTAAGTACTGTAACTTAACTACGACCTTTCCTAAACCTAACAAAGTAGTTTTCTTGCCTAAACCTAACAAAGTTGTTTCCTGTGAAGATGGAAGTTTATTTTGAAAAAAACTGGAGCAGTAATTGACGCTGGACATTCGGAGGAAAACGTACGAAAAATGAGGAATAACTTTTCGTAAGATATCATACGAACCGTTGTATGAGAAATGCGTTGAAATAACATGACATTACAAGGACATTCCACATGTCACAAGGATGCATTTTCAGTTTTTCACGTGTCATCTGTACCCCACGCAACAAAACTATGACACCGTCCGCAGTTATGTTGGTTATGTAGGTTTAGGCAACAAAAGTACTTGGGAAAGGTTTAGTGGCCTTTCTTACTTTTTATTCTACGTTACTACCTCTGAGCATAGAATATTTACGCAGATGCGTTTACATTGCAGTCAGTACAGACTACATTGTGTACAAATGACATGCCAAAAGCAAAAAAGGCGATCGTATTGCATGCTAAATGCCTGGTGCATTATCATGGCATTCATGCTCCTTTTCCTGCCAATGGGCTGGTAGAGGGTAATATGTCCTTTTGGTAACCTCGTGATTAAAATCAGATTTGTGTAAACCAATGAGGCCTGTTGTAGTATATACAGTATATAACAGTGCATCTTGGTGCTACTGGCTTTAATTCAGAGCTTTGCATTGCATAAGGCCTTTTGTTTTGTAGCTGATACTCCACATTTTGCTTCAACTAGCAGTGCAAAACTCAAATAGTATGTAGAAAATACCTGAGGATAAGGCCAGCACCAGAGCTTGATATGATGACTTTACATTTTAAGTCACTGTGTCAGCTCTCCAGGTTGTCACACACTGACAGGCGACTTATGGTTTGTCTTGAGGCCACTGGAACCGGGGCCTGTCAAGTTAAACCCTCGAGGGCCAGCTGAATTGAGTCAGTTGAAGCATATCGCAGGCAGTATTTACCTAGTGCCTTGACAGCAAAACAGGCAACTGAATAATAGGAACACTAGATTAGCAAGTCGTGGAGTTTAACATCTCTGCAGTGGCACAGTCTGCATGTGTGTATGAGTGTTATTGTACGCCTATGCCTGTACCTTGCGTGGGCACAAAAGGAGCATATGACTGCTGAATTTCGAAAATGCCATGTTTTCGAGAATTATTCAGCATTTCATTAGCATTTTCACAGCCTACGTGGGACTATGAGACACACTGCAAAGTACATGAGAGATGATGAATACCCACAATTGTATGCACTAAATACACACAGCTGTCTTACAGAGCATTCAAAGAATAGTTCACTAAGATTTCTCGAGTTGTTTTTTATGCTTTTTTCATGCTAATGACTTATTTCCAAGAAACTTATGAACACATTTCTGTTAAACACAAGATTTAAAGTGGTGCTTTTTTGTGATTCTTCGTGGAGAAACTCAATTTCACAGATCTGTCGATTACAACACTTAATCGATTAGTCGAATTAGTGTTAGTCGACTAAGACTGTCTTTGGTTGGACAGGCCTATGGACCCTGAGACTGGTGTCAACAGAAAGACTGAAATATTGGTCGTGGGTTGTGATGCCTGAAACGACCTAAAGTGTGTCTAACCTTTCCCTGACAAGAACCTCTTGTGGCCGTGCAAGTTATAACTCAAAAGCAAAAGCTGAAGTAATGTGATTTTGTTATAGCTCCGTAAAACCTCTGAAGGAAGAGGTGGATGGATGGGTCACCAAGCTTGTAACTTTGACATGCTGTTTGCATCTCATTTCCTACCAACACTCAATATCTTTCCCAAACCTTAACACTGCATGAACGGATTGTTTTGGCCACTTGGAGCCGGTGAAAACCAGCTATAGACATATTATACTGTATAGCGTATTATCACCTTTTAAGTTGATAGGGGAACGTGTTATCTAACAGTTGCTTATTTACACATCCAGCCGATATAGAGCAACATTCATTTGGAATTTAGTTTCTGGCCACCTGATGAATGTAGGTCCAATATTCACTCTCCTTTTAGCTCTGTTTTGCTCTCCACCAACTCCTTAGAGACATATCTGGTTCTTTAGCTGCTAAATGCTCCACTAGCTGCTTGCTAACCTTGTCTTTCTGGTGTTGAGTGCTGGACATGTAATGGGTTTTCTCGAGCTTTTCTCCAAAAACGACTACTTGCTGCGTCTATACACAACACTGATGATGGGCGAGAGTTAAAACCAAAGCAATAAGCTGACAGGAACTCTAAATACAGGTGATAGATACCTGTAGTGTTTGTCGAGCAAATCCTTTCACATATCACAAGGTCATTTGATCCACTGTCAATATGAATATATTGATTGTAGCACCAAGTAGTTTTCAATTTCAACAGTACTTATATCTGTAAAACTAATGGCATTCCCACCAACCTCAGCTGTACTTAGTGTTTAGTGCTAATTAGGACATTTCTGTATGCTAACACGTTAAATTAAGACAGTGAACATGGTAAACATTATACCAACTGCTTAACATTAGCATGTTAGCATTGTCTTTATAGTATGCTGGCATTAGCATTTAGCTCAAAGTACCACTGTGCCTAAATAAAGCCTCACAGAGGTAGCTAGCATGGCTGCAGACTTTTAGTCTACTTTCCAAATCGCATACTTTTTCTTTTAACTTTTAGTACATACTGCAGCTGCCCTTACAAAGTACAAACTATTGCATGTAGTGTGCATATATTTGGGACATACTACTTTGTCATAACATTGCGCTTTGAACTTTGACCCTCTTGCTCATATATCCGCTGCGCAGAGGATTGTGGGTCAGAATAGCCAGAAAAGTATGCTGGCTTGCATACTGCAAAATGCAACAGGATGTAGTAGGACATTTTTGGCATACAGCATACTATGTATTGGGACATACTAGATCTTTTTCTGGCAAACTAAATAGTATGGTAGTATAGGTATTGGAATGCACAGTTAGTATTGTTTTAACCATGACCACAATCCCTCCCTTAACCTTTATAAAGTAGTCTTAAGTTGAGCAACCACACTTTGAAAAAATAAATGTATGATTTGTTACACTTTGACCCACGTTAGAAAATGCAATACTTTGTCGGCGGGCCTCCCGACATTTAAGAAGATAAGTACTGATGCCGATGTGAAATCATGCTACAGTAACACTAAACACAGACACATCCAAACCGGTTTGATTTAATAACTGATGGAGGTGACGTTGCAGTGTGTGTGCGTGCATCTTACTTCATAGGGCATTGGCTAACCCGTGACATGCACTTTATATTAGCTGTTTTCTAAGGCAATGACAAAAGCCCTACTTTGCCTTTTTGTTAAGTTTCCAAAAGAGCTTGTTAAAGAACTATTATACAAGAACTACTATGCAATGGACTTTATTCAAGATTTTACTAGGGATAAAGCATTTGCATAGCCTATAATAGTATTGCGGGTCCTCCTATAATCCAAGCGGAGGATGCATTTTGCAGAACTACTTGAAAACAAGTGCGGTATTCTGTAATCTCAGTCCTGTAAATCTACATGATCTCCTTTCAATAGAGAAGGGAATGGAAGTGTTTATCGAAAATAAGTAGTGAGGAGGAATTGGAATGGACCCACTGCTGTGGAGTAAGAGGTAAAAAAGGTAGGGAGGAGGATGAAGGGGAGACATGGAGAGAGGGAGAGAAAGGGAAGGAGAAGGGTGGTAGCAGGATAGGTAGGAGTGGAGGGAGGAGGAGTGTCAGTGAGAGGAGATAAGTAGGTTAAACTTCCTGAGCTGAAAATAGCTATCTTCTCCATCACATGGTAGCCAAGCTGCCCAGGGGAGCCTGGCCATATACAGCAGAGCCTCAGCACACTCTTTCTAATCTGTACTCTCTCTCTCTCTCTCTCTGTGTGTGTGCTTTCCTCTCTTCTCACACACACACACACAAAACACATCCACACACCCCATCCAACTCCAACATAATATCACTACACTTATTTAGAGCAGGGCATTTGTGTGACACTGTAGCCTCAGGGCTTGATGTGTTGTGTTTGTGTGGGCGTTTCCTGTTTTTTTTTTTCATTTCCTCCTCTGTAGCCTCCTTCCACGTTATGAAATTAAAAGCTTAATCTCATCACATAACCTAACCGTACCAATTAAGAAAACCCTGTTGAAACAAATTGACACAATGAAGAGCTGAGGGACAATTTGTGGATGTATATTTGGTTAATTACAAGTAAGAGTGTAATTTATAGCATTACTCGTCTGGTAGCGGCTAATTTAAGACGAACTAAAAGAGACAGAGAAACAAGACGAGGAAATTCAAAAGGCTTGTGTTTGTCATTCCCCATGCATCCTCCGTGTTTGATCTGTCAGACCGCGAAAAACCACAAATGCCTGCACATCCTTTGACCTTCCTCTCTACATAATATCAAACACACCGAGTCTCTGTTGTCTCCCACTCACCTCCTAGGACTTTTCCTTTTTCCTGAAGCAGATGCTTGTCATATCCCCCCTCTTTCTCTTTTTTTTTTGTGGGTCTCTCCTTTCTTATGAGGCGGTTTTGATTATGTTTCACCTCCATAGTCCTCCCAGTGTCTTTGTGCGTGCGCGCTGTATCGGTATTCAATCCTATTCCACTTTTCCTCTGGAGAAAATTGGCTTCCTTTGATGGGCCAGGCGAAACCACTAAAAGAGGCGCTTTGACTCTTTTCTCTCAATCCATCTCTTCCTCCTACCACTCCTTTCTCTTAGTCGTCTTTAACTCATCCCACTCCATCTCTCTCTCTGAAGATCTCTCCTACTCCTTCTTTTCAGTTTGCGTTCCTTTCTAAAGTCCTCTCTATTGCTTTTCCTCCTCTGCCTTTCGGCTCATCTTGAATAGACACACACAAACGCATTCACGCAAGCTTAAACACTGACTTTCAATTACTTGGCACATCTGCCCGGACGTGCCTTTGTGTTCAAGCATGTACTTTATTTGCTTTAAAAGACACCTTGTGTAGTGTGTGTACAGTGATAAATCTTGGGGATGAAAGGGAAGGCTAGCCACCCTAGGAGGTAAATTGAGGTAAATTGTGTGATTGAGAACTTTAAAGCGGGCCAAAAATTAAGCCCATTTGGGACACGGCGGGGTGCATGGTCTCCACGCAGCTTCATTTGTCTGTTCCTCACCCTTTCAAAGGCACACCTCGGGAGAGAGGCAAAGCCCCCGTCTGCTGTACATCATGACCTGAATCACTTAATTATGTATTATGGTCTAGTGCTTTTACCCTTGTGCGTGTGAAACTATACAATGGGTGTAAATAGGCGCACAGCGGCTTCCCACTGTACATTCTGTGCAATTGGTTGGCTACCTGAACAAATCCTCGTGACTCAGAGTGAATGTCTAAATCGAAACTATAATTATAATTAAAAAAGTCTGTAGGTGATGCTGGAAAAGTTGCATTGGTGACATCAAAGTGGTCAAATAGGAACTACTTAGTGTAATTATGTGTAATTATGCAGCTCCATCTAACATGCCTAATTGCATGTAATTAGCAGGTACAGTACAATGAAAAGGGGGCTACCAAACATATTACAACTACGGAAGTGCAAGAGTTAATAGAGAATGTAAGCGTAGATCAGGAAGTTTGCCAACAACTTGTAACAACAAATTAATTTAATCTATAGAGATGAAGAATCTAACAGGATTGATTACAATCAGTTATCACTCTCTCTCTCACACATCAATCCATTTATCTGTCTGTCTGTCTGTCTGTCTGTCTGTCTGTCTGTCTGTCCGTCCGTGAATAAACCTTAGGACTTTTGCCCAGGAGACCGCTGTTTGTGTCCCGTGTGAAACCAGAAGTCAACGTTTGATTTATTTGTCATGTAACTTCCGTACTTAAGTTGCACCACTTCCACAGTTATTTCAACCCAGACCATGATTTCTTTCCTAAACCTAACTAAGTACATTTGTTGCTTAAACCTAAGCAGAGAACGCACGAAAAATTAGGAATAACTTTTTTGTAAGATATCATACAAACCGTTGTGTGAGGATACGTTGAATTGTTCACTTATGTCATGGTATATGCTTTATTATTTGCCAAAATATGTTTTTTATAGCAAAACCCCTGTCTTTTTCTCTTCATGTCAAGTGTTACAATGTTTTCGATCACTCATCTTGAACATTGGGGATGTATGCATAAACATATATCCAATGAACTGTGATTTGAGGCGACTAGCTAACCCACCCATCGTATAAAGCTGCAGTTAGTGATTGTACTTGGATATCACCCTCTTTTGACCGATCTCAACGAATCTGACATATTTGATTTAAATCCCTCATTTAACTATATCCCACACACATATTCCTTTTTCACCTTTGAAATACTGTACGTCACATGACAGAAGCTGAGGATGCTGTTTCATTGTGACTTAAAATGACCCATGTAGTGTTTTCGGGTATTGTAAAAGCAAGCATTCTGTGGGATAATGTCTTGCAGTAATTATTAATTATCCATTTTCCCCTCTCTGTCCCTCCTCTTCCTTTCTTTCTCACTCTCCTCAGGACATGGGTCCTGCCAGCATGCCCTCTGTGCCCCTCATGGTGGGCTGTGGGGTCTCCTGCACCGCTCTGCTCATCCTGCTGCTAATCTACGCTGCCTTCTGGAGGTAAACACGTACACTATTCCACTCATAACCAATACATAAAAAGTGCAGTTTGTGTCTGTCCTCTGCTGTGCCAAAACTCCAATGAGGCCTAATAAGGAACAAATGGTTCAACTACAGCAGGGGGGTTGGTGATTAGTTTTCGGTAGCACACATGACAGATGGCGAAATCAAGCTAATGACTCTGTCCAGTGTCCAAAAAGCTACTCTTCAGTCCGTCAATCTGTCATTAATACTTCTCTCATATGTCTGTCCCCTCTCTCTCTCTCGCTCTCTGCTCTGTAGGTACATACGTTCGGAGAGATCCATCATCTTGGTGAACTTTTGCCTCTCCATCTTGGCCTCCAATTTATTGATTTTGGTGGGACAATCTCAAACGCTCAGCAAGGTAAGGCACAGATAAACACCGGGAGGAAATTCTATTCCCACACAATGCAGCTGGATTTCCGCGGAAACTTTTTCTTTTCTTTTTTTCGACTCATTTATGATTCCAGTAACAGCGCTCTTGACCGAGCCTTTTATAATGCCGAGAAACAAGAGTGTCGACAAGGTTCATATAGTGAAGTTCTCAAAGTGGCAGGCTGGCTTGGCACACAGCACTGAGTGTTCTGACTAAGCAAGACTGCACAGTGTAGTGGTCAGTATCGATCACGATGAGGAACAAGGCAGAGCCAAGTTGAACTCCTATTCTCCTAAACAATATGTGCTTTATCAGACTCCCTTTGTCCACTTTATTTTGCGGAGGTTTCACTTTCCTCTGCTGAATAGTCCTAAGAGATGATTCATTATGACACCTCTCACAAAACTAGCCTTTTCTTGTAAAACGTCTCTAACGGTTTTATCTCTCTATATCTCCCTCTTTAGGGCCTCTGTACTGTGACTGCCGCCTTCCTGCACTTCTTCTTCTTGGCGTCCTTCTGCTGGGTGCTGACGGAGGCGTGGCAGTCCTATCTGGCCGTCATTGGCAAAATGAGGTCACGACTCATTCGCAAGCGTTTCCTGTGCCTCGGCTGGGGTGAGTCTTTCATTCCATGATGAAAAATTGCAATAAATGAAGTCACGCCTTAGTAACCTTTTTCTTTCGAAGGTCAGTTTTTATGTTGACAAAATTAACTCACTAAGACTCTACATTCCTGTATGTGCATGAGAATAACGAGTTCCACACAACATTTATAAGCATCAGCGTCTATAGTGTTGCCAGTAGGTTGCGGGTTAATGGCTTGAAATTCCTTAGTTTCTGCATTTTTTGAAAGAGACTATTCAGTATGATTGTGGCAATCACTACAACACGTAGGTGCTTATATAAGTTTCTGCCGTTGTCGCTGTTACTGGAAATATGAGCTGTCTTTGTGTGCTGGAGGATTTTCAGCATAGCAAATGAAGACGCTTTCATGAATTGGATGCTGATTGAACCGCTGTTGTGTGACACGAATTTGTGATGGAGAGCAGCAAGACAGGGTTTTTTTTTAAATATGAAAATGTAACATTATTATGTTGTAGTGTTGAAAGTGTTGTGGCTGCATTATGCTCAGTAACCTTCATATGCGCTATTCTCATTTATATCCCTTTTTTCTTACTATTATTTGCTGCTTCAAGGACTCGATCACCTGAAAGACATTCATTGCAGTTTCTAATATAAACTCATTGAATACATACTTTATGTGCCCTCTTTATCCCCTAAAACAGCCAACGCGAGACGTTTTTTTTTACATACATACTGCAAACACTCACAAGGGGTCACACTATACGTCCAGAGTAAAGATAATCTCACTCCTTTCAGCTGTTCATCACCTCTGTTCCATTCACACTCTATTATCCTGTCCTCACAATGTACGACAGCCTGATGCAACAGGGCACCAGGGATGTTCGAGGATAATCAAAACGCATGATAGCATCTGCATAACACTGGCAAGATGCTTTGAGATAGCCTTCAAAAGTACAACTACAGCCTTGAACACCATCCACCACACGCTCACACACACACACACACACACACACACACACACACACACACACACACACACACACACACACACACACACACACACACACACACACACACACACACACACACACACACACACACACACACACACACACACACCGTCTGTTCATTTCACTTGATATTGATCCCACCAGTCTAATCTGCCAAGTCGCTGATGCCCTTACCTGATACAGAGAAGGGAGAATGTATAGATGTTGTGCAGTCACAGATAGAGAGATACTGACAGTGTGTGTGTGTGTGTGTGTGTGTGTGTGTGCAGGTGTGCAGGTGTGCAGGTGTGCAGTGGCAGCAACAGTATATAATTATCCGCTACACTCGCACATGAAATGCATGAAACAGTCGAGCAGAGTGAAAAGGGGATCAAAGAGGCTTATCCTCCTCGCGTCCGTTTCTCCATTTTCCACCCCAAATTATGTGATTGAAATCAGTTACCATGGCAACGGGAGATTTGAGGGGGGGCGTGACTGGATCCGTGTTCGCAGTAGAGTGTGTCTAACGTAACGTATAGGTGTTTGCTTGCCGTATTATAAAATCGGTAAACGCCAGATTGATGTTGTTGTTGTCTAATTGAAACTTTTCTGGTTAGCGGGCCGGCCTGGCTCCCCACCATCTTATTTGTTAATGTTAATGTGACTTTTTCTAATTGCTTTTCATTTGCAGCCATAATCACAGCTTTGTTAATTACTTGAATATTTCAGAGCCAAGCTCATTACGGGGCCCGGCATATTTCCTTCTTTTCCTGGCACACACTCAGTGACACTCAGTCTCACTCTCTTTCCTTCTCATTTACACGCACACACACACATACATGCAGACACACCCAAAACTGCTTGATTTAGCTAATTAATGCATAACTTATTGACCTCTCCTGGCTATAGCTCACATTTTTATGAACTCTCTTTTTATAGTCTCACATGCCCGCATTCATAGTGTCACTCACTCACAGGTATGCTGCATGCTTGGGGCACCTATGGCAGCGTTAGTGTCCTGAAATGCAAAATCAGAGCTTCCAGTGAACTGGGATCTAAGCCCAGTGTGTCAGGGAGCACATGCAGCGCACTTTGGCTCACTGACAGAGCACCAAGTCAGGTTCAATCACACATGCACACGTTACAGGCTATTGCATGGCTGCTTTGCATTTGAATGGGGAAGAGCCATATGGAGTTGTTCGCACTGAAGAATCTTATTTGGCCGACATGCTTCACCTTCCTTTTATCCTTTGTCTCAGCCTTTTGATCTTTCTCTCCCTCTGCGTGTCTGCAGGTCTTCCAGCCCTCGTTGTAGCAGTGTCGGTGGGTTTCACCAGAGCGAGAGGTTACGGCACAGCCAGCTAGTGAGTAACACTTCCCGAACCCCCCGCACTTTCACCAACTGGATTTGAATATCATCACTCAATATCAGCACAGCATCATCCGTTGCCCTTACTCCCAACCATTCAAAGAATATCCTACGTTTCCCCTTTGCTGTGCAAAACACTGTATCCTCCCCTTTTTCCCTGAAGGTTTACGGCTAAGGTCTATCTCATAAATTTGTATTTTTATACTACTTTTTTATGACATACCAGAGGTGTTTATCGATTCAGTGGAGGCTCTGCTATAAACAGCTGAATATATAAACTCTGAATGCATTTCTCACAATATTTGTATCAACAAAACATCCCTCTATCCATCCAATTTCTATAGCCGCTTATTCCTATTCTGTGTCACAGGGGGGACTGAAACTTCTCCCAACATGCACTTGGTGAAATGCACAACACATCTTAGTCGCTCATTTGATAATAATAATAACTAATTCATGACTAAATAAGGAACAGTCCAAGTTAAAGGAGGAAAACACCTTTAAGCCACGGTCACACGCGAATGAAGGCAGGTGACTATCATCTGCCGAGGCGATATTCACGCTAGAAGTTCACCAAAGTCAGAGCCAGTCCTAGGCATAGGCGGTAGAGGCAAACACTAGGGGTGCAATCCATCCATAGGGGCCAACTGAGGGAGGAAAAGAAAATTCTAAATGTATAACTTAGGCCTGTCAAAGTTAACGCGATAACACAAAATCGTTTTAATGCTACGCATTTTTTTAACGCAATTAATCTTTCAGAGGTTGTAGCGGTCTCAGTTTTAAAGCTAGGGCGAAGATACCGATATCATATGAAACTAAAAAACCTGAAGAATCCATTGGTATCAACCAGGTCATATTAGCTTGTCACGAAGAATTAAATAAATAACGCAGCAAACTTACACTTAATTTTGGCGATGAAAAACAGCCATTGTCATTTTCAAAGGGGTCCCTTGACCTCTGACCTCAAGATATGTGATAATGGGTTATATGAGTAACCAGGAGACCTCCTCACGATTAAACATGGACAATCATGCAATTGATCGCGATTGAATGTTTTAATCGATAGAAAGCCCTTTACTATTTTTACTAATACTATTTTATTACTATTATTTCAAAATATCACAAAAAAGCCCACAAAAACTTAGCTATGTATAGGTCCTTGAATAGGCCCTATTTTCTGGGTTGCCCACAACATCAACCCCGCGTATCACCCCAATAGCTAATAAATAGCCAGAGTTGATGTCATTTACTCCAACCTGAAATTCAGTAGGGAAAGTTGAAAAGACTATCCAGGTGTTTGGGGAATAACCTACATCATTTTGAGACATACAGTTTATCTTTTAAGTGTGATCTGCATAGATTAATCTCAAAGACTTAAAGTGTATGAACACGATGATTGGTGGTGGAATTGGGTTGTAAAAAATCACCTTTTTCCAACTGAGCCACTTTAAACCAGTGAAAAAAGCAGAGACAAAAGCAGCGATGGGCAAGGGGCACCAGCTGAAATCTTGCCTAGGGCACCAAATTGGTAAGGGCCAGCTCTGACCAAAGATGAACTCCATGCAAATGCAAAGATGCTTCCCTACTGGAAGCGAATGTTTTTCTGCCCCTTTGCTCCCATAGAACGGAAGTGAATGGAGGGCGAATGTTAATTTTGCGCATGTGCAACCGTGCCTTCAAGCTAATCTGCTTCCTCCGAACTGCTGGGATAACATAAGCAACAATCTCAAAATTTTCTACACTTTTTGTATTCAAATGATGCTAAACCATGATACACGTGAAATATGTGACATCACTTTTTTCCAACTGAGCCACTTTAAACCAGCGAGAAAGGCAGGGACAAAAGCAGAAATCTCCTTCTCCTTCTAAATTAGGCAGAAAATGTTGTGTTTATTTGGGACTCCGTCACTCGAGTAAGAAGCTTGAGACCTTTTTACTTTAAAATACATTAATCTCATTGAGGAGACAACCATGTGGCGTGTGTAAAGCTTGTTTTGGATGTTTGGTTTACATCGGAGCAGAACATTTAAAAAAAGCACTATTATTGACAATTACTGTTGGGCTCACCGTTAAACAAGAAAAAGCTCTGTTACCCAGTCAATGGGGTAATTGATTCAATGAAAACGCATCTTTAAAAGATGTTTACAACTTTGTTCCTTCTTACTTTACTCAACGTCTCATTAATACAAGGACTGTATATTAGCTTTTGGGTCGTGTGTTTTTCATCTTCCTCTTTATTGAGCTGTAATTAAGACAACAGCGGGGTTTCTCTATGCTCTCATGACATCACTGGAGGACACATTTACACTCATTAAGTCTCAGTAGCTTTCTCACCAAAATGAAATTTCACAAGAGCATTTACAGTTGGGGGATATGTTTTAGGTAATGTACATAATAAATTTGCTCGGCACTGAGGGCAGTATTTACAGAAAGAAGCACTTACGACCCAGCCATAAAAATGACTGCTTTATCCCTCACTTAGGAAATGTAAGATCCTTAATTGGTTGTGTGCTTGTTGTGGTGAAGTGCTTGACAGCCACAGCAAGTGAAATGTGAGACCTGAATGTGGTGAAGTGATATTTTATACACCAGTAGTTTTGTGATTTTTGTGTGCTTTAAACGCCTCTCTGTTTTTCTCTAGTTGCTGGTTGTCCTTGGAGGGCGGTCTGCTTTATGCCTTCGTTGGACCTGCTGCTGTCATCGTATTGGTGAGTATGTCCAACATATTCCCTCTCTCACTGGTCACATTGCATAATTCTACAAATATTTTCCAAAGTTAAAGCCATTTCTCACCAGTTCTGTGCGAAAATGAGGAGCGGGAATACGGAAAATCCACAAATTTTCTGCATTACTATGCACACTGGTTCCTCTGCGAATTATCTGCGTTGCCGTGTTCCATTCTCGTCAATGAGGCTCAATGAGTTTCCTCTTAAATATAGCCGTGTCCACTCCAGTCCAGACAGAGAATGCCTAATCCAGGGTTAAGTCCTTTTTATCTTTTTATCTTTTAATGATTTTAAAAAGGAAATGCATGTTTTTATCACCACACGTCTTGATTATCGTAATTCACTTTATGTTGGTGTTAGCCAAACCTCGTTGTCTCGCCTGCAGCTCGTTCAGAACGCGGCAGCTCGTCTTTTAACTAGTACACGTAAACATGAGCACATCACCCCGATTCTGGCTTCATTTCTCTGGCTCCCTGTGCGTTTTAGGATTGATTTTAAGATTTTATTATTAACATATAAATCATTAAATGGGCAAGCTCCGAGCTATCTCTCTGATCTTTTAAAACCTCATCTTTTATCAAGGACACTAAGATCAACTGACCAGTTGCTTCTGACTGTCCTGAGGTCGATGTTGAAGCTCAGGGGTGACCGAGCCTTTGCAGTTTTAGCTCCAAGGCTCTGGAACGCTCTGCCTCCACGTGTTCGGCTGTCCCCCACACTGCCTGTTTTTAAATCAAACCTCAAAACTCACTTTCATTCCTTGGCTTTTGTCTCGGCATGAGAGTTGACTATTTTAATCCTTTTTCCTTTCCTATTGGTCTTAACGCTTTTATTATTTTAATGTCCTGTTGGTTTTAAGTTGGTCTTAGTGTTTTATTGTGTTGTTTTTATGTTTTTTATGTATAATTGTACAGCGCTTTGGTCAACTTTTGTTGTTTTTAAATGTGCTTTATAAATACATTTGGATTGGATTGGATTGGATTGGATTGGATAACGTTAACTACACAATACATTAACTAATCGGACCCCGTATTTGATGCTAACACTAGCTGTTGTAGCTAGCCCTATTCCATGACCAACATATAACATTGCATGTGCATATCAGCTACATCATTATTTTCATCGTATCTCAGCTGTTGGGCGATCTCAAGCCATATATTGGCTACGTTACAAATCACATACTTCTTTTTTTTTACTTTTAGCGCATTCTGCAGCTGATCTTAAAAAAGTACGTACTGTACACACTCTCCGTGCAACAAACAGAAGCACATGGCTAATTATTATGCAGAATGACGGTGATCAGTTTGGAAAAGGATTTCATTGATCAAACATATATTTCTGCAGTCGGAAATCCGCTGAAATCGAGGTTCCATCCCAATTTTTTTTCCCCCGCATTCATAAGAAGCCACAAAATCGTTTTTTTATAAATTTCCGTGCACATTTTTCAGACGAAAATCCGTTTTTGGTGTGAAACGACTTTTAGACTCGAGAGCCGAGAGCTTTAAAGCAGCTGACCTCTGAGGATTTTCCCTTCTCCCTTCTCCCTCTCCCCCACCCCCCATACACATGTGAGCATATGCACTCGGGGTGTCCACGACAAAATGATGAGATGAATGCTTTGATCCTTGAGTTTAAAAATGTCAGCGCAGAAACACTAAATGATATATTCCATCAGACAAGAGCTTCCCGGCAATGCAACACATGCCCGGACTGAATTCTTGCCCGGCAGCCAAATCTCTCACTCTAATGTGGACTTCCAAAGTATGAGTCACTGAACCCGATGCATTTAAGGCTAAATTTGTTTTTAAAAAACTTCTTCTCCAACATGAATATGTGACTCATAGTGTGCACCGTAATCATAATAATGTGTCCTTTGTTTGCTTTTGCCAATTGGTATAAAACAGATATTTACAGTACAAGAAAATATAGCTTTATATTGTTCCGCAGCCGTACATTGATTGCATCTCACTGGTGTTTTTAATCATCTGTTGTTGTGTGCTGCTGCTGTATGTGGCTGCTTCAAGGATTAGCTAATTTCTCCTAAATGAATCCCTGGGCGGATATTTCCACCACTAAGTTTAATAAGTCTGGATGGGGTACTAAACTTTAGTTTGGTAATTGCTGCCACTGCTGCTGTTTCTGCTCATGCATTAGGATTGTCTCTCCTTGTTGCTTGCACACCCACTGTATAGTACGTGTCAGAGAGGAAGTATGGATCAGGCAGCGTCACAGGTGTGCAGAGTGATATGCAAGTAAATTCCTGACAAGAGAGTGGCAGTTTGATAGTTTGGGATACGGGGGTGGAGGGGTGGAGGGGTACGGGATTATATAGTGCTGAATATTCATGATTATGTCAATGTAGTGGCTTCCAATACTGCTATAATTTAAAGGTTACATAGCCAGAAAATACACAAACCACCACCTGCACATTCACACCATAAACTGTGTAACATACAGATGGATGACACGTCTCTACTTCCGTCTTACTGTACAAAAGTGAAGCCAAAATACCACGGATACGGGGGGCTGCCGACTTGAGATTTTGACGTTGTTTGGAGCCAGAGTCTGCGCAGTTGTGATTGGGCGGTAGAGCCGCGGTATCGAGGTCCCGCCCCAGCCAATCATAAGTCTAGCACGGCTGTAGCTTGCTAGCTTGAGCCACCTAGCTGCTATGTTTGCAACACGGTAGCTGTTTGGTTAGAAAGACACAACAACTAACCATAATATCTCTGTAACTACATTTATGATCAAATTGACACATTCTATTACACAGACTCGTGACGGTTATGGAAAGTTAAAGTCACAACTCATCTCTCGTACAATTCCCGAGCCTCCGGGACTCCGCGACTACTTCACACAGAGCAGCTGTCAATCACAGCTGTCAATCATGATGTCTCACCCCCTTTTTTATAGCATCAAATAACTAATTAAAACCAAACTTATCAGAAAAATGAACACTTGAACATAAATCAGCGTCAGAAGAAGTACAAAAAAATTACAGAAACCATCTTTGGGAAAAATGGATTTGGCGTGTACTAACATGGAGGGGGCGGGGTTTATGACCTATACTGCAGCCAGCCACCAGGGGGCGATCGAGATGTTTTGGCTTCACTTTTGGGGAGCTGTCATGTCGTCCATCTTTGTATATAATTCACACTCACAATTCTGTAAAAAAAGTACAAACAAAGGTGGTGCTTTATCTAAAGAAATCCATTGTACATACATTTATAATAGTAAAACTAACATTTGATAAAATAATGGTTATGCATTGGGGGTGTCTCAATGGTTACAGTCATCGTGTAAAATCGAAGGAGAGTTATCCTCCTACGTTGTGCGTCAGTGTCTGGTGTTCCTTGGAATGTTGCCAACTCTTTCCACCGTTTCTACCTCCCCAATGTCGATGTACACTCCACACCCCAGCTGCTATATACTGTAATAGTCCCCGGCCCCCTGGTGTTGTTGCCGGGGCCCCGCTCTAACAAACATCTGTAATGAGAGTGGGGGCGTCGGGCAGAGAAACACAGACCTTCCCACAGGACTCTTCTCTAATTAATGAACCCGGCCCTGGGCAAATAGCAGAGCAGGATGATGCTGACTCACAGAGCTGGGGCCAGACATGACTGGCATGACAATAGTGCACTCACAATCTGGCACATCGTAGGTAGTTGTCAGCGACAGCACACACACACAGGAGGGAAGGAGATCAGAGAGAGAGAGAGAGAGAGAGAGAGTTTTTAGCAAAGTGCAAAAGCTGCCAGATGTACCGTAAATGTAGCAAAGAAGATTCAAGTAAAAATCCGGCTTCTGCAAAAGCTGCAAAAGCTGGAAATTCAACTGACCACATGAAAGTCAGACTTTAACTGCTCTACTACTCAGCTCTTTCTTTAGGATTTCCCAGCAGCCGTGTATTGAATCTATAAAATGCTTCCGCCCCAGCCAGAAGCTGCTCTTGGTAACAGATGAAGGCAGGAATCCAGGCAGACATTCAGTTTAGGACCTTGATAAAGAATAGGAATGCATTGCATACACAGTATAGGTATGTATGTACTAGAGCGTGAATGTCATTTGTTGCTAACGCACCACTGACATCCCAAAGAACACTAGCTGCAGGTGAATAACCAAACAGAGACGCTACAGGGAAACCCATAAAGGGTGGAAGAAAGAGTACAGATGGATGTTGGAAATCAGGATTAGGAGGAATATGTCGGCGGCATAGGAAATCTCCCAGATGGGCAGGATTTCAGAGTGGAAGAGGTCTACATGTGGCAAGCCTTGGCTCAGATCTGTGTGTGCGTATGCCTAATAGAATCTTTGTCACTGGGTCACTATGGCCAGATGTTTGGCAGGCTTAGCTACTGGCTCTTCATCAGTAAGACAAGCCAGGATGAAAGGCAATAAGTGTTTTTTTTTTTTTTTAAAGGAACAATGTAACATTTCGAGGGATCTATTTGCAGAAATGGAATATAACGTTACCTGAAGGCCACCGTATTTCTCCGACACGCTTGTGAAACTGCGGTAACGTGAGCCGCGAAGTGCAAAACCGTGGTACCGCCAGCCGCTGTCTCATTCCGTTGCTTCTAAAGTTGTGTTATTACGGTAAAGATGGATGTTACCGCGGTCTCGGAAAGGGAGGAGTGAGCGGATGGCTACTCAGTTGGTTGCAATCTGCAACCACACCACTAGATGCCACCAAATCCTACACACTGTACCTTTAAGTTAGTCACCACAAATGGAAAAATAAGCTTGAGTGATAATAATTGCTGTATGTAAATGGAATTTATGTAAAAAATGGCATTATGTGTAAAACTGGCATTATTGTACGGCACAATGCTGCAATCTGGTTAGATTTGAGTTCACTTAATGAAAAACATTTAAATGTGCCTCTGTTGTGTCAAAGCATAGCTTAAGGAACATGACTTCACAAATAAGCATATAAAGTTGGGAAGCTGTAGCGTAAAGTAGGGCTGCAACTAAAGATTATTTTAATTGTCGCTTAATCCTACAATTATTTTCTCAATTAATCGATTAGTTGTTCGGTCTATAAAATTTGAGAAAATGGTGAAAAATGACGATCAGTGTTTCCCTAAGCCCAAGATGACGTTTTAAATGTCTTTTTTTGTCCACAACTCAAAGATATTCAGTTTACTGTCATAGAGGAGTAAAAAAAAACAACGATTAATCGATTATCAAAATAGTCGATTAATTTATTGTTGACAACTAATCGATTAATCGTAGCAGGTCTATTGTAAAGTGTTTAGGAATTATGTTCCACTTCCTTTTTAGACATTTTGGCCATTATGGATTTTCAAAACTAGCTGTGTGGTAGGAAATCTATGTCTGCTTTTGATGTTATTGAAATAAGCTTTAAGCTACTCTAGGAGGAGTAAGTCAGCCTGGGAGCCCTGACAGCAAAGGCACTGTCACTTTCAGTCTTGAGCCTGCGGGACAATCAAAAAGTCATCCTCAATCAACTGAAACATTAAGATTTTTTTTTTGTTATATATAGTGCATGACTTGAATCCCTGTTGGAAACTCATCTATTATAGCAATCCTGTCCTCTCTGTCTCTCTCAGGTCAATATGCTCATCGGAATCGTGGTGTTCAACAAGCTCATGTCTCGAGACGGCATCTCAGACAAGTCTAAAAAGCAGCGAGCGGGGTAAGTTAACTTCCTCTGCACCTCACACGCACACAACTACGCACAAAAGACACCAACACACACCACTTACTCATCCATCCGCACAATTCTTGTTGGGAAAGCGACTACAAATTTGCTGCGTTAAATGAATCTCACTCTCTGGCAGACGCCAACTCAGGGAGACAACATTTTCGTGGCAGCTAACTGCTTACAAGGGTCTCTGAACACACATCTACTTGTGCACCTGTGCCTTCCCGTAAAAAGAATTAAAAAAAAATACGGTCCAATTTGGCAACAAAATGACAAGACATCTGCTATGTTCTGTTGCTCTGTGAAATCCATCAGCGTTTCACAATCGCTTTCACGTCCCGGTATTATGTGATATAGATGGCGGATATGAAAATCAATAGCAGATGGAAGCCTAATTTTATACGGTAAACACCAGGATTATGTGGGTGAAATCGTATGCACTATTGAAATCCTTTCAGACATGCACACACATAAGACATGCATGCATATGCATCCATCTACAATATTACTTCCATTAAAGCAGTCGGCGGCTCTTCATCATCTTCGCTAATCCTATGAGTGGAGATCTCCGCAGCTCTCGGCAGCCAAATCCATGTTTTCATTTCCATACCTATTGATTCCATTGTTTTTCTCTGTTTTTCTCTCTCTCATTACATTTCCTCCAATGTCTGTCTCTCGCACAAATTGAAATTGATAATTTGTGCATAGCTGTAAGGGTTAATATTACAGATTGGCTCTCCGGGGGGTTGATTAGCTTTGGTTTGCGTTTGATGCAACTGAGATTAAAGCGGTTGATGTGTACAAACACCACCTACACACACACACACACAAACAGATGCTTTGTTACAAGCAAAGTCCTCCTTGGTGTTATTCCCTCTCAGATTTCTCAGAAGTGTGTGTGTGTGTTGAGAAGCGCACACACACACACATATCTAAGCACTCCCGCACACAGTAGTCGCTCGTGTCGCTAACAGGACAGGCTGTCATTAGCGTAATGTATTTCCTTATGAAGCCGTGGGGATGTGGCTGGCACTAAGGCAATGAGCTGTGATGGGACGCTAATGTAGCATAGCCCGAGCATGGCCCCATCATTCTCCACTTGCGGTATACAGTATATACACATATTCACGAGCACACACACTGTTTCTCTCCATTTGAGTAGTCAACTGTAAGTAAACAGCCTTTTTTCTTCCTTTTGCAACCCTGATAAAGCTCCACCGTGCACAGCCCTTGCAATACACCGGCAGCGGAATGAGATCGTTGGTGTATTTCCTGTCTGTCTCACTGTAAATCTGTTAATCTCACACTATTCTGCTGTAACATTGCAAATGTCCGTCTCTCACTTTTTCTCTCCACTTTGCTCTGAATCAATCTTTTGTATTCTGACTGTTATTCATTGCTGCTACTTTTTTTAAGATCTGTTTTTAATTTGCCTTTCTTTCTTTTCTCCCCCTTCCATCCCTTTTTTCTTTTTTCCCTCTCCCTCTCTTTGTTGTGTCCACTTTTTCTCCTTTTCTTTTTGGTTATTTTTTTGCAACTGCACCTTCACCTGTTGCCATTACTGGAACTTGTGTTTCCACATATCCTCCCCCCCACTCCCTCTTCTCCTCCCCACATGGTTGTGTGTGTGTGTGTGTGTGTGTGTTTGTGTGCGCACATGTCCTGAAGTGTCCCAGCGGAGGCGCGTAGCCGACTGCTCCTGAAATGCTCCAAGTGTGGCGTGATCTCGAGCACCGCTCTGTCCAGCTCGACTGCCAGCAGCGCCATGTTAGTCCATCTTCATCTTTCTATTTTTTTCTTTCTCTCTCTCGCCATTCCTCTCTCTCTGTCTCTGTCTCTTACACTCCATCGTCCTCTCTCTCTCTCTCTCTCTTTCTCTCTCTCTCCTCCATCCTTTTAATCTCTGGCTGTCGGTAATGATGCAGGATGACATTCAGACTTGTCTGGCTGAAAAAAACAAACTAATGAAAGGAAGAAAAAAAAAACAGCATTGCAAGCCGCCACTGTTTAATGAGAGCGTGTTTTGATCCAAAGTGGATTTTCCTGCAGGTCGTGCAGAGCAAACCTGACCTATGTCAGACAGTGTTTGTGAATCATTTTTAGAGTTTGTTTTAACTTGTTTATTGTGCCGTATTGCAGCGGCTTAACGCATCAAGGCAGTACAATGTCAGGAATAATGCAAACTGTGTTGCATTATAAACTTACTTCTCTCTGGCTCTCATTATATTCTTCTTATGTGGTTCCACTACCTTTAAACTGATGGTCACAGTAAACACATTATATCTCAGAAGGAGTTAAGTATTTGAATGAGGAAAAACTGGCTAACGTACCAACAACATTATATATATACTGGAGCCGCAAGTGTTTCAATCTTTCACTTTAGAGCATCTTTTAGAATTGCACCCAATCCGACTGTTATCAGGCCATTAAATAGCCATTATCGGTCACTATGAGCACCATAGATGTGGATCATTAGGGGCTTACTATGCCTACTAGGTTGTAAAAGTGAGAGCGAAAATGAAAAGCAACACATTTTAAAACTGAATGAAACGTTACTATTGTACACAAACAAAAAAGCATCTTTAGGTTTAGGCATCAAAACCACTTAGTTAGGTTTGGGTAACAGATTGTGTTTTGGCTTAACTACGTTTCAAAAGTTAAAGTGAAACACTTGTGAACACAAAGACTAAGGAGGCTGTAGCTCAGTTGGTAGAGTGCCTGCATGTCAAAGTGTCCTTGAGCGAGACACTGAACCCCAAGTTGCTCCCCGGGCGCTTAGATATAAAACAGTAGATGTGCCATTTCCAGGATGGAACCATATGGCGGTCATCTTACCTGGGTCCAGTTTTAAACATGCTGTAATTGGAATCTATGGTGAAAGAGGCTTATGTTTTTAACGCGTTAACGCAATCGATCTTTCAGAGGTTGTAGTGGGCTCGATTTCCACTCCAGTCTTTTCAAAACAAAGTTACGTAGTTTAGGCAACAATACTACTTAGTTAGGTTTAGGAAAAGATTGCGATTTGGGTTGAAATAACACCGGAAGTGGCAAAACTGAACGTTACTTAACGCGATATTAACACATTAACACAAATTTGTTTTAACGCCACTAATTTCTTTAACGCATTCACGTAACTTGCATTTTTTACGTTGTAGCGGGCTCAGTTTTAAAGCTTTCATATGAAACTAGACTACTCCATTTCATTTTCTGAATCTATGATCTCTGATATGAAGTGGAAGGCCCCCTGAACCAGTGTGGTGTGTCTAAACTGTGAAAGTATCAAAACTAGGGCTGTCAAAGTTAACGCAATAATAAGGCGTTAATGCAAATTGGTTTTAACGCCACTAATTTCTTTAACTCATTAATGCAACTTGTGATTTTTAAGGTTGTGGCAGGCTCAGTTTTAAAGCTAGAGTAAAGATACTGGCATCATATGAAACTACAAAACCTAAGGAATCCATTGGTATCAACCAGGTCATACTAGCTTGTCGCGAAGGAGGCTATATAATGCTCCAAAGTAAATGCTACATTTTTGCGGGGAAAAACTGTCATGGCCATTTTCAAAGGGGTCCCTTGACCTCTGACCTCAAGATATGTGAATGAAAATGGGTTCTATGGGTACCCACGAGTCTCCCCTTTACAGACATGCCCACTTTATGATAATCACATGCAGTTTTGGGGCAAGTCATAGTCAAGTCAGAACACTGACACACTGACAGCTGTTGTTGCCTGTTGGGCTTGAGTTTGCCATGTCATGAGTTGAGCATATGTTTATGCTATGCAGTACCTGTGAGGGTTTCTGGACAATATTTGTCATTGTTTTGTGATTGTTAATTGATTTCCAGTAATAAATATATACATACATTTGCATTAAGCAAGCATATTTGTCCACTCCCATGTTGATAAGAGTATTAAATACTTGACAAGTCTCCCTTTAAGGTACATTTTGAACAGATAAAAGCCCTCCATACATACAAAGTGCCCATTATCCAAACTATGCAGCGACAAAAGCCTCTGATATACACTGTGCTGCTATAAGAGATCATTCAGGATTCAAAAGAAAGTGAAATCACATTAAGCATCACGGTGAAAACGGATTGAAGAGAGCGAGGTAGATGTATGGCAGTTATATGTCTTTCCCACTCTCTATATACTACTCTTTGAACTCTCACAGTCACCCTGCCAGCATCTCTTCTTGAGTGTTGACATGTTAAAAGGTGCCATTATAGTGTAACAAGAAAGAGAAGAGCTGATTTATTTTTTCTTCTTCTATTTTTGCCCTCTTAGTACGAGGTTCGTCGTCATGGTTTCATTCTCAGAGCAGTTAATGAAAGACCCTCCTCCACTCCTGCAAACAATCCTGTGCATATTTAACTCTGTCCTTGTGCAAATCTTTCACTATGGCTTTGTGTTTACTTTGGAAGAGCGCTCTGTTTAAAGCGGGAACTCTGCCCTTAGTTGTGTTGTTGCATGATTAGACGCTAATGGGATGAGATTGCCTATTTGCAGTAACAAGTTTGTATCAGTTTCTTGTTGTCGCTGGGAAAACACAGGGCCGTTATTGGCTTTCTTTCACACAGCTTTGCTTATCTCAGATCCACCTGCATCTTTGCTGAATACACATAGTCTATTATATGGTCATTTATAGTCACATTACTGCACTTCTTCTTGCTGCTTGCAGTATACTATTTGGTTGGAAGGTCCTTCAGATAATCTGCTTAAAACCGTAATCAGACCGTCTGTGCTGTGTAATATCTGTATTACTGAAATTCGAACACAAGAGTTCAGCTTAAATGTTTCTGGTATTACACACTCCTTCATTATTATATAGTAAGCTTGGTCTGTTAATACCTAAGTCTCTTGATAAAGCTTTAAAGGCTATTACTTGGGAATTTATTTCTGGAAAGAAATAACCCACCATTGGAAAATTGAGACAAAAAGAGCTTTCCCCATATTTCTTTCCTCCCAAATGACTTTGTAGCACCATGAAATATAACAGCTCATTAAAAAACACTTATTATGTATGATGAGGTACACTTAAAGTATTAGAGGGTGTCTTTTTTCACTTACAGTGAAAATGATGTTACCGTTGCTGTACTGAACTGTACTGTATGGTTAAAAACCACAGTCAACAACAGCTGGAAACTTTACACATTAACACGAGGACGGCACAGCTTTGGCTTTATTGCTCTGTTTTCTCTTTTATTCGTTGCCCGTTGGACGTGCACCTGTAAAGGGGCGTGCATATTTGTCAGCGCAGCTAGACGGAGCTGTCCGTCTGTCAGACTGGTGGTTATAAAACCAGGAATATGTGCGCAAACAGCATGAACATTTTAAATTGGTGTCTGACTCCATAGAGTTACAGATGCACACACACACACACACACACACACACTCGCTACTCGGTAGCCCCGGTGTCAGTACTCGTCAATGGCCTGTCTTCCCACTCCCTCTTGGCCCTCTGCCTAACGTCTCACAGTCCACCAGCATGACACTTTTACGTGCGCATCAGCCATGTAATTGTGAGCAATTGTCAGTCTCATAACTACATGTATCTACGTGATTACACATCATCTTCCACTTCTCAGTCGGAATATTAAGTGCGATGCAAACCTCAGTGTGCCAATCAGCTACAAATTGCCCACCACTGAACCTATCACTGATCTGTGTGAGTGAGTTTGTGAGTGTGGTAGGGATGTCATGAGAACTGATACTTCGGTACCAAGTCGATGCCGAAATTAGGAAAGCGTGATTGGACTCGTTTTTCTACAGTACTGCAGGTACTGTAGGTACCATCAGGGCTCGAGATTACGGCGTCCCGGGGACAATAGAAAATGTGTTTGGGACGCAGTAAACTCGCCATCGACGCATCCAGGGGACACACACTGGAACGGAACCAGCAAACTGGGGAAACTCTTGCAAGATTGTTAAGGTTAGGATAGGTAGTCGGGCAGCGAGTCCCGCAAGAGTTTTTGTAAGTTTTTGCAGATCAGATTCTATTTTGCAATTTGCGGGCTCCCTTCTAGACATGATAACGTTACATTATGAACAACAAATCTGCGTAGAAATCGGCGAGAGCTACTTATCATTAGCTGTTAGCTCCGTGCAAGACTGTGCTGCTTACCGATTGCTAACAGCTAACATTACCTATAGCTCTCGTCCTGCCGATTTCAACACGAGAGGTGACATTATGATGCGTTCATGCTCTATTCAGTAAAAATGAGTATTGGTTGAAAGTAAATTATAACGTTAATCATGTGTTCAAATGTAATCTTGTAAAATTTAGTTTTTTTTGGTGAAAATCCTTCAATAAATCAGTTGTTTGAAGATGTTAAGATGTTTTCACAGCAATAGAGAATAGAGAGGGAATTATGACCTGTTTAACTTCATAACAAAAAACAGTATGCAAATGGTAATAAAGAGGTATATGTTGAAGTACATGGGATTTATTGTTTTACTTTTGTTTTTTACCCTTGTATCAATTGAGAATCATGGAATTTCACTGGTATCGACTACTAAATTTGTGGTATCGTGACATCCCTAGTGTGTGGGTGAGAAATGGAGTTATGTGACTTACCAAAGCCGGTCTGGTTTGAGACTGAACCCCTTGTTATTTCTCCTTCTCTCCCCTCCTCTTACCTCTCTGTGTCTGCATCGCTTTCTCTTTCTCTGACAGGGCGTCTCTGTGGAGCTCCTGCGTGGTTCTACCCCTGTTAGCATTAACCTGGATGTCAGCGGTGCTGGCCATAACCGACCGGCGCTCCACGCTCTTCCAGGTGATGTATCTCAGCAACACTAGCACGACGCTCACATACTGTAACTCACACTCATATGCCGCTGGTGATGCATCATGGAAAAGCAGCTTCAAAACGGTGCCAAAAAGTGCAGCTCTGATGTGAAATGTGTCTTCTGTAAAGTTCAGGGAGCCTCAATTCTTGACATTTTTATCACATTTAGCCATGAAGACGGAAAGGTTAAACCTGATTGATACCATGTGTAAATAGAGAATAGGCCAAAGAAAAAATAGGATCAACCTAAAATCCCTCCACTGTGTCAGTATCATGAGCAGAGACACAGACTATGAATGAAAGTATGAATGGCTGTGATGATTTATTATGAATAAACATGACTCGGCTGACTCATTTCATTCCCATATCGGTGTTTCTCTAATGATTACTGAGTCATTTCCCTACAGTGTTACAGTAACACAGAATAGGATAATACGGTGGTTTGTAAAGTGGGCGCCGCAAGCGTGACACAAGATTTATTTCTTCTTTCAACTTTTCACCACATCATAAAACAAGGCGACATTTACATTAACTACATTTTTATATTCTGTTTTCAACTGTATAACAGAAAAAAAGGCATAAAAATCACCATATTAAGATTTTAAATGCTTTACTTTGCAATTATGCCACAGCTGAGAATGGTAATGACAGCTCAGGGATGCTGGTTGTCATGGTAACACAACACACTTTCCTGCTTGCGAGTTTTCCAGGTGCAAAGAAAGTCAGAAATAGCAACTGTCAGAGCCGTGATGGAGAGATTTGTCACTCTAAACTGCTCAAAGAAAATGCTATATATCTCAGCCCTCTGTCACTGGTTTCCAACCTGGGGGTCCCGACCCCCATTAGGGGTCACTAAAGCTTCACGGGCGGGTTGCGAGACCATCTTGATTTTAATGGGTGTAAGACAACTTTTTTAAAAATATGCAGTTGGCCTATACCTCAGCATTTCCTTAAATTATGTGTAGAAAAAGTAAATGCTACATTTTTGCGGGGAAAAACTGTCATGGCCATTTTCAAAGGGGTCCCTTGACCTCTGACCTCAAGATATGTGAATGAAAATGGGTTCTATGGGTACCCACGAGTCTCCCCTTTAAAGAGATGCCCACTTTATGATAATCACATGCAGTTTGGGTCAAGTCATAGTCAAGTCAGCACACTGACACACTGACAGCTGTTGTTGCCTGTTGGGCTGCAGTTTGCCATGTTATGATTTGAGCATATTTTTAATGCTAAATGCAGTACCTGTGAGGGTTTCTGGACAATATTTGTCATTGTTTTGTGTTGTTAATTAATTTCCAATAATAAATATATACATACATTTGCATTAAGCAAGCATATTTGCCCACTCTTATGTTGATAAGAGTATTAAATACTTGACAAATTTCCATTTAAGGTACATTTTGAACAGATAAGAAATGTGCGATTATTTTGCAGTTAATCTCGATTATCTTTGGACAATCATGTGATTAATCGCGATTAATTATTTGAATCGATCGACAGCCCTAATATTAAATAAAAAAAATCTCACAAGATAAGGGCACGGTGAAGACCTGAACACAAGCTATATTCACAGAGTCTTCCCTCTCTGCTAAACAGCTTTGTTCTGCATTAGAAAATGATGCAGTTAAAACAACCAAAGAGCGGATAGAATAACAGCCAAGCGTCAAGGAGGAGAAAACACTGAATTTATGAGAAAAAAGAAGCCTATTAAGTAGGTATGATTGTTAAAATATAAAAAAAATCATAATACATACATGCATAAAAAATTCCAAAAGATAACAGGAAAACCATCTCTGATACAATATTCGCCAAAAATAATCTGCTCAAAAGTCATCTAAATTGGTCGTTTTACACAAACTTCCTGCAGTTATTGTGTTCATTATTTGGGTTAACTATCAGTTTATCAGTTGTTCTGTGCTGTTATTGTTATGCATTGAATATAATTTAAAATATCCATGAAATATGTCACTTAGTCAGGGGTCGTCAGTTTACTCAATAATAGAAAAAGGATCCATTAAATAAAAAGGTTGGGAACCACTGCTCCATATATAATGTATGCAGCCGCAAGCTTACAGCTTTTGGTGGTGAGGAGATGTTCCCACATAAGAATGCCTCTTCAGGGAAAGACTGTCAAATACAGAAATGATGCAAAATATTGTTATAAGTTCATATAGATCCTGTGTGACTTATGGTATGTGTTTTTTCGGTTGGAGTGCATATGGAGGGAAAACAAAAATTACTATAAAGGGTTGCCATGGTTTTAAGGTTTGGGAACCAATAATTCACAATCAAATGTTTCTTGTTTTCTCCTCCAGGTCCTCTTTGCCGTCTTCGACTCCGTACAAGGTTTTGTCATCATCACCGTCCACTGTGCGATGCGCCGAGAGGTGAGTCCCCTTCCCTCCTTCTGCTGAGCAGCTGTGTTTGGATCCCAAACATGTCGAGTTCATACATTTATAATTCAGCACCACAGTGACCTCGCCGACATCCGCTCCCTTTTCGACAGGTGGGATCCGTGTTCGCAAATGTCACGTTAGTTTCCGGGTCGGTCTGGAGTCACGGCAGAACACAGGCGAATCAGACATGAGAGGGATTAGCACGGTATTTATGTCCTATGTTGCGGCGCTTCTTCTCCATAATGCAGTGTGATAGAGCAGTATTGTCCGACTGATCCGAGGCTGCTTTAAGGAGCTTACTAAGATGCTGTATGGAATAAGACGATAAGTCCCTAACTAATACCCCCTAGTGCCTTTTTTGCCACAGGCTTTGCTGTGCCCTCCGGGATGCTCAATTTTAAACTCATTGTCCACATACATGTAGTCATGCCCTTGAGACAGACACTCACACACATTTTTCCACATTCTCATGATTGCACTCGCTGCAATTAATTGGTTTACAATGTTCTCCATAACAGTAGATTTGCTGCTGCTGTTACATGTACGCCACACACAACCTTTTCCTATATCCAAGAGATCATTATGATATTGAATGCACCGCATACTGTAAGTGAATTCTCAAATGCCTGGAATGCTTAGCTGCATTAAATCAATATCACAAAAGCAGCAGGGATCAGGGTACAGTAAATCCAGGAATTATTTATTGTAAATGTATGAAAATCCCCCCGCGTAAATCCTTCGTAGCTGCTGAACAACAGGCAGAGTGGCGTGGCATACCGGAGGGAGAGAGAGGGGGAGGAGGAGAAGAGAGGAAACAAATTGGGAGAATGAGGAAGCATTACGGTGCAAAACAAGAGAGATGGCAAGTACAAAGGGTGATGCAAAACTTGCCGGTGAGTGTTGCGCCACGTAGCCCCCCCCTTGATAGCGTAAGACGCTTGATGGGCTGCCACTAAGCACCTGATTGGACGACAGATTTCCCTCGTGAGCTGCTGCTCCCAGCTTTCAAACCGGAACCAACATGGCGGCTCGTTTGGAACTTTCTTCTCTTATATTATGAAAATAGTTCATCGAAATGTGTTTCTGAAAACATTTTGTGCAAGAAATAAGTTGCTGAATCTGTCTTCATTTTTGATCGGCAACGGTTAGTTCAAAAAATTCTAGGGAGTTTCCTGAGGCGCAAGTCGAGGGAGAGCGTTCGTCCAATCAGGTGCTTAGTGCCTTGTCCCTAGTGGTAGCCCATCAAGTGTCTAATGCAGGGAAGTGAGTCGATCCCTCGCATGTACCGTAAGGTGTGCGGCGTAGAATGAAAGGTTGGCGGCGGCACAGGTGGCCTGCTGAGATCAGTCGAGGAGAGGGCGAGCGAAAAGAACATGTGCGACGTAAGAGGTTTTGTGATTAGGAGGCAGCGGGAGAGGAGCGATGTGAAGGATAAGGCATATATACTTAGTTAAGGAAGTAGAGAGGAAGGGGAGGAAGACAAATTGCACGCAGTGATCTGTGGTGGGAAAAAAAAAAAATCAAGAGTGAAGCGGGGGATGATGGAAGGGGAGGAAGTAATGGAGAGGAGGGTGGAGAGAGAGGTATGGACACATGGAGGGGCTCTTCACTTTGAAGTCAGAATGAGCTGCATTGCCAACACACACTAACGGAGAACGGGGAACAAATGCCACCGAGGATGTGTATGGACATAAAGAGAAGAGATGGATGGAAGGAAACAATGGAGGCAATACCGTGGCGCATGCAGTATTAATCAGACACGGATTCTAATTCCAGTCCTCTCCATTTGTAGCAGCACGCGCACACTCACACACACACACAGCTGAGACCACCCAGGGAGAGCGAGAATGCTCTCAATTCACTCTTGCACCGCTTCTTACACGAGCGCTCTTGTTTCCAACCCGTAAGATTCTTATGGGATTTGACAGCGGCAACATTGAGAAATGATGTTTCTCCTCAGCAAGTAACCAGCGTATCTATAATACAGCGCCTGGTGTGAGAATCTCGGAGTTGGCTGGGAAACATAATGCACAGGGATCCATTTGATTGGAGCCGCGTTACAAGAGCTCAACCTTTTGACGGCGGGGCTGGTGTGTGTTTGCTTAGATGTGGGAGGATAAAGAAAAACAATATGACAGTGGAAAGGGCCCATGGGTTAGAACATCTATACGCAGCGCTGTTGGTTTTAATTTAGACCGGGCGCCACTGATCTCACAAGGCTCAAATAGGCCACTTTGAAGAACTGCTTTTGCGGTTCCTATACCAATCCACTGGCTGTTACATAAGCTGAGCTACTTTGCGAAGAATGCAGCTTTTTCCGTTTCCACGTAATTTAGTATTCACTGAACATCTGTCATCGCAGAAATAAAGAATATCAAATTGTCTGAGGGAGCGAGTTCCCATATTGCTCCAACATTTTGCCAAACTAACTTAAAAGTCCCTCCACTAACTTCTCTCCTTTGCATCCTCCCTTCCTCTCCTTCATCATTCTGTTCCCCTCCTACTTTTCCTCTCTATATTCATCCTTCCTCTCCCCTCCGTCCCTTATTCCACCCCTTCAGGTGCAGGACGCGGTGCGCTGTAGGATGGGGGGATGTAAAGACGACAGCGAAAACTCGCCAGACTCCTGCAAGAATGGACAGGTGCAGATCATGGTGAATAGCATTCCATTTCATCCCACATCGCAATCCATTAGCCTCGGACTGGCATTAACCAGGCTGGAGCTTTTCTTGAGGCTTCAGCTGCAAATAACAAGAAGCACGATCGCCATTATTGAAGCGCTCAATCTCATACCTGGCTTAACAGGAATTCTTTATTGTTTATGCATCTTCACATTTTATTTTTTCCAAAAATGTTCTTCTTATAGACGGGTTTCTTGTATACAAACATTACTGTGTGCGCGCGCATTCAGGGGGCAAAAAAACACTTTGGCAGCAGGTTGTAATCAACGAAGATTTTGCATTGTTTGCACATTCTTGTTGACTATACCAGACTCTTGCAGAGTCCGACTACAAGATACCGTTATCATATGATGTATTAGTATGAGATTTGATTAATGTTATCACCTGTTATGAAATGGGTAACGTTAGATCAGACATAAGAGTGATTTGACTTGATGGGATCAGCGTCTGTTTGATTGACGCTCGGTCGGAGTTCCAAGTTGCGCGAGCCCCTCTTGATGGACGCCGGCAGACACTTTTTCTTTAGCGATTCCCCAACAGGTTTAACGTTAATATAAAACTAGAGACATAGATTTTGGTCTTGTTATTAGTGCAACCAGTCACACAGCAGGTCTTTGTACGTTGGGCAGGTGAACATTAACATTAGACCCCTGATGGCTCTCTATTTAATAGTGTGTTGCTGGTTGCTAGCTAACGGTTAGCCCTCAGTCGGTAATGTAACGCCAAAAGTCAATACAATATTACTGATATGTCTGATTCAAATTTAAACGAACGTTAGCGGTTATCCCTCAATCAGAAACGTAACGCCAAAAGTCAATACAGTATTGCAGATACTGTATGTCCAATTCAAATTTAAACCCTTGTTAGCTAACGTCAGCTTCCGCGGCCGCTTGTTGTTGTGACCGAAGGGGGGAGGAGAAGCCCCGGTAGTCTACCGCACGTCTTCCCTTCAAAATGTAGCGTTACGGCATACCAGCGTGACAACAATTTAGAGCTGTGAACAAGTCTTGCATCACATTTAAGTTTTAAGGCATTGTTTCTAAATATATATAAATATTTGCTTAGAGTGTGGGTCCATCGCCCTGTTGGTGATCAGTTCATTTTTATCGATCTGTGGAGCATGACAGCTCGCCATGACCCCACCCGCTGTTTTGCTAGTGCTGTGTGACTAGAATGCTTTTGCCCATCAGGCCTGGATCCATAATCTACTTCTATTTTTTTAGCAAAGGCATTTGATCCCCTCGGAATATTAAACATTTTCAATCTTTTCTGCGGTCGGTGCTGTTTACTGCCCAACAACACCTTGTCATCTCAGACACTCAGACATCTCTGTGATGACGTTGTACAGAAACCCGTCTATAGAGCCATAACTGGACATGAAAAGTTGTCAACACATTTCTGTAACAATATCCTGCAAAAAATTAATAGCGATGCTTTTTTGACATTCTTGTTGTTACTTACTTCAAGATAAAAATGTGTATATTCCCCACAGCGTTTCATGTATTACCAAAAACTAACACTTCAGCACTTTTAATTACTTTGAAACTTCTTCCACTTTATTTGAAGAGCACAGAGCTTCCTGTGAAGTTATTGTTGTTCCCAAATGTGGTTAATAGTGTGATAAATCATATGGACTTGAACTGTCTCGCCAATGTCAGTACGGTCACAGTGCTACTACGGTATGAGAGCATGAACGACTCTCACAACGCTCTTCCCTTTATTTCTCCCTCAGACCTGTTTGCGGTAACGATTATGGCTTTCTGAACGCCCCTCTGAGGTTATCAAGATTAAACTTCGGAGCCATCATTCTGCTCGGGAAACCCATTATCACACGTTCTGTGTCGCTGTTTTCATAACCGAGAGGAACATTTACAGCGCTTATTTAATTTTTGGTTAAATGTATTGTTATTATACATGCAGCTCGTTGCTATGCCAACTATTGCTCTGTTCTGGGAGACAGCTGGTAAACCTTTTAAGTTTTCTCTAAATGTGTATGACTTTGAAGAGATCTTTAGACGGGACATATTGTATGAATACCCTTGAGAATATTAATTGTGATGGATAATTTGGTGAAGCTGCCACCAGTTAGGCAATATCACCATCATAATTACTCTCAGGTGTTCTCACAGGAAATCTCATTAGAACGTTAAACCCCCTGACATTTAGAGACATCATAAAGATGTAGAAGTGTAACTACACCTTCTTGTTAGAGTTGAATCAAAGGCGTCTTTAGAAAAAATCATTGAATTAGTTCATCTTTGATCAAAACTCTCCTCTAAAAAAAATCTGGTTTTATATCCTCCTGTAATATTTCAACTTTTATGTTTTCCATTCATTTGTTTTACACCATCAGAAGTGTGCGAATGTGAGCTACTGCGGGCAGCAGTGTGGCTCTCTGCGTTACGGCACATCCCCGTGCCTGTCTGGTTGCCACCCGCAGCAGTTCCCGCCAACGGGCCACCAAGCGTGCCAGCAAGGCTGTTACTACAGTCTGCCCCGCAGCGACCATAACCACGGGCTAGAGCACAGCCACGCCCTCGGCCACGCACATGATCATAACTCCATCCTGAACAACACCCACAACCATGCTCATAACCATAACCACGCTCACAACCACGTCGGCAGCCAACCAGTATGTCACCTGTAGAAAAGATACCTTATACGTTATGAATAGCAAAGCCCGTAGATGGAGAAAGGTGGAATCTGTAAAGCAATATTTTGTAAGAATAACAAATATTAAAGGAATGGTTTTGAGAAACGCTTCTTTTTCCAAGGGTTAGATGAGTAGATGTGTACCACTTTCATGCTTGTACGCTAAATATGAAGCTACAGCCAGCAGCTGTTTAGCTTAGCTCACCACAAAGTCTGGAAACGGCTCTTACGATCACTAATTTACATGTTATATCTTGTTTGTTTCATCTGCACAAAACAACAAAGTTTCTAAACGTCATATTGTGGTTTTAGCAACACATTCTCACTTCCAACTCGTCAAATACCGCCGCTTGGTCAGTGGCCCTCGGCATCAGAGACTGACGTACAAGGTACCCCTCTTGCGTTACTTTTTGACGGCTCTGTGGGCGGCGTGTCAATATACGCTTGTTACATTCATAGTGTCTTTTCTTTGTTTAGGCAACACAACCACTTAGGTAGGGTTAGGAAATGGTCGTGGTTGACGATAACTTCCCTGACTAGCGTCACGTGATTCATCGAACTGACGATACCAACGAGTCACATGACTAACAACTGACGTGACAAAATAAGTCAACGCTACTTTTAGTGTCCCACGTGACACAAACAGCAGTCTCCATGTTGAAAGTCCTGTGTTTGACTTTCACTTTTATGACTCTCACGCCGCTATTAATACTGCGTCACCTGCTCCGACCGTCGAATAACGGCAAGGTTGGGTTTACATTGGAATTAGTCGAAAGCCTGTTTTTTCACACACTGTCAGTAAAGGGTACTTTCATGCGTCGGTTTCGGATGCCGAGTTGTGCTGCCCAATCGGCGGTATTTGAGCTGAAAGTGAGACCAGGTTGGTTATACAGGCGATCATGTGCCGTACTATTTCTTGGCTAGGCACAGTTACTTTTCGAATTCTTGTCGTCAACGTTGGGGTTGCCACGACTTCAGAGGGTCACTGCTCCCGGTCAGGAAATACTCCCGCGCATAAACCCCCGTAAAACCACAATATATCCATTTTTACTCTTTGGTTTTTATTTGGATTAAACAAACAATATATAATGTGCTAATCAGTGAGGTGCTGGTAGGCATATTCTTTTTACCTTTGGCCAGAGCCAGGCTAGCTGTTTCCTCCTGTTTCTAGTCCTCATGCTAAGCTAAGCTAATCCGTTGCTGGTAACAGCTTCATATATAGCTTACACACATGAATGGTATCAATCTTTCTCATCTTACTCTGGGCAAGAAAGCAAATAAGCTTGTCAAACTCTTCCTTTAACCAAAAAAAAAGACATCATTGCATCAAATTAAGTTTTGTTTTGATTACATATTGCACCTTTAAATCTGAATAGGAATAGCTGTGATGTATAAATAGAAACTAGCACTTTAACTGTAGCAAGGTAAGCAGTCATTGTATTTATAGTGTGTCTTTGGGCATTTTTAATTCATTCAGGAGTTAATGGTTTCTTTTGCATTCATTTCAGTAGTAACCTCACTAAGATATATTGGGTGTTTACTCAACAATAGGACTCAACAATGGGACTGTGTTCCCTTGTGTTTTTACCAAAAGGTTGACGTTGATGACTCACTGTAGTTAACCTGCAAGGCTGTTGCAGAGAGTGTGTGTTAAGTTATGATAAAGATGATTTGTTTTTCTCAATTTGGATGGCAGAGTGAGACTGAGAGAAAGAGAGAGAGGTTCCTTTCATATCCTCATCCGGCCATTTAGTAGAGACCCATTTATGGCACTGCGGGTGATTTTCGTACTAAGAGCTTTTCCACTCCTCTGAGACCTTTACACATTCTCTCCTCGCTTTCAGTTTTTCATCCCCCCCCCCATCCTTTCCTCGTCTCTTTGCCTGTGTGGCGTGCCCAAACTGTCTAAAATCTGTAGTTTATTATCCAAACAAAGGCTTTTGTAAGTGAATCCCGCCGAGAACAGGAGGAGGCTCTATGGTGAGAAGAGGGAGGACCACAGCTGCATAGCAATGAGCTTCACTTTCACTGAAGTTTAGGAAACTTGAGTGGTGGCCATTTTGGAAACAGCACTTCTTCATTCAACCTACCGCCCTCTGGATTGGGGGAGTGTTTCTTTACCCCGAGGAGTAGTGCCACCCTGCTTTCCTCAAGCGAATTCTAGATCAAAGCAAATAAACATCCTATTTTGTTACCTTTATCTGCATAAAATCTGAATACTGAGTGCAGGTTTTTTGGCGGTCAGCGTGAATGAATCTTCAGAGCATTTGTATTCTTGCATTTCTTCCAGTCTAAGAAAAGCTCGTCTGGAAGACGGCAAAGTTTTGCTTCAACTGGCACAGCAGATAATAGTTTTGCTGCAGTGTAAATTTCTGTCCCCGTTTGCATTCCGACGATAGCGCGGTGACTGATGAGGCGTACAGTAGCATTACATACCTGGCAAAACACCACAGCGTTCTGCTCGTCTCTCTCAAAGACTGTATTTGGATCTGCTGCTGTGAGCTGATACACATCACGAACAAAGTCGCAGTGTGTGCCATCACACAGAATTGTCAGTTCTTTTTTGCTTTAAAAAAGGGCCTTGGACAAATTCACTATGAAGAAACTGAACATGTCTGGTATGACTAAGGCAACATTTATTTTCCTCTCGTTCACTGAGGGCATTACTAATTGACTGGGTTGTAAAGTGTCACCATGGCAACAGATCCTATCCTTTTCTTTAGTGTCAAATTACATCAGAGTCATTGGATACAGCATAACCATTCGAAATCCAGTCACTCATCGGGGCGCTGATAACGTGGTGAATGTAATGACACTCATTGCCTTTCCTTTCTTCCTACCCTGCCTCCCTCTCTCAGACGGATTTTGAGAAGGATGTGGACTTGGCATGTCAAACAGGTGAGCTCTCCCTTCCACCTGATTTCTCTTCTCCTTCCATTTGTGTCTTCCTTTTGTCTAATACAGGATTAGCTGTAACTTAGCTCACCGCTGTGCATGTTTGGTAAAAATGACAGGAGATGATGTGCTACATCTCGACACAGTTGTGCACAAATTATTATGCCTTATCAATCACACTGATTCTGCCCAATAAGTGTTCAGCGAGCATATGTTTAGATGAGACTGTGCTTAATTGTGCATGATAATAACACTCCTCGATGTGTTTCACTCGCTGTGCTGACAATGGTCTTGTGTGTGTGGGTGTTTTGGATGTGTTACAAATGTACCACGATGTGTTTGTGCTTTTGAAATATTAACACAGTCACTTTCCCCCCTCCGCCCTTGCAGAGAGAGGACACCCATGTAAGTTTTGCACCCAGTTGACCTTCTTAACACTGCCTGGTCCGTCCCCTAGACTTCAATAACTCCTATAGACGAATCCGGGTTGTATAGGTGGAAGCAAACAAGCCGCCATAACTGCGGTGGCAACCACCGGATTTGTCTATAGGTCATTTTCTGGGTCTCCGCTGTTGTATGCAGATGTGAAGGGATCATATTTCCCAAAAAACCTTGTCCGGTCTTCTCACATCACTTTGCACCAACAAGTCGGCAATACAGAGAAAATGCTATAGGTTCTGCACTCAGCCAGTGTCTTTGCTGCAGAGTCAGCAGGAGCAGGATTTTGTCACATCAACGCTGTTAACATGAAAACGGTGTAGAATTGGATTTTGGGGCCACGGAGTAAAATATTCGTTCCTCTGATGGTGACAGAATGAGCATGATATCTAGCATGCATTTCCAGATGTTTGATTGTGACGATCGATTGATTGTCAGTAGTGATTAAACATCGTCTCTCATTAGCATGTCATAGTTCATTTTGGAGTAGCTCTTCTAGAAAATGTATAGTATTCTGTTTGTAGTTTTTTTTCCTCAACAACATGCATGAAAGCTAACCCAAAGCCACTGTGAGTAGATTTATGTTCTGTTTTTATTTACGCTGTTATGAAATAATAAAAAAAAAGGCCCTCATACAGAAATACACACTGAGACACATGTATTAAAGAACATAAACACACACAGGGAATAATAAGCTGGTGAGCCAGATATGGGCCAGGACTGGGTAGCGAGGGAATTTGGCTCCATTTCATTTGAAACACACAGCATTTTTTTGCACTCAGGCTCTTTTCTCCAAGCTAATAAAAAATCCTGGCTCACTGGCAAATCTTGAGATGGAGCAAGACTTAAGGTCACAGTGTCAGAAACTCATCTTAGTTACTGTGAACCTTGTAAGCACAAAATGAGAAGTGAAACTTTTTCTTCGGAGATGCAATCTGTCTTACAGTTACATCAAAGCTGCAAAACAAACTTCAGTATCGCGAGCTAATTTATGTTTGTGTTCCGCCTATCTCTCTCTGTCAACTGTCTTCTGCTTTGGCATAAATTATATCAATGCCTTTCCATTCAATATCCATTCCTCTTTCTCCATGTGAATGTTCCTCTTCCTCACCCTTTGCCCCTACTTCTACCTCACCCTTTTCTTCTTTTCCTGCTTTCACCAACTCCCCTAACTCCCCTACCTCATGCCTACCCCCGACTCTCTTGCTGGCTTCCCTTGCCTCGCATCTCCTTCTAGTCATATTCAAGGAGGTGAACACCTGTAACCCGGCCACCATCACTGGGACCCTTTCCCGCATCTCCCTGGATGACGAGGACGATCCCAAGCTGGCAGCCCATCAGGAGGGGGGAGTCGGGGTCAACTTCAGCTCCCTCCCTGGCAACATCCCCCCTCCCAACCTCATCGTACAGGTATGGGATCCTCTGGATTTACATGTCTTTAGCAGCACACTCATTATTATTTAGCAACAAGATGGACTGATGGACAAAAGTGTTCTTTAGCCTGATGCAGATTAAATGTATAGTGACTCTGAATCGCCTCTTGGAGGGCAAAAGTTGATATACCCCATTTGAAACATATAAGGGATCAGAAGATATGCTGTTGGCAAGTCTGAGCATACTCTTGTTGAGAGTTGCTGCTTGAAAGGAGGGTGTCACAGGTTGGCCAATGAATCTTCAGGGATAGAAGTAGACATTGACTGACCGATTGGATGATCAGTGGAAATTATCTGAGTTGAGATTATCTAAAATACGATTATTTTGCTTTTCTGTTTTTTCCACAAGGTTCCGACCCTCGGCGGCCTCAACGAGCTGAGCGAGACGCCCCTAAAGAAGGAGTCGAACGTAGATCAGCAGAGACAACAGGGGCAGCAACGCGGCGGCGCTCCGATCTACCTGTGCACCGAGAGTGGCCTGGGCTGGGCTCGACCGCCCACGTCCTCCAACACCTCCCAGGACGGAAGTGCCGGAAGCGGGGGGAGCGGAGGGGGAGGGAGCGGAGGAGGCGGGGAGGGAGACTACATGGTCTTACCTCGTAGGACGGTCAGTCTCAAACCTCCAGCGCCCTCCTCCCAAGGAGGCGGCCTGGGACTGGGGTGCGAGGACAAGCCTCTCAACATCGCAGTGGAGGACCCTCCGTTCCCCCCGCCTCCCTCACCCTTGACCCTCCACCCTGCCGAGAGCGAGGCGTACCCGGCGGATTTTGTGCCGTCGAGCGTGGGCGACATGAACATTGCCATGAACCTCAACCGCTCCTACGGGACGATCAAAACCATGCCCCACGGGCACAGCCACATGATGGCTCAGGCCGGTCTTGTACACTCCCACGGAGGACACATGCACTCCCACGGGCATTCGCTGCAGCTGAAGCCGGGCCAGAGGCCGTCGGTCAGACAGATCCTGACAGGGGGAACCTCAGTGGAGAGAACCAGGACCCTGCCACGCAACCTGGGCAGCACCAATGCCAACAGCAGCCTCTCAGCAGGATCCCTGGAGGTGGGTAAGAGGTTTAGGGATGAGGGAAGGAGGGGTTCCCACTGTTGGTGCAGCTTCTTCACTTGAGCACACACTTGATGTTCACAGTTATGGATGTGGTGGTGGTGGTGTGGCTATATATGTGAAGTTGTAGTGTTGGATTGACAAAGAGGCGAGAAAGACCGCAAGGGGGAGGAAAGTTCTTGCGGAAAAGGTTCACCTATTTAATGTGATATATATATGCAAGGATTTTAGCTCAATTTCACAAGGCAACATGTAGTCCACTTTAATCAAATTCCCGTGCGGTTCGCTTGGGCGGTTGTGAACCCAGTAATTGCACTCTGGTGCGGACCAAAACAACCGGACCGAGACCACTTGCGAGAGGTGGTCTCAGTTTCCAAGTGAACCAAAACGCATGCTGCCTGCCTGCGCAGGCATTTGTTGAGATGGACACAGATAAGCGACAGGTTAACTTGAGTGGGAGAGGACGGCCCTGGAACGCTGCAGAAGTCCAATGTTTGCTTGACATCTGAGCCGAAGAGAAAATACAGAATATGCTAAATAAAGTCCTCAAAAACAGTGACGTAAACTGAAGGAGATCTGTGCGCAGTAGATCAGTCAGTGACGAGTCAAAGTAAAAGAAAAAACTGCATCAAAGTCTGCGATTTCCTGTATAAAAGTGGCAGCTCTCAAGATGAAAAAGATATATTCGCTCCTTCATACACGCCCCTCAGCAACTTATTGTTTTATTTAGTCTGCTTCGATTTGTGCACTGTTAAATCGAACCAGACTAAATAGAAAAATTAACCAAAAATATCCATTTCACTCTGATTCGGACTATGCAAACGGACTCGGGCTTGTGAACCAGCCCTTAAACACTTTCCAATATTTTGAACAACATAACGCCATTTACATCTAATGTAATGCCACTTAATATCCATATAATTACAGAAATGTGACTTTCAAACAATTCAAGCAATTTGAATACATATTATCTTTGATATACAGTAACAATATGTCCAACACACTGCGATAATAGCACATTCGTGCGCCTCAGAACAAGTCTGCTATGACAACTGCTATTATTTTCAGCTGAGTAGTATCCATTGCTGCCGACTGAGACAATGAGCGTTAAAATGAGTTATTCTCTTAATGACAGACAGCTTCTTCTTAGATTACTGTGTGTGTGATGTGTTTGTGTGCATATTATGTGTGTGAGTTACCCCCTCCTAACCGTACAAGGTGGCGCAGCAGATGGACTGAGACAGACAGGATCAGAGGAAACACCCCTGGTGAATGTCTCTCAGCCCACCTTAATTTTACACACACACACACACACACTTTGGCACGCACACACAAACAAGCACACGATAACGCAGACACATAACCACGCACATACACAAACACACACTTTGGATTTTCCCCCCAATGGCATCTTGCTGACTCACAAGGTTGATTAAAGAGACGGAAGCGACACTTTCACCGAAAAGTGCAGATGCTTCATTTAGGGCTGAGGACGTTAAGGACGAGTCATTAAAACTCATAAAAAATCAGAAGAGCTGCGAGTGCTCTCATGAATACATAAAAAAAAAAAAAAAAGAGAGAGAAACCTGCGGGATGTAATTTACTGCTATAATTTCACCCTGTTTGAATATGCTTGATTTGGAGATGGATATCAGAGCGTGCCTCTAAAGATTAAATCACAGCAGTGTTTTACTCCCCAATTCAAACATGGAGGGATCACGCAAATGTACTCACAGTGTTCATTTCACTGTTGATTTTTAGTTAGAGGCTTGTAAATTCAAACTCTAAATGATCTCGTCAAGGCGTGAGAGAGGTTCACAGGGCATATTATTCTATCAGCGTACTATGGAAACCACTGGAGGGTTATTATTGGAATATAAATGAGTATCTCCTTGCAACAAAATACTGGCTGTAGAGGTGAAGTCATCACATGATTCACTGCATTGAGTACATGCAAACTAAAAAAAAGTGTATGACTGTGGTTGGCTATAGGACCATCATGCCATCATAACAGCAAATCACAGGAGGGTTCTTTATGCATTTTGTATGAGTGAGATAATGACTGCTTTGTGTGTGTCCCCACCAAAACATGCAATATACAGTACGTGTATATGCATGTTGCATGTCTACCATATTACAAAGCAAACTCAATCACGGAATTTCTCTGTTTAAGGTAAGGATTTATCTGCCGTAGGACAGTAATTGTGTTTTATGAGCAGTGAATAGGACATCTCTGTTTCTTTACCTTTTAAAAACCTTGGCTGCCATAGCATCAGATCAGCAACTCTGCCCCTCTCAAAGAACGAACACAGCTTTTAACTAACTGCGAAGAGCGGCTCCTTCTCGCTGCCAGATGCAAATCTGGCAAACGGCGAGAGCCAAATAGGAAAGTCAGAGATTGGATGTAATGCAATGCAATGTCAGGGCCAGATGAGTTGGAAACGTCCGCAGCTGTTAAATTGGCGGCTTGTGTGCCACTCGCTGTAGCTGCCGAGGCACTTAAGAGGCGAGCGGTGGGGTCCAAACAAGATTAGAGGATGAAAACCATTCCTCACGTGTTGGTTGCGGCTCTTTTAATCGGAATGTCTCCAACAAATTCTTCCAAAAATAGCAAAGGGGGATGATTTATGCAGGGGGGTTGTAACGGTTGCATTTGAGAGTATGTGAGCCGAGAAATTATTGTTTCATTCTAATTCTGGGTTATTCCACTTCACTGATCTCATTACGTTGAAATAGACTGAATAATTTGCTTTTCGCCTTGACATTTGTAAGAATATCTATATCGTGTTGGGCAGCCAGTGCATATTAGCTTCCCTCTTGTTGCTGAACAATGGCACTGAGAGATCCGCAGATACGTTGACATAGAGAGGTCTTAAGTTCAATAGTGGTGGAGGGGTTTGGTCATTGATGCTTTCTTCTCTCCCCCTGCCCCCCTCCTCTTCCAGAGGAAAAGAGTACGGTACTCTGAGCTGGACTTCGAGGTAAGATCTCGGACCTCAACCCCCCCTTGTCATCAGCCTGTCTCTGCTTTCTTGTGCTTCTGCCAGGACTTGAGTAACACATAGAGGAGCAAAAAGCCTTGCTAAATCCCTCCCTTCGCACCTGTGTCTCCCTTGCATTTAGACCTCTGGACTGTTTTAGACCTACCTTGCGTAGTATGCTGTTTCTCCAACAATGGACTTGAACCCATCCCCTACTTATTAGCTGTCTTAATTTGTGTCAGTAAAAACAAAAAACATCCCACTGACATGTCCAATTTAAATAATGCCGTCATGTCACCGTGGGGGTCCTGGTTGAAGAAACAGCAAAGTAGAGTGCTTCTTGTGTCTGAATGAATACAAAGTGATTCAGTTATGGGTCAACACGTGTGTGTGTGTGGCCGTGGTTGATTGGCTGGTTATACCTCTTGGAACGACATGATGTGTGAGTATATTTGTGTTCGTATGATCTGGGTGTCCTGTGAATCTCCAGTCTCTGGCGAGTACCCCCCTTTGCTATAAAACACCTGCCTCTTGCATTGCTGCTTTTTTTTTTTGCGAGAATTCAGTTTCATTTAGGCTGTTGCAAAGACTGGACATTCACCTTCCACCATGGAGATATACAGTATAGTTCATATAGAGGGTATGTGTGGTGACAAGCTACAGTACTAACAGTGACTATGGCTGATTGTTTTTACTTATCTGGCAAATTTACTGGAGTCGTCTGTGGCCGCTGCATGAACTTTAGAGCGAGGAGATTGCCTCTCCTAGAAATCAACTCTTTTCTCATCAGTTGACTGTTGACTTTGAGAAAGAGGTTGACGTACAAGTACCACTAATATAGCCAAGTGTACACTTCCATGATTTAATGGAAGGCAAACCCATTTTCATCCATTTTTCTTTAATTGAGTTTGCCCATCCTTTAAGACTGTCAAACATTTACTTCATATATTCACTATAAAAACTACAACTTTTTTCATTATAAACTGTTTTAAACTGAGTTAATAATATAGCTTTTTAGGGGAAATAATAGCATTTCAGAAAACTTAAAGGAGTACTCCATTGATTTGGTATTGCACTTAAAGTTGTGGAACTTGCAAGAGACAGTCAAACTCAGATATTCTGACTTTTAATTCTTAGTATGTGTCAAGGGTCTAGGAATAACCCTGACATCATCAGGGTTATTTTTCAAACTTTGGAAAGCTCCTTCAGCACCACAAAAGACAATAATAATAAAACAGTGTCACTGGTCAGGCTGTTCTCATACACCGTTCGTAGCTATACTTACGAAATGTAATGCACTATAATTCCTATATATTCCGCAAAATCAATTTGTGTGTAATCCTCGTAATCGTGAACCAGACAGTATAAAGAGCGACAAACGCCGCAAAAGGAGGAGTTCGCAGTGGATGGGTGGGTCAAAATATACCGGACTTTCACCCAGGAGACTGGTGTTCGTACCCCGTGTGAAACCAGAAGTAAGCTTTTATTTATTAGTCACATAACTTCCGTTCTTAAGTTACGTCAGTTTTGACACAAATCATGATCTTTTCCTAAATTTAAATTTAAAAGTAGTGTTGTTGCCTAAACATAACTAAGTAGTTTTGTTGCCTTAACATAACTAAGTAGTTTTGTTGCTTAAACCTAACCAAGTAGTTTTGTTGCCTAAACCTAACCAAGTCGATCTATTCCTAAACCGACAAATAGTTTTGAAGTTTATTTTGAAAAGAAATGCAGCAGAAATTGACACATGCGTCACATGTTGCTGGACATTTGTAGGAAAACATACGAAAAATGACAATACATTTCCGTAAGGTATCATACGAACTGTTGTATGAGGATACGTCAGAACTGGGTAGTACTCTTTGGAATAAATAATCTGAACTTTAAGTGTAAAATCGTTGGAGTTCCCCTGTAAAATTATTTTGAAGGCTATGTTGACGATCACTTAGAGGAGGTCATATTTTACACAGGTTTTATTGGACTGTAATGTAAACCTTAAACCATATGATTCAGATGAGTAAAACTAAAGACGTGGCAAAAACGCAAAGAAACTAGTTAGCACCTTCTTAGCTGAGCAGAGATGAGAGTGCCCACTCTGAAGTAATTGGAGCCAGTGCTAAGCGCCAGTCCTGGCTTGTAAGTGTGCGGGTGTGAGTGCTGGCTTCTTGCCCCTGTGTCACTTTCAACCTCGCAAGCTGCTTTGACGATTAGCTACTGCCGAGCAGCTCCAGCACTGCCCATTAGCACAGAGAGACAACAGCAGTGGCACTGACAAATGCAGTTTGCTGTCAGAGAATTAAAGATCTGGATTGAGCTGCCTTCTAGACGGACATATTCAGAACACAGGGAAGGCAGTTTTTGTCAAGTGTCACTGGGGCGAAGAGTTAAATTCCAGCCCTTCTGTTAGACGTTTAATGAGTTAGACAAATTCCTGAGTTAACGGGACCGCCAGCAAGCAGGCACCAGTCTGGAACAATGACATTTCTGTCAGTCATTTTCACCAAATTTTCACTTAAAGGACTCCTATGCAGCTCTCCCAGTTGCCAAATTCTTAACGGCTTAGGAAGTGGATGATGTATGAGCATGAGCCAGCAATCGATCGATCTGTCGGCGTCCCTCTCTTACGGCTGGCGTCACTTACTGCAGTCCCTCATTCCCGTTCCCCTGCCTGCCCCTATATTGGCCCCCCTACCCCGTTCTTTTTCTTTTTTTGGTTTCTATTTGGTTCATTTTTTGCTGTCCCTTCCTTTCTTCCCTTCCAGAAAGTGATGCACACTCGCAAAAGACATTCTGAGCTGTACCATGAGCTCAACCACTCGTCCAAGTTCCACACCATAGACAGGTATAGCAGGGACCCAGCCATGTCCACATTCAAGGTAAGACCATTGCCCAAACGCGGGACGGGAACCCGCTGTACCTCCATGCACCTCCACCCCCCTACGCACTTTGTCACAAAACCCTAAAACCCCACCCCTTTTAACACTAAAGAAGTGACACTGAAAAAGCAAATGCTGAATTCTGCACGGATCAAAATTGAAGTAGCATGCTTCACAGGAAGTGGTCAATGCTGGCTAAATATTATCAGCACTATACTGAAATTGCATTATCTGGTAAATGCAGCTATTAGACGATTACAGGTCTAAAAATTAGCTAAGATTACGGAAGCCCTAAACAGACTTTTTAATACCGTTATCTCGAGATCACAAGTTACTTATGTCGTTATCTCAATAAAACAAGCTTTATTATCTAAATAAAACAAGCTTTATTACCTCGAGATAACAAAATAATGAGCTTGTTATCACAAGAAAACATAAGGTCGTTTTCTTTCATTACTCATAATGTTTGGGTCAAATCAGATGTTAAATGCTTTCAAACGGCCCAGATCAAGCTGACAGCCTGGACGTTTACATCCATGGCTGACTGATGAAGTTAGCAGAAGGATTGTCTGTATGTAATCAAAGATGTCTTCAACGCAAATGTATCATTCTTAGGAATTATTCATTACATTTTTTTTTTCCAGCAACCAAAAATCAAAGAATATAGACATTTCCCTTGCAATTTTGTAGTATTTTCTTTTTAATTCATATGGGACACAGGTAACATGTTTTATACTGCTTGTGAATATAATCCATTTAATCTTCTTATTTCCATAATATGTATTTTGTGTGTACCTTTGTTAACACCTTATTTTGAAAAACGGGTGTTGTCACTCGCAGCGCCGTAGTGTGCATCCTTCCGTTAACTTCACCAAGTCCGTCACTGTCAGCCATGGATGCATACGTCCATGCTGTCAGCTCCATCTGGGCCGTTTGAATGCATTTAACATTATGCATTTAACACCTTTGGTTTTTCTCAGGATAACAAGTTAATTATCTTGTTTTCTTGAGATAACAAAGCTTGTGATCTCGAGATAACGGCATTAAACATTTTTTTGAATCATGTCCGTTTAGGACTTCCGTACTAATAAACAACATGAGGTACCTTTGAAAGCTGATTTATTCATTATAGTGTCTTTTTTCCAGCCGAAAAGCTGTCTTAGAAATGTGAAAACATTGTTTGCTCTAACAAGGCAACTAATGTGAATAGTGTATGTACTTTTATTGCCATTTGATTAATTCGCTTTTGTACTTATTATCACATCCGTGGAGAATTGAACAATAACTACCTCATCAATATAACTTTACTCCTTTACGCTTTCTTACTGTAAATATATTTTAATACCTGCTGTAATTGGCCTGGAATTAATCTGTTCTCACTTGTGCTTGGTGCCTTATTAAATACCTGTCAAAACAGTTGATCACATAAGCTGTTAGCTGAGGGATAATCAATCATAGCTGGTTAATGAAACACCAAGTTCTGCAATTTAAGACCTGTGCAACTATTTCTCACTCTCACCTCACCATAATGCATTGCTGAAAAAAACACATTTGTGCCTATACACACAAGTGCTTTGTCTGTGTCACACTGTGTCTGTTTAGCTGGATTCATTGTCTGTGTATACTGTATGTGACGCTGTCTTTTCATGTCTCTGTGTGGGTGGTTCAGTGGGTGTGTGTGTGTGTGCCAGTGGGGTGCTTGGGTGGGCACCTGTGCGCATGAGACACGGAGGCGTCTTTGAATCATTAATACACCATTAGCAGCAGACGAAAGAGTCCCCGCTCGCTCCGCGCTGACCTTCAGAGGGCCAGTTTCATTAAGATTTAAACACGCGCACACGCTCGCACTCTTCATCTGCGGAGAGCCGTGATGCGTTAGCCAACCTTGATAGGTGTACTATTCCCTGGCATCTGCGCCATGCTGGTTCACATCTAATTTACACCGCCAGTGGAGGAACAGAGGCCGGCCTGACATCTCTCATATTCCCCATGCGATGTAGCCACACACGTACAGCACACACACACAAACACGCTGCCATTTCCCGACGCCAGACCGGCGGCCTTTTCCTTCACTCCTCATTTGCTCGACGTCTTGATCAAGATTTTCAGAAGCGTTGGCCGACTCCCCGTTCATTAATGCCAAGCAAATATTTTATGGAAGGGGAAGAAAAATGGCAAGCTGCTCGGAAAGGCATGAGCCCATATATTAGAAGTGTGTGGTTCTTAACGGTTGCGCCGCGGAATGCTAATGTGCCTCGGAGGGAGCGCAGGTGTGCTTCGAGATTATGCCAGAATGTAAAAGAAGTGAAAGCCCAGCCGCGAATAATAGATAGGCCGTATTTAAGCTAATTAAGACGAGTTGGAACGCATATTTCCTCTGGGCTGGTGACGTCACGTAAGTTATGAAATGAAAAGGGCAGCATAGATATGGCTTACTCATCCAAATCCATTATGTTAAAAGTAAGTAGGCAGTTCACTTAACTGTGAATAATTACACGGATAATGCTATCAGTGTCAGGCCTTTGACAGGACCCAGCTTGAGTTCAGCTCTGCTGTTGTCAACATCTCACTTTGAGAGTCACCCCCAGACACGGACATGCTGACTATACAGTAATTATGGAGATGAGAAGGGTGTGTGTGTGTGTGTGGGCGTGCGTGTCCGTACACTTGAACATCAGAGTGCCTAATGTGTGTGTGCGTGTGGCTGTGTGCCTCCGTGTGTGGTTGTAGGCAGTGTGTGCCTGTGTTCCTTTTTGTTTATGTGTTTATCTGTTTGAGATCAGTGTGTCGCACCGCCTGGGTTTGAAGCACATAAACTGTGTTTAGGAGACAATTACTGCATGAGTAATGATATAATTATTTCATAATAACTTTGATAACCTCCTTTCTATGCCATATAACAGACACTGACAGTGATTTTCGCATAAACTACATTGAGTGTCGTGATTTAATAGCAAACATAATTGCATTTCACGAGGATATCTTCTCACGGATGGACACCCAAAGTACCGTGGGAGTTGATACTCACCCTTAACTTCATATGGCCAATTGACTTAGTCACTCACAGGGATAGTTCAGGTGTTTTTGGAGTGGGGTTGTATGAGGTACTTATTCGTAGTCAGTGCATTACCTACATGACAAGTCAGCACGCCCCCAGTTTGGAGAAACAAGACAGATCTTACCACACCGGAGCAAAGCGACGTATTTTAACATATTTTAGCCACCTAAAAAGAGGCTAACCAAAAAAAAATCAATATCAGTTTAAGTATGCGCTATATTTAGAATATTTTTGGCGGTTTACCTTGCCGTGAGACAGCTATACAGTCTATGTTTCCAATGGGGAACGTTGCTTGTATGCTCTCGCCAAAGCCAACAATCTTCACTGAAAGAAAAGGTAATTTTACCTCGCAGAACACGTGAGTTGCTGGTCTACCGCTGCCTTGATCGGTTAGTTTGTTTGTGTTAATGTGTGACTTGTGGTTAGTTCAGATTCACCAAAGTCACACAATAACACAAACAGAAAAATAACAGATACAGGCAGTGGTAGACCAGCAACTCCCGTGCTCTGCGAAGTAAAAAAATTATGTTTTTTTTCAATGGAAGCTGGTGGCTTTAAGGGGGAGCATAGATGGATACAACGGCTTCAGTTCCCCGTTGGAAATGGCTGTCTCAGGGCAAGGTAAACCGGCAAAAATATTCTAAATTTAGCGTACGCTTAAACTGATAATGATTTTTTTTGGTGGGCCTCTTTTTAGGTTGCTAAAATATGTTTTGCTGCCAGCCCCGACAACAGAAATATATTGCTTTGCGTCCGTGCTGGTACGGACAGTGTGCCGACCATCATCTACTGTAGGTAATACTCTGACTATGGATATGTACCTCACACAACCCCACTTCAAAACACTCGTACTAGCCCTTTGATGACTGGCACTATTAAGCATCTCACCTTTTAATGAGGGAGACGAGCCAGTTCCAGGTAAAACTAGAAGGAAAACTCTCACTTAACCTGTTTAATGATGAGTCATCTACCTCAGGCAATGAGGTCTCAAAAAACCCATTAACCCCCCCCTGACTTTTGCAGACCTCTCTCTCTCCTTTAAAGTGCCTAAACTGTATTTTAACCCCGACCCTAAACAACTTTTAACCCCTTCTAACCACCGCGGCCGGTGTTCGTCCACCACAGGTCCCCCCTCCCCCACCACCGAGGCATGACACCGAGCCGTCGCTAGTGCGCAGAGCGTCCCTCGTTTACAAAGAAAGTCAACGTAAGACATACTAAACCCCGCATAAAACCTCGTGCAGTAGAGCCCCTCTAACTCACTCTTAAGGCCCATGAGTTGATGCGCTACATGTCCCTGTATGCGTCATAGTTTGCCACTCTACGTACTGTATCTGTGTTTCCGAGCTGTAACAATTTACATTTCACATGTAATTGACTGTTCGCTAAACCTCTCCACCAATCAGCGATTGTCCAATCATAGCAACCGTAACTAGTCACGGCAGGCCTGTCAAGCTTTGATTTCTCCACATGTTCAAGTGGTGTTCATGGGGCTGAGCGATACGCAGCATTTAAAGAGTATCGAGGGTCGTGTCTCTTTTTGTAGCTTTTAGGAATGTAATTAATGAATTAAATGTGTTTACCTGCTCCAAGCTGCAATCGTTAACTTGTCCAGCTAACTAGCTTACTATATACAGTAACTGAGCATTACTTAAAGGTCCCATATTATAAAAAAGTGAGATTTTCATTTTATTTAATTATAAAGCAGGCTTAAGTCCTGTATAAATACTGTGAAAGTATCGAAACACTTAGTCCACAGGGAAATACACACAGCCCGTATTCAGAAACTCTGCATTTGAAACAAGCTGTCAGGATTTCTGCCCATTAGTGATGTCACAAATATACAATATTTAGACCCATGACACAATTTTAAACGTAAACATTCTAAATGTGTCCCAGTTTATTCCTGGTTGCAGTGTATGTGAATGTCATCAGCTGACAGGAAGTACACATGGACCCAAGCTGTTGCCTAGCAACGCAATTATGTTGCAATTCCGTCAAAATGCGCTAAAACGGAGCGTTTCAGACAGAGAGTAAATACAGGTATATTCAGGCTGACAGTATGAGGAAAAAAAAGTTTTTTCTGACATTATAGCATGTAAACATGTTTTAGTAGAAACACAAAATACAAGTATGAACCTGAGAATGAGCATAATATGGGAACTTAAAGGCCAAAGAGCACATCCTTAGTTTTCGTGTTTACATTTAAAAGCCCTGTTCACTACAGCACATCCAGTTTAGGCTAACGTTGGCAGTTCAGTACTGCTCCTTATTGGATTTGTGGTAGTTTACACACCAGCAACCCAAGCCAACATTACGTCAGATAGAGTTAAGTTTGCCAAATAGATTGGTACGTCTTCATCCTAAAAGCCTTTAGGGCTACTCTTTAACATTAGAAGTAATGTTATCCAGGCTGGGAACACCGGTGAAGTCGACCATGCTCAACTTACTCTTCCCAACTCCCCACTCCTGATGCTATAGCATCAAATACATCAAATAAACCAGTCGTTCATAAATGAATATGTTGTTTACACTGTTACATCAGCCTGTGGTGCTCGGCAGTCTTGTTTCAAGATCTCAGCAGCACTTTGTGGAGAATTAATGGGTTCATGGCTTTTGGTTACAACCCCACTTTGACATTTATTATTTTCATTTCCTGCACCAATCCAAGGCTGCACATAATGATTATTTTCATTATTGATTCATTTGTCAATTATTTTGTCAATCAATGCAAAATAGTCAAAGAGTGAAAAACATACTGTACAAAGTATGTAAATTAAGCAGACAAACAAGGGTTATATAAGAAGAAAATATTCTTAGATTTCTCTTTATCATATTTGTAATGCAGTACTAGGGCTAACTAATAGACTACATAGATAGTCTGGGACATCCAGCTTTAGCTTCAGTCTTTTAGCACAATATCATGTATGTAGCATGATTAACTATAGACAATCATGTGATTAATTGCAATTAAATATTGTAATCAATTGACAGCCCTACTGAAAACATAAAAAATGAGAAAATTGCTTATGTCTACCTCTGTCTGAAATCAATGACCCACTCTTTCAAAAAGATTTTTGACGGCAACCTGAATATATGCCATGCGAGAATAGAAAGCTTGACAGGCTTGGCAACAGTAACTAAGGGGGTAGGGTAAAGCGAACAGTCAATTTAGTGTAATGCACTTCGTACTTATAGCATTACCTGCTAAAGTACATGTGACACTGAAAAGCCTATTTCAAGGCTATAATTGCTTACAGTCACACAGACAGTGTCAAACTATCAGCTTACTCCATGTAGCTGCTCATCTACCCGTCAGCGCTGTGTTATAGTGAAGTAACTGTATTTGATGAGCCTAAACATTAGATGGTCCCCTAGTGGTGTGGTGATGTAACACAGTCACAGCTTGTACCCCCATGTGCTTCTGCATTCACATAATGAATGCTAATTCCCCTTTCCTCCATCAACTCCTATACAAATTCATATATAATGAAATATATGATCTGGAAACACTGTAACCAGAGTGATGGATTTGTAAGATGGTCTGATGCAGGACTGGATTTATCTTCCATGATAAAAGAAAAAACATAAAATGATTTTTTTTTTTTTGGTTGTTGTTTTGAGTTGTTTCCATTCCTGTAGCGCCACTGTGTGTGTCCATACCGTCATTGTGCCCATTTCAGTGCCTGAATTAAACCTTATGACCCCAAACACCATAACCAAGTGATAAATCAGTTCATAAAGACAATGATCCATCCAAACCGATTTATAATCACCTCATAAACCACGATACCCTGTCCATAAACTAGTTCATTGGCACTCAAAGGGGCCCAACATGATGCACTTTGTATGGGTATGCCGATGAGAGACTAGAGAATATCACAAAGGCCTTATGGGGTCAGAAGAGGCCTGATCCATTATTACGTCTCTGGAAAGGTAGGATCTCTGTGTTCAGGAGATGAGTGGATATCAGAAAATGTCACACACACATTTTTATTTTTTTCTACTTTCACATCTTATCCAATTTTCTGTTCAAGTGCAGTGGGTTTTAAAGTGGTCTTGGGTATTACATGTGCCATCCATATACTTCAATCTCTTGATTTCTACTTTTCTTGTCTCTCCATACCACCTACTCACACTGCTGTTAACTCTGTGTCGCCCGGTATAACTGCTAATCCTTTATATTTACAACACTATTAGTCAGAGGCTGTTAAGTGATGACTCGAGTGTTACGCTTAATAGATGGAAACGAAGAGGAAAGACGTGACCGGAAAGAAGCGTGAGGCAGACACGATATATCACAAGACTCCCCATTAACCTCAATGTTGAAAATCACCTTGTCTGTCTTTTCTATTAGGGCTGCAGAGGCTATAGCGGAGCTATTCCTGTATAGTCTGGGAATAAATGTGCACGTTTCCCTCCGTTACATATTCTGTTTTTTGAAAAACATATGCATGACCTTTAAGATGTACTATGCGAAATGGCTTGCTGATAAACTATCACTAACAAAGGTCGGTTGCAGGCTGTGACACCAACATATATTTCTCCCGCCTGTGTGCATTTTTAATGCGGTAGGATACGAAGCATCCTGAAATGTGGCTGCAAGAGTTACAGAGGTCACCGCGAGCTTAATGTTGATCGATTGTAGATTGTTAGCTATCATTTTTGCTTTGTTGACATCACGACAACAGCCACCGACCTTGACTCAAGTGTTTCGGCGTAGATGCACAGTTGTCTGCCCCGTAAGAGGATAAAATATTGCAGAGGTAACACTTGTATTATTCTCTGTTGAAGTGGATAGAAGGCGGGCTTCACATCTAATGCTAATGATGAACACAAATCCTACTCTCTTTTAAGTGCAGTGGATGCTCAGGCAGGGGCCATATGGCTAGCAGGGGGATGGAGTCCATTTTCATTGTGTGTCTCATAATGGAGACAGGAGACAAATGGAGTCAGCGGGGTTACCGAGAAACGGAGTGGTTGCGGTGTTTATGCAACGCAGTATGTATTAGCGATACTGTGCGCGCTAATGTTTAGATTTAGAACAGCTTCTTGGCCCTCCGTCACTATGGAGTTAGCCCCGCCGTTTTCCATCCTCTCCACAGGGTTCAGAAGGTCATAACGCAAATTTGCATGCGGTGCCAAGTGATGCAGTGTTGTGTGACTCTGTGTGTGGGATGGACAGTGTGTGTGTGTGTGTGTGTGTGTGAGAGAGAGAGAGTTTGCACTGCGTAATGGCCTGGCTGATGCATTTTTTAGCTCTCAAATGGGATATATTTCCATCCCGTCGTCTGCTGTGTTCTTGATTAAATGAAGCGTGCTCGGGCGTCGCTCTCCGGATAGACGGCGAGGAGTTGCGCGGAACGCAGTGGGATGGAGAAAAAGACAAAGGGAACAAGTGCTCTACTTTGTTCTGATTTCACTCGCGCTGGATCGGAACGGGGGCGAATTTTTTGATTATGAAAGAAAGATGTATTTGTGCATGAGGCGTGCGTTTGAATTCTATGATGAAATCCTAGTTTATTAGGCTACGTGTGTGAAATATATTCTGGGATTAGTCTAAGAGGTTCTTCCATTAGAGAGAGCCTCATAAAAGAGAGGTGAGACCTGAGGTGCTCTCTTTATGCGTTCACGTTCAACATGGCTGTTATCGATACTCTAGCATATTTTTTAGGCCACTCAAGGGGATTGTAGCTAAGGTAATGTGTATGCTTCGAGGATGTCTCGTGTAAAATGAAGATGTATAATTTTAAATGACAAAGACTCCATTTTTGTTGATTCAATGAGAGCAATTTGCCTGCGCTTGCAAACTCCCGTAGGTCTTGATAGTCAATTTTCTTGCATTAAGCTAAGGGGCTTCAATTTCACATTCGAGCAATAAAGCAAGTCCTCCGCTCTTCCTCCTCTTCATATCTCATTCGCCCCTCTATTTATCCTCGTGGCTTGACATTTTCCCTCCTTCGTTTTCCCCCATTCCTCCCTCTAAACGCGGCCCTCGGTGGCACGTTTGAGGCATTAATTGAATAATGAATTCCTCTCATTAGCTTGTTTTTAATTATTTCCTTGCCCCCTTCTCCTCGCCGAGTATAAACTCATCAACTGTTTTCATCCTTCCACACAAATTGCCCATGAAAGACCGAGGGCTGGCGGAGTGTAGCTTTAGCACCCTGGCTCTATCAGTGGCTCCTAATGAGGGGACGGTTAGCCCAGGCGGAACAAGCCTAACACTGGCGTCGTGCACCAAGAGGCACAATACTAATTTAGCTCATTTAGTGTCCTTGGGCCAATTAAAGGGAGGTGAAAAGGGCCGAATCGCTTGCTGGAACTGTTTTCACTATAGGAGCTCTGGCCTTGCACAGGCCCAGACAGCAGCGGACCGAGCCTGTGTGTCTCTGATTGCTCGTTTGTTTGCAGTGTGTTGCACTAATGGAATTTATTTGCCCTATATTTTCCAGATTTGGCTTCTTTGAAGGGCCTTATTATTTGTGACACAGATTCCTTACCAGCTAAAGGGTAAATGGTCCTAAAGACCACTATGGTCTATTATTGTTCCCCCTAATAAATTATGCCGGTGCTGAATAGGCAATCTGGAGCATTATCTTGATGATATAATGAAATAAACACACATAAAAACTAGGGCTGTCAACGTAATGTGATAATAATGCGTTAACGTACATTTGTTTGAACTTATTTCTTTAACGCATTAACACAATCTTAAAGCTAGAACGAAGATACTGGCACCATATGAAACTAGAAAAATCGAAAGAATCCATTGGTACCAACCATGTCATACTAGCTTGTTCGAAACTTGCGCTAAACTTTGGTGAGAAAAAACTGTCATGGCCATTTTCAAAGGGGTCCCTTGACCTCTGCCCTCAAGATATGTGAATGAAAATGAGTGATATAGGTACCCACGAGTCTCCCCTTTACAGGCATGCCCACTGTATAATAATCACATGCAGTTTTGGGCAAGTCATAGTCAAGTCAGCACACTGACACACTGACAACTGTTGTTGCCTGTTGGGCTTCAGTTTGCCATGTTAAGATTTGAGCATATTGTTTATGCTAAATGCAGTACCTGTGAGGGTTTCTGGACAATATTTGTCATTGTTTTGTGTAGTTAATTGATTTCCAAAAATATATATATACATACATTTGCATATAGCAAGCATATTTACCCACTCCCATGTTGATAAGAGTATTAAATACTTGACAAATCTCCCTTTAAGGTACATTTTGAACAGATAAGAAATGTGCGATTAATTTGCGATTAATCGCATTTAAATATTTTAATCAACTAACAGCCTTAATGAAAACCTTTAATTAGTCCAGTTCTGCCCGCTGACGGCTGCAACACCACACTCATGTTCTGGTATCCACTCAGTCTTCTCTTCTCGTTGTTTGATGTTGCTTTCATTTTCTTCATGTATAAATGTGATCGTTTCAGCCTCACACTCATGATGTATGTCTTTTCTTTGCCTTAATGCCCACATTTTATTGATTTATGTTTTTGTTTTGTTTTCCTGTTTTATGTCCTTTGTTGGCTGACTGGGCCTTCTGTTGCATGCTTGTTGTCATGTCCCAGTTTGAATGTAGCCAGACAGTCAGCAGAGCCATGGGCCTCCAAGTCAACAAAGGTAAAGTTAACCCACTTACCCGCAACCACCTGTCCTCCCCCCCATCGTCTCCCAAAGACAGCCTGCCACATTGCTCACACACATCCAGACACGATTTCCATTCCGCGGTGCAAATGAGGGGGACTGTGAGTGGCAGAGAGTGGGCCTCATCCACCGACACCGTATAGCGGAGGCTTCTCGAGATGGCATTAGATGTTTATGCAGTAGCATCTTTTTCTAGTATTTGCTATCCCTACAAACTCCCCTTCACTTCTCTTTGTCATGCTTGCCGCTTGTAGCAGTTTCTCTCAGAAAATCGTGTAGCTTTCCTGAAACTTCAAGTATTGGGCGATTAGGTAAAAATTTCCAATTTGCGACTGTCGCACCTTTAACCAGTGACGGACATTGTATTTAAGGGTCCGGTTGACAATTCCTGGTGCACCCCAGTGATCTGTGGCGCCCCCATTGAATCTTACACACCAACAGCAAAAAGTATGTCTTTGTATCTTTCACCACACACACACACTTAGACAACTCTTACACAAACAGCTCTCCGAGAAAGAATGATTGGCAATTTTGCCTGCTGCTTTTTACAGGTAGAAAAATTAGACATAAACTTACAATTGTGTGTTGTAGAGGCTTTTTAACAACAACCTGGAATACTTGTAGCGGGGTAAAAAAGCCCCAATCGATATGTAGCGAAGTTGTTGGAGCCACTGAAGGGAATCAATTTGTGCCCAGACTTGAGGCAAACTGGGATATAAAAAGTACAAATGACATGACACCCATCCCCCCCCCCAAAACCAAATGTCTCATGACACAAACGTGAGCTGCCGGCCAGTCATCACAAGAGAACAGCTTCACCAAACACTACAAGACTTTTCTGTTTTTTTTGTACTGGTGTTGCTAGACTCATCTCAAGCTCTCACCCTGACCAGCCAACAAGAAAAACACCTGTTACTTCACAACACCTGTACATGTTGGACAAAGACCCCCCAAACAGAAGCAAGCCACCGCAAGCAGCGGTTTGCTGACAGGAACATAAAAAAAGCGATAGATAACACTGCAGAGGTACAGCAGGGGGAGTAAGCTTTATGTGTTTAGAGGCGGAACATACCGAGTCAGCAATGTCCACTTTATAGCCTAGCTTTAACTACTTTATGTGTTGTGTTAACACATACAGTATAAAAAAAATCAATTATGCAGATAGTGCAGATAGCATTTCCATGCAATAATAACCAGATTCGTTATCCTCTTTCAACATTATTTAGAAAACATGAGCTCCGAAGCCTCTAGCGCTGCACAGCATCTTCACCGCTACGCCTCTTAGAGTCCGATTACTCATACGCCTACATGCCGTCCTTTCTTTTATCCCCGTTATAGTAGTTGTAGTTGCTATTAGTGGTGCGTATAGCGTGTTGAATCCTTCAGTCATTCTGCCCTTGCTTTGTCAGTTTTTTCCTCTAAGCTTTGACAGGTTAAAAAAAAAAAGTACGGCCTGTTCCTACACAGTTTTATGTGTGTACACATGCTCACATAGATCACTTGTTTCTGTTCATGCATGCATGTTGAGTGTGTATTTTTGACATAAGAGAGCTGGTAAGAGATGGAGAGAGAGAGAGAAGGGGTAAGCACAAAGCAACAACTGCCTGTTCACCTGCTGAAGGTGTGGGAACAATGCTATTGTTTCAGGGCAGAGTTGTCAGTGACTGTGATCCCTCCTCCCCACCCACCAACCACCACCCCTTCTTCTCTCTCTTCCTTTTCCCCTCTCTCGTCATCCCCCCCTCCCACCACCTCCTTGTCTTCTCCCTCCCATTTCATCACCACAGAGGGAAAAGCGATGGAGCATTTCGTCTGCCGGAGGTGAAAAGAACTCGTCGAGTGTAAGTAGAGGGGTTCCTGGCAGAGAGAGAGAGAGAGGGATGAGATTTGGGGGGGCTTTGGGGCAAGAAGGAGGCAGGCAGAGATGGGCGAAAGGGAACGGATAGACACGCAGTAGCAGCACAATCGCGTTAGCCTAGTCTCCCAGGGATAAAGTTGGGCTTAACTGCAGAATTACCCACACTCCTGCATTACAAAATGTTCCTTCGCCAGCATTTAGCATGCAAATTGGCTCCCAGATTATGCCTTTTGTATTCATTTTACCAACTGTCAGGCTGTGATGCAGGGAGAATGATAATCAGGCAGATATTGCCCCCTAGCGCTCTGGCGACGATCATCATCACACTGCAGGGGGGGGCTGTGTTACTGCAGATCAATGACTTGTGTGTGTGTGTATGTGTGTCTGATGAAAAGATAGACAGGGATTGAAGGGGGTGAATAGCTCAAAGTGATTTACATTTGAGTACTTTATGAGAGCTGGGGCGATGAAGGGCAGGTGGGATTGTTGAAAAAGGAAAACAAAATGACAAGCTGAAGGAGATGAGCTGAGTTTCTGGGAGATAGAGTTGACCAGATACAGTACAAATAGGCACACTGAGCACGCGCTTTAGGGATGTGTTGTACTGCAAGATATGCTTTGTGAATATTCAACTCCCATGTTGTCCAAAAAGCTCTGCTGCAGCTGGGTCCATCATGTCTGCAAAACACACCACAATTAGTCTGTCTTTTCTGTCTTTGTATGTTTCGCTCCACCAAGAGTCATCTGGGGCAGCGATCCCTCGTGTCTTCCCCCGGCTCGTATCTTGCGAAATCACCATCTCGGCGAGATAACGAGTCTGAATTTGAATAATGGCCCTTATCTGATGCATAATGCTACCTCTAATTCCGTTTTTAACTAATCCCCTCAACATGTATTTTACATGCGTGGTGGGCACATCTGCGGACCACATGCAGAGATCACAGACCTCCAGCCCCGGAAGGTTTCATGCTTTTATCAGTCTGAAAAAGTCACTGATTAGGAGAGGTGGGAGATAAAGGAGCACAGGTAGTTGTTTTTTGATGATAGAAAGAGAGAAATGTGCCTTGAACTACAGGTGTGTGTGTGTGGTCCTGCTTTCTAGTGTTTGAGAGGATTAATCACTGCTAAGAAATGGTTAGATTCTGTAAGTGTGTGGGTGTGCATGTGGGTGTGTGTGTACGTGCGTGCGTGCGTGCGTGCGTGTGTTTGTGTTGATATTTGCAAAGGTAATGAATCAAATTTAGTTTCTGTGAGTGCATATTTGAATGTATCTATCTCCAAATCTGTATACTGGCCAAGGCAATGGTTTCCAGGTACTTCATTTAAAGGAAAATTCCAGTTTATTACGATTTGGGTCTTCTTTGGATGGCGATCATTTATATCCGAAATGCAAACACTGTCCTCACCAAATTCAATTGCTGAAATTTGTTGGGAATGACATTGCTATGAAGTCCAACATGGCAAGAAACGTGCGGTCGGCCAGTTTAGTGAGATTATCTAATCCACTTTAGTTAGAGATAAAAACCAATTGTATAGAAGTCTATGAGAAAATGACCCAACTTCTCACTTGATTTATTACCTCAGTAAACATTGTAAACATGAGTTTATGGTCTCAATCGCTAGTTTCAAGCCTTCTTCAATACAGCATGATGTCCATTTAGTAAATTACGGTCCCGTTTAAAGTCAAATATATGATAAAGCAGGGTATGATTTAGCCACAGTCCACAAACCAATGGGTGATGTCAAGGGGAATACGTCCACTTCTTATATACAGTCTATGATTGAAAGCTAGTTTATTTAAAGGGACTGTGTGTAGGATTTGCGGGGATCTATAAGCAGAAATGGAATATAGTATTCATAACTACTGTATGTTTTCATTAGTGTATAATCACCTGAAACTAAGAATCGTTGTGTTTTCGTTAGCTTAGAATGAGCCCTTTATATCTACATACAGAGCGGGACGGAGTCCGCCATGTTGCTCCGCAATGTTTCTGGCCAAGAACAGACAAACCACAAACTGGCTCTAGAGAGAGCCTTTTATGTTTTTACATTCGATGAAGGCCACCGTAGTTCTCAAACACGCTTGTGAAACGGCTAACGTGAGCCGCAGAGTGTAAAACCGTGGTACCGCCAGCCGCCGTCTGACTTCTGTTGCTCCTTAAGTAGTGTTATTATGGTAAGGATGACCTCTGAGCGAGGCGAATGGCGTTACCACGATTCTGCACTCAGCGACTCTAGTTACTGCAGTACTGTTAAGGCAGGAGTGAGTGAAGGGGTACTGTCGGTTGCAATCTGCAACCACACCGCTGGTGTCCTGCACACTGTACCTTTTAAGAATGTAAGTATAATACCATCTGGAAATATTTAAAGGGGAACTCACACGTTTACATATCAAACTCTGTTTACAGGAAGTAGTGCTGCATTTGTGGACGTTTTGTGAACCCAGAGGGAGCTGTGCGAAGTCTGATAAATTGCCTCAAGTGATGTCACTCGAGATAGCGTCAGTTGGGGCTGAAGACTACAAGTTTGAAAATGAAACTAATACTTTCTCTTCTAAATAAGTTTAACTAATCTACCTTGTCCTGTTTCTTGCCCTGTCAGACAACACATCAGCATTGTCAACAAAGTTATTAGTACAGATAAATATGGTGTCCAAAACCATCAAAATAAGAACCAGGTTGTATGAAACCAGAACTTCCCTTTAACTGAGATTTTATATATTTTCTTTTTACGTCCACGTGGTGCCTTAATATATGCAGCTCATTTTTCCTGACATGGCCCTTTCCCTTGTCCTCCTTCTCCATCAGGACAAGTCAACCCCGGAGGACCAGAGCTCCTGGGACAGCTTCAAGACCATGACCCCCGAGCTGTCCATCGTGCCTGGGGAGCAGAAGGACCGGATGGAGCTGCACAATAAGAACTGGGACTCGTCCTCCGCTAACACGCCCGACTCGTCCGAGGGAGACTTCCAGACTGAAGTGTGAAGACACGCACACACGTACACGCACTCACTTGAATACACTACGTGCTCACGCCGAGACGAACTTCTGAAAAAGCTATACATAAAGTACATGATTTCTCGCAAAGATCTCTCTCACACACACACACACACTGCTACCCGTCTCCTGCAACGTGCTCTGTCGGATCCCATACTGTATTTGTTTACTGCTGCAGTGGACAGACATGGAAAGAAGACTGTTCTACCCTATATTTTCGCAAAGACTATTGAAAAAGAAAGAACAGGGGCTCGACACGTCTGGGAAAATTTTTAAATGAACTTAAAAAAAAAAAAACTATGAAAAACTTATTTCTGAGAAAAATGTCTTGATTTTATTCTGGAGAAAAAAAAGAAAATCTCTTTCAATTGTTTGATGATTTGGGGGGGAGAAAAAGAAAAAGAATATTTCTGCACCGTTCAGTTCTTTTTATAGCAAGGGGAAAAAAATCTCACTGAGGTTTCTCACACTGGTAGCCCCCCTAGGCACCCTGCTTTCATTTATTTCCTTTTCCCTTCTAATGGATGACGGCGGCTTTCTATCTCTCAGTCTTTCCTTTTTTATTTAAATTTTTTCCTTTTTGTCATTTTGGATGCAAAGAAGGATGGGGGACGGGGAAGAGCTGCTCATTGATATGTGCCATCCTCTCTGCTTTTTTCAGGTTCCAGTTCAACAATCCCATCCATCCATTCCTCTCACATCCTCTGTGTCAACATGGTATTCCCCCCTTTTTTTGTGTACTTTCTATGGTTTAGTTTTTAAAAAATGTCCACCTCTATGGCTTTTAATGAAAAAAAATAATACGATTGAAACAACTGTTCAAGAAGAATTGATTTATTTTCAGACTGATTTCTGCTTCTGCTGCCTTTTTCATTATTTTTGTCTTTTCATTTCCTGTGAGAATTAACCCATGTGAAACTTGGTTTAGGACACACACACACACACACAGCACATAAATGTGAGCTTACTTTCTGAGGTACTGTGTGCCGCATGTTATCCAACCACGAGGGAAAAGAAGGATAGCGATCGTCATGCAGATTCTTCTCCCTCCCCCCCCCCGAGTGTTTGGAGATAAAAAGCCTTTACAGATTGCAGCATCTGAATCCATTTCAGCCATCACCAATCCCAGTGGAAAAAGAGAATATCTCAGTCATTTCCAGCCCAAATGGAATCTGTGCGAGCTCCGTTTAGCATCTCTCGCTCCGCAAAAATGTCGGCTTATCGGTTTAGCGCCTAACTCGCTCTTCCCGTTAAGCTGGGCATACGCTGTACGATTTTAGAAATGTTGTGTAATTCCTACTTCTACTGTACGAATAGAATAATTTGCGATGTGAAGCCAAATCTCACAATTTATATGCGCACACTGTACGGTCCGATCGTCAGCCACGACTTGAGTGCTGCCTTGATCATCTGTGTCATCCTGTCTGCTGAAACGTCTAAAAAAAAAAAAAAAGAGGCGCCGGCGTATATGGACTCTCAGGCGGCTAGGAAGACATAGACAGTATGGCTTGTCCATTGTGCAGAGAGAATTGGAAGTAAGCTGGCTACGTTTTACTGTGAACGGACGACCAAAAGTTGTCAGAAATTCATCCCACTGTCCGACGACCGGTCGGGAGGAGTTAATCGGTCTTCGTTCCCCCCTGTACACTGCACGGAAAACGACGCCCGACGAAGCTGTAATTCGACTCTAATGTGATTTGTGCGGCTTAAAATTCGGGCGAGAAACGGGCTAAAATCGTACAGTGTATGGCCACCTTAACTGAGGGAATATTGTTAGCTTCACGTGACCTGAGGAGGTTATCGCAGCCAATTACATCTAAAACTAGATACCACCTGAGCCAAACGTTCTTCTTTTCCTAAGAACCCCATCATGGATTTACAGATAGACAAGCCGTCCTTTGCTCTCGTCTACCACCTCATTCTCCTTCTCTTGCTGCCCACCCAGCGTCGTGCTCCCAGGAGGCATGAAATCTTAATGTTAGCAGCGACGCCAGATGTATAATTCCTCCCTCACATGGATCCCCGTCCGTGTGATCGTATCCTGCATTTGTGCACACAGCAGCAGCTGCAGAGAGAGAGGTTGCAAATAGAAAGATAGAGTCACAGAGGTTATGAGGGTACAAGGTGGCAGGCTGAAAAAAAAAAAGCGGCGATGCTTCCTGCTTGACATTCTGCATCCGTGCTTCGGTCGCTACAAGAGGACAACCGGCTTCCTGCTGTTGCAACATTAGCACATCAGTCCCGACAGAGAGCAAGTGTCAGGGTGCAGGATGAAAGCCAATAGATGGCTCGATAACTTTTCTGTCTATGTTCAAAGTGGCTCCCATTAATCTGACAGTCTGGAGGAGAGAGAGATGAGAGACAATTTAGGGTCGGAAAAAAGTGCAAGAGGAAAAATGGCAGCCAAGGAAAGAAGATCCAAAAATATGTAACGAGAAAGCTAGAGGCGGCAGAGATTCAGATTAAGAAGTTCAAAACAGTAATTATCCGGGGATGGCGATTTGTCCTGACATTTACCAATGCAGCCCTCAAACCATCTGTTTAAAGATCCCTAATGTGGTAGCAGTGCGGCGCGGCGCAGATGGTAAGCAAGAGTGCGGCCCTCCTAACCTTTCAAGCTAATCAGCCGATAGGCGAACGTACAGCCGCGCTCCCTCTCGGAGGAGCGAGATAGGTTCGGTTTACCAGGTTGCAGAGCTGAGGTCACATTCACCAGACCTTCTGTGATGCTCAGCCATCCAGATCTACTGTACTGTATGGAGTGTCCAAACAGAATAAAAAGCAGTACTCAGTCAATGGGTGTTAATCTATAGCTGAAGAAAATATCAGTCTCAGGGGAAACAGATTTGACCTTTACACAGACTAATTAGGTTTCTTTTTATACATATAAAACTGAACATCAGAGGGAAAGCTCTAGATGAATTCTCCATAAAGCCTTGTTCCCATGGTAACTTATAAATGGTATTTAAAGAAAGAAAGAGAAAGAAATGTGAATGTTTGATTTCAGCGCAGTATGAGATTTAGTTACCTCTTCTGTTGGTGAGCTTGTCCATATTTTTGCTCATTGCATATGAACTGTGTGACAGATTTCACCTAAATGAGGGCTGGACTTTTAAGTTTTCATCTTCAGGAACGGTAAGTGAGATTGCTGCTTGATTGAGATGTTTGACCGATCACTACAACTAAAGCCAAGTTCACACTACACAACTTTCAAGGTCGTCAGATCTCTGTACTGTTCACACTACACAACTTGCTGTCTTGTAAGTCGTTGTTTTAACACTACGTGACTGACCGGCAACAGAGGGTCACACACTAACAAGATCTTTCACCAGGAGGAATCCCTGATGAGGTTTCCAAACTACGTTTTGTCACAAAAACACGCGAGAAATACACCGTAAATTGCGTGATGTTGTTGGCACGTGTTAACATAAATAGCCTGTTTCCACGCTCTTATTATTTATTCCTCTAGGTGCAACAACAACTTTGCTCCTTGTTGCAAACGCAACACATACAGTAAAGTTGCTATTGTTACAGGCGTCGGCGAGGCCTCTTGGCGAGCGTCTTTGTGCAGTTCACACATGACGCTCGAGCGCCGATGTGCAAGCTGCAAGCCAACGCCAATTTGCCTCTGATCTGGGTCGGGTAGCGTAAAACCAGGGCTAAAGTTGTGTAGCGTGAACAAGGTGTTAAAGGATCATTTTACTATTTTCTTTTCTATGATGAACTGAAGTTGGTGATAGGAGTTGTTTACTATGTCATCTTGTTTTCCGTTATGTGTTGAAAGCCTGCCAAACTCAACAAGCCCATAAAGAAATATAAAACACAGGCCAATTCCCAACTTAAGGCGACTCCTACTACGCTCACCTTCACCTCCACCTTTCAGCCTTTCAATGCTTAGCTGTTAACCGACTGCTCCAACCATCCAGTTGATTTATTACTGAAAACCCCCTCCCTTTCCTTTTCTCTCATTTTTGTTCTTTTTATACATAAGATTGTACAAAGTAGTCCTCTAATGTTTTCATAGTGTCTTTTTATATGAAAATAAATTTTCAAATTGATCTCGTTGTCTCGCTGCTTCAAGGGCATCTGTGGATGAGAACAACTCAGCATCTTCCTTGACTTGCAGTGTACTCGCAATCCCATGTTTTCATAATATCACTCTGGGTGTCGGGCATGACAAACTCTGTTACCCAGAAGCATCGGAGCTTAACTGTGACCAATCGGAGGCCCCGCTGGTCTGTCTGAAAATGTAAGAGGAGCAACTCTGTGGGTTTTGAAGTCATGTTGCACTGGAATAACCACAGGGAGAAAATGTCAACTCAAAGTGATTATTTCATTAAAAATGTATAAAGTTTGAGCGATATTTATGCTAATAACAATCCTCTTCCAGAGCGGATGTTCCCCAAAACTGGTTTTGTTATGTAACGTGGTGAAAATAGTCACAGTGGACAGGCTTTGGTTGTCCATAGTCAGCGGTGCTGGAATGAAGGAACAAGAGCCAAGAGATGACGCCGTGCGCATGCCTCCGTCGCTCTACGTCCGCCCTCCAAGGGGCTTGTGGCTAATTAAGTGTGGATGAGTCGGCCCGTGGAGCTGCCATCGGTCACCCTGGAGAAAGGCCACCAACTGGAACTTTCTCAAGGGAGTGCGAGGGATGAGAGAGAGGTCAGAGGAGGAAGAAGAAAATAGAGAAGCCAGCCCCGAGGACCAAATGCATTGTGACAGAGTGAAGGCAAGGAGGGGGGTTTTCACATTACCTCTGGCAGTAGAGTCACAGTGATTAGAGTGCCTCCTGGTTATTTTTCCCTGAGGTTTGTGGGTAATTAAGTTCTGGTACTGGTGTGTCACCAGTGACCTAAGGAGAGACGCTGCTGACAAATAATAATACGGCGAGACAAAGTGAAGAGTGGTCAGACATGAGTTGGAGGAAGACATAACAAATTTCAAGTTGACTGAGGCTGTGTCCACCAGGAACGGCTTGTCAGTGCTGCCTTTTGCTTGATATTTACAATAAAGACAGGACATGCTATTGCGTGTTCCTGACAGCACTGGGAGAAAAAAAGTGTGTTTTAGTGCTCACAACAGCAAGTCCTGAAAGTTTAATATCGCCGAGTCAAACGCAAGAGCGATGCAACGAGCTCCGCTGTGGCTTTTCAATAGTGATGCAGAATAAGAACATGAAGCATTAGACTTTTCATGCATATAGTCAAACTGATGAGATTCTTTTCTTCTGTGTGTTTTGGCTGCATCGTCTGTAACAAGCAGTTATTGTTGCGCTGTTTAGTCTTGTTTATTCCCAGGGATCACTGCACAAAAAGGCTAGCCAGCACAGTGACATAACTCCCGAAACAAACAAGCATGGACTGTTCTACAGAGGCCAGGAACATAGAGAACACGATAATGATTTATGCAATATTAGTATATTGTATACAAGGATTTTTTACTGTGTGTCAGTTGGTTTAAACGGATAGTTTGACCGTCGGTGTGGCCCCAGCTTGGAGAAGCAGACAAAAGTTAGCACACGGAAGGAAAGCACTGTACTGCTGTGGACAGGGCCGGCAAACAAAACATAGTTAAGCCAACTAAAAGAAAGACCCACCTAAAAGAATCAATATCAGTTTAAGTGTACGCTATATTTAGAATATTTTCACCGCTTTACCTTGCCGTCAGCCATCTCCGATGGGGGAACTGAAGTCATGTCCATCCAGGCTCTTGCCAATGCCACCAGACTCCATTGAAAAAAACTGTAATTTTACCTCACAGAACACAGGGTTAGTTTGTGCTGTTGTGTGACTTTGGTGAATCTGAACTAAACAAAGTCACACAATAACACAAACAAACTAACCGATGGAGGCAGTGGTAGACCAGTAACTCCTGTGTTCTGCAAGATAAAATTGCAGTTTCTTTCAATGGAGTCTGGTTGCTTTGGCAAGAGCATAGATAACGGTTTCAGTTCCTCGTCGAAAACACAGACTGTATGGTGGTGTCACTGCGAGGTAAACCACTGAAAATATTCTAAATATAGCGTACACTTAAACTGTTTTCTTTTAGGTGGCTGAAATACCTTTTAGTAAATTGCTTTGCTCCCGTGCTCCTGTCCGCCTCTCCAAACTGGGGGCGTGCCGACCGTCGTCTACTGTAGGTAATACACTGACTACGGATGTGTACCTCATACAACCCCACTTCAAACACCCAACCTATCCCTTTAAGGTAATTTGATGGATTTCACTTAAGTACAATATCAACTAAGGTGCATCCTGCATCGTTACCTAATCATGTGGCCTGTGTCTAAATCTAGTTTTAAGACCTTTATCGTTGTTTATATTGTATAATGCATACTTAAAAATAAAGTTGTGTTTCATCATGTCAGTAGAAACTAATTGACACACAGAAAAACAAACTGCCACTAAAGATTATGTATTCTTGGTTGCTTGTCATGTTTCCATAGTTTCCTGTTTTATTTTGAAAGGCTTAACTTCTCCGTCATTTCAGTTCCTGTCCTCGTGTGTTTCCCGCCTCCTTGATTAGTTTCACCTGTCCCTCGTTAGCCCTGCACTCACCTGACCTCTGCTCACCTGTTTTCACTCCGACATTAGTCAGTTACTACATATACATGCGGGTCCACTTCCTTTGTTCCGTCATCAGATCATCATCATTGGACTTTTTGATCACTGTAAGCCTGAAAATAAATCACTGTATTCATCCGGCTGCTTCTTCATCTGTCCAATCTGTTTCCCTGCATTGACAATCATAACAGCCACAGATTACATAATTGTAATGACAGCTGTACTTTAAATGATTTAAATGATATGCATTGCTACATATCTGTTGCTATTGCAAAGTCGGTGGCGGTAGCTAATGCAAAGATCTGAACAACGCGGCAAAAAAAAGGCAGTGAAGAAGTGTAGCTAGCAAACATTGTTATAAAGAATGCACAGTTGCAGATATGAAAAAAATATTTTTGCTAATGTTTTATGTCCTCATAAAAATTGCGTTGCAAAGTGTTTTGAATGTAAACACAACTTTTTGTTTGTGTACAATAAAACTTTACAGGGCACCTTTAAACGCACAGTATGTAATTTCTGCCACTAGGGGTCTCTCAATCGAAACAATAACAAAAGATGGACTTTGATGACGTCGTGAAGCAGCGTGGGATCATGGGAGTTGTCGTCTTCATTGCTGAGCAACCACCATCGCTGATGAAAATCTGACGTGACTCAGGCAGAAACCGTGTTCACGGACGAGGTAATGTATTAAAGTTTTATTCCCGTTACGTTTAGTCATGTTTATTCATGTTATTCTATTTCATTCTAATGTAATATTAGTAATGTAATGTAGTATTAGCTTGGTGGCTGGCATAAGCCATTTGTCTTAGGAGCACATAGTAGTAAGCTGGATCGATATTGAAATATATCAATATATTAGGTCTCTACTAGATTACTGTATAGCAAAATGGCACGCAATTAATAAAAAATTATGCCATATGGAAGAAAAAAATGCATCACGAGTGAGCAATATAAACAATAGTAAACAATAGAGTGGCTCGCTGACTTCCTTCCTCACTCTCTGACGCATCATCTGGTGGTTCCTCGGAAGTTAGAGTAACTAGTTGGGGTTAAAGGTGATATGACGCCATTGATAGGCGACCAAATGAAACGCAGTGTTACATTGAATAAAGTTACAGATTTCTCTGGGTTTGAACATAGTTGGAAACATTTGGGATAATGTAAGTAATCCGTATACATTTTAATGCGGAAATGTTACATATTATACCTTTTAACGAAATATAAAAGCTTTCTTAAAAGAGACATATCTTAAAGGGTTAATTCGGGTGTTTTACTTACAGCAGATGGCGGTTGGTGTGCCCCCAGCATTGAGAAACAGATAGGAGTACCGGCACGGAGCAAAGCCATGTACTGCTGTGGACGGGGATGGCAGAAAAATGTGTTTCAGCCACCTAAAAGAAAGGCTCACCTAAAAAAATTATATCCATTTAAGTGTACGCTATATTAAGAACATTTTCTGACAGAGAACTGAAGGCGTTACGTATCTGTACTGTTTTTGTCATCTGTGCCTGCTGGCTTTGGAGAGAGCATAGATAAGTTTCACTTTCAGTTTAGCTCCCCGTCAGAAAGGAGAAAGAAAGTGCTGTCTGAGGCAAGATAAAGTGGTGAAAATATTCGAAATAAAGCATAAACTTAAACAGATATAGATTTTTTTTTTTTTAGGTGAGCCTTTCTTTTAGGTGCCGTCCTCGTCCACAGCACTGTATTGCTTTGCTCTGGTGTCGGTGCTCCTGTCTGTTTCTCCAAGCTGGGGAAACGCTGACCATCGTCTACTGTAAGTTACCTACTAAGTACCTCATACAACCCCACTTCAAAACACTTGAACAATCCCTTTAACCTTTCTGCTGGAAGAAGACCTGTCAAATCAACCGTTCAATAATCATCAGTTATCTTTTTTGGGGGGAATTTATACACAAAAGCTGTGAAAAACTAAAAAAGAGCCTTTTGGACAAGGCCTCAGGCTGTTTTAACTCTGCAGTGAGGTGATTTCAAGTGAGAGCAAGGGGACATGGAGAGTGAGAACGACTAAGATTGACAAGCAAAGTCATAAAACAAGCAGGTCAAACACCACAGGGAGGAGAAACAAAGAACACCCCTGGAACATAGAGGAATTTGGGCAAAGTGGCAGTGTGAGGTATCATTGGGAGCATCGAACAACCTGTGAGTGGAAGGACATGTCTCACTTTGACACTGCAATAAAGTGAAAGTGCGCAGAGGCGTGCAAGGATGACGTTTTTTAGTCCTGGGACAGAGGAACAGTGGAAATCCATTGCTCTAATGGTTATAGCGTGTCTAGCTGTCCCTCCTCGGTGGCTGACAGATGGTTGCGTCCCACAGGCTCCGGTGCCATGCTGCTACGCAGAGAGGACACTGAGGATGGAGCAGACCGGCGGATTAGAAGGGAGGATGGTGTGGACGAGGCCAGAGTGGACAGGAGCGCAGATGAAAGTAAGAATTAGATGCAGGGAAATTGCTTCTGTGAAGGTTTTCTTGAGATTTTAATGCAAAGGAGAAGATCACAACGTAAACTGAGTCATCTGAACACCAAGTGAAAGCCCTTAATAAGGCTTTTGGACTATGCCATAGACATCTCCTTTTCTGATGTTTGACTAAACAGCTTATTCTCATCTGTGCTGTTATGGATCAGATCCCTGAATGCTTCGCGATGCCAACATTTTCGGTTTTGGCCCAGTTCTTTGTTGCTGACGGCGCAGCCAGACTGCTCCTTTGAGACTGCCTTCCCACAATGGCGTTAGATGGCTGTCCATATGAAATGCCCTTGCTGTTCCTCGTCCAAATTCTGGACCCTGCTAATCTATTGAGTGTCTAAGTCCCCATCATACAGACCGGGATAAAACACAAGTGGTCTTTGACACTTTGAGGGTGATTTATTCAGAGCTGAGGTAAAGGACTCATTGAAGCTTCTTTTGGCTTCCACCAAGCTCTCTCCACAAAGCACTCCTCACATATCATGGCAACCTACATTTAGTCAGAATGAATTGCCTCTCCACACTGCCAAGGGCTTCTCGAAACACTGGCATAATTTAGCGGTAGGCTTAAGCTAATGCAATCTACCACAGCCTCTCTCTCTCTCTCGCATGCCGAGGAATGCAGCGCCTGGGACTTGCTAGATGTTTAACAGCTACTTGGCCTCCTTCATATGCTTCCATGAGGCGAGAAAAACCAAGAAAAGAACACAGGATGAGGCTGTGCAGGCGGCTTTAAAACCTCCGGGCCGTGTGTGTGTGTGAGAGGACAGGGTGTAGGAGATGCGCTGACAGAGACGGGGAGGTGAGGAGTCGTGATGTGGCCTCACACGTCTGGTTGCAGGGTAATGAGACAAGCCAAACCGGCCTCTCGAACTCCAACTGTCCAATGGCGGTCAGTAGTGAGGAGTCCAAATGAGGGCGACCACCTCCATGACTCCCACATGCGCTTTAGTCATTCTTTTCATCTGTGTGTTTGCAGGTGTGTGTGTGTGTGTGTTGGAGGTCGATGCTCTGCTGGCTCGGTAATCCTGAGATCCATTTGAACTGGATTGAGAGCCAAGGAATGATTCTTAAAGCAGCCCTGTTATTTATCGGAGGTACACAGACTCAAATTCTGCTTTTATTTGACTGTATCGAAGTGGTCGGTGCTCAATTATGGTCTGACACGGTAACAACAGGAACGCTCCTGGATTTATGTGTTATGAAAGGTATTATATTATTGCATTTCAAAACATTACAGTTCATTCTCAGCCTTGCAAAATGATTGATGTTAGCTACGTGAACTGAACAAATATGTTGTTCGGCTGTGATGTTTTATAATTTTCAGTACACAGCACTTGAGAGAGTGACTGTGCAAAGGAAAGCTTCCTTCCTTCCTTCCTTCCTCTTCTTTTTTCCAGCACAATTATTTGAACTTCAACAGGCTGTGCTTTTCTTAACTCTTTAAAGATTAATGAGGTCCTTGGAACAAGTTTCTTTTGGTGAGGGAGCAGAATCTAATAAGAACAGACCCTGAGCATTAATCACAACATTAATCACTTCTGCACAAATGAATGTCAGTACAGGTGCTTTGTTTTACGTGTGCTGAGGGTACCACGTCTCCTTGAGGTTGGATGACTGTGTGGAGAAAAAAGAAAGATATTTTTCTATTTGCGTTCATTTTTAATAACTTTTCATTTCATAGCCCTGTCTGTTGTTTTAGAGTTTTAAGATGACGTTCAGGGTCACTTTTTAAAAGTAGAGACTTTGTTTCAGTCAGTGCTAATGCATGTTGTTTTTCCTTTTTTCCAACTCGCAGTGATTCATCTGTTATTGAGCACAAGGGGTGAGGAAAGAAGCATGCTTTTTAAGTTTTTAATGGCACGGATGAGCATGGAAATGTTCTCAAGTGAGAAGACTGTGTGCTGAAAATCCATCTATATAAAAATATATCAGTCGAATAATGTTGTTTTATACAGCAAGACACAGTAAAGATTGTGACACAGTAAAACAGGCTAAGGGAATCCCATTCCACACACACACACACACACGTTTTACAGATCAGTCTATATACGTGTTTATGTTTGTGACGTATCGACTGTGACACACGCCATACCGACACCGTGCAAAGACGCGTGTGTGTGCGTGTGTGCATTGCAAATCAAAACCAATTTTCCCAATGGTTCACTGAGAGGGATGGCAGATAGGGGAGGCAGCAAAACAGAGATGGAGGCATCTATTCCTGTACTGCCGTCGGATGGCTCGACTTGGCACCGAGAGGCTCTTTGAGTGGGATCAAATAATATTTCCACTCCCTCGGGGGTGAGACGGGATCCCTGAACACACCCGGCTTTTATCTCAGGCCGCTCTTCTAACCTTATCTGCGAGAAAAAGAGGGATGAAAAGGAGGTGAAGTGAGATTTGAGGCATCCAGCGTATGTTGCCTGTATGTTGGCGATAGTATTTATGTGGTAAATTTCTTCTTCCCGGTGGCTTTGTTTGAAGGTTAGGAAGACGGCCATGTGTTCGGTTATGTATGTACACGAGAGAGGGAGAGAGATAAGCATGCATGATTGGGTCATGAAATTACATGCATACAGTACACATTTCCGACACACACACACACTAACTGTAATATAAAAAGAAGCTATTCATATGCTGCCTATATACACTCAATATAATGTTTGAAAATATCTACGTTCCAGAGTGATTGCTGCCAAAACAGTCAATTTCCCTCAGCGGAAAGCTGCAGAAACCATATATTGTTGAGATGCTACATCACTTCTCTAGCTCAAATGATTAGCTGCTGAGGCTACTAAACTTAAAGGTGCAGTGTGTAGGATTTGGCGGCAACTAGCGGTGAAGTTGCTGATTGCATCAACTGAAACTTCTCCCGATGCTCACTTAAAGGTTGATAAGTTACTACTGTAGTTCATGTCAGTTACAAATAATTTTGATTTACTTTTTTATTTAAAGGTGTCTCTTATTTTATACATGATCCCATAAAATAAAACGCAAGCCGTGTTCTGCTAAATGTCGGCATTTCACGAGCCTCGTAAAGCAATTAGCTGATATGCATTTAAACAGCCTTTTAATTAGTTTAAGAACCTGTCAGTTTTTTTTTTTTCCACTGACCTGCAGATGCTGGTGAAACTGGGAGCAGCTTTTACTTCTTGCCCCAATTTGTTCATGAAGACGGGGATATTTTTAAAGGAGAACTTGGAAACTGGATCAATAAGCAAGCTGAAAGAGGTATGGGGGGGTTACACACCAGATATGTTTCTGCATTAATGCATTCCTCCCACTTTAGTCCAGGCGCTGTAGGGATGTGAGAAACACAGGCAGTCAGTCAAGGCTGACAAACATCTATCACGGCTATTAGGCCCCTCTTTTATTTCCTTTAAGCCGAGCAACAATGTTGAGGTTTGAAGTTCATTATTGACCTTGGACTTCAGGATCTGTTTAGTAGCTGTACTGGAGCTTTTCAACCACATCACACAGTCCTCATCATCAGATTTGAGTTTGCTCAATTGCCATGGAATTGAAGCTGAAGCAAACCTTACAGTAGGATCTCTCATCCATAATGATTTAAACGTTTGAAGTAATGCGGTTGAAAGCTCCAGAACTGCTACTTAATGGACCTTGAGGTGAGAATGTATTGTCAGCTAAGCAACAATGTTTTTTATTATTGTGGAATACATTTATATTTGTGTAGACCGGACCCTGCAGCGCAAATGGTGAACAAGCTCAAAGGGTGAGAATTTTAACATTCACTTTGTTTTTCAAGTTTGATCAGTCATACAATTATATCTGTTTAATCAATTACACTGCCGCACAAACCTACATTGGCAACAAAGTCAAAATATATAATTTCTTTTTAATGGCCAATAGGCCAAGAGGACATTAATGTGAGTTAATGTTGCCCCCTAATGTACCACCTATATGCTCTTGGCTCTATACTGTGAGTTCTGCAGCAGCAGCTGGTGGTGGTGGTGGTCCTGCTTCATCAGCAACTCTGTTGGAACAGAAATTGGTGCTTGAAATTAGTTATTAAGGAAACACAATAGGCTCCTTGACTTACAAGAAAAGTCACAGAAGAGAAGCTGTTTAGAACAAGACAATCTCTGGGATAACATAATTCTATTGCAACATGTTTTGACTGGTTTATGTACAAACTAAAGCTGAAATATGTTGCTATAGCTAATCTAATATAACATAGTCTGTATAGGTGAAGTTACTTTGTAAGCCAGTCAAGGGCAAAGGTTTCATGTGAACACCAGCCCTTTTACCATAATTGAAAGGGACATTTGAATACTGTCAGTCATCACAACTTACATGAAACCTATAAACTTTAGAATCTAATGCATGAGGGTGTTAGACCTGTTTAGGGCTGCAACTAACCATCATTTTTATTGTCCATTTGTTGATTGAGTTGATTATTTTCTTGATTAGTTGTTTGGTCTATAAAATGTCAGAAAAAAATGAGGTGAAAAATGCCGATCAGTGTTTCCCCAAAGTCCAAGATGACGTCGACAAATGTCTTGTTTTGTCCACAACTCAAAGATATTCAGTTTACTGTCATAGAGGAGTAAAGAAACCAGAAAATATTCACATTTAAGAAGCTGGAATCAGAGAATTGTAACTAATTACTCAAACCGATTAATCGATTATCAAAATAGTTGGCAGTTAATTTAATAGTTGACAACTAATCGATTAATCGTTGCAGCTCATTAATAAAACCCTAACATGTGGGATAGTGGAATTCAGCACCTGATGCTGAAGGTGTTGCTATTGTTTGGAGATGTATTATACATATACTCATATATTTACATCATATCATATATTTGTATATATACATATATTTATCAAATCTCATTGGCTGCATCAATGTTAAATAATTATGAAGGAGCGTAAAGAGAGAGATTATTTGATGCGAAGTATCAGTGATGCCTGTGAATGTTTGCTCATAATTGCCACTATTCCCAATATCATTACTTAAAAAAGCAGTAAGACAATAATATAATATAACATATGACAATAAGATGTAACCTTATGTAGTATTGCACCATTAAATATGTGGTATTCAAGCACTAAATATGTCTCCTCAGTATCCTGCTCACCAGCCAGCTGTTCATGGTTTCTGTTCCAGTGTCAGCAGGGAGGACGTCATCCTGCCTCCGCCACACCAGGACGATCATCAGGTTCTTTTGAAAGGCGAAACCAGAGAGGAGTGTCCCACTCTGCCAGCACAGAAATGGCACTAGAGGAACCAATTAAGCACTTCTCTATGAGATGGAGCCCAGCGGGTTGATGCAACATTTGGGCTCCCAGCAGGTCTGTAGAGTTTGCGTGTACAATAGGCTGTTACAGAACTCATGTAGCTCATTTAACAGGCCACTTATAACGCCACAGTTTGCTTTAACCAGCCAGAACCCTGATGTCAGGAAATGAAATGCTACAAATGATTCATGCAAGGGGGCCTGTGCTGTCCCATAACTGATTCTGTTATCGTCTGTGGGCTGTGCATTGATAAAAAACTATTATTTTATAAATTGCTTATGGTGAGAAGGATGTTCCAAAACTGAAATTTTAATGTGAAACTCAGTCAGCATATAATTGGTGCCTCATGGACCAGAAATTCAGCAGCACTCAACAGCCTGATCTAAGACAAACTCAACGTTGTAATCATTTTTCAAACAACTGTTCAAATTTAGCCCAGGTGCTGTTTTTATATAAGACCAAATAATGCATTTTTAAAAACTGCTAAACAGCCTTTTTCAAAATTGCTCTCCTGAAAATGAGACCAAACACTTCTGCACACATTTGTTCAGCCTGTAAACACACACATTGTGCTTCTTTTGCACCCTATGTGGAGGAGAATTGGATGTATTACTAGTAGCAGTCATTATGGCGTGCATTAAAGCCGTCAAATGGACAGCCCATTCACTAATACGTTTATTTCTTTCCTTTCTCTTCAATTAACGCAGTGGGGTACTTACTGTATGTGCATTTCCAAACAGAACATGCCACAATGATATCATATCGTGACTTTGTCTTCAATATTTCATACTGCTGAGAAAGAAATGCAACATCAAATTATCTTAGCATGGCATCAAAAGCAACCTGTTGCAAAGAAAATAACCATAGAATATAATGTGTTTATTGTGCAGTTTTATTTAGATCGGTGGTTGTATTCTTAATGTCTGTATTTAATCACAAAGAACATGCTTGTTTAAAGCTACTGCAAGGAACTTTCATTTTGTGTCGATTTTGGCGGTCCCTATGGACAAACCACCAGAGTCCCTTTAGAAAACCTCTCATTTTACTGCAGCAGGGTCTGACAATATGTCCTGCACAGTCCTGGTTCTGGTTCTTCCATTCCTCCCTTCCCTTCCAGTGGGCCCAGCAATACGGCCTGGGCCTCCAGCAGCGTGGTGTCGGTGTGGGCTCCCAGCGGGTACCGGCGGTGCTGCCGGGCGCAGAGCTCCAACTGCAGGAAGCCCCCGCTGGAGTCTGAGTTGAGTGAGTTTCTGGTGAACCTGCATGATTTTGTCTTGATTTCACTCGATGACAAGCATTAAGAATAACTGTATAGAAATAGTCAATCTACTCGCTGATGATCCCATTTACTTATTTAGGTCATAGAGAGGAATCAGTATTAAATCGAAACTGTTTCATAATACGATACATACGATAATACGATAATACTTTATTGTCAGACAGGTCTTAAATTTGTTTTGCATCACAGCAGCTCCATTTGCAACATCACAAAAAGGACAAAGACAAGAAACAAGGATACATAACATTTAAACATTACAATTACAGAAGACATTCAGGGCCCTTCAACGTCCATTTGATCTGGGCTTAGGCTCCATATTTAGTTTTAGGATCGACTAGTGCACAAAAGAGTGCTTCAGTCTAACCCTATTAATTCGTGGAACCCTGTATCTCCGATTTGATGGTAACAATTCATATTCACTGTTCAAAACATAATCAGTTAAAAGTTCCTCATCATAGTAACTTTAATGAAATCATAATAATAACATATGAAAAAAAACTATAACAACAACATCAACAACGAGAGAGACAAGGCCCCCACCTCATCCCTGTAGCTCTCCAAAACTATTTTTTTATATGTTTTCTTAATTGATTTATGTTATTGATAAGTGATAATAAGTGATACTTGATACACACATTCTCTTCCTAGTGGTACGGACACAATGTTTTTAGATTAAATTCCTCCCTCTCTGTCTGAGAATATTTTTTGTTGCTAAGCAGCCAATTATTTCTCACTTTGTACATAATTTGTCCAGTCTTAAGCCTCATTCTAGCAGATCCATGAACTTCAAAACATGTGACTGTAGAAAAGCATGTTAGTGTGTTCATTGTATCCTACATTATTTACTATCCTCATGGCTCTTTTATGCATAATGAGTGCAATGTGCTTTTGCATGTGTTACCCTACACGTCCACACAATAATAAGTAGTAGTGAACGATATAGAGTTTGTAACCCTTTGTAGCAGAAAGTGGGGAAAAGAAAGAAAAAGTGCAGAATAGCCCTTTACCACCCTGACAGGAAAAGGAGGTGGGGAGATAATAAGACACACCTGCAACCTGGGGGGAGGGGCCAAACCAGCTAACCTCAGGCAGCATGGAGGAGGACAGGAAGAGGAGTGAGATGGGGCTACAGGAGGAGATTATTTGAAGTTTAATTCAGTCATCTTTGCTCTAAATAGGAAACAGTTGACGTGTATAAAAGTAAACAGAGCAGCATGGGATCCAAGAACCTGCTGGATTTCAAGAACTTTCCTGGACAACAAGGAGCTGCTGGAAGTGTGCTGATCCCTGGAGCAGGTAGGATCAAACAAACAAACACACACACACACACTGAACTGAACTGTATTCACACATACACACACATACAATATCACACTCACACCACATCTCTTTCACTAAAAGACTGACATTTATCTGGAGTCCTCATTTCATTCTTCTAATTACTTCTCAAGGGACATTTGATTTTCATATCTGGACTCAGAATTTGAATTTAGTTTCTCTTGATTTAAAGGGCAATTTTGACTGTTTTTTTAATATGAACCTTTTGATTTGTTGCTATTTGGGGTTAAATACAGCAAGATTTAATTGATGAACATGTAATTGATGGTTTGTGTTGTGTTTTGTTTGTTGTGCATTTTGTATTCATGTATGATAGCAGGCTATATCCGGGCTATCTGTCCAACTGGTTTACAGTAACATTTCTGACAGGGTAGGGTTGTGATTATTCTCCTGTCATTTTGGAAATTTGGTGGATAAACCTTTACGCTACAGCTTTATGATCCAGGATGTGCCTGTTTTTTCCCAGAACTGCAACACTCCTTGCCAACTTTGCTCTCACATATCTTATGAGGTTTTCAGTAGACTTTGTGGTCTTATATCACACCCATAAATGTATTTTTTTATATACTCTTTCTATAGTAAAGGTTCTCTAAAGAAATTGGGCAACGACGCCATGGCACATTGCATTCTGGGTAGTGGTTGACAACCTTTAGCAACTTTTAACACTGTCTATCATCACTTGTATGTGAGTGTTTATTATTTTCAATTTCTAAACAGCATGAGCTTGGTTTTGCTCAAATTTAATGATAATTACTTTGTCAAACCACGTTTTAATTTACTAATTTCCGTTGTTGCTGCTGCAAATTTTCTCCAGAACAATCCTTTATGTACAAAATGAACAATTTTGAGCCTATTACCCATGCATGTGGATACGAGATGACAGTGATTCCATTTTTCTATAACATAAAGTGAGAAGCTCACACCTTTTTAAGTCAAGTTAGCAGCGTGGCTCTGGGGTGGCAATGTCTGTTTGTCGGTCAGTGGCTCGGTCCACCACTTTGGTACGGACTTTAAACACCATCCTAACCAGTATTGGATGGATAACCATGACATTTGGTACAGACATTCATGTTCCGCTCAGGAAGAATTACAATAACTATGATGACTTTACATCTAACGTCATCATCAGGTTGAGATTTATATTTCCCTAATACCTGCAAAACTGATGGCATTCCCGTCAGTTTAGACGTGGCATTTTGATGGTGATGGGTGAAGGTGCTTTTTGTATTCAAGTATATGTACAACACAATATTCAATGTTTTACATACATCGATTTAGTTTTTTTTCCAGTGACATGGCCAGGCAAGCTGGGGTGAGCTGAAATACTAGTCATGGTTCGTCACGTTCAAGATGAAAATGACTGAGCCAATCAGATTTCAGGATTTTAGATTTGAGGAGTATAGCAACCCACTGGATCAAGCGAGTGAGTGACTGCATAGAGCGGGGGACCCCATCAGTCAAAAGCGTGCAGTTGCAGCCTATGCAGTTTAAATAGATAAAATCGAATAGATAGATAAAATGTTTGCCATGGGTCCTAATTTAAAGTATCGCACACTATCAGGGGAAGTAGGGGCACTCTGTCAATCATTTTGAAGGACTGACAGATTTCCTCATGTGCTCTGTCTATTTTAGTTTTTACACAGTATTCAAATGAACTGTAACTTTCCTAATATGATAATAATCTGTTTCTGAGTGATTCAAGCGAGCGACCCCACTCAAAAGCATGCAATTGCAGCCAATGCAGTTTAAATACATAACATATTCGTCATGGGTCCTAATTTAAAGTATCACACACTATCTGTCATTTTGAAGGAGACAGATACAGCACACACAGATGTCCTCATATGCTCTGTCTGTTTTTGTTTTACACAATATGCAAATTAAGTCTAACTTTCCTAAAATAATAATAATAATCTGTTTTTCTTCAGATGACATTAATTATATAACTAATAATGTTTTCAGAAGAAATAAGTTAACATTTTGCTATGATGGTAGTTTATTCTTCCTGTTGGTCGTCCTTGTATGTTAAATAGGTTGATAGGTTGAGGGTTAAGGTGTACTTTGTGTTAAGTGCTAAATAGCAAATATCAGCATGCTAATCTAAGATAGTGAACATGGTAAATATTAAAGGTTACCCGCTAAACAGCAGCATGTCAGCATTGTCATTGTGATGCTGACATTAGCATTTAGCTCAGTCACAAAGCGGCTTGCTGCATGGTTGTAGACTAACTCTTCACTGCTTTTTACATGATGTATCACATTAGTACTTATTATTCTGGTAACAGTGCAGTGTAATGAATGAGCAGGTTTAGAGAATATCATATTTGAAGCATTGTGTCATAATGTCATCATGTTATGTGCAAACAGAAATTCTCATTTTGCCTCTTCCTGTTATGTTTATGATGGAGAGACAGTTGCCTGATTGTCCTCCAGACCCTTTTGATGTGCTATGTGATATATGAGGCTTCTGCAGTGCCTGATGTAGGTCATAAGAAGTAATCAAAATGCTTTAGAGGCCACCGTTAAGTGATGCTTTCTTTATAACAAGTCCAATGACAGGTGAATGATGCAGTGATTTGTCCAAGAGGACCTTAATCTGTAACCACTGGACAACATTATGACAGCACGTTTACGAAAAAAAGCCAAATCCACACAATGCTGTATAAAAGTGCATCTAACACATTCAGTTTTTCTGTCTGTCTGGCTTCTGCCTCACTGTTTGTTAATTGGTCTGGCTTTGTGTTAGTTACCTTGACAACGCATTCTCCCCCTCTCCTTCCCCATCAAACTCTCCCTCGACTCTCGCTCAGCGCGCCGGCTGGTTTAGTGGATGGTCTGGCTGCCAGCAGAGGAGGGAATACGTGGCAAATGCATCTCACGCCTCCCCAGTGGCATATTAATACTTAAGTTGTCCCTCAGGTCAGAGAGCTGTAAACACTCGTGAACGTTATGAGGCGCTTCAGCAGTAAACGCTAGAAAGGCCAATGGATTTGAGGGATTTTAAAGAAAACCATATATTTCATATCTATCTTTTTACCAGCCGCGACAGTGGCAGGTATTATTTTGACCTTGTGAGTGTGTGAGACTGTGTGTGCATGTGTCACCATGGCAAGCTGTGATCCTGGAGACACCTACTGTAGCAGGAACCACCACAGAAGTGGTTACTTTATATGTCTGTCTGTCTGTCTGTCTGTCTGTCTGTCTGTCGGTCTGTCTGTGGACAGATTTTGTCAATGCGATGGTGTCACAATTGTGCAAGAAGCAGTCACGAAACTTAAAGGTGTGTAGTTTAGATCAAAATGAAGGCCGAGTTCGAAGATGGTTGCGGTCTGCACAATGAAGAAATTATGTGATATGCTATGTCCATAGTTAATTGTGATTAATTTCAAATTAATCGCACTTTTTTTTTTTATCTGTTCAAAAAATGTCTCTGTTTAAAGGGAGCTTTGTCAAGTATTTAATACACTTATCAACATGGGATTGGGAAAATGTGCTTGCTTTATGCAAATGTATGTATATATTTATTTTTGGAAATCAATTAGCAACACAAAACAATAACAGATATTGTCCAGAAACCCTCACAGGTACTGCATTTAGCATAAAAAAATATGCTCAGATCATAACATGGCAAACTCAAGCCCAACAGGCAACAACAGCTGTCAGTGTGTCAGTGTGCTGACTTGCACCAAACTGCATGTGATTATCATAAAGTGGGCATGTCTGTAAAGAGGAGACTCGTGGGTACCCATAGAACCCATTTACATTCACATATCTTAAGGTCAGAGGTCAAGGGACCTTTTTGAAAATGGCCATGCCAGTTTTTCTAATTTCCTAGCATTATTTAACCTCCTTTGTGACAAGCTAGTATGACATGATTGGTACCAATGGATTCTTTAGGTTTTCTAGTTTCATATGATGTCAGTATCTTCACTCTAGCTTTAATACTGAATACAAGTTGCGTTAATGCGTTAAAGAAATAAGTGGTGTTAAAACTAATTTGCGTTAACACGTTATTCAACTTTGACAGTCCTAGCGATAACGTTGTTGAATATCGAGATAACAATATTACTTGCGATAAATAAACAAATATTAAAGTGTACTAAGGTCTGCTTTTCTGCTGCTTTCAGTATACTGCTAAAATACAAGAAATTGCTTGTTGAATTGTTGAAAATGAAAGGAAATTATTTCCAATTTCCATTTAATTTAATGAACATTGAACTGAACACAAAAGGCACCAATAAAAAAAAAGAAAGAAAGTTACATTTTGAAGTGCAGTTTTTCTACTGATACTCTCTTTCAACCAGATTTGTCGCTGCATCTGGTGTGATCCCATCGCAACATGGTCTTTAGTTGCATCTCTATTTAAATTTTCTTTTCGATTATCACCTTATAAGCACTCTCCTTTCCTTTCTTTATCTCGTAATATGCCTTTCCTCACCATCTCCCAGCTAGAGAAAGCTCTCTCCCTCTCTGTCTTTGTGGTCTCTGCCAGTGAGCTCTGTGGTTAGGGGGCTGTTGTTTTCGCAAGTATAGGGGAAGGGCACGTCTTGCAAATGGACATGTCATGTGGAGCAATGCCCAGCCAGTGGAGAGCCCTGGGGTCTAGAGCAGAGCAGCCAGTCAGACACAGAGAAAGAGGGGAACTATCTTTGGCCGGCGAGCCGGGATGCTCCCTGGGCTAAGCTGGATTCATGGAAGAAACGGAGAGACAGAGAGTGAGAGAGATGGAGAGAGGACAGAAAGGGAGCTGGGTTGTTGATGGTGCTGGCAAACAAATGTACTCTACAGCATTAAAAAAAGAGAAGCTGTGCACAATGAACTCTAGGAAGACATGGGGGTTGTGCACAAAAGCCCCATTTCAGTCTGCAAAATTACATTCTCACATACAGGTGCTCATGTACTGTGTTTAGAAAACAGGTTAAAGCAGGTGGAATTCATTTGAAATCCTTTCATACTGTACTCTACATATACTGTATTTAAGATTTAAGATGTTTCAATCAGAATGTTACAAAATAAATGACTTAAATTAACTTAAATTTCCTAACTATCCCTTTAAGAAAATTCTTAAAAGACAAAAGTCGTAATTCACACAGCCCCAAAAGGTTGTCAGCTTAATGTAAATACACTGTACTGTTTTTTTTCTTCTGATGTCTAATTTTGACATGCTCTAAATTGAGATGTTTTGATTTATATAACATACTTATGATATAACAAAGTGGGACAGGGTGCAAGGAGAGAAGAAAAGAAGTGGTAAAATAGGTAGTGAGGGAAGGCACATCAAGATGAAAGGCAAAAGGGCAACTGAGGTGAAGAAAGGGAGAGAGGTCCAGAGAGGGTGGAAAGAGAAATCACCCATGTGTATCACTTTAACGAACTATCACGACTCCTTCATTGATCGTCTGTCCTGCAAACTCTCCCTAGACGCCACGGTATCACCCCCAAGGTGTTGCTGTGACTGCCGCTGGGGCTCAGCCTGTCATGGAGGAAATTCTGAACTAATTTGGGAACATGACCCGGGATCTGGAGGGCCTGAAATGGATTCTGGGGGAGGGTGGGTAATGTGATTCTCAAGCATTTCCCCCCTGAAATTAAACAGTGCCTTGGTGTTATTAATACACATGAGATAGAATCAATATTCCCAATCTATTGCTCAATGTTCGCACGGTGCCCTTGACTGATCTGCTATTTATTTTCTTTACTGCAACCCCCCCATTCTCCTTCTATGAGTCCGGCTTTTTTCTCTATTTAAATAATAATAATGCGATGAGATATTGACCATATGGCTTCATAATCATGATTAAAAAGAAGTGGAATAGACTGAAAATGAATTAGATTCAAATTTACTGTTATTGTACATCTACCTTACATGAAAGTCATTCTTTTTTTCAGGCAGCAACAGGCGGCTGGATGAATTCCCCCAAAAACTACCTCTATAATTATAGAAGAACCGTATAAATAGCAGGCAGCCCCCTCTTCTCCCTCTACTATATGTTGCGAGTGTGTCTCTGTGTGTGTGATCCAGCCATGCGTGACGGTGTGAGGCAATGATTGGACGCTATTAAGGATGTGAAGCGTTACGCCAGCGGACAAGAGCGAGCGAGAGAATTAGGAAAAAAAACCTGAACGAGCAAGAGAAAAATGCAAAATGAGCAGAGGGAGAGACGAGGGAAAGCCGGTTTAAATCGAGCACCTTTTAATCAGCGCTCTCACAATGGGGGACATAAAGATAACAAGGCAGAGAGAGCCTCCTGTTGGCTCTCTGGGCGGCCAACGTCACAGATTTATGGCTCAACCACCGAAGTGCCACGCTCCTGGTGATGGGGATTACACTGGCAAGGCCATCTCCACAAGTTCTGAATTTATCTGGGATTTAGACCCCCAGCCTGCCGTACATGCAGGTGTCTCTGTCCTTCATCAACACCTGGCAGGAAAGAGCCACCTTCACAAAAGGTCTACTTTTACACTGCATGCCAAGGGTCATTGTGTGTGCTGTCGGATCTACTTTTTGTAGCCACTTTCTTTCATCCTGTTAAAGGTGCATTCAGCCACTAGTTGTCACACTCATCCTTCTCCGTTCCATTGCATTCACTTCACGACAAGTGGTTGCCCGTTCGTTTACACAACCTGGTCGAGTGGAGTGAGACGCAGACTTTTTCGTGGTAGAGTAATGAAGTCATTTTGCAACATGTAGCTATAGGCCTACATTAGCTATAGATTAGAACTGTCAAAGTTAACACAATAATAACGCGTTCACGCAAATTAGTTTTTTAACGCCACTAATTTCTTTAACATATTAACGTGACATGCGATTTTTAGGTTGTAGCAGGCTCGGTTTTAAAGCTAGAGTGAGGATACTGGTACTAAATTAAACTACAAAAAAAATTTAATTCTAGCTTGTCGCGAAGGAGGGTAAATAACACTCAAAATTTACGTGAAATTTTGGCGAGGAAAAACTGTCATGGCCATTTTCAAAGGGGTCCCTTGACCTCTGACATCAAGATATGTGAATGAAAATGCGTTCTATGGGTACCCACGAGTCTCTCCTTTACCGACATGCCCACTTTATGATAATCACATGCAGTTTTGGGCAAGTCATAGTCAAGTCAGCACACTGACACACTGACAGCTGTTGCCTGTTCCCTAACGTCAGATATCTTCCACAGAAATAAACAAAACATTAATTTTAGACCCATACAAATTTTTTGTGTGATTAATTCACAATCATAATATATATATTTTTTTTAAAAGCCATACTTTTACTCGTCACCTTAAAATCTCTGTGGATGCATTATTTTTTTTAAAGAAATTATTCTTCTACATACAAATGTTATCATTAAGACGTTAAAGTCTAAATGTGCTTAAGATAACAGTTTTTTGTATATTTCTGACTCTCAGCAATCTCAGGAGACTGGGTTTAAACATGTTGCATCTGCATTTAAGCATAGGAAGAGCAAGAAAGCTCTACTATTTCCTTCTTAAAATGCAGTATTCTGTGGTTGCATTATCTATATTGAGGCAAATGTCACCTACTTCTATGATGAATCTCTCCCCAGATATTTGTTGAACATTAAAAAATGATCGCTATAGAGATTCTTTGATTCTGACAGGCTAATACCATAACTTTTGACTTCAAGCCACTCAGAACTCTTTCTATAAAGAGATATTTACAGTGCTACCCTTCAGCAACGATCATTCGTAACCACTTGTCAAATGAATGTATAATGAGGAGCTGTAATGACACTGACATAGCGAGAGCAAGTGCTAAATAGCCTACTGTACGTAAGTGCTTTGTGGAAAATCTGTGTTATTAACAAGGCTAAGAGTCTCCAGCCATGCTAACAGCTCTGTGAGGCTGTATTTAGGCACAGCGGTGCTTTGAGCTAAATGCTGATAGAAGCACGCTAACATGCAAACTGACAATCCTGACAAGCTGATATTTAAACCAGCCCCTTTTCAGAGGCTTTGTCACGGCCGTCTGCATGTGATACCGCCGCACAAGGCACCCTTTAGTGCCGGTATGAAACGAAAAAGTAGTATACTTCAAGTTTATTTTATGAAGTATACTTAAGTAAAGTTCAAGTATATATTTCCCAAGTTATGTAGAAAGTATACTAATATCGATGTACTAGTAGAATACTTGTAAGTGTACTACTTTAATACTATTTGAGACAAAATTGGCCCACTTTTTAGTTTATAAAAGTATACTTTTAAGTACAAGAATAGTAAACTTTGAGTACACAACTACTTTACGCCACGTTTTATTTTGTACTGCAACTATTTTATATTTATACTGATATACTTCATACTTGTAGCCCACTTTTTAGTTTATGAAAGTACACTTTAAAGTATACTCTCAGTAAACTACTAGTTTAATAAATATATAAATAATTTAATAAAAGAATATAATAAAATAAAATAGCCCACTTTTTATCAGAGAGTGCATCACTGAAATTTCTGGGCTGGGAAGGACACATTTTGTACTCTGAGGTTTAATTTTGGACCAGATGTTGTTTTCAGAAACTGCAGAACTACCTAACCAAACTATCTCGACATGGCCTCGCATTTTTCACCGTTATTGTTAAGAGGAAAGTGTAGAGGCAGGCTGAAAATGGGGGAGAGAGAAGGCATGCAACAAAGGTTGTGTTATGTGCAATGTTGTGTTATTTCATACCTTCTTTCAGTGATCTACCATGTGAATAGATGATAAAACCTACTAGTGGGCGTAGTAGGTCCCTATTGACCCACATCTATGGTGCTTATAGCAACCGATAACTTATCGGCTGAATCTAACCAGGGACGTTGCAGTTACATGGCACGCACTGTAACCATTTGGCTACCAAGGCACTCCATCATCTACATTTTTACCTCCATTTTTGAAAAAAAACAAAAATACACGACCAAACAACATAATGGGCACTGTTTGTGAGCTGTAATGCCTGCTGCCTCTGCTAACACACTTTTGGTGCAATTTTACAAATTGCCAGTAAACTTAATATTTCCACTAGGAAATGATGTTAACAATTTTCCTAGTTGGAAATCTCTGGCATAATTGAGCGTGGCATTGCCATTTTTCACATAAGCACTAATAGTTCTGTAGGTTGCTTGACTCAGATTGTAGTTCTTGAAGGATGCATTTGTATTTTCTACAGACACTTTGTTGAGAAGGGAATGAAAAAAAAATTTTTCAGTGGGAGAAACTGGATCCCTCTGTGGAGTTATTTCCTACATTTGAGTAATGACTTCCGTTCTGAAGCAAATCAAAAATAATAATCATGGCTGCCTCATTGGACAAGGGCTTACAGCAACATTTAAATGGGTCCTATTATGACTTTGTGCTTTTTCTTGTGTTTTTTGTGCATGTAAAAAAGTGTATGTGCAAAGTTACAAAGCGCAAAGTCCACACCAAAGGGAGAAACATTGCTCCTGAACTGCCTGAAACGCCTTGTTTGAAGTCCCGCCTTTTCTTCCGTAACGTGGTGATGTCACCAAGTAACATAACGGCATAACGGCTGGTTTGGCACGCCCTCAAACAAAGCTAGTTAGAACGGAGTCCGAGAGTTTGGTTTGGTTCGGTTAACCAATCACGACAGTGGGCCAGCTGACCAATCGGAGAAGACCAGGCCTTTCGGGAGGTTGGGACAGGAACTAGAACAGAGCGTTTCAGACAGAGGGTGAAAAGAGATGCGGCAGCACAGCTGGTATGGGAAAAATATAGCGTTTTTTTTAACATTAAAGCATGTAAACATGTTCTAGTAGCAGCCCAAAATAAAAGTATGCACCAGAAAATGAGCATTAATAGGTCCTCTTTAAGAAAGAAGAAAAAGTTGTCCATCCTACAGTATGTATTTTCTTTATCTATCTTTCAGCACTAGATTTTTGGAGGATGCAGATTTTGTCATTATACTCACACAACAAGTCTCTCCCTCTCCTCTGCTATCAGCAGTGCTCTGGGTGGTCCGCTCCACTGCAGACAAACACTTCCATGCCTCTGGGCAAAGCAGCAGGCGCAACATTTTCTCTGCAATAATTTCGGCATTGTGTCCGAGCAAGCATTTCTGTGTCTTCCAAATGGAGCGCATGGCCTTTAAGCAACTAACCCGGACATAATGATGGCTGGGGAGGGGCGGGGGCGTTATGGCTCTTGGTGGGGTGATGGCTTTTGGAGGAGTGCTCGAGCCCTGCAGCTCCAGTTGGTGATGACTGTTTGCTAGCCGTAGGGGCACCGCTGTGCTCTGGATGCCGTGTCCTGTGGCGGCACATATTGCAGGGAGCGGGCTCCTGTTTCATACTGTATACTTCCATTTTTGAGTCAGTGACAGCGTGATGTGTTTCTTGACATTTCTGACTACCCAGAGTGCGTGTGCGTGTGCGTGTGCGTGTGTGTGTGTGTACTATCTAGCACCCACTGCTTTTCCATCTTTCTCCACTTCTCCTTCTCCCCAGACAGCAATGTTTTTACAAAAATACTAGTGACTCTTTCGGGGCTCTCAAATGGGTTTTATATGTTTCACAAGGGAATTCAATTCAACAAATACACTGTAAAATAGGAGAAAACAAAGTGCATGCCAGCATTTCCCGACTCTGTGACGCTGAGTTTTATGGCTCAAGAGATTCAAAGCTAAAAAAACAAATGGCAAATTTACACGTTTGAGGGCATTTGTACCCGTGTGTGCAGAAAAAGAAGAAACGGTAGCTACAGAGAGAGTCAGACACACAGGGTGATGTAATGAAGTGATAATTCTTTTACTGTCCACTGTTTGGAAACTCTTCCTGACTTTGATAGATGCGTCTGGCCAAATAACATGACATTTCCGCACTGTAGCAGGAACTCAACTTGAAATGTCAGACTGCCCGCTGCCCCCTCTTCTGCCCTCTCTTTCCACTATGGGTGCACTTTCTCTTATGTGACTGGGCGTGCATGTATGTGTGCACATATCTATGGGTCTGTACACTCCTGTGTTCTGTCTCCAAGGTAACGGCAGAGTAGAAAGTCAGGTACACCGTCACAGAAAAATCCAGTATTATCTCTATTACTCTTTCTCAGTTTTGTCTGTTTTTGTTTTATTCTTGTGACAGCTTGTCAAAAACCTGTTTGATTTGTCTGTTCAACACAGTGTAGACCAGTGGTCTCAAACTCAATTTACCTGGGGGCCGCTGGAGGCAGAGTCCGGGTGAGGCTGGGCCGCATCAGGTATTCCACAAAAAAAGCTTTGTTAAAAAAAAACAATCTTCTCAAACGTCATTATTAACAGTTCTTTAACTTGAATGGGTTCTTCTGAACATGAACTGTCCTGAACATGAATGGAACATTGAAGAACATGAACGGTTCTTCTGAACATGGCCTCTATTGCGTCTCCCACTTTTCCTGAAATTGTCTGTGCTCGTCACCAACCTTTCTCTTCACTGCAGGCTTTGAAAAAGACATGATTGGGGCTGTGTGACAAGATATATATTCATTCCACTTGGTGTCACTCCGCAATAAAGTTGTGCCTGCTGTGTTTGTGTTGCTCTGCAATTACACCACCAAACCGCTAGTTGGCGGCGGCGTCTCTATGAGTTTCCTTCTTCTTCTTGTACTACAAACAGAAACTGAGCGGAGTTGGAGCTAATAACTGTTGAACCACAGAACTTTTACATTACTGCAACGCCGAAAAGAGAAAATATATCTGAGTGGATTTGTGTGAACAAACATTGAAAAGATGGAGGCAGAGAGAAGTAGAACTTGGTCCTGGCCGCTCAGCATCGCTGAGAGACTGGACCAATCACAGCTGTTGCGGTCTGCGTCGCCGCGACGTGTAGTTACATTTCTGGAGAGGTGCACGTCAGGCTACGGCGTCGATTCAACGCAGAAGTATAAATCAAGCTTTAATCAAGCTTATGCGATGTTACACGGGCGCCGCCACAGTTGTTGTGAAATGTTTCTCTGCTTGCATCAAGCCCGGCCGATTGCCCGTCCCCGGGAGCCAGATACCCCACTGTGATGGGTAGGTTCGTTCAGCTCGGGCTCGCGTAACAAAGGGACCTTCCACGGCAAACTGCCATTCACATAAAACTCGTGGGCCGAGGGCGCCTGGTTAGCTCAGTTGGTAGAGCGGGCGCCCATGTAACGAGACTTGGTCCTGACCGCGGCGGCCCGGGTTCGAATCCGGCCTGTGGCCCTTTCCGCATCCACTCTCTCTCCCCCCTTTCCAAGACTCTATCCACTGTCCTGTCAATAAAAATGAAAAAATGCCCCCAAAAAAAACTTTATAAAAAAAAAAAAAAAAAAAAAATTTGCGGGCCGCACTAACATTAAACTTTCATATCAAGGTGGGGGCCACAAAATATCGCCTTGCGGGCCGCAATTGGCCCGCGGGCCGCGAGTTTGAGACCCCTGGTGTAGACCATCAGTTTAGGTAATGTCGGTGTCCATCAACCCAGGTTTGATAAGAAAAAGCATTCAACAAAAGTTTTTCATTTGATTCAGAGTGTTGCTGGAGATTGCATTTGCTCTGTTAACTGTGCGAGTTAATAAAAGGGGAAATTATTCAATTAAGTCTGTCCTCGTACCAAAACAAACTGAGCGCCATCAATAGTCTCTGCAGAACAATTGCAATGGCAAACGTTAGTTTGCTTCAGCTCGGTATTGATTTTGAATTTGTCTACAGTTGTCACTCATCAGATTTCCTTGGCTTATTTGTATTTATTGGCCTTTCTTTTTTTTTGCGTTCGCTGCAGCACAGTGAAGCTGATTTTATTCGGGATTGTTTGACAAAGGTCTTAAACAGTTTAATTCTAGTGGACAGGCTAATTATGATTAACTGAGCTGAACAAATTGTGTTTTCCAAAAGAGAAGGACTTTTATTGTAGCCACTTCAGCTGACAAGATGTCTAAACATTCAAGCCAAGACAAGAACCTTGATTTGTTGGCATCGTTACTGATATAACTGAGGTAATGGCACCTGCGTGTGCATTACAAATCAAAGCTGATGACTCAGACCGAACCACTTGACAAGAAAATGTCAGTTTGCATCCAAAGATGCAATACAGAATGAAAACACTGGCTAAACGTGTCCACAGCAATTAGTAGAGCATAAAAATAATAAAGAACAGTAAATATCGAGTCAATCTGCTTGTAGACATATTCAGATACGACTTCCTATACCAACTAGATTATTTGAAGAATACTTAGCCCTTTATTCTTCTGTCACTATGTATATATGAATTTATCAATATCCATCCATCCATCTATGTTTAGCTGTTGCTGTGTTGAGAAAATTAGATTTTGATGTTCTGTTTGGAGGCGTACAACACCCTGATTATGCATAGCAGCATATTTTCAGGCACATTGGGCCTCATTCACTAATATGTTCATAGAAAAATGTTCTTACTTAAAATAAGTGCACACTCAAAATTACGGTCAGATTTATGACACGGGCACATCGGCCAATTTTGTTCTTACCACTGTGTGTATGTTAGTGAATCAAAATCATTCTAAATTGACAGGCGCATGCATTTACCATAATGACAATCCTCGATTTCTCTGAGGAAATACATCTGCCTGGAGATGTATAATGGAGATAACGTGTTACTTTTACAAATGCTGTAAGGTCAGCAGGTTTACAGGATTCAGGGTAACACACACATACACTACATTCAATTATTCAATTAATGTCTTATTACAACTACAATTTAAAAAATAAACCAGATGTCCAATTTTTGTTAAAATAAGGTCACCGCCACCGTGACCAGAAAGATCACCGCCACCGCTCTGTCGGTGTTCAGCGTCTCCCCTCCTCATCCCTCTGTATGTGCGAGTGTAGACGTACCTCAAAGTCATGTTTGCGGGCCCCCCTCAGGATTACGGACATAAATAAAACACACAAAACCCTTTGGAAAATGCTTTTTATCCAATTACAAATAAAACAACACTGTAGAATAACAGAATCCTTTAAACATGAATTCTTTTAATTCAAATGAAAGACACAGTATAGCAGCGCTATGCCGTCCGTCTCAGCTGAGAACGGAGAAATGCCTGCGTCTTTCCTGAGTCATGTCATGGAGACGAGCCAAGCCAGTGTCCTCGCCGCCGTCGCTTGTGGCGGAGCGTTCTCCGATGCAACCCATTGGGCAGAATCCACCAGAAGCTGCATTACGCACGGGCTAGTCGAATATGCAGGTCCAGCCTTAATAATTACTAACCATATGTAGGAATTGGCAGTATATTATGAGACTTGATGCCTGTGGTAGAATATCTTGGTGTAGAAACACACATATATATTTTTAATATCATTACTCACTTCATGCATATGTTCCCAAACATATCTCTGTTAAACATGGGCTGAAATACTGCAGGGCTGTAAGACTTTCAAATGAATAAAACACGCTGAAAGCAAACGGATGTTTTTTTCTGTTTCTGTTTTAGTAATTTAACATATTTGCCAGTACATTATTAAATTAGCCATTTTAAATATTGTCTTTTCAAATTCTCAACTGCATAAATTGTTAGTCTCACATGAACATTATCATTTAGTTGTTTCCTCACAAGTGACAGGTGCAAAGCATCTTTCTTGTTCAGAATAACGCCGGATCTGTCGTTCTGTGTGTCTCTGTCTCCTTATACGCCACCTACACTCTTCTTTTCTTTTGTCATAAACGGAGGAGCCCTATGAGGCATTGTGTGACACAGATCCAAGCTGACAGCTTGAAATAACAGTTAACAGTTCCTCTGCCTGCTTCCCTCTGACAAATTCACAGTGCTGTAATGTTAAATGGAGTGTAAGGCGGACCTGGGAGCGGCACAGGTGCTCTCTGACACCACGCCGACTTCACCTCGATGCGCCTATCCTGCAGCCATCAATCCGTCGTCGCGCCAAACCCTTCTCTTTTCACTCTGTCATGTTCCACCATGTTAATTTCCAGCCGACGGCACCTGCCACCTTCTTTACTGTCATCTTTTCTGCCGTGACTTGTCGTGTTTTTTCTCATGTCTCCTGGTAAACGTGATTGGTATCTTTCAAGACCTTTCAGATAGTGGAATGTGGGTGAAAAGTTGTGCCTGGATGAGTTCTGCATCGTTATTTACAATGATGGGAAATTTAAATCCAACTGATATGAAATGGCTTTTTATTATTTTTTTGCACACAGCTTTGTGAATTACATGCCCTGCACTCACTTTTATTTCGTGGTTTCATGGCAGCGCCCCCGCTCTGTTTATATACCAGTGAAGATGCTCTTCTTTCTCTATGACAGAGAAATTCTTTGCATAAATCATATTTGCATGAACCAACCAACCATTTTTTCAATGCCTAGTGATTAATTACAACCAGGAAAGCAGCCATACCTTTGACCTGCAACTTTTGTAGCTTTCTAGTTCATGTCTCTCCAATCATGGACACATCTCGCAGCCGTGTCTCCAGTGGTCAGAGTTCAGCCCTGCATGTGTACACCCTCCATCCAACCCGACCACCTCTTTATAAACCCCGTGCAATATATAAATGCATCAATTTCCTCACTTGAAAAAATCGTTGCCAGGGAACATAACCCAGGCAAGCAATTGTGTTTCCCTACAAAAAAAAATTAGGAAAACCTTTTAGTTTTACAGTATGAGCGTAATTTGTGAGAGCCAGGGTTGTATCTTGTGTTTTACCTTGGCTTGCCACGGGGGTAAAAGTGCATTGCTAACTTGCTATCAGTTTGTGGGCTTTTTAGCAATTTCGCTAGTCTGTTGTAGCAGCACTTATAATAGCTTACAGTTAATTTCGATGCCAAATGGTGCGGTCATTCTCCAATACCACTTCTCTCTTTTTAGTAATAAACTAGAATTACCGTCTCACGGTTGTATGCCTCTGCTAACCAGTCAAGTTGCAGTTTAGGTAATAATAATAAATGTTATTTATATAGCATTTTTTTTATTTTTTTATACTTCTTTCTATTTAAATGGTTCATATTTTGTTAGACTTTGTTTAGCTCTTTTTTACTGTGTTAGCTGATGCATCTTGTTTTTTACACTATCCCCTTTGCAGCTGTAAACTGCAAATTTCCCCACTGCGGGACTAATAAAGTAATATCTTATCTTATTTTTCACAGCATTTTATAACAGTTAAAAAGTGCTTCACAGTTAATAAAATGCATAATAGTACACAGCATGAAAACATATACAATTTATAAAATGGGAGCAGATACTCAACAATAAAAGCAATATACAGTACATTATAAAAAAAAAAAAAAAAGAATTAAAAGACTAATAAAACCAAACGATTTTCAAATAAAAAACTAAAATTTGCTCAAGGCGTTCCGGAGATATTGTGTTCTCAAGAATGGGATGGACGTAAGGTCAGAGTGACCTTTTGACCACCAAAATCTAATCAGTTCATCCTTGAGTCCAAGTGGACGTTTGTGCCAAATTTAAAGAAATTCACTCAAGGCGTTCTTGAGATATCATGTTCACAAGAATGGTCCGGATGGACGGACAACCCCACAACATAATGCCTACGGCTATCACTGGCACAAAGGCATAAAAATATTTACTGGGGGAGATAGTTACGCTTTGTGATTTAAGTTGGAGAACAAAAGATCTAAATAATAATTTCATTATTTTACAGCCCTCACAATAATCTTCTCTATTAAACAAACTGTTAAATTGTTTCTATATTTCTTGAATGCCAATATGCTGTGGCTCAAACAAAGACAAAACCTCCAACCTTTTGTGTCACGTCATGCATACATCTGTTAAAAAGCCAATAATACATGACCCGTGTGTACAGCACATTTCTCATCAACAGAGCCATTGTGGTGGAACCCACCTCTCTGATTGCTTCCCCTTCTCTCTGTGCACATTCCTTTCATTTTCTCCCAAAGCCTCTCCTCTATTCAGCCTTTTGTTTAAAAGCAGCCACTTTAATTACTTTAGCCCGCGATGTGAGCTTTCCGTGACGGCTTTCGCTCAAGCCTGGCGTTGGGGAATATGGGGAGAGATGATTTGTATTAATGATGGGTAGCGATGAAGGGGAGATGACGAAAGGGAGGAAAATGATATGAGACAGAAGGAGAGGAGGAGCTGTCAGGAGAAATGTGGCTGATCGGCCCCAGATCATGGCTCAAATGAAGCTCGTCCAACCTTTTACCCTTCAGTCCATTATCAATTGTTTATCCGTCTATCAGGATGATTTTTGTACACTTGAGGCAGATCTTCAAAGCAGCACTGTCATGTCTTAGCAAATATGCGATAAGTCAATATGGAATATTAAATGGAGAATGTCTTTATGCCTCTGCGCTGGCAATATTCGTGGCCAGAGGCATTATGTTTTCAGGTTTTCCGTCCGTCCGTTCGTCCAAAGGATCGTGTCTCAGGAACACCTGGATTCAAATTTTGCACAAACGTCCACTTTGACTAACTAAGGATTAACAGATTAGATTTTGGTGGTCAAAGGTTAAGGTCACTGTAACCCAATGGAAAACTCCAGGGTCTGAGAAGTGAAGCCGATGCAGAAGCACCTTAAACTTGCATTATTTTTAATAGCCAGCAGGGGGCGACTCCTCTGACTGCAAAAAGAAGTCTGATTGTATAGAAGTCTGAGAAAATGACCCTACTTCTCACTTGATTTATTACCTCAGTAAACATGAGTTTATGGTCTCAATTGCTAGTTTCAAGACTTCTTCAATACAGCATGATGTTCATTTTTAGTAAATTATGGTCCCATTTAGAGTCAAATAGACTTGTGATGGACAGGTCGCTACCATGGCGTTGTCCGGTCTGGGAGTTGTCCATGTTTTCGTCTTAGAACTTTAACCCTATCACAGTGTGTTTTCACTTCATGAAAGTTAATTTTAACCATTTTGGTCGCCTAAAAATGTCTTATTCAGCATTCGGTTGTACTTAACTCCACCCTCTCGTGTCACTTCTGGTTGCCAAAAACCAAGATGGCGACAGTTTCAAAAGCCAACATGCCAAACTCGAGGCTTCAAAACACCAGTCCACAAACCAATGGGTGACGTCACGGTGACTACGTCCACTTCTTATATTCAGTCTATGCTATGAAATTCAATTAAAAAATGAATATGTTAATTATGACAGTTTCACACAAATGTCTAATAGGATAAATGTAAACGTAAATCAGCTTTTATTGTCACACATTGCATTGTACACAGCACAGCACACAGTGAAATTTAGTCTCTGCATTTAACCCATCCTAATATTAGGCGACCGTCCGGTTCCCAAGCCAAGTCCCTACCCCCTGTCTACGGACTGAGCTACTGCCGCTCCGATGATGATGAAGTTGTGACATTTTGGACAAGCATGCAACTTGGCGGAGGCATACAACCGTGAGGCGGTATTTCTAGTTTTCTTTTTCAAAGTAAAAGCATGCCAGATAAAATATACCACTTCACTTTGAATGTGTTAGCCCTACAGCATGTCAGCGCAGGTGGCAGCTTTCACCCATCCATCCCCTTTTGCGTTTCACCACACTCGAGCGCCATCACGCTTTAGCTGTAGGCATCTCAAGATTGAGAAGCAGCTCATCGATTGGTACTGATGCGAATCCAGAGCATGTTAACAGACAAGAGATGAGCTCACTTGTTCTCTGAGGCCTTCAGATGGTGTGGGCCTCCACAGAGCGTTGTCCAACGGGAGCTAAGTGTTGATCAATGCAGCGAGCGAGGGGAGGACCGAGGGAGGGGAGTAAAAACAGAGGAGAGAAAGGCCACTGCCATCGCTCTTCCATGACGCTGAGGATCTGGATCCGCTGGGCTCCCAGGCTAAATTAAAACAACCGGCGTCCCATTGATTCCAGCGCTGACAGGGACCATACATCACCCCATAGCCAGGGAGAGGGTAAAGGGAGAGAAAGAAGAAGGGGAGGGTGGGTAATAGAGAAGCAAAGAACACATTCGGGAAAGAAAATGATAACCAAAATCATAGGAGGAGAAAAGAAATAAGAACAGAGAGAAGCGATTAGAGAAGGGACATCTTTAGGAAAGAAAGAAGGAAAGGAGAGGTAGCTGGTGGAAAAACAGGAGAGGTAAGGAAGAGGTAGAAATGAGATGGCAAACCAGACATAAGCAATCGTCTACTGACAAGTCAATTTATTTCCCATGCATGGTCGACGATTACTAAGAAGCAGAGAGAGCTTTTGGGTGGAGAGTGTGAGGTAGAGGCTGAAAGACAGCAGTTGACTTTTTAGTAGATACAAAGCTGTTGAGATGGACAAAGCCTGCTGGGATCACTGGGAATAGAAAAGCGATAAAGAGATAATTGGGGATTGGAGATTGGAACGAATTGTAGTTACTTTTATTCTTTTCTACTCAGTTGAGAGTTGTTTTCTTATTCGTGGGAATTTAATGGCCTCTTATCTCCCGACGATATTTTAAGAACAATCTAAAATAGATCAGCTCAATCTAACTTACTGACTTTAGTATTGCGTAAATAAAAATGCTGTAAACAAATGTCAATCGGGTGCTGTGAATGATGAATGGAAGACGGTTGATTATCGGAGCAACACGGTTTCAAATAAAAATGTCAATCGAGTTTATCAAATCAACTGACAATTTATTGCTAATTTTCAATTCACATACATTTCATCACTTCCATTATTAATTCGTAATTTCTTCAGTTATTTTTGTGTTACTCCCACCCTTGAGGCCACTTTCTTTTAAATGGATCAATTTTGTGTTTTGAATGATGAATGTAAGACGGGGAAAATGATGAAACATGGCTCTGTTTTCATCATATCACGACTGTTTTAATCAAATCGGCTTTGAATCGATTTGATTGATTGAATTTATCACTCCATTTTTCATTTCACATACATTAAGACCACTCCATTTTTCAATTCACATGCATTTTCTTCACCTCCAGTTGTATCAATTAATTTGTGTTACTTCCACCCTTCATACATATGAAGGAGCTGTTTCTTAAACTGAACCAGATTATTAAAGATGCGCGGGCTGCCTACTTTTCTGGTTTGATTAATGGTAATAAACACAACCCACGGTCTCTGTTTGGTACTATTAACCAGCTTCTAATGACTGTGAAAACTTTAATCTTTTTTGGTTGGTAAGATCGATGGTCTGAGCTGAGGTCCAAATTCCCCCCGACTGTTTTACCCTCCTTCCCATTTAGCTGTCCTATTTTACTGTCTGGATTTTCTCCTATCTCCCTGCAGAATCTTTAAAACACCATAGCTCATGTGCATCCCTCCTCCAGTATAGCTAGCTGCACTAGTTCCAAAAGTCTCTAAATCTAGGGAGAACGTCACCAAGTCGGCAACACTGATCATTTCATCAATGAAAGTGTTTTGGAAGAAGATCACCAACTCTAGCTTTAATTATCTGGACTCTATGAAAACAGGTATTTCACTAATTGACTTGGAGGGTTATTTAGCAATTGTTCTTCATCAAGTTTTTTGATGAGGTGTCAGCATCCAAATGAGGTCTTGCAGCAAGAATGGGAGTTTGACATGTGAGGTGAGCTTTGCTGTGAGTAACTATTGTTATGGTGAATTCAATAGGATCTCACAAGAGCCAGTAGAGAGGCAAACCCCTTAGATGGTTGGATAACTGTTGTAATTATCCTGTCATCACCGGTTTACTGCATAAATATATAATTGCGTTCAAAATGTCAAACCTGCATGCTGTTCCCTTTCCCTCTCTGTGAATGTAAATGCTCCTTTTTTCTGTATTGGCTTCATTTAACTTGCTTATAATGTCACAGAGTTACATAATGGCACACAAGAACCACCTGTCTCCATAAATATGCATACGCTAGCCGTTACGCAGCCTATGTAGAAAGCTGTATTTATTTAAAATAGGAGCATATTTGTTCCGTCAGACACATCTGAGGTGGATGACTGAAAAGTTTAAACGCTTTTTGTTTAGACACGCCGACTATGTAGTTCATTCACTTTTTTGCCCAAGCTAAGCTGTCGCATCACAGTTCAGATGCACTTCAGTACGTTTGTCAGTAAGTGAACGTTTCACCATTCATAGCACAGCAGTGCCATGCCATTGTTCCGACGGCCCATTATTCAGAAACCTCAATAGTCCGAAAAATGTTCCGTCAGCCCTTTATCCAGAACGCAAGCACGTGGCTAATTATTATATAAAATGACTTCATCTGCCCTTACCGGTGGCAATTTTTTTTTCCTACCATGGCAAAGGCATGATCCGCCCTACTCTACCTCTGATTGGCTTACCCTGATATTCTTACCATAAACCATAAACTAATTACACTCCTCATGCCTAAACCTAACCCCAACCAATGAATACTTCAGTTCAGTAGCACATTAAGTCTGTTTGTGGTCCAAGTTGTCACATTCAGTACAAAACTAGTTCATACAAGCACAGTACATGAAGTTAATAGCTCAGCAACCCTATTATTTAAGACAGAGTTATCACATTCTGGTTGTTTCTGTGGCTTTAGGGGCTTTTAATAAGCTTTCAACAAGGACGTAACGTACTGTGCTCTCAGTTAGTGAGGGGAGCTCCTCTTGCTAAAAGCTACTGATTTGGTCAGTGACAATGGTTGATTCATAGCAGTCTTATTGGAGGGTTGTTGATAAAGAGAAGATAAAGATTCATACATGTACTGAACACATCTACTTCACCGTTCAAACAGACATCGGGAGAGCTGCATGCCGTCACTGGGGCTAATGTTAAGTTATTACTAGTTCAGTATTAAATACAGAATATGTGACATATGATTTAAAGGATTTGTAGCGTTTTAAAGGCATCTTTGATGGAGCTGTGCTGAGTAACAAAAATTATGTAACGAGTGATTAGTAAGGCAATATAATTCATTGTAAGCATGCTGAAACACAAACACACCCACATGCATGCGCACACAAGCATCAGGATTCAAAGAGAGGGATTTCTAGAACTCCCTTTTTGTTCAACCTGCATTTAATTCTGCTTATTTTCAGTCTGGGCTTTATTTCCTTACCCTCCAGAGTTGGTTGGATCATGTTTTTTGTTTGTCTGCAAGATATTTCAAGAACTTACTGTGCTCCAAACTTTGTGGAAAGTTCAGCAAAGGGGCAGGATTAACTTTTAATATTGGGCCAAGACGGAATGACATTGTGGCTTTTCACAAAAGTCAAGGAACATTTGAGGAAATGTTTGAGCTCTGGATGCATCTTAAAGACATTTTCTACGGTGGTATCCATGAGGACTAGCCTGCTAAATCTAAAAGCATGGAAGGCAATGTGCATCTTTTGCTTTAGCTCAGAGCCATTTCAAATGATGTCCTGTGATAAAGCTCTACACGCTGTTTAAAGTTTGTGTAATTGTGCAGCACTTTAGGAACGTGCAGTACATCGCTCAAATTAGAGGCTGCAGATGGAACACATCACTCCTGCTGCTGTATAATGGCTACAGAGATTTAATCAGCTGAAAGGGAGGGACCTCATATATCCCAGATGCAGTAGTGGATGACATAAGAAGTATCCATTCATGAGACTAAATACAGATTCTGCCATGCAATTTTTAAATTTTGTGCATTAAAAATTGGCTATATTAAATATTTATATGGTAGTGACAGACACTACACAGGAATCGCCTCATGGCCAGTATGGACAGGAGGAGTGATTGCGGTGACCCAATAACTCGGTCAAGGTACATCGTGGCATGTGAATGTTGCATTAAGGTAGACGTGAAAAAAATTGGATTACAGTAGACAGAAGCACTGTCTGCAAACTGAGTTTTACAGTGAAGAGGCTGGAAAAACTAAAATAATCCCTCAGTAAGAGCCAGTGTGAGTGACAGTTGCTCCCTGGGTAAGAGTGTTAGAGAGAGAGATCTCTGTATGAGAGGTTGTGCATGTGTCTGAAACAACAATGTGGCCAACCCAATCTCACGGGAAGGCGTATAAATAGCATTCAACATTACAAGACATTCTGCGTGTCATGCGGACGAATTTTAGGCTTTTCGAGTGTCATTTATTGTACGCCACCTAACAAAACTACGCTAACGTCGACAGTTAGCTTTAGGCAACAAAACCACTTAGTTAGATTTAGGCAAGACATTGGACTTAAAATAAGTACGTAAACTATATACGTACGGAAATAATGTAACATAAGTAAGGGAAACACGTCACTACAAAACAAACATAACTAACTTGCAACACAAAACACCGCATTTGAACAGTGGTCCTGTGTTTGTTGGACCCATCCACCTCCCACACCCCTCTCCTCCTCGCTTTTTATCCTACGTCACTAGCTCTTATCGTGTCATTCACACACCTTTTTCGGGCAAAATTGATGTGGCATACACATTAAATTACATCAATTGATTTCATAATTGAATCAATTATTTCACTGTTTCTTCCCGTCTCCATCTTATCCACCTCCTCTACATTTCTCTCATCTTGTGCTTCCTTTTTCATGCTCGCAGACTGTTATACGTCTTTAATCTTTAGTGCTCCCTGCTCTCATATTACTTGCTTAGTCATGTTTATGCTCTTATGTTTCCCTTTTCACCCATCCGCCTCTTTCCCTCTGTCTTTCTGCCTTTTACTCATGTTTCCAGCACATGACCTCCATCTATACATCTATTTCCTTACTTTTGACTGGTTTTATTCTGTATTTCTGGATGTCTTTTCCATATGTTTTTTTTTAAAGTGGGTGCATTCACTGGTTTATTTCTCTTACTTTCCCTTCTTTAGCTCTCATCTTCTCTCTCTCTTTCCCGTCTTTTGATGCTTTGAAACCCTGTTGAACCCTTGTAGCTATGCCTGCCAAAGAGGCTTCCTCTATAAAATGTTATCTTGATCTGGGGTTCGTCAATCATTTACAAAGCTGGATGTTTTTGAAGTTTTTCAAAACAAAGAAGGAATTCCGAGATCACTTCCGCACCACACTTTTAAAATATTAATTTGTATAGATCGGTTGTTTCTCATCTAATACTTTCCCCCAGTTTTTTCGTGTTCACTTTCTCTGTTTGAGGCTGAGATCGATGTTGAAAGGGCAACATGTTTGAACTAAAGATAGCTAAAAAGAATAAGATAAATTAATAATTATTATTATTATAACAGATTGTAGAAATGGAACCTGGGCTCACAAGAAGGCGAATAACTACCACGACATTACGACATTACGCGTTTCAAGAGGACGTATTTTAGGCTTTTCGAAAAACGTCATGGTTGGGCTTAAAATAAGTACGTAAACTAAGTAAAATATGTACGGAAACAACGTAGCATAAATTTGTAAAACACGTCATGAACGTCACAAAAAAACATGTGACTCACGTAACTTACAAAAGGATACACTGGTCTTGTGTTTCGTTGTGTGTTTGTTGGACCCATCCACCTCCCCTCTCCACCCACCATAAGCGGTCTTTCTCGCTTTTTCTTCTGCATTACTAGATCTGACCGTGTTTACATTGGACTCATTACAGACTAAATGGTGTACAAATGACATGCCAAAAAGCAAGAAAGGCATTCTTATTGCACGCCAAATCCCATACGCATTATTGTGGCATTCATATGCCTCTTCCTGCGAAAGGGCGGAAAAGTGAGTCTCTCGTCGGTGACTTTAGCCTTAGGTGCCAATAACGCAGAAACCACAGTGGATATGTGTCATTATAGATATTATAGAGCGGGAATTTTTGGCTGGACCTCAGAGGGCTAGTCCTACAAACGCAAAAGTCTGTCACTGACTGACTGACGTGAGTGCTGAAGTTACACGATTGGTTGGCCGAGTGTTTGAGTTTCCTCATTGGCTGTTGCTCTTTCAAAATGAAAAGGCGGGAACAGTCCTTTTATGCAAATGAGCCCATCCAGTGCGACATGTCCAGCTCACGAAACTTGGACCAAGCTGTGAAACTAGGCGATCTAGTTCTAAAATGAAACGAGATTCAGTAGTGGCATAGCCTACGGAATAACAGGAAGTTTACGAGCAGGCTGCCATGTTGTTTCCTGTTTGAAACGGCAAGCAGAAAACAGGGACCAATCAGGTGCATTCCACGATAGGGTACGTCACCGCTTGAACGGCAAAATGAGTGGAGCAGCGTGTCCCCTAGTAAGCATGTACCGCTGGATTTAACATTATAGACATAACCACTGACAATTTGTATAACAATTTAGCCACAAATTCACAGACTGACCATACACGGTCCAGCCATATCCTCGGTTTTGACTGAGTCTTGTTCTATTGAGACTCCACCTTCTTTTTCACACTATTTTAGGAAGAAAGTTGGAGTTTTATCCCCCCGTTAGCTGTATTGATGGTGCAGTAAATCAGGCAAAATGGGTGAAACCCCCTCCCCACCCCCCATCCCTCCCCAAAAAAAGTATCCATCATTGAATCTCATGCAGGCCAGCAGCACAGATGTATCATGGCCAAGCAGCTTAGTGTTAATAATGACTCGGTTAGCGTGTTTGTGTGTGTGTGTGTGTTGCCTGATAATCAGCAGCCGGAAGTTTTAGTAGCTGAATTATAAATGACGGAGCACTTGCACAACTACATTGTATAAAGAAAATCAGATTATATTGGATGAAGTCAAATGATATCAAACTGAAAAAAAGGCTCTTATGGTAAGCTGTGTGTGAAGTCCTTGTTTTGATGGGTTTTCACATTGAAATAATGCCGACCTGTAATCCCCCCCAGAGTGAAATCTATTCTAGTCTCTTCAGTGAAAACCTCTCACACTTTCCTCTGAGTGTGCCAGTCTCTCCCTTAAGGAAAGGCAGGGCTAAATATCTGTCACTGGGTTTAGAAATAGATAGGATTAGATGGTCAGGAAATGTAGAAGTTACAGAAAGATACAAGGGAGACAGACGGGGATGGATACAAGTTGTCCAGACACAAGTCAGTAAACAGACTAGCAAATGAAATGATCCCTAACAAATCCGTGGCTGTTTTGATGTGGAGCACAATCTGTGTTCGTGCAGACCTGAAAAACAAAAGGACTCTATCCGACCTGAACCTCCCGCAAACCTTCCAGTCTATATGCCCTTTGCCAACATTTTGATCACATTTTTGATTGAAGCCAACAGCAACCAACAGGACCCATGAATTGAGTCCTAAAAACCCAAGCAACATCAGCTTTAGAGCTAGAGTGAACGTACTGATATCATATGAAACTAGAAAAAGGAATCCATTGGTGGCTAGCCTAACTTTGGTTAGGCTAAATTTTGTCGAGGAAAAACTGGCATGGCCATTTCACAGTGGTCCACAATGTTCTAAGCCCTTATACACTTTAACAATGTATTTTGATTAATTACAGTAATTGATTAATTTTCTGATTTATGACTAGAACGATTTGACACACAGTGCTGAGCTCAGCATCTCAAATTAATCTTCAGGTTCCCAGCTTTCAGATGATGTACACCACTTCTATGTGGTATATACTGTAGACCTGCTATCTCCCCTTAAAGACCCCCTGTATCCCCCTAAAAAGACAAAAACTGGTCTATTCTGGGTCTCAGAGGGTTAATTATGTCATCAAATCCCAAACAAACACAAAACTTTCAACCAGGAGACCGGTGTTTGTGTCCAGTGTGAAACATAAGGTAAAGCTGACTTATTTGGTCACGTCAGTCGTTTGTCACGTGACTCCTCGTTATCGTCATTCCTGTGAGTATCTAGTCAGTGAAGTTAACATCAACCACGACCGTTTCCTAAACTTAACTTCTTGTGGAAATGGAAGTTTATTTTCAAAAGGACGCTATGCATGTAACGAGCATATATTGACACGCCGTTCCCGGTCCGTCCAAAAGTAACGCAAGAGGGGTACTCCGTGCGTCGGTCTCTGATGCCCAGCGGTTATTTGACGAGTTGGGAGTGAGAATGTGTTGCTCCAGCAGGTGTCTTTCTCTTTAACCTAGTTGTTTGAGGAAATATTGTTTGTATGAAAAGTGAATGATTTTTTTACTTGTTTTTTTTTTCATCCACAAATCCAAGAAAAAAACCGACTGTGATGGACGCTGCTGTTGCAGCATGAAATCTCAATCTGTGTAGGCACGGATGCCCACACAGTGTGTAAAACCCCTCCACTGAAATGGGAGTGAAAATGCTGCCTTACACAACATTAACTAAATAGTACCATTACTGTTTCACTGTACTTCCATAGCAGAACACCCTTTACCCTATAAAGGGATGGAGAAATGGAGGCAGAAGAGAGCCATCGACTGAAAACTCGAGGTTTTCAGAATCGCTGCAATCAGATTTATGATGCAACTTAGACGTAATGCATTTTGAAATTGCAGAAACTCCAGAGAAGAGCTGGGATTTCTAGGTTTTACCTATTGATCTACACACTTATGTGGTTTCGCAGTGCTCCTTTCCTTTGAGCATCCTCCCGACCTCGCTGACACGAGCCGAGTGGTTATCAGCTTGTGGAAAGGGGGGACTTGTAACTAAGATGGATTTGTTTCCAGAGCCCTTGTGATTGCTACTGTTTTGTTACAAATGGCAGTTTAGGCTTTAATCCAGCAATTGTAAGTTCACGCTTAAACCTTTGGTCCCGTGGCATTTTCGGGTTTGATGGAAATGGAAACGAGCCATTGGTCATCGCAGTGAAAGCTATTCCAAGGCGCTTGGATGGCGCTCCAGGGTGAAACAACAGCACATATCCCCCCACCCTCCTCCAACCTGGCCCTGTTCTCTCTCTGAGAGACAGGCAATATGGTAATGTGGGGAATGAATAGTGAGTCTCTGGGAAGACTTTCCTCGTGTCTCTGTGTGTGTGTGTGTGTGTCCAGCTGCTCTCTTGGCCACTGCAGCCATTACTGAGCAGTACCAAGCAGCCGAGCATGACACCCACCAGCTGGATGTGCACACACCTCCACTGAGAGAGTAGGCCTGTGCCAATGAGACGAGGAGCGAGAGAGAGAGAAAAGAGGGAGAGGGAAAGGGGATGGGGGGGTTGGTGAGGTATAGAGCGAGGGAGACAATGAGGGACAGAGGTGCCACAGCCAAGGAGACGGAACGAGAGGAGAGATCCATCCTCAAGGTAAAAATGAAACAGATTTAACACCGTGCGAATGACACCGACAAAGTCACAAAACACAAGAGAACACACACATGCCAAACACTCACAAATCCTGACCTCAGTGTCAGATTCGGGCGCATGCATGCATGTGTGACAAATTGTGCGGGCAGTATCGAGAGGAGAGAAATGTCTACCATGTGTCATATCGTTATGGCGACCATCAGAACAGCCATAAATACAACTCAGATCTGCTGCATTGGGGAACGTCCAGCTGTGTGTGTGTGTACTGTATCTCCTAGACGTATTGAGGCTGCCCTCTATGTCTGCAAGGCATTTTTTCTCTCTCACCCTTCTTTCTTTCTTTCTTTCTTTGCATCTCTCACACAGCTATATGCACAGGCACCTTTTGCCAGTGATGAAGAAAAACATTATGCATGGATGGATGGGGGGGTTGTGGGGGTGGCAAAAAGATTATTCACATGCCAGAAGATAAATGTATTTCCACTACTTGCCTCGTTCCCTGCCCTCACCCGCAGCCCCTCTTCCATCTCTCCCTCATTTCGTATTCCTCAGTCCAGCCACATTATTCTTGCTCCCTCTCCTCCTCGCCACTGTCTGGCCGGCTGACACGAAACGATAGAGCGTTCTGTCATGGCGTTTGGAACACACTGAACATCACTTGACAATGGCTGGCATGGGGCGGAGGGGTAGCTACGCAGGCAAAGCAGGATATTCTACCTCAACCCACTTCTGTCTTTGTTTAAATCCCATTAAAGGAACTGGAGTCCACTTTTCTTGGCTGGAAGTCAATGAGCGTCTCACTTTGTGTTCGAAATGTGTTTTTTTTTTTTTCTCTGCAAGAGGCCAGGGATGCTAATTCACTAAAGCCTCAGCTATTAGAAAGCATCAAATGGATCTAATATTGTTTGGCACTAAAAACTTCCAAAAGCCTCTTAGAAAATCCACTTGCATCGATTTAATTCTGCCGGCAAGCAAAGCAGTCAGTGACAAGACATTATTTTTCTTTCCAGTGTGATACATTATCGATGCGGTTCAAAAACTCGGATTGATCCTGAGGGCTTCCCTCATTCAGTATGAACTGCTTTACATAGTCACCATTTACAGTAGACTATAGTGCAACGCCCGGTTGCACTAATGGTCCAATTTCACCCTTGACATACTCTTCCTTGGCTCCTGAGCAATACACCTGCCGTGACACAGTTTCATCCCCTACCAATGCTATAGTATATACGTGTCCCCTCTCAATACATTACAGCGTGTACTTGTGCCGGTAGTAACTCATTACTATTAAATTTATCCTGTGAATCTCAAGAGCTCGCTCTCGACACTGCGCTTCCTCGGGTCCTCAGCAATACACCCGCCAAGTGTGAAGTCGGATTGGATAGTTGTCAAGGAACTTACTGATAAATATGTCCTGCAGATCTCCGGTCTCACCGGTATCTCGTTATATGCTGTAGATCTTGAGAGCTCGCCCTCGACACTGCACTTCCGTGCAACGCCCGGTTGCACTAATGGTCCAATTTCACCCTTAACATACGCTTCCTTGGCTCCTGAGCAATACACCTGCCATGACACAGTTGCATCCCCGACCAATGCTAGAGTATACGCATCCCCTCTCAATACATTAGTGTGTACTTCTGCCGGTAGTAATGCATTACTATTATATTTATCCTGTATATCTCAAGAGCTCGCCCTCGACACTGCACTTCCTTGGCTCATCAGCAACACACTCACCGAATGCGAAGTCTTACATTGGTTCTGAATGTTTTCATGACTGAAAGACATGAAGGCCAAAACTATATGAAAGCCATTTTCTATTCTATTAGAAACACATTATGCTTATTTCTCAATGTTTCAGATGAGGCTTTTCAATTTGACTTTTGAATGTGCACGTACATGTTTTTAATTGCTGCTGTACAGCAAATTGCTCTACTTCTAATGGGGTCCATTTCTGCTGTACAGACTTGTCACAGTTTTTTTTACTAATAACACTAACAATGTTTCTGTTCTATTCAAGTTTCCCCCCGTATGTCATGGCAGTACAACAGTGAGCCATGCAGGACCAGACTTTTCCTACTTTGACATGTCAAAATGTCTTCTGTGCCCTTTTGAGCAGAGGTCAAGCTGAAAATCATGCATGTTATAACCTTAGAAAGTTGTTATGTCTAACATGTTGGCAAATGATGGCCTGTTTACTTATCTTACAGACATGGAGCAACATTGGCCTTCATTTGGAGTCATGTTTCTGGAACCTGACGAATGTAAGTCCAATATTCACTATCCTTTGAACTTATTGTCATATACATAAAAAAAAAAATACAGTTGTACATACAAATGCAATGAAATCCATCTGCCCTGGCTCTCTTGGCCCATACAACATATAATAAGAATAAATAAAACACAACAACAATAAGAAGAAATTCTACAATAATCATAAATGACTGAGTTATTTAAAGTAAATCTTTGAGGCGGCTGGTCCGAGCTCTGATGATGCTGATGTGTCCTCCGTAATAATAAGAGCTTTCCTTCTGCAGCAGCAGGTGTAAATGTCCTGAATCTCAAGCAGTGATTTACTATGATTTTTGAAGCCGTTTTTACTGATCTCCTCAGTTGTTTGTAGTCTTGTTCAGTCAGGTTGCCAATCCACACCAGTATCCTACCAGTAAGGATGCTCTCTATGGTAGCCCGATAGGAAATGACCAGGGTTTTTGTGAACATTACATATTTTTTAAGGCATCGCAGAAAGTATAACCTCTGTTGTGCCTTTTTAACCACACTACTGATGTTTAATAACTATGAGAGGGAGTCTGAGATCTGAATGCCGAAAAATCGGATGTTCACATTTCAACAGGGACATCGTTGATGTAAACTGGTGGCTGAACAGTTTTGGACTTCGTAAAATCAATAATTAACTCCTTTTGTTTTCTCAACATTTAGGGAGAGATGTTTTGTGATACTGAATCGATTCACAAAAATACTGTATATCTATCTTCAGCCATTTGACTCTTCCACTCAAATGTAACAATGCAAACTGAGACAGGAAGTAGCGTAAGGACACAAAAGTTAACTTTTTTTTAAACCAGATTTTACGCATATGGTGGTGAATTTTGGTAGATGAGTATCTACTCTCACTGTCTGGTAGATGAATATCTAATCTCACTGTCTGAGATCTGCCTGTCAGCTGTGCTTCAGTTTTTCACCAAACCTAAATTAAAAAATATCTTGCTTTTTAGCTGCTAATCGTTCCATTACGTTAACCATAGCCAGCAACTGTCTGTCTGCTGTTTGGTGCTCTAGGCACGTACTGTGACTGAACCAAATCACCAAAAATGGTTTGAGGGCCTGAGGTGGAGAGAGGAGGAGGAGGAGGCATACTAAACACTTTCAGCCTCTAAATTTGCACCATATGAATATAACTTCAGGCAGTAACTCAGGACTGCATCGCTCGTAGCTACATTTCGGCAGCTAACAACAATCCACATCTGCCTCTCTCCGCTCTCTGTATTTTTTCATTTATTTTCCTCTCACCTGTTTACCTGTTTCGATAAGTAGCAGCCAGTCTAGTGGCGGCTGACGCTTGTGCCATCTGTGTCAGTCAGGAGTGGCCTATTTAGGGCAGCTAATTCATCATGGGCTGAAAGCTTACACACCGTACATATAATTACCCCCCAACGTAAACAAGACCCTCTCAGTCCCCGTGATTTATTGTCGTGTCAAGGGAGAGGGGGGAAGATAGGCATGAGGAAGAGGATGAGAGAAGAAGAAAAAAGAGGAAGGGAGGGGGTAGAGGTGAGTTTCTAGTGCAGAAGGTGGAAATAAAGAAGAGGATTTTCTGAAGCATAGCGGGCACAGAGAAGACATCCGAGTCGTGATGTGGCTCAACAAATCCTCGGGTTAGACAATATATTAACACTACTGCTGGCGTGTCAGAGTCAAGGATTTCTCCTTAGTACCTTTTTCATTTTTATCCCTCTCAAAGCTATTTGCAAAAGAATCCTCAAGGTGCACGCCGCTCATTTCGGAGTCATATCCACTTTGACTCTCAGACGGCGGCGCTGGCAGGAACTCGTGGCCCCATTCACCCATTGTTTATTCCACATGCCCCCTACGGTGGTGCTCGTTTTAAAATGCATCACCGGTCTGTTTCAACTGCGGCGGTTCTATTGTACGGCTGAAGGCCGACGAGACGCCTATACAAGTGAGGAAAAAAAGGGGAGATGGAGGAGTAACAATGAAAGATTTATGACAGGCATTGAGAGCGGGCGGCGGTTTTATCAGCCTATTATCAACCGACTCGCCCCCACTGAGATGTAGCACTGTATCTCACTCTCTTTCCAGATCAATGCTCACCATCACCATACGTATAACCTGATTTACCCACCCGTTACCTTCTACTGTTCACTCTTTTACCTCTCCTTTTAGTATTTACTCACCTCTCACCTTTCCCCCCCCTTCTTCCTCCTCGTCTCTTTGACTTTGTGTCTCCTGCTCAGTCGACCCTCTCGCCTCTTCTCCCTTTTTTTCTCCAGCTCATTCTTGTCTCTCTGCTTTATTGCTCCCTCCCTCCTTCACCTCGCCGCTGGAGTATTTTCTGTCTACTTTGCTTACGCCGTCTGTTTTCCCCCCACAGCTTGCCGGCTCTCTCCGTAACCCACGAGGGCTTCTTCATAAATGGCAGTCCTACCTCCTCCTCTCTTTTCTCCCTTTCGCTCCAGCCCCCACCACCCTATTTTCGCCCTCCCTCCCTCTGAGAAAAGCAAGGCACCTAAGGGTGAACAGGTTAATGTTCTGGCAGTTTGAGATACACTTCTGACATTTCAATCTGGCATCTGTTTTTATCGCAGCTGATTTAAGAAGTGTGGGGGGTGCGTGAGTGAGGGAGGGGGTAATGGAGGGATGAAAGGAGGGATGGAGGGGGAGCCCGTGGGATGGTGCAGCTACCCAAGAGACTGTGGACTGTGTATAAGGCGCAGCAGGGGCTGTGTGTGGACCTGCGGTTGCAGATCAGTTACTACATGGAAGCATATGGTCATGTCGCCCCCAAGTGGCCGGCAGCAGAACTCTTTAGAGGAGAAAACTGCGGCAACAGACAATATAAAAAAGGCTTGTATTCTTCAGGTACTGGAGTCAAAAAATGCAAACATACTTGAAATATCTTACTATTACAGTGCGTTAGCAGAGCAATAAAGACTAATCTGTATTCATCATGTCGCTAATCATGACCTTTTGAATAGGAATAATAAAGTTAATTGGACTGTTGGATGCAGAGCGATGATTACAGAATGAAGTCGAGGATGTCTTGTGAGGAAAATAGCAAGTGGCATGGCGGGAGGCCAGGTGAGGACAAATACAGAGCGGTGGTGGTGGTGGTAGGAACACAGCTGAGGCTGAGATAGAGGGAATATACACCAGAGAATAACACACAGAGACCCCCAGCTTTCGGGAGAGTAAAGCAGCCGAAGAATCCGATAAAGAAATTGAAACACAACTCCAGAGGTTTGACCAAGTGGAAAGAAAAGGATGAAGGGGGGGAAACAGCGCGAGAGAGAGAGAGAGAGAGAACAACCAAACTTCCAATGAGCAGAAAGTGATAGAGACAGGGAGGGAGGGAGAGAGGGAAGAGAGGAGAGAGAGGGAGCAGATATGACAGAATAAATGAATTAGGGGGAAACTGTGCTGTAGATGAGCTGTGGGGGGTTTGGAGGGAGGACAGACGGGTGATGGGTGGGGAGGGGTTGGTCGGGTGGTGGGGATTGCTACACCGCACCGTCAGCCGGCACTTTCTCCCAAGTTTTATTTGATATGAATTCAATAAGCAGCGGCCGATCTCCGTGCCCCGAGTGTAATTACCGGCAGAACAGCGGAGGCATTGTGAGCTTCGCCACCGCCTAAACGCCCCCCTGCTCGCTTCCAGGTCAGCACTGATCTTGTCTGAGAATGTCAATTATCGTCTTAAACGCCGTCTGAGGAGCAAGGGAAGAAGAAGAAGGAGGAGGGGGTTGGGGGGCCGGGGTTGAAAACGATGAAAAATGGCAAGTAGGGAGGAAATATTTGCCCAGCGTCACAGCTTAAGAAAAAAGGAGGAGGAAGATAAGGCTACAGGCTAGAATACTAATGGGTTCCTCTTCATTGTTTAATATGAGAAAGGCGAGAGAGCAAGGTAGCCTATACTGTATTCCCTGTGCCACTTCGCTTTAATGTCCTATCATCCTGGACCTATTGTGCTATACTTGGCACATGGGAGGTGAGGTGAAGCGAGGCCGAGGTAGAGGTGACGACCTGTAGTCCGTATGCTTTATGGAATTATATCCATGTTTGATAATTTGCTGGCTCATTTTTCCCTCCCTCCCTGTCTCTCGCTCACGTTCAGTGGCAATGCATCTGCTTGAGTTTTAGCTTAGTTTAACACGAAAACAGGGGGAAACAGCTAGACTGGCTTTTTTTAAAATAATTTATTAAGTATTTTTGACTATTTATTATATATTTTTATTTTTTATAGTCGATTTTTATTGCTACTTTAATTATATTAGTGCTTTCTTATTCCGTGACCAGAGTGCTATATTTCATTCCCTTTCTTGTACAAAATGGAATGACAATAAAAATGTCCTTGATCCTCTGTCAAACAGTAACAAAATCCACCTACACATACCAGCACCCATAAAGTTCACTAACTAACACGTTATATCTTGTTTAGTTTAAAGGTCCAGTGTGTAGGATTTGGCGGCATCTAGCGTTGAGGTTGCAACCCACTGAAATTTCTTCCGCGTGCCAAGCATGGAGGAGAACTACGGTGGCCGATGCAAAAACGCGAATGACCTCTCTCTAGAGCCAGTGTTTGCTTTTTCCAAAACTAACTGAATACTATTAATATTATATTCTCATCTAACTCTTGGCAAGATTTCATAAAATGTTGACCTATACCTTTAATCATATCTTCACCATAGTTTGTTTGCCATAACCGTGATCTTTCCCTGACCTTAACCAAACTGTAGTGCTTATTGTTGTACTTTGGTTGGACAATGTTTGAAACTCCCTCGTCCAGTCACTTTCTGACATTGGAACTGTGGAGAAAATTTCGGTACCTTTCCAAAACTGAGAATCACAGCCAGGTGGGTGGAGATGAGAAAGTAAGCAGTGTTTGAATTCTCTCTCAAGCTCTTTCTTTCACTCTTTACACAGCTGTTTCTGTGGTCCTGTCTTCTCCTATGTACAAATAAGTGCAATACTATGAATGTCTTCCAGAGGAGACTGTCTGAAAGAGTGTGTCGTTTTCTCCTTTATTTATACAATTACCTCGTCTCGCTGCTCTCCTTGAAGTTCGGCTTTTCACCTTGCTATCATGTTTGGCCATTTGGAACAGCCTCAAACACTTTTGCCTGCTTGTCGGACAACACGACGTACCAATTAGTTCTCTCCGAGCATACCCCAGCCATAACACCACTGTGAAGCCAGGTGGATATTCTGAATCTCTTTTATTTCCTATTCTGTATTCTTGTCTGTCCACAATTGTAGGAATTCCAGGTAAGAATTCACGCAGAATATCCATCACCACAAGTAACCTATACTGTACTTTTTCATTGTAGAGGCATACACAAGTCTGTACTTCACACAGTCATATATATAGTCATATTTATTTAAAGAGGACCTATTATGCTTTTGTGCTTTTTCCCTTTCCATTAGTGTGTTATATATATGTTTTGTACATGAGAAAGGTCTGCAAAGTTACAAAGCCCAAAGTCCATGCCAAAGGGAGTTACACTCCTCCAGAGAAAAACGGCTCCTGAACTGCCTGAAACGCCTTGATTGAAGTCCCACATTTTCTTCCGTAACTTGGTGATGTCACCAAGTAACATATTTGCATAATACCTTTCTAGTGGCTAGTTTGGCACGCCCTCCAACAAAACTAGTTAGAGCGGAGCTGGAACAGAGTCCGAAGAGTTTAGTTCAGCTGACTAATCACAACAGAGTGGGCCAGCTGACCAATCAGAGCAGACTGGGCTTTTCGGGAGAGGGGGCAGGAGCTCAAACAGATCGTTTCAGACAGGGTGAAAAGAGGTGCTGCAGCACAGCTGGTATGAGAAAAGTAGAGTTTTTTTTTAACATTAAAGCATGTAAACATGTTCTAGCAGACACCCTAAATACAAGTATGCACTTGAGAATAAGCACAACAGGTCCTCTTTAATCTTCTTTGTGAGTTTACTATCCTTCAGCAATATACAGATGTATCAGTATTTTTTTGTATGTAGATGGTCTGCAACCGTCTTTGTGTATTCCTGAATCTATCCAACCATCTTTCCATCTTTAACCACTCTCTGTGATTTTTCTCTTGTGTCCTTTAGATTTCATAATTTTGCCCTTCTTCCTTTTTCGTTATACATTTGTCCTCATTCTTTCATTCATTTCCATCAATTCACCTTCATTCTACCTATCAAGGTTTACTACTCGTGTCTCTTTTGACAAGGCACTTTCACTCAGCGGTGCCTGTCAGCCTTGATATTGCCTTCAAACGGTTTGTGTTTACGCAGATTACACAGAGAGTTTAGATTCACTGCTGCTCGTTCTGATAATTCTTCTTAACATATGCACTGATAATGCATGCTGAATATTTTTTCACCCTGTATGTGGTCGGCTGCCAGGGAGGTTTTTCCATAATGAAAACGTGTGATCGATAGCCACATCTAAGCAATGCTATTTAATTTTACTCGAGAAACGAGATCTTTGAGAAGCATTCTGCCCGAGCAGCAGCAACACATATGTATTACAGATTAGGTGTGATCCCGGTGTAATGCACGTCGGCATCCATCCATCCAAGGGTCCATTACTGAATCCATTCATGCAGCCATCAATCCAGCCCTCTAGAAATTCATTCATCCACCTCTGTTTCCTTCCCTCGCCCCCTCTGCGCCCCTTTAGTGGGTGCCAGTGGGAGTGGTCCGCCCTTGATCTGCTCTCAGAACAAACAGCCTGGTAAACATCATGAAACATTTAGAGGAGGCAGAGCAGCCTTCTCTCTAATTCACACTGGCAACCCGGAGATGCACAAAAACAGCTGCTCCCAAAGCTCGCCCCTGCAGAGGGGCTGCAGTTAATGTGTGCACATATGTACTGTATATGCATTTACTTTACCTTTTATGAGAATGTGTGCATGAAGATTGAGTATGTATGTGTGCATTCCTCTGAGTGATACTGTCAGACTGGTCTCCTAAAAATTGCGTCAATTATGTTTCGAGGGAAACCTATTCTCCCCTGGATTACGTTTGTTTTTGATGCCTTGCATCACAAATATATGTTTCTAATCATAGTCAGGGGTCTTCGCTTTGAGAGAATCACACTCCGCGTTGTAGAATAAGTTGGCATATCTGGGTAGATTAACATATTTGGCAAGTGCCTTGTAGGGAGGGAGGAAAACAAATGAACGGATTAGAATCACAACTCACTCAGCTGGAGGTCTGAGTCAATTCCTCGTACAGAACAAAACCCTCCTCACTGATTCCTTCTAACTCTGGCACAGGAGACCGTCTTGTGCTCAACATTTATAGTTATTTGTAAAACTGGATTGCCTCAGTGGTTGGGTAAATGGAGCAAAGCTGCCTTGAGATCTCACCTGCATGTAAACACTGCAACTCAAGTTTTTGTACCTCCCTCAAGCCCGCAGACATTTACGATTTGTCAAAGCGCGATGTCCCGATAACACCTTTTCCCGGCTTGTGTTGTACGGCATAATTCCAAATGTGTTCCAAAAAGTGGTGGTTGTGTTTTTCCCCTCAAAATCAATAAGTTGATTACTTGGAAATGACAAGTTTTCTGAAGGCCACATTTTGAGCCAGTGGACAGTTTTCTCTGCTCTTTCCTGTCTTTTTCACGGTGAAATATCCATTAAAATCAATGAATAATGAATTAAGGCGTGCAGCCTCTTACTCCCGTTAATAAAATGTTGCAAGCGGAACAGCTTATTCAGTAATGTCACGCGTAATTAGCCGTGCTGCCTAGACCACCTTCATGCAGTAATCTTCGGAGGCCTGACCTGCATTCTGTTTCTCTCTTTCCCCCCCCCCCCTCCTTCCCATCCATTCGCTCATCGCCGTCACAGATCTTCCTCTGATTTTCTCTTTCTCTGTCTCTTCTGTTTAGCTTGTTTGGATTTTGTACCGAGAACCTAAACCAAGAAAATCCCTTCAAGTGTGTGGCTCAAAGGACATACGCATTCGCGCGCGTGCACACAAAGACACAGTTCTCAGATGAAAACGACAAACAAGCGTGAGTGGGTGAGCACTTGCAATGATAATAGGCCCCCATGTCGCACACAGACTCCCATGTGGTGTGGCAAATGATTTACTCTGTGAATTTTCAAAAATGTACATATGAGGGCACACACACCATATCAAGGCCCTATAATCTCTTTTCAAACCAAAACATTTGAGAATAGTGACAACCTGAGTGAAAAAGAATAAAAAAAAAACTTATATTGTGTATCAGTTGACCGTTGCAGCAGCGCTGTGTGGGCTTCAGTGTAAGCCACAGCGAGGCAGATACTTACACTACGATCAATACTACTAGGCCCTGTTAGGAGGGAATCGATCAGCTTAGGACTTGATGTGGAACAGTCTCTTTCTCTCTATATCTCTCTCTTTCTCTGTCTGTCTTTCTATTTGCCCTCTCTCTGTTCTCCGTCATTGATCTCGGGCAATGATAGCGAGCATATCTGCTCTGTCGGGGTGAAGAGGTCAACGCTAAACCCTCTGGGACTCTTAATTACCAGGACAATGTGAGGGAAGACGGGCGGCGGCGGAGAATAACAGGTCTTTATGTCAGGCGTTCTAACCCGAATGATTCTGCTCGAGCGAGCTACGCACACACTGAAAAAACACTGTGTCCTTGTTGAGGCGAGCGTCTGTTCACCGCAGACCCTGCGAAGACTTCGTGTTGGAAATATCACCTGTCGACCTCGCTGCAGCAAAGGGCTGGGCTGAGGCTGGCTTCCCCACAGCGGAGTCTAGCTAATCTAAACTAATTGCGAGGACCACTGATGCATATGAAAGAGAGAGAGAGGACGTGAGAGAGAGCACACAGACAGATGCCAAATGAAAGGCACTATCCTGCTGCTGCTGCTGCTACTGGCCTACACCTTGATGAAAGACAGATAAATTGAATCCACATTCTGCAATACTCGATGTGTTTCAACAAGATGGGGAATGATGATGCATGTTTACAACTGGAAAAAAGAGTGTATAAATACATCTGTCTACACTGGTCGTGTAATATCTCTCGTTTCACTTGTGCATTACTCATGCAACTATAACCTGAAGCATCTTTTTGGCTTTGGAGTTTGTTTTTGTTCCAACTTGCGAGTGTAACCTGATTTTGTATTGGGCTGTGAGCACAGTCAAAACGCTGCCGAGCACACACAGGTACTATGATTGAACTCATGGTGTGTAGACATTGACGTGGGATTATAGCTGTTGCTACTGTTTTGCTGCTGATGTAATGTGACACATTTTAATTTTTGGTATAATTTTCCAAACCATCGATGTTCTTGAGATGCAGTGAAAAACACAAGCTAAAAGATGCATTACGGACTCCCAGATTGAGTTCCTAGAGTCCCAAATTGATCTCATGGGAAGGCGTATAAATAGCATGACATTGTAAGGACGTTCTCTGTGTTATGAGAATGGCTTTTTGCGTGCCATTTCACGCCACTGGGTTAAAGGTGTGATACAGCTTTTAGCCACGTTGTTGCCGTGAAACGGACAGTTTATGTTTAGGCAACAACACATCTAGAAAAGAAGAAAAACATCATGGTTGGGCTTAATAAAGGTGTGTAAACTAAGTCCCGCCCTGCCTCCCGTAACCTGTCTTTCTTGCTTTTTATTCTGCGTCACTAGCTCTGAGCATATTGTATTCGTGGGGATGCGCTTACATTGCCGTCAGTACAGACTATATGGCTTAAAATGACACGGCAAAAGCAAAAAACGGTGTTGTTATTGCACACAAAATTACTCAAAAATGTCTGTCATTCATACGCCATTTGGTGAGGCCAGGTTAAGAGTCCCGTGGTTTGGGAGTGTTTGTATTGTTTGTTGACGAAGCCTGTGCAGTAGGTTTAAGGAAAACTCGAGTTGGCACCATAGACTGTATATAAGAAGTGGACATAGTCACCATGACGTCACCCATTGTTGTGGACTGCTGTTTTGAAGCCTCAAGTTCGACATTTTGGTCATCGCCATGTTGTTTTTTTGCAACCAGAAGTGACACGAGAGGGTGGAGCTAAGTACAATCGAATGCTGAATACGACATTTTTAGGCCCTGCTTTATGGTTTATCTGACCATAATTTACTAAATGAACATCATGTTGTATTGAAGAAGACCTGAAACTAGCGATCGAGACCATAAACTCACCTACTGAGGTAGTAAATCAAGTGAGAAGTAGGGTAATTTTCTCATAGACTTCTCTACAATCAGATTTTTTGCAACAAGAGGAGTCGCCCCCTGCTGGCTATTAGAAAGAATGCAAGATTAAGGCACTTCAGTATTGGCTTCACTTTTCAGACCCGGAGTTGCATACTGGATGACACTATTATTGTCTCCACTAAGTTGACATTAGCAATAAGATGATGGGTTAAAAAAATGCTGAGGTCACTAGATCTTCTCATTCTCCAAGGGACAGTTTTGCTCACTGGGGCCCAAACTCCAGTCCTCCCCATTCATCCAACATTTAGAAGATGCATTACGCGTGATATCCACAATCTGTTGAGAAGCTATAGGTAATTGAAATCAACCCTGCCATGTCTTAGCAGCACGAGTGCACTTGTCCAAGATCCAGAATAGATTAGAAGATCAGAGATACAGATAGGGGCTCGCCAGATAAATGTATAAATTAACTCTTGCCACACAGGGTTGATATTTCGAGGGATTAGGTAAAGGGGGGCTAATCATAGATATTTGTGTTTTTCCTCCAAAATATCTTTAATCAAACTCTAAAAGCCTAAGGCAAAGGCAGCATGGTACCTCAGCTCCCCTGCCCTGAAGGCTCCCCTTCTCGGTGTCAGTTATGAAAAATAAGAATGAATTTTGGACATTATTGTAAAATAAAAGGAAAGGAGAGAAAATGTAGCTTGCTAGTCTGTCTAACCCACTTTCAAATCCTGTCTGTTATGCTCTGACACACAGCGGTCTGACAGAAAATGAAAAGACATGGCAACATAAGATATGGCAACGCACAGTTTGCTTTTCTGACAACAGCAAAGCAGCTAAATACATAACTGACAAGTAGCTTACTTTGATGCAGTTTAGCCTACTTCTGAACCCATTTACTAAATACACACAAGTCATTTACATTACCTAAACATGAAATAATGTTTGTTGTATTGCCACTTTTCTTTTCATTGCAGGTTTTTAATCTTTTTCTTTAGTGTCATAGTTTGGAAATTTATCTTTAAAGAATAGAAATTCTCTACAAATTGTTAAGCTTAACCCAGGGTCCCTGTACAATAGACGGTTATAGTGGGTAACCAGCTCGATTTTAACACAGTAACACAGTGAATTTCAGCTTCTTCCTTCTGGGTGGAGGTTTATAATCCCATAGTCTGACTCTCCTGATGTAAACGATTGGTATTGGTTGCTTATTTAAACCTAAATTCTCCTCCCCTTCCGCTATCTGCGCTATGTATATTTGCAAGGGCACTGTCGCTGCTTGCTGGGCTTAACGCCGCCCAAGACGATTGTGATTAGTTTAAAGAAGTACAAACAAGCCAGAGCGTTTTTTTCCTCCCCCATACCATAATATAATATATGATGATGTGTGGAGCCAGACCTTTCTTTAGCGCTGATACACAGCTGTGGAGATACATCTGGCAATGCGACACTAATAGTCCCAAAGTGTAAAACAAAGCGGTATAAAAAACGCTTTGTTCCAGCAGCCATCACTCAGCTGAACAAGTCGAAGCAACATTGCCCAGATCCTATAGAAGCAACGCTTATTTATTAATTTATTATTTCTATTTCAGTTGAGTTTTAGTGATTATTGGATGCTGAAGTACTTTTATCATGTCTGTCTATTGTCTGTGTTTGTAGATCTCCCCCCTCTTAGTCGATTAGTCAACTAATCGGTTGTTTCGGTCTTAGTCGACTAATATTTCTTTAGTTGATTAGTAATTTTTTATGCTTTTTCATGCTGAATGTCTTATTATAAGAAACGTATGCGCTCTCTGAAATTACATGGGATTGGCCAAGTTCTCCCGTCACACAGATAGATGTTTTTAAAGCCTGAAAACAGAGCAATGAGGAGATGCAGAAGTCTAGTTTTCTCTCAGAGCACTTGAACTACAATATGCTTAAATGTTAATATGGAATTTTTGCCCAATGATTCCTGCTTACTGCAGGTTTAATACAGAAGACAGAGAAAGGTGATTGAGATTGAGAGCCTGTGTAACATGGTGACAAAAGAGAGATGTGATGTTTCTCTTCTTGAAGACTTGAGGCTTGTGCATAGTTTGTATCAGCCTGGTTCTATTGTAACATGTGCACAGCACATTGCATTTGGCTTTCTTTACACTGCAGTCATCGAATTGCATGGACAAAATATACAGTCATCCTGAAAGAGGGCAGCCGTACCCCCTCCTGTTTGTGTACCCATCACTGTCCGACTCAAGCTTTCGCCCTTTGTGCAGGATCCATCATTAGGGTGGGGAAATTAGGTGAACCTGCAGCCATCTGATGCTTTGCATCGGTAGACCTGCTGATAACATGCTCCAAAAACAAACCTGTTATAATGATCTCTCAAAATGTTGGAAGTTTTATTGTGTGCCGAAGCTAATCAGCCATGGATGTGGTGGATTGCTGTTGAGATAACGAGCCTGGAAGGGACAGCATGGGGGCCACCGTCTGAGCCCTATGTTAATGAGCCAACGCTTTCATTAAACCTGCCACCATTGGCTGTCAGAAGTTTCCCGAACTCCTGGTGTGTTTCGTTTACCTGGCGGACAGTTCGATTAGCCTAAAAGCCTCCGACTCGGGGGCTGATTTACATTTCCACTGTCTGGTTTTTGGGGCTTTAGACCAGGATGAAACCTCTCAGATGTACAGTAGGTAATTGTGGTTCTAAATCTTCCCACCTTGAGGATCCAAACACTCCTCAATAGCAACTTTTGTTGTAGACATTCAAGCAGAGTTTGCGGCCCCTATAGGGTTAACTGAGCATATTAGAACAGACACAGACAGCACTGAGGTTGCAGCTGAGATACACAACGCTGATATTGATTTGATTATAAACACCCTGTGGTTGAGCATGCTCAGCGTGAAGCATGCTGATATTGATTCAGGCAGACACTTGCTGTGGTATGTGTTTAATATGTGCTTTATGACCTGCTTAATTAGCTACAGATGCACTGGAAGACATGCAGATGCAGCTCCATCCTCTCTATATTGCCTTGTAAAACTCCTTGCTGCTGCTGGTGCAAGTCAGCGTGTGCTTTTGCATGCTAAGGTATGTGGTATTTGTGTGTTCTGGACGTGCACTTCAGCCAGGATAAACCATCTGAGCTGATAAACAGAGAGAAAAGTCTTGGGTGATGCTAAATGGTAATATGTATTCCAGGTGTGTCTCTGTAATCTCTTAAAGTGCAGTTTTGCATTTGAAAGCAGATTGCATGCCCATGCAGCCCCTGGGCAATTAGGAGGCAAGTGTCAACAGTCGACCTTGGCCAAGTCTTAATGCTCCTTTGGCCGTCGCCAGCCCTTGAACTAAAGACATCACTTCCTGAGGCCTCAGAGACAGCAAAGTGAAGAGGGCTTTTTTCTTTTTTTTTTTGCAGAGCTGCTTGGCTCCCTTCGCAACTTCTGCAATAATAAATAGATTAACTTCAAGTACTGATGGAAGGCAATGCACCTCAGAGGAACGTTTTTTTGCCCCTGTGACAAGGTACCGGCAAAGGTATTAATGATAATGATCCTGAAACTGAAGTATTCTGTTTCGGTTGAATCAGAACTAAATGGAACCTCACATGCTGTCCAACCTGCTGGATGGAGAAACGGTAGCATAACAAAGGTGCAGTTCCAACAGAAATATTACAGCTATACTGACAAAAAGCATCTTCTTTTAATATAAACTAATCTAACAAAATTCTCATCGGCCTTAGCTGTGGGCCGTTAAGTGCAAATGTTAGCATGCTAAAACACGAAACTAAGATAGTACACATGGTAAATATTATATCTGCTAAACATCAGCATTTTAGCATCGTCATTTGAGCATTGTGCCATGGTAGCATTAGCATTTAGTTCAAAGTACTGCTGTGACTTATTCTGTGTTCCATTTGAACTGGGAAGTTGGAAAACTCAACTAAAACGCCCCCCTGAGGTCGGATTTCCGACTCGGAAAGTGGACAAACCTCAAAGAACGTATATTGCCAAGAAGTGAAAGTCAATTATTCGTTCCGTTTGGTGCCGAGCAGCAAAGCCACACTTCCGCCATTTTGGACTGAAAGCGACTATACCGGACGACAGTAAAACACCTGCCTAAAAAGTGTCGTACGAAAGTACAACAAAATGATTTCTATTCTATTGTCATATTCTACCGAAATGGCCTGTGTTAAACAATAAAATATAAGCATTTTCAGTCCAAAATGGCAGCAGTGGCTCAAAAAAAAACACAGGAGTTTCATCTCTTTGCTTCTATACTCTTTGCGAACCTCAACCACCCCTGACCTCAAATCCAAGATGGCTGCTCCATGCATCAACATTAAAAACGCTATCGTAAATACTGTTTATTAGCACTTCTGTCTTACTTGTGTCTCATTGAATCAGCTGTACACACATTACTGTCCAATTTCTGTCTGTGAACATGTTGCTACGGTGTTTGTATGCCCAAAATACCGGCGTAATGCGTTGTTATCAACTAGTATTGCAACACAACAAAGGCTAACCTGGCTGGAGCAAACCCCATTAAATTTTCCGACTTCTTGTATATACATGAATATGGTCAACTTGGGTGTGACGTCACTCCCAGCTCCGACCTCCGATTTCCAAGGTAAATGGAACGCAGCCTAAGTACAACCTCACAGAGCTGCTAGCATGCAAGTCGTGGGCTGTTTTCGAAACCGCATACTATACTAGTAGTACGTACTGATTTGGCCAAAATGTAGTATGTAGTATGCAGTATGCGAACAAAAGCAAAATCTCCAGTATGCCAGAAATACCCGGATGACGTACTGATTTGGAAAAATTCTCCAGTATGCATCGGACCAGTCTATCTCGCCTACTGTATCCCACAATGCAAAGCGCCGGAACAGCACAGGCTACGGGTATAAAAACAAGCAGCCAAAAGCTGCTCTTTTTTTAAGTTTTTTGTAGCCATTTCAACACTAAATTCACTTCTGAACGTTTTTGAGGCGAGAAATCAACTGTGTAGATTATTAATATCGGCAGTTTTACGAAGTTAGATGGCGAATCGAACATTTGTTCCACCGTTGTCGGAGTTTAGAAGCTCCACAGAACACCGTGACAGCCAGCGAGCGCCTGCCCGGGTCGCTGCCAGCAAGCCGGGTAGTCACGCTCAGAGACCGCTATGAGCTGCTGGAGCTCTCTAGAGACCGGTCTGTAGACGAGAGGCTTTGATTTCCTTGTTGACGGATAGTTTGTTTAAATATCACAACACAGATGTCCATTATAAATTAACAGGAACCTGTGTTTATTTGCCTTTTTTCGAGTTAAAAAGCTCCACAATCACCCGCGGGCGTAGCTCGCTGGAGAGCCGGCCAGTGACGCTCACAGAGCGGCTGCAGAGCAGCAGAGTGGCGAGAGAAGATGAGAGGAGAGGAAGAGGAGAGAGAAGAGGAGAGGAGAGGGAAAGAGCAGCTTCTGACGGGGCAGAGAGGTTCCTGATGAGACAACATGTCTCTAATATCTGGAGGGAGATCAGTCCTTTTGCTGTAACTGAAAAAGCAGTTTGAGTAAAGTAAACGTTGTGGATGAATGTTTTATATTTCCCGTCTCTCCTCGTTGATGATCCTGTTTGTCGGACTTCTTTATGAGCTGTCAGAATAAATAGTTTAAACCTGCAGTATCTTATAAAGTAAACAAGCACAACATAAACAACAAAATCAAAGTTGTATTTTTTGATAATATTGTAATAGTGGTACAAGTTAGTTTTTTTGTCCTGTGCTTTAAGAGCTGGTTTGAAGGCTTAAGCCTCATCTAGCATACTGCTAAATACATCACTTTAACTGTCACATACTGCATACTACTGAGGAACGCAGTATACAGTATGTACTGTATACTGCATACTGCGCTCCTCAGTAGTATGCGGTTTCGAAAACAGCCTTAGTCTTGTTTTAGTTTGACTGGCATAGAAAGGAAATGATAACTTTGTGATTCTGGGTGAATGTAACTGAATACAAATGGATTGTTACCGGAATGGAAATAGTTGTCTAATCACATTTTATCAAGGAATATTGGTGTGTATTCTTTTAGCTGTAGTGGCAATTATCATATTTCAGGAATATGAACAAGCTAATAAGCACTCGGTATGCGTGTGTCTCGGTGTGTGTTAAAGCACAGTGTTGACACAGTGTTGTGGAGACTCAGGTAGAGGCTTGTTGGCTTAGCGGGATGCACAAGTGTGGTCAAGTACAAATTTGAATGGGATACCATGATGTGAACATCAGGAATGATGAAACAAATTACATTATTTCCACACACACATATACAGTACATATCCTTTTACATGTAGAAACAGCATGAAAGAGCTGCACATGTGGATTAAATAGAGGAAATGACACGGGGGCAAGCAGTGTTTCTGATTTAGTTTAGGAGAGTCTGAACAAGATCTGTGTTTAATGTGGAAAATACATTTGGCATGCTGCGAGACTCAAGTTAATTATATGCAGCGTGTTTGGGAAAAGCTGGCAGGAATAAAATCCTTCTCTTTCAAGAAGTCCTGGAAGCAGCGAGCTCTTATAAACTTCTGAATAACGTGGCCTGCTGATCATGTGACCACACATGCTTCCTGGCTCCGGGTGAGAGGAGTATACACCAACTCTTTCCAGACTCCAATGGAAAACTACTGCTGCTGCAAGCTACTGTATTTCCTCCACAACTTTGTGGTCTCTCTCCCTCTTTGTGTCTCTTTGTATCTCTACCCCCCTCCTTCTTATTTGCCTGTGTCAGCATATTCCACAGACCCATCTCCCCACCCCTTTCTCTGCCTGTCGGACCTTTCTTCTGGATGGAAAGACTGAGAAGGAGAGGGAGGGAAACGATGTTGGAATATGTGTCAGTTGGCCAAATAGGGTCCACATGCTTGTCGTCATGATGCAGGATGTGGCACACATAATCTACTCCCTCTTCGTGTCTTTTTTCTTTCTCAAACCTCCCCATCTCCCTCAGTAACCATCTTTCGCTCTTTTCTTTATGGATCCCATTCCTTCTCTTTATTGTGCTCTATTTTGTGCTTCCCCTCCGATGTCACGACGGGCAAATTAGACTTTAGTAATGTATTACGGCGTGTCGCTCCCCGTCTTAAATCCGAAGTGCGGTACTCGGTGTGTGGAGATGTTGTAACTTAAGTTGCCAGTTTTGCTGCAGCAGTGGGAGTCTGACTTTATTCTATGGCTTATTGCAGCAATAACGCAGACCAGCAAACTGAGGAGCCCTACACACACACACACACACACACACACTGTTTTATTCATGCTAAGCTGAAGCGTCGGTTACATTATCAGTCAACAAGAGCCGGTGTTGGGTATTAAGCCAATTTACTGGTATACACCAGTGTGCCGAGGCTTTTAATGACTATCAAAACAGGAGTGCTTCGCGCTAATTCAGCGCCGTGTGCTCGGCTGTGTTTTGTGCGACTGCCCGTCTATATAAGCATGTGTGGCTATCTCTTTCCTCATTGATTGACTGATTTATATCGGCACTCATGCTTGAAATAGAATCCACTCCTCTGTCTGCAGTGAAGATGCAGGGACTCGCCGAGTGTATCTGTGTGTGTGTGTGTGTGTGTGTGTGTGTCAGATTTTCAGCATTGCATGCGTAAAGGTTCACTGACTGCAACTCTAAGGTGAATGCAAAAAAAAACAAAAACTCTTTCTTTCCTCACCGACCAAGCTAAACCTAACCAACACCCACCCACCCATCCCGTCCATTCCCTTCTCTTTCAGTGCTCCCTTGCTCCCCCATCCCTCATCCTCTTAGGGGAGCACGGGAGCATGCAGTGGAAATAACAGAGCCAATAAAGACACTGCCAGAATCCATCCACTCCCTGCGCCTCACACAGTTGCTGAGGGAGAGAAAGAGTGTTGGGGTTGTTGGAAAGGGGAATAAGGAAGTGGGGGGAAAGAGAGAAAAGTCCAACATGTCTACAGCTATGGGTGAAGGAGCTGGCGGAGGAGAGGATGCAGGAGGCGTGGGCTTGGGAGAAGATGAATGAGGGAGGATGGAGGAGGAGGAGGGCAGGGTAGAATGAAGATGGAGGGACTTGGATAGCGGGATGATAATTCTGGGAGGGAGCATGTGCGCACAAATATGAACCCCCACCCCTCTCTTGATACCGCTTCCTTACCCAGGGGTACCTGTGCCGGTCCTGGAGTACCCCCTGGAGGGCTTTTGCAACAGGTGCAATCCTTTCCAGTCTCACACCACTTGAGACTTTTATGTCTATTTGCAACCAGTGGGCAACCTCCAGGTCTGAAAAATGAAGCCAATGAGGAAGTGCCTTAAATTTGCATTCTATCTAATAGCCAGCAGGGGGCGACTCCTCTGGTTGCAAAAAGAAGTCTGATTGTATAGAAGTCTATGAGAAAATGACCCTACTTCTCACTTGATTTATTACCTCAGGAAAACATTGTAAACATGAGTTTATGGTCTCAATTGCTAGTTTTAAGTCTTCTTCAATACAGCATGATGTTCATTTAGTAAATGATGGTCCCATTTAGAGTAAAATAGATGATAAAGCAGGGTATGATTTAGGGCGTGGTAACCTTGCGATTGACAGGTCGCTACCATGGCGTTGTCTGCATTTTGTCTTGGAACTTTAATAATAAAATAATAATAATAATACATTTTTATTTGGTGGCGCCTTTAAAGGACACCCAGGGACACCTTACAAAGATCACATAAATAATGGAACAGATAAAAAACAGCCAAACACGACGAAAAACACCATCAAAGCAAACATAACAAAAGACATTTAGGCAGACACGTATGGTGGTTGTAGGTGAGCAGAAGTTTTTTTTATAGCCAATCCGGTATTGAACAGGGAGCCAATGTAGTTGGATGAGAATGGGGGTGATGTGGTTGTAGGATTTGGTGCTGGTTGGTGATGATCCGGGCAGCAGAGTTCTGAATGATTGGAAGTCTGTTGAGCAGTTTGGTGGGATGGCCAGAGAGAACAGCGTTGCAACGGTCGATTTGGGATGTGACAAATGCATGGACCAAGACTTTTCAGTGCTGGATTGAGACAGGGATGGGCAGAGTCTGAAAAATATTGCGTATAGGTGGAAGAAAGCAGTCCTGGTAATGTTTTTTTTTTATGTGAGGTGCAAAGGAGAGGATGCTATCTAGAGTGACAACAAGGCTCTTGACATCTTGGACTTCTGGTTGCAAATGCCAAGACGGCGATGGCCAAAATCCCGAACTCAAGGCTTCAAAACTTTAGTCCACAAAACAAATGGATGACATCATTGTGACTACGCCCATTTCTTAAACAGTCTTTTGTTAGCAACAGAAAGCTCCTCAGTTGTAATCAGACTGCATTGCCCTTCTGCTCATTTTGAATTATAAGAGAACATAAATTGAGAAGACCTACTTAATTTGTGAAAGTGGTGTCCAAATATGGAGCAGGTGCATTAAAAAAGAAGGACAGAGCAGAGTTAAAGTTGAACAGAAGGTGAGGTGAGACTTAGGGTACGGACAGAATAATGCCGGTTGGAGCGAGGGCCTCGCATCTCGTAAATCATGGAGCGTTTTCAGACCACCATACGATGCCGGTTGACTAAGTCATTGATCCTACTTTTCAGAGACGGTCCCCCGCCGAGAGCTGGAACCCGGCCAAACCCACCAACCTTGCACAGTATGTGTGATTGTAATGGATCACACCGTCACATACATGCGCACACACATATGCACAATACAGTCTGTGAAACTTGGACCAGTCTAAACCAGGCCACATTCAGAAGCCTTGTCAATTTGTTTAACAACGGCGCAGACTGATTTGGGATGAGGCCAATTTCGTTGCATCCCGCGTCTTCCCCCCCGCCCCCAAGGCTCTGAATTTTTACGATGATATCTCAGTCGACGATCCTTCACGGCAATCTTTTACTTTGTTTTATTGTTTTTCATTTCCCTTTTTTTTTATGATGAAGCATTTATGATCATGTCTCTCAGGGTTGTCATCACAATTTAGTCCCACCAGGCGAGGATATGAATGGCTCATATGCATGGGAACTGGAGCATTTACATCAATTCTCATTGAAACTGCAGTCGCATGCCGCTGCGTGGCCTGATTTTCTTGTACGCGGAGAGAGGAGCTGTGAAGAATTGGAAGAGAAGACAAATCTGTTACCCGTATGTACCTCTCAGGAGGCCTCTGAAACGGCATCCTTTCATGTATAATACAGACCTTCAAAATAATTGCCTCTTTCTTGTCAATCCTTTCTCTCTTTTTTTTTCTCCCTCTCACACGCGCACAAACACTCACAGCACCTTTGAAGGAAAGGTTTAGTAATTATTATATGCAATTTTATCTTCATTGGCAAGTTTTGAACAAAAGAGCAGCAAACTTTGGCGGAGAGATTTATCTCCACTTCCTAATCGATGACATTTATCGATGCCGACAAAGTGACTCCGGGAAATAGCTACAAGTGGATTATGATCAAAGACTGTTTGTTAAACAGCAAAGACGAAGTGTCCCCGAGACGGTGTTTGTGTGTGAAGGGGACATATTATTTTGCAATGAGTGTCTATCTCCATAGAGATGCATTCAAGGGGCTTTTTCTTTTTTGGGAGATGGAAAGATGATGCATCTTATCCTTTCATTCTACAGGATTGAACCTTTAAAGGGGATAGTTTGGGTGTTTTTAAGTGGAGATGTATGAGGTACCTATCCACAGTAGGTGAATTACTTACAGTAGATGACGGTCGATGTGCCCCCAGCATGGGAGACTGGAGTACCGGCACCGAAGCAAAGCAATACAGTGCTGTGGACGGGGACGGCAGAAAAAACACGGGGAGAACATGCAAACTCCACACAGAGAGGGCCCCAAGCCGGGTTTTTAAACCTGCAACCCTCTTGCCATGAGGCGACGGTGCTAACCACTGCACCACGTGACGTCTCAGCTGCCAATCATGCTGTGTGAATTGTGAGAGCATTTTTTTCCCTTAGCGTTTTATTTCTTTGTTTTACAGTTTTCATTGTGTATTGTGAGGTAAATCAAAAAGGTACAAGCTTTGTGTTCTTGCCATGGGATTTTAATTGTTTGTGTTTCAGAATGTATTTTTTTCTTTTGTACAAGAACAACAAGTGAAGCAACAATGGTGGTCAAAATGAAGATCCAAGGACACCTCTATATTGAAAACAAAATGAACTACATGGCTTACAAAAACACAGAACTGAGACATTTATTATTATTTTTTTCAACAAAATTGCCAAGTTAGGAGATTAATTTGTCTATTTGCTCTTGTCTTTTCTGCTCCTCTCTTCCTGGTCTTCCAGCTCCCTTTGCCTTTCCATTTATTGGTCTGTGTATTCCCGAAGAATATCCAGTGTTTCACTGGGTCGTCTTTTTTTAACTTGACTGGATGAGGCAGTTGCAGATGGTGATACCACTGGTATCATACCAATGGTTCTGGAGGAGCTCTGGCTGAGTGTTTAGCTGTGTAGGGGTCAGTACAGTCTGGTTATGAGGTTGTTTGGTTGCATGCTGTTTGTTTCCCATGGCACTGTGCATGGCAGGAAAGAATTTCCAGCTGTTGCTTCTCCACCCTCTGTTCCCATGCCAGTTTTTGGAAGAATGAGATCCGGTTTAAACAAAGCAATTAAAAAGAACAAAAGAACAAATTATGAGCAACCTCTATTTAACACCAGTGACATTCAGCAACCACCCCAATTGAACTTTTAAGTGTGAAAGGGCCAGAGTCGCCAAGCATACATTGAACAGGATATCTGTTGTTTTACCCTGTATCTCTCTTTTTAAGGTTCTTCCATTTCTTTTTGGCTCACTCGACCATTTAGCCTCATTTCATTGAGCATTTTTCTGAGAAGAATCCACAATATTCCACAATAAATCAGGATGTAATTCTGCAGAAATGGCTCTTTAATTTTCTTGCGATATGCATAATGAAACATGTGCCACTAAGTCGTTTCAGCATAATCCGTCATTACCGCACTCGCTCACATAAAGCTCGCAGCTAAGGAATGCCTCACACCTGTAGAAAGGTAGTCACATTCATCACGCAAGTTGATGGATCTTAGTGTCTGCTCATCTGTCCCTGCACATAGAAAGATGGAAATCCCATGCAGGCTTTTTGTCCGTGATTAAACAAAATTATATTAATACCTTTCTATACAACATACTGTATGGGCTACACACATTCAAATACAGAAATGTTTGTACAAATAAATTGGGTATTACTTCACGTAACTTTTGAATACAGTAATTGTTTTACACATTCATAATAAGTTTGTTTTGTCTTTTTAGTCGAGAATTGGAAAAACTACATCTGTACCCCAAGTGGACTCTCTTGAAGTCTGCATAAGGTACTTTTGAGGCTCCTTGTGGACTGGATGAATTGTGGATTTAGACAGCCCTCAGCACTTGCAGACTTCCTGGGAATGTGCCCGCAAAGTCTGCAAGTGTGATGAGGTCTGGACATTTTGGAATCAGCCTAAGAGTCTACAGCCACGCTGTACTTGCAGTAGGCACAATGGTGCTGTGAGCTAAATGCTACCACATTCACAATGACATGGACAGTTTGGTAGTTTTGCAATTATTAAATCAAAACCAAAGTATTGCACAAATTAAAATGTTTACCTAATGATAGTGTTACATAAAAAGTGTTCTCTGTACAATATTCAGAGCATTAATATAGCAGCAAACAACTATTTGCTATGTAAAGATATAGAGGAGTAATGTCTACCTGAGCAGAGAATGATGTCACTCTCCCTCTGTGCGTGTTGTAATCTGAGTTTCTCTATGCTTTATTTACATAGCCGGGCCGACCACGCTCATACGGTGGTTACAGCTGATAACTCCATCTGACGGTGTACGTTTAAGTGTAGCACCCATCCTCCAGTTCCCCCTCAGGTAAACAATGTTAGCTCTGTCAGCAATGTTGCCATTGTTTGCACTGTTAGCACTGTAGGCTGCAACCCACTGGCTCAGCCGTCTCCATGTTGTGAGCCGGTAGGAGGCAATAGAAATGCTCTGAATTTCAGATTTAGCATCTTTAAGAGGTCACTAAACTTATTACAATTTATGCTGCGGCGACATGAATTGTCTGTTTCATGGCAATCTATCCAATAGTTGTTGAGACATTTAACTCAGAAACCCAAATATCAACCTCATGATGGCACCTGAGGGAAAACTCGTATCCCTCCGCCCGCAGCCGGAGAGAGCAGGAAGACACCGGCAACCGGTCGGTAACGAGACGGTAACGTTTCTCTCTGCGGAGAGGTTTCCCAAGACACGGGAAACCTCTGTTGGTCTGGAGGAGCTGCAGCATTTATTTCTGCACAAACGTCCACTGTACATTCACTAGATATTCTCAGAGCTAAACTAACTCTTCTGCAGTGTGGAGTGAGCGCGCGTTCACGTCTAGAGGTGGAGCGAGTACGCGAGAACGAGCGCTGCTGTCTGAATGAAGGCGAGCAGGCAGAGGAAACGAGACAGCGGCCACACGAGAGCGGGCAGATGCAAGCGCGCATGTGTGCCGACCCGCTACATTTATACGCTTAGAAAGTTACAAACAGTCCCTTTAACAGAATTTTGTGCCAATCCATCAAGAACATTTTTAGATATTTCACTGCAAGTGAAAACGTTGACTGCTAGTGGTGCTCAGGGAAATGTCATAGGGTAATCAAAATAATTGGGTGTTATCCTCTGGCCACCATGTATGTCTGTACACATTTCTAAAGAAAGGCAAATTACATTCAAGTTCCTTAAATTCAAAATACAAAAAAAAACAAATCAAGATTCAAATCTGACACCAAAGTTCAGCATAAAAAAATCCACCTTGAACATCCTGTCTGCCAAGAATAAGAAACTAACTCATGTCTTATCGGGTAACCATATAATATACCCATATAATCCAAGAAAGAAACGCTGAGTGAGTGGAAAACCCAGACATTTTCTGTCAGAATTTGTGAGCCAGGAAATAAAATAAAATATTTTTTGAATATTCACTTCACATGACCTACTGGAAATTTCAAAGAGGCTAATTCAAACCACGTACATTCAGATTGATGTTTTTTTAAAGGAAACTATTTAATTGCTATTCAGTGGTATTTACATTTTTGACATTAAACATTCAGCAGTGGTACATTTCAGAAGTTCAGTTGCTCATAAAATGATTACCGCCTTTCTTTGCTTCCTTCATTGTGCCACCAGTGCATAATGAAGACACTTGCGAGCACACACACACTCTTGTCCAGATGTCCTTCAGGCAGTGGTCAAATTACTGTTTCCACCAATGTTGTTTGTTCAAGAAGGTCACATCCCGGTAAACATGTAGTTCAGAGGTTGCAGCATTGCTAGACAGCTGGAAAAGTCATTGATGGAGCGTAAACATCTTGTTCCTCTCAGGTTTTGCTAGAATTCACTGAGTTGTTGTCGAGCCTACTCTCTTACTATGCCGTTTGAACTTTTTTCCTTTTTCTGAGCTAGAGGTTAAAACTAATGAGAAAGTGAAAGATAATGACTCGGTGGAGACGTTGACCTCTGAACAGAGGACAGAAATAAATATCTTGGAAGATGTGAGCACTCCTCAGCACCTATTCAGCCACAACAGAGGGGGGGAGGCGCACATAAATCACATGCAAAGTGATATTTATTCGCCTCCTGAACTATTTACTTACTGACAATAAAGGTGGAATTTATGTGGCTATTAAGACAAGTGTTTCTGAATGGTCAGGGGGCTGCAACCGAGGCCACTTTATGGATTGGATGCAATAAAAACCCAGTGATAAAACAATATGGAAGCCGCGGACCTGGCCGTCAATCAAAGGGAAGTATGATAAGCAAGTTCATTAATTTTAATGGAATAAACTCTTCTCGATAATGCGTCAGCCGTCGCTGCTCGTTAATCGTATTTCTTGTCTTAATACAGTCGTGTAACCCGGACAGAAAGGAAGGCTCTCCGTACCCTCCAGTAGGCCATGAATCAAACAGGGAGGATGAGGAGGTGAGGGTGGTGGTGAAGGTGGGGGATGGAGGGTAAAGAGAGGGGAAGGGGCCTGGGAGAGAGATTAGAGAGGTGCCCCAGGCTCATTTTCCAGCACTGTGGACAAGGGGGATGTCGCCACACGTTTCACTGAGGGATCTCCCATAGAGAGAGAGAGAGAGAGAGGGGGATGTTGGAAAGAGACAGGAAGAGAGATAGGCAAGGGGGAAGAGATTGAGACTGAGAGGAAAAAAAGTAAGGAGAAACCGAGGCAGAGAGAAAAGCAAAGGGGGAGTAGAAGAGAGATTTGGGATTTGGATCGTGCAGCAGTGGGAGAGAGAGAGGGGAGGGGAAAAGTTGGACACGGACAATCCTGCAGTAACTTTTTTTTCTTCTTTTCTTTTCTCCGTGGAAGAAGTCAAGGGGACAAAAGGCACACTGGATTACATTTGAATTGCATTAGAGAGATTCCCCTGGATACATACAGGCATTTATTTCCGGATTAATCTGGTCACAAATTTGTGGATTTATCAATAGTTGAAGGTATGGCTTTTTGTGGACTTTTTATGGACGTGTTGGTTGATGCTTGAAGTGTGTAGAAGCGATGTAAGTTTTTAAAGAAACATCGCAGTAAGAGTGCAGTTGGTAAAGTGATGCAGTGGAACTTTATTCTGAAACTTTGGGAGCAGTAGTTTCATATTGCAACAGGCTTAATAAATACAGTAGGCAACATCACTTGGGAATATTATATATGCGTATTCAGTGGTGGACTGTAGCCAAATACTTTTACTCAAGGAGAATTTTGAGGTACTTGTATTTTACTTGAGTATTTCCATTTGCTGCTACTTTACACTCCTATTCCACTAAATTTTTTAAGCCAATATTATACTTTTTACTCCAACTTTACATCTGATGATGATATTTTGTTATGATTAAGGTATCCAGCTGCATATAAAGTAGCTGAAATGAGCTCCACCTTTACCAGCTCCAATATTTGTGACGTCACATGAATGCATCACTAATAATTATAATGCATAATGAGTTAATTTGGTACTGTAGTATAGTCTGTTGTTAATACTTATGTACTTTTACCTAAGTAAGATTTTGAATGAAGGACTTTTACTTGTAAAGTATTCTTTTACACTGTAGTATTGCTACTTTTACTTGTACTTTACTTGAGTATTTCCATTTTCTGCTACTTTATACTTCTACTCCACTACATTTTTGAAGCCAAAATTGCACCTTTTACTCCACTACTATTATTATTAATTAGTTAGTTAGCATTAGTATTACTAGTTACTTTGCAGATTAAGATTATTAATACAAAATAAAACTACTAAATGATGATGTATTATTATGGAGTAAGCTATCTAGCAACATATAAAGTAACTGAAATTAGCTCCACCTTTACCAATCTCACCAAAAAGAAGTTTATTCAAGTGTGCTATTAGTATACTTCTTTTAAACCTAAAATAAGAGAGTATACTTTCAGTTTACTTTTTATGTACTTAACAGAGATATACTTAACAAGCATATACATAAGTTTACTTGGCTCATACTGACAAGTATACAGAAAAGTCTAAGTATACTTAACTTATCATCCTACGTGTACTTAATCTTTTGATCGAGATATACTTGAGGAAAGTATAATTAAGTATTCTTGAAAGTGTGCTGCAATATTAGTGATGATCACTAATTATAATGCACAATGAGTACTTTTACTTTTGGCACCATAGTATATTTTGATGAAGTAAGATTTTGAATGAAGGTATTTTACTTGTAACAGTATTTTTTACACTGATTCTTCCACCATTGAGTGTATTATACAGCAGATGACACATACCTCAAACTCCCTGTAAAGTCACTATTGAGCACCTTCCCTATGGGATTAGTGATGCTAAAGAAAAGTCATGAATTTAGGAGATAAAATATCATGAAATATAGTTTTCTCCCAGTGGGGATCATTAAAGTTACATAGTCCTGGTACAAGCTAGAATTGTTGTATTTCTTTTTTAGATCTTGCGAGAAACTTTGAAACCACAACTAGTTGGTATAGCTACTGGCAAAAGTGATGCTGATTTTCCCTTCATGCCCAAGCCAGGCCTTAATACTACACATCATGGGCTGACTTGTTACTGTAAATCCCTGTGGCTTGCATCCAAACCCCCTGTGGTACGGAAAAGCCTCTGAGCAGCAGCAGCACCGTGTTTGGATCTGCTGCATGCATATCATTTGGGCTAAGTAATGTCTGAGCATAGCACTGCACTGCACTGATTTGAGACCGCAGTGTCCAGTATCTAACTTCTTTCTTCTACCTGTGGGAAAAAAAGGAAAAGTGCTGAGCTTGAATGCCACAGTCGCATCTGTTTCTCTCATTACTCAGCCATCCCATGTTTGCGGGCTTTTTGCATCCTGTCTGTGGACACATCTTGAAAGTTTTTGAGTATCCCCCCTCAGCAACATGTGGAACAACTCAGTGTTGCACGTATTTATTTCACCAGAGAGCTGCCTCTTGAGAGAAAATACGATTTATTTTCTCTGATCAGGGGTGTCAATCTCTCCACTGGTACCTCTTCACCTTCGGTAAACAACAGATATCTTTTTGCTGAACGTTGTTTCAACCAAAACATAATCTAAAAAAGCTTGGAAACCATTGCAGTATCTCCAGGGACGCTAACAGGGTTCTACTCCCTCTTCAGACCCCGGGGAATGCATCCCTGTTAACAATACAAATTGGTGTCCTTGAATTTTACCAAGAGTTTGCTCACTTAACCTGCTGCAGGCTGCACACGCAGTGTTTAGCTGTGGGCTATGCAGTATACTGTATGTTTCATTTACTGCTGTGCAATGTTCCTGCAGCTAATTGTACCACCCACTTGACTCTTTGCTTATTCAGGTCAGCAGTGAAGTAATCATTAAGCAGAAATGGTCAGACTTCAGCAGGTCATCTGCCCGCTGAAGGTTGACCCAACCATAGCATGGGCTCGAGGCCAACCGGTTCATGCCGTCAGAGAAGGCGTCACTTTAAATCATTACTTTTGTAAGCGGACCAAAAGTGTCCGTGGCAGTGGAACTTTGTGGCAACCCTGAGTATTCAACACTCCCTCCATTTGTTCCCAATCTGCAACTGTGCTGGCCTGTTTCTCATTCACAAATATTCAAGCAACGGCCCTGAACACAGCCCAGTATGTAAGACTAGTAAAAACTTGCCTCAGTCTCCCTTGAGTGTCATGCAGCTTTGGATATTGCCTTGGCTAGCTTGCCAGTTTCTATCGCTCCCGGTCTGTGGATATCTGGAGTGTCTATCAAAAGCCTCGGGTCATCTTTAGTTACTTTTTATTCACTCCAAGTTCCCCGTTGTAACAGGCCTGCAATGCACTCCCAGGTTTTGGCCCGAAACACATCCGAAGAGTTTACGTGTACATGTTGTTGTGTTCAGGATGACATATCGGAATTACAGTAAAGAGGATTTTCTGACTGTCAAAACACGTTCAACAGAAATGCTCCGATACTTCCCATCTGTCAAAAAGAACTCCGGGCGTGCCAGAAAAGATGGCAGCGTATTGACTGATGTCAACATCCATCTCCTTTCTCTTTGCATGGCAGCGTCAGTCTGTCGGTCCACCACTTTAGTCCAGACAGAACATCTCGACGGCTATTTGATGGATTGCCATGAAACCTTATACAGATGTTCATGGCCCCCAGAGGATGAATCCTAATGACTTTGGCGATCCCTTAACTTTTCCTACAGCGCCATCTGCAGATCAAAGTCCTGACTTATCCTGTGAAATATCTCAACATCTGCTTGATGGATCGGCACAAAATTTGGCACAGACATGCATGGTTCCCAGAGGATGAGTCAACTGACTTAAGTGATCCTCTGACTTTTCCTCTAGCACCACCATGAGGTCCACATTCATGGTTTTGAGTGAAATGTCTCAACAAAATTTGAAAGAAACATTCATGTTCCCGCCAGGATTAATTGTTATTGTAAACTTTGGTGATCTCCTGACTTTTGGCCTAGTGGTATCATCTGGTTAAAATTTCAATCTTTCCACTACTTTAGTTTATGACCAAATACCTGCAAAAATCAAGACATTCCCATCAGCATCAGCTGTACTTTGTGCTAAGTTCTAATTAAACGTACACTAAACTTTATTACATTCATCATATACATAAAGGTGCATACATGAAATGTGACCTCTGCATTTAACAAATCATAAGCATTGTGACGAATGAGGAAAAAGTACCAAGCAATAATAGATTTTAACAGGTCAAAGATAAGCACAGTTCATAGTATATTTGTGTAGGTATATAGAGCCTATATTGGATACCCTTTTCCTGCCTTTTAGTAAGAGATGTTGTGAATGAGGAAATGGAGTGATTTAATATGACATTTGTGCTTTGCAGTGAGCTGCTGTAAAGCTCCCAGGGTGAACTTGGGGTTCAATTTCTTGCTCATGAACACTACGACATGCAGACAGTAGGAGTCAGGGATCAAACTGCCAACCTTGAGGTTAAAGGACGACCACTCTACCCACTGAGCTACAGCCGCCCCCGTTAGAAATTAGCTGATTAGCTGTAATTGCTAAAATTAAGATCGTGAACATGGTAAACATTATACCTGCTTAACATCAGCATGTTAGCATTGTAATTTTTAGCATGCTGGTCAAAGCATCGCTGTGCTTAAAGCCTTGATCGTACTCCATGATGGACATGGACAGCTCTGGACTTGCACATGGACAGTGGACACGCATGGGCAAGTGCTTCTATACATACTGCAATCGGAGATATGCGCAAATATGCACTAGACAACATGATGGCAACCTCATGACAGAAAGAAGAGCTAATTTGTTGGTTGTGTTGGGTCAAATAAAGACAAACTAGAATAGGACCAAGGACAGTTACATACATTCAATGCAGTTGGCGCGCTTGTAGTGCAGACAGTTCGGTAAAATGTTGGGCTGTACGCGAACGTCCCTGCACTGACCCTCCCAGACTTGGACAGGTGACGTAATTTCAGCCCGTTCTCATTCCCAGAGCGTGAATTACCGATGCTTTGTCACGTCCATCGGCGTGTGATACCAAGTCACATTTTCACTTTACAAACGTAGTCATTTACAGCCCAACCATGTTATTATTTCCTAAACCTAATTAAGAGGGTTTGTTGCCCTAAACCTAAGCAAATGTTTTTGTTTGATTCACAACGTAAAGCACGTGTTTACTGCGACCGAAAAGTTACCCCAAGGGGGTCTGACAAAGCGTCAGTATGTGACGAGTTGGGATGAGAACGTGTTGGTAATTTACATCACGCTCGTGGCCATGCGAAAACCATAAGTTCTGCCTCATAGACTCGCTAGCATGACTGTAGACTTCTATTCTACTATTTTTGTGGTCGCAGGGCTGTAGACAGTCCAACAATCATTTCAATTCTTTCACAACAAGAGTCAACCCTACTCGCAACTAAATCTTAAGAGTTGATTTTTTTTTTTGCATTTTGCAAACAACAGCAATTGACTTTACGAATGCCTTCTTGGATGCTTGCTTCTGCTTACTCTAGTGCATGGTGTAACAATGGCCTGTGTCACTTTGTTTTGTGCCTATATTCATAAATATCTTTCTACCTATATGTCTGTCTGACAGACTCCTTGTTCTGTTTCTGTGACCACATCTTTGTATCGCTGCCCCTTTTGTCTTCTGTGGCACACATGCTGTGCTGTATATGTTTTTGTATGTCAATGTATGCATTTACGTCTATTACGGCTGTGTATTGGCAAGAATCTGGCGATATGATACATATGATACAGGGGTTATGATTCAATATATTGCGATACTGTAAAAAGTTTAGGCTACTTTTTTTAATGCAATCAGAACGATAGGATCGGCATTTGCATTTATCACAAAGGAAGTATACCTTTGCAAATGAAAAATAGCATTGACTGAGTTAATCTCTGCATATTAATTAAAAATAAATAGTGTTTTTGAGAATTGTAACACTATCACAAAGCAATATTGTGATACTCAATATTTTCTTACGCCCCTAAGGTCTACCTGTCAAATGCAGGGCTTCTGTTGTATGGCTGCATTCCAGTCAACTTTTAGTGGACTTATCTACACATCCTCTGCTGAGAGAGGATTTTCTCTGGAGGATTCATTCAGGGTCACAACCCCACAGTGAGATCCGCCTGACGCCCAAACCAGACTGTGTGTGTTTGTATGCGTGAGACAGAGCTGTGTAGATTGGAAACAGATACCCTGTGAGCGAGCTGTCCATCAATCTTCTTGCTACAGAATGCTGGGAGAGACAGCTGGAAAGGCAGTGAACCCTCAAATATTACACGACCGACACATTTATGCTGGGCTCTCCCATTTAAACAGATGGAAAGTAGTCTAAACAGTGGGCTGGTGGTTCACTGTTATTTAATCATCCGTGTCTGGGTGGCTAATAAGCAATTCTCTTGTCGGGCCATAGAGAGGACATGTTTCATTTAACTCTGTCAGAGTGTGTTCATCTAAACAGGCTTGTGTTGGTGCTGTTGCTCCATCTGTAAGCGGTGGCAACAATGATGAAATGTGTGACAGCAAAATGAGCACAACTTACCTCCATTGTTGTATCAGTGCCTCTTTTTGTTCATGTATTCAAGCAATAAAAAAGTACTGGAACTGGTAGCTGTGCTGGAAATGGAAATAGGTAATAGGTCTGGACCTAGAACCATAACGTCAAAGTTGAAATGATGAGGCCTGTGTTGTGATTGTTGATTTTGGTCACCACGTCTGTCCGCCAGCGCTTGTCTTCAGGCTTTTAGCGCTGGAATACTTTCAAATCTGTCATTGTTTTCCTTCCTGTATTGGCTTCGTACTCAGTGACCCGATCACTCGCAAGCCCGCTTACTGGGCTCGCGGCCAGTCCAGCGGCCAAGCCCAGTGGCCTAACCCCCCGTACTGCCTTTATCTGCTGTGGCCAGCTCGGTGGCCCGTGAAGCTGCAGATGGAGCTCAGAGAGAGAGAAGAAGAAAGAGACACATCCATAGCAACACATATATTAGGAAGCCTATTAAATAGTTTTGGATTGTGGCCAGATAATAATAGCAATGAGCTGTAACTTTTCCCTCAGCGTGTGTTCTCTGGACTGTGATGCATTATGTATTATGTTCTGTGTGAACTTTTTTATTATTGTGATCATGTGGCATGAAGCCTGTAATAATGGCTGCAGCTTTAGAGTGCTCAAACTCAGCCGTCTCAAGCTTTGATTAACCTTCCAGCCATTCAGCTGCAGGGAAAACTTTTATTCTATAACAAGACTCTGTCAAAATGGTATGGTCAGTCTGTGAATTTGTGGTTAAATTGTTACACAAATAGTCAGTGGTCATGTCTATAATGTTAAAGCAGCAGTTGGAAGAATTGGTGCAAATATAAAACGGTCACTATATCCTGAAAGTAGTGCATGAGACAGGTAATCTGAAAGAAATCATGTGCCTCTGTGTCCTCCGGTGCTCCTAATGGCATCTCCAAGATTTCACAGACCGGAGGAAATCAACCAATCAGAGCCGAGCTGGAGCCTGCCGTCTCTGAGCAGCTGCCAATCACACGCAATTAGTTAATATACTGTGACAGTAATGTCTATTTCTCACCTCAAATATTTTCAGAAACATCTTGTAGTGTAGGGATTAGCTGTAGAATGAGAAAGTTTGTGACCCGGCAGCCATGTTGAGATAAGTTGAAGAAACACCAAGCACCGCCCACCATCCGGAGCACAGCCAATAGGAACGCTCTCTCTCTCTGAAATGACCTGTGATTGGCCAAAGTCTCCCGTCAGATTTTTTAAAGCCTGAAAACAGAGCCATGAGGACATGCAGAAGTCTAGTATTCTCTCAGAGCACTTGAATTACAATATGCTGAAAGCTTATTATGGAATTTGTGCCCAATGATGCCAAAAATATTCTGCCTGCTTTAGGTTTAAATCCAGCGGTACACTGGGGGATGCGCTGCTCCATTCAACTGGCCGTTCAAGTGAATGCACAGGATTGGTTCCTGGTTCTGTGCTTGCTGTTTCAAACAGAAAACAACATGGCGGCCTGCTCGTAAACTTTTTTGTTATTCCGTCTAAACAATCCACCAAAATCTACTTCTGAAAACATTTTAAGCAAAAAATAAGCTATGCCACTGCTGAATCTCGTTTCATTTTAGAAATAGATCGCGTAGTTTGACAGCCTAATCCAACTTTCGTGAGCCGGACACGTCGCGCTGGATGGGCTCATTTGCATAAAGGACTGTTCCCCTGCCTTTACATTTTGAAAGAGCAACAGCCAATGAGGAAACTCCAACACTCAGCTGACCAATCGTGTGACTTCTGCCCTCTGCGGTTCAGCCAAGTCCCAGGAAGTGCGCCGGTCGACGTTCCGGACTTTCGTAGTGGCCAAACGGTAGTACTGCAACTTCCGTGTCCGTCACGTGATGCCGTTGAGCCCCAAAAAATACTTTTTCCCATAGACTTACATTGGGAAAGAGACGTCTGTGACTCAGCGGATCATTTTTTTTGAGGTGAATAAACTTCCCAGTACGAACACTCTAATAGCCCTTATTTAAAAGTTAAGTTTTTAAAGTTGTAAAATGCACTAATAGCTGAATCCAGAGTTATTTCCCTTCCTCCGTTCATGTGAGTGAGACCCAAACCGTGACGTTGGGACTCCGTGACTGAGTCATGTGACTAAGTGGACGCTACTGCGTATGTCCCAGTTGCCCATGGTCCGCCAAGATACGGGTACTTTTCCAGACGGAAGTCGAGCCATTTAGGCTTCATGCGCCAATGAGCAACTCTCATAGGAATGATTGGGGCCCCGCCCCCAACGCTGTATCTAGTTCTTTTAAAACATCCATGGGTTCAGCCAAGAAGTTATCCATGTTGTCAACAGTTAAATTGTGCCACGGGCATGGCTATAAAGTGTCTTGCAGAAAATGGTAACCTGGCTTTTTAAGAATGGAAGAAAAACAAGGGAAGCAACCACACCTTGAGTCAGCAGTAACCCCCAAAATTGAATACACAATTCACAATGTGGAGCATGTCAAGCTGTCCTTGTTATTTCACAACATAATTTGAAACACTGTCCTCCACCACATTGACTGTTAGCAGCAAGCTGCAGGCAGGCAGTCAGGTCAGGCTAGATGGTATTCACACAGTGTCCTCTACTGGGCAGGAGCGCCACATTGTGCACCCCCGGGGGAGCATGGGGGTCATTTCTCCTGGCAGACGGGACAGGTGTGTGTACAGAGACACAGTCTGCTCACCCTGCCTGCCTTCAGGGCCCCGCTGTACCTGTAAACACCGCAGAGTTATGGGGTCCTCACACATGCTGAGGGCAAGTCCAGGTCAGCCGGGATGTGTTTATCCGAGTCAGAGTGGGCGGTGTTGGATGTGTTTATGTGCGTGCATTCTTGTGTGTGTTTGTGAATAAGGGGTTGTAGTAAAGGAGAGGAGCTGCGGAGACTGAATATAATGATTATTTAGACGTGGCACGTATTGTAATCTGTGCATGTGTGTGTGTGTGTGCTTGTTGTTGAGCCACGTGGAAGCATCTGGTGCAACACAACCACGGCTCCAGTGGAATAGTCTCCAGATGTGTTTGTGTGTTTTGGCCACACTGTGTGTTTGCCGCGGGACCAACCAGGCCTGCATGCAAATCATTTTACTTTCATGTGTGCGATTTGCTTTGTTGTCTTTGGTATTTGTTTGCAGCAGCATGTGTACATTCGTTCTGACTTTTAGAATTCTTTCCTAGATATGGTCGCATCATGTGTGCACGCAATTAAGTTCACTCAGACATTCATGTGCGTGTGTGTGTGTGTGTGTAGCAGCTGCCCAGTCAAAGGCCAACCAGATGGACAGGATAATGACTATGATCAGACTTTATAGAGTTACACTCCTTAATGAGGGACATTCTGGTTAATTCATATGCCACTAACAAAGCCTGCATCATACCACATAATTAACACATCAACTGTGACTGACTCATAAATATACATGGATGTCTATTAAGGAGTCAAGCATAATGCGCAGCTGTCAGCAGAGCGAGCAGACTGGGTGGCGTTCGGACAGAAAATGTAGGAAGTATTTGACTTTTTTGACTTTCTCTTTTTCTGTTTGTTCATCCATCAGCTGGTGATCCGAGGTGAGGTGAGGTGAGGTGAGGCGTTTTCGGCGGAGTGAAACCATGTGGCTTCTCTGCTCCGCTCTGACTCTGCTGGCACTCAGCTTTGGATCATGTGACACGCTGACATCAGAGCAAGGTGAGTTTCCTTTTCCCTGCTGGAGTTTTTGAAAATGGAAACTCCAGTAGTGGTTAAATGCATAATAAAAAATGTGAACTTCAGAATAAAAGACATGCTTTAACATATGGAATAGTTAAACATACGCTCATTTGCTTTCTTGCCAAGAGATATGTGAGAAGATGGATACCACTCTCATATCCGTCCTTTAAATATAAGGATATCAACATTTTCCTCAGACCTATTATGAAATTACAAAGAAAAACAATATACGACTAATATTGCAATATATTAACTTATTATGCACCAAAAAATTGACTTTAATGGCCTCCGCCATTTCTGACAATGTTAAACGCGTCACAACTCGTAAACTCTGAGCTTTCAGAAACTTTTCACTTACGAGGTTGTGAATACCACAAGAGGGGGGCGTTCATATGGGATCTTCTCGTAAACACGGTAAACACGACCCCATTTAAAGGCACCATTAGTGTCAGATTATTTCTTGGCGCAGAGACTTCGACTAGGTTGCCAGGCAACCAGTGGAGTCTCCAACCAGTGCCTCTGAAACTCAGTCAGTTGCTACCATATGAAAGCAGTATCAATCTTCTCATCTAACTCAAAAAAACAAAAACATAAGCTATATAAGCAATAAGCTTATTTCCAAAAATGTCGAGCAAAACAAAATATAAAAACGAGATTTAAATTAAGACTTAGATGAACATTTATTCCAAATTGGATGTACAAAATGAAACCACTGCATTACATTCGTAGCCACTCTGGAGCTCTATTAGACTGCCTACCAGTGAAGCTATAAGTAAAAATGTTAAAGGCCACAACCGACTGCTTCTCAGAACAGTTCCTTATATCTTCATTTAAATTCTAAAAAGACAATAAAGTCACAAAACCATTCTGAAAGTTAGAACTGAGACAAATGTTCAATCTAGAGTTGTATGCTTGACCAACTCGTCACGCTTTGGAGCCCATCCGAGTTTGAAGGAAGTGTGTCTGTCTTTGTCTGCGTGTGTGTGTGTGTGTGTATATGTGCCCTGTGTGTGTGTGATGGGGCCCAAGGCTGCAATGAAAACGGACTGTAATTGCAGCTTATGTGCGTTTCGTGCTGGTGGCTGTTGGTGGCATGGTGGTCAGGCTGTGGCGAGGAGGCGTGTGTGTTTACCATGTGCGGTTGTGTTCCTCTTCATGGACCATCAATCATTTTGAGTTCCTGTGTGTTTGTATAGGAGACATGAGTTGTTTTTTTTTAAGATTTTGAGTGTCTGTACGTGCATATATGAAATTGCAAGCATGTTGAAATGTTAGAGTAATTGTCTGTTGGTGTGTTAGAGAGAATGTGCATGTGTTTGAATCTTTATCTGCATATATATGTGTGACAGAAACAGACATCTAAGCAATCGAGGCAGAGAGGTGAAGATAAATCTATTTTACTGTTTTGTTTTATTTATTTATTTATTTCATTCTCAACTGTCACACTCCCTCATCACACTGTCAGTGTGTTCTCAGGGGCCGGCTTTGTGATATCACTTGGGGGGCCGAGCAATCCTCCATAGCTTTGTGGAGCTCTGAAGGGAGCTTTGTGGAGGAGGGGGGGTCCCTCTTGGGAGACCCTAGTCAGAGCTTTTCAGATGAGACTGAGTCAGCCTGAAGCTCCCCTGAGTCTTTCCCCCCAGTGGTTGGAAGAAAGTGCTTTCTCAAGTGCAGCTATAACACTTTGTCACAGGCAAAGCACCACACACACTCAACACACACACGCTCACGTACACACATTCCTCTGACTCATCCAAATCTCTACTTACAGTACTGGTAATTTGCTGACATTACAGCAGGAAAGCAGGTTTAAGTAAAACTAGTGTTGAGGAGTCGAGCTGGATGATTGCACTGCAGTTCCACAGTGTATCAGCCGGAGAGAGACTAGTCCCCATAGTTGAATTAAATTGCTGAGATTTGCTGCCTTCGGGAAAGTGTTGCTGATATGGGTTTTTGTGTGCACCACAGACCCTATGCAGTCTGAAGTAATGGATTTGTGTATTGATTTGTTTTCACTCAGTTTCCCTCTGTCTGTGTCTGAGCTAAGTCGTATGTTTTCTGGGCGCCGATGATAATAAGCTAATTTGCACAGAATCAGAAGTTAGAGAAGACAAGCAGCAGAAACAGACATACAGTACAGAGCCTGGTTAGGGGTACAGCTTGTTGTTTAGGTTAGGATATACATAATTAAAGTGAATATCCTATATGCTGTATTTGCTTCTACACTGAGAACTGATTATATTCTGTAGCCACTTACTAATACTAAATACTGTATTCCCTCATATACATTCTAATTTGTATTTCAGTGAAATGACAAGTGATGTTAAAACATCATGAATTGGCCTCTTAACTGTCTTAAAGTCTAGTTAAAAGTCTCTTAATGCAACACTCTCATGCCATATGCGCATATTAATGTAAATCATAAAGGACATGCTAAGCTAATAAGCAAAAGAGTCAAGTTACAGTTTACAACCATGTCTGTCCAGAATGACATCACTTCATCATTTTATCCTATTAGACATTTGTGTGAAATTGTCATAATTAGCACATGAATTCTTGACTTATGGTCGAAAACATGTTTTGTTAGGTCACAGTGACCTTTGACCTTTGACCACCAAATTCGAATCAGTTCATCCTTGAGTTCAATTGGACGTTGGTGCCAAATTTGAAGACATTTGCTCAAGGCGTTCCCAAGATATCAGAAGAATGAGACGGACGTGAGCTTAGAGTGACCTTGACCTATGACCACTAAATTCTAATCAGTTCTTCCTTGAGTCCAAGTGGATGTTTGTATCAGATGTAATACAATTCCCTTCAGGCGTACCTGAGATAACGCTTTCAGGAGAATGAGACGGACATACGACTCCCAAGTCGAAGTTTTAGCAAAATTTGAAGGGGTTTCTGAGATCACACATTCACTAGAATCGGATGGACGTGAGGTCACAGTGACCTTGGCCGTTGACCCTGAAAACCGAATAACTTCATCCCTGAGTCCAAACATGGATGTTTGTGCCAAAATTCAAGAAATTCCTTCTAGGCATTCCTGAGATATGGTGTTCACGAGAACGGTCCAGACCAACGTATGTATGGACATATGAACCCGAAAACATTATGCCTCCGGCGCGGAGGCATACACAGTTGAATTCAGTCAATATGATGTAATTCCAGTTGAAACAGGATGTTGGAATGGGACATCAAAGAGGGATCTGCTATAATGTAAACCAACAAAATAGAGGGTGTCAGATTTGATAGGAGGGGGCAGAGAAGCGAGATTACTTATTAAAAATAGTGATAGCTTTGTTGGTTAGATGTCTTGTCCCTGTTGTTACTGTAGGCTAACACAGGCAGTGCCTGAATGTCACTAATGATCTTGAGCAAAACACTTACTTGTAACTGTTTCAAGGGGACTGCTTCATGAATGAACCTGTGCTGTTATGTCTTTACAATCTGCAGGAAAAATATGTGCATTGCAGTAAAGTAATATTGAATCGCATCTATATGCTGCACAGTGCATAGAAAAGATTGATGTAATAATTTCCAAAATTCACAACATGTTTTTATCTAATGAAATATTCTGCTTCAATCCATATTTGTTGGCGTTTAGCCTTTCAAAAAATACATTTCCACTGTGGACAAAAAACACAGATGGAGGCACAATTACATTTGTATAACCACAATAACACAAAATGATATTTTTCCCATGTTTTAGGATGATTTACAGTAAGTTAATATATATATGGGTACTGCCGCTGTTCCAAGTTAAAAATCTGTTAACACTAATGTCCTTGGATGATGACAGCCTTTTGAAGCTGTAGGGCTTAACTTGCACTCTACTGTGGTGATGTTCCTCTTTTCTGCTTTACATACAAAATAATGGCAACATTGCTGCATGTTTCTTTTCTCTTGTCTTTATTTGCATATTTGGTATTGAGGTAATCCAAAATAATGAAAAGTATTCAGATTACATTACTTTCAAATTGCGATACTTGGATTAGGTTACTGATTACATTTTTTAGCAGGTAATTAGTAATTGTATCGGATTACATTTTTAAAGACACCCTCCCAATCCTGCATGAAAGCAACCAGTTTCCTTTAAAGGGTATGTCGTTCTTTTCTCTGATGGTCTAATCTCAGCCTCACTTACCAGTATGTACTGTATATGCATGCTTTGCACACACAAACACACAGGTTACCAGACATCATGTCAAACAACACAATCTCATTCGAGAGGTGTGCAGACCTCAGCATGTACTCTCTAAGTTTATTGTAAGCTTGTAAATGTGTGTGTCATGAGTCCAGTCTGTGAGCTTGTGAGTGTATTGAATGTGGGCCAGAGGCCTACAAAGGGGAAAATGAGTGAGCTCATCCCTCTAAAGTGCAGCGTTTTAAGTATTTCCACTCCTCTTTGCTGCAGTTTTATCTCTGGAAAAAACCCAAAACAGGAATGTTCTCTCTCTCGTCTGTCTCATTTGGCCGGGAGGGCAAGTGAGACCAAGTCTCTCGTCCTCTGTCTCAGTCCCTCCTTTTTTTATCATCCAGTCAGTTTTGTCATTTTTCCTACACTTTAACTTCACATGGCTACATTGAATCATGGTATTGAATCATCAACTAAACCACCCAGCATGCCCCTCTTCTCCCCATATGTTGCATGTGTTTAATAGCTGCGGGACCTGGAAGACTCTCCTTCTGAGTCTGACTTTCTGCTGATCAGCAGCCCAGTCCAATTATTTTGGAATGCCACATTGTAAAGCACATTCAATAACTACCGTACCCTCTCTTACTGCAAACCCCACACCAAACACTGACACTGTGAGCACACTTGTGACCTCTTCTCCCTAATGAAAGTGCTCTGCCAAGTGTTTGCTGCAACAGAAACAGTATTAAAACAGTTGGTTTCAGTAGACCCTGGCCACAACAAGGCACTGGTAGATAAGGCCATTGATTCATCAACCTTCTGAAGGTTGTTAAAGGTTCTCCATATGATATTCAGAGCATTAATATAGCAGAAAAAACTATTTGATATTTAAAGATCAGGGCTGCAACTAACAATTATTTTCATTGTTGATTCATTTCTCGATTTATTTTTTCGATTAGCCTATTCGATTAGTTGTTTGGTCCATAAAATGTCGGTGAAAAATGTTGATCAGTGTTTCCCCAAGTCCTCAAATGTCTTGTTTTGTCCACAGCTCAAAGATATTCAGTTTTCTGTCAAAGAGGAGTAAAGAAACCAGAAAACTTTCACATTTAAGAAGCTGGAATCCGAGAATTTTGACTTTTTTTTCTTAAAAGTTACTCAAACCAATTAATCGATAATCAAAATAGTTGCCGATTAATTTAATACTTTACAACTAATCGATATATCGTTACAGGTCTAATAAAGATAGTTTGTGCATGTGAGCGTGCCACACTGGCTAGCTCAGGGTTCCCACTCTGCACTGATCTTATACGGTGTGTACAGCTGGTGACGCCGTTCTGACTGACGGCGTCATCGCGCAAAACATAGCACCCACCCTCCGGTTCCCCCACAGGTAAACGTTATCTCTGTCAGCGCTGTTGCCGTATTTCGCGCTGTTAGCATCGTTAGCTGCGACCTGCCAGCTCAGCCAAAGAGTATAAAAGCAAAGAAACGAAACTCTGTTTTTTTTTTTTTTTACAACGCCGCCGCCGCCGCCCTTTTGGGCTGAAAACACTTATTATATTTATCATATTTTATTGTTCAACACAGGCCATTTCGGTAGAATATGAAAAAAGAATAGACTTTTTTTTGTTGCACGGCACTTTTTAGGCAGACACTTTACTGGTGTCCGGTAGTTGCTTTCAGTCCAAAACGGTGGACGCGTAGCTTTGCTGCTTGTCGTTGATGTTGCAATGGAACGAACAATTGACTTTCACTTCTTGGAAATATGCGTTCTTTGGCTTGCTGTCAACATATTGAGAACTGTGCGGAAGCAATGGAAATGCTCCCAATCACGCATTTAGCACCTTTTAAATATTTTGCAAGTTGCAAGAAAGGTCACACACTACTTATATTAGCTGGGATATTGCAGTGTGCCAGCTAGAGTTGAGTTGTTCTTCGTCATAATGAATGCCTGAGTGGTAGACTTTTTAAAGAAGGACAAGTTATATTGGAGTTTTCTTACTTCCTGTATATAGATGCATTAACACTAATCAAATCATCCACATTTATCCTTGTCTGACACCTTTCACTTGTACACCCTCCAAGTTAAGTGTAAGTCAGCATACATCAAAAAGAAGGGTTTCACTTCCCTAAAGACCCAAAATGTCCTGATTTTTTTTTTTTTTTTTGGCAAGGTGAAAACTTGGGGGAACACTCACAGCAGTCAGTGTAGTATCATTACCTGCTTTGGCAAGACTCAAACGCAACCCATCAAAGAGGAAGTGAACCCGGCCAAGACCATCCAATCTCTTTAAGGCTACATGCAGCTGCTAGCAGGAACCTGGAGTGGCACTCATACTATGTAGCTACTAATTAGCTTGTCAACAAGCAAACGCTTTCCTTTGATCACAGCTTGAGAGAAAATAGGGTTCAAGTCCCGCAGTATGTCCTTTGCCAAACTGCCAAGTGCCTGAGTACGCAGCAGTCCACTAAAATATCATCCATCCTCTGAGTTATGTAGAAATAGCTTGTTTATCCCATGAGCGCGAGCAAAAGTCTCACGCTTTTTACAAGTAAACACAGCATTTAACTTGATTCACAGCTTTAAAAGCGGTAACAAATGTTTCAAAGTTGTTTACCAATGGAATTTCCATATGCAAATGCAGCCTCATCTTCATCTGGTTTTGTCATCTTCAGTTATGCTTCATCAGCCTTACGCCTCGTTCACACATATGTATTCAAAGAAGTGTGTATGTTAATGTGTAATGTAAACGAGGTCACTCAAAGTGACGAACCCACAGAGAATTATCACTCAACTGCAGTTCCTCTCAGCTCTAGAGAACGTTTTAGCATCTTTCAGCTCATCGTTTTGTTTTTTAACGGCCTGCAACTTTACTGATTTGATTCAGTCTCACATCTTCCTTTCGCTCTCTCTGTAGCGGGCAGTAGTTGTGTACAGTGAAAAAGCTCTGATAAACCCACTGAAGGCTCTAGCACCAAATGACAGACAAAGCGCGGCTGTGGCTCAGAGGGTAGAGCAGGTTGTCCACCAATCGGGAGGTCGGTGCTTCGATCCCCAGCTGCTCCGGGTCACATGTCGATGTGTCCTTGAACAAGACACTTAACCCCAAATTTCTCCCGAAGGCTGATCCATCGGTGTGAATGAATGTTTAAATCCTGATGGGCAAAGTTGGCACCTTGCATGGCATCATCCTCTGCCCGTCAGTGTATGAATGTGTGTGTGAATGGGTGAATGCTGACATGTAGTGTAAAGCGCTTTGAGTGGTCGGAAGACTAGAAAAGCGCTATATAAATGCAAGTCCATTTACCATTTACCATAACTAGCTCGACCAAAATAGAGCTAAAATAAGAGTGAATATTAGACTTTTATTCATCAGGTGACCGGAAAAACACAAATGAATGCTAATGTGTAAACTTTATGTCTTCTGGATATGTAAATAGACATGTTTACCAACACATTCGCTGCATCAACTTTATATGGTGATATTATGTCAATGTTGTGTTTACACAACGCTGCCTAGTTTGACCGTTTGATTGGAGTTTGCGAGTGATTGACAGCTGCTCAGAGACGGCAAGGCTCCAGCTCGGCTCTGACTGGTTGTTTTCCTCCGATCTGTGAAATCTTGCAGATGACATTAGAAGCACCGGAGGGCACAGACGCATGTGATTTTATTTAGATTACCTGTCTCATGCACTACTGTCAGGATGTAGTGATAATAAAAATATCTAAACATCTAAAAATTACCTTTTTTTTTATCATATTTGCTCCAATTCTACCCACTGCTGCTTTAAATTGCTGAAAGATGTTGCGCTAATTAAGCAGCTCAGACTTATGAAAGATGTGCCAAGTCATATAATGTAGAGCATGATCTTGACAAACTGAGTCTGAGATGTCCTAAAATGTCCACTGGAGAGACAGCACAGTCTTTAGGGTAAGAAACACCTAATATAAGTTCACATTTTCACCTGCCATCGCTCTGCTCTCTGTTCTTCCTCCTCTCTCCACCTTCACCTCTCTGCTGTTGCTTGACTTTTCATTGTGCTGCTATACTCGCTTGCCTCCAGCCAGTATTATTCCTGACAAAGCCTTCATCTTGATTCTGTCTGATGGAAATAGGATGGTGATGAAAAACAAAACAGCAAAAAAGAAAGAAGAAAGGTCGATCTTACCAACTCTTAACTTCAAAAAAACCTGCGACGGGAGATATGAAGATAAGCTCTGGGTGTTTGTGTGTCTGGTTTTTAAAGGCAGCAGTGTCTTTGCGAGGCTGCAGAGAGTGCACTTTGTGCTGAGTCAGCAGATAAGGTTTCTGGATGGACCAGTCAAGTTATAAATACAGGATGTGTGATTGTGTGTGTGTGAGTGAGAGATCAGAGAGCTCAGAAGACTGCTTGATACTTCCTGTACTCCACCGTATCTGTTACTTTGTTCGGAAGTCACATTCAATTCATACAATTTCTTGACTTTTCATTTCAAGTTTCTCTCAGCGTACTACAACGCCACTGTTTGACATCCCTTTCCAACACCTTGATTTGTACTTGCAGACAGCAATAAGAGAACGACACACTGTGCATTCAGACACAGGCTGAAATGTGCTGCGCTTGGAAACTGTTTTTTTGTATTTTGAAACCAAGATATGCAGAAGCTGCAGGATGATGAACTAAGATAAGAGGTGATGAAGCACTGCAAGTGATTTAATTCTTTCTTGAGCCGGCCTCCGTGAAATTAAATTCCTAAACTCTTAATTAAAGCCAGTTATGTTATTATTTAAGTAATTGTATTAGGCTCTTTCCCTTTGTCTTGGTGTGACTTCCAGTCTGGATGAAGTTAAATTGTGGTTGGAAACACAGACAGTGCGTTGTCGTTGCCTGCTGCAAGGCAACTCTCCAGTGCAGTGCACTCAATCTTTCATCAAAAACGGTCATCAATCATCAACTCAATCCATAAAGCTAGGAGACACAAAGATATTACTTTTGTTTGAAGCAAGGCTCTAGTCAAGATCAACTTAATCAAGTCCAAGAAAAGGTCTAGTCGAGTCCAAAGGCAGTCAAGACCAAGTCCAGAGCAAATTGGGTCCTGTTCAAGACCATAATAGGCGATATTGTCTTTCCAATGCTAATCCTCTGCTTGTCCTGCGTATAACGGCACGTACACAGCTTGGATAACAGCTACTTTCAGTTAATGCAGGCTAAATGCATAGTAGATAACATGTTAGTTTCTTCTATTTTTGCCTTGTTGAAAGTTTTTTTTTGTGTGTGTTAAGTTTTTCCTTATCCTCTGCAAGGGTTATAAAGGACAGAGGGTGTCGTATGCTGTTAGGCGGCAAATTTGTGATTTGTGACTAATTGTAGGCTAAAGAAAGTATTTAACAAATGTAGCAGACGTCTTTTTCCCAATATAAGTCTATGGGAAAAAGTATTTTTGGGCCCAATGGCATCACATGACAAACTTGGAAGTTGTTGTTACCATCGTTTGGCCATTATAAAAATTTGCTTCAAAGCCTGGTACTCTTCCTGGGGGGCTCGCTACTTACATGATATTAAACTGCTAAAGACTTAGGTGGTGTTGCCAGATTGGGCTGATTTCTGCTCTATTTGGCTACTATTGATTAAGTTGGGCTGGGAAAAACAGAGTTGGGCTAGTAAATGAAATTTGGGGTGCTTTTAAACAAAAATAAACCAAAAAATAAACAATATTACCAAACAAGCTGTCATTTTATAGTCAAAATACAGATACAGATTTCAGTAAACTTCATTGTGTCCACTCATTCTATATTATTGACTCATTTAAATTGAGAAATATTCTATTGACTTGAGTTAGGGATCATTGTTAGGGATAACGGAGGACCTACTAAACGTACCTTGACGCCATCATTGACATTGACATGGCAATTTGTGTCTTTTGGTTGTCTGACTGCACTCTTTATGGGTTGCGATAGCCTATTTATCTCTCATTTTTATCATTGGTTATTTGATGCAGTACGAAACTTTGACTGCTTATGATGTGTTTTCTATTGGGCAGTAATAATTTCATTGTTTTACACAGATTCCTGGCAAGGTTATGATTTGGACTGGTTTTGTATTGCATTGGGCAGGTTTTAAGTTGTGATTGATTGGGCTGGAAACTGTCCATCTTATCTGGCAACACTGGACTGAGCTAAAGCTGCAGCTGTTATTATCTAACGAAAAGTTTAGCTGGAGATATTGGCGTGTAAACTTCCCCAAACCAAACAAAGAGCGAGATAGAGCTGCTATTGTTACTCTAAACTCTAACTCGCACATTGGATACACAGCAGTGGATATTCCAGTCCTGAACAGGTATTTTTTATAAAATAACCCATATAATAATAATATAATAATTGACGCGTAGGTTAGGTAATTAAAAGGTAATAAAAAAGACACAAACTTTCACACTCTTTAGATACAGAGAATCACTCGTATTTGGTCGACACGGCGTGTACGGGGCAGCGCTGAACAAGGCTAAATAAAAATATCTAACCTTCAGCTTTGGCAGAAGGCGCACATTAATGATTTATAATATTACTGACAGCAACACAGCTCAAAGAAAATTATTTTTAGTTAATGCAGGGCAACACCTGGTTTCCACATTCTCTGGAGTCATAGTAAAAAAAAAAAAAAGTTTTTGAAAAACTATGCCCTGTAGATCATCTTGCTTCGGGGCCTTGGTCCTTGGCCCCAAAGAGATCAATTAGCGGTGGATCACAGTGATTCACAGGGTCCATGTCTACCTGTACAAGCCCCAGTTTTTCTACACATCTCACATCTCCCCTCTGTAGTGAGGCATGCCGCTCTTGACAAGCAACACTTTTCTCTGTAACCTCCCCTGACAGGGTGAGAACATATCCATCAAACGTAGGCTACTGCGACAGACAAGCTTGGTGCAAGACAACCTGTCAGTCCGGGGCTGAGTTCCTCTCTCTCCACAGCTTTGCCCTCATTTCATCTCACTCTCTATGTTTTACACCCTTGACTTTCTTTCAACCCCCGCCAACTCCCCTCTACTTCTCTTTCTTCCGGATCAATATTTTCTGTTACTCTCTGTATGTTGGATTGCAGTTGCTTGTGCTTTCTCAAACAAACTCTATATCCATTTCACCCCAGCAGTACGTATGAAAGGTTATGTTTGAAATTAGACTGATGTGACTTTTTGTCATTTCATGAATTTGGGTTTTTGCCGTTTACCACAACCACTTTTTGATTTATTTTCATGGCCTTCGTCCAAAATCACATACCATGCACTACATACTCAGTACTATCGCTCAACGTACTTTTGTGTGAATAAACAGCAGTATGTATCTTTGTGGATGCACTGAGCAGTGATTTACGTCGGCACTTCCTGAGAGCCTCCCTGCCGGTTGCAGACGTGTAACCATGGTAACCCGTGCCAATCTCATGTGACAAAAACGACGGTTTGTGAGAATCAAATTCTGAATTAATTTAAAATATATATCACACCCGGGAAAGTGAGATCTTATACTAACAGTTAAATTGAAGCGTCATTGAAGTTACAGAGCCGTCCGTCAACGTCTGTTATGAGCGTTGTCGTCACTACCACATTGCATTGTGGAATATTTGTGCCGCCGTAGTGTCCAGCGCTGCATACTGTAATTTTTCACCGGAAATAGTATGCAATTTGCATACTATTGGTTTCATACTAAGGCTTCGAACATACTAAGATACCTCACAAACTGTTTTAGCGTACTAAATAGTATGGTAGTATGTTTGCTTGCTTAACCCTCCATCTATTTGTCTCCACAGATGAACAATGCCCATCCTTACAAGTGGAAGAGTGGAAGTTCCCTCAGGCGGCCAGGCACAACATCACAGGTGAAAAAGACAAGCTCAAACTGACATATCTTTCTCAGAGTTTTATTAATGTGGGTGCTGACGAATGCCATTTGTTGTCAGGTTTTAATCTGGTGAGGCGCTTCTCCCTGCTCAAGAGTAAAGATGTCAAGAAGATCCGCAACCCCCGAGGACCCGTCATCCTCCGCCTGGGCAAAACAGCACTCCTACGCCCCACCGAGTAAGTTTACAATCTCTCACTGCTGCTTGCTCTCTTTCCAGCGACCTACAGACAAACACACACAAGCACAATGTGTACAGCTTTAGGTGGTAGATAATGTATTACAGGAAGTTTCGACTGGATTTTCAGCTTTCTGTAGGCCTATGTCTCTTTTCATGCCTTGTCTGAACAGAGACTGAACACCCTACGGCTAAGCAGCCTCTGAACCCTCGCTCAACATGTCAGCGCTGTCCAATGGCTGTTGTGTAAAAAGCAGACGCTTGGCAGATAGTACAGCACGGGTCAATCTCTGATTGCATTTCCAGAAATACCGCTTCATTTCCCTCACCACTGACACTGGCTTGTAAAACTAACTCTAACTGCCTTTTGGTTTTCCGGTTGTGACCGCATACACTTATTGTAACTCATTTTCACAGGGAAAAGTCTGGCTTATTTGCTCTCGCAAAAACTATAGGAGCGATCTCTTTAATGAGTAGGCATGATGCCAATAAAGAAGTTACTGTACAAGGATGTGAATTTAATACCCACATTTTAGAGCCTGAGCTTGTTTCTTAGCTTGTTTCTGGGCGAAGAGACCTGCAGTCATAAAATCCAACAGAGCACGTCTTCCTTGCACAACATGATTCTGCAGCCTGACATGGTGTAATTATGCTTTCCTGGGTTTTCATGTTGTTATTACACAGTAGTTGGGTGATTGTGTTTGGAATTGCGTGACAAGTGCTTATTAGGGTTATGAGCTGGCTATTTTTCAGTTTTTTCAGTTTCTTGCGAATTATAGCCAGTTCTCAGATGGCTGAGCTTCTTTCTACCCACCAATAAAGCCGTTTTTTTTGCCAATTGGGTCAGCTCAGAGTATTTTATCACTCTGTCCAGCTCCACTTGCTTGAAGGCCCGATAAATCTGTCTACAAAACACTCTTTTTCAGTCGAGACATTTAGTTCTGAAAGTGTCACATATATTGTTTGTCACAGGCTTAGAGAGTACTTGTCCTTAGGAAAAGAGAGGGGCACTAAAAAACATCACTTCTCAGGAAATCAGCATCTTTTGGACCCACGTTTTTGTTTTGCCTCTAACCATACAGAGAGAGGATGGGAGCACCATTCCTCTATCTCATCTGTGCTGCTGGTTTGTTATATGGTGCAGCATTTTATATTGAAATGTTGATGCCATCGAGCGCCTCGCTGTCAGTTTTATCAGCAAAGAATGCTACCTGGGTGACTTCTGTTAAACTCAGACAGAGAATAATCAATGGTAGCACATCAGTCTTGTCTGCCAGCAGCATTTCATTGTGTTTCTCTCTATACATAGAACTCACTGTCTTCTATACGTGTTTCTCAAAATGACTAAACGGAATCAGAGGAGATGCTTGCTTTGTTTGCATTTGCCTTTTTCAAGTTCTCGTTTCCAACTTGTCACACACTGACGCATTGTCGGACCCCTCGGCGTTACTTTTCACTCGCAGAAACGCATGCTTAATGTTGTGAATTAAACAACAACGCTTGCTTAGGTGTGGCAACAAAACCACTTGTTAGGGTTAGGAAAAAACAACATGGTTGGGCTTAAAACTGCTATGTTTGTACAGTGAGAATGTGACTTGACATGAACACAGGACACGAACGATCAGCTGATTGTAAAGTGAAACGTAACGCACAGCGGTCTCCTGGATGAAAGCCCTGTGTTTGTTGTTTAATAAAATCAGAGAGGACGGTCTATCCTTCAGTTAGTCATGATGTTCCCTTTTTTCTTTATTTGTATTCAATTTTTTTTTTTCAAATTTTGCCTTCTTAAATGGCATTATATGGAAGGGTTTCATGCTTTTTTGAAAAGAACAGTGGAGGCGGAGAACAGATGGGCGATTGAGAGATGTAGTGAGGAAACGAGAGGGTTAAAGGTTTAAAGCCAAGCAATAAGTGAATGCATCAGAACAAACCCTCAGGCTTGTTCCATCCCTTTTCCCTCAGTAGCAGTATTAGTGTGTGTGGGCTCAGCCTGTATGCGCTTATAAGTGATGGTGAGCATGTGTGTGAAGTATGTTTGCAGTTGCAGCATCACACATTCGATTTCCCCCTTTTTTCCCAGTCCCAGAGTATATATTGTATATATTTCTGAGTGGCTCCCATCCACCCCACACTCCCCGTCACTCATGCAGCATTTTAATTCATCGCCGGTTAGGTTGACTGAAGTGCGAGACGTGTGTATAGTAATTGGAAAGCAGTGTTTTGCTTTGTATCAGAGGCTAATCCATTCAGCTAATCCAAGCTAACACAGATGAGTGACAGCCAGATGAAGCCACTTGTCTCTCGCCTCTCTCAGTTGTCTGCTGACAGTGAAATGGGCACCAGTCACAGCTGGTCACATGCATTTTAATTTCAGCAAAATATGATTTGATTGCTTTGGGTCTGTTTTTCTTTTATGCAGCCACAGTGTGTAGGAGAGAGGGGAAGCATTTCTGTGATATTATGGCATGAGGCCACAATATTTGTGACAGAATTCAAATGCATTTGATGGATTTATTATCACATAGCAAAAAAAGTGGTACAATTCGTTTAAGCATTTTGCTGCTTTTCATATGCAGGGATCGCTTAATAAGCACAGCTGTAAAATTAATTTTTTATTGAAAGATCAACAGAATTATATGCAAGCAAAGATGAGGAGTGCAAAGGTGATGGCAGCGGTGCTCTTAAAATGTGTCTGTGACCATGGAAGGATCATAAAAGAGCAAAAGCGTAGGAGGGAAATAAAAGAAAAGCTAAAGAGAGGAGTGATTTTATTTTTAGAGAGCAAATGCAGAAGGCAGATATGAGTCAATGAAGAGAGGGTCATGTACCTTTTTACAAAAATATTCCAATTTACATCAGCAGAAGGGGGATGATTGTTAGTCTGACTAATGTTGAATTTGTGGTACAGCAAGCCTGTCCAGACAAAATGCATTAACCACACACAATGACTGCTTTTTTGGGCTGTGATTTTGTATAATTTATATCAACCTTTATTGACCTGGGGATGTTTTCGAGTGTACATGCTGCTTTGACCATAATGTTCAGCAGCTCAACCGCATTTGTGCAAATGGGAACACGGGAGCACAATTCTTTAGCCATGTTATTGGCTCTGGGGATTGCAATGACAGTCGCTCATTTGGTCTGTTAGGTTGTACCACCACTGTAGTCGAAACCGAAACATCTCAACAACTATTGAATGTGTTGCCATGACATTTTGTACAGATTAACGGTGCCCAGAGGATGAATCCAAATTACTTTAGTAATCCCCTGACCTTTTGTACTTTATGATTAGCTAATTAGCAAGTTTTAGCACACTAACCGTAGACTGTATACAAGAAGTGGACGTAGTCATCGTGACGGCACCCATTGGTTTGTGGACTGCCGTTTTGAAGCCTTGAGTTTGGCATTTTGGACCAGAAGTGATGCGAGAGGGTGGAGTTAAGTACAGCCAAACGCTGAATAAGACATTTTTAGGCGACCAAAATGTTACAATTTCCTTTCATGAACTCAAAACACACTGTGAAAGGGTTAAAGTTGTGAGACGAAACACACGGACAACTCCCAGACTGGACAACGCTGTGGTAGCGACCTGTCAATCACAAGGTAGCCACGCCCTAAAGAATACCCTGCTTTGTCGTCTATTTTTCAATAAATGGGACCGTAATTTACTAAATAAACACCATGCTGTATTGAAGAAGACTTGAAACTAGCAATTGAGACCATAAACTCATGTTTACAATGTTTACTGAAGTAATAAATCAAATGAGAAGTAGGATCATTTTCTCATAGACTTCTGTACAATCAGACTTCTTTTTGCAACCAGAGGAGTTGCCCCCTGCTGGCTGTTAGAAAGAATGCAAGTTTAAGGCACTTCAGCATTGGCTTCACTTTTCAGACCAAGAGGTTGCCGTCTGGTTCTAACATGCCGAACGAAGTTCGGAAATGTGGTAAACATTTTACCCCTCCAAACATCAGCATGTTAACATTGTCATTGTAACCAAATTAGAGTGCTGATGTTAGCATTCAGCTCAAAGCAGCGTTTTGCTTAAGTACAGCCTCACAGAGCTGCTAGTATGGCTGTAGACCACTTACTAGCCTTTTCACCTTACCCAGTATTTGACAAGTGAATCAAATTCTGTTTAGGGCCCCAAAAAAGGCTTGAAATTTCCATATCCAATGTGTATTTTTTTACAATAGTTGTCAAAGTATGTACTGCTGTCTGCACAGTTCGACTTCTTCCTAAAGTTGTATGCATGTTGTTTAAAATGAAGATATCCAAAGGGAAAAAAATTGCAATGTGTAACAAAGTTTGGCCACTATAGCTTCTTTTACCTATGAGCTCCTAGTTGTTTAATATTCCGTTCGGTGAGGTGTGTGTATAATACATTCAGGGATAGAAAGCCTCTCCACTGAAAGCAATCAGTTAGAACCCCAGTACAAGGGTGCCTATACACCTCTCCAGGTGATACTCCCATCTTAAACCAGATATCTGCTTTTTCAACATTAGATATCCTCTCCCCCTCTTCCCTTGTGCCTCTCTGGCTTGCACTGACTTTCCTCTTTAAAAAAAACAACAAAAAAACAAGAGAAGAAGTAACTTTCTCTCAGAGTTGGGAGAGGCTAGATCTGAATCTGTCTGGCCCATACTGAGTGATTTATCTTTCCCCACTGCATGTTTGTGTATACTGTATGTGTGTGTGTGTTTGTGTCTGTGGGGTTTATGTGTTTCTTTTCCAGGACTCTGAATGTAATAGGCCATGGTGAGGTATTTTCAACTTAAAAGTCAATAGTTTGTGAGTGTTTTTGTGCCCTGCAGCTCATGTCACTAATCGACAGCAAAAACAACTCTCAACATCGGTTTCTCTCTTTATTTGTCTTTCTCTGTGTGTGTCTGTCTATCTTTCTTGGACACACACTCTTTTTCCTATACATATTGTTCGTTGGATTAGTTAATATCAAGCTCTCATGCATTTTCATATTTTTACCCAGAATGTCTTTGTCCCTCACCATAGTTTTCTCCCCCTCTCTGCCTCTCGTTGTTGTCTCTCTCTCTCTCTCTCTCTCTCTCTCTCTCTCTCTCTCTCTCTCTCTCTCTCTCTCTCTCTCTCTCTCTCTCTCTCTCTCTCTCTCTCTCTCTCTCTCTCTCTCTCTCTCTCTCTCTCTCTCTCTCTCTCTCTCTCTCTCTCTCTCTCTCTCTCCAGGTCTCCAGGTTGAAATTTTTTTTTTCTTCCTCACCTTTTCTCCCACTCATCCTCTCTTTGTTTTGATGTCCTGTAGTTGGCTGTTTTCCCTTGGATCATCCCTTAGTCATAAATCACTGTCACCCCACTTCGAGGAGCGGGAAACCAGCTGCCAGCATCAACAATTCTCTCTGTGTGTGTGTGTGTGTGTGTGTGTGTGTGTGTGCAAGAGAGAGATGGAGCAAGAGAGAATATTTCAAAGTGTTCACCATCTCAGTGAGCATGCATTTCACTGGGCTTGTTTGTGAACCCTTCATCTCTCAATACATCACACACACCCATGCAGTGAATATTTTGTGTGTGCGTACACTTGTGTGCTTAGATGCCCTTGACCAAAACTGAGGGATGAGGCTTGCTGGACTGTATCTGCTATGAAAATTAAATGCTAGAGGTGGGGGGTTAGAGTACACACAGCTTTGCATTGTGCTGCTGGCTGCAGTCACAAAATGTGGGGAGAAAAGCAAAAAGGAAAAAATCGGGAATATAGAATCTAAAGATGCTCACACAGGAAACGCAAATAAGATTAGTTTGTCACAGTGCTCACAAGGACATCAAAGAAAGATATGTGAATCCAAATATGTCTTAATTTGTCAAAAGCTTACCAGCTGCATTTATGTCTACTTTGATAGATGGTCTTTATTGTTTCGGAGTGAAGTTAGTTTTCACAGCTTGTACATGTACATGTCTAAAAATGAAAAATGTACAAATATACACAATATATACCTGGACACTGACACATATGCACATATACATTCATGCTCCTACTCCTTACCTGCACCTGTACATGCACACAGTACAGACACATTGATTACATTTTTAAAGTAAGATGCCCAGCAATGTTCCTCTATACATACATTAAGGTAGCCTACACATCAAGGTATTTTATTAAGGGCTGCTATGTCAAAAGCATAGATCGTATATAAAGATGGACAAGGCGTCTCCACTTCCACCCTCTGTGCAAAAGTGAAGCCAAAATATCCCAGATATGGAAGCTGCCGTCTTGATATTTTGACGTCATTTGGAGCCAGAGTCTGCACAGTAGTGATTAGGAGGCTGGTATGGAGCCAGTCAGGAGCCGAGCATGGCCACAGCTTGCTAGTGTGAGCCACCTGGCCGCTACGTTATAACACGGTAGCTGTTTGGCTAGAAAGATACAGCAACTAACCATAATATCTCTATAACTACATTTATGATCAAATTGACACATGTTCTATTTCGCAGACTCGTGACGATTATGGAAAGTTCACTCAGAGCAGCTGTCCATTATGACGTCTCACCCCCTTTTTATACCATCAAATAACTAATGAAAACCAAAGTTATCAGAAAAATTAACACTTGAACATACATCAGTGTGATAAGAACTAGTTAAAATACCAGAAACCATCTTTGGGAAAAATGTCTTTGACGTTTACTTTAACTTTTTTAGTTTGGCTCATGTCCAATCCGCTAACATGGAGGGGGTTGGGGTTTATGACCTATACTGCAGCCAGCCACAAGGGGGCGATCAAGATGTTTTGGCTTCACCTTTGGGGAGCTGTCATGTCCTCCGTCTTTATATACAGTCTATGGTCAAAAGCAACAAAGGCAGACCCCTCCTGGTCCTGTATCTGTAACCAGAATACATGAATATGGGGAGTGGATTGAGGGGGTTGGTCAGTGTCATTTATAGCATCTTTTTATTAGACTCTTAAAACTCTTTATGATCCCAGTTTGTAACACAGGCTTGATTTTACACTGTACATTTACAATATCCAAGCCCAAGCCAAGATAACCCTGATGGAGTTCCCCTGTAAACTTTCCTGCACATAGTTTCACTCTATATGGAGGATGACATGTCCCTGACCTTTAGGAACTTGTGTGTTCCAGTGAGGTGTTTCCTCTCGGCATTCCTGAGGAGTTCACCCTGATCTTCACCCTGGCGTTAAAGAAGGCTGCCCTGAGAGACACCATCTACCTCTTCCAGATATCCGATCAGCAGGGATACCCCCAGGTGCAGCTCACTCTGTTTCCACATTGCCGGCTTTACGCATTCCCCCCCGCCTCTCCGTCCTCCCATCACTATTCCCTCCCTCTCCCCCTCGATCCCTTACCTTTTATTCATCACGTCTTTTGTCTACTCATTCCCCCCCGTCTCTCATCTCTCTTTTGCATAGTCATCCACTTTGCCCTTCGATTTCTTCTCTACCGTGACACCTTTTCAATCCTCTCCCCCTTTTCATTCGACGCGTCTTTTGTCCTCTCTTTATTCTTCATCCGATTCCCCTCCCTCTCTCTCGCTCCCTCGTCCCTCTGTCACTCTTCCCTCCATCATCCTCTTTCATTCACCTTCATTGTTATTCATGTGTGTTCCATGATGAAGCACTGGAGTCCCTCACAGTCCCCATAATCACTACGAGTCTGAGGAGATTTAAATACTCAATGTGTATGATGGATGAAGGCCAAGACGCCTCATTAGGAGTGATTGATTGGCCGTACTGTTTGTGTGTGTAATTAATATGTCTTCCCCCCTTTAGCTCATCTCTGCTACTGTGTTCAACAGCTTTGTTAGGTGGAAGCAGCGTGTACATATTCCCACTACTTTGGTGTTTAATTAGCACTTTGTGTTGGAAACCCAGCTCTCTGTAGACCTCAACGGGGCCGATGGCACCCTGTCCCTGCGTGCCAGGGGGGCAGAGCCCGGAGCTGACCCGGTGAGCTGCGTTTTCACCGGCGAGGGCGTGGAGGCCCTGATGGACCTGCGCTGGCACAAGGTGGCCCTCAGCGTGCAGCGCGAAGCCGCCTCCCTCCACGTGGATTGCAACTCCATCGAGGCCAAACCCCTGGAGCCCCGCGGAGCTCTGCCCACCGACGGACACACTCTGCTGGGCATTCGCTCTTCAGATGCTGGGCCTGTGCAGGTATGGATCTTTGGAGGATTGGGAAAGAAGAACTGAGAGGAGAATTTGTGTGAGCTTTTGATTAAATATGCAGCGTGTGACTGCCCTATCTTGGCTGTTGAAGAGCTTTTGATCTAGTTTAAGCTCTGCAATGTAAATGTCATCTAAACTTTAAACTGTTTGAAAGTGTGGTGACCTTTAGTTCCTCTCTGTGTGAAGAACAAACTGTTACTTGACTGTTTTGAATGAACTGAAATCCCTTATTGGGACCTCTACCATAGAGAACGGCATGGTAGTGCTGTGCTGCATTATGTAATTCAGTATACCCTTGGCATATACAATTTTTATAGGCTTTTTCCAGACCCCTCTGTTTCTGGACAGAGTGAAATATTTCTAGTGGACCAACCTCCCATAAAAGGCCTTTGAACTGAAATCAATCATTCTCTTCATGCACGTGTATATTCACATTTGTATGTATGCATGTGTGTGTTTTAGACCACAGGCTATGCCCCTGAGGGTCTGTTTTCTTTGATGTAATCTCATTCAGTCCTGATTTTAAAAAAACAAGCCGACTACCTGGGAGTCGGGATTATTAACGCTGAATAGATCCAGTAATCCAGGCACTTAGTTTGACGATCAATTAACCGGCCTAGTTAGCGAGCAGGCAGGGTATTTTGTTCGCGAAGGGAGGAAGTGTTCAAACACGTACACACACACACACACACACACGTAAATCTCTGGACAAAGTGCTTTCCTAATACTTTATATAGATGAGAAATGAATTGGCTCTCAGCCACGTTTATTACCTCATTTAAACTTTATTTACATTATTACACAAGAGGACTTATGGAGACCTGCGTGTTATATACATCAATCTCTTTCTCTTTCTCACCCTCTTTTCCTTAGATGGACATTCAGCAGGTGATGCTGTATTGCGACCCGACCCTCGCCATTCAGGAGGCCTGCTGTGAGATACCTGGAGCACGGGTAAGACCGTCATTAATTGATAAACAATCATTAACAATAACAATGCATTTGTGTCGTGGAGCAGAGACTATTCACAACTGCTCTACACCGAATTCTCTCCCACATCATCCTCTATAATACAAATAATGATAAACCTTCACATTCTTGGGAAATACTCTTATCTGCTCTCTGGCAGAGAGTTATATGGGACGATGGATACCACTCTTGTGTCTGAACAGTAAGTATCTGAGGTGAGACCAAGTCCTTGTTTTGCAAGTCACAAGTAAGTCTCAAGTCATTGCACTGAAGTTAAGACAGGCCAAATCCTGAGTCAAGTCAAATCCCAAACTTTGAGTTTTGAGTCCTAAACAAGTCATAATGTGCTCTTCCCCCAAATGTAATGCCATTTTAACAAAAGAGTAACTGGCGCCAACTCATGCTCACTAACGTAATGTTCGTTATTCATGGTTTTCTCCTGCAACTTGATTGGATGCTGTAGGATTAGTTCAAGCAAAGGGGATCTGGGGAATTAAGTGTAAGACAATCAAAATGCAAATCCCAATAACATTCACAAACAATAAAGAGTCCAGAGTTTAAAAAAAAAACACAACCTTTCAGGCATTCAGCAATAAACAACAAAAGATAGAAATTCAGTTTGGTTCAGTCAAGTTCAAGTCGAGTTTTCATCAAATTTGTGTCTCGAGTCTGACTTGAGTCCACACCTAAATATCAAGCTTGAGCCAGCAGCTGGTTAGTCAAGCTATCTGGGTCCCCTTGTGTCCAGTTTTTGTGCTAAACTAAGCTAACCAGTTTGCTGGCTATAGCTTTATATTCAATATGTATGAGGGCGGTTTCAATCGGGTGTTTCTCAACAAGGGACTTGAACCAATTATGCCAGTTTAAAGGGGCACCCATTTTAACCAGTTGGGCCCATTGCCACCCCAAATTTTTCAGTCTAACCCCAGTCTTCACGTGGGGATAAGGTGCAGTATGAGTGTGGAGCAACATCATCAGGGGGGGAAAGGCTTTGCTGTGGCTTTACAATTGTGTCTTTAGAGGTTTCTGGCTCACACAAATCTTCAGTTGACAGGCGTCTGCCACTCAGTTTGGAAAAATTTGGAGTAACTACTTTCCTCGGTGAAACCTAATCTAGACCTGATTTAGTTATTTGCTGGAAGGTTTACTGTGCAACAGCTGCAAGAAAAAGCTAAGTGCTATGAGAATTAACCACGAACAGTTTCTGCATTTTCTCTGGTGGCTTCTTCTTGTTAATCAGCAACACTTTGTCTTCATAAAGCGTTGTGCTCAATTATTTTCTTTCAACTCATTTTAGGTGATCCAAAAGAAGATGAAAATGTTTGACATGCCTTACTATATAGCACTCTGTCAATTACTTGATTTAGGCTTCTACAATTATGAAAAAAGCCTGTCTTATGTTAGTTAACACAATCAACTTCAGAGGCTTTGTTTAACATAGGGTATTATGTAAACAAATTGACTGGAGCTTAGAGTAATTCCATTGTGTGCAATTATGTCACATTAACTGCAGTTTGCCAATATTCTTTGTACTCCTAAAGTGTGACTAAAAGCCTAATTGAAAGTATCACTCGCTCGCTCTTGTCGCCTCAGAAATACCATTTTCTACACTATTTTCTTTTTCTTTATATCTCTCTCTCTTTTTGTCTTGCCTCTTACCTCTTGATGTGTACTTTCTGTGCAGTTATTGTTTGCAGGCTTCAGAGAAGTAGAAAACAGATTCATTGGACCCAAACACAACAGCATGTTTCTGTTAGACAGACAAAAAAAGAGAGAGCGAGTGATTGTTCACTTCAGGTATGGGGAGAATTGCAAACAGCCAGTTCTTGGGTTTATTTTTAAGCTGAAGGTATTTTTATGCTCAGCCAACTTTTTGTCAGAATTCTCCAGGGTGTCTGTGCTCGTGCGTGCATGCGTACATGTGTCTTTTTCATTACCAAATTAATTTTTGAGAGGGATACAAATACGGTGAGAAGTTCCCTCTGAAGTTTGAAACTGTAGAGTCCTCTGGAGGAAGGACTGAACGCTGTAGAATTGTTGATTAGAGGAGTTTAAAGGAGGAAACCTCTTCTCCTTTGCTCAAGGCATGTGTGCTGCAGGGCTCCCTGCAAGCTGCGTTTAAGTTTGAAATGAGAAGTGGAGGAGCATGTGTGCGCAGATGTGTAAGCACTCACTCGCATTCTCACACAACCACGAAGGCTGCGGCTTCTTGAAACACAAAGGAAAGAGATAGAACTGCTAGTTGTCAATTGCTCTGACATTGCATATAACGTTTGTGACATTTTAGCTCAATTTCACTGTGTTAAAACAAGATATTTCAAATAAACCCGGTTGGATGAGAACCATTTTCTGCTGTAGGGAATGGGATTTGCGGAGCATTCTGTGGCGCCGCAGACATTTTTGGAGGGTAGATTACGGAGCTACGGTAGACTCATTATCTGTTACCGGTCTATTCCTCTGTCTTCTATCAATCGCTCATCACCAGAAATGTATAGAGTACGTACGAAAAACAAATGTCAGATAATATTGTGGGTTGGTCCACCACTATGGTTCCATCAGCATTAGCTGGAGGCTACTTTGTTTTTAATGCTAATTAGCAAATGTTAGCATGCTGACAGCTAAACTAAGATGGTGAATGTAATACCTGCTAAACATCTGCATGCTAGCATTGTCATTGTGAGCATGTTAGCATGTTGATGTTAGCATTTAGCGCAAAGCACCGCAGTGCAGAAGTACTGTACAGCCTTGCAGACCCGCTAGCATGGCTATAAAGCCTAAGGCTGTGTCCGAAATGATATACTATGCACTATATACTCAATATAAGAACTATCGTTCAACATACTTTTGTGTGAATAAACAGTAGTATGTATTAGGGCTGGAACGGTTCACAAAATTCACGGTTCGGTTCATATCCCGGTTTTGGGGTCACGGTTTTCAGTTCGGTTCGGTACATTTATGTTACAGCGAGGAGGTCATGTTCTGATTTCAACATGCTTTTCATTTATTTGGCAAAAATAAGTTAACAAATGTTTGCCTTATCAAAAGTATGGCTTACATAAGGAACATAAATACTTCTTCATTGTCAAATCTTAATTGAGAGAATAGGTCTTCTAAAGTAATTAGTGCAAGCAAAAAATGCAGCTTTGTTATTTTCATATAAATATGATGTAATGATACTCTAAGCTATCAACATAAATTGAAGCATAAGCTCAACCAGAAATATACTAAAAAACAACAACAACAGCATAACATATGTCTCAATTCCCTGATTATCAGGTCTTAATTGAAAGATTAGTTTTTCCACTCAAAAAGTGCAGTATTTGGAAAGTAATACGGTTGGATTTCTGTACCACTGTGTTATTTAAAAGTTAATTTAATAAAATTTAAATAAGGGCTATTCAAGTGTTCTCACTGGGAAGTTGATTTACCTAAAAAAGAAAAATGATCCGCTGAGTTACAGAAGTCTCTTTCCCAATGTAAGTCTATGGGAAAAAGTCTTTTTGGGCCCAATGGCATCACGTGGCTGACACGGAAGTTGTAATTCCACCGTATGGCCACTATGTAAAATTTGCTTCAAAGGCCGGCGCTCTTCCTGGAGGTTTGGTACAGCTTCATAAAACTGCTAGCATGGTTATAAACGCTTAGTCTTATTTTAAATACAGTCATGATTTGACTGTTTCCATCATTCCTACAAGAAGAGACTTATCCCAAAGAAAAACGTGTCTTGCAATATTACAACTACACTACAAATTTGCAACTACAGGAAAGCATAAGACGAGATTAGGACATTTTTCACTTTTGTACTTCCGGTCCGATTTTTACATCCCGCTCGAAAAAGAATTATAGGATTCAGGTTGGGAATCACAATGTTCTTTTACCCTGTCTTAAATTATGTCTGTTGTTTGTTTGCAGTGCCCACCAGACACTCCCAAGAGCCGCCGTGCAGCTGAAAATGACCTGTTGGAAAACACTTTTAACGAGGTAAATACACAAATGCACACAAAGAAAGACATTTGAACACAAACTCATGAAAGTATGCACAAGATTACACCATATAAACTGAAAATACTGTATGCTTTAGTTATTATAAAATCAATGCTTTTTAAATCCAGTAACACATAGAGAGAGGGAAGATGTTATTGAATCTTCCATAAACACTGTCATGAATTATCACAACACATGGCTCCCATCAGGCATGGACATAACGCATACAGACACAGACAAGGGCTTGGCCTCAAACAGCTTTGTTCTTGAGACAGTTTGAGTTGTCTTAGATGCTCCTGCTGGCAAGCAAACACTGGCCTCTAGGACTTATACCAAATGGCTTAGTTGTTCTTCCTTGAAACTCTGCAGAGGAAAACATGTTTTCGGCTCTGCTGCAGTCTTTAGCATTTCTGAGCTTTATTCTGACTTCAGTTCAGTTACGTCTGCTGGTAGCGATCGTTCAAAGTGTCCACGGGCAGTGTCGAACGCGTGACAAATGGAGCGTTATGCAACACATGGGAGGAGTTTTTACACAAATTTCCATGATGTGTTTTATGTCTGCCTCAGCGCTGCGTGATACATGAAGTTCGTCCAGTATAACGTAAAGGCAATTTATTTTTGTTTCCACAGCCGCTTGTTTCATCATTCATATTAATGGGATCTATATCCAATTATCTATTCATTAGGGCTTGGTGTTTGTCTTGTGGAGAGCTGGTGTTAACTTAGAGCTCTGGCAGACTTCAGGACACAGTAATCAATCCCATAGGTGGTTTCAGCCAGACAATAACTCTGGCATGCCATCTCTCTCTCTGTGTTTCTTTCTCTCTCTCTCTCTCTCTCTCTCTCTCTCTCACCTGTCATTCTTTCTCTCCTTCTTCTCTGCTATCAGTTGCAGACTGACTGTTTTAACACGTGTATTAAGATGTTTAGCCTTACACTACAATATTCCAAGCGTAGTAATGTTTTCACCATCTTCCTTACAGATGCGTAACTGCCACGAATGCTGCCCAGATGCATTTCTGTCCTCATTTTCCCTTTTTATATCTACGCCGTCTCTTTTTCTCTTTTGCCCTATTTCACATGGTGCTCACACATGCACACACTTACTTGAGTATGTTTCTATTTTTATCTGTATGTTAGCTTTATACACAGTAAATGATCAATGTAATCCAAGATTCCAGTGTGCAGGCCAGATGTTACTGAGCCATAGCACTGCTTTCATTAAACTAAGCCTCACTGAGTGACGGCGTATTAAACTCAGCGTACGTGGAATGTCATGTGTTCTGTATGTGGGAAGATTACCGTACATTATTGCTTTGGAGTGAGCGCAGGGTAAACTGGGGTCAGCTATTGGTGAATTACCATTTCTGTGGATGTATATTCCTTTGTTAACCCTGTCACATACAGTTTTCTACCTTTTTTTCTTCTTAAGTAGACCAGATCCACTCCTTCCCTTCTCACCTTTCACAATAAAAGCCCTGGACATATAATATTTGCAGGCCAGGATTTCCCATTTTCGTGTTGTTTATTCGTCGGGCCCCCAGTGTGTAAAGGTCTTAATTTCAACAATTTTATAGGAGTGTAACATTAAGTACTGTCTGTACGATAAGTATGAATCTACCGCCCGCAGTGATGACCTGTTCTTACAATTACTAGTCGGATCAGGTTTGGTGCAGAGGTGTGTGTACCATTGCTTGTGTCTTTGTTTGGGTCACAGCAGTTACTGCCTTGCTGAGGTATGACAAATCTCCCCAACCCTCTGTTTCTCATCTTCAAGCGTAGGATGTAAACTTCTTTTTTCCCCCCCTTGCTTTCAGCCCAGCTCCCAGCAGAAAGGTCATCTGGTCCTCAGAGGAGCCACATGCTTCTTTGTGTGTTTTTCCCACTCTCAGTGTGTTTCTACTTGACTTTTTATGTTGAAGTCCAAAACCAGCTGTAACATATCTTCTCCCTCCTTCCCTTTTGCTGAAACTTTTCCTTATTTCTCCCCCTTCTAACTTACAGTCTTGAACAAATTGTTTCCGTTCAGCTCTCCAGTCCTTCCTCCATGTTTCTTGTCGTTGACTTTCTTTTTTTTTTTGTTGCTTGATTTGTAACTCTGTGCACAGCAGGGTCCATCTCTTCACTTGCCTCCGGGCTCATGGGGTACAATACTTCTCTTTCTCTCTCTGCTCATCCTCTTTCATCTCTTTTCTTCACTCAGAATAAAGACTGTTAATGACCCATGTGTGAAACCAAGATGGCCCTTATTTCTCATTTTCTTTGTTGTGTATCTGATGCAATGAATTGTAATGGCAATAAGGTTTAAAGGATGCGCTGCACATGCAACAGGAAAACAACAGTTTGCCAAAGATGTCATATGATGTTGATATTCTGGAGACTTTCAAATGCAATTGCTTCCATACCTGGGAACATCTTCAATAGATCCAGTTCCTATAAACTGCAGCAGAACTGCCAGTGACTGGGAATATAAAAACAATACGCTCAAAGGTTTGAGAAGAATTTAGAAAATGTAGATTTGTTTCTCAGCACAATTTGAGGCCGAATTAGGGCTGAAACAAGAAGTAGGTTACAGTGCTGCCAAAAATGGAGAAAACCTGACTAAATAATGTTTCTGTGAATGCTCTTCAAAGCTATTTGATTCAGCATGTCTGAATATGTTTTGAGACAGGTTTGGCCATGAAACTGTCAGCAATAGTGTCTAAACATAGACACATTTTGGACCAATGTGAAGCCAAAAAATGGTAGTAATATTGAGGTCATGTTCAAATGTGATGTGAAAAGAAAAAAGGCCTGACGTTTTCTTTTTTTTTTTCCTTTCCTTTTTTCCCCTTTTTCTTTCTGTCTACCAACAGGAGATTTTTGCATCAAAGGATCTGGCAGAGAAAGTAAGCCTCACAATTCACACACACACACACACACACACACACACTTGACTTTACAGTATTGAATTTCTAATGAGACTTGTGGGACGGCACAGTGGCTCAGACCAAGAAGGTCGCTTACGGTTACACGGCGCTGATATGCCAAAATGAACTAAATGGGGGTGGTGGGCAAGTAGTGTAATCGTTGTATGCCTGAACACAGTGCGGCAAGCTTACTAAGCAGACTGTTTCACGCTTTATACCATGTCAGTTGCTCTGAGCATGTAACAATGCCGCGCGTGGGTTTACATTCGAGTTAGTTGAAAGCTCGATGCGTCGCATGTAGACGCTAAAAGGGTGCCTCCGTGCATTAGTGTCAGACGAGTTGGGAGTGAGAACAGGTTGTGTGTGTATATATATATATATATATGTTGTGCATGGGGTTAGAAAAAGAAATAGTCTATCTGTATTCCCTCCTCCCTCCCTCACACGTACCCAGCTTGCTGACTGACCGAGGACTGATTTACACCTCATTATGCGCCGAGTCTCTGTCGGGAGTTGCTACTGCCTATTAATTTTGTCATTCACCTACAATAGGCGTGTACTGTTCACAAATAGAATGCAAAACTCCAGACGCTTCATTATGTTGTTCCTGTGTGTGCTTACTAATGCAGCTGGTCGCCTCCCCTGACTTCCTCAATGTAGGTTATTACCTGGGTTTGAGCACACAGCTTGCCCTGCCACTCGGGGCAAACACTTGCATAGAAACAAAAGTGACTTTTTTTCCACACTGTGAATTTAATTTGGTCAATTTACACAGGCGACATTTTTTTCCAGGGTAAAAAAAATAGGCTTAATACCCATAGGAATTCATTTGATAATACAACCTGATAAGATGTACTGCAACACAAATACCGACAAATATGCCAAGCAGGCCTGTGTGTTAATGTGATTATGGTAATAAGGGGTAGATTTGACTTCTGCTGCACAATCCTAAAGCTCAGTCAGAAACCAATTTCCACCAGTGTTCATGTCATGCTGCTTCAGCTATTCCTCTATGGATTGTTCCTCCTATATAAGTGGCTTCATGGTTATGTGAGTCAAAAGGCTCAACAGGAATTTTATTAACACAAAGGGCTGTTCCAGAAATAAAAATCCCAGCTTCTACTTCCTGTCTTTGCCATTTGATTATGCATCAGAGTAAGTTATGCATTAGAGAAAGTGGCAATTGCACATAAACCCCCACATATGTTTGAAACACACAACCCAGGCAAGTACTAATGTATGTTTGTACTGTAATTAGATTTTCATTAGTGTGCTGGGGGCTGCCCTTGTTCTGTCAAGTCCTGGCCGCTAGAGAGACGATGCCAAAAAAATGAGCCCATTGGGATGTTTAATACCAAAAACAACAAGGCTCACTGACTGGATGCTGGTGCCAAAAATGCAGCCTTTTGTCTTTTTGTCTCCAGTCTTTTGGGATGTTTAAGCTAATAAATGAGCATAAATGTTGGCGTGCGTGATGCAGAATGAGAGTGTGTAGTGGCATGTTAGATGTCAAAAAGTGAGCCTATTTATTTGGATGTTAAATATTTAATATAGCACGACTGACTAGGATGCTTGTGCCAAAACACAACTTTGGATGCCAATTGTCAAGACTGATACACTCAAAGCTGTACTATTTATATATTACCAATGGATGAAATGTAACATGAAAACAATCGCTTGTGGTGACGAACACACACAAAGTTATCGCTGACAAAGTTTCACTCAGATCTATAGAGCAGTTTAGCGACTAGAGCGCACACATTGGAGCATTTAGCGGCTAATTTGGGATTGTTATTGGGATGTTTCATTCTCTAGAGCAGGGGTTTCCATCCTTTTTTTCTCTGAGAGCTAATTTGACAGAATGAAAATGACTGAGAGCTACTCCTAACAGACATAAATTCCGTCCTACTTTTATGGTTCTTTAATAACGTCTCAGCCACCGCAGTCATCACCTCTATTACATAGGCGAAGGGCTTTTTGTGTTTCGTTAGGATGTGCGCCACTAAACGAAGCCTCTGCTCCGTTGGTCTTCTTTGTCAGTTTGGTAAACAGAGACTGTTGTATTTTAAGTGTTGTTTTCAACTCCTTTAGTCTATCTGTTCGTAGACTGCTACGAACACATGAAAAGTTGCTGTAGACTTTGGTGAAGTGGCGCTCAGCATTGCATCTTTTACCAACTGACACACTCACACCGCAAATGAGACACACACACATAAAAAAACAAACATTCTTCATTGAAATAGTATATATTTTTTACTTTTATTGGCCTGGCTATTTTCTGCAGTCATTGTCAAATCTGGTGTGTGCTAGTCTGCTAACATTGCCTCATGTTACGGCGTCACTGATGTAACCAAACATGAAAACAGCGTAACTAGTTGAATTGACAGCTAATTGGCAAATCATTATTTTGTGTCAGAAGGGGGTCTGGATGTCTGTGAATTTGATTGGATAGACATGGCTTAAAAAAAGAGTTTTTGTTATCAAATTTATGTACATATTGTTTGAACCACTCAGAAACTGGTAGATCGCAAGCTGCTTGACCCCTGCTCTAGAGTTTATGAGTTGTACTGCCAACATTAATATACATAAAGACAACCCATTTATTTGAAACCTTCATGTAGTGGCTATCTTTAGCCTTCATTGTTTTTATCTTTAATCCTAACTTACTTTCTATCAATAACCACATTCCAAGGACGACACGAGACTGCTTTACACGTTGAGTCGGCTCAGTAGCAACGCCAACAGTAACGACAAAACAACCGTGATGCGTCGCCGTCCGCTGGTTTATTTAATCAACTGAATATTTCAAAATAAAAATTCCCTTCACAATAAAATTCACTTCCTGTCCCTTTGGTCACACGTGTACGGAGCCGCACTGGATGACAACAAAAAAATCACAGAGCTCAAATATACAGGAATGAAATCACACCAAATATTCAACGATATTTCCCTAACATTACACTGAAATATATTCCTCACTGAACTCCAATCAAATCACAATAAACACAAACTTGGGGCTGGTAAATGGCGCTTATACTTAACTTATTGGCATAAGTTAACAATGCACAATAGGATAGTTTACTGTAAAAAAGCAAAGTATAGAAATGCCACTACTGAATACCAAGCCTAACAGTCAACTCAATTCTTTTTTTATTTATATATCACAAATCTGCCTCAAAGGAAAGGAGAGGTTGAATCTTCTGGAGGACGAAGATCCTAGATGTTTTTAGAAAACCACTGCATATCTCGTACTTTATAAATATATACATTATAAATGCAAACAACAAAAACCTATGGACATACCAACTTAATATACAGTAAGCATAGTTGTGCATGATCTTCAGAGATTCTCAAATCTGCTCTCTTTATTGAGAGTAGTAAAGACAGCAAAGTGGGCTTAGTTACAAGGATATTTTATTGCCATTTCTTAATGTGCAGAGAAAGTACGCTGCTCTTTCGCAGCAATGTGACTTTTCCATTTTAAAAGCTGAATGTAGAGAATAAACAATAAAAGGCACGGCTGGTTTTTAAATGGAACTGTATGAGGACTTGACTAAGCCCACGGCCAGACGAGGAGCTCGGAAAGAGTGACTCGTCACTGCAGCTGGTCGAGCCAGCCATTGATAGATTTGTAGCTTGTAGGAGGGAGTGAGGTCGGGAGGGGGGGAGAAGAGGGAGAATTACACATTGTCTCTGTTGCTGCTATACTAGCCTCCCTTTCATCGGCTCAGCAAGCTCATAGTCACTGCTTCAATATATGCAAACAGCCTGGTGTGTGAAAGCATGACTCCCAAAAAACACCGGGTGTGGGGGGGGGATTCAGCTTTAATTACTCGCTTCCGCTAAAAAAAAGAAAAAAAAGAAACCCAGCTTCGGTTATTTATAATGATTATCCTTATTTGGTATGTGTGTGAGTGTGTGTGCCCTCCTGTGAGGAGCAGCTGGTCTCCTCGCTCCTGTGCTGTGGGAATCAGACATTCCTATTGATCTCCGTCTCCCATGGGAGCTCTGTGTGTGCGTATGAGTGCATGTCTATGTGTGTGTGTGCCCACTTGCCCACCTCCCATCCTTTTTAACTGCGTACTGTAGCAGCAAAGGGGTTCAGCACATGTTTAGTTTTGTTTAACAGTGCCACCACCTGGCGAATACAGAAACTACAACTCATTTTTTACTTCACAAACGTCCTTCTACGCAGACGCACAACTCGAATATCAAATGCAGTATAATAATTATCTCTGTCTCTCTCTCTCTCTCTCTCTCTCTCTCTGTGTGTGTCTGTCTGTCTGTAGTGTGCTGGTTGTATATTCCTGAATAGGGAAGAAAATGTAAGGATCACTGATCTTTACTTTCACTTCTTCTTTTTATTAGAAGATGTCAAAAGTACTGCAGAGTGTGTGACTGTGTGTGTGTTTTGCAGGTTGCTGCAGGGTTGAAAGGGGAAAAAGGCGCCCAGGTGAGTGTGAAGAGACATACACAATATACACATACATCTGCGTGTGTAGTCAGACTAATATCAGGGGAATGTGTGATGTCATGACATGTGCCCAGACACGCCTAGCACTGATACCTATCTACATAAACACACACACTTATGATGTAGTCTAATATGATGCTGGCTATGGACCAATCCACCATCTAGCTGATATGCATTCTCCAGTCGCTCGCCGATTCTGTTCCTGACCCGTGAGCAATCACTCTTCTTCTCTTCTTCTCTATCTCTCCATCTCAGGGTGATGGCTGTTCTGGCTCCCATTCAGGTCCAGTAAGTAACTTTTCCGTCGCGGTCTCGCACCGTGCCTCGTTTTTGCAGAAAATCATTGTCTCGTTATTTTGCATGCAGCACAGTACGAACCTGAAAATTGGCCAAAAAACTTAGTCTGTGATAATACATGCCAACCAAGTGTCTCTAACCTCAGTGCACAGAGGGACCCCAGGGCCAGAAGGGAGAGCGAGGCGAGCCGGTGAGTGCCAATCTTCTGCTACAGCACACATCCCACTGCCTCCCCAAACCTCGCCAAACCTTCAGCTATTTAGTTTGATCCTTATTCAAAAGCCTAATTTTCAAGCATCCAGTCCCGGTATTAATAATGCAGTGGGGATGAGTGTGTGCTTTCTGTATGTTTATTTACCCACGAGTCATTGTGTGTGCATGCATTTATGTGCATATGTGTCTTACGTATACGTTTGATGCATCTGATTCGTGTATATGCATCTGTATGTGCCTGCATGCCCGTGTTTCTCAGGTCGTGTGTGTCTGAATGGAGCATATGGGTCCTGCTGGTAGTCCATAAGGGTTGCTGACTGGTCACTGTGTTGTTTGCTATGCTCCAGTGGTGTGTGTGTGTGTGTGTGTGATGTCTCTATAGAGCCAGGTCATTGATCCGGGCCTTGTCTCCATTCCCCTTCTCCACAGGCACTGCCTGCCCACTGGGGCGAAGCAGCAGGGTACAAGGTGAAAGGTTTAAGAAACTTTCAGTGATGAATAATGACGATGTGACCTTTTAATGTTCATCTAATTAATTTCTAACCCCTAATTATTTGAACTTGTCTCTCTGTATGTTTATCACCTTCTTTTCGCTGGCACTGTGTAGGGAGAAAAGGGTCAGAAGGGAGATCTCGGTACGCAAGGTCTCACGGGCACTCGAGGGAAGGACGTATGTTGTTTTTTTTGTACTTATTTTATCTTTTACTCTGCCTTTTCTGTAATGAGAAGACATGGCATTTGCTTCGAAGTTAAGTCAAACAGTTATTTTGAAATTAGGGTTGTCAATCGCTTAAAATATTTAATCGCGAGGCAGCAACGTACATGAAACCTGCCTTGGCGGAGGTCTGCGCTCTCCGAGTGCACTTCTAGTATGTATTGTTATTAGCCCGTTACAACCTGAAAATCACGATTTGCGTTAATGCATTACAGAAATTAGTGCCGTTAACGCGTTATCACGTTAACTTTGACAGCCCTATTTGAAATATCTATATTTTTAAAAAAATGAGCATTCACTCACAAACACACTAATACACACATGCACATGCGCAACCAGTATTATCAGGCTAAGAGCGGATATTCAGTAAACTTATATGGTATTACTCTTTAAGCTTAGACTCCCATTGATATGTGTTCTCCCCCTTCCACTCTCCCATGGCGTTAAGTCGGCCCGTTAATGCCTGTTAGATTAGGCTAGAGCAACAAAGCTTGCACAATCAATGCTGCCTCATTGACTGTGCTGTTCGTCTCTCACACAGGCAGGCGCCCATTCAGGAAGACTTACACCTTTTAATCTTCCCTGTTCAGCGCGGTGATCCTGTAGACGCATGGAAAGTTTTGAGGAACAAATTACGACGCGTGTGTGCTCCCAGATATTCCCCCGGTTTCCCGCATCAGACGCACTCCCATTTAGCTGTTCACCGGGCTAAGTGCTTGTCGTGGACAGATGGATTTCGGTGGAGGATAGATTTTCTTAAGCCTTCCATCCATCTGACATCGTGAATATGAATGCGCTTGTTGATGTGACTTGAATCAGGCAGCCAGAAAATATTGCACCGCTGAAGATAATACATCTTACAGACTCTACAATTCTCTCTTTCTATTTCCAATTGTGAAATGTCAAACGAATGAGGGGAAATCAACAAGTGCAATTTATGCAGACATTTCAGAGATGGATTTCTGTAGAGCTTGCGTGATTATTCTGGGCTGACACTGATGATGTCGCTGACCGTACTGATGCTGTCTTCCCCATCTGTCTGTCACTATTTCCCAGGGTCGAACGGGGTCCATCTGTGTGGTCGGTCCCAAGGGACACAAGGTATGTCTGTATTAAGTCTGGGAGTTTCTACCATCAACCTGTCTGTCACACACATTCAGTTCAGTGGGTTTAATAGAGCTGTGTTGAACTTGTTTTCCCAGGGTACCCCAGGTTTGGTGGGTCCTGAGGGGTTGGCTGGGGAGCCAGGGAAGCCTGGATTTCCAGGCCCGCCGGGAGTTGGAAAGCCAGGCCTGCCAGTAAGTGTGTTTTTAGCTGCAACCAGCAGCTCTATAGTTCGTTCTGTTGGTTGCTGTGGCCTTTGATGGAGGCTGAAATTTGGCATGTGTTTGTGATGTTGTGTGTGAATGTATGAATGCATGTCGTATGTAGTCGCAGCTATTGTGAATTCACACTTGTTTTTTTAATTAAAGGTACAGTGTGTAGGATTTGGCGACATCTAGTTGTGCGGTTGCAGATTGCAACCAACTGAGTACCCCTCCGCTCACTCTTCCCTTTCCAAGACTGTGTGTTAACGTGAGCCGCCGATTGCAAAACTGTGGTAACGCCGTTCACCTTGCTCAGAGGCCATCCTTGCCTTGATAACACTACTTTAGGAGCAACAGCAGGTACCAAGGTTTTGCACTCTGTGGCTCTCGTTGCAGCAGTTTCACAAGAGTGTCGGAGAACTACGGTGGCCTTCAAGTAACGTAAAAATGTGAAAGGCTCTCTTGAGCCAGTGTTTGGTTTTTCCGTTCTGGGCTACTGTAGAAACATGGCGGACTCCGTGAAGAGGACCCGCTCCCTATGTAGATATGCAGAGCTCAGTCTAAGCTAACGAAAACACAACGATTCTTAGTTGCAGGTGATTATACACTAATGAAAACATAGTTATGAAGATTATATTCCATTTCTGCTAATGGAGCCCATGAAATCCCACACACTGTTCCTTTTAAAGAACAAAAGAGGAGGAAATAATTGTGTCCTTACACTTGTCGTAGAGATGGTCTCAGTTTGACCAAAAAGTGCTTTTACTAGACATATTTACGTACTTTTTCTTTCCTGTCAGGGTCCTCCTGGTGAACCGGGTGGTGCAAAGGGAGACACGGTAGGTTAACCATTCGCCACGTGACAAATTATATTGTAAGAAACCCCCGCATATAATCCATTCATAAGACCATATTTGTACCATGACTGGTGAGGTGGTTCCACTCATTTGATTGGAATGTGGGGGAACCACAGTTCTAGACAAGCATATTAACATCATCGCTTGTGTTTTCACTGTAGAGATTTAGTGATGTTCTGTGGTTAGCAAAACCCCCAAATGACACACTAGACAAGACTTTTTTTGAGGATATTCTTAAGACAAATGCTGTCATTTGTGTTAACAGGGAGATGAAGGACCTCCGGGAGAAGATGGATCGACAGGAGATCCAGTGAGAGACTTTTTTTTTTTAAGCCTTGATTGATATTCAGCAATGCATGCATGAACTTCCATTATGCAGTATTCTAACTGAGCTGATGCATCAGTGTCTGACTGGGATTCTGCTGTTTTCATAGGGACCAAGAGGACCAACGGGCTTTAAAGGAGATAAGGTACCTGTAAACATTGTCTTTAATCTCTTAATGCGCATGCCCGTGTGCTCTCTCATCCACATAATGCGTGTTTGACTCAATCTTCAGGGTGACTCGTGCGAAGTGTGCCCCGTGCTGCCTACAGACATGGGCAACACAGTGGCTCTGCAAGGGAAGCCAGGCCCTAAAGGAGAGCCTGGACTACCAGGGGTAGGAGAGAGAGGACCGTCTGTAAGTACAACAGTTTGAACGTACTGTAATGTCAAACTGCAATGTATTCTGAACCTGCCTGCCTGAGTGTTCAGTTTAACATTTTTACGATCTTGCCACATGTTTTATTAGAGAGTCATAGACACAGTCTGAGCTGAGGCTGACGATTGAACCTTGAGCACTCGTTTGATAGTGTATATATTTTATTTTTCCTATCATTCTGAGGGAAGGTATGGCATTTATTTATACCTTGGGGTTGTATTTGCCCTTGTAATACTCGCAGCAGCTCAAGGATAGGAAGCATGATATGCTGTCAAAAGTGTATTCTCCCCAGGGAAAGGTCATTTTGTTAATGCGTTCTTAACACATCTTCTTTTCCCTCTCTCCAGTGACTCAACACATACTGTACATTGTGTTTCTCTTTCTGTTCATTCTACATCTTCCCACTTATCCCAGCAGGTGAAATGGGGAATGATTTGTGTGTGAGGTGGGGAGAATATAAATCTAGAGCCTTATGAGATTCTCTGTGCAACGATTTCCAATAATGCTAGCATCCATCTGTCATACCTGGTTAGGACAGAGGGAGAAGAAGGTAGAGCAGAGAGAGAGAGAGAGAGAGATATGACCTCGCTCTATCAAAGTTGAACTAACAATACTTCTGGCTCATCCCTTGCTCTTCTCTTCTCTTCTCTTTCTCTATATTTTCCAGGGGCATCTGGGTGGAGATGGCAAAGCAGGACAGAAGGTAAAGAGTTCCCCCCTCATTCATTTACAGCTTATGGTTCATTCATATTCTGTGGAAAGCGTGACCTATACACGCTCATCTGCATTCCTACACATTCAGATGTGCTAACATCAGCAGTGCAGAAGGCTCTCTCCTAAAGCAGATGCAGACTAAACTCCACAGAAAGAGACCAAAGTGCACCTTAGTAAGCCCATACCATAGACTGTATATATAAATGGACAACGCGTCTCCACTTCCACCCACTGTACGAAAGTGAAGCCAAAAATATCCTGGATACGGGAGCTGCTATCTTGAGATTTTGTCATTTGGAGCCAGACTGTGCATTCCAATACCCATACTACCATACTATTAGTATGCCAGATAAAAGATCTAGTAAGTCCCACAATACATAGTATGTCAAATGCAGTATGCCAAAAATACCAGGATGTCCTACTACATCCGGTTGCATTTTGCAGTATGCAAGCCAGCATGCTTTTCTGGCTACTCTGACCCAACATACAGCGGATATATGAGCAAGAGGGTATGCAATTTGGAAGGTCTGCGCAGTTGTGATCGGGAGGCTGGAGCCGCGGCATCGAGGTCCCGCTCACTAACCCGCACAAGCAAATCAGAAGCTGAGCACAGCCGCAGCTTGCCAGCATGAGCCACCTAGCTGCCACGTTAGCACCACGGTAGCTGTTTGGCTAGAAAGACACAACAACTAACCATAATATCTCTATAACTACATTTATGATCAAATTGACACACGTTCTATTACACAGACTCGTGACGGTTATAAAAAGTTAAAGTTACATCTCCTCTCTCGTACATTCCTGAGCCTCACTCAGAGCAGCTGTCAATCGTAACGTCTCACTCCCTTTTTATAGCATCAAATAACTAATTAAAACCAAACTTGAACACTTGAACATACATCAGTGTGATAAGAACTACATAAAATGACAGAAATCATCTTTGGGGGGAAATTTATTTGACGTGTACTTGGACTGTTTTAGTTTGAATGAATGCCAACCTGCTCAAGTCCACGCACACCCACACCTACCTACTCACACATTTCTAATAAACTCTAACATCTGCAACAATTGCACCACTGTATGCTTCCAGTACCATGTCTAGACACAACAACTCAAAGCAAACACGTTCGCCTGAGCGAGCTTGGACTAATTTGTCTGTGTTTTTGTATGTTTTTTTGCAGGGGGAACCAGGATCAGGTGGCTTCAAAGGAGAAAAGGTCAGCTTTTATTAGGCTCAAGGTTGAACAATTTCTTGTTGAGACTACTTTATTCAGCTGTCAACTTCATGTTGTATGTCTTGCTAAACCTGTGCGCATAGTTTTACATTTAGCATTTGTTACAGGATCGCATTCATAACCATGATAATTTAGTTTGTTTTGATTTGGATAATTATTTGGAGATGATCTCTGACCCACCTCTGATCTGTCTACGTGTTTTAGGGAGAGTCGTGTTCTGTGTGCCCCACTCTCGGAGAGTTACCCCCTAACCCTGTCCCCGGTGTCCACACCCAAACCCTGCAGCAGAAGGGTGAGAAGGGAGATGCTGGGATCGGACAGAGAGGAGAGGAGGTAAGTCTGTTTGAGAAAGAATTAACGTGATTCTAGTGCTGAAATGAAAAGCAGAGCAGTACACTCATAAACACAACCAAGGTGAAAACAATAACGAGTTTTTTTTATCTTGTTATTGTTGGAGGACTTTGGTCTTACTGAAAGGAAACAATTATATACACTGTAACAAACACGGTTGAAAAAAAACTGATTGGGTAATTGTTTTTATGATTTTGTTAACGTCAGTGTGTTTGCTTGCATGTGTGAGCAGCGATAAGCACCTTCATTAAAATGATGTATCGTTCAATTTTTCCTGCTCCACAGGGGGAGCCGGGAAGCGTTGGATCACCTGGCCTAGGAGGAGAGAAGGTAAGTACTGCAACATAAAAAGAAACAGCACTGAGAGTCGGTGACCTCAATAGCAGACGAGTCTTGCGTAAGGGGAACTCACTCAGTAGGTTGCAGGATGGGGCTCGTAATAGACTTCATGAGGAAGATAATCACAGCGGTGTGCTAATTTTAAGACCCAAAACTGTCTGCCATAGGGATTTTACTCAGCAGGGAACTTATTAGTGAAAAGCTTAGGTAGTGAAAAACCCAAATCATTTGACATGGCTGCCTGTAGGGTGCACCTTACTATGAAATGTGAATTACCAATTTAAAAGACCCATCCATTTTTATCAATTTGTGAAATTCTGTGTGATGCTGTAGTGATTTTTTTTTACTTGTCTGCAGGGTAGCGCAGGCAGCAAAGGAGCTGATGGAAAGCCGGTAAGTTCAGATGCAGTTCTTTGAAACAGAATGTCTCGCTTCACGTCCTGATTTCAGTGATGTTCTTAAATGAAATGCGTCCATGTGACAGGGAAAGCCCGGACCGAGGGGAACCGGTGGCAAGGATGGGCAGAGAGGCTCAAAGGTAAGAGAGCAGTGGCAAACATTTACTATGAAGCAGGAGCTTAGATGGATTTTTTAGCTTCAAATGTTATTAGACTAAAAAAGTATGGTATTTTTATTCATGTATTTATTCTTAGGGACAATGCACATTGATCAGCATCACTGATGGTGGCAGTTTTAGCCAAAAGGCTAATTTTCAACTGTTGTCCCTTTGTCAGATATTATACCAACCATTAAAGGGATAGTTTGGGTGTTTTGAAGTGGGGTTATATGAGGTACTTATCCATAGTAGGTAGATTACCTACAGTAGATTACCGCCACCAGAGCAAAGCAATACAGTGCTGTGGACGGGGACAGCAAAAAAACTTATTTTGGCCACCTTAAAGAAAGGCTCACCAAAAAAAATCTTGTTTAAGTGTACACTATATTTAGAATATTTTCCAATGGTGAACTGAAAGTGAAACGTATCTTTACTGTTTTTGTCATCTGAGCCTGCTGGCTTTGGAGATAGCATAGATAAGTTTCACTCTTAGTTCAGTTCCACGTCAGAAAGGGGAAGGAAAGGGTTGTCTGACGGCAAGATAACGCGGCGAAAATATTCTAAATATATCGTAGACTTTCTTCTAGGTGGCTAAAATCTGTTTTGCTGCCAGCCCCGCCCACAGCACTGTATTGCTTTGCTCCGGTGCCGGTGCTCCTCTCTGTTTCGCCAAGCTGGGGGCGTGTCCACTGTCATCTACTCTAAGTAATACACCTACTATGGACAAGTACCTCATACAATCCCTCTTCAAAACACCCCAACTATCCCTTTAAAACAACAATAAAACACACAACATGTAAAATTAGAACCAGAAAAAGCTAGTATAGTAAAGTAGAGTATTACTACTTCAGTTCTTACAAAATGGTATGCTAGATACTAATAGCTAATTATGCACTCTTTAGCTGACAGGAGAGTTTCCTTCTTGGGATATTGAACATTTTCTACATGTTAAACTTGTGCGATTTATGCACAAGCATCTCCCAATTACGTTCAAAAACCCATCTGTATGTCAGTATTTTTGATAACATCATTGAATACTTTATCTCCTTCCATGCCACATATATCAATATCATATTTATCTTTTGACAGGGAGAACAAGGGCTGCCTGGGCTTGGTCTTCCTGGTCTTAGGGGTGAGAAGGTAAGCGTAGACGTACGTATTGCTCTTTGCATCCTTTAGCTTGATTGTCACGCAAACTAACCTTCCTGACTCCCTGTCCCTCCACAGGGCGAGTGTGGTCTGTGCCAGCCGGCCGAGGTCGGTAGCGGACCCGCCGGCATCAAATTGCCTGACGGAGCAGGAGGCAAGCCAGGCGTACCAGGCCCTCCAGGTCCACCCGGACCTCCAGGTCTCGGAGCTGATGGCAAACGGGTACGATTGCTAAAAGTACACAGGCAGCTTTGTGGAATTAGTAACTTGGTTTTATAGATTCTTTAAATCTGTTTTAGGGACAGTTCACATGTAGCGTCTAAAAACGCGTGGTAAAAAACGCCAGCGGTGCCGCTTTCATCCTTTTATCAAAGGTGCTTTTGGAGGTTGTGCTCCTGTAGTGCCTGCTGTTACTAAGCAACCGAAACCTGTGTGCTGCGATGATGATGATGATGTAGTTGTGGTAATTTAGCAGTAAGCATCACTGACAAACTAAACAAAGTCAAAACAAAGATAAATGGATTTCCAGCACCGTCGATCCCTCACAGTAACATTACTGCTCGATGTGTCAGTGTCAATTTGGCCGGCCTGTCAACTGGATGTTGTGACGTCCTCGGAGGACAGGGTGAAGCAACTAAAATAGTCCGTGAGACAGATCCTAAACGCTCTCGATAGCCCTGCAATAAAATGATTGACTTCTCCTCCATATATTTATCATAGAGTGATTGTTACGGAAGAAAGAAAAGATATTTATCGGCTGTGATTGGTTGTTCCTCTTCACATGACATGCGTTGCGCGCTGCAGCGATCCAAAAGTTGAACTATTTTTATCTCGGGGTGCAGCTGTTGTACCTGGAAAAATAGGGGCTTGGCGTCTGAGCGCGCCTGCCGCATGTCTACACTAACAATCTGGACAACTGGACAACATCAAACAATGGATTTGAGGGCGCAAAAACCGTGGCATGTGAACGGCCCCTTAAGGGTTTGCATTGTTGCCTTGCTTGCAATGGAAGCAAACCAGTGAGATTGATCAAAATGGCTAGAAAAAATGACTGATGCACACACAACACTGCACACTGCAAACACAGAGAAACACACAATAGGAATTGTCAGATGAGAAAAAGGTCACGGCCTCTCAAGACTTTCTTGGTCCGTCCTTTAGAGGGCAGCGTGATGCTCTCTGAGCTCCCAAAGCCAAGAGCGAAAGAACCAAGGACTCTTTAATCCATGCTGCTCACATTATGTTCGAGTTTAAGATACTGTTTATATTGCCACAATTTGTTTTATTGTGCTGTTATTTTATTACATATTACGTTGTTGTATTTTATGGTTTATTTTACTCATGACTCTTTAAAACATCAATGAATAATACAACTTGACTAAATGAACATGGAACAGTACTGTAGTTTACAAACAAGCACATGTTGATCCAGAAACACTATTTTACAGACAGTTATGTTCAGCAGTTGATGTTTATACTGCATACACCACCAGTCAGAATGAGCCGTCTTTATCTGAATTAATGATAGAAAATTAAATCATAAAATATTCCACAATACCAAAGCAGCTTCTTGCTATGCTATTTCGTTGCCATGTTGAAACAGATTAAGCAGCATCTGGATGAGCGAAAAGTTTGAGATGCTGAATGATTTCACCCTAAGGGCGCATCAAGCATGATGCTTATTGTACAAATAGGATATGCAGGGATTATTCTCTTACCGCAGAATTGTTACTAAGTGTAATAAATCTCTGTTGGCTTCTGTCACACCTCAATTACATGCCGTGTGCCTCTGCGGTTAGCTTTATGTCAACAGTTATTTTTACCTGAAAGGATAGAGGCTTGCACGATGCTTGCAGATGACTGCACGTGTCTGAGAGTGTGGGTTTGTATGTGTATCATGTATCTGCGTGCATTTGTACATCACCTTCTATTTGCTTTCACAGGGCCTGCCAGGTCTTGCTGGTGTAAAAGGAGAAAAGGTAAGTTTCTTGTCAGAGTTAATTATAAATCTTGTCTATAAAAGCTGTTCTGTGTATGTATTTCTTCACACGCTGTGTATACCGTCAATGACCCAGCGACAAATTCACACCACATTAAACAGCCTTGATGTCAGCGGAGAAATTAAAACCAACTAATCAACGTCTCTTGGGCATTCTGCATGTTTTCTTAAATAACTCATACCCAAAATACACATGCCCCGAACTGCCTACCTAAAATAATCTATTTGATAACCTCGAGGAGATAGACTATTTGGAGTCACTGATTGCCTTTAGAGACAGTAGGATCAAGGACGTCTGCAGGAAAATCACCCCGCACGCATGGACTAATATTTCAAAGGAGCCCAGGCACTCTGCTTTATTTCAGGTCACCACGTCTGTCTTTTGGAACGTTCACTTTACCCAAGAAACGAGGTGATAATAAATCTGCCATCAACAGAGACAGGCTACTTTAAATTACCTTGAAGCTCTCCCTACAATCACTTTGCTTTGACTTCAAAGCAGAGCCAGGCTGGATTTTAAAAGACTGATACCATTATCCGTATTTGACAGTTGAATAAATCTTATAATGCGACACAAAAATTAAAACCAACCAATTATAATAAAAGGCTTTAGTTTGGTATCAAGTGATATTTTGAATATTTTAAATCCTGCATTATTTAAAAGTTTACTTGCAACCCTGTCTCCCACAAAATTACGTTCCCATACAACTAAACTGCATAACCAAAATACGTTCTGAGGGAAATGTATTTTCTCCCGGATTACGGTCGCAGCTTTAAACCATTTTAAACATGTAATTAACGTTGTTAATGGAAACACAAAAAAAACAAAACTTAGTTAGGTTCAGGCAACAGAACTATTAGGTTAGGCTTAGTGAAAAAAACATCAAAGTTTGGCTTAAAATTAGTAAAATACTAAACGAATACTTAAGAAATGACGGTTTCATGTGGGACAAAAACAGCCGTCTTCTGGGGTAAAATCTGGTGTTTGTTGGGGACCCATCCACCACCCCTCCTGCCCACTAGTAGTGGACTTTCTCACTTGTTACACCCGTTATTACTCAATAACATTTTTATTCATCGTATTTTCATTCACGGTCGGTCGATATACAACGTCACCTGCTCTGCGCGTCGCTCGGTGTACTACGTCACTTGCTGCATCCGTCCACAGACTTGCAAAGGTATTTGTGATACGTAAAACACAAATTGCATTCTCAATTACGTTTGGAAGGCAACAAAATACGTTGCCTTCCAAACGTAATTGAGAATGCAATTTAGTTTTATTGGAATGTAATTTTTTAGGAGACAGAGCTGTTACTTGCCAGTAGTCTTCCTCTTAACTGCCTTTGTTGGGGGCATTGCTGGGTTTTCTGTCATATTACTGCCACCAACTGTTGATCAGTGGAATATTGTGTGACCAATGGCGTCCTTGTGCGCGCACACAATCAAAAAAAAACAATAAAACGGAGAGCCACTCATAAAACATTGCTCCATAGGACTCGTGGTCAAAAACTCCATACAGTACTTTTAATGTAAGCAATGTGAGAGCTACAGTACATTGAGTTGACTGTTAGGGCCTCTTATCATCATATTTCAATGTTACCAGGGTGAAGAAGGAGATCAAGGAGATAACGGACTGGACGGAGCTCCTGGATCCCCAGGACTGCCTGGAGAGCCTGGTCGGGACGGACTTAGTGGCTTGAAGGGAGCGAAGGTATGGATTTTGTCTCTCCATCCATGGAGACCTGAAATTGGAAACCACTGGTTACACGTTTGGACCAATGATGGTTTCCAGTGGTTAAAAAGGGGCACTGATTGGCTAAATTGGGGCAATATCATTTTTTTCTATTTAAGTTAGAATCTTCCAAAAGGTCCCTGGATCATGGTTTGGATTTGTTGTGTTTGTTTTCCCAGGGTGATGCTTGTACAAGCTGTCCTTCTGTGGGCACTGCGGTTGGTGATGGTGTAGTTGTGCAAGGCGTCAAAGGAGAAAGAGGAGACCCTGGTCCCGCTGGGCAAGGGAAGTCTGGCAAAAATGTGAGGGAATGATGTATTTAAAATATACATATTATTGATTATTTATATATATTTACTTCTGTCTCTCTGTAATAGGAAAATTGTTAATTACCATCATCATCATCATGTTTTCTCTTCAGGGAAAACCAGGTTTACCAGGTGTGCAGGGGCCTGTCGGTCCAAAAGGAAACAAGGTGTGAATGTCCATTTTTAATATTATCATGTTTATGAATACATGCAGAGGATGAGGATAATCATGTATCACTGACAGATTCTAATCTATGTTGTTTTGTGCCCCCTTGTAGGGAAATGCTGGAGCTGCAGGAGTCGGCCTTCCAGGACCACAAGTAAGACTCATGTGTCCACATCTGGAGCTGATGCAGCTCGGTCATACAAAGCATACACACACAGCCCCTAGGTGGACGTGGTCCTGCTGTGATCCCAGAAATGAACACCATACCCTTCCATGACATCAGCGCTCTTCTGCCTCTTAGATCTAACAATAAGTTTTATGAGGTTGTAAATAACCATCTCAAACTAACCCTGGACTGATTGTTCTCAAATTCCATTGATTCATTGTGGAATCCTCATTGCTTTGTTGAGGAAGCCTGTCCTTCATTACTTCTCCACTATGAAACATCTCTTACAGTCAGGCCTCCTCTCCCAAAACTCCACTCTTTGTTTCCTCCCAAGACAACTTATTCTTATTCGCGACTTGACACATACAGACACTTGGTCAGGACCCCTTTAGTGTCACTTAGGTTTAGACAACAAAACTACTTGGTTAGGTTTAGGAAAAGATTATGGTTTGGGTTAAAATAAGTATGTGATGTAACTAACTTTTTAAAAATTATTATTATTTGTTTGGCTTTTATTTGATAGCGATAGCATAGACATGAAAGGGGGAGAAAGAGAGAGGGGATGACATGCAGCAGAGGGCCACGGGTCGGACTCGAACCCGCGGCCTTAGTACATGGGCATCCTCTCTACCAGGTGAGCTACCAGGGCGCCCTGTTATGTAACTTAAGTTGCATATATAAGTTAAATGCGTTAAGTAAGTTAACTCACGTACGTACCTTAAAATAAGTTGCTTTCACAAACGAACACACGCAACAGCATCCTCCTGAGTGAAAGTCCTGTGTTTGTTTGACCCATCCAACCTCCCCGACCTCCTCCTTACGCGGACAGAGTGAATTGACGGCCGGAGCAGTTGCTCTAAGCGTCTAATATTGCAGCGGATGGGTTTAAAACATTGGAGTTAGTTGAAAGCCCGGTACGTTTCATACAGACGCTAAGCCTGCATTTACAACAGATCCAGTGGTGCGGCGAAAACACAAAAAAGTCCTCCCATTTTGAATGGGGGTAGTGCGTTTGGGCTGCGGCCGCAGGGTGGTGCCAAAAAACAAAGGCCTGCAGTGGAAAAGTAGCAACAAAATCAACTTTTTAAGAAACGCAACCCAGCGATCCAGGGTTGTACAACCCAGCCATGAGGGAACAAAAGACGTTAGTTGTCGTGCAGTCAATGGGCCATTAAAGTGAAGTGCACCTGTTGACAAAGCGTGATGACCTGGGAAGCCCAACTAAACCTTTCTTTTTGTTGTGGCTTTTTTCATTTTTGTCAGGGTGAAGAGGGACCAAGAGGGCTCCCAGGACTTGTAGTAAGTTGGTCTCATATTTCTTTCATAGTCCTACTTTTTTTTACTCCATTTTCAGGTTTTTGGTCTTATCTGTGTTTTGTACAGGGACCTCCTGGAGCCAGTGGATTGACTGGACCTGTTGGCCCATCAGGGGAAAAGGTAGCTTAAAATAGAGATGTGGAAGCCCAACTTATTGGAACAATATACAACGAAATGTGCCTAATTTTGTTTGAAACAATGAAACCATGTGGCACTGCTTTGTGTTCCTAGGGCTCCAGAGGAGAAGTCGGGCTACCAGGACCACAGGGGCCTGAGGGCATCGGGGTATCGGGGCCTCCGGTAGGACATTAATACACATTTTTGCATGTACGTGTGGGCATATAATGTCGTGCTGTAATATTTTTCAAACACTGTATCCTATTTACTTTTTTGCACCCAGGGTAGAGACGCAACCCCCGGGTCTCCAGGATTGCATGGAACTGATGGCAGACCTGTGAGTTGTCTTGTTCTTTTATTGTCTAAAGTGTTTCATTTGCATGTGTTTGTAAGTATGCATCAACAATTTGAAGAGCTGTTAGGGAAATTTAAGCAGCAAACTTGAGTTGTTGCACCAGTGTTAGCGTCTATTCAGAGTTTTAATTTTCTTTGAGCTTCTTTGGGAATTGTCCTTGATTTAGGCATCATTTGTAACCAAGGATGTCTGCCTCGATCCATAACAGAGGCAATGTCTGCTCCCATTTCATCCCCTGTCCCCTGATCTCCACTCAGCTCAATGCCCCGTGAGCTTTCTTCTGGAACAACAAAGCAAGAGTAACTAAGTGTGTGTGTGTGTGTGTGTGTGCTGTCTCCTTCTTTTGCAGGGACTTGATGGAGCTAGGGGGGACAAGGTAAGTCTACCGTTTTGTTTGGATGAAGGGATCTGGAGGGGTTTGAATATAAGGGGGTGGAACAGATGGTAATCGCGAGAGATGGTTCCCCTCATCTCACGCACACGCACACACATACATGCGCTCAAACACACACACGCACGCACGCACCTGCCTCGAGCCACAGATAGAGTAGCAGCGGAGGTGACGAGTGTACTGTCGCTGGCATACAAGAGGAGTTTCGGGGGCCTAAAGAGAGAAAGTGTGTGAGACTATTAATTACCGCATTCATCAGAGCCACCGGTCCAGACTGTCACTGAGAGAGGGTGGGAGAGATGAAGAAGACGGTGGAGGCAGTGCTTAAGGGTCGGGAGTGGGGTTTGAGATGTGGGACAGGAGCCCATAGTTAAAGAGGAAAAAGTCGAGGAAAAGTAAGAGAATGAGAATATATAGGTGAGATTTTGCATAGGATTCAGAAGCTGTAGTCATTGTATTCATACAGAGTCTAGAGCTATCCTGGAGCGCTCATATATATACTGTGCAAACTTGACTGGGATGTAAGAGGAAAGTAGTGAGAGCAGGTGCGTAATGGGGGATGTCATTGGCTCTTCACATTATAGATGTTAGGTGAAATGCACCATTCTTTGCATCGCAGTACCATACATTCATCCTATTCTTACACTACATTAAGGTTTCAGGGACAAATTCATGTAATGCAACTAAGGCTGTCAAAGTTAACACGATAATGCAAATTAATTTTAATGCCATTAATTTCTTTAACGCATTAACGCAACTTGCGCCTTTGAATTAAATCTCTTAAAAATCCGACGGGCCACTGTCGGGCTTAGCCGCTATTCAATCTTTCGGAGGTTGTAGCGGGCTCAATTTTAAAGCTAGATTTTAAAGCAAAATGTTGGCGAGGAAAAACTGGTATGGCCATTTTCAAACGCGTCCCTTGACCTCTTACCTCATAAAAATGGGTTCTATGGGTACCCACGAGTCTCCCCTTTACAGACATGACCATTTTATGATAATCACATGCAGTTTGGGGCAAGTCATAGTCAAGTCAGCACACTGACACACTGACAGCTGTTGTTGCCTGTTGGGCTTGAGTTTGCCATGTTATGATTTGAGCATATTTTTATGCTAAATGCAGTAGCTGTGAGGGTTTCTGGACAATATTTGTCATTGTTTTGTGTTGACAATTGATTTCCGATAATAAATATATACGTACATTTGCATAAAGCAAGTATATTGGTTCCCTCCCATGTTAATAAGAGTATTAAATACTTGACAAATCTCCCTTTAAGGTACATTTTGTGTGATTAATTTGCGATTAATCACGATTAACTATGGACAATCATGCAATTAATTAAGGTTAAATATTTGAATTGATTGACAGCCCTAAATCCAACACTTAAAGTTCACAAATTGGTATAAAAATAGCATTTCGCCCCCCTGCAGTTTTGAGAACCTTTGTGATGCGTAAGATTTCAGGATTTTGCAAAACTGCACAGAAAAGTCCTGAAACCTCAAAGAGTTCTGACTTTCTTTTAGTAACTAGAGTTTTAATGTTGAATGAGGACTCAGTTTTGCATCATGTGCTTAAAATTTTGCAAAGAGTTTCACTTTAAGCTTTTTCTTATGGGTCTTTGTTTGATGTATATTTCAGGGTGAACCTGGAGAGTGCAACTGCATAATCCCCGTGCACACGGGCATCGGCGGACCTGTGAGTACACGCTTACACACACACACACACACACACACACACACACACTGAAATAAACACATGGAGACATACAATTAGTATGAGGATTGTTGCCTCGCAACAGGAGTCTGAATACACATTGATTTTTTAAACACACACTCAGGGCGTTTATTATGACTCCACAGGGGGCATATTGAGAAAAACCTGCGTTCATGCTTAGTTATTTCCCCTTTGCATCATACTGTGCTTTGACATTTGTTGTATTATTCTTAACTTCACACTGTGCACTTTGTGTATATTTTGCAAGCACCAGTGCTGCTCTGATTTTGACTACTTTTGCCTTCCAGGGAGCTCCAGGAACTCCAATAAACACATGGCAGCCCGGGCCTCAGGTCTGATCTGTCAGCCAGCAGTCCTGTCTGATTACTTGGGCATTGTTTGTTTCTGTTGTTACATCGCAAACTTTGTTCACACAATTCTTCATTTTGTGTTTGACTCCGAATGTGTGATGTCACTTGTGGCCGTGTCTTTGTGTGCTGTAGGGCCCACCAGGACCTCCAGGCCCACCTGGCCCACCTGGGATTCAGGGTTTTACTGGAACGGAGGGACGACAGGTAAGAGAAAGGGGCAGTAGGATGGTGATGGGGGGTCTCTTCAGTTCAATTCAGAAGCTGCTCCATCAGCCTGGATTCAACTACAAGCTACTTATGATGTAGGCTTTCAGCTTGGGCAACTTGGGTTCTTAAGAAAGGCAATGTTTGACATGCTTTGCAACTTGATGGGAAAATAAAGTTCATAATATGCATGTAGGAAATGGAGCAGCATTCTATACTGAATGTGTGCAGTAGCTTGGTTCATAAAAGGCTTCGATAATCAGGATCAAATGATAAATGCACTAACTGCTCCAGTGCTTAAAGGCTTTAACCCATGTGGGAAGCAACTGAGCAAGCTTTGGGAATGTCTGTCAAGACATGAGCAGCTATTTGAAGGTCTAAAGTATAAATGTAAAAAAAGACATAATGCAATGCTAATTTGAAGTACCAGTTTGATTCATTTCTAAAGTTTGACCTTCAAATAAGGTGTGATCTGTGTTGCAAAAGTCAAAGGTGTGAGACAGACATCAAAAAATGGTGATGGAAGAGGTCATGTCTTTGACAAGGGTGCGTTTGTAACAGTGGCTGAATGCAAAATGGTACTAAGTTTCAAAAGACAAGGTAGAAGAAGGAACAAATTTTATCATTTTGACCCTTCGACTCTGCCTTGACCGCTGGTGGAGATGGGAGTGGCTAGCCCTCGATTGGCAACAAACCAGTTCAACCTCAGTTCCTTCTTTCAGGGTATCCCTGGAAACGACGGGATACAGGGGATACCGGGTTTGCCTGGATACAGCGTAAGTAAAATTAGAGAGAAAAGGAGGAGAGGCGGCTCTTATCTACTGATTCGAGATCTGGGACTTTATGTATAAATGATGCAAAAGCACAAAATGAATGCATGTGTCAGGAAGTCAAATTATTCATTCAAGGGAACAAAGTAAATTATGATTTGTAGCATTTGGTACAAATTTGACTCCGTACATGTAAACAGCTCCATTTCATAACAATTATAATTGTGTATTGTGTTAACCAGTGCTTGAAGTGGAAAAAAACAAGTGCCAGTACTCCCCTTATTCACATGTTGGCATGTGTATCGGCCGGCATCAGCCATCTCTTGCTCCTGTTTATTTATATATTATATCTTTAATCATGTTATACTGTGTCAGTCATAATCAGCTGTGATTGTATTGCTGTAATTTTACTTGGACTCTGCATCTCCTCTAGTAGGCCTTTAATACTCCAATAAGATTCACACTGAAACATTATAGGGTTCAGGTGGTGTGTTTGTATATTTACCCATAGTGTTAATACTTAAGGTGCTTTCTCTGTGTTATTTATAGCCTATATTATAGGATGCCTATAGACTGGAATCAACACCAGACAGCCAGACAGGCAGGCAGGTATGCATGCAGAGCTATTCATTCAGGTTTTAGTGTCCCAGTCAGGATGCTCCTACATACAGTATTGTACAGCAGGATAAAGAGACACAAGAAAATTTGTAGGTTTTTGACTTAAAACTATGCAATTTCACAAAATTTTGGACTATAATAATAATTATTACTGTCCAAAATTATATGTATTATCTAGACTCTAGATAATGCCCCAAAAGCTTACAGTAAACTTGCTATAGTTAAATAATAATTTTATTATTTACTCATATCAGCCTTTGTCTGAGCATCTAATTCTTCTGGAAATGTAAAAAATAATATTCTGTTCATCAAAAGAGCAGATTCAGAAAACGTTTAATTAAAAAAGTTGGCGCCGCGCTGCTTTGAATCGCCCAGAGAACCTGATATGGAGAGGGCAGAAATCAATACCAGCCCACTTCGAGCACTGGTGTTAACACTTTTTTTTTTCTTCTAAAATCATGATTTTATTGTATCATGATTAAAGGCGTTTATTTATTTAAATACATATTGAGCTTGTGCTGCTGTTAAAGGGTGTTTCTGATACCAGACCAAGGACAGAGCAAGTTTGGTTTATGTCGCACAATATTAAAAAGGGGTGTGCTGATATCTATTTATGGATACCTGTGTGACTGGACATAAGGCTCCTGCATATGCTCGCATATTTCATGGTGACTGAGATTTATAACTTGAAAACATGCAGTCATTTTTTTCAAACACTACATATGCATATTCGGCCTGTTGTGCATCTGGCCTCAGATCTGTTTGAACAACTCCAAAAGGTCTCATGTGTCCAAAGCTAGTTTACTTAAAGTACAAGTGAAAGGACAACATCAAAGTGGAGAAATGAGGTGGAGTGTTGTGAAGTGGATTCTTACTGTATACGGTGTCAGTTTTGTTTCTTTCAAGTCCGCTGATGGCTTAATTTCATTAAAGGCACATCGATGCTGATCTCCAGCCAGCACTCAAGGGGAACTTCACCTCCAACACAGGAATTAAAGTAGTAGTTTAATGGAGGAAAGGGAGGTGCTGGAAAATCAGTAGACCACTGTGGAATAGATTTGAGACTGATGGTATAGAAACTCTCTGCAGAAAGCAACACTTCTATTGCTGAACTGATTACAGACATACAAACAGCCATTTTTTGTATATTTTAGGGCTGTCAAAGTTAACGCGATAAAAACGTTTTAATGCACATTTGTTATACTAGCTTGTTGCGATAACGCTCCAAACTTAAGATAAATTTTGGTGAGGAAAAACTGGCATGGCCATTTTCAAAGGGGTCCCTTGACCTCTGACCTCAAGATATGTGAATGAAAATGGGTTTTATGAGTCTCCCCTTAACAGACTTTATGATAATGACATGCAATTTTGGGGGGGTTTCTGGACAATATTTGTCATTGTTTTGTGTTGTTAATTGATTTCTAATAATAAATGTATACATACATCTGCAGAAAACAATCGTATTTGCAGACTCGCATGTTGATAAGTATATTAAATAATTGACAAATCTGCCTTTTTAAGGTACATTTTGAAGAGATAAAAACATGTGTGAATAATTTGTGATTAATCGCGATTAACTGCTGTATGTATGATTAATTGAATAAAATTAAATATTGTAATCAATTGACAGCCCTAGTATATTTAAATGCATCCATGGATCATGGTTGAAAGGAAGAGATGCAGTGAAATTTGACTGAGTTGTAGGGGAAGCTCTGAACTATTGCAGAATTGCTAAATGCTCACACCCACTACATGAAGTTACATGTAAGACTACAGTGGAAAAGTTGAAACCCTCTGCCATCTATATGTGCAGACTTAGTTTGGCCTTAATGTTTGTAAATTAACCAATCAATGCCTCTTTTTCTTCCATGGTTCTGCAGGTATTGTGTCACTCAAAGTGGCAGCAAAGCTCTCAAAAGCTCTCACAAATTGCTCTGAAACATAACAGTAATCACAAAGAAATCAGAGAAATCACAAAGTTAACAATTTGCAGATCCCTTTCAAGTGTGGCATGAGTGATCATTGCACTGTGACATTTTATTATAGAGAACCTTCTTTTGAGCAAGTCTATTAATGCACAAAGCCTTGTGCCCATAAAACAGCCAAATAGCGGAGCGTAGAATAGCCTTTTTAGCTAATGGCTCCAGGTTGAACAATGTAAAATGGGTTCGTAATGACTTTGAAACCAGGACAGGTGCTATTGACAGACTCTCTCAGTGGAAAGGGTCCCATTGCTTTGATAGAGAGCAGACCGCCTTTCACGGTGAATGTGATTGGGCTTGTGGAGAGAGCGGTTTTATTTCAGAAATCCGTGTTATTAGGCAATGTAACTTCATTGTGGCATTTTTTTCTTCAATGTTTTTTTGCAAGTTTCCAGAATGTGTGTTTGTGCTTATGTGTATGTACAGTATGTGTGGGCAGAGCCAGTTATGTGTGTCTGGCCTGCTTTTTTTGGTGCCACGTTCTTAATTTTAAATTTAAAACTTCTCTGGTGCAGACTTGAGGTCTCGACAGTTTGTAATTACAGCTTCACAGCCATTTGTTGAAATGAGTACTAAGGTTTTTGTTTTTCTGGTCTATATCTGCTATTGTTTTGTTTAACCAGTTCATATTTGTCACATATCTCCCTCTCGTCAGGCTATTAAATAGGCATTATCTGTCGCTATAAGCACCATAGATGTGGGTCAATAGGGGCCTACTTCACCCAATTGTAGATGTTAACATCTATTCACATGGTAGATTACCGAAAGAAGGTATAAAAGAACACGACAGCGACCTTGATCGACCGTAGAAATTATGACGGGAGCAGCAGCAGAAGTCAAGCACCTTAGGCAGCATTAAATCCCTATGGGGTGGAGGTCGGAAACATAGTTATTTTAAGCCAAAACACAATGTTTTCCCCTAAACTTGACTTAAATGGTTTTGTTGCCTAAACCTAAGAAGTTGTAGTTTTGTTGCCTAAACCTAAAGAAGCATTTTTGTTTGTGTTCTACACGTAATGTTTCATATTCAGTATTACGTGTTAGAACGTGTTATTGTTGTTTCTGTTTCACTTTTACAACGTAGTAGGCCCCTACTGACTTAAGATACATTTTAAGTCTATGGTGCTTAGATCGTCCGATAATGCCTATTTAATGGCCTGATAACAATTGAATCTGGTGCTTCATGAGAATCAAGTATCAGCATATAGTGTCAACACTGCTGATTTTCAAGGGTTTATGTAGAGTAACAGCTTTTTGTGGGGCCATAAAATCATACAAAACCTTTTGTTGACATGAGTGAAATCTTTGGCAACAAAACTAAGTCTACTACATAGAGCCATAGACAGAGGGTTGCACTGTATATAGTGCAGTGAGGGTGGCCAATGCATTTTAATGTGGAAATTAAGTTGAAATTAAGTTAAGATTTTAACAGAAAACATTATAAAATTTGATTTTTAGTAGGATTATTATGAAAAATACAGACCAGGGTTTATAAAATGCACCATAAAATGTGTTGTAATGGTCTAGTAAGGCAGTTCTGAACTGAGCAGGCCTCTTGGATGAGGGGTGAAATGTCCTAAATTCTGCAACTTCAGTATTTTCTTTTGTCTTGTCATTGAATTAAATGGTACTTTGTACCATTTTTTTTTTTTTTTGCAGCTTTTGCTGATAAAGGGAAGTGTATTCCAAGTCTTTGACAGACTCAGCAAATTGTAAAACAAATATTGTATGCCATAGTATAAATATACTTAATCTAACCACTTCTTCCATCTGAATGCACAAACATATCCTGGTTAGAAGGTTATACAAATACATAAAATAGGGAAGAGGTGTATGTGACTGTCATGCCATTGTGGAATTGTGAAGTCGTTGAAGAAACCATACTCCATTGTAACGCTCTCCTCGAAATGTTTTTGGAGAAGAACATTGGGAAACTGTCTGGGTTTGTCGAATGTGGAAGAAAAGAGCAGATTTTGATCATTGGGTTTTCCCTTAATTATTGTATTTGATGCCATAAAGTAAATATTGATCTTATTTCCGTTTCGCTGCCCCTTCTCTAGATCCAAGTTGGACCACACCAGCTGCCTCAAGACTCTGCTGGAGGAGATGTTGATGTAAGTTCATGAGTAACAATGCATTTTGGGGAATGGAGATTTATTGTATCCTGTGACTTTCCTTTATTTTTGCTTGGTCGGTTCTCTTGAAACTCTTGATCAGTGTGTTTGTGTACATATAATATTTACAGTATATGCTGTGTGTGTGTGTGTGTGTGTGTGTGTGTGTGTGTGTGTTCTACAACCTAGGAGGTCTGTAAAGAAGGGAACTGTTCCCAAGGATATCCGGGTGTGTCAGGCACAACTGGTACCACGGGAGAAAAGGTAGACCAGGGCAAGCCTGGTGTAACCCCCTTGGACAGCTGTGACAAGGTGAGACTTGGTTGTGTCTAGAAGGTAACTCACAATTTGGGAAACTCTCGATGGTTAAGGCTTACCTTGAATAGTTTGTCGGGCAACGAGTCTCGCGAGAGTTTTTGCAAGTTTACGCAATTTGCAGGTTATCATCTAGACGCGACAATGAGACTTGGAGGGACTCGGAGTTTCTTGTCGATCCAGAATCATATGAAATGTCACTGTTGTTGTGCTTTGGTGATTGCAAAACGGCAATCCCTCATTTTTGTATTTGACTTTGCATGGCTTGATGTGAGTAGCTGTCCATCTGACATGATATAGTGCCAGCACAGCGGTGATGCATTACTCTCATAACTTATTGTCTTGTCTGCTTCCAGTGTTTGGAGAGACTGCAGAGAGAGCAGGCGACACAACCAGCGGTCAGTTGAGATCATTGTCATATTCCAAGGACACAAATACATACATTCACAGAGATTTACGTGCACATGTCCTGACTGATTTATACGTTTGCCTCATAGTATGACCGACCAGGAACACCTGGAATGCCAGGAACACCTGGATCGCCAGGAGTGAGAGGAGAGACAGTGAGTCTGTCATGTACATACTGTTAATTTGATATGAGACTGTGTGTGTCTGCCTTTGTCTAAGTATGCATATCCAAATGACTTTAAAGAGTTTAGGATCACCTTTCTGTCTTTATCTTTACTACAGGGTTTACAAGGAGATAGAGGCCAAGCTGGAAAACCAGGAAACATGGTGAGATTCAGCAACATATCTTCGTCTTGTTGAACTAACTCTACCTCCGATGGAGCTTATTCTTAGTTGAAAAACCTGAATATTATGCCATGGTAAACTTTATGAAACATATTTTCCTGTTAATGTCAAGACTAGAAAGCTGTAAAGGTGGACTCTTACTCTGAAATCCTCATCTACTACTGTGTAGATGTACCAATATGTCGATTTTTTAAAGTTTCCCAGTACTTTGATGACATCTTTTTCCAAACTTACCACTCTGAAAACGCTATCAACCAGAAATATGACATAAAGTGCATTCTAATCACTGCCTTACATTAGTTACAGTAGGCAGTACTTCTGTGAGGGAAAATATATTCCATTTCTTTCTACATTTTAGGACAGCACCGTTGGGTTTTTGTCTCAAAGCTTTAGATTTGAAGTGACTTGAGAGGAGCTTGTGTTTCCATGATTTCACAGAGCCCCCTACTGGTTGCAGTGAAAATGATGTTCAACACACAAACCTCTCAAACACAAGCTCTCTTGCTGTGTTTCTAGTATTCACGTAATTGTCAGGAGCAAGTTGAAACCTGCTTTAAGAGGTGTGAATTGTTTTGTATTTTCATCGTTAAGTTCATCTTGTCTCAGGTGTTCCTTTCTCTGTTCCCTGTCCACAGGGACCTCCTGGTTTCCCAGGTCCTCAGGGCCCATCTGGTCCATCGGTAAGTTTAATTCACACTTCCAACTTCATTTTCATTAATTTTCCTCTCTTATCATCCTTTAATCAGTGATGGAAGGGGTACTTAGATACGTTTTATTAAGTAAAAGTACCAGTACAACAAAACAACAACAAAGGAGATGATTAATTGGGTAACAAAGAAGAAAAAAAAAAATTCTGCTGCACAAAATTATATTCATTTTTCTCTAATGTTTGCTTTTCTGTAAAATATTGGATGAATTTACCTTTTTGGGCTTCAAACTGTTGTTTAAATGAAACCTGAGAAGTTTAGAGGAGAAATCACTCTTTGGTAACTGCAAACAACTCCCACAAGAAAGTTGAAAAAAACTGGTTTAATATTCAACAATGCAATGTTTTTAAATATTTTTTAGATATTTTTTTTATTTTCTTTTAATGTCTGAAAAGTATCTAGTGGCTATAGCTGCCAAAATAAATGCAGCGGAGTAAAAAGTAAATTTTTCCCTGAAATGTAATGAAGTATAAAGTAGCATTATAGTACATAGTAAAGTACACCTCAAAATGAAACCAACTTGAGTTATTGTACTTAGCCACTTTCCACTTCTGATTTTTCAATAATATCTTTATCTAATCTACTTCTTCCTCTCTTTTTGGCTTTTTCAAATACAGATCATCTCACTTTTAAATCTAGCAGCCCTTGATTATGCCATCTTGGCCATCTCTCCACCCTTGCTGCCTCTCTATCCGTGGCTCTTTAATGAAAGTTATTTCAGATGAGGAAACGATTCGGTTGCCTCTTTCTCCAGTTGTTCAATTATTCCCCCGTCTAAGTGATGGAGAGTGGGACTGCTGTGCAAGACAGAGCCCTCCCCCTTCTTCTTCCTCATACGGATTTATTGTTTTTAGGAGGATAGAGATGCTAAATGGATGAGCTGTGTGGGCGCTGCGTGGAATCCATTTGCAGCGTGGTAGCACTTTATAGCAGGTGTTAGCCTCTGCTGTGTGCAGTGGTGTATCTGTTTATACTGTGCGTGAGGGAGAGAAGTGTGCTGAATATATTACTCATATTCAGTGGTGAGGAAGTTACTCACAATGATGAGCCACTAATTAGTTTCTCCTCCGTATGATCAATTACTAATTACATTCTCTAAATTACAACCCTCAGTAATCACTCTAATAACTAATATCTCACAGTGATATTCTTGCCATTTTTTTGAAGTTCAGTTGTATTTATTTATCCTAAAGGGACAATTCATATTAACCCCCCAGTTAGCTAAACAGCTAATTATCACTCACAGATGCCACCGTTTTCAAAGCGCCCAGCTTCCATTGACATGCTTTTATTCACTCGTTTAAACTCTTTTTCTTTTCTTCCAGCGCTCATCTGTCTTCCGCTTACAGCAGCTGTTGCTAGGCAACAGATCACACTCGCACACGCATGTGTAATGTTTACATCCCAACAGCATTTCGATATTCACTTAGAATTTAAATTTCATGCGTTACAGAAGTAAAGTCAGTCCGTAGTTTGATCACGATATTTTGTTGTTTGGTAACACATTAACGTCATAATACTGCTCGTTTGTTTGATGTTAGTTTGAAGAGATTAATGACTTAATGAAGTCTGCAGTTTTGGTATTATTTGGAAGACACAATAAGGGAGGAAGGGATAAATTGAGGGAATTGTATAATTTATGGAGGAAAAATTTAATTCACCAACAAGCTAGGCCGAGCAGGCGATGTTCAGCCTCCGGATATCACAGACCGGATATCACAGACCGGAATTAACATCCTGAAAGCTGATAGAGTTGTAGAGCAGAGGAGAAAAATCAAATGTAGGCAGTGTTGTTCCCTCTCTTTGATATTGACTCGCCTTGCCACCGGGGGAGCATACATATCACATACTCTCCTTCATTTCCTAATCATTCCTCACTCCCATCATTCTCAGGGTCAGCAGGGTGAGGGAGGGTCACCCGGCCTCCCAGGATTGAAGGGCGAGCAGGTACGTATCTGCCAATCAATTTCCCTGAAATCAGAAGATGTAGAAAACTAATTTATTTCTGGGTTTGACTGATTGTATGATCTTCACCTCAGGGCCCTACGGGGACGAACGGGTACCCAGGAATCATGGGACCGCCTGGACTTCCTGTAAGTTACTCTCACCTGACTCATTATAAAAGAAGCGTGAGATTTACAGCAATCTGACAGCTTTAATGGATCCATAGGTGGTGACATTGTTTAACTGTCCATATGTGTATGTGTGTGTGTGTGTGTCAGGGGCTGAAGGGCGAACGTGGGAGCTCGGGAAGCGGTGGTCAGAAAGGAGAATCGGTAAGCCATTACACCATCAATGTTGTATACTACGCAATGCATCTGCGGCTATAGTGTAGCATATTATAGCTAACATTTCCTTCACCTCTGCAGGGTCTCGCTGGTAACCCTGGGTATCAAGGACAGGCCGGCTCACCGGTCAGTGTTTCATCATATGTTTTTGGCTTCCTCATTTATCATCGCAAACTTTAATAATAATCTGAACCAATTTGTGTCTGCAGGGCATTAAAGGAGACACGGGACCAGCTGGGCCTGTTGGCGCCAAAGGCGATTCTGTATGTATAACACATTCATATGTATAATAGAAAAATGTGACCTTTAGAAATGAATCCCATATTCATATGTTACTTTTTTTTTTTATTTCAAGGGTTTCCAAGGACAACCAGGTTTCCCAGGACCACCCGTATGTAAATGTTTTATCTCCTCTATGGCAAATTCTTGCCTTTGGACTAGTTGTAATGGATTTGTATGTTACTGTGTGTATTATTAGGGTGCACCAGGTCTTGCCGGCAAAACTGGAAGGGAAGGTGGCTCTGGGCTCAAAGGGGAAAGAGTGAGTACAAATCGCACCTTTACCTTTTTTTTTTTCTTTGCATCCAAAATGATGATTGGTTGTACTGAAAATCCCTTCTTTCAAAGGGCAATGACGGCACTCAAGGCAATCAGGGACCAACTGGACCCCCAGGCTCATCAGGCTCCCCTGGGCTGATGGTATATACATGTTATATTCCTGTATATTATCAAAGTTTGACCCATGCTAACATAATCTCTGAACTGTATGATATTCAGAATCCTTATTTGCACTCTCTCACCGTGTTTGCAATGAAAGGGCCCCCCTGGCATTGAAGGATTGGATGGAAAAGATGGGAAACCAGGGCTACGGGTAAGTTACACAGAGACATGCCCACACACAAGCAGAATATCCAAACGTACACTGAGGTCACGCTATAGTTGGTTTAGTTAAATACATGCAACAAAACAGTTGACCTTTGGCACTGGCTATTTTTTCATTGTCAGGGAGAGGCAGGCCCTCCAGGCCCGGCAGCACCACGAGGAATCCCTGTAAGTATCACCTCTGACATCTAAATGACCTGATTTGATTCTCTGTCTATCCAGTGCAGAAAACTATGTGAATTAGACATGAGAAATATAGTGTGTACAGAATATCCTGAACACTAAATGCTATCCAAACCAGATCTTACTATGGAATATAATGTATTTTTTGTATCAATCTCTATGAATCAATTATATTCTGAAGGTGCTAAATTCGATGTCCAGAATATTAAAATAGCAGCAAACAACTATTTGCTATGTAAAGATATAGTGGAGTAATGTCTACCTGAGCAGCAAATAAAGTCGCACCCTGTGTGTGTTGTAATCCAAGCTTCTCCGTGCTTTGTTGACGTTGACGGGCCGGCTGCGCGTGATATTAGTGCATGTGAGCGTGCCCCACTGGCTAGCTAACAGACGCTGCTCTGCTCTGCTCTCATACGGCGGTTACAGCTGATAACACGGAGTCATCGCGGAAGCGTAGCACCCACCTCCCGGTTCCCCCCTCGGGTAAACACCGTTATCTCTGTCAGCACTTTTGCCATTGTTTGCGCTCTTAGCGCTCTTAGCGCCGTTAGCACCGTTAGCCAGCTTGCCGTCGCCATGTGAAGAGCCGTTTAGAGGCAATAGAAATACTCCCACATACTGTATCATAATACCATATTTAGCACCTTTAAGAGTTTGTTAACAGTTGCAGAAAATAACAAAATAAGTTTTTGATTCATTATTTGTCTGAATCTGTCATATGTACTGAGATTTTTTTTCCGATATTTGCAGCATGACTTTTCCCATAGGACCACCATGAGGTTCAAATTTATAGTTTTGAGTAATTTGTTTGGTACAGACATTTATGTCTCTCCCTTGGGATTAATTCTAATCATTTACTTATTCTTTAACCTTTCCTCTGGCACCATCATCGGGTCAGATTTTTTATTTGTCCAGAACTTTGGTTTAAGATCAAACACCTGCAAAATAATTACATTTCCAACAGCCTCAGCTGTACTTTGTGTTTAGTGCTAATTAGCAAATGTTAGCAAGCTAACACCTTAAACTAAGAGGTGTTTGCATTTAGCTCAAAATCTAAATACAGCCTCACAGAGTCGTTGGCATGAATGTTGGCCCCAATTTGTGTTAAAACATGGAACCATTTAAAGATAAATGTTGTGTTCTGCCAAACTCTCACATAAGCAATGCCCTCGTTATATTTCACACACAGCAGCTTGTTTTGTTAGATACAATCAGGGAGGCATACTTTTTTTTATACAATGCATTAGAATTGCATTGCCGTGGCTCACCTTGAGTTTCACAAATAGCAAACTAGTATGCAAATCAGCCTGCATGACTAAACCAATTTCATTGAAAACCTATCTAAATGGAGAGATGGATTGCCAACGATGGGTGACTTTTTTTGTGCTCTTGAGATTGTGACTTGCATTTTGGATTGAGAACGAATGCATATGTATGGAAAAGTTTCAAGACAGGTCAAGACGGATGTGATCATCTTAATTCTTGACTTTTGTCTAGTTTCCCCAACGGCACTCCAGTTAAATTAGCATGGACTCTGACTCATGTATGTGCAATCATTACCGAATCTTGTTAATGTTGAAGATGTCACTGGTGATGTGACCCCATTTGAAACTTCTAAGCTTCCCATCCTCTTCTAAGATCTCCTAAGATCTTTCCGTCTTGTCTACCGATGCAGCAGAGATAGTGATATCCACACACTGTAGTCAGCTTCAGTGAAGAAACGAGCCTCTCTCCCTCCCTCCGCTTTCTTTTTTATTTATCTCACTCACTCTTTGTATCTCAGTTTGTGTTCTACCCGAGAGCAGGTGTTCAGGATTTCAAAGACTCGTCTGCCTTTTCTTTGGCAGCCTCGGCTTTGTGAATTTTGAGACCGTACCAATCTCATTCTCTTTGATGTCTCTCCTCAGGGATTCAAAGGGAAAACTGGCCATGCTGGCTTCCCCGGACAGAAGGTTAGCCAACAACTCATTGCTTTACCATCACACTATGTCCGTCTGTTTGTCTACTTACCATTGCTGTCTGTTTCTTGTGCATTAGGCCAAGCTGTTTTATCAAACTCATAATTACTGTCATGACACAAGTCTGGGTGTTATCAATGTGCTGCCTCATTGTTTTTAGTCTCCACTAGTAGAAGAGTGATGCATTCCACTCATGCTTCCTTCATTACCTTTTCATTACTTTCTCATTCCTTCAGGGTGAACCTGGACCTTCAGGTCCACCTGGACCATCCGGCAGGGCTGGACACGAGGTGAGTATTTTTGCTTTATACCCCAAGTGGATTTGGAAAAAGAAAAAGCGCAAATCGATAATCTGTGCATACAAGCGAAAAGCGAGTATCATAGTCAGTGGAGATTTCTAAAGGTCAATCTGTGAACCTTTCCAGGGTGATCCCGGTACCCCAGGAGCTCCAGGACGACCTGGATCCTCTGGCCACATTGTAAGTTCATTGCCCTTTTTTTTTTAGCCTTTATAGTCTACATGTATGTTCTGTTGATAATGTAGTATATTAAACTTGAATAATGTGTGTTTACTTTCCTTGTTAGGGTTCTACAGGTCCAACTGGACCACCAGGACCTCCTGGTCCATCAGGAGTGGTAAGAGAAATGCTGTGAAACATGTGACCATCATATTTTTTATAAAGAAAGAAAGAAAGAAAGAAGATGAATCTTTAACATTTCTAAAGGGAAATGGGTTGTTTCAGTAGCCAAATATGTGTTGGAGATCAGAGTAAAATACATTAATTAGTGAGTGCTGAGCATGACAAATAATACGAACATGATGATTATACTATGATTACAGTGAATAATTAGAGAAGCTATGTGTACTTAAAAAAAGAATACATTAAGTGATCAGAGATAAGGATGTGGTATCTTGATTTAAAGATTCACATGTTTAAATTAATGTGCCTTTAGAAAGTGTTAGAATTATGCATTATGAGCTTTATTGTATATTGGGTGGGTGAAACAAAACACAATGCAATTCTGTCCTGCTAAAGTGCAAACAATAGAAAATAATCTAACAATCTGAATTCTCCATCTTCCCTCTGTAGGGTATAAAAGGAGATAAGGGCCAAGGTGGTGAGAGGGGTCTTCCAGGGATGGGAGGAGCCCCAGGCCCCCCCGGGCACCCAGGGATCATAGTTAGTACCGCTCAACTTGTCTCCAAATTTTTCCCCAAGAAAATTAATGTAACATTTTTTTTTTAGCTGCTACCATGCCAATATATCTTACTTAACTTCTTTGTCTCCTGCTTTGACTTTGTCCTTTAGGGAGAGCCAGGCAATGATGGTGAAGCTGGTAAAGATGTGAGTAATGTCTGAGTGTGGTGTTTGTCCCCATTATTAAGTTTAATGGAGAGAGATTGATATGCTGATGTGCATTTTTCATTACTTTCATTCTCTCTTTGTTTTGACAGGGAGCGGGAGGCCTACCAGGGGACAATGGGCAGCATGGTCAAAAGGTAAGAGTCGACTCGGGTTTATGTGAGTGTGTGTGTGTGTGGTCAAACCGAGCATCAACCATCCATTACCACCACAGACCATTTGAATGCACAGAGACGCCCCCTTTTAGCTCATGGAGACTTAGGCCAGTGCACTATGGTGCTGAACATGCTCGCTCTCTCCATTTCTGCCCACTCAGCACCCGCACTTAACACAGTCATCAGTTCACTAACCCTCCGACCCTCCCAGCGACACCCTCCTTCCTCCTCCCCTCACTTCACCCCTCTCTAAACTGGCAGCCGGCCGCCTGCTCACCCTCTGTATCTGTAGAGCCTGTTGGATCTCTCCTTAGACACAGGCTTACAGTACTGTAGGTGGATGCAGTGATAAAGTTATTCTCTGCCTCTGGGATAATGCTATTAAGCCTGAGGGGAGATGCTAGATGAGGCTATTTGTCACACTGACAGGACGGCATTGTCAGGGTTTTAGCTGCACGGAAGAGGAGAACAGAGGAGAAAGACAAGAACGGACTCCTCTATTCTTCTCCCTCCTCTCTATTTCAAGAGCCTCTTGTCTGTCGGTGACATGTAAACATTAGACGCCCATTATGGACTGCTTTGTCCTTGATAAATCACTGTCGCTAATGTAGCAGGGTGGTTTTTTGAGTGCATTTAAACAACCATAATGGTTGGCTCAGTTGTATGGAAAGTTATATAGACGTATAAAAAAGCTGTCCGAAAATGCCCGCTTCTTCTTCTTTTCCGAAATAAGGTTGATAGTAATCTTCATATGCTTCTCAAAGTTAGAAAAATAATTAAACAGATCAAAGCAGAAATGGCAATGTAAGGAAGAACATAATGGTCGACAATTTGCTTTGTGACTTAGACTTAGATGAGAAGATTGATACCACTATCTCTTTGTTAAATTGACTACTACACTGTGACATTTTATAACTTTTTGCAACATACTTTACTATACATTTCTTTTACTTTTTTGACGTACTATACTAGACATTTTTTTACTTTTGCTACATACTATACTATTACTTTTTTATCACTTTTTTCCGACATACTATACTAGGACTTTTGTCACTTTTTTTAACTTACTACAACATGACTTTTTTCGACATACTATACTATGACTTTTTTATGACTTTTTTCGAAATACTATAGTATGACTTTTTTATCACTTTTTTCGACAAACTATACTATGACTTTCTACAACATACTATACTATGACTTTTTTTACCCCTTTTTTCGACATACTGTTGTATGACTATTGTATGACTTTTTATCCCTTTTTTCGACATACTGTACTATGACATTTTGACAAACTATATTATGAAGGCTTAGTATAGTATGTCGAAAAAAGTGATAAAAAAGTCATTGTATAGTATGTCGAAAAAGTCATAGTATAGTATGTCTAAAAATTGATAAAAAGTCATATAGTATGTCGAAAAAAGTCATAGTATAGGATGTTGAAAAAAGTGATAAAAAAGTAATAGTAAAGTATGTCATAAAAAGTGAAAAAGTCATGGTATAGAATGTCGAAAAAAGTGATAAAAAAGTCATAGTATAGTATGTTGAAGAAAGTGATAAAAAAGTCATAGTATAGTATGTCGTAAAAAGTGCTATAAAGGTCATAGTATGTCGAATAATGTCATAGTATAGCATGACTTTTTTATCATTGGCTTTTTTTTTTTAGTTTTTACACTATGACATTTTTTATTTTCGTTTAATTTTTGTTTATCTACTAACATTACCTGTGTCTGTGTCTGTGTGTGTCTTTCTCCCAGGGTGAAGCAGGGGCCGCAGGACAGAGGGGTTCTCCAGGGGAGAGAGGTAGACCGGGACCCCCCGGTGGTGGAGGTTACCACGCCAAGGACGCACAGCCCATGATTGGCCAAGTCGGACCCAGAGGAGAGAGGGGAAGCCCAGGCATGGAGGGTCCCGCCGGGCTCCCTGGAGTTTCAGGGTCACCAGGAAATGATGTAAGATACAATTTCATTACACTTACAGCACTATAGCTTAATTTGTTTTTCATTTTTAATCAGCTCTAAATCATCCCATATCCACCTTTTGTTGTAAGGCAGTACAGTGGCCAAAGCGCTAACAAGCGCCATCTCATTCATTTTTTAATTATTTCCCTTGATTGATTGCCCTTTTATGTTTCTCTTCATTTCTCTATTCTTAAACAGGCTGTAGTCAATTATGATGAAGTCAAGAACTTCATCCGCCAGCAGGTCATCAAGATCTTTGATGGTGAGGGCATGCGCATTGTTATGCAAATGTCATGTAAACTCTTTTTTTTGATGTTAAATGTATATAATGCTGCAGTTTCTAGACTCCAGCCACATTTTCTCTTCAGATACATATCTCTCTTTCAAATAATTATTCCATTTCTCCTCTGTGACACCTCTGTTATTGCCACTGTGGAATCATTGTTTGTCATCGCGTTTTCCCCATCCCCAGAGAGAATGGCCTACTACATGTCTCGCATGCAGAATCCAGTAGAGCAGGTGTCATCCCCGGGTCGGCCTGGGCCCCCAGGGAAAGACGGATCTGCAGGTAATCCTGGGAACCCGGGTGCACCTGGACTCCCAGGACAGATCGGCAGACAAGGCCGGCCAGGAGGCCAAGGACTCCCCGGTGAGCCATCAGTTATACCAATGATCTTTTCAGCAACATGACAGTGACTTAAATGTCACCATTAGCTGACTGTAATCGGTTTATCTGTCATGTGTTCCAAAAATGTGTGGTCTTTTTTCTGTAGGACCACGAGGACCACACGGAGAAAAAGGAGATAAGGGTGTTGGAGAGATGGGAGACGTAGGACCTCCAGGAGGGCCAGGTAGAGTGGCAGCCATATAGTGTTTCAACCTTAATTAAAGCTGTAGCTTAATAGTTAGCGACATTTTCAGTTGCAGTAAATCCTTTCTCCTGTCACATTTTGTTGAGGCAGTGTAGTATGTCAAAAAAAGTCATAGTATAGTACGTCAAAAAAAGTGGAAAAAAGTTATAGTATACAATGTCGACTGTACAACTGATGCTAAACCTTTCTGACAGAATTGGCTAAGTAAGGGATAATGTACAGCGAGCCGGTCATTATAGCAAAATAAACACCGACAGGGTGATGCGGGACTCGGAAGCGGAGGGGTGGACCACAATGACCCGCTCGCTGTACATTACCCTGTTTATGACACAGCTACGTACTTAAGAAGCAGTGATAGTACCACAATCATTCCATTTACCTTCTTTCTTCCAGGTGTCCCAGGCCCCCAAGGCTATGGTAAGATGGGACCCCCAGGTCCTGTTGGTCAGCAGGGCGTTCCTGGGATTTCAGGCTCTCCCGGGCAGCCTGGTTCAAAGGGACACGATGGTCGGTGTAATCCTGCAGACTGTATGAGCCATCAAGTAGAGTACAGCCCCAAGGGCCCACCTATGAAGGGCCCCTGGTAGAGGGCTAGAGGCGATGGGGCAGAGAGGACTGAAGCGAAAAAGACTACGGAGAAGACAGAAAGCCAAAGACCATGATCCAAAGTTATTAAATCTGACCACAAGATGAAATGTAGGAGCTCCTTTGCTGTTAAAATTGTATAGATTTACCCCACACAGATTTCTACTGAGCAAAAATCAACAATTTCTTTCTAAGGGCCCCGCTGGAATGAGGCCTGCAAAAGACACACTAGCAGCACATTTTTATTGCATCATTTCTTTTTCCCTATGAATGCCAATTCATTGTTTTATATTACTGCCTCTTATTTTGGTCTCGCCTCTTTTATTCTCACCGTGTTTCACTCCTTTTGTACATTTTCCAACAACCCAGGGGAGGTGACAAGAATCACAATTTGTATTTTTCTTCTCCTTGATTAATTCTGGCCTATTCTGTTTTGTTTTTTTGTTCTTGTTTTTTCTTTTCATTTTCTTTGTCTAAATCTGTAGGAAAGAGAATACACACAATTATTGTAGCACTCTCACAGAATCACATTCAGTGTGCATCCAATGCATTTCTAATATTCTCTCTCGGTGCTTGTGGTGTGACTTATTTGAATTTTGACTTGTAAGAGAATATCCCTAGAAATGCATTTCAGTTCTGCAGAGACAGATGTCAAAAACCTGCATTCATACCCCTTTTGATGATGGATTGACTGTTTTGTATATATTTATATTTATATATAGTGGCTTTTTATACTTTTTCAACGGATTTGATACATATGGCCAGCCACCTTTTTTCATTTTTTAATGGTTACAAAGCAACAAAAAAAGCCAAAGGGATGTTTTTCTAATGTCTATAAGCTTTCAAAATTGAATAATGTGTTCAGTAAAAGACATAATTATTTATAAAAGAAAACTGTGTTTACACCAAAAAAAAAGCATATTGGCTTTTTTAATTATGTTGCTGAAGTTCATTTTGTGTCATTTTAACTCCAGTATTTTTTGGAAATACAGCCATTTTAAAGCATCTCATCTCATTTTGTATTCCAAAGTAGTTGTAATAGCCATCTGTCTGCTTCAACAGGCACTTAATTAAGGAATTATGAGCAATAATTGAGCCCATTTACCACAGATACGTAATGCTACACTGAGCACGGCCACCAAGCCCTCACAATCACGCACGGATAAAGAACATATTCTGAAAAGCATCACAAATGTTTTTGTAGTGTTACCTGTTACTGTATTTTGGGGTTGTTTTTAATTATTTTATTTTTTATATGTATTTGTTTTATATCTGGAAGTCTATGGAGTTTTAGATCGTCACCATCTCTTACCATCTCCATCAATAATCAGCAGTTGAAACTATGAGCCATGGTCAGACTTTTGTTTCTCACAAACTAGCAGATGGGAAATGTTTAAGTCAAAACTGAATTAAATTGCTTTTCAAAGATGCTGTGTCATGTTATCATTGTCAACCTGTGTTGTGTGAAACACTAATCAAATACTGTTGTCCATCCATGGATGGATTATGAGACAATGGGATCCTGGGCAAAGACTGAAGTTGAATTTGCAATTGTCTTTCTAGTAGTTTTGCATCTCTTTGTGGTCGTTTTGCATCACACTCTCGTTTTGATAGTTTTGTCTCATTGTAGTTTTGCATCTCTTTGTGGTTGTTTTACGTCTCTATGTTGTTGTTTTGCCTCTCTTTGTGGTTGTTTTGCATCTCTTTGCCGCTGTTTTGCATCTCTTTGTAGTTGTTTTGCATCTCTTTGTGGTTGTTTTACGTCTATGTTGTTGTTTTGCCTCTCTTTGTGGTTGTTTTGCATCTCTTTGGCGCTGTTTTGCATCTCTTTGTAGTTGTTTTGCATCTCTTTGGCGCTGTTTTGCATCTTTGTGGTTGTTTTACATCTATGTTGTTGTTTTGCATCTCTTTGTAGTTGTTTTGCATCTCTTTGGCGCTGTTTTGCCTCTCTTTGTGGTTGTTTTACGTCTATGTTGTTGTTTTGCATCTCTTTGTAGTTGTTTTGCATCTCTTTGTAGTTGTTTTGCATTTCTTTGTAGTTGTTTTTCATCTCTCGGTAACGTTTGTTGTTTTGCATCTCTCTGTAGTTGTTTTGCATCTGTGTTGTGGCTTTTGCATTGTGGCTTTTGCATTCATTCGACCCCTCTCAGTCACCATTCTTTATAGTTGTTTTCCATCTTTTTGTAGTCGTTTCACATCTCTTTGATGCTGTTTTGCATTTCTTTGTAGTTGTTTTTCATCTCTCTGTAACGTTTGTTGTTTTGCATCTCTTTGGCGCTATTTTGCATCTCTTCGTAGTTGTTTTTGCATTTCTTTGGTGCTGTTTTGCAAAGGATGCAAAAGCCACAGCACAAATCATTTATTTATGTAAGTGTGATCATTGAGGGCAGGCCCTCATTTAAAATGATGCCGAATTAAATAACAGTCAGATAAACACAACGACATTAAACAATGTCGCTATCTTAGAGGTTGTTTAGAACGGTTGTTCATTAAAATGTTTAAAGTTTCTCTTCACTATAATTTGTGATGAAGTTCTCTTTAAGTGTGTGTTCCTAATACACGCGATAGGGCAATGATCAGTGATCCCTAAATCGAAAACACTACTTTCAACGATTTTGTCACTCCTGTTAGAAAAAAATTATGAATTAGAGTCGATATTAAAAGATTCTTCAGATTAAGCTTAGTGAGTTCATTAATCAATTGGGATAAATTGAGGCTAGAAGAAACCTCCCTTAAATAATCAGAGCATTAGACAACCAATCCATGTTAAAATCTCCCAAAACTATCATTTCTGAGTTACTATGCAGAGAGAGTAAAATAATCAATGGACTTAGTATCAGCTGATGGATCTATAGATCCCAATTATAAATATCTGGGTCTGCTTGAGAGACTAATATATTCAAATGATCAAGTTTTTGGTGGAGTAGACTTTGAATATTGAAATGAAACCTAAGCCTTTTCTGGTGTGAAAAGTAAATGGATTATTTAAACAGAACGGAGTAGACTTTGGCAGGCTATTAGTCTGAAAAGGAGCAAAATTACATTTAATAAAATTAAAGGATCTAAATGGATCAGTGTTAGGTGGGTTTAATTTGGGGTACTTGGAGGGGTTTTGGTGGTTGTCTTTCCTAGAAAGTATCTTGACCTGGTCCCAGTGGGAATCTCTGGAGGGGAGTGCCTTTATACAGCCGGTCCACACAGGGGCGCCAGTGAGCCTGTTGAATGGAGGTTGTGTCAGACAGAGGAAGAAGAAGCTGTAATTAGCGTCAGGTGTGGCAGTCTCTTGCTAGTGGAATTAAAAACAAAGCAAAATACAATATTAGCTACCTTTTAAAATGCAGCAGCCTCTCAGGGCGCAGGAGGATGTGTCCGTATGGCTGAAGAAGAAGAAGATGATGGTGTCCATGAACTTCTCTGCTTCCTGGATCTGTGTGTGGTGGAGACTCTCCGTTACAGCTCTGCAGTGTTCTCGGCATGGAGGACGCAGCTGACAGCCAGGTGGAGGAAAGGTGAGTGGAAAAAACCTTTTTGCATTTGTGTTGTTGCTTTTACATTCGTGTTGTTGCTTTTACATTCGTTCGAGACTACTTTATAGTTGTCTTTTGTATCTCTTTGTAATTGTTTTGCACCTCTCTGGAGTTGTCTTGCATCTTAGTTGGCTCTGTTTTGCATCTTCTTGGAGTTGTATTGCATCTCTTTAAAGTTACCTTGCATCTCTGGTGCTGTTTTGCATCTCTGTAGTTGTTTTTCATGGCTTTGTAATTGTTTTGCATCTCTCTGTACTTGTCTTGCATCTCTCTGTACTTGTCTTGCATCACTTTGTAGTTGTTTTGCATCTCTTTGGTGCTGTTCTGCATCAGTTTGGAGTTGTATTGCATCTCTTTGTAGTTGTCTTGCATCTGTTGTTGTTTTGCATTGCTTTGCAGTTGTTTTGCATCATCCTGGAGTTGTTTTACTTCTCTCTGTTGTTGTTTTGCATCTCTTTGTAGTTGTTTTGCATCGCTTTGTAATTGTTTTGCATCTCAGCTGTTTTGCATCGCTTTGGAGTTGCTTTGCATCTCTCTGTAGTTGTTTCGAATCTCTCTGGAGTTGTTTTGCATCTTGAAGTTGTTCTGCATCAGTTTGGAATTGTCTTGCATCTCTCTGTAGTTGTCTTGCATCTGTAGTTATTTTGCATCTATTTTTAGTTGTCTTGCATTGTTTTGCATCTCCATAGTTTTTTTGCACGTTGACTGAGAAGGGTCGAACGAATGCAAAAGTCACAACACAAAGGAGTTGACTATGCAACGGGCCAACTATTATTGCCGGTAGCAATCCATGTAGAAAGCGTTTATAGAAGCGTTTGACGTGCGTCTCATTGAACAGATACGCATACATCTTATTAACCGTATCAATCCATACTTCTCTTCAAGTCTATTTTTGTCATGATTAGTGAAGCGTAATCTGAATAGACAGCGGTTTTAAATCACACCAATATCCCGCTGTATATGTGTTTTGAACTTATCAACCATATTGATCAAGACTCCCAGTCTGTCTGTGAGCTCGCCTGTTTCACTACAGACAGATTCCCCTCACTCGCTATGGTGGCTGGGGAGAAATAAAATCAATATATAAAAATACTGTTGATTTCTTCCCATGGAGCCATGGCTGTAGTCAGCTATGACGTCAGGACCTCATTCATTATTTCCTAAAAAGCCCACTGTCTCTCTTCATCTGAATGATGTGAAACTAAGGCTGCACAATTAATCGAATACTAATCACAGTGTGAGCGTGAATGGTTGTCTGTCTCTATGTCAGCCCTGCGATGGACTGGCGACCTGTCCAGGGTGTACCCTGCCTTCGCCCAATGTCGGCTGGGATCGGCTCCAGCCCCCCCGCGACCCCTAACGGGATAAGCGGTTGCAGATGGATGGATGGATGGATAATCGCGATCACGATTTGGGCTTCCCACAATTAAATGAACATGATTGACTACGATATTGACGTTTAAAATGTGCTTTCTAAACTAACAGCTAGAGATGCGTCAATCAGCAGCCGATTGGAGTCTTATGTCAGATTTTTCTGCCGGTCACACACATGTGCAGCCACCATATGATGGTTTTATGTCGGTTCACAGCGACAGTCAGTAACGTCACACACACTAAACATGACGTCAGTGTGGAAGTTCTGTGCACTTTGCGTCTGACTGCACAGTCACGTTCACTGCAGCAATTTTACACACAAAAACTTGAATTGTTGATATATGCACAGTAGTAGAAGATATTATTGAAACTATGACTCTGTTTTGCAATTCTTTAATGCTATATGATGTCTTGAATTTCTACAATCGATGATGATAATTTCAACAGCTGCGGTGTGCTCTATAACCGACCATGAATATCGGTAGCATACCGTCCGGCGCTCATCAATGCTCCAGGGGTTTAGACGGCACTGATGAAATAGCCTATTGAGCAGAATTTGATTTTAGTTGGTTTATCTTTTACAGTTGAAAAAGGTGCTTATGGAGTATGGCAACCACAAATAACACTGGTATGAATGTTTATGATAAAGTAGATCTGGCCTGCACTGAATTGTTTTGTGGTGAAGTTAACATTTGTGTGGGCAATAAGCTATAATGGTGAGATTCGTGCCTGATCAGAAGTGTTTCTGTTAGTGTCGTTTTTTCAGCTCCAATGAAGGGCAGCGCATAGCTGCTTCCCTAAACTTTGTCTTCTAATACACGGCATATATCATCATTTAGTTTTCAGATACATTTTGTGTGTAAAATAGCTGCAGTGAACACGACGCAGTCAGATGCAAAGTGCACTGGAGACCCCCTCGGCTGTCACACACTCTGCTGTCTGTTTCAAGCGGTTTCACATCATTCAGATGCAGAGATACACTAGGTTTTGTAACAACTCATAGCGTAAATAACTTCGCATAATATAATTGAAATGTAGTAAAAGCTTATAATGTAATAATTAGCGCATAATGTAATAAAACCTTGAGCGTATAACAGTTTTGTTCATAATGTAATAAGTTATTACATTATGAGAACATTATTACATTGTTAAAAAAAAGTTGCATAATGTAATAATAATAATAATAATAATAAAAAGAGTACTCCTGATCTTCTTAAAGCATAAGAACCCTCTAGTTTTACATGACTCAAGTGAAGTAGTTAATTTAAAGCAACTGGACTTTGTCTGTTTGGTCTAGAGGACATTTTCATCAATCAGTTCCATATTGATGAAGCCTCTTGGATGTGAGACTACAGGATATCCAGTTACCTGGACAAATGAGAACCTTTACAGAGATGATGCTGAATTCAATATACTGGTAATTTTTAGCATGTTAAATAATTGTTCAATACATAATTATTCCAGGTACTGTAATTTTGTGCTGATCCAAGCAGCAAACCATTTTAGGTAACAATCTACAAAACGTTAGACAACCTCAAGCTGGTCTCAATGTAGTCATTCAGTGACTGACCACAATATAATTGCTTTAAATGATCTACTCCATTTGAGTCATGTAAAACTAGAGGGTCCCTATGCTTTAAGAAGACAAGCAGAGTACTCTTTTTTTTTTTTTTTTTAATTATTACATTCAACTTTTTGTGCTGATTATTACATTTTCTTTACTACAATATGTGCGGTTATTATGTTATGAGTTGCTACAGGCTTTTTAAAACCCAGAAATGAGTCAGCATTTTATCACTTCTGGTTCCCTCCTCTGGAAGTCAATGCGTTTTTGCATTAGACGCCTGATTTAAGGTCTGTGGTCAACACAACCTTCAGAGACTTTAATGTTTTGTTCTACGATATAAAATGTGTCAGTAAATACCCCACTCGTGAATTTTTGAAGCTTTTGTGTGTCTTAAAAAAGGTGGCTGCTAACAAGTGGCTAAATTCCGTTGTGTTCTGGCTTTTGCATTTGTTTGACCCTTCTCAGCCACTGTAGTTTTGCGTGTCTTTGTAGTAGTAGTAGTGTATGTTTGCATCTCTTTGGTGCTGTTTTGAATCTCTTTGTGGTAGGATTGTGTTTCTCTCTTTGTAGTAGTTCATATTTCTTGTTGGGAAGTCAGTCAGTCACTTCAAATAGAGGCCTGCTTGACTCTGATGGTGTGTCCATCAACTCTCCAGCTTGTGTATATGTTACATGAATTATTGATACTATTAAAGACTTAGAAAAGGAGAAATGAAAAGGAGCTGAAAGAGACCTGTTTCCATTTTCCGACATGATACAGAAGAGCATTAGGTTTTATAAAAGGTTCTTCTTTATTGGTTTGGGTTGACCTGAACAGCAAAACCCTCTTTACAGATGATTATATAAAGAACAATAAATAGCTTTTATTGATGACAATAAATCGGTCATTAAATAGCTGACACCCTGTGGAAAGTTGACAGTGGCATAGGAAGCACATTCGGTTCTGATTCGTCTTGAGAACGTTGTTATTTCTGTCGAAACTTTATTACTCACTGAATTTATTAACACAATATTTTTTGTTGGTGCATATCGTAACCCATTCCTTTTTCTCTACATAATAAATCAACACACATTTACAAAGATTTACAGCACTGCATTGTGGGAGATGGGAGTGCCCATCGGGATATGCTGTTGCCAGGCAACAAGAGGACGAGATCAAGCTAGTCGTTAGTTTCTAAAATGAGACTTTGGGAAGAAAGCGAGGATTGGGAGGGGAGGGGAGGGCAATGTACACGAGGTAAATCAGGGTTTTCACTAAAGCTTACAGATAAGATACTACATTTTACAATACAGTACAGTACGGAGTGTCAATTTCAATCATTTATTGGTCCTTTTTGTACACTTTTAAGGCAGCGGGTGTGATGTTGCAAAGAGGGGCAGGGCGTTTAAACTTAAAAAACACGTCTCAAATGAAATATTGCATATGTAAAACTATTTAAAGTGACCACGCCGTAACAGAAAAGCACCTTTCACCAGGCTTCGTTCTCAGCTCATAGTTACTGTATTGGTGGGAGACAAGGAGATGCAATATAAATTTGTTCCTCTTTCACTGCTGGGATATTTGGATGGGACTGACACTGACATCATCCAAAAAACACTAGAGAATTCAGAAAGATGTGGGTGGCTGTGAGCCGCTGTTGTCATGGTGATTTGGGGGATTAAGATCAGAGTATGTCCCACCAGTCAAAACGTCAGGTTGTCAGTTTCAGGAGGGGGGCGCTACACCAGTCACTATTATTGTCCCCTAACCTTTGTTCTCGTTGTTGTCCTTACTTAGAAGAGTGGTGTCTCTCCTTCTTTCTCTCTCTCCCAGGTGTTTGTGAGCTGCTGATGGAGAGGCAGGTCTCTAAATATTGGGTCCTTTGATTGATCCCGCCTCCTGTAGTCTCGGGGAGGTGTACGCCGACGCAGCCAAGCACATCGCCGCCTCGCAATAGCCCGGAAGACCTGCCGAACCCGCCTTACCGGGACGACCGGCCTCTCCGGCTGATCCCTGAGGTCCTCTCTCGCCGTGCCTACCGTCCCGAGCCGCGCCATCAACACCAGGAGGACCTGCGGAGGGTGAGTTTTCAACATGAAATGGGGATTTTCACTGAATTTCAGGGTTCAAGATTGCACTTAAAGATAAGAACACAACCTAAATGAAGAATTCCAATATGTTATCTCTATGGCCTAGGAAAGTTCAATTAATATCTGTGAACATGAGCTCCCCTTTCTCAAAGCCAGAAACCAGTGGACTGTTGCACCAGCTGTATGTAAGTTCTCTCCTAAGTTAGGGTGTAAAGTCCACACGAAACAATACGTTAAAACTAGTTACTTTGATCCTAAAGCTGTGTCAATGTTTTGTTTTTACAACAGACACATAAGGTTCATCTTAGTTACTCTGGTGTTAAGTCCACACTAACCAAAATATTGTCGCAGAAAATTACGTTTTCACAATCTGTGTCCGATCTGTGAAAAGCACTATACTTGATGCAGTTTAGCAAAGAGGCTAACGGCTAAAAAATAGCTCAAATTAATCACCAAAAAACAACAAAAAGGTACGTAAACTAGGAAAGTGCCTTATGATCAGGTAATAATTATCCAACCTTAATCTCGGATCTTTATTTCTTGGATGTTAATTACTTTTATCATGCTTTTATTGTAAAACACTTTGTATCCTTGTTTTCGAAAGGTCCTATATAAATAAAGTTATTATTAATCTACAGCTAACATGCAAAATAACAATGACATCGAATGGTGAAAAGGTCAACTACAACGGGAAAGTTATTGGGCAGATTGAATTGTAATGTTCTAACTAACACATGATAGCATACACAGGCAAACTGTTATAAATTAGTAGTCGTTGATTAGAAAGTTATTTAAGCCGATATATTTGCTCATCAATGTGGCACAGGGGATATTTATATGTAATTGCCCACTTACCATATGTGTTATTTTATGTGTCGTTAAGTTATGCACTTTATTTTGCACGTTTACACATCGCTGACATAACGATAGTGCGACTAATCGTGTCGCGTTACACACACAGTAGATTTATTCACTTGAATTGAATCACCAACCAAGTTTTGAAGCTATCCTGTAGCAAAATAATAGTCCCTGACACACTCGCAGGGAAGGACCGAAGCCCCGTTTCTGTCCGTGTTATATTGCAAATCTGCTGCCAGCAGGTCGGTAATCCTCTGTGTCCGCTCGTGGAAAACAAAAATGTGATGTATATATATCAGTCATTATGAATGGCCAAGGGGTAATCTATCACGGAGCTTGTTGCCGAAGCCAGTATAATTTGCTTCTTCTCATCCAACAAAGTTATCCCACCCTTTCAAAACAATGCGCCATGCCAACCGCTATTTTACGCTATTTAAACTCCAACTTAAGTTAGAAATTAAGTTCAAACGTAGTCTAGTTTGAACTTACGCATAGCTGGTGCAACCCAGTACTGAGAAGTTAGTCTCAAACTTGTGATGTCATAGGGTATAAAGTATGGAGCTGCTTCATTGACAATAAATGGGAGACTGTTTTTTTTTTTTATACCCAAATAAACTTTATTCTATTGTAGTGTTCTCAGTTGTGAAACAGAAAATATACCCATATACTGAGATCATTCCCCTGGGGGCTCTTCAATGTCGTCTAGAAAATCTCTCTTCCAATTCATTGTCTATGGAGCAGCTCCACACTTTATACCCTATGACATCCTAAGTTTGAATTTTAGCTCTCTATTTTTTGGACTTTGGGAGGGAGTAGTTCATGTTTACTAATATTTTTTGGACTGTGTTAGACCATATGAATAACACAAATGAATTTTGAAAATGGGTGTAGTTCCCCTTTAGGTTGAGTTTATCTCTCTTAACTCCCACTCTGGACTTGGATTACACATGTGTACTGTACGTATGCATATATTTAAAATTGTGTGCACAGGGGAGTGTGTTTTCCACTGTTTGAATTAGTGTGTACTGTTGCAATGCTATTACATTCTCATTCAACAGCATCTGTTAAATGACTGGAGTTAATGATGCTTTTAAAATGCCTCTGAGCAGCCTCTCCTGTGGCAGGAGCTGTAATGCATTCAGTTTCTCAGGCCCTGTTCAAACCTGGCATTAACACGAGTCCTGGGTGATCCAGTCACAAGTGGACAGCTCTAAGTACAGGTGTGAACGCACTCGAGACGCATTGAGATCCGATAGCTCAGACCCAGTAGCGCCGAGACCGAAAAGTGGCATAAGCCGGACCCTGGAGTGGTGTGCTGCTCCATTGAAAATGTTAGGCCATTGTCAGTCCAGCACCTGCCCCTGGTATTTTTTTTCTGTATATAACAACAACATAGCGCCGTAAATATAAATATATAAAGTAATTTGATACTTGCCAATGTGTCCTGAGGCCAATAATAGAGCTAGCCTAAGCTGACATGGATATTGTTAGCCCAACCACCATAGCCAGTCTGACTAATTGATAACAGAAATTTAGAGCAATCTAACCAAATAATACTTTTATTATTGAACGTGCCAAAAATAATGCAATCACACATTAATAAAACTCCATGTGGCAGAACATCAACCAGGCATACATATGGCATATTATTTATTATTCAGCATAAATACTTTAAATGAGTAATGTTAACCGGTTGTCATCGTGGCATGAGCGGTTTCTACCGGCATATAGATATGATAGACGTCGGGGTATTTCCTACCTATAATCTATCATTAGATAGTCTGACGATGTGTGTTTTTATGTGTTGATTACACCTGATTGTTTTACTGTAAATACTAGTATTGGCTCGAGTCTGCAGAGGCAGGTACAGTATACAGCCACTTCACAGCCTCTCACCGCTCCCTGCAACAGCACATGCTCTTTTGTACCGACAAATATGATTGGCATAAACATCGGGGTATCTTTAGATAGTCTTAACGTGTGTGTGTGTATGTATAAGCTAAAGTTTTACTGTAAATTCCAACACTGGCTCGAGTATGGACAATGGTTCTGAAAATTTCGTACTGACTTACTTATGAATACCGGCTATTGTATATTGTTCCCGGCATGTGTGTATTGCAACTGTAGGCCGCATCTTGAATGAAGTAGTTCTACTGGTTAATTGCTGTGAATTAATACATATATTCCCCTGGCTGATATATGAACCTGCCTCTGCACACTCCAGCCAATATTAGAATTTACAGTAAAACTATATCAGGTGTCATCAATACGTGCACACACGTCATTTCAGACTATCCAATAGATTAGAGAGAAAATACCTCGACTATCATATCTATGCTGGTAGAAACGGCTTCTGCCACGATGATAACCAGGTAATGTTTCAAAGAGTTTATGCTGAATAATAAATAATGTGCCATATGTATGCCTGGTTAATGTTCCGCGTTGTTGAGTTTTATTCATTTGTGATCGAATTTTATTATTGAACGTGACAAAAATAATACAAGTATTTTTTGGTTTAGCTCTAAATTTCTGTTATCGATTAGTCAGACTGGCTACAGGAGCTAGGAGGCAAGTATCAAATGACTTTATATATTTATATTTACGGCGCTATGTTGTTAATAAAGACAGAAAAAATATCAGGAGCTGGTACTGGTATGACAGTGATACCACTCCAGGGACCGGCTTATGCCGCTGAACCACAGTGGCACACCATCAGCCACTTTAAGGACCACCTACTCGACTGACATCCCGCTTGGATCCGCAGGGTCTCGCTGCGCTCAAAATGTGAAAATACAGGGAGACGAGAGTGCTCGTCTGCCTCGGGGCATGGAAACAGGGACGAAAACAATACCTTATATTTTTATGTTAATAAAATGTACCCAAATTTACGAATATGTAGGATATTACTACTGACATTCATGTAATATTACGTCACAACGTCTGCTGTATTAGCCTTGTGTTTACTGTATTTGCATATATTACGGGGAAGTGAGATCCAATCACAAGTGGTCACTCAAGACGCATGTGGAGATGTGAAGAGACGTACTTAGAGCTGTCCACTTGTGATCTGATCACCCAAGACGCATGTTAATGCCAGGTCTGAACAGGGCCTTATTGCACAAACCTGTTTTTTTTTCAGTTATGGGAGGCTTCCGCTCTTACCTTGTATTCCTGGGGGTCCTGGTGCTCCTGGATGAGGTTTACCAGGATCTCCTCTATCTCCCTTTGCCCCTCTCTTTCCTGGGGAACACAAAAAGAGGATGGGTTCAGATGTAGAAAAAAAAAAAGCTACAATTTCTACTATGTATTCATCACATGTCTACCTTTAAGTCCTGTGTTTCCAATCTGTCCATGTCCTCCAAACATGCCAGGAATACCACGGGCACCAGGTAAACCATGTGGACCCTGAGGACCAGCTGACCCTGGAGGTCCAGGGGGCCCAGGAGGTCCCATTACACCCGCTCCACCAAGCACAGCCCTCTTGGCGCTCACCGCCACCGCAGCCAGCCTCTCTGTAACAGAGGCAGCATCATCACTTTTGATTAAATTACCTTTGATGATGGCCGACTGATTGCTCAGGAGATGAAAGTAGCTTCGGGGAAATGAGCTAATCTAATCTCCCCTATGGACATCAAAGGTGAATATTCAGGTCTAGACGCTCACCCTGCAACATCTTCAACACCACTTCAATAATATGCTGGTCAGATGCATCGCGTCCCTGGAGAGAAGAGGAGGATTCTGGGCATTACAAAAGAGACGGCAAGCGTCCAAGTATATCTTCCATGCATCATAAACTGGACTCACTTCTGATCCCTGAATGCCTGGCATGCCGGGTACTCCTCGCTCTCCATTGAGTCCCCTAGGACCTGGCAGTCCTGATGGTCCCTGGTCTCCGGGTTTACCAGGGTCTCCAGTGGGTCCATTGTGTCCCGAATCACCCCGAATTCCTTGCTGCAAAGAGAGGAGAATCACGGGAGAGTAAAGAAAGATGCAGATGAAAATTCATGGTTAAAAGTAAAAAGAAAATTCTAAAAAAGGGGAACAAATGAAGGAAAGAATCAGATTTCCTCACCTGTCCTTTGGGGCCGGGTTCACCAGACAAACCCTGTCACAGCAAACACAGAGACTTTGTCATTTTCACATTCATCACTTCCATCTATCATACCCGCCCCAGAGACACTCATTGAGCAATAATTCAAGAATGAATATTGTAAATGAATGTCTAAAAAATGCTGCTTCAAAGAGCCAACGTGCATCATCGCTTCACTGTCATGTAAATAGCTCATTTGCCATCTGGACTATTATGGGGATTTGCATGCAAATACAAAAACAGACTTCCTCTTCGTCTTAACTTCTGTACGGCTATGACATTTTCTGCTATATATCACTTTTGCTTTGATGCCTTTCGGAGCCAAATATCTAAAGCCTGCAAGTTCTGGGATTTTGTAGATTCAGAGACTTTTGTGGTTCTTTATAACAAAAAAAAGTTTTGAAACAGCTTTAGGTACCGCAGTAATGATTTTTACCTTTTCACCTTTCTCGCCAGCCAATCCCTCAACACCGGGGTCACCCTAAAAGCGACAGAGAGGAAAAAGATTAAAAAAAAAGGGTTGAGAGAGAAGGATGACTGTAGAACACATTTGTCAGCATTGGAGCTGAAATACAACAATAAAGTGTCTGACAATCCGGTTTTAAAAACTGCTACTCACATCGTCTCCCTTTGACCCGACTTTTCCTTGGAAGCCCTGGAAAGAAAGATGGTTTTGGTACATATAAATATGGTTACATCTACATTATAATATCCTTCAAAAATCACAAGAACTAAATGTTGATTCAAGCCAGTGACACCGCAGATCACAAAGTAAGAAAGATGTAGTCGCTTCTCTAAAACATAGAAGATGAGGATGCTCAGATTATCATTTATATTGCTTATTTATATTGCCTGCCTCATTTAGTGATTTACTGTGGATTGGTTTGACTTTTATTCATGGGTAAACACTGCCCCCAATGGACAAGTCTGGGTAACTAAATCATTATGTGTGAGTGTTTGAACGTAGGCAATGATGCACATGTTTTTACAAAGCAATATACTGTATGTTCATGTACACACCTTGTCTCCCTTGGTTCCACTAAGACCCTGGGCACCTGGGACACCAATTGGTCCTCTCTCTCCTTTGCCTCCCTGTTAAGACACATTCAAATTTATATAGGGAAGCATAGCTGTAAGATGAGCTAAAAACAAAAGCAAAGAAGCAACTTACAGGTTTGCCGACCACTCCCAGAGGCCCAACTGCTCCCCGCTGGCCTCTGTCACCCTGTAGAAGACAGTTAACGTGAGTAGTAGCCTTCACAGTTGCAGTTTTTTAGATGAGCTGTTCCAATACCGGAATCGGAAATGCATCCAGTACTGTCCAAGATTCGGTATCAGCGAGTACACCAGTCTACGCACCGATTTGATACCATAATTTATTAACCCAGAAAACAAATCAACTTGTTTAACTGGAAATCTATTGTTCTTTTGTTGCTCCAAAACAGTAGCCATCACTGTGCTGTCGCCCTGGATGTATCATGGCTGCCTCTGGCAACTACTGTTTTAGACCAGCGAAGGAGAACTGATTGTAGGTAGTTTCGTCACGTGACAATAGCAAACAAAAACACTGTGGTGCTAGTGAAGAGTGTAGCGGTAGTAAGAGCAAGGAACATGTCAGCCATTTGACTATATTTCACAGTGGAAAATAGAACAAGTGAAACGCTGATATATACAATATGTAAAGCTTCTGTTTCAAGGGGTGGGTTTTGTGAATATTGCACCCTGCAGTACAAATTAGCACACAGGCTGTCCACTGAGGAGACAGCTAAGAGAATACAACATTGTTATTTATTCCTAGCCTCACTTATTTATGTTCTTTGTAACTAAATAATAAAATAAAGTTCTATTGCATTAATTATCTGTATGTATTTGTTTATGTTTTTACACGATGATGATCAGTACAGTACATGATCAATAGTAAACAGCTGTTAAATAATAATAATATATATGTTTTTATCACACTTGGTATCGGATCGGTTCTCGGTATAGGCCGATACCACGCGTTGAGGTATCGGGACATCTCTAGATTTTAGTGCGTTCATGTGATAATGCTGGATTTGTACCTTGGGTCCAGGAACTCCTTCCATACCAGCCTCACCAGGAAGACCAGGCTCGCCCTAGGAGGAAGTGCAATTATTCACCCCACTGCACAATATAAGAACACAATTGGAATACCTGAAGAATAATATATTTTGTTCATATGTTTTACCAGAGGTCCGGAGGCACCAGACATGCCAGCATGACCCCGAGGTCCAGGCTCGCCCTAACAATGGAAGCATAATGATGAGAGAAAGGTACATATTAAAAAATGGAAAAAAAAGGTAGTAAAGGTCAATATAACATATAATATAAAAAGGCTTACCTTAACTCCAGCTCCACCTTTTGACCCTGGGCTGCCAGGCAATCCCTGCAGACAGAATTAACAAGACTGAAGAAAACTCTTCAAAAAGGTAAACCTTGTTTTCTGAGTGTGGTGTACAATTTATTTCATATTAGTGCTGTCAATCGATTCAAATATTTAACCGCAATTAAATCACACATTTTTTATATTCAAAATGTACCTTAAAAGGAGATTTGTCAAGTATTTAATACTCTCATCAACATGAGAGGGAGCCAATATGCTGCTTTATGCAATTGTATGTATATATTGGAAATCAATTAACAACACAAACAAATGACAAATATTGTCCAGAAACCCTCACAGGTACTGCATTTAGCATAAACAATACGCTCAAATCATAACATGGCAAACTGCAGCCCAACAGGCAACAACAGCTGTCAGTGTGTCAGTGTGCTGACTTGACTATGACTTGACCCAAACTGCATGTGATTATCATGAAGTGGGCATGTCTGTAAAGAGGAGACTCGTGGGTACCCATAGAACACATTTTCACTCACATAAGGTCAGAGGTCAAAATGAAATGTCAGTTTTTCCTTGCCAAAAGTTAGCGTAACTTTGGAGCGTTATTTAGCCTCCTTCGTGACTATTATGACACGGTTGGTACCAATGGATTCCTTAGGTTTTCTAGTTGCGTAAGATGCCAGTATCTTGCGTTAATGTGTTAAAGAAATGAATGGCGTTAACATGTTATCATCGCGTTAACTTTCACAGCCCTATTTCATATGTTTGAAATACAGAGAGTGAACCTGAAACTGCAACTGGTGATGAATGGGGATATTAGTACTTGGGTGGTAATAGTGCTGATGCCTGATATAATAATAACTCTGAAAATAGGCCGAGCTGCAGTGTCAGCTAGCGGCGTACACCTTGCAGCAGTGACTCTGTGTGTGTGTGATGGTATATCACAGTAGGCATAGAGCAGGGTAAGCTACGGTGTGTTTGCAGCAGCGTTAGTGTCACTGCAATGACCACACAGCAAAGTGTGCATCTCATGCTCCATTACCCCTCAGTCAGAACGACGTACACAAACGCAACCCCACACACAAACGCAACTTCACACACACCGAGTATACCCACTGGTCTGATTGTGATAAATCACTTGCGGTGGGAGGGAGAATGCTATTTCAAGGTGGTTTAAATTCTAAAACAGCGTGGGTCAGAGGGTGACTGTTACCTGGATGAGTGCCCAGAAAACAAAAAATACCAAAATTTACAGGCTGCTTCCCGCTTGTCTGTGTTCTGGCTTTGTTGCACGGAGGTGGAGAACAGATTGACCCCCCCTACGTGGTCTGAGTGACAATTAGCCTCTACAGACGGGGCTTATTTGCATGTGCAACACTGAAGGATCACTCACCGCTGCTCCCTGAGGACCAGGAGGACCAGGCATCCCGGACTGGCCAGGGCCGCCCTGCAGAACAGGAAAAAAAAAAAGAACAGAAGAAAGAATGAATGGCCATCTTTTTACTGTGATTGAAGTTTCTCATCATTCTATGACAGCTGGCAACTCCTTACCTTGATTCCAGGAACACCAGGTGTGCCATCTTTTCCATCAATACCCGGCAGACCCTTAAAAAAAAAGCAAGGTAGATGAGTCAGTTCATTTGGCACACTCTCCGAAACACTGCCGCAACTGTGTTAGTGCACAAAGAAAAAGTGCGTTCACTCACATTCTCTCCCTTTTTGCCAACCGCGCCATGTGGGCCCTGGATACCTCGGCTGCCCTGCAGAAGATAACCGAAACCAGCGTCAGTGTATTTTGAAATGCACATCAGGATCACTGCTCCCATTCAAGTTCTGAGAAATGTGTTTTTTTTGTCTTGCTTTGTCAATAAACTTCAAGAGAAAACACAGAAGAGTCACATACTTTGTCTCCCTTGTCTCCTGCTTCTCCGGGTGGTCCCTTGGGTCCCTCCTCACCCTGCAAAAACAACAGAGAGAGACTTAGAGTAGCTACGGTGTATTGTTGGTACAATATGAGTAGTCACATCTGTGTGTGTGTGTGTGTGTGTGTGTGTGTGTGTTCTTACAGGAGGCCCAGGTATTCCTACAGGTCCGTTGATGCCCTTGTAACCACGAGGCCCCTACGGGAAAACAAAAAAAGTGGCATCAATCACTTGAGATCAGGGAGGAAGCTAAGTCACGGCAGCCGTACTATTCATTGTGATAAAGGGGTAATTAGCGCTTAACTCACTCCACTAATGGGAGCTACACAGAGAAGCCAGCCACTCTTGCTTTGGCACTAAGCCGGGGCGCGCTAACTTGGCTAACGCGGCTAATGTTAACAGTAAGACGGATGGCTACAGCGGATCATTAACTACAGATGGAGGCACCGTGGACCCAGACAACCCCAACTCATTAGAGGAGGGGAGAGATTTGTGTTAGCATCATTTCCATATGTCCCCATTGCTGGTAATGGATGATGTTTGTATAGTGGGGGCAGGTTCTGGCTGTGCCTCCTTCGCTGCTCGTCTAAGAATGGGAACAAGCCTCGTACCCAAAGAGAAAGAGGACACGAAAGTTAGTTAGGTGGTACTCACTGCTTCCCCTTTAGGACCCATCATCCCTGGATAACCTCTCAGACCCATCGGACCCTTAGAAGGAAGCAAAGGGAAAAACACGGTGAGACGTAGAGCAAATGCTACATCGTTATGTTCTGTCAAATCTAGATAATACCATGTGAAAAAAACAACATTAGACTGGGTTTATAACTTCTCAAAGAGGCTAAGAAAAGTTGAATTGTCAGCCTACCGGAGGTCCTGGGATGCCCTGTTCACCAGAGAAGCCCACCTCTCCCATGGGACCCTGGTGGAGGAAAGGAAAAAAAGGACAGGGCTGATTAGTTATTATCTTTCTGTGCTGCTCTCTTGGATTTTTGGCTCCATGTCCACAGAGTTTGACCCAAGAAACTCTGAGCCGGACAGAAAAATCCAGTTGGAAAAAATGTTGCTTGTTAAAAATCTATCTCCAGCTAGTCAGCCAGCCTGTCAAACACCTACCATGAGCTAGTCAAATAACCAGCATCAGGTGGTTGTGGTAGTTAAACCAGTTAAAAAACAGCTTTTGATGGTTTATCTGTGTTATTATAGGAATAGTTTGACATTTTGGGAAATACACTTTTTTTTTTGCTGAGAGTTAGATGAGATCTCTGATGTCTGGTTCATTAGTATGGAGATGGAGACAGGTGGTGATTAGCTTAGATTAGCATAAATAACTGAAGCTGGGGGTTTAACAACAACATAAGAAATAAGCCAACCGACTCCTTTAAAGCTCACTAATTTACACTTAACGGGACTGTTTGTAAGAATCAGTGTGACACCTGTGGCCGTTAAGTAAACGAAAGTCAGCGTCCTGTTGCTTGCGCTTGTGCTCGCTCTACATAGACATGAACGAGCATCGCTCAAAACAGTGAGGCGACACACGTCAGCTAAAACCACAATATCACTCTATATTTCACCTGCTTGGCAGTAATGTTAGCTGACTAGACGAAGGTCTCTCCATGAATCAATGCTGATCCTAGTGTTGGCTTTTCCTGCTTCAGCCTCCCAACCGCGGTCAGAGGAAACAGGGGAGACACCGGAGTTTTGGTCGGAGACGATAACGTTTCTCGCTGCGGAGCCCCGTCACTTCACAAGACACGGGAAACCTCTGTTGTCTGCATTTATTCCTTCAAAAACGTCCACTGTACATTCACTAGATATTCTCAGAGCTAAACTAACTCTTCTGTAGTGTGTAGTGTGCGCGCATGAACGTGAGAGTGGAGCGAAAGAGGGAGAATGAGCGCGGCGTGTGAGTGAAGGCAGGCAGAGAAGCAGAGGAGCAGAGGACAGCAGAGACTCCGGCCCTCTAGACCAAAGCTACGGTCTCCCCCGCGTCCTCCGACCGCGGCCAACACTGTTTTGCAAGTCGGGCTTCACTGGATAGAACTATGCGGTTTTAGTGCTTCCGTGTAGTTTGTGTTGGAGTCTCGTCTGAACAGCGTAGCCACACGCGAGCGTGCATGGGACACCGACCCGCAATGATTTATTCTTGTAAGAAGTTACAAACAGTCCCATTAAAAATGACAAGTTGTTGTTTTCATGGATAATATGTACTGTAACTATTTCTTGGCCATGCCAGTGACTTCCTGGAGACTTGTTGTGAGGTAGTCAAACAACCAGCTAAAACTTCAGGAAGACAGTGCACCGTTTGCCAAGAAATAGTTACAGCAACAACTTGTGGTTTTTAAATTCATGTTTGTGTACAAATTTAATAGTGTTGTGTGGCTCGTTCCGGTATGCGCAACGGATGTTTTTTTTCATTGCACACACAGATAGCGGAACCGTGAGGAGATATTCGCTGAATTTGACAAAAAGTGTATTGGATTAGAATCACTGACTCCACCTTTAAGAACAAATACAACTCTGATATTATGAGTAGGGCTGTCAATCAATTAAAATATTTAATCACGATTAATCGCATGATTGTCCAGAAGTAATCGCAATTAATCACACATTTTTTATCTGTTTAAAATGTACCTTAAATGGAGATTTCTCAAGTATTTAATACTCTAAACACGGGCGTGGGCAAATATGCTGCTTTATGCAAATTAATGTAAAGTATATATTTATTATTGGAAATCAATTAACACAAAACTGACAAATATTGTCCAGAAACCCTCACAGGTACTGCATTTAGCATGAACAAATATGTTCAAATCATAACATGGCAAACTCAAGCGCAACAGCTGTCAGTGTACTGACTTGCCCAAAATTTAGCACAACTTTGGAGCTAGTATGACATCGTTGGTACCGATTGATTCCTTAGGTTTTTCTTGTTTCATACGATACCAGTATCTTCACTCTAGCTTCAAAACTGAGCCCGCTACTACCCATAAATCGCAAGTTGCGTTAATGCGTTCAAGAATGTAGTGGCGTTAAAATGAATTTGCGTTAATGCCCTAATTCTGAGCTAATCTTATTGGTCTATTTCAGCAGTCTCAAAATAAACGTGATACTGATCTTGCTCACTAATCTACTTGTATTTCATCACAGTCATAAGCAATATAGCAAATAGGAAAAAAAAGCACATCCGTCATAGACGGTATCTGTGTTTTAGCTTTAACAGCTCGTACTGGCCGTCTTTAAGAAGAAGAAACGAGAGAGAAGCACCACTGTGCAACCTTGAGTCAAGGCAGATCTTCTAAGATACTGGTTCTGACTTGGAAGGAGCGGAAACGTGGTGAGTTCGGTGTTGTTGAGCGCTCCTTGTGTGGGAAGATCAGTCTAATTCCTGGGGCCTGGCTAGTGGAGCCCACTGTGCGCTCATTAGCTGTGCTTAATACAGCGAGGTGAGAGGGGCTGCGCGAACCCCGACTCGCTCATCCTCCCCTTCATGTACCTGGCTCCTCACCACCCCTTTCATCTGGCATCGCTGCATGCTGACTGCGGGGCCCGGGCCAGGCCTGACTAATCGCAGCCAGATTAGTGCCAGTCATGTGCCTCTGGGGGGCTTCATTAAAGCTAATCCTCGCCCCTGCTGGTCCTGAATGGTGGGCGAGTGTGCGGCATGTGCACGTACGGGTGTTTAAGTTCATGTGTGTGTGTTCCAGCAGAGATCGTGCAGCTCACCGATTTTCCTATGAAGCCAGGCTCTCCGAGAACTCCGGCACGTCCTTTGTGTCCCTGGAGGGCAACAATCAGTCAGTAGGGGTGTCACGACAATTTTGCAACGCGACATAATCATTGATGCTGAATGAGCTTAATCCTTCAGGATGACTTGAAACACTCACCTTGACTCCCTGCAGTCCCTGGGGGCCTTTAGGTCCTGCTGGACAGTTAAGAGGACACTGTTCTCGAGGAAAAGAAAACATATGGATTATGAAAAAGTGATGTCAAAACAGATCTGTAAGAAAGTGTATGTCATTAAATCTTACCTGGAAGTCTGCACTTCCCTCTTCTCCACCAATAAACTTCCCCGGAGGACCCTAGATGGATGGATAGAGAGGTAGAGATGGATGAAGGAAGTCACCTGGTCACAGTTGCTTCGGCTCCCATGAGCTGAGCCAGCACACTATCTTTCTCTCTATCTATCTATTCCTCCCTCCATCTTTTCCTTCTCTCTGTTTATAGATTGAGTTAGGAAGCAAAGTATCTGTACAGGGGCTGATGTATTCCTGCTACAGTCAGATGAGACAGCCCACTGATCTAATGGGGGTTTATTTACCCTAGGACAGCACTAAAGCTAAACAAATACACTCCCTGGGACGGGAACATCACTCTCAATGAAGACACACCCCTTCCTTGGAACCACTCAGAGAGATGCACACAGGAGACGGCATACACCGCTGGAAAATAGATTTGAAAGTGTACTGCTCAAAACTGTTTATGGCGTTTCAGCACTCGCTGTCTGTTGGAACCTGTACGAGCAGCAGGCAGCTGTGTTAGCTGCTTCGGTATCACACAGTGCACTCTAAAAAGCATGTTAATTGTTGCTGGTTTTTGCAGAACAGAGCACACTTCAACGTAGGATTAGTAGATGCAATTTTGAGTTCGTCTTTGCTTTACTTTTACACTGTGATCCCATTCAATAATGTAAGTTAACGGCTATTAGATTGATGTAACTACATGCTTGATTGAGCACTTCTTCTGGTAGCTCTTTTATCTATTTTACAGCTGATGTCACCAAGCTCACTGAAAAAAACTCTTCAGATATGAAATGATTTAATGTGACATCATTTCTGTGGATGAAGTTTGAGTTTATCCAAGTGGCACAGTTTTATTCATCAGTTTTATCCATCAGCCAAAAAGATATGTTACATGCCGGCCGATACGACATGAAATTACAGCAAAGATATGCCGAAGATTATGTTTAAAGTATCACTTTTAACGTAATCTTTGGCATAATGTGTTACATTACAGCACAGATATGCCAAAAATGACATTTAAAGTCACTTTAAAGGTAATCTTTTGCATATCCTGTGCTGTAATTTAAATCTATAAATACATAAATTATAAATAAACTAATAAAATAAAACATTTAAAAATAATAAATATAATATAAAATAATACATAATACATAATATAAACATAACATAATATAAAAAAATATATATAAATATACATTTTATAAACAGTAGCATAGTTTGTCCACCAGCGGGGAATTACAAGTTTATTTTTATTAAAAAAATTAAGGGATCTTTATCAAAATTGTGTATGTTATGTATTTATGTTTTTAAAAAAAGCCGCCAATTTATGGTTTTCAGATTTCATAAACTCTTAAATATCGATATCAGTGTTGTTATTGCTATTGTTGCTGATGCTAATTACCCAGTTCTTTTTATAACCCATCCAACTGTGTTGAGTTTCAAAACATGATTAGTGAGCTAGGAGGATATTATTGGGTGTGATGTATCTACAGTATAATCCATGCACCCTAAAAAGATTGTGAGCTTAGATTTATAGAGGGTGGACAAAATAACAGGGTACAGTATAATGCCATACATGGGGTAGTTTAAGTTTTTCTTGGATTGTGTTGCATGTTGTTATTGTAATGCGCTCTATGAACAGAGGATGATCCTGTTATTTCATCCCCTCCACTTCAACAAACTGATACTCAATAGCACTCCAACCTATTGATGTCAGGTTTTTCCAAAAGGCATTTTACCACCAACATCAGAGAGATGGGAGATGGATAAGATATTTCCTGGACACTTACTGGTTTGCCAGGAGGTCCAGGAAGTCCTGAAGGTCCAGCTGATCCCACAATACCCTAAAAACGGAACAAATAAGCTGTGAATAAGAATGTATAAGCCTTTTTTATGAGATGTTTATAAGTCATGAAGGCAGTATAATAAAGTGAATCTGGTGTCCTACCTTTGGTCCAGATGTTCCAATTTCACCTGGAAGACCAACTGGCCCTGCAGCGCCCTAGACAGAGAGAGACACAGAGCAAAAAAAAAACAATGCCTACCAGCAGTAACACAATGATTCCCAACACCTCAAAGCCATTAAGTGATAAAGGCATCAAGTGTTACACCATGTGAGCTACTTACAGCCAGTCCTGGAAGGCCGGGTCCCTGCGTGGACACAAACGGGTGAGGGGGTTAAACTACTGTATGACAAGTGGAACCAATCCGTCAAAGTATCAATTAACATTTGCAAAAAGCCAATTAATAACGGCGGCAGTAATTCAGTGATGCTTGTGTACAGTGTCAGAGTGCAGCGTCAACAGTGCTCCAGAAGAACAAAGACAACAGAACACAATCAGTTTGTGTTTGCTGTGTCTTCTGCTTGGAATTAATTATAAACAAAGTAATTAAGTAAGTAAGCCTTCTCGGAGGAAGAACAGCCCACAGGGCTCCTCACTCCTGTCGGAGGCAGCTGGGTGTACGAGAACAGCCCTCAGACAGGACGCCTGTTAATGCTAAACAAGGGATTTAACTAATAGTGTTGCATTCAAGCATGACATTGGATGACTCTGAACTTAATGTCTGAATATATAGGATGATGCTTGATAGATGGACACGGAGCACCACCTAGTGGTATTAGACTGTGTTACAGATGGTGTTGCTGGTATATTGGCTTTGTATTTAATGATTATATGGTCCATAAAATGCGGATCGTTGATGGCACCTTTCTTCTTTATTAAGGACGGTGTAAAAATGAGGCTCATATCGGCTGTAGACGGCATATGCCACATCTGGGTAAACTAAATACAAAAAGGGGGCACAGCTGGTCAGGCATTCAGGCATGAAGAAAAAGGGACTCGGGAGGTTGCCTTATGAAACCAGCTGGGTTACAATATGTTTGTTAGGAAACCGACTAGGCATTAAACAATGTCTAATTCAGCCCGTCATAACTCATTTTCATAAGTACTTATGACAGCCTTATGAGATGTTATCTAATTAGTCACAATGTACCTTACATGTATATAATTATTTACTCAAGTACAATTTTGAGGTAATTGTATTGCAGTGAAAATTTCCATTTTTTGCCACTTGACTACATTTCAGATTGAAATATTGAACTTTTTACCCCACTAGATGTATCTCGCAATTACAATTTACTTTTCAGATTTTATACAAAAAAAACAAAACAAATGAGTTTATAAAATATACAATGCATTACAAATTAAACCTGTGGTTCCCCAACCTTTTTGGCTTGTTACCACTTAAATAAAAGCAGTGTCTAGTTGGAGCTCTTTGTCACGTTTTAGGGCGCTTTCACAAGCCGCAGTCCGTTTGGGCGAGTCAGAATCAGAGGGATATTGATACTTTTGGTTCATTTTTAGTTTAGTTTGGTTCTCTTTTACAGTGTGCAAATTAGAGCTAATGAATAAGGAGAGAATTTATCTTTTTCGTCTCGAGAGCTGCTACTTCTATATAGGAATAGCAGACTTTGAAATATTGCTGTCAAAGTTGTTTGACAGCAAGCATCAAGCAAACATCAGTCAGTCCTCTCCCACTTATCTTAACCTGTCATTTACCTGTGTCCATCATGTCAACAAATGCCCACACAAACAGCCTGTGTTTTGGTCCGCACCAGGGGTTGAACTGCACCAGAGTTTGATTAAAACAGACTAAATGTTGTGAAAGCGCCCTTAGAGTTGTTGGCAGTTGCATCAAACAGAGACTACTACTACTCTTAACTTCTCAAATGGTTTTGTTTAAATAAATGTTAAATGTTCAGTGCCCAGAAATGCTAAATTATCAACTATTTCACAGAAAAGCAAATATTAGAAAAATGTCCAAATATAATTTTGCAAAGCAGAACATTGTTTTCTTCTTCTGACACCCAGTAGATCATCTTGTGAGCCGACCCGACGCCCAGGTTGGGAACCACTGAACTAAACTAACTGTATATAGAGTAGTTAAAACTAGCGTCACCTCGACCAGCTACAACAGTAAAATGCTACTTATGCATTGATAGATCAGTAACATCTAATAAATGTAACATTATTACATTACATTAATAACATGTCACTCAAACAGCACTTTTTTCAGTACCTTTGACACTTTTTAATACGATGTGCTGACATTGTTCTAATGGTACTTTTACTTAAAGGAGCAGTATGTAGGATCTGGCAGTATCTAGCAGTGAGGTTGCAGATTGCGGGTGCCAAGCTAGTAGAAGAAGCTACGGTGGCTGACGCAAAAAAACACGTAAGAACCTCTCTAGAGCCAGTTGTTGTAAGAGTAGCATAGGTCAGTTGGAGCAGAGTCGGTGCTTAGAGAGTGTGTGTACAAGGGAAGTGAGTGGTGAAGCAAGAGAGAGAGAACACGGCGTCGACTGGAGCGAGTAACGTATATACAGTATAAACGGGCTCATTCTAAGTTAACGAAAAACACAATGATTCTTATTTTCAGATGATTATACACTTAGGAAAACATACTTATTAATATTATATTTAATTTCTGCTAATAGAGCCCCGCTAACAAACTGGTCCTTTAAGCAAAGAATCAGAGTAATTTTCCACCACATACAGTATAAGATATTTATTAAAAACACATTCGATATTCACTAATCATACTTTATGGTAGCAAAAAGGTGATAGACAATAAATAGTTTACTTACAGGAGGTCCAGGTTCTCCAGTTGGTCCAGATTGACCCTACAGACAACAACAATATAACTTTAGTAGTGAAATGCCAGGATCTTACACAAATGGATTGAGGACAAAATACTCAAATAATTATTCTTTTGTAAGCAGGGCTTAATTGTCATGCTCATCATCACTATGACAAGATGATGGGAACATGAGCCAGAAATATGAAAGTTTAGGTTTTTCCACAGAAACTGCATTTGTTGTTTTGTTTTCAGGTGGAGGTTTAAACACTTGCCTTCGGCCCAGCGCTCCCAATAGGACCTCGATCACCCTTTGCTCCAATCAAACCCTGGAGACGGACAGAAAGACATGTTGACAGGCCGATATGCTACACATATACGTATATATAGAGGTCAAAATAGTGAGGAAGGAAAAACATTGAAGAAGTTGAATAGGAAATGATCAGTTAGCACACTGTGTTTTTCTCAGGCTACATGGGACCTGGATTCACCTTACAATGGGGCTAATCACACATTTGATCGAAGCCGACACCGTTCTTGCAAGTAATTAGGAAACAAACCCGAGATCGAGATTCCAGGGCGGATTACTGGATAAATCTCTGAGGAATGCATGTTAGTATGTGTGTGTATGTGTGTGTGTGTGATTCTGTTAGCATGTGACCGAGAGGCATTGACACTCAATTCACCTCCAACCGAGACTGAAGCTGCACCACAATTAAAGCAATATGAGGTAAATCAATGAGGAGCCCCAAAGCTATAAGATCATTTTAAACTCCTCCAACTCCTCCTTTGCTAGAGATTTAATAGAAATCAGTAAGGGATAATGGGTTTGACATACATTATATTAACCTCATCAGGTAGGAAATTCCTCATAATTTGTCCACAAAGCTTTTCATTCAGTCCCGCAGAGCACATTTCAATGACTGAAATGGCGACATAAGCTTTAATTACTAAATCCCTGTGTTGACAATAAACCAATACATCAGAGAAAATTAGGAGCTAGCACATAGAGGGAACTTCTGAATGCTTTAATTTGAAAATAACTCAGCAAATGTACAGTAGCTTTATGTAGCTAAATTACCTTAGTTTAATTATAGATCTTTTTAATTGGAAAAAATAAGCAGTGAGACATAAAATGCTTTGCCAATGATACATTTTTGATGACCTTTTTAATAAACTAAATTTGTTATGCCCACCTTACTGACTTTATAAAGACTTAAAGGTACTCTATGGAGTTTTTATTGTAAATAATTTTGTTTACATTCAACATTTCACATCAAAACCCATTGTTGCATTCTTATCATTTAGGGCATGGTCACACATGCGCAAATTCAGGCGAGGTTTCGAACTGAATGTTCTCCAAAGCTGTACTCCACCCAAATGCGAATGTTTTTTCACCCCTTCCCTCGCATAGAATGGGAGTGTGACAGTGCCTTTATGAAACATTTTCTACCTCATAAAGCATTTGCAAAGCCAAATCTACCGAAAAATGGAGTAAGTGGACTTTGGAGTTTTAATTGTTTTGACAAACTACCACTTTCAAGTCCTAAATGTGCCGTGGTTGAAATCATAACAGTCAGTAAGCTCACATGTAAACAGTTCCTCTTAATGACAACTGAGGAAACTTCATTGGTGATGAGGACTGTGTGACACTATCGAAAGCTCAGGAAAATAGTACTATAAGTGGACCTTGAGTTGGGGATATTCTGTCAAATCTGTCAAAGCGAACTAAATTTGAGGAAGAAAAAAAAAACACCTCTCTAGTCATTACATCAATCCAAACTCATGCTGTATATGTGCGTCGTCATGCAGGTACAGGTGCAACTAGTGATAAAAACAACACAGGGACCCTCTCATCAAAGTACTACAGGGTACCTTTAAAAGTTTGGTGTTATTATCTTTTAACATTGTTCTGCTTTTCATTGTCATATTATTCATGGTGACCTACACTGACCCATTGCACAGCATCCCTTTAATTTGATGTTGATGAAGTATCCTAAAAAAGGGCTTCACTATTTTTCTTGCAGATTCGACTTTTACTATAGTAATAACTTGTGGCTCCAAACATCCTTAGAGACATTCAATTTAAAAAAAAAAAAAGATATTTGTCTGTTTTTTCATAACAACTTCTGTTAAATCCTGTTTCATTTACACTGTTGCTGGATCTCGCTATTCCTGTGGGATTGTTTTTTTTCGCATTTGTTTGCTCAAAGTTTTTTTCTTTTTCCTCTTTTTAAGCTGATTTCACATTAAGCCTCTCAGAATGTTTCTTTAGGAAAACAGTTTTTAATTTAATTAGCATTTTCAAAGCCATTTTTTCCCTCTTTCTTGCAGTCATTGCAGTCTCTCACTCTCTCTCTCTACTCAAACACACAACAAATACCAACAGACAGTTTACTTACATCAATGCCGTTCTCTCCTGCTGCTCCATCGGGACCTGAATCTCCCGGCTCTCCCTTTAGTCCCTACAATAAAAAAACACACAATTGTCGCAAACAAAAGTCTGGATAAATCGTTTCAACGTTTTAAAGTTGTGGTTTTATAAAAATGTGACAAACAGTCCAGTACAAACTTACTGGTGAACCAGGGGGCCCAGGTGGTCCTTTTTCTCCCTGCAGAGAGACAGAGAGGAGATGTTAACCTTTTTGATATGGTATTTGTTCATGTAACAGAGCATGGGAATGGGGCATATAACGTGGCCTTTTAAACCTCATTCATAAAACTCTTTAATTTTGCTCATATCTGTGTCAATCCATCACCACAATGTCCTTCATCACTGATACATCTGACAGCGACAGCTGCTATTAAGCATTGTCACAGGTTTTCTCACAAAAATAAATTAGGCACCTTTAACTAAAGTGAATCAAAGTTTGTCTTGACTGTTTTTGTGGCATTGTTTAGTATTGTTTTGTCTGTTAGACTGACATGTTATGTTGCCATCTTGGCATTGCAAAAGAGGTTCTTCGAGGCAGAGCTACAAGTTCCAAATCTCAACCAGTGAGTATGTTGCTGTATCATTAAAAATTGCATGTCTACAGATGGGAACCATTTGCACCAATAAAACAAGCATATTGTGTCCATTACTCAATAGAAATTCTGATATGATTATGACACCCAGCATTATTATTATTATTATTGTTAATATTATTATTTTAAGTTGAAGCACTTACTGAAAGTCAGCTTTAGACAGGTAAAATGTCTGTATTTATTAGGACTATGTTCTTGCTACTGTTCATTTTTTTTTTCGGAACGCTTTTAAGATCAATTGCTTGACAAGTATAAATGCTGTCAAGTTGAGTCCTAATGCAATTTGAGTAAAAATTACCCTCTGTTTAAAACTATATAAGAGGTGTTAACATGATTCAAATTGAAATGGGTTTCTGTTTATCATTATGAAATAGGTCTGGCGTATTTAGGTTGAAAAGTCTTATAATACAAATAGTTCCAATGGCATCAAAGAGTAAGAGGGGGGTCCTTAGAAAAAGTGTTTCCCCTATTAGGAGAACCTCTGGTGTAAACAACCTTTAGATGAAGTCTAGTAAGTGTTTCTACTAAGACTGGATTCTCCATCAAGTTAACATCCCACCTTTCCTGTGGCCCACTAGGGGAAAGCCATAGTGTAGAAAGTGGAGGGCAGGCTACGCCTTCCAGTTTGGACCAGGTAACAACAATGCTCTTTTTCTTTCCAGTGGTAGGTGTTAATATACTAACTGCATAAATGCATATTCATATTATGAAGGTAATGAAGTAAAGGTTAAGATCACAGACTTGCTTTAATAGTTCAAATACATTAGCTGGTCTAAACTAATCAAATATCTAATCACATCTGATTCTGGATCATGGAACAAACCGCGGGGCTTTACAGGCCGTTTGTGTCCTGCTCCACTAGCCCAGCAGCCTCCACTTCCAACATAATTATACAGCCCATGTGTATTTAACCCTGAGAATATCTCAAATGTATCACATTACTGTGACACAAACTCAGGATTGAGGTAAAGGTCCCCTTCTCAAAGACCCCTCTCTCTGCTGGGAACAGAGCTCTTTTGTGCCGCTGTGTTTTCATTGGCAGTGCCCTCTGCTGGTAAGACTCCAGTACTGCAGAGCAGCACATGGTTTGGTATTTCTCCAGCACAATGATGGTCTTTGTGACAAACCTGCTGGGGCAAACCTGTGTGGATACTCACATCAATGCCATCTGATCCAGGGGTGCCAGATGGGCCTGCTGGGCCGGCCTGGCCCTGAGGTCCAGGTGGACCCCTCTGAAACACAGGCAGAAAGACATTTTAAACAACAGGAAATCCCAATGAATTCTCATAGTACTGTGCAAATATTACAACAATATTATAAACTGTAAAACCCTGTATCAGCAGGAATATCATGGTGACACTTAAAGAGGTAGTACGAGTACATTAAAAAGTTAAAAAATGTATATAAATAACACATAAATTAATAAATAGTAAAACAATTTCAATGAACTTGTCATGTGATGAAGGATAGACCTATATCAAATTGGTCAATTCAAGGCAGGTTACTGCAATTTGTCCATTGTAATTAAAGTATCACAAGAAAAACACCAAAAAAAGGAACCAAAATATGGAAACATTGGATAATATTGAATAAAATTGGTGTAGGAGACGGGTAAAAACAAAGGGATGAGGAGGAATGTGGAAGGAGGGGTCATGAGACTGGCACTGTTTACCCCTACAACCCCCACCTCACACCTCATCAACCCCCCCCCATACCAATATCTCCTCAGCCTGCCTTGAATATCATCTCAGTGGATCAGTCAGTCCATCAGGTGATAAAAGTCATTTTTAAATCCAACTTTGAATTCTTCAACTGTTCAAATGTGTAAAATGTAAAATGAATAATCCTTAAGAGTGAACACTGTCAGACGTCCAGTAGATAACACGTAGGTGTCTGTTTGAATAGGGGCTTTCAAGCTCAGCAGACAAAGTTAGTGTGTGTGATGTGTGTGTGTGTGTGTGTGTGTTTGTACGTGTGTCAATGCCGACTGATATCCATCTCTGCCATGGCCATGACAAAAAATATTCAATGTTTTCTTCCATTCTCTGAATAATAAAAATCTTTAAGGCCCGAAAAAAGGGAACCCAGGTGCTGCCTTCAACAGTATCTCCTCAGTTACATCTTGAAAAGAGATAAGAGTCCACACACGATAAGGATGATAATCCACAGAAGATAGTCCGGTTTCATTTTGTCTCCACAGCAGAAAAAAAACATTTCAAGCTCTCTCTCTTTTACATGCATGCTATGAAGCCAGATGATCACCACAAATAGACCTGCATTGGTTCAAACCTCCAGCATTTTGATCACTTTAACCAGCACACAGACAACCAAGACATCCAGCACCCGCCGGCCCTTTCTAGGGGCCCTTAACCCCACTGAACCCCCAGAATAAAAGGAGCTAAGCCTGAAGCAGAGCACGTCTCAACCTCCCCTCTCCACTCACCACTTGGGCCAGAGCCAGGCACAAGGTCTGCAGTATCACCCAGGTCTTCAGCAAGGCCGAGAGAGCAGCCATCGTCCCTCTCCCCTGTCTGTCTCTCCTTGGTTCACCAAATCCTCTCTTCTCTCTCCTCTTTCCGCTCCCTTACTCCTCTCTCCAGGCCGGCACCGAGCGAAAACTGGTGGAGCAAAGCTGTCCGAGAGGCAAGAGAGGGGGGGTGAGGGGTGGATGGGGGGTGCGCTATGTGCACAGCCCCGAAAAAAATCCACTCAGCAGGAAGGAGTAGAGCTGAGGGTGGAGAGGGGATGGATGAGGAGGGGTGGTGGAGGTTGAGAGGGAAGAGGACAGAGAGAGAGGTGTAATCCTGCCCCACAGCCGGCCTCTGAAAGCAGAAGAAGAAAAATACACCCATCAACAGTGTGGAAAACACACACACACACACACACACACACACCTATATATAGTTACACACAGTATATCAAAAGACCTCAGGTTTTCTCAGTAGATTTGGGGCAGGAGGAAACTCTGAATATTTCCTCAATGGGAAACTTCTGTGATTGGTTGATTTCTGAACAATTTGCATATTTCTCTGCAGAGTTCTGAAGTCAATTGGGCTGAGCAGCTAAAAGGCTCCTCCCAAAGCTGTGGGAAGAAGTGGACCAATGTATGAAACCTGTGTAAAAACACCTAAACACAGGCCTTTTGAACAACTTTCTGCCTTTGCTTCAGTCTCTTTCTGCAAATGTGTTGCTACATTGTTGTTGTTTTTTTTTCTTACCTCGAGGCTCTTGTTTGCATGGTGGTGTAAATATATCCAAACAAGGGATATACTGTATCGATACCGGATCGGATGTCGGTGACAATGGGGCCGATCTATTCAATTCTATGTTTGTATACTTTACATACTGGAATTTTAATCCCTGTTTAAGTTTTGACCGACTTGTTGCTGCATTAAAAGGTTTACACTTGATTTGTAATTCCTGTTAATTTGGAAGATTTTTTTACCAAGTTGCTGGCGTACGATGTATTATTTTAATAATAAATAACAATTCAGTGGATGCATATCTATGTATTTATTTGTTAAATTGTGTTTTACAAAGTTAGAAAAGCAATGTTTAAGTCAAGCCTGATGTTGCCTTACACATAAAGGAATGATCCCAGTAACTTCGAGGCCACAGTGAGGCATACAGCTCATTTATTAAACACTGGTATTAGATCGGTACTCGGTATCGGCCCAGGTATCGGGATTGTAAAAGTCGGATCTGTGCATCCCTAATCCAAACATTTCCCATGTGAGCTGCACAGACTAGAAGAAGCAGAAAGCTCCTTGGAGGAAATAGAATATAATGTACATTAAAGGGATTTAATCAGGATGGAGGATGAGAAGGATGGGCAGGAGTCAACAAATGACGTGACTGTCAGCTGTAGACATAAAGGCATAAGTAAGGGAAAGCAAATAATATACCTAATCAACAACTCCCTCTTTAAGTTTTGAAGAAACTCATTTTGAGTCATTTACTGCCATCTAGTGGTCATTTTAATAAGAGCAGGTTAGTTCCCACAGTAATCCAAAGTGGCCTTCTGAGGCTGAATAAACAAAACTCATGGAAATGTGAAAAAAAGACATCATAGTGACCCCTATTGTATACACCTTACATTACACCACACACACAGCAATCAGCTCTGTGTCCACTAGATGGCAGCAGATACACATTAACAGATACCAGTCTGCAGACTGCTACAGTATGGAGGCCTCCACTGCTCCAACTGGGGATAATACATGTGTTCTCCACAGGGATGATAAAGACAGCACTAAGGATGCTGAGGAGAGATGCATTTATCTGCAAAGTGAGATGTATTGCACACAACGGGGAATCTCAACAGACCCCATTAAATACATTAGGAAACCGGCTCAGTGGTGGCTTCCGTACTGCATTTGTTTTGCACATTTTCCACTTACACTGCATTTATCTCACTCTTAACTCAAAATTGTTATTGCCCTTTTTCATACTTTGTCCAAAATGATTAAATATGAACTATTGCCTGGTGAACACTCATATTTTTAATAGAGGTAAATAGTCATTAAGTTGAATAATTCAAATTAAATATGCAGAAACATGGTCTAGTTTTGAGCTGTTCTGTGTATAATTAATCTATTTTTGCACTTTTTTACAACAACCTCAACATCGGTTATCTTAGCAAAGAGTTTTTTGCACACACAAGGAGTTAAAGCTGTTGGTTTGTTTGAAAGTAAAGAAATGCAAAAGTATTTGACATAATGACACCTTAGAATATAAAGCAATACATTAAAGTCAATCTTTTTTTGTTTAAAATAGAGTAATTGGTTTAACTAACTTCTAAAGCCATGATGATAATGTATGAGACTATAAACTGTAGGTAGCAGTATCCAAAAAATAGTGCACAAAATCTGTATTTTGCAGGGGACCACGAGCAGGCACTGTTAATGATCTTCTAATTCATCATGCTCTAGTGAAGCGTGAAGTCTTTTGCCTGAATGCCACTTCTCCTACAAGTATGTTTCAAAAGTCACAATGTCAGCAAAGTTCTGCAAAGCCAAATGACAAAATACTATTTTCTTGTAATCCTTATGAGTCACTTCCTTTAAGCAGTTGAGAAATTGCAACATCAAGGCAGAGCTCGGTTTAGACCTCATTAACCCTTCGATGCGCTATGAAAGTGATCAAAGAAATATATATAAAAAAAAAATGACTGATACATGGATTTTAAAGCTTCAAAAACTAGCAAGGACATTCTCTTTATAAAATTATTCCAAAAATGTCATCTTTACTATTACTAGTGCAGTGCCCGTTCTGAGCTTTAGAGGTGCTGGTAAGTGCATTTTCTTAACTTCGGACAGAGTCAGGCTAACTGTTTCTGAATGTGTTCAGTCTGTATGCTGAACTAAACTAAGCTAAGCGGTTTACGCTTGCCTCTCATATTGAGCAGACATTTCCTCCTGCCTCCTGTCTTTTTGCTAAGTTAATCTAACCATCTGCTGGTTGTAACTTTTATATTTAGCGTGTATAGATACGAGAGTGGCGTCAATCTTCAAAATCAAATTCTCGGCAAGGAAGTAAATATTTCCCAAAATGTTAAGCTATGGCTTCAAACAATCTACCAGGTCACCTTCAGTGAACGTAAGCTAACAAACAGTCTGTCAGGCATCTTACTGAGCCTGGCTCACTACTAGTGCTACTCTGCTGTTGAAAAAAATATGCCACAGCGAACCGATTCTTATTTGAATTTCAGGGAAATGGAGAGATCAAATGCATGGAAATGCATCTACATACACAAAAAAACGGCTGTGCCGATCTTCTCACGGGTGGAAACTGAAAAAGAATCATCATCCAGTTGTTGTCTTTCTCATTATAAACGATTCCCCAGCCTCCTCAAAACTTTGAAAACAGACAAGGAAAACATTGGCCTCTCCCGATTCTCTCAGTCGCCTCTCAATCTCTCTCTCCGTCTCTTTATCCCCCCGCTCATGTTTAAACTCTCAGGAGGAAATGACTTAACTGTTACTTTTTCTAAATGAAAGCAATCACATCTTGTTTTTTCGCGAGCTGATAGCATACCTATCAGCTTATCGGGAGATGCATGAGGCAACATGCCACCCGCATTTCAACCGATAACTGATCATCACACGTCCTCCTCCTCGTATACCACCCAGTTATTACCCGGCCCTCCACACAAACGCACCAAACAAACAGAGCACACACACACACACACATACAGATGTGTGCTCATGCATTTAAGCAGTGCCTTAATTGAAATGTTATGAGTGACCGGGGAGGTTTTTGGTTTCTGTGCTGGTATTCGGCTCTCTCTGGCTCCCACTTTTTCCTGAGAAAAAGATCTGTTTCACACAGACAAGGCTGTGTCCATTCCCCTCTCTAATAAGACGCCTGAGAGAAGGGGGGAGAATTGAAGGCATCATTAAAGTCTGACGCAAAGGCAGGAAGACACACACACACACACGCCCACCGCACAATGATGACAGACAGGGTAAATATTATTCTTGAGTGCAGGTGTGAGGAGTAGCGGCGAAGTGATAACAGAGGAGGCCATTAACGGCCCGGCAGGAGGTTGAGGCCGACCCCGAGGCCAGAGTACAGTGTCAGGTCCTCCATTGAAAAAAAAGGCATAGTTTACAGTCCGAGCAAGAGGGGAGGAGAGGTACACACTGACAGGCGGAGGATATACAGGCGGAGGATATTAGCCTGTCTGGTATGAAACACATTCATTAGGGTAGTTTCGTGGTTATTTCTCTCGATGTGAAAATCGCTCCAGTCATTCAGTCAGTTTTGAGGATAAAGCGTCTTTGACATGTAAAATTATTGGGGAATTCAGCAGATGAAGACATTTTGTGGTTGCGATTTGCTTGTCCATCATGACGCTAACAGTTCATTTGAGGGTGTGTGTGTGTGTATGACGTGTGCGACGGAGATAAATGTTCACACATGCCGTCGGACTTTCCTTCCTCTTCGTTCAATGACTTCGAAACCCTAAGAGAGTTAAAAAATCATCACCTATTGCACAAAAAAAACACTTTCAAAGCATTCATCTTGAAGTGCATTTAAAAAAAGTCGGTGAGTTTTTTTACAGATCCGCCTGGACAGCGAGCCAGCCGCTTACTGACTTGAACCTGATGTAGTGGCGAGACCCAGCTGCACGGTGACAACTGGCCCAGAGTCGCAGGCTGACAAAGCGATGACTGCTGCTGGGGATTTAAAAATCACACCGCTTAGCAGCCACTGACCCCAGTCTGAGCTAGGTGAGGTGTTTCTAAGCAACAAAAGCACGGCAACACACATCTCATGTCGGACCAAAGCCCAGAGCTGTGCTCCACCACCACCATCAAAGAAAAGGGATGAGGGGGGGGGGGAGAGAGAGGCAGCAGATTGTTGCTATCGCTTTAATGTGTTTGCACTGGCTAACACCTAACGGATATTTCATACTCTTGACATTATTATGGTAGCTAGATACACTATTATAGTTGTTTCCCAGCCTCGCCCCCTTGAATTTGATTTAACTTTTCGGGCGATGAAATGCTGTTTTCAGCAAACATAACATGGTGAACTATGTCGGCCCCGTGGAGGTGGTCTGGCATGAAGCTATGCGGTCTTTAAATCCTATTTGAGCTTTTAGTGTGAGATTTCCAAACTTGAAATGTCATAAATAACAAACAGTAAATCCAAGTTATCACAATATATGCCTTACAGATGTGAAGTGGAAACAGGCAGATTATGTCTAAGTAGTGTTTTCAGGCTTTTTCAGGGCTTATGCTGCCACGTGTTCTACATTTTGAGCAGATACACTCTTATATATGGCACTTAAAGGAGTAGTGTCGATATTTTGGGAATTTGGCTACACTTATTCACTTTATTGGCATGAGGAGATTGATACCAATCTCATGTCTGTATGCTAAAGCTAGAGCTAGAAGATGGTTAGCTTATCTTAAAGACTGGAAGCCGGCGGAAACTGCTAGCCTGGATTTCATCAAGCGGTTAGAACTTCCACCAACCAACACCTCTAAAGCTATTTAATTTACATATTTAGAAGTGCTGGTAGGTGCAATTTTGATATTTGGATAGAGCTAAGCTATTACTTACTTTGTAATAATTATTTTCATACCACCTATTTTATGTTACAAACAGTTTCAGGAATGTCACTTAATCTGTTTTTCTTCTTTTTTTTAAAGAAAAGGTTTTCAGAGACATTGTTTCCAGCATTCTCGTGACTTTTAAAGAACGTATGCCTCACTGTGTGGAAATGACTGGAATCATTCTTTTTATGTGTAAGACAACATCAGGCTTGACTTAAACATTGCTTTCCTAAATACATAGATTTAAAATGACTGAATTGTTATTTATTATTAAAATAATAAATCGTACCCCAGCAACTTGGTAAAAAAAATTTAACAGGAATTACAGTTCAAGTGTAAAAATGTTTAATGCGGCAACAAATTGGTCAAACAACCTTAAACTTCAAATTCCAGTATATAATGTAGAAAGTATATAAACATAGAATTTAATTGAACAAATCAGCCCCATAGTAACCGATACCCGATCCAGCTATTTGAGTCAGTATCGGCTTGATATCCAATCCGGTAAGATAAGATAAGATATTCCGTTATTAGTTCCGCAGTGGGGAAATTTGCAGTGTACAGCAGCAAAGGGGATAGTGCAAAAAACAAGATGCATCAGCTAACACGGTAAAAAAAAAAGAGCTAAACAAAGTGTAACAAAATATGAACCATTTAAATAGAAGGAAGTATAAAAATAGGAGTAGTATATACAGTATCGGTACGGTATCTGTACAGTACATCCCTAAGAAATACTGGAGCATTGTGACCCTGGGAGGAAATCAGAGAAATTGGGAGTGCTGGCAAGTATGATTACAGCAAAATAATGCCTCCTATCCTTTCATGGCCCTGAATTTGAAATGTTAAAAAAAGTATCAGCCATTTTTCCATTCCTTACAAATATGTGCTGTCACTCTCTTGTAGAGAAGCCAAACTCAGTATGCTAACCTTTACTCCCCCTCTGCCCTGTTCAAGCATAACAGAACACTAACACCCTGCTGATTGCCGTCTGCACTGTTTTCTGCACACAGCCAAAAACAAGAATAAGCTGGGGGCGTTTTTGGACCTGCAGTACCCCCTCCTCTAGAAAAAAAAAATGAGTGAAAAATGTTGTGTGTGTTAGTCTGACAACCGCACAGCACAGAAAAACTGTCATCGCATTGACAGAATGCAAAATAAATCATTATAAATCCACAATGGAGTGCTGGCCAATATCGCCTCAAAAAGCAGTGAACCCGAAATGAGCTAAGACAACCAAACAATGGTTGTGAACAAGTCCAGATCTGTGTCCCCCTGGGTGATCCAAAAGAATGACTTAAAAGGGATACACCAGGTTTCAGCTGGATCTGCTCAGTTTCAAATATATGTATGTGGGACAGGAAGGGTGCATTGTCCAGGCTGGATGTTATCCCACAAAGCTGTGTGTCTTTCTTCAAAGTCAGGATGACATTTGATAGGTTTTATCTTTATAGTCAGCGATAACATACAAAAGCTATTTGAATTACGTAATTAATTCCTCACTTAGTATGATGATGAACGTGATGTTACTGTGGCGAAGTGGTGCCGTGACATAACGGGAGACAGGACAATTTCATGCAGGCTCGCTCTAATCAACCCCATTTCCTGCATTTAGGCGCTGAGGAGGTCTTCACACAGTGAGATGACATGTTTTCACAAGTGCACATTGCAATTGTCAATGTAGTTCTCTGTCCCTTTTTCTCATACACACAGAATCACATACAGCACATTGAAACAGACATTAGAAATATCACTATAAAGCAAGGAATCTCTATCTGTCTGTCTTTCTGTGTGTCCTTTGAGAAATCGAGAACCGTTCGTTCAATCTACTTCAAACTTAGCGGGTGTATTGCTAGGGACCCCCGTGGAGTGCTTTGTCGAATTTGGTGCTATTTGGACTTCGCTACATGTTCCATATTAATAAACTTTGGACAAACAAGCGAACGCTGCGCTGATCAACAGTGGGGACGGGGCTCTGGGGCTCTGTAGACGAAGACGAGCACGTCGTCTGCGAACGGGTAGACCGAGACTCATTGACGGCATTTCAGTTTTGCTGTCGGACGCCGGATATACTAACGTTACAACCGAACTCTTCTTCACTTCCCCGAAGTCAACGAGCTTGACACTGCTGCAAGCAGCACTTCCTTTGGGTCAAGGACACACTCTGAACTGGCACTGCACTAGTACAATAAATGCACAGATACGTTTTACAAAGTGAAAACGTTTTAAAGCAAAGGTTGAAATGAGAACATGAAGAGAAGAAAAGAGGCGTTAAATGAAGGCAAAAAACTGTGCGCTTTAGATGTGACTGCTTCTAAAATTGAACATGCCAGACATTTTAATGAATTGCTTAAAGCTGCACTAATCAATGGTTTTATATAAACCATGGCCGAAATGACTATGTGTTATATAAAAAAGTGTTGCTGTAGTTGACAAACCCAAAAAAATTTAGCTCACTGTTTTGGTTTTATGACAGAAAACTTTTGGTTCATGTCTCACCGCCCTCATTGCCAGCTGTTTTCAGTAAAAAAGCTCTGATAAACCCACTTTACGCTACCTGCCCACCACAAAACAGCAGACAGACAGACACAAGCCTGAGAGATAATGAGATAAAACAAAGCATATTTGCATATTCTGTCAGAGAAAGAGGAGGAAGATATATAAAACAGCTCTTTCCTGTATATCCTGTTCAATCCTATCCACGGGGGTCAGAGATGGGCTGTCCACATTTGACCACACACACACACACACACACACACACACACACACACACACACACACAAATAGAAAATAAATTTGATTTGAAATGGAAAGTCTTGTGAAACTAAGCTGTCTATTTTAATCCATGCTTTATTTCTGTCTCATATAGCGTGCCTTGAGGATCATTTACCAGTATAATAGATGATAAACTTAAGACTCAATTTATGCATTAGTTATAAAACACAAAGTTGTTAAATGGCAAAAGACGTATCATAATCACTGCGTTACATCTGGATGGTATGCACAAATGGATTGTTAACAATGCCACATTTAAACTGTTAAAGAGAACTGTAATTAAATCTAACGCCTGCTGTGACATTCCAGCATCAGCTCTGAATTGGATTACATGAAGAATAAAAGCAGAACAAGATTCATGTTTTACTAGCTCTTATTCATATTCTAGCATTCATCCTCTATTTGTCATATACGTACTTAAGAACAAATTAGTCCAAGATGGTCCAGGTAATCACTCAAATGTACGAGTGAATAATTCTACAAAACAGAAACATGTCCAGCTGGCTCCTGAGCCTGCAGTGGCAGATATAAGTCTATATATCATGAGGTGAATTAAAAGACATACAGAACAGTCCCCCACAGCCTTAATATTTCAGATAAATGTTAAAGTTGCAATATTTTCATATCAACTTTGAGTAATGCGAAAGTGAATACTCAGTGACGAACCCACAGAGAATTACCCCCAGATTTTGCATTTCCTCTCAGCTCTATGAAGCGTTTTAGCATCTTTCAGCTCATTGTTTTGGTTTCACGGCCACGAAAATTGTACAGTTTTGTTTCATTCGGACTGCCCTCATCAATCTCATTTACAGCCATTTTCAATGAAAAATCAACTGTACACTTCCTGCCCAGCACCAAACAGGCAAAGTTAACGCTTAGCTGGTGAACATAGTGGAACATATAGCTGCTAAAAAGCCAGATTATTTCCCTCAGGAGGTGGTGGGGACCAAAAGCAGAGCTAAAAGAAGAGTGAATTCTTGACTTACATTGGCGTGAAAAGTCATAATGTTTTACAGCTAAGTGGCCCAAAAAATGTGAAGGTTTAAGTTAACAGTTAAGTGGAATTATACACATTTAGAAAAACAGTATGACAGATTTTAAATACATCATAACACAAAATAAAAGTAGAAAAAAATTAAATGACATCTCTGTAATTATCTATTGCATTGATGGAAGCCAATCCATCAGTCTAAAGGCCTTTGCACACCAAATACGTGTTTTTCGTCCAAAACTGTCAAACATAAAAAAAAAAAAAAAAAAAAATACAACCTCACATTGTGTCAATTACGTTTACACACAGACTCCAAAACTTTCGTCCATCATTCAAATTTTTGGAACAGGTTCAATATTCTGCATCTGCATCCGTTAAAAGAGATTTGTTACACTACCCAGAAACACTGTTTGCGCAAACATCATCCAAAATGGCATCTGATAAACATTTACTTCATCTCCCAGCACAAATCACGTTACGATGAAGAAATAAAATAATACAGAGATTCAGATTTTAAAGATCGATTGTGGCAGGTGATTGCAAAACAGCTTGGAATAGGGGATGGTTGCATAACAAAGGATGTACGAAAGATTGGACAGCAGTGATTGTCCTCTAGGCAGCTAAACGATAGCTTCTTGCTAATGTTAGGACTAGTGCTATCCATTGCATCCACGTAATTAATTTAGCTTTGTAAAGCATTGCGATTTATCGCAACAAATAGAATAATAAAATGCTTCGGACTCAGTGTGCAAGGTTTCTGTGCGTAACATTTTTTTATTGGATGACTGATTACAAAAAATCACACATGGAAAATACGGACTTGGTGTGCAAAGTCCTAAAAAAGTCCGAACACAAAGCCAATTACAACACAGATTTTATAAGTCTAATTCAGTGAATGCGTGTTGCACTTGGCTTTATTTGGATTATATGATATTGTAAATGTCAGCACTGTTTTTTTTGTTCCATGTAACGTTTATACTGGGTTCTGTTTTTGTTATCTGTCTGTAATCAACAGGACACGAAGCCTACATGCGTGTAGACATGTAAGACAAGCCTGCCAACGGCCTACAGTCTCCATTAGGCCAGAATAAAGGACAGAAGGTTCTGATTTAGTCATCTGGACTTGCTACAACTACTCCGGTGTGTTCGGTCCAACTTATAAATTAGAAATGATTATGTTGTAATGTATGATTTAAAGCACTACTGACAAATAGGGCACAGTTGGAAACCATCACGCTCAATAATAAAATATTGTGTATCAAACCATTAAAAGCCCCTATCCGCACACATTTACAGACGCACCCGGTTAAACACACACTAATTCACCTTCAGACTTTCGGTTATTCACATTACCCTTGCTGACATTTAATTTCTAAGTAGAAAGCATTAAACTGGTTAATAACCAACATTCCCCAAACAACACACGCACAAGCACATTCGGGCTCTTGAGTAACACCAGATGCTCCACGACAGGCTTTGTTTCAAGCAGTATTTAAGTTTCGATGCTGACTTTTCTTGCGGTGCGTGGTGATGAAAGCTAGCAATGGGTTATTTCAGGCGAGACGTAACGTGATTTTTGTTCTTACTTCACACGATCGCACCATATTGTAAAGTAATAAGAAAGAATAACAAGAGCTAGTGTTTAATTTTGAGAATCAGTGTTGGATGGAGGATCATAGTGAGCCAGGATGAGCATATGGCTCGCTGTAACTCCTCTGTTTTCCAGGTTTCTATGAAATAGACCAGCTGTAACATTCCCATCATCTCCTCCTTCTCTCCTCGCCCCAGACTCCACTGCGGAGGATTCTCATCTCATCCCTCAGGCTGATCTTGTACGATAAGAAAACCCCAGCCTACTCTACGGCTTTATGTCCTCTTATACCCCCGACTAAAATTCTTCCCTCTTTGGACTCTGTGAACTCTCTCCATTCTTACTTGTCTTCATTTTGCGTTATCTTTGACCATTTCCCCTTTTCTGTCTCCTGTCCAGCTTCATCCATCTCTTTATCTTCCAGTCTTTCATTCCCTTGTCATTCCTCCCTCTTCTCCCAATAACACGCAACCTTCAGAGCTCTCGCGGTACGTATTTGTCACTGACATTTTGGTGAGTTGCCGTACCTGTTCCTCTCAAACTGCATGATTGATTGAAACCCTCTGTGGCCAGTGATCCATATCGCTGACAACATTCATCTGAACTCGATACTTCCTCCATATAAAGACCCGGGTGGCCTGGCGTGCAGGACACTGTGGTAGATAACATGTTCCTGTAATATCTTATATTTAAACATCACACTGAGCTGCATAATAGATGGAACATTTAATAAAAATGTGTATAACATAGAAAAAGTGCTTTCTAAATTTAAAAAGCGGGGAAAAAAATTTGGAATAAAGGTAAAAATGAGATACAAGGGTAGGGCATATAAATACCACAGTATTACATGAACATTTCGCAAGTCATGAGTATGCATTGTAGCCTTTCCGCGTGTCATTTGTATGCTGCACAAATGACCGCAGTTAAGTTTAGGCAAGAAAACCACTTAGTTAGGGTAAGGAAAATGCAGTTTGGCTTAAAATAGGTACGTAAACTAAGTAAAATTGGTACGGAAACAACTACAGAAAACACGTCACATGCCACCATAAGTGGTCTTTTGCACTTTTTATACTACGTCACTACTGTAGCTCTTACCATAGCATTTATACACGGATGCTTTGCATTGCAGTCAGTGCAGGATACATGTCATACAAATGACACAGAAATCAGGAAAGGCGTACTTATTGCACGCTAAACACCTTGCACATTATTGTGGCATTTATACACCTTTTCGTGCGCACTGGCTGGGTACCTGATACCTTTAAGGTATTGGCCCTATAGAGCTTGATCAGATTATTCGACTATTTGGTTATTTGTTCGTTGAGTAGGTATTCGGTTTTCAATTTTGGGATTCGGGTATTCATTTTGTTTTTTTATCCCCATTTCTTAAATGCTTCTTATCCAATAACAAAAAAATACAAACAACAATACTGTAGAATGATAGAATCCTTAAAAATGAATGCCTTCCATTAAACCGAAAGACACGTTTTAAAGCTCTATGCCGTCCATCTCAGCCGAGAATGGAGAAATGTCCGGCCGAGTCCTTCCCGAGTCACGTCATGGAGACGAACCAAGCTTGAGCCCTTGCCGCCGTTGTTTAAGTTGGAAGCTTCGAATATTAGCTGTCGATTACTACCAAAGCCTTGGAGCCCAAAAAATGGTATTCGGGGCAGCCCTAATCGTCCCAGTACCAATAGTATCCAGTCAAACGATAATGTAGCCAGTGGGACCCACACAGCTTCCATTCATATGATGGGTATCGAATGAAGTAGAAAAAAAAAAGGTATGAAATTATGTACTCTATTGGTATTGGTATCATTTTAAGGGTACCTGTATTGGTACTGGTGTCGTCATCTTTTTAAACAATACCCTTCCCTAGGGGCAATTTCCTTTTGCACTTGATTGCGAGGCAAACAAACACAATTGTGTGACATGTACTTTTGTTTAAACAAGACAATTACAAGGTCTACAATCAGGCGGTGTGGAAGTAATAGCTGTTTGCAGAAGTAAAATCCATATTCGCTGCAAGGATTTTCATTTGTCCCTGATCTTACAAAAGGACAACTGTTCCTGGAACTGAACTAGTTTTATATGATGGAGCCATGCAGTTAGAAAGCCTCGTTATACCAACCAATATTCAATCACTGCTGATACGCTGTAAAAGGGTTAATGACATGTTTGATGGAGGGGCAAGGGACAATGTCATGGCACAAGTCATTATAATGAGCTTGTATTATAGGACACATTTACGAGTGTGTAATTGTGTTTTTCAGCCCGCGATTGCTTGCACTCGTAGGACATTTTGTCCCCACAGCAGTTCTTTTTTCTTTTCTTTACCTTGCGGCAAATGCAAACTGACTCCCTAACAACCTGGGACCGAGAATTGAATTCAGTGGCGGTGCTGAAATTGGTGTTTTTAGTTCATGCAAGTCTAAACAGGCCAATGTTGTGTTTTAATATTGTTTGGATCCCACCTGATGTCAAGGCCACTTTTCCAGAGCTACTACTGTGGCAAGGGACCATGCAATGAGTAAATGAGAAAAAAACACAAACACACAGAGAAGCCCATGCAACCCTTTTACTCAGTCAGAGGAGCCACGAGTGGTTATCAGTATTGGAGGCATCACAAGCCCTCCCTCATCACCATCAATCTGTCTAAATGACTTTTCTCTCTCTGCCCTGTCTCTCCACTACTGCTGCTGTTGCTCCTCCATTTTATCCACACATTTTATCTCCCAAAATCTCTCTCCCTCTCTTTAATTCCTTCGTTTACAACCACTTATGTGCATGCGTTTTTTTTTCTCCCCCATTTCTTTCCACTCCTCTCTCAACTCTTTGCTCTCTGTCTCTCTTCTCATTCATGATGCATGTCTCTCCATCTCGCCTCAACCTTCTCCCACCCCCCCTTGATGAAACTGCTCCATGACTAAGCGAGCATCGGTGTGATGGATAGCCTAATGGGAACAGATGAAACATTAAAACCATAATTCACAGGGACATAATGTTCCGAAGAGTTCAGTTGAGATCCACTCGAGATGGTACTGTATGTGTGTGTTTGTGTCAGATTATCTGTGTTTGTGCACACTTCCGTGAACGGAGTACATGTTTATTTGTGTGGGGGCGTGGATACACTTTGTCTTGACGCTGCGTTAAAATCTTTCTCGGATGTTTTGTGTACAGTTTTGGTTCAGCGTGACATTATAAATTACACATCATCATATATCATCATTTCTCTGTTAGTTTCACGGTGAACCAGAGGCTATTAGATGCAGCACTGCTGTAAATGCTGTCTCGGCTATAGGCAGGAATTTGCCATCCAGCATGTGTCATTACATTTAGATACATACTGTATATGATGACAGGTGATGTATGTTTTGTTTTCTATCTCTCGCGTGCTGTATTTGTCTCACTTTCTAGTCTTAAAGCACTCACCATTTTAATACAGGACTAGAGAGCCATGTCAGGTTAAAGCTAGCCAAGGAGATAGTCACGACTAGCCTTGGCTAAATCTAAAAATATTCATATTAATGAACCAACATCTTGGTAATTCAGTTTGCTGTTCCACATAACAACATGAGGCAGTAGTTAAATACAATTATGATGAATATAAAAACTAAAGCTAAAAAGGCATGCAAACATTTTTTAATAATAAGTAATGGTAACTTCAAAGTGTTTGACTCTGGTGGAATTCATGCAATTTGGGGTGTTTAAAGTACCTTTAAATGACATAAGAAAAGATATTTAATTGTAGCTTTATTTATTATATCAATTTTGAAATAAATATTGACATTGAAATAAGAATAATATGGATGTTAATAGTGGATGGACAGACAGCAAAACAGATGCATTTAATTCCTATAAACTATTAACTAAATAATTAAATAATAAATTTGCTTATGTATATATTATGTTATCGCACACTTGCTAATGTATATAGAGGTTTATTCTATGTTAATAATTTACATTTTTTGTATGTTAGTTGTAGTACTCAGGTATATTTATAGTGTATTCCAGTATTCTTTGGATATATTTATTTAGTGTTGACATGTACATTTTATATACTGTTCATGTACATTGCTTGGATAACCAGCGGCTGTAACACAATCAATTCCCAATTTGGGATCAATAAAGTGCATCTATCTATCTATCTATCTATAAAATAAAAGAAAAATACTAAATAATACAAAATTTAATTTTTTAAACAAACTAGCTTTAACGGACAAAAAAGCCTTGTAGATAAATACTACAAACATATGGTCTTACTATGCAGTATTTCCATCGCATTTCCTGAAGATTGTCTAAAAGTAGAGTACTTTATCTGCTCTTTTTTAGGCATTATGTATGGTATATGCCAACACATTTTTGGGGGGTAAAATAATTAGCAATAAAAAACATAATATTAAAGGTCTTATTGATAACAGTTTTATGTAAACAAAGATTAAAAAAAAAAATAATAATAAATCCACAGAGCTTTTAGAAAGGTGCTGAATAAAAGTATGGCTTTTCCTGAAAAAAAATATTATGATTGTGAGTTAATCATTTTAAAAATTTTGACGGGTTAAAAATTAATGTTTTATTTATCTCTGTGGAAGATATCGGACGTTTGGTTCCCACGTCTAAAGCCGTGGGCACACTGCCCGCATGAGGCTCGCGTGACGGCAGCGTCACGTCGTGGCTGCGTGATGCACACCTAGGGTGTTCACACTAGACGCGAGTTAGCTGCCTGTCGGGAGCGTGTCTGCTACCTGTCAGCTGTGTTTCTGGTGCTGCTGACAGCCCTTTCTTTCTACATAGAGTTTGCCTTTTAATGGCCATTTAACTTCATGAGAAATATAATTTATATTTATTTTAGACAGAGAAAGGTTCAGAAACGTGTGGTAATTAGTAAATAATAGTAATAATCCACAATTAAAACTCAGTACTGTATTCATTTATGATGCTTTCCAAGTCACTGCTTGTTCCACATCACTGTCCGGCACATATTTCAGAATAAAAGCCTCGTGTTAACAAATGAAGGAATTCTGTGCAAAGAAAACCCGCTTTAGGGCTTTTATTTCTAAATGAAAGCAGGAAGTGTTGATTTAAACCCCAAACGTTATACATTTTTTGAGCTCCCAAAGTGACTGCGTGTTTCCACAGCACTGACTGCTCATATTTCAGAATAAAAGCCTTGTGCTAACAAATTAAGGGATTTGACTAAAGAAAAAACACCTGAGGGCTTTTATTTTGAAATGAAAGCAGGAAGTGTTGATTTAAAAACAAGTTTACTTAACTTTACTTTTGTTTCATCTCCGTAACATATTCTACAGATAAACCTCGAAACTGCAGTAAAGTCTTGCTGGTATGAAGTTAGTGAAAGTGATGTAGTGACTGTATATTGTCCGTGACATATTCTACAGATGTCTAGACATGGAAACTGTATTATGTAGCTGATATGATGTCCATATACTGTCAATAGATCACCTTCACTGTCTGTTGCTGCTGGGACACGCAGCTGAGACGCGAGCGGCTCGCGTGTAAAATAGGCGACCCTTCTATTCTATAAAATAGACGCGCGTCTCATGCGGGCAATGTGTCCACTCTAACCTGTTAACATGGACGCCGAAATAAAAAACAACACGCCACGCGAGACTCACGCGAGCCTCAAGCGGGCAGTGTGTCCACCACTTCAGAAGGTTTGTGAGCCAATAGTATAACGACGCTGGAATCATGTGGTATCTCCGGGTTGTTAGTTAGTGTGGAAAAAACAAATAAAAAAGCTGAGATTGACGGTGAGTGCCTGGCAACGACTTGTTGTGAAGTAAATTCAATGGAACGGGGATGGAGAATGCAACATCTAGTGGCTGAATGTTTTCAATAGCACCTTTAAGTCATTATAACATTTCTATCTGTTATGCTGTTTGCCGGCCTAAAACCGAAAACCAAAAACCTTTACACCATTTTGTCTCAACTGCAGTATGTCAGTAGTTAGAGCTTTGACATGTTAGCAAAGCACTGTATATGGGAAAAAATCCATACATCCATAAATTCCCATTGACACACTGCCTACACACTAATGAGCTCCAATCAGTGACCATGTTACGTCCCCCAGAACCGGATGCTAGGGGCCTAAAAATGTACGTGCACATGCCCGCGCAAGCATCCACGTGTATACACACACAAAGGATGCCCCCGGGGTGGAAAGGTGGAAAACTGCACCCAGGTGTTGGTGTCAGGGAAAAGGAAGTTGACTACTGAGTGTGTGAGGGGTCGGAGGTCATGTTGCACGTGTTCCACATGAAACCTAATGTAAGACATGCCAAGCCATATTTTTAAGACTGTTTGTATGTTTCTGGTTCTCTCTCAAACACACACAGACGTTAATAGCCGTATCATTATACAAAGCAGTGACACATGTGTCTACACGGTGGTTGCAATACAACAATATGTTGACACTGCAGCCATGACGTTAAAGTAAAAGCAAACAGATAAAAGCCTGCATACCCGTGAGTCTATATTTTTCATTAGCTTTGGAAGGTAGCAGCGGTTGGGCTATTGGGGCACCAGCACGGACTTCCTGATCCTCAACACACAACAAAGGCGATGCAAGAACAGCTGTGGAAAAGCAGCTGCTTCCAATATGCGCTTCATCCATAAAAGACTTTGTATTACCTAATCCCACAGCACAACAAGAGAGGTGCCTCCTAATCATACGCACACACACACTCGCATCCTCAAACACTGCAGTTTGAAAAAAAATCACATATGAAGCACATTATGGCCGGGTCTTTATAGTTTGAATCACATGTGGAGCCACTGAAAAACCTTTCTAACCAGAGGGAAGGAAAAGAATGGAAACAGACATGTTGAAGGAGCAAAGGTGACTTGAACTGTGACAGCGTGAAGCTGACGATTTTCCCGATGGCTTACAGTTAAACCTCTGTTGTGACAGCGCAAACCGCATTCTGTGCGAGCGGTCCATAACTGCGTCCCGGAGACGATAGAAAATGTCTTCGGAATGCAGTAAACTCACTATCAATGCATGCGCGACGCACCCTATTTTTCCCCCTGATAATGCTGTATTGCGAACAACAAATCCATGTTGAAATTGGCAGGATGAGAGCTTGTAACATTAGCTGTTAGCTCCGTGGAGGAATGTGCCGTTTACTGGCTGCTAACAACAAACGTTAACTAGCTCTCGTCATGCCAACTTCAACACAGGAGGTGTCATTGATTTACATTATGATGCGTTCAGGCTCTATTCAGTGAAAACTAGCAATGGGCGAAGGCAAATTATAACATGGTGTGTTCAAATGCAATCTTGTAAAATTTCGTTTTTGGCAAGAAACTTGAATGAATACAGGTGTTGGAAGGATATGTTTTCACAGCATATAAAATAAATATTTGAGAGGGAATTATGACCTGTTTAACTTCCTTACAAGAAACAGTATGGAAACGGTAATAAAGAAGCGTATGTTGAAGTACATGGGATTTATATTGTTTTACCGTTGTATCAAATTGAGAATCATGGAATTTCAATGGTATTGGTATTGACTACTAAATCTTCGGTATCGTGACATGCCTAATTTATAGCTCGTTCATTGTCGTCATCACACCCTTACAAAGCATCACAACCAATCCTGTTAAAAGTCTGTGCAAGTCATCGTCGGGCAGGAAGCAACAGCGGTAAAAAACACGCCACATTACAGTGTTCATCTGCCCATTTCTCTAATTAATTACGCCCAGGCTTCGAAGCGGTCCTTGTGGTGTTTTACAAGAGACAGCTTGCTATGAATAATGGTCTCTTGGCTGTGTAACAGGCAGCTCTCACATAGCAGACTGTATGTCTCACAGACGGATAGGAGTAGCAATTTAAATGGTGTGAGAGAGAGAGAGAGCGATGTCGGGACGTTTTTCATTCAAGAGAAGTGGATCAAATGGGGAACGGATGAGAAAAGGTCGATGGGAGACAGACGCGGATCTGGACCTGCTTTGCTTAATGTTTCTGTTTTTTTATGAGGGCTGTTAAATTGTCTATGTAGAGCGGTTGGCAGGCCAGAACATACAACTCTCTACCTGTCTACTTTTTAACAGTCGACTGAACGCTGGAGCATGACTGAGAAACCGTTATTTCCCAAGTGCTCATTTGTCAACGGCATTATTTTTTCTGTCTGCATCAGCCTCAATCAATTACACGCAACTACATTTCATTTTTTAAATTGCGGTAAGGTTGGGTTTTATGGTGAATAATAGATTTTCTCCAGCCAGTGCAGGAATTTCCTCTTTGGACAAGCCTGGTTGCTTTGATAGGCGGGGTCAGGAGCGGTACAACTCTCCTGTACTGAGGAAGAGGAACACCGACCGCTCTATTTGTTTAGTCTCCATGGAAATGAATGCGTATCATTGTGTACACAATCAAAAGGGTCCACGGGTGAATCACTCTCCATGGCATTTGAGTTACGATTCAGTCTCCGGCTCTCAATGTGGAGCTTTTGTTTGTTCTGGACCTGTCACTTTGTGATTATGTCATCTTCAAGCACCTTTGCCCCGGTGAGTTGACCCACAAGGAGTTTGATTTAGCTTCGCTGCGTGTCTTTTTAATGAACGTGGACTGTAGCGGGACTTGTCTCGCTCTTTTGGTTTTGTCAGATGCGGTTCACTCAAGTTCATCTTATTTCCAGTTCAAATTAGCGTAGCTAAACTTTGTTTTCGCTTCAGAACGGCTCCCCTGGGCTCTCCGTTGCCTGGATGCCTTGTTCTCTCAGAAACAGCATGAGGAGAGGCAGTAAAGCTATACTAACATCATCATCGTTGTTATCATAATTATTATTAACCCACTGCAGAGAGTAACAGGCCAGAATGGGCGCTGGGCACTTCTCACATTTACCAGTGTGAACAAACAGATCTTACACAGATGGTCATTTTGTTGGTGACAGCCTGAGCAGATGAGAGTGGATGAGGATGTTAAGTGTTTTGGATGGGCCTTGAAAGGGGGAACTTTAAAAAAGGGGAATCTGGGGCAGTTCTGTTCTCTCTCTTTGGTGTTTCCACCCTGCCCAGGAGGAAGGTTTAGATTGCTGTGTGGAGTGATGGGTCCCACTGCGACAGGCTTTCAGCATAGTGAAAACTTTCACCAAGTTTGTCTTCTAAAAAACAAAATAAAATATTGTATGTAACTTGTATTCTCCCCCGTCTTTTCTTGATCCTATTTAACAGAAAACATCATGTTTTTTTTTACAATTTTGTTTCTGTCACTTTCAAAAAGCTCTTTTCTCAGGGGACAGGGTTGGGTGACAAGCGGTGCAGACAAGGAAGAATCCCAGTCGCTATACCCGCTCCAGAGGGAGGCGAGGCTGAATGTCACCTTCAAATCCAGCCGGCGGATTGATTCAGGGCCTTCAGGGACCAGCGGAAAATACCTCGGCCTGACAGGAGACACTTAACTAAACAACCAGCGATCCCCCTGGGAGAGTGTTAAACTTGCGGCACACTGTGAATTATGGGCCCCAGGCAATTTCTTTTTACATCATACTTTGTTTTATATGGCAGAACGGGTGTTTATCTTTGAAATGTACAATTCAATAAACAAAAGCACTTAACCTTATATATGAGATGTTTCCTTCCAATTTCTGAGACAAACCTAAAAATAGTGCCGATGACTGACGTGAAAATATATCAACACAGGTTTTTATTGTGACACATAATTCATCACGTGGAGGATATTTCAGTGTGTCTGGCAATGTATGTGTTATATTTTGATGATCAAGGATGTCACATTTGTTTAAAAGTGCTTTTTATTCACTTTCCTTTACTATTTTTCTAAGACTTAAGTCTTGTTTGTAATTACAGGGTCAGGGTTGTCTTAAAAACTAAGTCTATTTTGTTGCTGCATTAAAAAGATTTTTTAACAACTTTTTAACAACAATTTATTATCTTAATAATAATTAACAATTCAGTAAATGTATTTCTATGTATATATGTGTTAGCTTTTGTTTTACAAAGTTAGGAAAGCAATATTTAAGTCAAGCCTGATGTTGCCTACTCTTAAAAAAAATGATCTCAGTCACTTCCGCACATTGAAGCGTATTAATTAAAGACTGATATCGGATTGGTACTCGGTGTCGGACAATACCCAAAGCCCAGGTATCGGTATCAGGACTGAAAAAGTTGGATCGCTGCATCCGTAATCATGATTTTCATTTGGTGAATTATGGTCCCATTTAGAGTCAAACAGACTATAAAGCAGGGGATGCTTTAGGGCGTGGCTACCGTGTGATTGACAGCTCGCTACTACGGCGTTGCCCGGTCTGGGAGTTGTCCGTGTTTTCGTCCTTTCCTAGTGCCTTTTCAGGTCATGAAAGTTAATAACATTTTTGGTTGCCTAAAAATGTCTTATTCAGCATTTTGTTGTACTTAGCTCCACCCTCTCGTGTCACTTCTGGTTGCAAAAATACAAGATGGCGATGGCCAAAATGCCAAACTCAAGGCTTCAAAACGGCATTCCACAAACCAATGGGTGACGTCACAGTGACTACAACCACTTTTTATATACAATCTATGGGCACAGCGGCGCTTTGAGCTGAATGCTACCATCAGCATTACACAAAGTACAGCTGAGGCTGAATGGGAATGTCATTAGTTTTGCACATCTTTGGTCACAACCTAAACAATCAGACAAATGGAAATGTTTGACCTGATGAAAAGTTAAGGGATCACCAATATCATTAGAAATAATCCTGAGAGGGACATGGATGTCATGGGGATCCATCCAATAGAAAAAAAACTCATGGTGGCGCGGGAGGAAGACAGAGGCTCACCAAAGTCTGTAGGATTCTGGGAATCATGCATGTCTGTACAATATTTGGCATCAATCCATGTCGTAAAAGTTGACAGATTATGCAGATGGAGTGGACCGAAGTGGTTTAAAACGGCTAAAGTTATGCAAGTGCAGTGTGTAATGTGAAAAATGTGAGAAAGAGAAAAGCGTCTGTTTAAGTATTTGATTCACATGTATCCCACAGCTTATCTACACTTAAGGATATACAGTATATTCTGCGAGACACTACACTGAGTGTTTCAGAATGGGATGTAGGCGTAGTTTATGAGCAGATATTTGTTTTATGAAAGAATACTGGACAGCAGTCAAGCTGCTCTCTGCACTCAGCAACGACTGCTTTTCACTTTCGCTCATATCCAGTTGCGTAAGTGAAAGCAGACTGTTTGATATTAGATATTTATTCTCATGTTGCTATTGAACACTGGAAACGGTCCGGTGACGCAGAGCGTATTTCTGGACACACAACAGACCTGCCATCTCCGTAAATAATCATATCAATACATCGCTCTTCATCGTGACTCGCTGAGATTTGCCACTTGGTTTTATTTCTGCTCGGTCCCCGACCTCTGCCAAAAAGATCTAATCCCATCTTCCCTTTCGGTCTGTCTTTATATGAAAAACTAAGTGCAATAAAATGTGAATGTGCTTTTTTCTTTATTCTGCAGAAAGGGGCCACATGGGGAACAACATTCGGAGTCGTCCCTCTGGGTATTACAGTGTGAGGGAGTTTGCACGAGATCATTACTCTGTTGCGTCCTGTTACCCAATACACTTGCTGTAGCCATCTTTCATTTCACCTCAGACAAGTCTCTTATGCAAATATGTTTTAAACAGCAGCATGTTTGTGCATAAATTGTGGGAAAACTTTTTTTTTTCAATTATCTTGCGTTGCTCATAACTATGTTTCCAGATTTTTGGATCTCTGGGACCGCACTGGACATAAGAGTGACATCTGATTATTATATGGTAGTTGGAAGTCCGTTAATTTAATCAACATACAAGTCAATTTGATGTCTGACCAATGTCTAGAGAGAGACACGGCGCAGAATAAATCAAAACCACCCGAGGCTGAAGTAAAACATTCTTTGTTTTCCCACAGGAAGACGTCCCACACTGACGGCTCTGCTTGTGAAATCAGCTCCATCATATATATATGCAATGGAAGTTCATTTCCTAATGAAAATCAATCAATCGTGCTGCGCTCGCAAGGTGGGTGCTGTATATACAGTGCAGGCATGGGTATGAATTGATGCATGTCGCTATAGATCCAAGTCGCTGGTATTCTGAGTGATGGGGCCACACACTGGGCTGTAAAGCTGCTGGGTCATTAAGCGTCCACACAACAGTGGCAGTGTGGAATGTTCATCAGAGATAAGGGCTGAGACTCTACAGTGCATGGAAAGTATATGCAAGATTAAGGCTTTCATACTGTATACACGTCTCCTAATGCAATATTAACATGGGGAAAAAAGCAAAAAGTCAAAATTGAGGAGGAGAGAAAATGTCGAATTTGAAAGTCTAATAGTTCTTTTTTGGGAGAATTGATCACAGGAAGCAAACAAACATCATGTCGGATTTGTGACAGGGCAACTTCCTCTCTTGCTATCCTTCGAGAGTTTCTATTTAACTTCTTTGAGTCAGTGGTACTAGATCACTGTCACAGGGGAGTATTGAAAAGAAGCAGGATGTATTGAAAGTGAGTATAGAGCTTAGATTGTATATAACAAGTGGAACGTATTCTCCGTGGAGTCACCCATTGGTTTGTGGACTGCCATTTTGAAGCCTTGAGTTTGGCATTTTGCCCGTTGACATGTAATTTTTCTGGCAACCAGAAGTGACACGAGATGGTGGAGTATACAACCGAACCCTCAATAAGACATTTTCAGGCTACAAAAAAAAGGTTATAATTAACTTTCAAGAGCTGAAAACACATTTTGAAAGGGTTAAAGTTCTAAGACAAATACACGGACAACTCCTAGGTAGCGACGGTAGCCACGCCCTAAAGCATACCCTCCTTTATGGTCTATTTGACTCTAAATGGGACCATAATTTACCAAATGAACATAATGCTGTATTGAAGAAGACTTGAAACTAGCGATTGATACCATAAACTCATGTTTACAATGTTTACTGATGTAATAAATCAAGTGAGAAGTAGGCTCATTTTCTCATAGACTTCTATACAATTCGACTTCTTTTTGCAACCACAGGAGTCGCCCCCTGCTGGCTATTAGAAATAATGCAAGTTTAAGGCACTTCAGCATTGGCTTCACTTCTCAGACCCGGAGATAGCCCACTGGTATGGAGGCCTGCTGTGACTACTTGCATTCAGACTATAATCAAAAGGACAATCTGTGTTGCAGTGAGGATTGAATCTTTTATAGCACAGCGGGAGACAAGGCCGGGCGGGGGCATTTATGATGCATCAGAAAAAAGTAACAATATGAATGAAACATAATGGTGAGGTTGGAGAAAATGGAAAGTGATAGAGAGGCAGGTTTGGCTGACAGAGTGCAGAGAGAAACAGAACAGACAGCGGATGCCGAGCTGAACTAGGCCGAAGTCTTTGAATGATATGTAAAAAGAGCAATGAAGTCCTGTAAACACTTAAAAGGCACTGAACTCACCTCCTGCCATTGTACAGCTCATCCAGCTGGTCTCATCTCCTCGAACAGTCTGGATCAGCCAAAGCCTATAGAAAGACAGACAAAGAGAAACATGCACATCAACCTCTGGACATCTACAACAGAAACCCAATGCAAACTTGATAAATAATGCTATTTAACGCTGAACAGATGATACCAAGTGGTAGATTAAAATGTATTTTTTGCCAAGAAATTGCTACATATGTTCTTGGTGGTTTTGAAGTCAAGTCATTCTGTGAGGGGTGTGAATCTTGGCACCACTTGACGATGTCGCTACGGGTAATTTAATTGGTTCATTTGTGTGGGGGGGCATTAAAAATTGTTTGCAATAAAAAATAAATGAATAAATACAATTGCTTTAGTTCCAACGGCCACACAGACAGTTAACTAGCTTGTGGGGGGTGACGTCTTCAGGCGTTGCTTAGTCCCATCTGTGATTTTGTGATTCAAAACATGGATTGCTGAGGTTAGAGGACAATCTGTTGCTGAGAGTTTTTTGACAGTTTGGACAATTTCCATTAAAACAACTGGACCCATAAAACAGAAACAGCTAATATATGTGAGACAAACACAACACAGTGTGCAGGAGCTGGAGGATCTTATTTACTGGAATACAAACTTAACGGCTAGATGGTTCCTTCCAAAAGCTGAATGATGTAAAGAGACAACTTAATCGTTGATAGCCAATGTTATATAGAGAGGCGAAGTCACGCCCCTTCCGGTGGACCAACATGGGACCTTATCTAAGGAAAAAATATGAATGGTAGTCAACGGGGGGAGAGACAAATCATTTTTGATCCCGTTTGAATTGCGCCTAATTAGAAAGACTACACACCCAAAAGTCGTGTAAGTGACGTCTCTCTCAAAACTAAATGATACTATGACAAACCTAAGAAGAAATGTGAATTTCTTGACTTGCAAAATTATGTTTTAAATTGACAAACATGTGTGTGATTCATGGCGTAATTCAAAGGGGATCCAAAAAAGATTTGTCTCTCGCCGTTGACTACGTACATATTTTCTCTGAAATAAGGTCCTATGGGGTCCACTGGAAGGGGCGGGACTTCGCCTCTCTAAAGGCTTGATGAAATAGTGGGTACATGTATGATGTGCTCCATTCAGCAGTCAATCACCGCCCTCAGGTGTCAGTCAAACACTACACTGGGAAACTCTCACCGAGAGTCTTGACACTCAGACGACAAACATGTCGAAAAAATGAATCACCTCTTAAAAAACAGTACACAATAGCTGCAGTATCACTATAGCTCCTTCCACAAAAAGTGAGGGGATTTCGAATTTCAGTTTGACTCTAGATCTATTAATTAAATACAAAACCCAGAGGTGGACACAGACAAACCTGGCAAACCAGAGAAAACAGACAGTGTTAGTTCAGAGGAACAACAGGAGGCAGAGACGGAGCCACACAGGGTGTCACACTGCAGCCTGTGTTAAAAAACAGAAGTTCTTTACCAAAATAAAACATCAATTCGACAGACTCCCAGACTGAAACAAACTCAATATATACTTTGGGGGGAAAAAGTGACATTGCCATGAAAGCAGCGACATATGTCAGAGCCTGTCACAGCCGGAGGGAAAACCAGCAGAACAACAACACCTTCAAAATCTGCCTCCGGTTCTCAACGTTACCACCAACGTTTACTGCAGTGTTAAACTATACTTGCTAAACTATCCAATTTTATTAATACTTTTTTAATGATTTCTTTGTAACAAGTGCTTTTTTCATTGTAGTATATGTAGTAAAGTAACGTATATATCGCATATCTGTGATAAAATATTCTAATCTCAAGGTTCACTTATTCATTTTTAGGGGTAGGGAAAAAAAGGGATACAGCAAATTGCAATGGTGGCAATATCATATCGATGCACAAACGTCTCGTCACGACGGAAGTATCAGTCTTTTATTATATAAACTGTTAACCTCTTAACACTCCGACTGCTATTCTGTCTTTCAGAGGTTGTAGCGGGCTCAGTCAGTGTCTGTGTTGAACCTAGAGTAAAGATACTGGTAGCACATGAAACTAGAAAACCTAAGAAATCAATTGGTACCATGTCCTGTTGTCTTGTCGGGAAGAATGCTAAAGAACGCTCCAAATTTACGCTAAATTTTCACCTCACTCTCACCTAAAGATACGTGAATGAAACCTCTGAGATGAACAGAGTGAAAACTGTATCTTATTAGATAAAACATGTGTTGATAAAACTGCATAATTTGCAGTTGAAAAAAGGTAATAAATCTCAATAGATCGCAATAGATCTTGGTCCGCTGGTGATTCCCACCCCTGAATGTTTTTCCAGAGCTTTCGACAACAGACTTCTTCTGAATGATTCGGTCGAAAGCTCTGGAAAAAGCCAGTATCTAAACCACGAGTTTAAAATATTTGATCACAAACGATTTGTTGTATTTTTACTTTTAAATAAGTTCTTATTTGACTTCTACCTTTTTAAAATACATTAAAGCTTGTTTTAAGGTAATTATGGTCGTGCCATAAAGCAAATTTTAACTTCAGAGATCGAGATACAAAGAGATCTAGATAGAGAAAAAGAAAAAGAGAGGGCGAGGGCGAGGGTGGAAGCAAAAAGTTGTCAGAGAAAGTTCCTAGTTCTCTCTCTTGTGGTAAGCGGTGAGTTTTTTTTGTAGCTTCCTCTTCTAACCCCCGCAAACAGGAGTACCGTAAGAGGGAGGGAGGGAGAAAGTGAAAGAGGGAAGGGTGGGTTGAGTGATTATGTGCTAAGGAGGTGCATGCGTGTGTGTGTGTGGGTGTGTGTGTGCGCTTGTGTGTGTGTGTGTGTGTGTGTGTGTGTGTGTGTGTGTGGAGAGGTACGCCACTCTCTCTCTACTTTAAGAGCTTTACCACTTCAGCCAACATCCTGAAGCGGGCCACTCTCCAGTCCAACCCCTCCTTCTCCTCTCCTCTCCTCTCCTCCGGACCAACGCATGGACTCAAGCAGCTTGAAAAGAAGGCAGTGAGGAAGGCAACTTTTCAGAAGAGAGAAGATAAATGGTGAGAGGGAAGTCTGCTGTTTGTTTCCTGGACTGCAGTGTTGGAGTTTACAATAGAAGGCAATCCCCTTTTCCTGTCTGTGTTTTCTGTCCGCCCTCACGGGGACCAGCGGGAGCAGGAACTGGGGCTGAGGAAGACTTCTGGATGCAACAGCAAAGAGAAGAGGAGGACCAGCCAAAAAGAGGAGAAGTGATAAAACAAGAGACAGGAGCAGCAGGGGTTGGACTGAGAAGACAGGAGGAAGACAGAGTCAGAGTCTTGTGGGACTTCTTTAACAAGAGACAGAAAAAGATAAAGGAGATATAAAAAGGACCAAAGGTGCAACTCATCTGACTTCTCTGCTCTTGCCAGGAGGAGCAACCTCCTTCCTCCCCTCATCCTCCCTTCCCTCCCCTTTCCCCTTTCCCCTTTCCCCTGACATGGGCCGCCTGCTGGCCCTGACCTTCGCCTACCTGGCCTACCTGCTGGCCGCCGCCGCCATCGGCTCGGAGCGCCAACAGCACCGCGTGCAGCACGGCCACTGCAGCTACACCTTCATCCTCCCCGAGGTGGAGCACTGCCATCCCTTAAAGGACTTCCAGGTCACCAACACCCTCCAGAGCGACTCCCCGCCCGAGGAAGAGCCCGATACAAGCCAATCCAAGCCGGGTAAGGCCCAAAAGGAGAGGCCTTCCTGGCAGGAGAGGAAGCTAGAAAACCTAGAGAGTGCCATGGAGAATAATACCCAGTGGCTGCAGAAGGTAAGGTCTCTTTCTCCTCTGGCATCTAATCATTCTTTCTTTGCTGTCACACTCTCTAATCTTGTTGACCATTTCAAATTTTAGCCTGAAGATTGTCAAACCAAACACTGAAAAGCTAGGGATGTCCATAGAGTACACTATCCGATAAACATCTGCTGACAAGCGTTCATTTATTGACAAGTTCAATGTGTAGCTGGGATTTCCTGGATGCTCTCTAAACATGCATATCTGGCACCACGTCAACGCCTGATGTACGAGTGTGTGTCTGTGTTTAAGACCACTGGGATGCCAGAACTCCCCGTTGCATGAGAGAGCAGAAAGATGAAATACGTTTGCCAATACCATACGGGTGCCAAATATGTCACACAGTTAAACCGTCTAAATGATTATTGTCCCCCCATGGGGCAACAAGTAAGCAGAAACTTTCACACTTGACTCGTGTTTTTTCGCTCGTTTGTAAGCCAATGTCGGGCTGAAAACTTTGTGTACCGAACCCCGGCCGACATAAAAATATAACACGTTCCCTCAGTGAAAAAAAAAAAAAAAAAAGTTTATCTGCCGGAGACACATTTCAGCATGGCCGTTGGCCTTTTGCGGTTCCATTTAGCTCGGATTACGACTGAGTAAAATGAAATGATGCGATTAAAAGTGGCTTCACAATAGTGTTTTCATTGCGAAGGTCATCAGGGCACAGCATCGGTGTTGGGCCATTGTCTAGGACGGACTGACTGACACGCCACCCCTCTCCACCCGTCTCTCTATTCTTGTCTGCATCACTCGCGGAATATTTATGGTACACACTAATCCGCCGGGTGATTAGACGGGGTTTGTGTCGAGTGTTTAGATTGGCTGGCTGAGAGCAAACATGTTGATTATATTTCAGGATTTGAAAATGGGGTATTATGAATGCCAAAGCTCTTCGCCGTGCTTCTGTCACTCCCCGATCTCACCCACCACAGAGACTGTCTGCGTTTCTCCTTTCCTTTCCCCAAGTCTTTTTGACAGTCCATTCCTCTCTATCCATCACCTTCACTTCTATCTGGACTGTTCTGCACCTCTGGGATGATGAATGTGTCCCATCTCGCACCTTGACTTGTCGACCACCAGATCTCAAACTTTTTGTCTATCTTGCTCATGCTCTCTTCGACACGCACCCAGAAACACACACACACTCGATTCCCCTGTGCGCACTCTGTCTGATGCTCAGTCTATGAACGGCTAGCTTCCATGGGCAAGCATCCCCACGAGGCCACACTGTGTACGCATGTGAGGAATAGAAATAGTGAGCGTGCACACACTTTCCCTCATGCGTACATGCGTACATTATTCATGTGTACAGGCTGCACAGATTGCACACATTTTGGGCATGTTCTGTGCAGCATGCTGCCTCTCTCTTTCACTCCCTCTTCCACCAGAGCTGTGATATGAGCTGGCCATGAAGGAGATGCAGTTTAACCCCCCCCTCTCCCTCTGCTGACACATATCTTGCTCTGTTGCCAAACTTCCTCCACATAACGTCTGGAATGAACACAAAGATCCGACCTTTCAACAAGTTACCCCCACCAGGCCAAAGGGATGCATACATGAACGCACTGTAGGTGGGATTTCCTCATAAACACAGCAGGACCCTAAGAGAGCCTCTTTTTTAGAAATGCAAGCTGACCTTTGACCCCCAGATGGCAAGGCCTTTTCAGCACCTTGTGGAGCTCATTAAGACCTATCTGCATACATTTTGGGGAGGAATTGGTGGTGATATGCATGCGGAAGAGCTCGAGGAAACGGTGCGTCTGTGAAACTTTGCACGATTGCACTCAAAGCTCCCCTGGGATGATATGACCCGTACTGTGAGCCTTCAACCCAAACCCCTTGAAAGAAAACACACACCCACACGCAGAAACTCAGGAGCACACACACACAAACACTAATCCACTCCAAGTGGACGAGAGCAACAGGACTGTATTAATGTTCCAGATTCCTCCCTTTGGTGTTTCCAAGAAGTGTTTGTTTTCTTTTGTTCTAACCCCCTAACACGGCCCCCCCCATCTAGTCCCTTTGGCCTTCTGCTGCCTTAAAGGATTGGCAAAAGGGATGTGAGCGTGCTTTTAAGAGCCTGTGCGGATTATGCTAATGCAGAAATATTGCATAGAGATCAAGGTGGCCGGGCTACCCCTCAAGTGACCTGATTTTACTGGTCCAGTAATATTTCATTAAGTAAATATGTCACCCACATAATCCATTGGTCTTCTTTCTTTTTTATTTCCTTAAACATACACCCCTTTTAACATTCTCAAACTACGGCCTTTGACTTAGAAACATTTTAAAGTGTCCGTTCATCCAAATTACAAAACCATAGTTTCTTACTTACCTCTAGTGGTATCTGAGCACGAGATAGTTATGGTTTTATCTGGCCAAAGTTGTGCGATATCTGCATCTAATATGATGAGGCTGAATGGAAATTTATTTGTGGCGCTCACAGCAATGAAAAATTGCATTTAATTATGTGCATCATAATCATTTGCCAGAACACCCAGGATATGTTTCCTAATGTTCAAATCTAAATAATGCAGCTAACAGCCAACATTAACGGAGGTTCCATTGAGCTACATTATGGTGCGTTCAGTATTAAAAATTAGCATCGGGCAAAGGTAAATTATAATGTTATCATGATGTGTTCAGATGTAATCTTGTAAAATGTAGTATTTGGCGGGAAACTTTAACAAACATGTTTTCACAGCAATATAAAATAGATATTAGAGAGGGAATTACGACATGTTTAACTTCCTAACAATAGCTCTAAACGGCTTATAATACATAATTAAAACTACAAATGCCAAGGATTTGTTTTATCAAAGCAAATAATACAATCATTCATTTCTTAATCATTTGAATTGTCTGCTTTCATGCAAATAACCCCTGTATGTGACCAAGTAAAAAGGATAACATCTTGAATTTTTTTTTACTTATTTGATGTCCAATTGTTCAAATCCCTGTTGATTATATTAACTGTTGAGTAGGCCTACATTTTCCATTTTGGACAAGTAGGTTTGTCTATCGGGAAAGTAAAAAAATTCGCCCAAACTCAGAACAAATGTGTCTATACTATTGGCTCGATAATTAAGCTATCAAGTGATACAACTCCCATGATTTTCTCAGTCAGCGCTGATCCCTCCTCCCTCTTAGACACAATAAGACAGAATTATGCTACATCCCAAATGTGATTTATCTGTCTGCATAGTGCAGCGTGTAACAGAGCTGCAGTTCATGCAATTGGCAGTGGGAGATGGAGAGTATCAGGACCTCTGGATTGAGCTCTATGACAGAAGGCTGTAATAGGAACACTTTGGACAGGCGGCTGATTGCAGCTTCAATACACGAGGCCGATTATGATGCAGGGGTCTTTGGTTCTTCCTTTGGAAGTTGGCTATAATCCGTCTGGTAATCTCCTCATAACCTTCGTTATGGAGGGATTCTTTACGCCGTCTCGGTTGTCCTTAAGTAGCAAAATGTGAGAGATGGATTTACGGAGCGAGAGGGAGAGTTTGAATCAAAGAGGGAGTTAGTGAGGGAGATCAAGAGGAAGTAAGAGACAAAGAGAGAAAGATTACTAGCAGGCAAACAATTTAATTGCAGATTCATCTCTATTTGCCCACTTGGATCAGTACTTTTATACCGCATAAAAAATAGGAAAAAAGCCCTCTCCTGTGGCAATGCATTAACATAATCCCATTCCTCTCTGAAATGGCCATTTGTATTGAAAAAACAAACAAACAATCGTAGCCTCATTTGAATTCCCTTCGATTTTTTGCGAATAGCCACTCATTAGCTGGATACTTCTGAATGCGTTCTCCTTTAGAGACTTCATTTTCCAGTCATGTGGTTTAATGAGTAAAATCTGATCTTTTTTCTCCCCATAAAAAGTCATAAATATTAATGTCCTCCAGTTCGATATTCTACTTCGCTTTATTGCAAGACACAGGCCATTGCCCGTTAAACGTCAAACAAAATTCCATCGTTCACGGCAGGCGAAGCCGAATTTGTCTTCCAGATGCCGTTCGCTGAAACCGGCCACATTAATAAGAAAATCTATTTATTGGAAGATGGATGCCATCCTATTTTTACTCCCTCTGCAACATATGATGGGTTTTGCCAAATGCTTCTTTCTCTGATTGATTACAGAGTGTAGGCGACTATCCCTGAAGTCCTGCACACGGACATGATGTCAGTCTCTTGGTGTAGAGTATATCATTACTGCCCTTTTTTGAAATGCATCATTTTATTAATATAAGGGTTCGTATTTGCCTGAGGTAGACTTGCAGACGGATAGATGGGTGGCGAGACACTGTGAGTGCCGTAGGGGTACTATATATTCCACGACTCCATCACAGTACCAGAAAAGATTGAGGTGAAAAAAGGCAGATCACTCTAAGGTTGCTACTTTCACACTGCATCAAGCTGCCAGTGAGCATATTACCTCCTAAAATATGATTATCACCACAATGAAACTGGGGAATTGGACATGCTGGATAATAAGGACTGGGACGATACACCTATCTCCAGATTCGATACTATCACAATACTTGTTATACCAATTTCATATGTATTGAGATTCTACAACTATTCTACATTACGATTTATTGTGATTTTGTTAACTTTTTAGCACTAGACCATGGGAAAAAAGTCAAATCATACACTTCAAGGGACATGTTCTTTGGAAAATATCTAATTTAATTCAGTAAGAATGTTTGAATTTCAGCATGTATTTAGTCAGAGATGTCCTGAAGTCAAATATATCAGTCATTGTCAGGCATTATTTTATTTTTATTTTTTTTCCAGCAACCCCAAAATCAAAGAATAATCATTTCCCTCACAAATTAGTGGTATTTTCTTTTTAATTTATAACAGACATGTAATCTGTTATACTTCTGGTGAATATAATCCAATCAATCTTATTTCTATATATGTATTTTGTACATACAATTTCCTTTATAAACCCCTTATTCTGAAAACCAGACGTAGTCGCATGTGTATACTTCCGCGTCCTTCACCAAGTCCGTCGCTAGCTTTCCCTAGTCAGCTCCGTTCTCTTTATACATCCATGGTCGGCTCCATCGGGGCCGTTTGAATGCATTTAACATAAATGTCAGTATATGGGTGCTCTACAGTTGTAGCGTCGGCCGATTTGACCGCGGAGATGAGAGTGACGGCTGGCTTGACCGCACGTTATCGCGATACGATAACATTTCCTGTCCATGACAGAGTCAGCATGCAGCTTTAGCCGTGATGTCTAGCTCTGCTTTTCCTGGCAATGTGCAAAACCCAAAGTGTTTCCATACTTTACTGAATGTGTATCGTTTACAACGTTGGATTTAACATGTGAGGTTGCAGGTCGTATTCACGTCAACCCTCCGCTGTTTTTGTGCTCTGTCGTATCTGCCGGTTTCTGCTCGCTACGGCCAGCCGGACGGCTACTGTTCATTTTGGTTGATGATTACTGAACCGATATGACGTCACGTTACTCAGACTACAACAATAAAAGCGGTAACTTCCTTCTACCTCAACTTAGAATCAAATGAAGTAAATATATACTGTAGATTCTGCCACTTAAAAAAATCTATTTAAAAAAAGAAAACGAAGAAAATTGCAATACAAAGGTGACTTGATTCCCCCCCGCCCCCTCTACTGGATAATATTCTCAGAGTCTGCTTGTCCTCTGTACAGCTGGAGAACTTCATCCAGGAGAACGTGCGCTCTGGGATGGAGGAAATGAAAAGAACCGCGGTGCACACCCAGACAGCTGCCATGCTGGAAATGGGAACCAACCTGCTCAGCCAATCGGCGGAGCAGACCCGCAAACTGACAGACGTCGAGACCCAGGTGAGGAATCATTTGAGTGAGACAACTCGTTCGCGGCGAATGCAAATGAACACCCATACAAAAACAAATGATGTCACTTTGCAAAACGAACAGCTAATTAAATGTAAATCAGATGTAACCCGCCGAGGAAGCCGTTGCCCAAAGGTGGCGGCGACTGCGTTAAAACAGCTGGTATTTGGTTCTACAGGCTCTGATTGACACAATGGATTGAGCTCGGCGTCTGACAACAAGCCAATTAAAACATAAAGCTCAGTAGCACAAACACAGATGTCTCTTCAATCATGCCATAGAGCTGTTATTACAGATTGGGCTGTTTTGTGTCCTCGTGCTTTCTTTTTCTCTTATCAAAGTCGATATGCAACCTGTATAAATATCTGAGCGGCTTTGTTTCAGTTTTTGTTTCAACTTCAAAACATGTCACAGGTGCGTGTGAGATAATTCTTGCTCAAGTTTTCATCGGAAGATCAAAGAACGAAGCATTAT